>NC_079293.1:2433125-3691250 GCF_023638135.1 Falco biarmicus | reverse complement strand
CTTAGGATGCAGTTGATCACAGTGTTACAGAAAGTCAAACTGACAGCTAAGAGGAAGCAAAAGGTTCTGGGTCATGTCTCTGCTGGGTTTTAATTCATTCTCATTAGGAACAATAACAGAGTGTGTATTAGATTCTGAAAACGAAACGCATGCATATGTATGGAATATGGTTAAATTGTTTGTCTGGATTTAGGAAAGGTAAGTAAAAGAATTTTTGGATTAATTTCAGTAAGAAATGTATGCCTCTGTTTAAACTGAGTTACTTTAGCTTTAGGAAACGTATTGTCTGGGCTAGGTGAACAAGGCAAGATAATGCCATCAGGTGTGCTGTCTCTTTTAATTGTGTTCATTTCAGAGGGAGCAATAAACATTAGGATGCTTTAATTCAGTTCATTTCAACGAGAGCAATAAACATTACAGGCCCTTTAGTACCCCTTTCTGAAGTGTCCCACTTGACTAATTTTGGTGTAATTTAAGCAGGAAAGAAGGGACACAAGATTAATTTAACTCTTTGTCTGGCAAAGCATTCATTTAGAAGTTGTTACCCCAAAAGAAAACACTAATTACAGTAATAAAAAATTAATATTAATTGCCATTCTAGATAGGACACTGTAGCACCAAAGGCTCCTGCCAATGCAGGCTGAAAAACTCACTGAACGAATACAGCACACAAGGGATAGTTCCTTAGTATTAAGTGACTGGTTTTACAGATCTTAAAATATTATGCACAGCTATGCAAGACTACATACATGTTAAAATTAGCACTTTCATATGGGTTGTGCAAAGAAGCCATGATAAAGCAGAGTACACAATATCTAATACTGAGATCATCTATTTTGAAAATATGAGACTTTTATTCTTATTCTGTCCTTAGGCACTTGTCATGGGTTGACCCTGACCAGCAGCTAAGCACCCACACAGCTGCTTACTCACTCCCCACCCCCCATGTGACAGGTGAGAGAATCAGAAAAGCAAAAGTGAAAAAAGTCATGGCTTGAGATAAAGACAGTTTAATAAGTGAAGCAAGGACATTTTTAAAAAAGCAAGTGATGCAGAGACAATCACTTACCACCTACTACAAGCAGACCAATGCCCAGTCAGTCTCATAGCAACTACTACCTTGGAAGACATCCCCCACCTCAGTTTTTATTGCTGAGCATGATGCCATATGACATGGAATGGCCCTTTGGAAAAATTTGGATCAACTGTCCTGGCTGTGTCACCTCCCAGCTTCTCTCCCACCCATAGCCTATTTGTTCACGAGGCAGAGTGAAAGAACCAGAAAGCTTTGAGTCTATGCAAGCCCTAATCAGCATCAGCACCTGCTTGGCACTGGTGAGGCCACACCTGGAGAACTGTGTCTGCTTCTGGGCTCCCTGGCACTCCCTGGCATAGAGGACACATAGAGATACTGGAGAGGGTCCAGCAAAAGGTCACTATGGTAATTAAAGAACTAGAGCATCTCTCCTACAAAGAAAGGATAAGAGAGCTGGGACTGTTCAGTCTGGAGTAGAGAAGGCTCAGGGCGAATCTCAATAACAGACAGAAATACCTGAAGGAAGGGTGCACAGAGGACAGAGCCAGGCTCTTCTCAGTGGTGCCCAGTGACACTGCAAGAGGCAAAAGGCACAAATTGCAGGTTCCCTCTGAACAAGGAAATGCTTTGTTACTTAAGAGTGATGGAGTACTGTCACAGGTTACCCAAGGATATTGTGGAGTCTCTGTCCGTGGAGATATTCAGAAGCTGTCTGGACATGGTCCTGGGCAGCAAGGAGGTTGGACCAGATGACCTTCAGACATCTCTTCTAAACCAGCCTATGTTTCTGTGATCGCCAAAATATTGCTGTGTTATCAAGTCTGTTTTAGCCGCAGATCTAAAACACAGCGTCATCCCAATGGGCTGCTATGAAGAAAGATAACTTTCCAACCAGAGCTAGTAAAATGCTGGAAGCAAACTAAATCCAAAGTTACTGTTTAGGTACAGAAATCTTAAATTGCAATAGCAATGTTTGTAAGAAGAAGGAAGGATGCAAGGAAGGGAGGAAAAATGGACTGTAATTAAGAAAAGCTACCTGTTTTAAATGGTATAATATCCATCCTGTTAGGAAAAAAAAATACCCAACAAAAGACAAAGAGCAAGAAACTGAATCAAACCCTCCTGATAATTTTGTCTTGATAATCAAGTGTGCAAGAGTTTTGTTGCTTTTCTTATATAAGGGTAACAGATCCAGATAAATATAGAGAAATTCTCATGGGTTTAGATATTTCTATTTTGCTTTGTGTTATGTTACTTCTTTTAGAGCCTTCTCCAGGTGACAGAGATTTACTATGGACTTATTTTAGCTCCTGTTGAAGTTAATGCTTAACTTTTGGGGGTTACAGCAGTACCACAACCTAGTATGCTATAATTTAAGTGTGTCCTAAGATTATTTCTATTGTCAAAAATGTCAAGCAGTTGTTCTGTCTTTTTATGTATCATATATGGTATTTCATATTTAAAATAATGTACTCAATAGGTGTCTGGTAGAGTTAATCTTAAAATTAATGGGAATTTTCTCATCAGCTTCCCTTGGATCTGGTTTTAATCTCACGTACTTTTATTCCTTATTTTAAGTTCATAGTGCATTAATATTACTTGGTCAAACATGTCCTATCTATCTATCAATTAATTCAATCCATCTGGAGTCTATTAACATAATACCTCAGCACATCACAATATTAAATGAATGTTATCTTTAAAATTTTGTGGCAAGAAGTCAACTAAGAACAATATCCTGGCTCTACTTTTTCTCCTAGGTCAGGAATTTAAAACCAGTTTTATAGGCAGTTGCAAATGTCTGTATCTGAGAAATGTGTTTTTTCATTTATGTTTGAGTCGTTTTCAGTAACATTTTCAGTCATTTTTCAGTATACATACACAACTTATATTCCTTCCAGAATATGTGTATGCTCTCTCATGTTGTGACTGCTGACCTTGAGCTTCTGATTTCTAGGAAAATATATGAAATCACATTGGTTTATATTAGGTATATATAACATCTCCAGACAAACATTTTAACTCAAGTAGACTGTGTATCCTTAGGTAGGAGAATAAATACCTCAGTATGCTGTGATAAACTGTTTAATAAAATAAAATAATAATGAAACCCTTCTTTTCAGTCCAAGCTACTATACTGCTATACATTTTATTGGTCTGAAAGGTAGAATTCTTGGCAGAGAAATCGTCCCATGGGCCACATAAAGGGCACATGGTACAATTCAGCCTGGTGTAACTATAAATGACCAGAATAGAGTCCGAAAGGTCTGCTCAATTCAATATCTGATTTATGTTTCATGACAGGGTAAGGAGATTTTGGAACTGACCCAGACAGAAGGTGAGCTTCATGCTGCAGCTGTAATTGTCCAGGTGAGAGGCGGTACGTGGAGCAGGAGTGTTTCCCAGCAGTTAATTCAGCCAACACTATTCTTTAATGGCAATAAATTTATTTCAAAAATTCTTTGGGTTGGGTAGTTATATGCACTAGACATTTAAAGATATCTATGCTATCTGTTACACTTTGATTTAAAGTGTATTTTTCTTCGGTAACATCTATCTGTGGAATTCCTTGTAGAAGAAGAAATGTCAAGTCTGTTGAAAGTGCAGTTAATGACAAACTATGCAAATAGGGTAGAATGGAGGGGAATTTTGTCTTTTTTTACACACTAGCAGGAGCTATTGCACAGATGATCTGACTTCATTGGACTTGGTTAGCAGATTCTGACCTCGTTCTTCAACTGTCCCAGGTTTCAGAGTGTTCTGTATGTAGCATCTAGGTACATACAGACATAAGCAGAATATGTATTTCACAACATATGTAATACAAACCTTAAACAGTTCTAGTGTATAACTACTGATCAGGGAAAAAAAAAAAAACAAAAAAAAAAAAGAAAAAAAAAAAGACATACTGATATCTCCTGAAAATGAAGTTTTTTGTCTTACATTACCTTAGCTACATACATACGGGTGGGTGTATATACAGAGAGAGAGGATGAAAGAGAGATAGAAATGGCTTAAAAATGCAGCATCTTTCTGTAAACATTTTAATTTACTCAGAGAACATGATGGCACTTGAAAAAAAGTAAAACTATTTTATAGGGGCAATATCCACCTTTTCCTACTTCTGACTGATTTTATAGCTGGGTGAACTAAAAATTCAAACCTCATGGGGAATACAGATTTTTCTAGAAACTGCATTTTTCCTAACATTAGACAGAGAGAGCTAGGAGAATATCTGATTTGATCAGTAGAACTTATTTCTTTGTGCTTTCCAGAAAGAGACTTTTTAACCCTTAGAAATATGCTTTTACTTTTATTCTAGACAGAAAAACAGTATTTTGGGAACAGAAGCTAGTTATTAAAATAGTAAAAAAAAAAAAATCCCCTGAAAGTAATTCTTAACTGTGGCAAATGTCTCTATCTGAATCATGTATAAACTGCTTTCTTGCAGAAATATTTAAGTATTAAAATACCCTAAATATTCAGTTTTTGAATTTTAGTAATTCAGTTTATCTTGATAGCAAATATAGGGCATAGAATAATTTATTTATCAGTGTTTAGATTAAAGAATAATTGGGTAATTTTACTCTATAGAAATGCAGTAAACTTGACAAATAGGGAGTTGTTTGAAAAGCAGGAAAAATACTTCAACACTTTTCAGTTTGAATGGAAATTTTCCAGCAGGCTATGTGAGCAATGATATTTTATTGGAAAACACTCCAAAATGGTTGTACATTGACAATTACTTTACTTTTTACATGGTGTTTATTCATGTATTTTAACAACCCATTTTATTTGCATGTTTCCTTGTACCTGAACATGTAAGTTGTCATGAATTGTAAGGCTTATCTGAAGGGGACTGAAACCACAAAGCTTGGATCATTTCTGACTCATTGTATCAACTTTAATGCAGATAAAGAAAATAGACTGGTTTTGTTTAGGTTTTGGGGTGGGTTGGTTGTTTTTCAGTTTCCCAGGCTCTTATTTTTGGTGTTGGTGGGTTTTCTGAATGAAAAAACCCCAACAACTAACCCAAACTAAACCTGTTTCTGTTCTTCAAAGAAACCAAGATTCCTCTAGCTTCTGACAAAGTTTTGAAGAGTTCATGTGTTCCTGACATTGTGAGCTGTGAACTGTGTTGTAGAACAATTGGTTCAAACATTTGTCTTTAACAACTGTTTACTATAAAAAGTTCTGAAACTCCTATGATTTGATAAGGTTAAATATGACAAAATCTTTATTTTTCCTTTTGATGATGCTCTTTTGCTTGAGAAACTTCAGCTTTTATTTAGATGTGACAGCTGTCTTAAAAATTCCCGAGAAATCTTGGTGCTTCTGGGGTCTGTAAACATCAACACAGCATAGAATAACCCATTCTACTTCTCCCAATTCCTTTTTTGTCGCCATTTCAGTGGAGCTTCACCAGTGTATAATGTCAGTGGTCAATGGACCATGCTGGTGTCAAACCTCTTTTGCCTTAGGAGACTGACAACAAAAGGGTTAATTAGCTTTGCCAGACATTTGTACATTTGTCTTTTTAAAGCAGTGAAGAAGAATTAAGAGAATACTATTTAAATTTGGGCATTAAACATACCTAATGGAGTTTTAAATGGTATTTAACTATGTCTAAGTAGATCTCTAAACTCATTTAGCAAACAAAGAACTACTAATGCTTTAGATAAAAAGACTGCTGTATTGTGTAATGATCTTTGAAGGGAAAGTAACTTGGGTCAACATTAAATTCTCTATCATATTAGTTAACAATTTATGGTTTATTTTATCTTAAACATTTTGAGGGTGTGCTGCTTATTGTGTACTTTCTTCATCCAGGAATAAGAGCTGCAGAAAACATTATTGTGTAGACTTCACAGCAAGAATCTTGGCATTGCTGATTGTGTTTCTAGCAGGGAAAAAAAAAAAAAAAAAAAAAGTATGTGCAGGTCTTTTCAGGTGCCTTGTTTCATTAAATGCTTCACTAAAAATACCCTAATAATAGTAATTTTGTGGATGGACTCATGCAGCTGGAGACGGCATTAACACTTACTCTGCCTAAATGTTTCTGGAAGGAATACAAAGCACATGGGTTTGGATGATTGTAGTATTTTCTTTGCATGGCTTCCAGAAGCGCAACAGAAATAAGAGCTCAGAAAACTGATCACAAATCACTGATTAAGATGGGGAAATGTGAAGCTTTTTTACCAGTTTCATCTGTCTATCAGGATAATACACCAGATGTAATTAGTTTTATCTAACTTTGTTCCATCTGGATATTAGTTACCTAAATCTCACTTAATATTAGCTATTTACAATAGAGGTATCTAAATCAGAGCTAGGTGGTAGAGTCTTTCTATAGTTAATAGAAAACTAACCAACACTGGCTTAAGTTTAATATGCAATTCATCTCATATTAAAAACAAAATGTATATTTGAACAGACAGTTGTATCCTAAGCTGTTAGCATGCAGGTTTTTCGCTCCAGCACATGTAAATGAAAGCTTGACAATTGCCTTAAACTTGATGCCTGAGTTATGGGTGAACATAAATTTTAACACAAACCTTTAGCCACAGCAGGGGGAGTCTTGTTGCAGGACAAACAGAAAAAAATCACTAGCTCCTTTGTAAGTGCTAATGAAGGCAAAAAACAAATTAGCTGATACACTTGTGAAGAGAATGTACTTTTAGCATATCATTTAGCATATACTTGACTAAGAGTTCCGGTAGTTTACAATTTTACTTAATTAAGAAAAATTCCACCACATCACCACCATTACAACAGTTTCACAGAAGATATTAAAGTAGCATTCACCTTTTGTAAGTGTTCCTTTGTTCAGATTTGTATCACTTTGTTTTGGCTTGCTATTTAAAAATATTCAGAGACCACACCCTCATCACAGCCCTTAGAAAAGTATACCTATGTAGGTGGCCCTTTTTTTCCCTGCCACGTGGTCTTTATAATTGCATCTGCAAATATGGTAACTATGGTTGCAAACAGCAGGTTAAACATTCCAGTCACGACCTTTATTGGTTAGCTTCTACTAAATTCATTGCAGTTCACCAGGAAATTTCTGCATATGCATTTGCTGTCTCTTACTCTCCTCCTCCACACACCTCTGCAACCTGTCTGCCTAAAAGGAGGAACAATAACACACCTTCACACAACCATACAGGCAGCCATTTACACAAATATTCCCATGCATAAACCGTGATAGCCACAGATCTCATTCTTCTTTCCACTAGTCTCCTGTCACAGCACTGTCAAAACTAGGCAGCTGCAACAAGGCTTTCACCACCCCATGCCAGGGTAACTTCAATAAGTAGTTCCCACACCTTGCCCCAGCACAGCCACCAATCCCCCACAAGTTCATCTACTGTCCGTGCTGTTTCTTCACCCTCTTCAGACCAATCCACCCTGCTTCTTGCCTCTGCTGCATCCACCTCCAGACCCACTGCTTCTCCTGGGGCCTCTCCTACACCCACGACACTCTCTCTCCTCCCTCTGCTTCTTCCAGGTCTCCCTTCACCCAGTTCTCCTCTTCATACAGCCCTTCTCTTCCATACCCCTTAGAGCAGGAACCAGCCACAGCTGCACATTGCCCACGTCAGCCAACCCACCGCCCCTGACGCCAGCCCACAGCTGCATATTATTGATGTTAATTAACCTGCCTTCATTCCTCTACAGTCCCGCTACAGTCTCCTGTGTTTGCAAACACTTAAACAGGTTCTTATTCACTTTAACTGGTTACCATACTAGGAAACTTCCCATGAAAAGGTCAGGTTTACATTTGTGTTGATATTTATTGTGAAAAATAAAGTAGGCTGACAATGCTTTCTTGACGATTTTCTACTTCATGTTATCTGACATTGAGAAACTGGATGAATATATGTGTGATCATGTATTTGAAAGTGGAATTATGAATTTAACACGGGCAAAACACAGAAAAATTTGAAAAGGACAAGCAGCAGAACATTTTTGTAAAGGGGCAGGGACTTCTAGTGCAATAAGGTAGAGGAATTTGGTAGAGGTATTCCAGAGGGATTTGCTAAGGTCCCTTAGTGGAGCAGTAATATTCCTACCTCCGGGGGAGCATGGTTTACCTTGTGGGGAGTGGTCAGGTGAAAGCATTGCTATCTACAGCAGACCCCAAGCAGGTAGGTGTAAGTTGCATTGCAGCAGTGAGGCGAAGAATGCCACTGGCATCAGGACTTTGGTATAAAGTGTTAAGCAAGTGGGGAAATATCACCAACAAATTATGAGCAAAACAGTAGTGACTTGGAAATGGCACATGCTCCTGAGCCCAGCTGAAGGGAGCAATTAAACTTTTTTTACAGTTTTGCATCACAGCAGGTATGGGTTACCAATGCAAGAGCTCTGCTGGAGCCACAGCCAAAGAAGATAAAAAGTTGTGCCTGAAGTTTGCATGGACACAGGACAGAAAGGACACAGGACAGAAAGCGGATTCTTTTAAGAGGAAACAAAATTCACACTGAAAACCCAAAGGAAGAATAATATCTAATTACATTTGAAAACTGCTGACCATGATGTCTGTTGAGAGTGTAGCGGTACAACAGCAAGGCAATATCACAACAAATGTTGCGGAGAGCGCTGAGTCTCCACTTTGCTGTCTGCAGTTGGTGTAAGGAATGTGCTGAAAAGCAAGTGGTAAGCTGAGCTGCTAAAACTGTCTTTGCCTGGAATGCCTGGATGTTTAACTTATGCATTTTTTTTAAAGTGTGTCAAAATACGTCAAAATACGAAGCACAGCAGACAGCTCAGCCATATGTGAGTGGTCATGAAACTGAAAAAAAAAGGATGCTCTGTGTTCTTTGCAATGGGAATGTTCCTCTGCTGCTTTGGTTACCAGCCCTACCAGCTCGCGTGCTCTGGCTTCAGGGAGTCACTTGCGTTCTCTAGTTTCAGACACGCTAGGTAAACCCCTGCCCTGCTGCAAGAAACAGGAGTTTAACTATTGATTTCAGTGACTTTCTCTAAATGGGTTGACCAAGATTCCTTCCTTCTGTGTGCCAGGTGGAGCTGTTTGTGCTGGCTGCATGCTGACCCTTTTTCCCAGCAAGGGAAAGGAGGAGTGCTACCAGCCCCTCCTTTCTTAGATGTACTGTTTGCAGAAAGAAATTCTACACATGGAGCCATTGCCCAGGTCTCTGATTTTCTGCTTGGTCAAGATGTGATCAATGGAGTTAAACATTTGCCGTAAGATTAAACCCTCTTTGTTACAGTTCTGTGTCTGTCTGTCTCCAGGCACTTGCAGTGCACAGACATACTTGCATTGCATGATTCTGTGACTATTTGCTACGCAATTTTCTAATCTCTTTAATTCACACACCGAAAATATCTGAGTTCACTGTAAGAAGAAAGCCCTCAAACCTTCCTCCTAGGAAAAGGATGTGAAAAACTGAAACCAAATTCTTCAGGTTTTCTTCCATTTACTGGCATGGCAACCACACCTTTGAAACGCTGCCTCTTCTTTTAAATCTGGGTCAATGAGCACCTTCTTTGACCAGAGACCTGACAACACACTGCATACTCCCTCAGCAGAAAGATCCATGCTGTACCTAAAAGCAAGAGTAGACCAGAATAGAAAGAATGATGGATAAGTTGGAGATTTTTAGACTGACAGACTTGAAGGGGAAATGAGAAAAATCAAAACAGTATTTGTGAAATGATGTAAAGACAATGATGTAAACATGTTTTTCACATCTTTTACAAGGTGCAGGACTGAAAAAATACAGAACTATTGTTATAGCTATAACGCTTTGGCCCAGCAGAGGTAGCCCAGTGCAGGTTTTTATTTTTCCAGGTTAAGTGGCCTAGAAAAACTTAGCTTTGGCATCAGGAAATGGAAAGGTCACAGATTATTGGAGGACTGAGAAAGCATGCATACCTAGATCCACCTGGAAAAGATTGAAAATGCTGTCCCTAACATATAACAGATATGTACTCCGTGTATTTTCAACAAATGCAGAGGAAGTCAAGCAATATGTTTTTAAAGAAAGAATTGTAAAGATTCCAAAAATTCTCTTCTTAGTGTGAATAAATCACTTTAGTGCGTTATATTCCACGATTATTTGTATTTATTTTTATTGTTTCCACTCAGAAAAGCTAAATGTATTGGAACAGTTTCCTCCTGCTGTGTTTGGGTCCTTTGAATTGTTGGACAGGTCTGAAAGAAGCTGGAAGCTGGCTGCTGTTGCCCATTCAAGATTTCCCCTGAGGTGAGAAGAAAGGAAAATCTTGGAAAAGACAACATAGTTGTTGTTACATTTCCATGTCAGCTTAGTGATTATGTTAGGTGTAGCAGAAGACTTGCCTGCTTTCACTTGTACCATGACGAGGGCCCCCACATCTTAAGAGCTGAGGAGTCTGCTCTTAAGGAGTCGAATGGTTTCCCAACAGATTTCCTTACTCAGGCGTTATCGCGTGAGGACCAGATGTCATATTACATGCAAAAGGGTGAGACTAAACGATTACATTAAGACGTGTACAAAGCAATAGGGAAAATTATATGTTAATGATTTCAACCCTGACCATCTCTGAGCTTACTTGGTTTTATTTCATGAATGTAAGATATTTGTGACCTTGAGTAGTGCACATGCATTTAGAATAAAGAGTCTTATATCAAGTTGATCTGCACTGCACGACATCTAAGGAAAAAACAAAACATAAAATGAAATGGATCTGTGCCACAGTTGTGGCAGTCACTATAAATGTCCTTTTAAAAATGTCTTTGGAGATTTTAAAACCATGATATCAGACTATGGAAAGAAATAGCATTAAATATGGATGAGCAAGAAAAAATGAAACCTGAATCAACTCCCCAGATATCTCATCTACCTCTTACTTGCACATCTGTTTTCCTTTAGATAAGACAAAAAAAATAAATCTTACCATATCACACTGCAGCCCTTTAATAATGGAAGTAATCCTTTAAAAGAAGATATTAATTTGAATGTATTTGTTATGTCAACCTAACAATCAGTCTTCAAAAAGTTGGACATAAATGCTTTTCCCACAAGACAGACAGGTAGGATTTGAATATACTGCTCAGCCTCTTCATGAAGAAAAGGTTAGTATATAGTACAGCAGTGCCTCCAGTATAAAATTACAGCACCTTCAATGTACCAGGGCCTAGTTTAATACTCCTGTTGAAGTCAATGACCAAATATTCAATTAGAAACCATATAGGTGACAGCTGATTTAGGTCGAAGAATACGATTGATTTCCATTCTTCTGTTTAAATACTTAATAAAACTGTGTGATAATTGCCTGGGAGTTGTGTCTATAGGTCAATATGCCTTATTTGATACTGCCTTCATATTTAAATTTTTCAAGGATTTGGTGGTTTTGGTTTTGCTTTTCAAATAGTAAATGTGTGTAGGAAAAGCTCCATCTGTCGTAATAGTTATTTCTAAATAAAAAATAATATGGCAGAAGTAAAGCAATGTCATCCATCATGGAATATGAAACTTTGAAGCCAGCCATTGTCAAATTGTCATTGTGTTTGGGAAAAGTTTCCTCTGGAAATATAGCAAGAATTTAAATATTGAGAAAAAGTCAAAGTTATCAGCAGCTTTTCCTTCTTTGCATTTCTAAAATACTTTTTTGCAGAAGTGCTTGACTATTATGAGCAGCCCAAGAGGTGAGTTTTCTTCTGTGTCATGGGAAGAGGAATTTTTGTAGCATTTAAATCTAATTTTTAATAAAACATTTGGTGTGAATGGCAAGCCATCTCCCTCTGGAGGAAATATAAATGCTCTTGTTTGGTTTAGACTTCCAGTGCTCCGATTTTCTTTCACAAACTACTAATTAAGCTTTCACAGCTCCAGAAAGCTAGAGTTTCACTTTGGTGTGACCTCAGAGGAGAACTTTAGTCAGTCGTCGTCTAGGAAATCATGCAATAAAAGCTTATTCATAATACATTACATTAAGTGTTCATATCGCACTCTGATTTTAATTTCAAGTTTAGTTTAAAAAAAAAAAAACAAACAAAAAGGGGTTAAAAAAACCACCCAATTCCTTTCCTTGTTCTGGATCAGCATTTCATGAATGTTTTGAACCAGGGGTCCTCCCTCAAAATTATTGTTTTGAATCAAAGGAAGAGCACTCAAGAAAAAAAATATATTATTTTTACCACTGTTTATCAGGCAGATGGAAAATGTCCCTGCTCAGCGGCAGGCCACTTCAGTTACTGGATCACACAAGGCCTCTTGAGGCTTGGCCTGCTTGTTTACCAATACTTTATAAAGCTTAATATTATATGTTGTCTTTGATAATCAGAATTCAGTTAAAAATATGTGCCAGTCTGGTAAGAAATTAATAAAGCTGACACAAAACCTATTTCAAGTGGGTATATCCAATACTAAATGTCACATTTTACTGGTTGACATGCATTTATCACTTCATTTCACAGTACAGTACACAACTCAGAAGTCACTGACTAATTTGATTGACAGTAGCCTTGGGCATTCTTTAGCAATCACGTAGTATACTGCACTAAGTCAGACTTTTAGGGAAATTGACTTTAACAATATGGAAAAAAAAAGTCCTGTAGTCTGCTTAAAATGCAGGGAAAGGGGGAAATCAAAAATGCGAGAACAATAAATTATAGAAATTTCTCATTTAAGTAAGTAACAGCTTTAATAGCTTTCTCTAAGAACTGAGTGCACTCAATTGAACATCTGCTTTCCAGCTGTGTACATTGATATATTACCAAGGTTTTATTCTCTTCTACTTTAAATATATCCATAAGTTTTTCAGAGCTCCACTACCTGACTTTCTGACAATGCCTTGATTGTGAAAGATATAAAAATGTCAAAAATTCTGTAGGCCATTTTATGCCCAGGATATTATTTTTCAATTGAATCCAAAGACAGATGTCTATGAACAATTAAACCATTCTCCAATCACACCTTGTTCCAGCTGGGATCATAGAATTAAAAGGAAATAAGCCATCATGATTCACTTATTGCCGGAGTACCTAGTGTTTCCTGTACTGCTGATAGATTCTTATTAAACAATTCTGTCGATGGAAAATGAATATTGTCCGCTGCTTGAACTTCTAAAGTTAGTTCTTTGGTATTAAATTTGATTTTCTTTTCTTATAATAATTCATACACTTACTGACTGGCTTCAGAAATTCCCATTAGATGGAGATTATGTTATCTAAAGCTTACTAAATCCCACATCAAGTCTCAGGGAGTTTAGCTGTAAAGCAGAACACTGAAAAGATCTGTAGTGAAAAGAGGAACTTGCTAATCAAAAAAATGTAGCCTGGTGTCTCTTCTGTTAAAGGAGATGTGGAAAATGTTTACTTCTTTCCCCCTACCTTAATGTGAAGTTACCTTTTTCAACTCCCTTTGCCACTGTTTCTTGCTTGGCAGCCCCACAGCCCAGAGTTACGTCTCTAGCAAGGGGACATATAACACGTGCATATGAACGAAAATATCATCAGTATGTTTATGTTCTAGTGATTCACAGCAGCTATACTCCCATTCATGTGGGGAACATTTAATTTCCAGACTGTGCCCAGAAATGTTATTAATAAAATATTTACGTACTTTGTAGATAGACGGTTTATGATCTTAGGTTATATATTCTGAGAGAAATATACATCACCATTTTCCCTGGACACAATAGGGCAGACACAAGCAGCCTTTGTGTCAAAAAGCTAACATAAATTTGAAGGAGCAAAGTACTGATTATTTGTTTAATTTTATTAAATGGCATCAAAGAAACATTATTGCATCTTTCAGAAACGCTAGCAATTAAGAGGGCACATTAAAGTGTGCAAGTTAAAACTATTTTAGTCTTGGTAAGTTTTTGCAAAAGGTTGACACGTATTAAACTTCTGACTATGGAAACCGCAATCTCGTGTGAAGTCATTTCACTTAAAACGCTGAGATTTTCAAAACATCAAAAGAGATGGTTGGAAGATACATCCATAAGACAGAAGGATGATGCAACTGTGCTTCTCTGTACCATTACAAGCCTGTGTTAGGTGCACTGGTTTACATTACACACTTCTTGCATGTACCTATGTACACATAACTTGAAAAAAATACAAGGTCAGCTTCTGCTCACAGGCCCCAGCCAAGCAAATCCTTTAAGCATGTGCTTAAATTCAGCAGAGGAATAATACCAGCAACATCAATGAAACTGCACACATGTTTAAGTGATTTAAATGTTCACAGGTTTAAGTAGTTTTATTTAGGATTTATTCTCTTGTAACAGTGAGCACTAACATGACTTTCACTTTCTTTCCTGTCTGCCCACTGTTTGTAGTACAGAAAAAATTTGTAGGGTCAGGTACCTATATTTCCTTTAGAACAACTGATGTGTAGAACAAAGGACTGGACCAGCCTTGCTTCGAGCTTGAAACAGAAACAGCAGAGTTTGCATAGGTATACCACAGCAGTTATCCCTTGTGTCACACGCACACCCCAACATTGTTTATTATATTTTATCTAACAATACTGGGACATACAGGCTCAGGTATGCTTAAAAGTCAAGAGTAATGTAAACATATTAATTGACTAAATCTATTTGAAAAAGTTGGTAAATGTCTGTCTGGCAGAGGGAGGGGCTGAAGTAACACTTCAAGGAAAATTAAATTCATACACAATTACTATCATCTTTTCTATAGAGTATATTGGAGGAGTTAACTTTTTTTTTTTTTTCTAACCTGAGACAGGCATATTCCAGTTTCCAAAAGGAAAAATCATAGCTTTCTTTGTAGTAGCAAAGGGTAAATTTTCTTTTTACTGTTGAGTCAAGAATAAGATTTAGAAGGGAAAAAACATTGGAACAAGACTTTCTAATTCTTTCTGCCCACTTCATCCCTATCTGGATCCAGCTAGCAGTACGCCATTTACCATTCCCAATGCTGCTTGCTAAAAACCTCTCAAATTCCAATGAGGAGACATTATGATATCAAATACTTTAGTCCACAGGCCCTTGCATTTATCGGGGGTGGGGTGGGGTGGGGGTGTCTGGGGGGGTTGGGGGCAGAACTGAGATACAGAAAATTAAAGCAAAGCTTCCGCATTCACGCTGAATAAATGGCAGAAAAGAGAGATTCAGAATTCCTGAGATTTTGACATGTGCTAAACCTCAGACCCTGCTTGAACTCCAGCAGTTCACCTGCAGCTGAGACTTGAGAGATTATAACTAGACATTCAATTGGTTAAAAAGATGTTCTCTGTTGATATACAATCTTCTGCTAAATGTGGAATAAATCTTGCTGACTGATGATGAAGAAGGATTTTTTAGTAACTGCTTATTCTTTTCTCTAGATCTGTTATGCGTGGTGAAAAGCCACACAATATTTGTTGTTTTCTCTTCAATCCACTGCATTACCTTTCAGGCTTTTAAAAAAACTTATCTTGAAAAATAACATTTGAGATATGCTTAAAAATCACGTCATTTATATGACTTTCAAATGCTAACAATTTGTGTCCAGTAATTGATCTTGTTCCAAAGACACACAAATTACATTGTTTGTATTTTACAAAGTGTAACTTGAGGCACATGGATGGAGCATGTATTTTTGAACCTGAAGTTGCCCTAAGCTTCCTCTGCAGTGGAGTTTTTCCACTGGAGAAAAGAAAATTCAGCATAGGTTCTCTGAGAGCTTAGATACATTCACCTTCCCCTTGGAACTACTCAAGTCCCTGCACAGGTTGTAACATCATATTAAAGTGGTGACCTTAAGAGTCTTTGCTGAAGTGCCAATACAAAGCAGAAGCTTTCTTTCTTATTTTACATATTCTGTATCCTCTATGTATTTATGAAAACTTAAGCCAATACAAAGCAGAAGCTTTCTTTCTTATTTTACATATTCTGTATCCTCTATGTATTTATGAAAACTTAAATAACTAATAGGAAGTAAAGTTATTTTTCTGTTAAAATGCTCAGAATCTTCAAATTTAACATCACTGAAATACATTGTGGATCAGATTGGACAAGATCTGTCAATAAATCATAGTTGTTATTGGTTTGGATTATTGATAAACTGGTTATATGAAAAAATAGATAAGCCTTTATGTGACTGAAATGAGAGAGTCTAATAAATTGTCTCTAGTTTAACATCTGACGCCAGAATGGTGACATCCTAATAGCATTCAAAGGGATACTGAGGTAGAAACATGTTGCTGCAGAAGTGAATGCTAACAGTGTGGAAGATTTACACTTAGAGCTGGGAAAGTCACAGCACGCTGGGTGAGCTCCAGCAGGTGAGAAACCCTTGTGGAGGAGAGGCAAGTAACTGCATGTCACAGGGCCAAGGGAGGGCCTGAAATGTCAGAGGAAAACCCTACACAAGTTTAGAAGAAAGATTTGGTCCCTCATGCAAGGTGTGCGCTGGCTGTCCTATGGGGCCAGTGAAAGAGACAACTGCATGTCCTAAGGTAAAGCACCAGGAGAAATGTCACGAGGCTACTTCCAAAGGGATTAGGGGAGCAGGTCATGACATACCGATCACACTGTGCTTTGGCATATGAGGGAGACTTACAATATGAGATTTCAAACCAGGGACGAAGGGAAATTCCCACAAGGGAGGGCTAGAGAAAGATTCATTTCTTTTGTGTAGTATTAAGATAGGTTTTGTTTTGACAAGTAGTTCCAGGTTTGAACCTAAGCATCAAGGCAGCTTTTTGTAAGGGGTGTAGGAGGATGTAGTTTACTCTTTTCCTGATTTTTTTGCAAATAGAATTTGATTTGGTAAAGATACCACTGTTTGGCGATCCATTGCTTCAATAGTCATACCCCAACGTGAGTTTTTTTAGAAAATATTTTAAACAAAACTAACTCTCTTCTACCATGAGATAGTTCAAATGTTGGTTAAACTGCTTTAAACCCTGCCTTCTGGTGTTAAATATGGGGTCTTCAGCAAAACCCAAATGAGAGCCTCTTCCTGCCTCCAAAGGCAGGATCTTGCCAGGGTATTTATCAAAGTAGCAAAAGTCAAGCAAGAAGGAGCGTGAATAAAAATTGAATACTGACTTCAGGACTTGGAGTTTTGAAAGTCCTTGAGATTAGTCTCTCTTGGTTTCCCTTTTAAGTAATGATGGCAACAGAAATTATTTAGATGAGAATGCAGTGATCTTAACCAAGAGTAAATCTGCAAATCCTACTCTATGAACACCTAATCCTGTGAGATTAAGTTACAAAAAGCATTTGTAGGATTCTTTTTTCAGCTTTCTTCCCATGGAACTGTATTCTAATGAAACAAATAAACATTTTGCAAGGATGAACTTGGGAAAGGAAAAATAGTCTCATTTTCTGAAAATTAGTCACATACTCTAAATCTTTGGTTTACATACTGATTGTATGTGTAAAACAACTAGTACATGGTCTGTGTAAGGTAATACGTACATACTCAATGGAATAGAAAATACTAATCATCCACTTTAATGAGCTCCTGTTGTTTTAGAGGAATTGTAGCTAACGACTCAAAAGATTCTGTCTGCAAACTGTTTTATTTGATTCATAATATGAAGATTAATTACTACCGAGCTCATATTTCTCAATGATATTATTTCATAATCACAAAATGTAATGGCTTAGTCATCACTTGTAGCTTTAAAACACTTTTGAAAACTAATGTTGACCCTTGCCTTCACTTATCACAATGTGTAGGGTATTCAGATGAGGAAGGTGGAACTAAGAAGCCTCAGAGTTGTTTGAGAGTGTGCCAGGCCATGAGAACACATGCCATGTGCTGGCCCTTGCCCTCAGGACCAAAGGATGTGCAGCAATTTGTTTTATCTATTGATACAGATTACATTTCTGTTCAGAGCTTTAATGTCCCTTAATGAATTGCCAGTAGCTGCAGAACTTCTCCTTGTTCAGATTATTTTTGCACAAAGGGAATCTGTAGCTTCCCTGCTTAAAGCTGTTGTGGTTCGAGAGTGAGAAGGCTAAAGAATACAGTTGATCTTGCCATCTCTCCAAACGCCACACATCCCTGTACTGAAGTTGTATAGCATTTGGTACCTTTAATTTTTTGTTGTTGTTGTTGTTTCCTTGGTTTTTTGGTTTTGTGGGGTGTTTTTCTTGGGGTCTGTGCTGTTGTTGTTGTTTTTTAGACAGGCATTCCTGATTATGAGGACAAAATATTGTAAATGCAGGGACAGAATAAAGTTTTTCTCTAGTCACACTTTTTCTCTTTATATCAAATCAGGTTTTGAAATTCAAAAGCAGCTTTGCCTTTTGACAATGGCATCATGCTTCAAATTACTATTTCATCTGCCTTGTGATGTTAGTCTTTAGAACTCTCAAACTTTTTTTTCAATTACTATTTCTAACTTCCATTTGCTTTCTCTTTTTGTAATGTGTAAGTTCATACCTAAAAAAGACACTCTGACTGAAGAAAAGGCTCTTAAGCCTCATGGAATAACACAAAACAGGAGGTTTTAGTGTACTAGAGGAAAACAAAATAAATCTGCCTCCTTCCTTTCCTTCAAGAAATAAAAGTACCCTGACATTCAGCATTTATTAGATAGCATTTATTCTTCAGATGTTTTAGTTAACCAAAGTAGGTGCATTCTAGTTACCTCACACTGGAAAAGGATTTTGCTGCTACTTAAAAATTTCTGACAAATTGTGCAACACGTTCATTAACCATAGGGGTTTATACAGTTCAGATAACCATACTTTTTCATTTACTGGAAGTGAGAAGTACATCTTTTGTCTGTGTCACTTTGTTGTTTACCTGGATTTCATTATATGGGGTTCTTTAACCTGGTGAGAATGATCTGAAGCAGGGTTTCTGTTAAGTTCTTGTTTCCTTAAATCAATACAGAAAATGGGACTAAAGTAAGGAACCCAAAGTAAAAAAGGAACTTTAATATGAATGGTTAAATTTGCTCTCCACTCACTATTCATGTAACTAAGGAAATAGGAGAAAAGAGACTTAAAATGGGAAAAAAAAGGAACAGCATTTTATATCTACTTCTATTGAGAGTAGTAGTCTATCTCCAGCATAACCTATCTTTAGTTTTATATGAAAAAGATAAAAGAAGCATAAAAGAATAAAAGAAGCAGTAGAAATGAAAGTAGAAAAGAAAGTGTAGTCTCGGCTTGCTGTCATAAAATTCAAGTGCTTGCAGGATCGTGGGCAAAGGATCTGTGCTATATAATTGCTCCAAGCAGTTAATCAAGAATTTGAGGGAAAAAATCTTGCAATATGTCCCTGAAGTTTTAAAATAGGAAGTTTCTACTCTTGTGTCCCATGATTTTTTGAAGTGTAATTCAATATACCAGAAATCACAGTGGAAAACATGTTGTCTCAAAAGTTTTCAGCTATTTACAGAGTCAACAGATTCAGATAATGCATAGAAACATTATTTATCATTTTAAAAGCTTAAGTATCCAAATGGCTCATCTGCTTAGCTTGTAAAGTCTCCTTTTCCTTGGTAAACCTTTTCAACACAGCTACAGCACAGATAAATAAGCATGAATGAATACAGAAGGGTTAATTTGGAGCAAGCGAATGTCTTTTTGTTTGAGACGCAAACTGAAAAATTAAAAATGGTTTTCATTTCTGACCCAATTATAGCATAATCCTAGAAAAGCTAGGACTAGCTTTCTAATGGCTGCATTTTCTTTTTCTTTTTTTCTCTAATTTACAGGGTGTTTGTTTACAAATACTAGTCATGGGAGCCATTCTTTATGTTTCTAACTGTGCTTTCACCTCTCTGTTCACACATCCAAGGTTATAAAACTAGTCTTCTATAAACAGGAGTAATTGTTTTATGCTAAAGTGGTTACATAATATTATCAACAGTTTGGACTTTAAATCTTATTGGTCCTTGAATGCCCTGTGTAATGTATTTTAGAGCCAATGAGACATTCCATTTTAAATCTTATTATGCTTTAAAATTGGAGAAGAACCATCTACACTTTTCCGCTTTATCCTAGTTCTCAACTAAAGGCACAGAGTAAATTAAGTATAATTTCTTTATCTTTTTCCTTACTAAGTGCCAAAAAAATGTTTAAAACTTATTGAACTCTTATGAACTCCTCCAGAGCCCTTACTCAATTCACTTCAAATATGGTCAAAAAATGTGCAACAGTATTAGCTGTGACCTGCCAAGTCTGAGGTCAACATTTCTTTACGTGCAATCACAACTCCAAAATAAAATGCAATTAAGCAGAGTTACGTTGCTTTACAAAGCATTCTGATCAGCCCCTGTTGTGTAATGTGTTATACCTGTGCTTCACGTATATTTTAAAAAACATCTGTGACAACACATGAAATGTATTTTATATTTTTAGATCTACTTATCTCTTCTTTTCTTCTGTGTAAATGCCTTTCTACCTCTTCTGAGATCATAACTTTCATATTTGACATGTACAATATCACCTCCTGCTTTGGGTAATTAATGGTGGAGTTCCTGGAAAAGCCATCGTTTTGCTAAGTGTTCCCTGCCTGTGGAATCTTGATGACGTAATTCAGATCTGCTTGCAAGACCCTCACCTTAGGCCAACTACATTCTAATTGCATGACTTTATGGTTTCTTGGGAAAGAAGGAAAGCATTTCATATTATATTTTCCAGTAGATTGGCAGGGGGGAGGTGACATGCAGAGGATATAAGCATTACTGAAACAGAACAAGGTCTTAAATAAAAAGATTAGTTAGGATGAGTTTGGTACAATGCTCTGGGTGATGCTCTGTTTGTGTGGAGAAAGGAATGTATTCTGAATGATTAGAAAAGATAAGATGGGCACCTGAAGGAGATAAGGAGACCCTCAAGTCAGGAAATCACTGAACAAAGAAAATTGAAAGGTCTGTTCCATCTAGATCCCACCTATTGTGAGTGGAATGATTGGGTATCAAAATCAAATGAGTATGTATGTAAAGATGTTGTGTAACCTCTCGCGAAAACTGTATAAAATACGCAAATTTTCACTGAAAACTTCGGAGCTAGTTTGTCCGGTGCAAACCGGCTAGCTCCCCAGTGTTGCACGAAATAAATACCTTTGTTGCTTAAAGACAAAGTTCGTCTCTGAGCAGTTACTCTGTGCCATTTTGGCATCATTACATGCTAAAATTGTGTGGACAGTTTCTTTAAATAAAATATGATGGTGCAAAATCAATGTGTCCCATGGATAATATATTCAGTGACTCTGTATTAAAGGGAGGTTTTGAATTGTTTTATTAATTTAAGAGTTTTATTGCCTTTTGTTAGGATCTAGGTTTGGGGACCTGTTACTGCAATTAAAAATGTGATTATTTTTTGCTTTATTTTCACTTTGATATAATTAAGATATAAAGAATCACTAACAGAGGCTGAAACTAAAGCAATGGTTAACTTCACGTATTGAATAAGCTCACTAAGATATAGCAAGCTTTCTGAGACACCTGGGATATAATAATAAACAAGAGAAGTGGGGTAATGGAGCATTGTGGTCAAAACCAATATAGGGCAGAGAACAAAAGAAGTTATCGAAGAACACAGGTAGCGTGCATGTTCCCCAAGAAAGTTCAGCTGAAGTTCACCAACCTTTCGACAACCAGGGGCCTCAAAAGGCCCCAAGAAAGACCCCCAGGAGCCAAGTGTGCATACACAAGTGTCTTACGCATATGCAAATATTTTCTAGGAAGTAGTTATAATATGTATTAGACTTTTGGGACGTATTATGAATATGTATGTTTTGTTGTAATAAACTGAGGAATGCTGGTCAGATAGGTGTGCATGATCTGAGGTGCTACCAGTTCTGCAACAAAGAATGCCTGCCTTCTAAACTTGCACAATGAAGTCTCGGAAGGTTTTCTTTTTGCTTTTTTTCTGGTATTAACTATTTTAGGTCACTGATTTTATCAAAAATGAGGTTCCAAAGTCACTTTGTGGTCAGCAAGGAAATACTGAGAAGACAATATGTAATGGTAGATGGGTAGAAGGCAAAATCAAGTCCTAATAATGGAAGAGGAAACAGACCAATTTAGATTGCAAATAAGGTCACAACAGTTCACAATAAAGGTTATAAGTGTAATAAATCTTTGGATCATTTTTCTCTAAGAGCAGAGTAGACTGTTCATCTGATGGTTCTGTATTGGTATTAAGGGTCTCTATAGTTACATTCAGTTTACATTTGGAACAAACTGAATTAGATCTGTACTGACTTTGTCAACAGTGATAGGAATAAGTTTCATGCTTTTAAACATTTTCCCTGATTATTAACAATCCTTACCTTTGCTGTGAACCCACCAAATATGCAAACATAACAATATATAGAAACAACAGAAGAAACAGAAGAGAAAAACATCCAAGCTTCTTAAAAAGAACTGCAATATTATACATTGACCCCTATGACCACAACTTCTACTCTTTATGCTTCTTAGTAAAAAAAAAACAAGACCCTTTTTCTTTTTATAATTTTAATTGGTTGGATAGAAACACCATTGCTTCAGTGCTGTTTTTAAAGATATTCAAAATCACAAAACATAACATTTTTCTCAACTGCATATTCATTTTCACACTTGCTAAAACTAATCAGCTTAAAGAAAATATATATTTGAAATTGTCAAAGAACAACCCTACATTGCCTTTAAAAATTGTTCAAGCAAGTTGTCTCCCTGGATCATGAAAGAGAAAAAAAAAAATTCTCTTCATTATTATGAAGGCAAAACCCATGTCCTCATTTCAGAATGCATAACTTGAAAAGTTCCTTTCATTAGCGCTCTAAGGAGAGCTGGGAAAACCACTAACTAGTCTATTTAGTTAAAATCAATGACTTGCAGATTCTAAAACAGTCCTGGCTTGTGGCATGTTTGTACCATAGCAGGATATCTTTCAGGAAGATATAAATCCCTGTTTCTCAGAATGGTTAAGGTGGGAAGGGGTTATCTTGAGGTCATCTAGTCTAACAACCCTGCTCAAGCAGGGTCATCTACAGCAGGTTGCCTCCACAGCCTCTTTGGGCAACCTTTTCCAGTGTTTACCACCTTCATTGTGTTGTGTTGTGTTGTGTTCAGATGGAATTGAAAGCTGGAGATGGAGTTTTTACAAGGGTGTGTAGTGATAGGACAATGGGTAATGGCTTTAAACTGAAAGAAGGTAGATTTAGATTAACTAAAAGGAAGAAATTCTTTGCTGTGAGGGTGGTGTGGAGCAGGTTGCCCAGAGAAGTTGTAGATGCCCCATCCCTGGAAGTGTTCAAGGCCGGATTGGATGGGGCTTTGAGCAACCTGGTCTAGTGAGAGGTGTCCCTGCCCGTCAGGGGGGTTGGAAATACATGATCTTTAAGGTCCCTTCCAACCCAAACCATTCCAGGATTTTATGATTCTATGAAATTCCTGGTTTAAAATGTGTATGTATCACCACTTGTCCTGTTAGTGGGCAACATCATTTGCTCTGTAAGGACTTTACGCACATTGACCAGATCCTCCTGAGCGTTCCTCATTCTCTTAGCCTTTCCTCATTCAAAAGATGCTCTAGTCCCTTCACCATCTTTGTAGCTCTTTCCTGGACTCTTTCTATTACATTCCTGTTTCTCTTGTACCAGAGAGCTCAGAACTGGACCCTGCACTCCAGATGTCCATCCAGAGGGATGAGTAGAGAGGAAAGATCACCTTATTGACCTGCTGGCAATGCTTTTCCTGATGTAATTTAGGTTGCTGGTGGCTGCCTTTGCTGTGATGGTGCATTGCTGGCTCATTTTCCATTTGTGGCCACCAGAACCCCAAAGTCCTTCCCTGCCAAGCTGCTTTTCAAGACGCTTTCCCCCTCTGCCTGGGGTTTTCCCTCCCCAGGGGCAGGACTATGCATTTACCCTTGTTGAGTTTCATGAGACCCCTTTCAGCCCATTTCTCCAGCCCGCCCATGTCTCCCTGAGTGTTCAGAGGGCACAACCCTCCGGTCTATCAACAACTCCTATTCACTTTGTGACATCTGCAGCCTTTCTGAGGGTGCACTTTGTCCCTTGTCCAAGCCATTAATGAAGATATGAAACAGAATTGGCCCTAGTATTGAGCCCTGTGATACACCACTAATGACTGGCCTTCAACTGGCTGTTGTTTTTCAGTCTTTGCTTCTGATAAAACACTGAGAAGCATTCTAGTTGTGTATAAGATGTAACATTCCTTTCTTCTCATCAGTCATATGAATAAAATTTTGGGTCTTTATGAACTTGTCCCACAAGTGAAAACTGTTGTTTAATTACTTTTAATATATTTCCTTCCTTTTGAGTTTGGCTAATGCCATTCAGTAATTTTTTTCTGAATTCAAGTCACTCCTACCAAACTGATTCCCAAAGATTTGTGTAACTCTCTTAAAGTACAGTAAGAACCTGAAGTACCAGAGTTAGATCTAAGGGGAAAGGGTGGAGTGTAGGTACCTGAGTCCACTTAACAGCTACGAAAATCGACAGCAGCTGATTACTTCAAAATACTGGTGACACTTAAACAGCATAGGCATAAAGAATCGGTCAATAGTTGCATATGGGCATATTCATACGATCAAAAGGTAGCCCTAAACAGCAGCTGAGTATCTGTACTTACCATTTATGTATAAAATTCTCTTATTCTCTGTCTTAAAATAGTGATGATAGTATTTCCTACCATAAGTGCTAAAACACAAAATAAACGGAATACTGTGATATCACATTAAAATATATACTACATTATATAGGATATAGATAGGATACATAACCTTTTATTGTGAGGAAAAGAAATATTTATGATTTTTCCTAACATATTAAGAACAAATAAAAAATATTCTGATGCTCTAATTA
The DNA here is from genome assembly GCF_023638135.1 of Falco biarmicus. Taxonomy (NCBI): domain Eukaryota; kingdom Metazoa; phylum Chordata; class Aves; order Falconiformes; family Falconidae; genus Falco; species Falco biarmicus. Next base: position 3,666,465 of record NC_079293.1, on the reverse strand, counting down.
TTTGTGGGAGAGATTTTGTCTACAATTAGTTATATAAAAATCATGTCTCGTTTATCATGTAGACCCTATTCTATCTCTAGTCAATGAAGAAAGAGTCGCCTTTAGAAAATGGTTCACCTTTCCTAGTGTCTTAGAGATAAAACTTAACTGAAGTGAATAACACAGACCAAATAATAATAAAAAAAATATACTGTATATATAAGTAAACTTAACATATTATAGTAAATCCACATGTTTTCTTAATTAGGACTATTGCTTATAATTTTAATTTGAATCTTGTTTCAGGAATAAAAGCTTATGAAGCCAAGCATTGGATATATTTATATTTCTTCAGCTGGTTACCTGACTCAAATCGAGTTAAGTGGTTCAACTTTATTACAGTTCAAATTATGAACTCCCATTACTTAATTTTTATTTTTTTTTTGAATCACTGGGTACTCTTATTTATCATTGTATTTTAAGGTTCAGAACAGATGATATTTTAGCTTCTCATGAAAATGGGACAAAAATACCGGTTCTGCTGAAATAGGCAGTGTTATTCTTCAGGTTCTAATTACATTATCAGTCATGGTGTTTTCTGACATACCATATTCTTAATGGATGCTTGAAAATGAGTGGCTGAGTACTCTTATATTACTTTTTTTCTTTGCTATGCTTGTTCTTTTAAACTCAAGAGAGACCGCAGTTTAAAGTGGGTCTATATTACACCAGTTGATAAATGTGCCAAATTAAAGACCCTGCTTGTGTAGGTAAGATCACTGCATGATTGGAGGCAAGAAGGGAAACTCAAAGGAAAATTAAAATTGCTATTCAAATAAGGTCCTGGGACCACATGGTTAGCTACTTGATGACTACTGAAGTTACCTTTAAAGTGGGTTTTAAGCAATTGATGTCTTGCAAGAAAATAAAAAAAATACTTTAATGAGGATATACAGAGGAGAAAGAATTGACTCCATTAATTAAGGAAATTTTCCTAGACAGAAAGAACTGCTTAGAAGAAAATATAATGTTTGTGGAATAAGGACATAAGACTAAAATAATTGAGAAATTTTCAGTAGCATGATAAGGGTCAGAAGGAAGGAAGGTAGAAAAGGCAGAATTGAAAAATTAGAAGCAGCCACTTCAAGTTCATGTGATGAATGAAGGTGGAATCTTAAGAATGGATAATTCATTACAAAAAAAAAAAAAACCAAAAACAACAAACCACCAAAACAAAGATGCTAAAATGCAAGAATGTCCAGAGCATGAATTGAAAGGGGAGAATGTGTAGGTGCTAGGAAAACCCAATCATGACTGTAAGGACTATAACTAATGGCAAGAGCCTGAATTAGATGCTTTACAATATAGGACTGTGACTGGATTAGTCATAATGCTAACACAGATTTGCTGCAGAATGTTACCTATGTGGCAGGTCTGCAAAATTGAGATAATGGTATGCAAATCAGGCCAAACATTCACATTAATGTGTTAATGACTTCTAAAGGTTTTTTTTACTATTATAATGAAGTATGACATAGCTCTAGGTCTATAATGACATGATAGAGAAAATTCAGTTTAAGGCCCTGAGATTAACACTGCTATAAAGTGTGATCATCTAGGATTAGGACCATGCCTTCTGGCTGTCTAGAGACATTTTAAAAGTATTCTTTAGACTTTCTTTGCACCTTCTTATTCATTAGACAGTGTTTCCTTTAAAGTGAGTATTTAAAGCTGTGGGGAGAGAGATGTTGAGTTTGTAATTACCTTTGAACTTTGGGTGTCCTGATGTGTAATTTCTGTCTGTCATCAAGGCAGTCGTACACACCACAAAGGCAAATGAAACCAGCATCACTGTGAAGGATGTGATGACTATTTATATTACAATTAATTATTCATCCTGAAAGTGCATGTGTGCCTTTATTGCAAAAATGGATGTTTAACTTACGGTTTTATGGTGTTTTAGAAATGTTATGCATCATATACTTACTATCATACATGATATAAATAAATAAAGATAAGTCACCAAGTATTAGATTCAGAACTTATTTGTTAATACTTGTTTTGTGCAATATAGTTTATTACTGGATGTTAAGTTTTTCTAAGAAAATTAAGGGAGCAATTCAGTAGTCCAAATATTAGCATCTACAGTCATTTTAAATGCTTCAAGGTATCCAAGACATAACCATAGAGTGCTCATGCTTTTATTATGAATAAAACTCTGCAATTTACCAAGTATTTTTTTCAGCCTCAGATAAATAAACAAACATTGAGATATACAAAACAAGTATTTGTTGTTAGACATGTTTGCCTATTGATGTGAACGATAAGTTAAAATAGTTGATCAAATGTTAGGTAAATTACTCTGGGACAGAAAATTTCTGATGTAGGAAACATTGAGCAGAAAAACAACAATGTGCTGAGATATCAAGACCTCTACCAATACTACGGCCACTGAATTAATAATCAGAACAGCGTAATACAGTGAGTATCATTACAACTTCAATATCCAATAATCCATGGATTGGCGGATCTGCTATTGTCCACTGCTTTAAAAGGGACGTGCTGCAAGGCTGTTTTGAAGTAACATTTACTGAAGTTTTGATAGAACTCACTGTATCTGAACATTTTCAAATTCAGTTTTTGCATAGCTTCAAATGCGTAGTTATTCCTTCAGTAGTTTTTAACGCCAATCCTTCATGCCTTCCTGAAATCCATAATCTAAAAGAGATTGATTTTATTTTTAACTGACATTTAAAGTGGCAAGTCTTCTTCTACAAATTGCTTGTCACTTAAAATAGATTGTTGATACTCTGTCATCAAGAGATAATGCAGGATATAATTAGTCCTTTTCAAAATTTTATGCCTTTCAATACAAAAATTATACACATTAGCCATGCCTTTCAAAAAAAAATATGATACATCAATGCATGCAAATCACTGTGCCTTTATAAATATTTTCTTAGGAAGCAGAACATCTTATTAATACAGAACCAACCAGTAAGCACTGATCAACTTTCACAGGGTTAATTTTTCAGTCATCCTAAATTTTCAGGTGAAATCTGGAAGGATGAAATATCAAATACAGTCAGTATGTTAAAACAAATGAAACCCAGATTTTTTATAAAACTGCTCAGAATTATTTGAATTCAGTAAGATCAAAATTAGTTTACTATGAAATTGTGAGAAAATGAGTGAAAAACAGTAAGCCTATTCTCTGAAAAAGAGACAATCAATATAGTATTTATCATTAAGTATTTTAAAGTGTGTTTCAGTTTGAATTCAGGCTTCTAATGTATGATAAAGACTTATTTATCTTGTGCAGATATAACCAATTTAAAAATGGGAAAATTGTTTTGTAAAACTGTTCATTATTTTTACATGTGGAAGACATAATAGATTTGAGGAAGATATTGAACATGAATTTGATTGTGGAGGAACAGCATCCATAACTCATTCAGTATTCAGTTACCTTGTGTTTATTGTCTCCTGCCTTTGTGGAAATCCAGGGTTTCATTCAAACCACTGACTCCATCAGAAATTTATAAAGTCATTATGGAACAGTATATGTTGAAATATAGGGGAAAACTTAAATCTTTATACTATTGTGTAACTCATATCTTCTGTCTATATATTCATTTCATGTATAAACATACACATACATACATACATATATACCTGTGTTCATGTGTATGCATGTCTCCAATGACCTCTAAAGTAGAAGCACTGGTATGTATCTTAGACCACCTTTTGCAGCTGACACCTTCTCATAAAAAGAGAAATGCACCGTAAAGTGAGCTGGTTCTAAAACGACAGCTAAAAAGAATGACAAATAGGGCCTTCAGCTTGCACATTTTAAGATTCTGACAGAATGACCTCTATTTGTGTCACTTCATAACTTTCATACAATAGCTGTCATAAAAATAGCAGAAAGATATTGTCATGATGATCTCTGGGTCCTGGTCCTGCAATCAGATCTTTATCCTTTTCCCTTGCAAAGTCCCAGAGATGGCTTTTTAGGGCTGGGCACATTTCATTTATTTGGAGCAATCTAAAAGTCCGTTGACTAGACACAGCTTCTGTGTGCTGTCAGTGTATGGGGAAAGGATCTGCTAAAGTTTAATTTATTTCACCAGTTTTAAAATGTGTTGAATCCCAATGTAAAGACTAGTTTAAATATGCAGAACTGATGACAGTCCTGGATATCCCACTTTCCAGAGTTACGTAGCATAAATCCCACCATAAGAGTGCTTGAGGTAAATCACAGATTGGATGTTGATGATTGAATTTGTAACAAAATTCAAGCCTCCTTTGTTCAGCTCACTGGACTACTATTTCAGTTGCAAGATGAGAGCTTTGAACCACGAGTAAAAATTATATTTTTCATATGATCTACTACTGCAGAAACAAGAATGGAGATAGGTGAAAGTTTTTAGAATATAGAAACTTTTGGTGCTAAACCACTTTGAACTGAATATTTTCTATTTTGATGAGTCATAGATCACTAATGTTAGAGCAGAAAACACATTAATGACAAAAAAAACCCTGCAAAAAACTGGAAGTAAAACCTTTGCAATTAAAGATGCTTTGTAAAAATGACTTTAAAAATAAAACCCTACGTTTTGAAATTACTAGGATTGTAATTAGAATAAAGACATCCTGAACCTTAAGATTTTAATTGTGCTTCTGATTTGAAGATATAAGTTATGCTGTGACCTCACTGGTTCCTGTACTTGCCCATGTATTTCTGGAAAGTCATGCCTGTGCTTTTTGTGTTAAGATACAGCAACGTTCTCTCATTTTCACTCTGCTGGTTGCAGGAATCATCCCAGGATGTGTCCCAGGAGGAATCTTTGAAGGGGCTGGAAACTTTGCAATGCAATAGTGAGTTTTTCTCATATCCTTATTGCAAAGTAAGTAGGTTCTAGCTGAAGCCAGAGTTTTTATCTTCAGATCAGAAATGTGCATGAAGTCAAAACTAAAAAAAACAAAAACAAAAAACAAACAACAAACCAACTTTGCTTTGCACCTGAAAAATCATGTGGAGGTCAGATTGGGCAAAAGCATACCTAAGAAATCCAGCCAAGACTATGCTATAGACTTACATAAAATGTTGTACTGTAAGCAGTGCTGTGCAGTGCAACCTGAGAAGTCTGTAATTATATTATTTAATTATTCATAATGGCAGCTGTCAAGGTAGTACATTCAGTATGTTAAATTATGCTTGCAGTAAGGGTAACTTCACTTCTGCTTATTCAGTGAGATTGCTCTTGTACTTGCCAGCATATGATTTTTGAAGACTTCACAAGAAGTATCCCTGAAGACTTTCTGAGTTTGATCTCATGTCACTCAGGAATCTTACTCTTTTCCACTGAAACATAGAAAGCGATAGCTATGGAAGAAAGGAAAGAAAATTCTGCTAGTTCAAAAAATAAACAGATTATAAAAAGTGAATAAAGCATTTTACTTTTAACTAGAGCACCTGTAGAGTACATTTATTTCAGCTGCTAGGCAATGACAATGTGGGGTTTTTTTCTGGAAATTCAAGGCGTATAGTCTCTTATGAACCTGAAATGTTGGTGGTTTAGATTAAAACATATTAGAAATATATTAGAAAAATATATTAGAAAAATTATTAGAAATACCAGTTGCCTTGGAAAACACTATTCAGGGTGCCAGCATTATACAGCTCTGGCAGACTTTGTGGTTCTTTACTTTTCTAACAGATTGGTGTCTGATGCTAATGAATTAATCAGATCTGATTTTAGTAGCATCAGCAGGGCAAGTTTGAGTGGGCCAGTTGGTGTGCATTTTCAAATTCAGCCCCTCTGAAGATATCAGTGTTCATCTGCATTAAAAATGCCACTGACAGAGCTCAACGCGTTGTTTTCAAGTGATGTTTTCAATTTCCCAACAAGCATATGGTTCCAGGAAGAGTTCTTCTCCCTAGTATTCCCCTTCTCCTTGAGGACTACTTATGTATGTAAGTATGATTCGGTTTGGAATGGCATACCTGTAGGTCAAAGAACAGATTGAAGGGGTTAAAACAGACGTAAATCAGAGTGAAAGACATGGCTCTGTAGAAGGTTCAATTGGATAAAACAAACCATGTATCCATTTGTGCACAGCATGTCTCTCCCAGATGAGCAGAGTTGAGAAAACAGACTTCATAGACAGAACAAGTGTTGTCCATTGATGTACATAATAAATCATCAGTCTAGAGAATTTGTCAATAACGTGCTGCCCTAAACATCCATATGTCTGCAGCATTAGGCTCATGTTGTTGCAACTAAATGAGATTTCAACTAACACAGAATGAAAAAAAAGAAGTGTAGCTTAAAGTGACAGCAGATCAGTTTGTAAAAAACAGACTTTTATCTCCAGTTCTTTTTCAGAGCAGTCTGGCAAATGCATGGTCATTTAGGAGAACAAGGAGCAGTAGTTTATACTGTGCATGCCTATTAAAAATCTAGACTGGCACCAGGAAAGCTCTTTTAACAAACTCAGACCACCTAGAGTGTTCCTAAATACATGACAAACTTTGGCAATGTCTGCAGTGCAGCTCGCTCAGGTGGATGGTGGGATTGAACACTAAATGCAATGATGTAGGGAGCATCTGAGCTGGATTCTGGTTTCAGCTCTACCTCTGCATTGTGAAGTGGCTGTGGGCAAGTCATGTTTGTTTCCCCATTGGTATTTAATACTTCTTTTCCATTTAGGCTGTGTTTGCCTAGGGTGGTTTTACCATGTGTTTGTGCAATGTCTACATTGTTTTGCACCACAATACATCTAAGAACTATCAAAGAACATCCAAGAAAGTGGTGAGTTCAGCACTATGACAGGAAAGCGGCTTGTATTTTCTAGATGAAAGTGATTTATTATGCAAGAGAAGGGTGGAATTTGTTCAAAAATAAGTATCTTTAACACTCTTATTGCTTAAGATAAAGACCACTAATCTCTCTCTAAGTTATTATAAATGGTCCGAAACCTAAATCTATTTACTGCCTTGTACTTTCTGTCATGATTCATACTGCAGTACACGAATAACTAAATCAGAAATTTATAACATCATTCAAATTATTTCTTACAAATCTGAAAGATATAAAACTGATATATTTAACATAACGCTATTCAGTTCGCACAAATATGTGTTATCTCACAAAGTTTATATGTAAGGGATTCCTGGATGGAAAAGAAGGTCCTTTTGTGGATTTTTTCTGACTCATAAACTCCTCTTTGTTTTGTTCCCCCTATACTTAGGAATCTAAATTTCAAACTCTGAATTTCAGAGCTGACCAATGGTTGTGTGGGCATGGAAGTCTGTTGTCGGTGGGATGTGCAGTTAAACATCATTGTTCATAGGTGTGATAAACTCTTAATGAAACTAACACATTGGTCAACACTCCCCATCTAAAATATTTGAAATTACACTTCGGAATACAAAGACTGTGTTCCTAACTACCAAGACTAGCTGCTTTTGAAGTTTAAGTCTGGAGGATAGGTTTTTTTCTGCTAGTATGTGTGTGGGGGTGTGGGGGTGTGGGTGTGGGGGTGTGGGTGTGTGCGTGTGTGCATGTGCGTGTGTGTGTGAAGGCAGGCAGAGAAGGGAGGAAGGAGAGAGGGTTAGAAAGGAAGATTTTTGTAAAGGGCAATTCAGAACATCTATTGAATAGGTTCCTAAAATCATGCAAGTATTCCACAGAATATCAGATATCTGATAGAAAATCACTAGACCAGAACAGTCCAGTATTTTTATTGTTCATGGATAATTTACCACCTAGGCTTGTGATTTTTCCTCTTATTACCTACTATTCCTGATTTCCACACCATTTGTTATTTTCATGCAATTGTACACAATTGAATTTGGAACATAACACATTAGAAAGAGGAAGATAAATTATAACCAAAGAAAGAAAATTTAAATGAGCAAGTGAAATGTCAAAAACTACAAGGCACTACTTCCCCATCCCTTCTGATACCACATAACAAGAAAGAGTAAATTAAAATTAAAAGACAGAAGAAGTAAAAGTGCTCAATGATTTCTTCTTTCCTCATGTGATAGTAATTAACCTATGGAAATAATTAATGCAAGACTACATTAAAACAAAAAAGCTTGGAATCTAAACTAAAGTAGACACTCACACAGAAACCACACAGGATAACCAAAATCTCAGAAAATGTTTGAAAGAAAATTAAATACTCAGCCTGCAAGGAATGAGCTGGTTATCACAAGTGAAAACTCAGGAGAAATTCACCATTCAAAAAATCAGTCTGTAACAGAGTTTTACTTTATGTTTACACGTATGAAAAGGAGATATGAAGGAATGTGAGAAGATGTTTCTAACCCCAAAAAGAACTACGTGCTAACAGGACGACAGGACTGAAAAACAGACTGTGAGCTGTCTATATTCTTTCTTTTTAAAGCTCTTGCATTTTATCCTTCTTGCAGACAGCTACACGTATTTGTTCTGGACAGGTTTTTTGACAAGGACATTCTGGACTAAAAGCATCATACTATATTTTTAATTTTTAAGGAACATGCACTCCATTCCCATCACTCTGAGATAGTTTTCCTTTCCAGCAGAATGCTGCAGGTTTTAATCACAAGTCTACCTTTATACTGAGTATTAGATCAAAATAAATACACCACCAGTGTGAACACTTTTCTGAGAGGACAAGAGGGATTCCTGCTTGTCATAACTAATGGTGGTGATCAAAGCCAACCAGGTGCTCACACTGACCCTGAGCTTTGATCATTTACTATACTTTCCACTATCGGAGCCTGGGAGTAAGTTGCCCTAATGGCCTCTGATTACATTAGTGGCATATGGCAGGAAAAAGGAGTGGAAGATAAGAAGCAAGAAGGAGAGGGGAATGTCTAGCTATGCAGCATGTGTAAGTCTAAAAACCTCCAGGCAATTGAAGTGAGCTCAAATTCTATGCTTTTCATACACTGTACATGTTAATGTTACTGAAATCTCAGTAGACCTTTCATGAAAGCTGGTCCCAAAGAGCAATGGCACAATTCTTTACTCACCTTTAAGCAATTACTTCTATGAGGAGGCTCAGTGGTTTCAAAGGGGTTTTGTGTGTGTGTGTGTAAGTGCTCTTCTGAAGCCTATGTAGTTTCTGACTCCTCAAAAGTAGATGTTAATGCTACATTTTTTATATGTTTATAAGTATTTCTACTGAACCGATACTCTTCCACCATTGCTGGCAGTGGTGTTCATGATAGACACCACTGTACAATCCCTCAACTGCAGATGATGGTGCAGTCAGACTGAAAATGCTGTTTTCTTTCTAACATTAGTTTCTCCTTAGTTCTAAAGATGGATTATGTGATAGTGTTGATAGCTAAAGGCATTTTGGGAAGACTTGCTCCCGTCAAGTCTGATTCACACATAAGTGAATCTCTCTGAAAACAGTTTTCTTTTGTCTGTGCCAGCGCTTGAACAATTTTAAGTACAACAGCAGCAAGTTTAAATGTACAGATATAATTTCTTAGCGTAGCAAGGTTCTCTTACTGCTGTGCACATTTCAGATGTTCTCCAAACACGTTGCAGCCAGAGAGAATAAACGTAGCAGGTGACATTATTATATGGGCCAGAAGCTGAGATAATTACTTAATGCACATCCTAGGAAAAAGCAATGTTAAGAAAAAAGAGCTCTGGTAACATCTTTGTAAGATTCTTCTTCACAAAGTTCAGAAAGAACCAAGAACATCAGTGCCCTATTTTTCTTCCCAGAAAAGTGGAGTCTTTCCTCAGCACTTTAACAAGGCAGGGATTCAAGGCTGTGCTTTTTATAAAAGAAAGACATTTCAGCCTTCAAAATACCTGCACTTCTCAGCATGGGAAGGTTTGTTTTTTTCTGTGCTATGCCGTCCCTGTTGTAAGCAAGAGCAAGAGAGGGTAATCAAAGTTACCTGCTTCTACTGAAAACTAGAATTCTATTAATCATTAAATGTTTTTCATGTCTGCTGGCCCACTTATTACCATTATCAGTAATGTTAAAACATTCCCTTTCACTGAAATAATGTCAGTGAAGGTCCTAGCTAAACCAAGCAGCCACAATGTGGTCCAGATATCTACCCTGCTGATGTAATTTCACAAGATTACTATTTTACACAAAATTTAGCTGTCAATGTTTATTCAGCATAAGCCTGGCTGTTAAAATTCTGCTAATAGGATACATTTAATCTTCACTACTAATGCACAGGCTTGGTATCTGCATTGTTCACCAGTTCAGCCAACTTTGGACTGCTTGTTACTACTGATGCTCCAGGTGTCTGACTTTTCTGTAATAACTGCCTTTAAAAGTGGAAAACAAGGTCCCCATAGTTTCTTTTCCTCTTGGCATTTGCATGTTCGCACTTACAAAACTTTTGACTGTAGCTGCCACTGCACATCAGCTCTGCTGCCAGGGGAATAAAGGAAAATTCTATTATGGAATTATGGCCAAAACAGAAAATTCAGCCAAGATCACACATTTTCAGTGACAACACCACAGATGAATACATTTACAAATAGATGGATAATGCTCAATATCACAAATAACAATACAATGAAAGCATGGTTTGGTCTTCCTTTGAAGTGCCTTTACTATGCAAATGATCTGCTTTAGGCTTAATTCAGCAGACAGCTCCCTTGTTGCATATTCCTGTGGCTGCAGAAGCCAGAGTGCTGTATCACAAGTTGGTTTTTGCATGGTGTTAGATTGCACCTCGTCTAATTCCATGTCACAGTAAATTATGGATGTCTGGGTCCTGCAGCATTTGCAGCTTTAAAAAGCCAAACTATGCGATTGCATTGTGTACTAGGAGGTACCATGGAGCTCTGACCTTGATATGTAATTTAAGTAACTGCATTAACAGTAACTGATAGAAGTATTTAGTAGTGTCACAGGAAATAGAGAAGATATAATCTCTCCTGTTTTACAGACCCTAGTTCTGCTACCAAATAGAAAGCAAAGCTGATACAGTGCTGTACTGAAGGCTGGCTGGCATAATGTCTTCCACAGCCTTCTACTATGGTGTTATTTATATCCTTCTGTTGGTATGTTTGTAATTTTCAGGGTTATAAATGGAACATCCAAAATATGGAGCAGAGGCTGAATGAATTCTCCAACTATTCCTATGTATATGCCTCAATTTATGTCACATTAAAGATAGCAACACTTGTGGTACTTTGTGAAAACACTCATTTTGCATCTAGGGAAATCAGGGCAGATCTGAGCTCTGTCTGTGACAATAAAATTGTTTTCCCCTCAACCACCTGGCTTCAGAAATACCATCATCCATGGCAGAAATTTTTACTGTCTTGTATATACTTAAAAAATCCCACCCATTTTTGTAGTGTAAGTTTTTTTTCTGTGAAGGATCACATTCAAAGGCCAAAGGTGATAGGTCAAATAAGCGTTTTTAACTTGGCTTAAGGAAAGATGTTTAAGGTCATTGGAACACAGACATCATTTTTTCCTGTGACTGTCCATAATGCTTTTTGCACTGGGAATGTGGCTCTTTGCTGCGGTCATCAGAGGAGGAGGGATTCAACGGTGAATTTGTGCTTCTTGGAACAGAAAGATATTAAATCTGATACAGAAGTAATTATTTTCTACCAAACCCAGTACTTCCATTTCTAAAAAGCAATATGAACCAGGTTTTTGGAGGTTAGCTACAAGAGGAATTTAGATTTTATGGAACGCATACACCACTTACACTAATTGTCGCATGTCCCTCTGCGGGACATTTAAGAATCCTCCACACAGTAATGTAGACCCTGAATTCCTAAGCCCATGTTTCACAGGATAGGATTTGCACTCACTAACTCTAAGGGAGTTCCTAAACTCTAGGGGATTTCACACATTCTTTGGTGGAAGAAGAAGGTCCAAAGGCTGAATTTTGCAAAAAGAGAATTCAAAAAGTATTAATTCCCTGAAAGTTACTGTTGCCTGACCAAGTCTTCTTATGTCAAAAAAATTGTTGTAACTCATGAAAAGGTGTCAAAAAATCTCATCTTTCACATAGAAACCTGTCCTTCAATTAATGGCAGGTAATTTTTTCAAAAGCCATTACCTGCCTCAACAGCCTAAATCACATTTTAGAGGTGACTTTAGCATTTAATAACTCAGCTTTACTTTGAAAGCAGCTTGGAAGTTACATGTCATCTGTTTCTGCCCTTTGAAAATCACATCTTGCACTTAGTGCAATCTTCAGGCACAGTGGAAAAGCTGGTTTAAAATCCTTTTTGAAAATGTCACGCTTGTAAGGATATTTCCAAACTATGGGAGTTAGAAGCTTTCAGCGCATACCTGGGGTACATTCCCTTTCTCTTTCCCTCCATGTTAAAGCAATAGCTGGGCAAACGTTTTCCATCTGCTCTTTCATGGAAAGGCAATGACATGCCTGTACCAGCAAAATTAATTAAACTTTTTTTTAATACGTATACAGTATGAAGTGTATGTGGAAATATATGAAGATGAGGCAGAAAAGTAGAATGGATATTAGGTACGTTAGTGCTTCTGACTGGTTTGCTAAAATCAAAATGAGTTTGCAAATGCAGAGGATAAATACAGTTGCTGGCATGATTGATTTGCCTAGCTTATCTGGAATGATCTAGCTACAGTTGCAGCTATAACTTTTTACCTGGTTTTCTGCGTGATACCTTTCTAATATTCTCCTCACCTGAAATCACTTATGCTGGAATATGAGGGAGCCTATTAATGTTAATAAACTACCAGTGTTTCTGCTGGTTGCATGACAGATGCAGAGAGCAAAACTTTGAAAACAAATGGTGTGACTTCTATTCTGCAAAGACCTTATCTATTTTCTTCATGCTCTGAATTCTGAATACCCTTATTTGCCCTAGTTACACTATTTACTGTGTGGCTGAAGATGCACATGAATCTTTTTAGGATAAGGGCCTGTAGCTTTGATTAAAGGACAGGATGCAAGTTACCCTCTGTCTTGTTGGCCTTACAGAGACCGATAAAGCTGTACAGCTCAAGGGTGCCTGTGTGTGTGTGTATAATGCATTTATTGGTCTGGCCCTACACACTCAGTAGCTCTTTACCCGATGTTAAAATTGTGGTGTAGCTGCAGTTGCTTTTTTGTGAATAATAGGAACTAGAATGAAGTTTAGATAGCTGAAACAGTCTAAGCAATGATCACATTTGGAAACACGGTAGGATACACCACATCAACAGTGGAATGCTATAAATGCAGTGTTTAATGCTGGTAGACTACTATTGTGAATAGAATCAGGCTTTTCGTCAAGTAAAGAGATATTTCTTGGTATTATAGGGTCACACCCTACTGTCAAGTTTTAAGTAGCACTCTGCATTGATCTCAGTGGGTAGTTGTGTTTAAAAATTGATGGCATGACCTGGCCCTTAATATGGAATGACATCTGAAAGGAACTTACAGATTTTGCTGCTCTCAGCACAGTGAGGAAAAGGAGAGTAGGACGGAGGAGGAAACACAACAGGCCTCATGCTATCTTGATGCATGTGGAGGTCACAAAAGTTTAAGCAGTATTAACAGCTTGTGTCTCAGCCTGTCTGATAACTAATATTAACTTAGTTTATTTCCACTGAGTTTAATAGAATTGCTTTGGATTTATATCTTTGTTAACATGATCAGAATCCAGTTGATTATATATCTGTAATTTCAGATACAAATTAAGAAACATTTCTATCAAAAGTGAATTAGATTTTATATACAGGGGTTCTTCAATACACATGTTGCTGTATTAATATGCACAAAGTCTTAGAAGTATACACAAATGAGATTGCAAATAAAAAATATTTTTATTTGAAAAAAACCCCATACATTTTTTACCTATTTTGTACAAAAACTGCTAGGCACTCTGAACGTGATTGGGGCAAATCTGCAATGGCAAGGGTGGGAAATTAATGTAGGGGAACAGAAAATAGTATTAGTCTTTTTGTTTCAGACCAGAAATATATTTTAAATACACTTGGAGTTAAATGTAGAAATATTTTCATGAAAAAAAAAAACATTTGAAGCATCTCATAAATATTTTGTTAATTAAAGGATTTTGAATTTGGTATCAGAGCCTGAAGAATCACATTAATATTTCCAACTTTTACTCTCAGGTTGGAAACTTATGGATATTGCATATCCCTTGAGCTGCAAGTTTGACCTATTTTTCCAGTCTGGATCTCACCAAACGCTTCTCTATCAATCTTAAAACTTACAACAAACTGTAAAGTGTTTGCGTACTAGTTGATCAGAGAATAATTTCTGAAAGCTTTGTCTATCCTGATTAAAATTCAACTTTTCTTTATTCTATTTGTCTTGCCTATGTGTGCATATGGTTTATATAGGGTTCCATTTTTCTTCAACAGCCAATTATGCTTTCGTTTATTAAAGAGACTTAAATCCAGCCTCTTAGGCATGTTGTAATAATTTTGGTCTTCCTGATTTGCTTCTCCTCATACCAACACCTGCACATAAACTTGTATCACATAGCAAGGCTAAATATTCAGTGTGTGCAAAATCCTCTTATCCCCGTTCTCTGGTTTTTTTTGTTTGTTTTTTTTTTTCTTTGTCTTACCAAAGGGTGTGATGTGGTTCAAATTACGATATGAATACAACATAGGCATAGGGATGTATGCAATGAAGATTAAAAATAAGTCACTGAGCTCACTGTAACTTCCTCAATGTCAACAAATGTACCATTGTAAATCCTCTGGGACTGCCTGGTAGGCCTTACGGCAGCCTGATACCCATCTGTCTATTCGCCAGGCTCGGTCTCTCCTGTCCCGTCCGGTATCACTCCCTCTGTTGTGGGGGAATGGGAGAGGAGGGGCTCTGAACAGCACAGTTTCCCTTCATCTTGTCAAAGGTGAGATCCTCTGGACATGGTGTCTCCCTGCAAGGTACTCTAACCCTATCTACATGCTTCTGTAGGATGCTTTTGTGCTTATTCTAAAAGGAAGAAGTCAGCACCCAACATTCTAAATAACCTTGAGTTTCACTATTGTATTTGAACAATTTAGATCAGAGCCCTGACTCCAACTTGTCTATAAACAGTTTTGATAAATCTTAGTACAGGGGCTGAGGTTTTGTGTTAAGCACAGCACAACATTTGCAGCCAAGTCGCAAGGCGGCAGGGAGAGAACTTTAAGCCCTTCTTCTGATTCTGCACTACCCTAGAGCTGGAGAGGTGTCTTTTTTAACCTCTACAGGATTGCCCTGTGAGCCACAGCACTACACACACTCTCTGAAGCGTGATGGGGCCTTATCCCTGATATGTCCTTCCTTTGGTACCATATCTGAACCAGGCTTTTGAGGGATTTTTGCAGAGGGATGGTCAGTGAAGTAACTCCTCACGTGCACATTCAAGGCGGAGACCTGCAGGCAAGTCACTGTGCAAAACTGCTATTAACGAACCTTTTGCGATTATGCCATAGACAGAAGTGTGCATGCCTAGCATCTCTCACAACCGTGAAAAAATTACATACTTCTGTAAATAGCAGAACACTTTTGTGGCTTTGGCTTTTTGTCTGCAGTAAAGCAGCAATACACTTGGTTTCTCCCTATCATCATATAACTGATGTAATAAAGCTTGAAATGTCATATTTAGCGCAAGCACCCTCACTGTGATATTTGAGATTCCAAATTTATTTATTTTTTCTTAAAAAAATTCAGAAATCCTGCTGGTTGTGTTGGCTTGCTATAGGATGTTACCATCTCTGCATCCCCTGTTTCTCCTGCACTACCAGTCTCGAATGTTACTAGGGGAGACCAGACAGGCCAACAAAGCCTTGCACAGAGCAGGATTACACAAATCTACTTTCCTTAGGAAATCAGGGTAGGCAGAAACTAGCACACGATTACTTTAGTAGACCATGCTTCTTCTTGATCGCTTTGAGCAGAGTGAGCATATTCCAGAAGGGGAATCTATTGACCTCCTTTAGCTTGTATGAGAAATTCTTTGTCTGTTCTGATGTTATCCAGTGACTGCACTTGTCACCTAATTTCAGGTAGGTATCTGAGTAGGTGCAAAATATTACGAGTGTCCTTTGGAGTTTTCAGAATTAAACATTATCGACTAGCATCATTCTGTTCTTGTTTGGGGAGGGCTGATGATATGAATGTAGCTGCTGAGCTTTATAGCTGAAGTATGTCAAAGAGAATATCTACTACTGTCTGATAATTATTTGCTTAATGCATACAACAGTTTTCTGAATGGTCTCTAAATCAGTATGTGACTACCCAAATACCTAAGAATCTGGTGACCTAGTTATGTGACAGTCTTCTTCAGCTTTTCCTATGTCCCTAAACTAGCAATTAAATTACCTGTACAGGCAAATGCAGAGATTTTTGAAAGATGACTTACGCAATGTAGTGCTTGTCTATTAGACTGTCCTTGGGTAAAACCAGTAAGAGACCTCTCTAGTATTCTCCCTGAATTCCTCCTTAAGTGTTTGTTCTCTGGCTGACCTCACACCTCTTGTTTTCTTGAGTTCATGATGGCTTACTTTCAGTAGAAAAGAAGGTAGTAATATTTGCAATGTAGACACAGGCACTACCTATCTTCCCTTATTTTTAAGTCTTCTGAAAGTGTGTGATCTTATTTTATCTTTATTATTTGCACAGCAAAGGCAACCCTGTCTTGGCTAATATGTTTACCACCTTTTAGAAGAGTGCAAAAACTGTAAACTCAGGTAAAAACAGTTGGGAATTTAGGTTTCTTACTTTCCGGGCAGCCTGTCTCTAAAGAACAAATACTTATTAGTTGTAAAAATCAACAAAAACTCAGTTTCTGAAAATTAAATGAGCAGTGATGGCTTAATATACAGTCCAGATCCATACAGCAATGTTTCTGATAGAGGACGAAAGTAATATTTATTCTTGTACTGTGAGTGTGTCTCTTTAGGTAGCCCCTCACTTGTCATGTACATTTTGTTGATTGTCTAGCTCTATTGAAAAAGGAGCCCAGACACCTAATATACTCAGCCTGACTTGTCCAGCTGGGGCTGGGCACTTGCTCTGGGGGTGCTGTGGCATTTAAACAATGTGGGCAATCCTGTACTTGATTTGTGAGACCATGAACACAAATAATTTCTTGTTATTCATTAACATTCTTTCCTTAAATGTCTGGTGTTATAATTTATTACAGAATCTCCCAGATAAGTTAAGCAATAAGAAAAATGCCATTTTATGAATGCATTGGAGACACCCCAGCCATCAGGAAACAACAACCTCCACTATATTTATCTTCTCTTCAATAGTGATTCTTGCTCCTGAACAAGACAGTCTACTTTTCTCAGCAAGAACTTTTCCTCATGCTACAAAATAAAAGAGAGCTTTCTGGGTTTAATGCTGATACACCATCTGATGTGCAAGTGCAGCCATTTAAAAGGTAACAAATAACTACATGTAGGATCTAAAGAACAACCTTCTTCAGAGTGAAGATTGAATATGCCACACATCTAATGAATGGCTGCCTGTCTCATGCTGCTGTATGTACAGTAATTCCTACTGTACTGTATAGCCAATCTTCAGGCTACTGCAGAGCTAAAATGTTCATATAGTGTGTCATTATTTCCTTAGACAATTCTTGTACTTACCTTTCTCTGCTTTTATTTCCAAATGTTACACTGTGCATTTTAGAAATTCTTCAGTACTGCATATCTGGAAAAAAACCATATCTCTATATAGTGTTTAAAATGCAGTTCTCAACCAGGATTTCTAAAATTAAGCCCAAAGGAATAGAGTGAACAGAAAAAGAATTCTGGTTTTGTGCTGATTGAAAACTGCTGTTGCATAATTCCCATTTTCCTCTACTAAGATATCATAATTTACATTTCTGTTTGCTTCTTTTTTCTTTTCCTAGTGCTTCTTTTCAGAAGGAGGAAACAACATTCCTTTTCCTTATGGGTGTTCTGGGACTATCTAATGACAAAACAACGTGTATTTCAACAGCAAATTACCCATTTCTCACATGAAAAAAAATATTTGGTGCATGTGGCCTTATGGTAAGGTATCTCAGGCCATCTCTCAGATCTCAATGTTATCAGTCTCATATATAATCCAAATGCTTTATTATTTATTAATATTGATATATTTTATAACCTAATTCTTGTAATTACATGATAAAATTATTGCTTAATTCTTTTTTCAGAATCTTGTCAAATTAGTGTATAATAGCTATGCACCCTATTTGCCAAGCTCCTAAAGCATTCATACTCCCTTAATTCAGAGCAGTGCTTTAACATATCAATAAACTTCTATTCATAAGTATGCATCCTATGGAGTTCCCAACACAGATCTGTTATTTCAAGTGCTTTTTCCTTATTACTGCCAGAAGACAATCTGTATAGTTATAAGTACTGATATTCTTTGCCAAAAAAACCCAACCCCAAAACCCACAAAAAAACCCAAAACCAAAAATAAAAAAAAAAAAAAAAGAACACCAGAACACCACTACTTTTGACAAATTTCAGGGACAGTTGTAGTCATAATTATTAATTGATAAATACCTGTGCATATGTTAACTAGAGACACAGAAAAATCAACTCATGATGGAAGTAATTTGAACTTTTGGGATGAATGATGTAGCCCAAGAAATCCTGCTCCAGGCTTGTGAAGAGTTGCTGTTTCTTCCAATGGCATATATTTCAGAGTCATCATTGCTCTTTAAAAGGAAAAACACTTAGATTATGAGTTTGTGTTCAATATAAGTAAGTGTGAAATGCAAAAACATAATATTATCAGAGAAAGTTAAGACTTAAAAATATCTGACATTCATGTTAGCACCTGCCTATTGGCTAACAAGCTTTAAAATAAAAAGTTTATTTACTAGTAACTGTATTAGATGTTTTACAGAGTTTTATAGATGTTAATTTGAAAACAAATATGCATCCTTTGATTTTTAATCTCTGATATTATATTCAGTTCAAAATATACAGTACATTTTTTTGGAAGTTTTGTTTTGATTGTTTGATTTAAAAAAAAAACAAAAAACAAACAAAAAAAAACCCAGTAATTTCCCTTTGAAAGGAGACAAAAACATGACCCCAGAGTAAAGCATCAGCATTAGCATATGGGGTATGTTACACCAGGATGTTATTTCCTGAATGTCTATCAAAAGCTAGAAAATACCCACCAATGTACGTGGGCAAAATCCAACATGTGCCACTCTTTTTGGAAATACTGCTCAGCCAGAATCACAATTTGTTCTTGCTTTTCTTCTTTTCAAGCTGTAAGTCCAGATGACACATATACTCGTGAGCCAACCAGCACTGCCATTTGCTGAACCACAAGGGTCCACAACTGTTACCTAAGAGAAAGTTTTAGCCTTTGTATTTTTGAACTGATAAAAACATGATTTAAGAGGAGATGAAGACTTAGTTTTCAATGGTAAACTGGATTGCTTTTTTTTTAGAAAATATGTAGAATGAATGGCTGTTGCAGGGTATATGTTAAGGCACTCAGTGTACTACTGAACCATGTTTATGGAAGATATATGGCTATATTCTGATCTAAGGTTTTTCACTCAGAGCTTCCATTTACTCCAGTGTTATGTAAATTCATAATTTTTGGACAAAGCATTTATCTTTCATTATTTTCAATATTTTCTGTATGTACCATAAGTTTCAGCTCACCTTGGTATAGATCGATTATAGCGGCACTATTTGGGTTCATGATGCTGAATTAGAACACCAGAAAATTCTTTGCAGGAGACTGCTAAATATTTTGAGATTTGTGATTTTTAATGTGTGCTTGAAAGTCTTAAAACAACAAAAAAACCCGTTTTTTATTGGAACTAATCATCAAGATTTTAAATTCGGCATTTTGTTGTTGAAGTGCATCAGGACCTCTGTTTTCTCTACTGATGTTATTTTAATATACTAAAAACCTCCATGCTGGGGAAAGGAGTTACATTAAGGAACAAATCTTGTGAACAAAACTTAATGTATTGTACACTTTCAGTGAATCCACAACTAAGCAAGGTAGAGATAATTGATATTCTAGTTTATGCAAGAGATAGCAAGCAAAGTCACCTTTTACTTGCTAATGTCAGAGTTGTCATGAAAATTCAATATTACAAAAAGTTGTTCACAAAAAACCTCCAACATCTAAATGATATTACTGCTATTACTGAGCTGCTGTTTGTAAGAAAACCAAAATGCTGACATTAACAATGTTTCTCCAAGTATACATTTCATATGCTGCTTTTTACACAGTTTTGAAATGAAGCTGACATAGGTCTTTCTGTATCAAGGAAGGGTTTTTTTGAAGATATGTAACAAGACATTTTAAATTTTGGATTTTAAATACCCCCCTCCATGTAAGATACATACATACAGGGGAAAAAAAAAAAAAAAAAAAAAAAAGCAAATCTAAATGTATATTTTTAATTACTATCTATTGTGGTTTAACCCCAGCTGGTAATTAAGCACCACGCAGCCATTCATTCGCTCCCCCCTCACCCAGAGGGATGGCGAGGAGAATTTGAAAGGAATGTAAAACTCAAGGCTTGAAATAAGAACAATTTAATAATTGAAATAGAACAAACCTGAAAGAACAATAATAGCAATGATGACAATAACAGTTATAATGAAAAGGGGAAGGGAAAGAATAAAATCCAGAGGGAGAGGAACATGAGGCACACAATGCAGCGGCTCACCACCCAGCGACCGATGCCCAAGCCAGACCGCAAGCCATGACCTGCCCGCCCCGGCCAGCCCCCCAGTTTATACACTGAGCATGACGCCCCATGGTATGGAATACCTTTGTGGCTAGTTCAGGCCAGCTGTCCTGGCTGTGTCCCCTCCCAATTCATTGTGACCCTCCAACCTTTTTGCTAGCAAGGCCTGAGGGACTGACAAGTCCTTGAGTTGATATAAACATTACCTAGCAGCAACTACAAACATCGGTGTTTATCAACATTGCTCTCACATCAAAGCCAAAACACAGCACCATACTAGCTCCTAAGATAACTCCATCCCAGCTGAAACTAGGACACTGTCACACGTTGCTTTTGTACTTCAAAAGTCAGTAAAAATATTTTTTTTTTATTTCCTGAATTATTTTTTTAATCATTGTGATTTAGCATCTTGATACACAATAAACTTGTCACAGTACCGAAATATATTATCATTTCACCTTTCTTTGGAAAAAAGGTAAAGTTATTTGTAATTTGCTTTTATTGTGTTTTTAGGTGGAATTTTCCATTTATTTTTGCAATACATCAGGACAATACCTAATATTCTAGAAGAGAAAATGATCACTTTATTTGCAGTTATTTAAAATGCTGATAGTTTGCAAAACACATTTTGGTAAGACATTTCTCTTCATAGGGAATGGTACGTTTCAATTTCTACTTGTGTTTCTAATATCCTCCCTACAAATATTTGATATCTGGGTTTAATTATACTGTAAAAGAAAATCCTATATTTCAACACCACAATTTACTTTTAATTTAACAAGGAGATATATGTAAAATATCTTTAGCAGAATCATGTAAATCTGTAATACAGCAATCTTTTATTTCTGTAGTATTTGCAGTGCTTGAAAGAGAAAGAGGAAACTGCTAATTTTTGAAGATGGAAAATCAAAATAGATTTTATGTTTCAAATGAATAATTGTTTCAGATGACTGAAGTGAAACACTGGGAGTGTAGTGCCTCATGGCAGGTACAGAGCTTTTCCTTAGAGATACTGCTCTTTTTATGCTATGGACAGATCAGAAAAAGGGTTAATGTCAGAATGATTTCTTTTTGGTGAAGACAATGAAATAGCATCATGTATCAAGGAATGTGTCTGGCATGTGAGGTTACCCACAGCAGAATTATTTTTACTGATGCCAGGGGAGATGCTGGCTGATGGGAACCCTGTGAGTAGAGGCTCCAGTGACAGAGAAGCAAAGGAGAGCAAAGTTACACTATCTAAAATGTAGTGCTTAAATCTTTCAATCTTTCTGTGAATGCCTTTGAATTATTGACAACACAGAACTGGTTATGGAGTATGAGAGACTATGGTGCTGCATTACAAAAGAAACCTTAAATCTACTCCTAATTACACACTCAGAGAGGGCATGTGGCAAGAGACAGCTGTGTAAGGTTTGGCTGATGTTTAAGATCAGGAGCCAAATTACTTAGCCTTCATGCACCCCAAAATACTAAATACAAATGGTCATTCCAGAAGGTAGGAGTCAGATGTATGAAGTTTAGATTCACAGTTGACCTTGTTAACACCTACTGCAACTACCGAATACCTGTAATGATTTTAATTGGGCTTGAATCAGACTATATGTCCGTTTTATCCTCAAGCAGAAAAGCTTGGTGATACCAATAAAAATTTTGCTTTCCTAACAACTTAATAACTGGGGTTCTATTCTTCACTTGATCCATGTTTCTGCTGTCCTCTGACTACAGAAAGCATGTAACAAGCTTTTTTCCTTTTCCCCTAAGGAAAACTAGTATTCCAGATTTAAGAATTTTAAGGGACTCATTTTTGTAATTAAATGCAAACCAGCATATTGTAGCATTTTCAAAACTCTTCTGTACTGGCCTAATCTGTTTTTCATTGATGTCAGTGGGAGTTCTACCATCAGCAAGAACAGAAAGAATCCATCCCTAAAAGCTTTTCAAAACCTACCCTGTAGCTATTTTACTACGTAAGATGTAAAATGCAGCAAAGCAGAACGTTGTTTTCACTAAAGTCTCTTTCTATCAGGCTAGCAATGTAAAAGACCTTTAAACATGTACTAAATGTTTAAATAATCTTTAAATCCCTTCCCCATGTAGATTGTGCTGTAAAAAGGAAGCTTAAGATAAATGAAACTGATCTACAGGGTCTCCATATTTATAGGTCAATACAATCTGAAATTACTACTATGTAAAATCATGTTCAGGAGCATCCGAAAGTACATGTTTAAATTTAAGCCTATGCTCATCTCCATGAGAGTTACAGAAACAGGACAGTTCAGGTATTTCATTTCAGAGCAAGACCAAGAAGCATGCACCTTGCTGTGAACTTCTCCCTGTAGCTATTCCCAGATGAGCAGATAAATCCCTATAATATGGTTTGACTTGGCAACCAAAGCAGATGGAAGATGCCTAGTTGAGTCCTTGTTTTCTGTGAAAACAGCTATAGCTAACAGATTTCAGCTGTAAGAAAGTCTAAACTTGGGCAGAGCTTCCATACCACTGTTGTGTATTATTATGAATTCATAAAGAAGTTGGTGTTGCTCAGGCACTTTATTAAGCTGCATTTGCTGAGAGGTCAGCTGGGTCCCAGTGACTGACAGTCAGCAGTCTGTGAAAAGGCATTTGTGTCTTCTCAACTGAAAAGTCCCTGGGCTGGCTGGCTAGCTGAATGCCGGCACTGGGTTTACATGGCAAGATTTTGGTAGCAATGGGGCTGCTGGGGCTGGCTTTGGGAGAAGAAGCCAAGAGCTGCCCCCATGTTGAACAGAGCCAGCTCCAGATAGCTCCAAAAGGGACCTGACACTGCCCAAAGCTGGGGCAATCAGTGATACCAGTGGCATCTCTGTGACAACATACGTAAGAAAGTTATAAACACTACACAACAGCTCTGAGAGACGAGTGAGAACATATGAGTGAAAGTGCCCTGCAGACACCAAGGTCAGAGAAGTAGGAGGGGGAGGAGATCCTCCAGAACCCAGAACAGAGATTCTTCTGCAGCCCGTGGAGAAGGCCATAGTGAAGTAAATTGTCACCCTGCAGGCCACGGAGGGCCGTGTTGGAACAGATATTCACACCGCAGCAATGGAGGAACCCATGCTGGAGCAGGTGGATGTGACCTGAAAAGAGCTGCAGCCCTTGGAGAGCCCACACTGGACCAGTCCGTTCCTGAAAAACTGTACCCTGTGAAGAGGACCCATGATGGAGCAGTGCTTGATGAACTGCTGCCTGTGGGAAGGACCCACACTGGAGCAGGGGAACCGCGTGAGGAGGAAGGACCAGCAGACTGAGCATTATGAACTGACCTCAACCCCCATTCCTGTCCCCCTGCACCACTTATGGGGGAGCAGGTAGAAGAGTTAAGAGTGAAGGTGAGCCTGGGAAGAAGGGGGGGAGGGGAAGTATTTTTAGGTTGGTTTGTTGTTTTTTTTTATTTCTCACTATCTTACTTTGTTATTAATTGGCAATAATTTAAATATCTTCCCCAAGTCAAGGCTGTTTTGCCGGGGTTGGTAGCTGGTGAGCAATCTCCCTGTCCTTATCTCAGCCCACAAGACTGTTCATCTTATTTCCTCCCCCTGGCCCGCCGATGGTGGGCAGTCAGTGCCACCTGGCTTGGTGGGCACCTGGCAGCCAGGCGGAGTTAACTTGCCACACCACCGTATTTCACTGCGAGTAGGTACAGTCCACAAATGAAGCTGTATCAGTCATGGCAAAGCTCCAGCGAATGATCGACCAGGCTCCTTGTGTGGTCCTTGTCAGTTAGGCCAAAGAGCAGATGCGTATCCTGAGTCTCTGGATGTACTGAATCTTGTTATTATCTTTATGAATGCTCAATGCATCAGGAACACAACAGGGATCCGATTATTTTCCCCCGGAACAATCAAGGGATTAGTGGGATATAGACGGAGATTGAATCTGCATGGAAAATTGTCCATGCTGCGTTCTATTAGAAGGTTCTGCTGTGCAAAATTTGTTGCTAATCATGTGGCAAAATTACAGGAGACTGCAGAAAGAAGAAACTAGTAAACAGAATAATAAAAGTAGTTTTAATTATTAAACTTCAGTGTTATGAATTTTCTGCCATTCATCACTGCCACAAATAAGTAAAAAACCACCCAAATCCATATGCTCCTTGCACTCTAATTTAATTTTGCATAATAAATTAGTGTAATGCAGAAAGTTTAGAAATATGAATAATCACCAAATTACTATCCATTTTCAACAGGCAGTATCTAAATTTTAATACAGATAGCTATTACAGTTAACCTATGCTTTATGTTGATTGAAACACAATAAAACCTCAAATGGGTATTATAGACACAGTCCCAGTTATCAGCCACTAATGATGCTAAATGATGAATTGCTACATTTTTAATGGAATAATCAGAATCCAGTGTTTTCATTATCTTTCTCAGAATATTTTGTATGCCCACTATTGTTCTTCCAATTACTCAATAACAAGGAAGGACTGTTTGAAAAGATATAGGAAATGGTGAGTCATATGTGACGGGTAATTCTCTCTATGCTGCCTGGGAAGAAATCTTTTCTGGATGTTGGTTATGGGGGTTTTTCCATCATTTTTCCAAGGCAGTGGACTGACAATGTTACGTTAGCACAGAAATCTTTTCACTACATAAATGCAGAATATGGAAGTACAATGGAACATTTGCTTGTAAGGCTTCTAAGGCCTTATTGATCCAGATATGTAACTTAATCTCTTTCTATTACTGTTAGTGAATCCTCTCCTGAGTTAAATGCCATTATTTACATTTCTCCAAAGTGGAAAACCTTATGTCAATAAACATCTGTTTAATTACTTCCTTAGATGTCTTATTCTTCAAAAAGAAACAACAGGGAATATACAGGTTCATCATAAAGTAAATTATTTTATAACTATCATTATCCTGCTACAACTGAGCAGGGATACAAAGACTATTCACAGATTGAAAGTAGAGAAATAAAACAGTTCAATACTGCAAAAATCATAGATTATATTGAATAGTCCAGAGACCTCTTCCAATACTTCTAATCATGGGATTCTATTCATAGCATATATTATCATAGGTCAGTATTTTACCCCAAAATAGCTCAGATGAAACCTCTCAGAGAATTTGAATAATACTCTTAATACATATAGTCTAGAGCAAATTATTACCATCTATTTTTTTTTGCTTTTTCTCAGAATGGCTCTTATGCTAGGGATGGATATATCCTTTTTGCTTCTTGCTAACCAAAGGACTGATGTTCTTGGTCTTCCTGAGACAAAACATATGAGTCCATTGCAGTGTTGTCACTAAGGTCTTGTCCAGGATTCAGGTTGGAGTCCAACAAGCCATTCCCAGGATACAAAGTACCAGTTAAATATTTGCTAACTGAAGATTCCAGTTTCTTGGAACACAGAGTGAATTGGACAAAAAGGGACAAGCTGTATCTTCTCAGTTCCAAGACTGTCTTTTGCACTGGTTTCTGTGGCTTATGACCAGAAGAGATCCCATGTGTATTTGGTTCTTGGCTTCCTTACTATCTTCAGTGTCTATTCAGCTCTAAACTCCATAGCTTAAAGGTTCCCATGAAAACTTATCTAATTTTACCCAAATTAAATCTGATTAAACAAGGTTTCTCAAGGTACTAAGTTTGAGAGACACCTGTGAAAAATTTCAAAAGGACCTTAGCAGGCTGAATGACTTGGCAATAAAATAGCAGATGGAATTCAGTATAAATATATGTGAAGTTATAGGTGTGGGGAGAAACAGTCCTATTTTCTTATATAAAATAACAAACTTTCTGCTGACAAACAGTGTGTGGAGTCATGACAAATGACTGCATGAAAATAGCTCAGTGCTTGGCAGCATTCAAAAATCAAATCAAATGTTACAAATTGTTAGGAAAGGAACAGAGAACAAACCAGAAAAGATTACTATGCAGCTGTATAAATTCATGATGAACAAAGATGATCGAAGATCCTTAATGACAACTTCTTTATGGTGGCTGATTAAATGGTCTGGGACTTTTCAGCTTGGGAAAGAGGCCACTAGGGATTCTATAGAAGTCATCAGTGGCATGAGGCAGGACGGTAAGGAGTGACTGCTTGCTGCCTTTCCTGCTAAAAAAGCAAGTGGCCATTAAATTTAACCAGTGAAAGCCAAGTCCAAAGCAAAGAGATGGAGATCACTGCCACAGGAAGATCTGTAAACTACTTGGAATATTTTGAAGATCTGTTATTTCCATATTACTAAATAGATGAACCATAACATGCACAGGAAGCCCTCTAAATGGAAAACTGTCAGAAGCTGGGAGTATATTACCATAATATATATACTTGCTCTATTCCTATCCTTCTTCGGATGAGCTGGTCTAGATGACTTGTGGCTTTTTCTGTAATATTTGATTTCTAAGATAGGTCCTTTTAGAGTTCTTTTTTTAAAAAATTTCCTCTGATCTTAAGAACTGTCACTGCTAATAACTGGACTTTGTGACCTCAGTCACCTTGGAGAGAAGGGTATGATACCAGTACTGACCTTCAAAACAGAGGTTTATATTCACATGGTGGCCATGGCTCTGTTCTTTATGACATTTCCAGAATGCCCAGTTCTTTATCCTCTCACTTTTTCTAAATGAAGGAATCTGAGGCAAGGCTTTGATTTTTCTGAATCTTTCTTTATCTTCCTATGAGTTTTGCCCATGGGAGTCAAGCACATAGCACTTACTTGATTATTTAATTTGAAATAACCTGAACTGGATTGATACACACCTTGAAGCGTACCCTGTTTGCTCCCTCAGCACTGCTGGGTAGACATAATAGAGCAGTGTGCTGCAGGGAGGCAAATGGCTTAGGCTGTGAATAAAACGAAGTATATTAACCCAGGGGCACAGCAAAGAGTGTTGTTTTAATTACTACAAAAAAAGAGTGTATAGGAATGGTTTACAGTAGGACAGTCTTACAAATGGTGTGTAAGAGTGTCCTACTATAAACAGTTCCTATGAGTACACAAGGTGGAGCTATTTACGCTTAACGTAAAGGATGTGCAAAGCTCCCTCTCGCCTGCTGGCATTCCCCGTTCCCCCCCATCAGCTTTCCCTGGCTTCGGACTGGGTGGGAAGTGGCATTGAACCTCGTCCCTCCTCTGCATGTGCAGGTACTAACGACGAGGGCACATTTCCTTGGCAACAGCTATCCGAGTTCAGCTTGACTGGAAGGGCATGTTAATTTGTCCTTGTCATTTCTTGAAGGCAGGACAGCAGCGTTAGATGTTTTGCTGCACCAAGTACCACAGGGAAATTCAGTATTATAAGAAATGACACACTTGGCTGTTTCTGGATAGGAGGGGGTTAGGAGCCAAAGCAGCAAACACTTACTCTCTACTATTCCCCAGATTAAAGAACTGCCTTAGAAGGATTTAGGGTACCAGGTGGCGTGGTAGACAGCTGATACTTTGCTTTTTCACCAGCTTGCTCTGTGAAGTCAGGTTGCACTTTCAGTTGTAATTAAGCAAGGTCATTATCAAGAGTAAAATAATAGCTTCTATTCAGCTGGGTGAATCACTGTGAATTTCTCCATGGATGGTAGATCTCCCACTGCAAGCACTTTGTTGAAAAACTGAGGAAATAGTTGTCCAAAGAAAAAGTGGAAGATTATTGTGTTGCTTGAAGGAGAACAGGATATTGGTAAAATATGATAACTTCACTGAAATTAAGTGTGATCAAATCACTGCATTCATCAACTGTTTATTCCTCCGGCAAGTTACATATAAGCCATCATCAGAGTAAGTTTTAACTCTTATTACTGATTCACGAAAACATGCAAGATTATTTCATTCTTTTGAGCAAGAATTCAATAAAAAAAAAAAATAATTCCTGAAAAAATATTCCAAATTAAAAAAATAATTCAGTCTAAGTAGTCTGACTTCAATCAAAGCAAAGAAAAAAAAATAACCAACAAGAAAATAACAACATAATATGAAGTAAAATGGGAGGGATGTTTCTTCCTTCAATACCCAAACATTTCACGTATTTTTCACCTTCTTTCATACTATGTGCCAGATAACCAGTCTAGTTGCTAAAAGGCTCTAAAACCCGAAACATTTCATGTTATAAATTACAGATCTTTTTCATTTACTGAGCATTTCACAATTGGTATAAAGAAATTAATAATGATCTCATTAATTGATTAAGTGAAAAAGATTTACAGAAAGATTTTGAACTTTCCAAATGGGACCATGAGATTTTGATGTATATTTTTTTCTTTATTTTCAGGCATGCTTCACTCAATTGTGTTTGATTGTTTAAACACATATTAGGACTATACTTAGAATTTTCATAGGTATACTTTCATGTATAAGGTAAAGAGAGAAACATAAGACTTCTACTATTTGTATTCCAAAACAGTAACTAAAGATACAGACTTTGAGACTGAAGAAATTATCCTAAATAAAAAAGTAAAGAAAAAAAAAGGCAGCAAAAGCAAATCTGAAATATTTGCAGGAATTAATACCCATTTTGATTATGCTTGAAATAACAATCAGGTGAATTTCATATTGTTTGTTTTGGTTTTTTTTAACATAAACGTTCTTGTTTGTGCATTATGAGTAAATGACTGTCCCTTTGCCAAGGGTAATTGTAACGAGGTGGTAAGCTCTATCTGAGAAGCAAAAGTATTTTTGAAGAAAATGTAAACTAGAAGTGAAAAGTTAGTAAGACAATTCTTTGCCACTTGGGAGGGGATAGAAAGCACAAACTTCCAGAGTCCTTTCAGCTTCTGCTAGTGCCTTTGAAAGCTCTGTTCTTTCACATGTCACCTATCTGGTGTTTCACTGGTAAATCCTTAAGTTTAGCAGCAGTGTCTGCTTTCTGCTTCTCTTCATTAGCCTCAATATATGCAGTCAGCTTTTCTTCTACTGTTTTGCTGAAATAGTTGTTTTTCTAAATTGTTTTGTCAACCAGTCTTTATGTGCTCAACTGCCTGTTTCTAGACCTTTGCTTCACCAGACATTTTGTTGCAGCTACCAATTCTTTTTCTTCCCCACATTCCACTTCTCTTTTTATTCTAAAAAGAGAAGTGCTGGAAGTTGTATTGGGTTTGCATGGCAAGGTTTTGGTAGAGGGGGGCCTACAGGAGTGGCTTCTGTGAGAAGCTGCCAGAAGCTTCCCCTATGTCCAATGGAGCCAAAGCCAGCCGGCTCCAAGATGGACCCGCTGCTGGCCAAGGCTGATGGGCTCGCGTCAGTGACAGTGGTAGTGCCTCTGGGATAACGTATTTTAGAAGGGGGAAAAGTTACGGCATTGCAGCAATTGCAGCCAGAGAGAAGAGTAAGAATATGTGAAAGCAATAACTCTACAGACACCAAGGCCAGCGAGGAAGGAGGGGGAGGAGGTGCCTCAGGCACTCAAGCAGAGATTCCCCTGCAGCCCATGGTGAAGCCCATGGCGAGGCAGGCTGTGCCCTGCAGCCCATGGAGGTTAACAGTGGAGCAGATACCCACCCGCAGCCCATGAGGGACCCCATGCCAGAGCAGGGGGATGTGCTCAAAGGAGGCTCTGACCCCAGAGGAAACCAATGCTGGAGCAGGTTTGCTGGCAGGGCTTGCAACCTCATGGGGGGACCTGTGCTGGAGCGGTTTGTAAAGAACTGTAGCTCATGGGAAGGACTCATGTTGGAGATGTTCATGGAGGACTGTCTCCCATGGGAGGGACTCCATGCTGGAGCAGTGTCAGAGTGTGAGGAGCAGCAGAAACAACATGTGATGGATGGACCGAACCCCCATTCCTTGTCCCTCTGTGCTGCTGGTAAGGAGGAGGTAGAGAACTCTGGAGTAAAGTTGAGGCCAGGAAGAAGGGAGGGGTAAGGCGTTTTAAGATTTGGTTTTATTTATCATTATTCTGCTCTGATTTGATAATAAATTAGACTAATTTCCCAAATTGAGTTTGTTTTGCCCATGATGGCAATTGCTGAACGATCTCTCCCTGGCCTTATCCTGACCCACAAGACATTAATTGTACTTTCTCTCCCCTGTCCAGCTGAGGAGGGGAGAAATAGGGTGGCTTTGGGCACCTGGCATCCAGCCAGGGTCAACCCACCATGGAAGTTTAGGATTTCCTTTCAGAATAAATTGATTAGTTCAAATAATTTCCCAGAAGACAACTTCCTGACTCTTAATTCCTAACAGCACTAGGAACTGGAAATTATTTCAGGAAATTCCTGCAAATAGAAAGCTCCATTTAGTATAGTATACATGTAGAACATTTGTCTTCTCTACAAAGAAAAAAAATCTAAAATACACTGAATATTTTTACACAATTTTTTAAAAGTGGGTGTCCTGACAGAGTTGCAGTAAAATATTCCTGCTTCCTAATTATGTTCAAGAAGTTAACAGGTTAAACTAACTGATTATGGGAACTATAGTCTACTTGTGTGCTGTTCCGCTTGACAGAGTTATACAAACCATGTGAATTCAGACTTTTAATTACACTTTGAAAAAATGTATGTTCTGGAATATAACGGAATAATCAATATCCAAACTATTTTCAGGAATAAGAAGTTCATATTTATTGTAATTTTTAAAATCATTTGGATAGCCTATTATTCTAATTAGTCATCCATTTCTTAGCAATTTAAATTTCTGTGTAAGAAAGTCATACATTTAAAGG
This sequence comes from Falco biarmicus, assembly GCF_023638135.1. Lineage (NCBI taxonomy): Eukaryota > Metazoa > Chordata > Aves > Falconiformes > Falconidae > Falco > Falco biarmicus. The sequence continues at coordinate 3,635,161 of NC_079293.1, read as the reverse complement.
ACTGTTTTAGGTATCTTTCTTTAACATATTTCAAGTGGCAATTCAAGAACAATCAACACCTTTAATCAAGGTGCTTGTCTCTTCAAGTGTGTGATTATGTTGGTTTGCAAAGGCTAACTACTGACAGAATATGTTGAAGGAATTTAATTATATTTAAACAAGTTGTTTCCAGTCTTCAGGTATTATGGAATGAAGGGGGAGTAATCATTAATCTCAGTGGAGTTAGTCCACCAGTTTTAGTTGTAAGGCAATGCCTTACAAACAACAGCAGCCGCAATGTAATTTAGTCCCAAACTACCCAGAATATTCTCTGTTTCACACTGAAAGATACATGACCTTATCTCACTCATAAATAAATTTTACATTTCTTTCTTCTTTGTTCATTTGCTTCAGATGAAAGTAACCTAAGACAGGTGCTATTGGTTCACTGTACCTGGAAAGCCTAATGCCAATGGTTGTTGAAATAACCCTTGATTAACATTTATCTCACCTACTGTGAACAGTAGGGTGAACATTTATTTGGAAATAAATGCAGGAAATAAATGGAAAGATTTATTACCCCTACAGGATGTTTGTATTATCTATGACAAAACAATTCATAAATAGAATTAAACTATTCTATAACACTTTCTAGATGTTATAATTTATCTTACGTTTACGTAATGGCAATTCTCGCATCTAAAGGATGAAGCACAGTGTCCTCTGTGGTATGGCAGAACAATTATTTCTGTCTCTTTCCTGTGTACAGGCAGTGTGGTTTGATAATTGTGGAAAGTTTAGCTATTTGCAGGAAACTGTCTTGAAAAATGAAGTTACATTTTTACTCTGCATAGTGGATCACCTCCTGCAGAACTTGTACTACTTGGTAGGACGAGGGCAATAGGGGACTAAGGCTGTTGCTATGTAAACCGTGAATTATTATTCTTCCAATTTACTTTCTTTTTGCTTAAGTAAGTCCTGTCCTGCTGCAAGCTAACCCAAACGATGGCTACATGCACTTTAATCAGTGTTTTCCTCATTCTATAAAATGTGGGGAAAGTCCTTAAATGATTTCTTAAATGTCAAACAATGCAAATTGCAATTCAGTGAGCAAGATCTAATTCTTGTTTGAACTCTCCCTTTCACCGCCTTAAGACCCTTCTTCCCTAATGACTACAGGTTCAGATTTACTTCTCTGACTCCAAGAGGATGCAAGATATCCTTGCAGGGTTCAGAGAGGAAGCTACAGTCCTAGAAGTGAGTGTCCTAATTGTGGCTGGGAGTCAGGAAAGTCCAAGTGGTTTGGTTTTTTTTTCTGTAGGGTGGCCATTGGACATGTTTCTCTGAAACACTATCACATATAACTGTTAAAAAACATCCAGTCTCTTATCAGTTCCACCAATACAGACCTACAAACTAAAATACTTAACACAATTTTACATTCTTCAAGTTGCTGCACTGAGGTCAGGTGCTTTGTGTGCACAGAATTATAATCCATGAGATAAAATTTGACTTTTTCTAGTAAAGGAAAGAAAGTATGGACAATGGTAAAAGAATCTACTGCATAATTCGAAGATATATGAGACAGTTTCATGTCTGTCTGTTTTACTTAGGGCAGTAGCGAGGAGAGCGGTCTTCTCTACTTCCCATCTTCTACGATTCTAAACACTCTAACAATCTGGACTTTTGTCATTTATTGTAACTGCTCTTGGACAAAGCCTTTAATCTTTTTTAAATAAATTAGGAAAAAAAAATGTAACTTTTCTGCCTTGAATGTAACATTTTATTTATCCGATATTTAATAATTGATTTTGAGCACTGGAACTGTCATTATTGTGCTGAAGCAAGAGGTTACACTTAGTTGGGGGGGGGGGGGGGGGGGGGGCGGGGAAAGAAAACCCCAAATCTTTACCATGCAGGCTGTTCCTAAAAGACAAAACATCTCACAAATCATCCAACTGCACTATCTATAGACCAGGAAATAGCAGGAAGTATTGCCCTTGATCTGGAGCCATACCACATTGTAGAGATTATGAGTTTGCCAAGCTTTTAGGATATGTTATTCCTTCGCAAGAAAAAGACTCTTTTATGCAATTGCTATGTTTTTTATCTGTGATAACTTATTGATCAAAGCAAGGAATGCCTTCAGAAAAACAAATAGTCTTGCAAGGAGCTAAATCAACTGCATATCTTTCACTAACAGCACACAGACCTTTCTTTGATTCTGTGATGAGGGAGGGGCATACATATTCAAAACATTGCTTCTGGGCCTGCTATCATCATCATTACCACCACAACCACTAAGCAGGGACTCTGGCAGCAAAAGCAAATTCTGGTCCAAGTTGCATATTTTCCTCAAATTCATACAGCTGAGAATATTTAAAAGTGGATCAAAAAAGTGAAGGATATTGGGTTCATTCACATCTCCTGTTTCTTCTGTTACGCTACTCGATCATCCTTTTTTTCTGACAGTGACTGGCAGGCATCAGATACATGTGCTATGTTAACATCCACTGTAGTTAGAATTAAACATGAATAACACATGCACACAGAAACATCAGCAGAACACCTGTGTAACACAGGACACTGCTCACTGAAATACATCATCTTAGAAAACAGGTGGAAGGTTTTCTGGTGCAGCATCGGATAAGACAGCATTCAGTGTTATATTGGGAAGCATTTGCCTTTTCTGGATTCTCTATGGAATTGATTGACTCTCCATTTTCATATGTTGGTAAATTGAGTCAATGTTTCAGCATGCTGCCCAGTGAGGTGCCTCACAGCTTAAATCAAACTACCCATTTAACAACTATATGGTGGTTTAAAAAAAATAATAAAAAATGAAGCTTGAAATACCAAAGAAGCCACAGGACTGAATATGAAAGAGACTGTATTGAAATTAGGTCTCCATCTGGCATATAAATAGACTGTACCAATCCACTTTTTAAATATCTGGTTCTCAAATTCCATATAAAGATGAAAAAAATACTGTTGCTGAAATCTCTTTGTGACCAAAAAGACTAGAAAATTTACCTAAATGTCTGTTTAGTTTGCAATCATCATTCTTACTCCATGATAAGTACATAGTTTTCTGAATTCTCTTAATTTGCTTTGGAAACTGAGAACATTAGTTTCACCCAGAAAGAAGGCAATTATCTTCACACTTTAGTCAAAAAAAAAATGCTTTCCTTCCAATTTGAAATTGTCCTAGGTATCTAGTCTACCCTATTATAGTGTTCAGTCATCAGAGAAAGATGAACACTTGTAGTGGGTTATTCATCCCACCTATTTTAAATGTCTAACTGGTGGTAGATTGTTCTCAAGACTTTTTGTTTTCTTCTTTAGATACTACTAGTTAGTTTTGATAACATACCTCTATTGTATAAGTATCTTTCTGAAAATTCGATAAACCAAATTTCACCCTAAAGGTCTGGATAGGGGCTGAGGCTTTATAGGCAGCTGTAGGCTTGGTGTTTGTTTGTTTTGTTTTTTTTTTTTCCTGTTTTTTCTGGAATTCCTAATGTTAGATTTGTAAGCTCAGACAAACTCTAAGCTTCCAGCAAAAACCTTATGGTTGAATATTAACACTTTCTCAGCCTTTAGGCTAAGATGTGCTAAGTGATACATGGGCTATTACTTTAATTATCTTGACTTGCTGTGATTATCTCAGATTGCTATTCAAACTTCCACTGCCTTAGACTGTAGCAAACTATTAAGCTAGGGCGTCATACTGTCTTGCTGCTTTAAGAAGGTGAGACTGATGTGCCAAGGTGCCAAGACAGACTATAAACTGGAGAAGGAAGAGGCTGTATTGGGGCAGCCCAGGGCTGATGTGAGTCACGGGCTTGCCCACCAGTTGGGCTTTGTTGGAGTCCTAGCAGTAAAGGAAAGGCAGGCTCACTTTCTCCTGCAGGAATTCAATAATGAGGGTGACAGCGCAGGTACTGTCTCATATTGTAGCGTATTCCATTCAAAAAAGGTGCTCTCACAACTGCATGTGTAAAAATCTGACCCTGGCCTTTAAAAAACAAATAAACCAAGCAGGTGGAAACATGAAGCTTGATGTTATGTGGGCAAAAAAATCCAAATTAAATCACGGGTTAAAAAAGGCTCAAGTCACCATGTTTGGATTCTTTCAAAGTGAGGAGGAGGAAATTAAATGGGAAATTCTTATTATACCTCATTTGTTTTACTTTATTTATTTATTTTAGGAAAACTTAGTGAAAAACAATTTTTTATTCAATTTGCATTTTCTTGTGAAGTTATCACAGGCAGATTAATGCAAATCAAAGCTACAAAGTAACATTTTATGTTCTTTTCCCTTAATAAAGTCCTAGTCTGAGCATTTTATGATGTGTCAACAGTCTCAGCAAAAAGTGTGTGCTTGTGTATTTTCATGCATTTCTGTACACCGATGTGTGTCTGTGTATATATATATATCTCTAGAGAGAGAGAGACTTGTTCAGTTCACATGAATGCCTATCTGTCTTTTGGTGGGCTATATGACAGTACTGCTATTTAAAGTTTTTCATCCGAAGGCCAAAACCTTTGCTTATGGGCTTTAGATAGATGTACAGACTGATTGCTGAAGGACTTTAGAGGGCAAGTGCAGGAGAAAAGTAGGTCAGATGGAAAAGAAAAAAAAAATAGATAAGGGGCTAGAGAGATATATTCTAAAAGAGATTTTTTTTTTCCTAAGAGGTTGTTTTAATCTGAATCTTGTCAGATGCGTCAGGTTTGAAATTTGCTTTATCACAGTCCTTAAGAGCTTATTTAAAGTCTGAATACATTAAGAAACTTGACAGCAATGATCGAAGTACAAAATATTTCCCTAGTATTAATGACTAGCCTAAAACTCTATACCTTGGGCAATGAACATCTTCTAGTAGATCATTAATCCCCTCAAAATACCCTGTCCTGAGGCCATTAAGAACTGAAAACTGGAAAAATAAAATAAAATATGTATATGGATTTTTCTTTTTGAACTACAGAATTTAATCGGTAGGTACAGAACATGTCAAAAAATTGTTGCCTTAGTGTTAGACCATCATATTGACAGGATTATCTCTCAAACTTCTATTAATCTTATAATCATTAGTATATGTTCATGAATATGACTTTAACAGTAAGAAAAATAACAAAAGTATGTTTCAATTATAAAACATATTGAAGCTAAGTAGACTTGTAAGTTTAACATAAATGCAAGTTGATTGTGGGAACATCATTTCAAGCTGTTGTCAAACACATCATTCATGTTAATTACGCAGAATGCAAGGAAAGAAAGGACATATTACTGCAAACAGGTTTTGCACTCTAGTCTTGCACTTGCTTCAAATATTTATTTTATTAGAATTACAATGCAAGTGGTTGGGTTTTGAAGCTTCTACTTGCCAGTCTTTAAAAAAACTTCAGCTAAGGACGTGGCAATTTTTTTCTCAGGCTGAAGTAAGCTGAACCTGTTTAGTTCTCTCCATCAGCTGTAAGGAGGACTAGGCCATGTAAGTCTATGCTGCAGTCCTTCTATTAGGCAAGGTGATACCCATCTCATGCCTAGGCTTAAACTAACATTCCTGAAAATGTTTCTCTAAAGCAATAGATGGAAAGGTGTCTTACTCATCCAGATGACATGATTCAATGACTATAAGGGAAAGCTACGGTGACTAGTTCCTAAAAAAGTATGATGTTACGAAGGGATGGCAGAAAAAAAAAATCTGGTTAAAGGTGATACTTGTTTCAACAGTTTTCAAATCATATTTTGTTTTCTTTGATTTGAAAGCAGGATGCCTTGTATAGGTTATTATAACACAACAGAAAATAAAATCAGGATAAAAATTCTTTTGAAATATTTACTTTTTTAAAATTTCATCACTGTTGCTAAAGCAAATGTGTAGTAGTCATATGATGTCAGCTTCAAAAACATTAACCATATTTATTCATGCTGGCATGAGTTCATTGTTTTGTGCCTGTTTGTATAGACGCATAAAAATAAGGTGGCTTCTCATCTTTCTGAACTTTTCAGGAACATTTTGCTTGGAGTGGCAGAAGATCAATATATATAAAAATATTTTGGATGTCAGGTTTTCTTCATATATTTTACATACCTTTACCAAAACTAAAGACTAGTTCTTAGTCAAATTTTAATTGACTTAATAAATTTATTTTGAATATTTTAAAAATATATCATTCAATATTTTTCTCTCTATATATGCTGATATTGGCTAATCCATTGCCATAATTTTATTTTTTCCATTATCATTCACCTGATATTTTTTGTACATGCCATTAGATTCCAAAAATAAAAAGGTTAGGAGTCTGGTGTAACATAATTAATATATTACATGGAAGTTTCTGTTGGAAGGTTAGACTTCTGCTTCTTTATGTGGCAAAATTCCCAACACCCAAAGTATTTAATGAGACAAAACATGAAATTAGATTAAAGAAACTCAATAGACAGTATATATTAGGATGACAGATAATTATCATATGCATCTCATTGCTTGGGCATTTTGTCAGTAGTAGGACTTGTCTCCAAAATAGGTTTTTGCTGGATTCCGCCCCGCCCCCCACCCCCGGCCCCCCGCCCTTGTTTCCTCTTACTGTCCTGATGATATTTTTTTGTGCCAATTTTTTTCATCTTGTAGTGAAATGCTGTTTCAAATCTGATAGACTTGAAAAGATCCAACATAACATTGTGGATCTTATTTTCTGAGAAATGAATGAAAAACTGCAGAAGAACAAAAGAAAAGGAACTACTAGGGAACCTTATTAATGAATTTTTTTTTTATATATTTGGTCATCTACATACACCTAATCGTTCCAGAAAGACAGTTAACAGTAAATAAAATTCACTGTTTGCACATTCATTTGTGTGTGTGTGTGTGTGTATTTAGACATATATGTATCACATATACATGGCTGTATTTTTCTGACAGATCATACTGAGAATTATTGGGAGTGATATTTTGCTTCAGTGTCTGTGCTTTTTGACATAAAACCAAGAAAATTTCTTCTCCAAATTCTCCAACTTCATTTATTCTTCACAGGGACTCTGAACACTATTCTTATTGTTTACTTTACCCATTTAGAAAATACCTTGAAAGATTAATTAATATTACTTTAAGTAACCGTCAGTATTCAAATACTGTCTGCAATGTATATAAAGAATTGTAGAAAATCTGACATGTCCTGTGGCAGACAGAACTATTTATTTACAACAAAGTCAGCATATTTCAGGAATGATCAATGCTGGGTCTTATGTTCATGAAGTAATAGCTGACAAACCCTTTACTGATGAATAGGCTCAAAACTAGGAGTCTCCTGAGTTCCCAGAGCACAAAAGTGATGCATGCGTCTAATGTGGTGACATCTAAACACAACAGGGGGTGCAGCTAGCTAGAGAAGGCAACAAAGTCTATAGCACTGTTGTGAATAAAAATATTACAGTCTCCACTGTAAATCAACGACCTGAACAACACAGGAGAGGGTAGATTATTAATACATTGCTTTAGTTTGCTTTTAAAACCTTCTGATGGTTCTTCAGGATCATGCAGTGACAGAATCTTCAGGTTGGAAGGGGGCTCCAGAGGTCACCTGGTCCAACTCCCTGCTCAAAGCAGGTCTGATCAGAGCAGGTTGACAAACACCTCCAAAGACAGAGATCTCAATCCCTCTCTGGGCAGCCTGCTACAGAATTTTACTACTCTCACGGTTAAAAAATAAAACCAAAAATATCCTAATATCTGGCTATATTTCCCATGTTCCAATAAATAATTATTTTTATGTCACTTGGATTGTGATGCTTTTATTCTACATTATTTTGTGGGGGGTTTGCTATTGTAACATTAGAAAAACATGCATTGTTGGGATAATTGTGGCTTCACTGAATTAAAATATGTCCCTCTCATACCAAGAAAGAGACATAAATACAACATTGCAAATGGCAAATACTTTGATCCCTTAACCACTCGGACATCTAGACACTTATCTAGCAACATGCTGTGACCTTACAAGAGCATTTGAGTAATTTGCATTTGAGCAGAAAGTCACCAAAGAGGCTTTCTCAAACTTAGACATCTTTCTCACCCCTTTCTAGCCAGCTTTTTACATTATTTGCATTCAATAATGGGTTATAATTTCATTTTTAATTAAATAAACATTATTTTAGCCAATTAAATGACTGTACTCCAAAGGAAAACAATGATTTAATTAAACCTTTGGTAATGATTAAGCAAACTTACCAATGTGTACATTTACGTTACAGCAAGCCTTTCTTTCAGGTCATGCAAGTTTATTATTGTCTTTTGGAAAGATTTTTCCTTCAGTGAGTCACTCCAGGTGCAGCCCTCAGAAGCCATTTGATCCATGGAAGCACAGGATTCTGTGCTGCATCCTTCCACCTCTGTGGGACCAGCTGTCTCTCAGTCTGTATGCAGAGCAACAGCAAAAATTTTGGACCCATTTCCTGCCTACCTCTTGTCTTTCCTTGCCTATTCAAGGTGCAGTGTAGCTCCATTAAACTCAAGGTGTAAGTAGCCTGCACAAAAGAATAAAGGAGACTTTTATTTGCATTATCTCCATCTACATAAGCATAAAATAAATATGTTCAGAGTCCAGATCATTATTATTTCTAGGAAGTGCATAGGACACATTAATCAAGGGAAAATTATTTCTAACATAAAAGTGTCTAACGTTTTTGTTACAGATAATATTTACAGTGCTTTAGAGAAACACTTTGGAACATAAAATGTTATTAACATTTTGCTTAACGATATTATGATGCAGAACATTTCCTCACCATTCATTTCAGATGTGAAAAACAAAACAAAGCAAAAAAATCCTTCTTCCCCCTCCCTTCAAAATTTAAGTAATTAATGGGTGAAGAATAAGAAATTGGAATTTTATGCATGCGTGTGTGCACACACACACACACATCTTTATACATCTAAATATCACTACTTATATATGCACACTACTTATATATGTACAGGTATATATATGTTATGCCTGTGGGTGCATGTGTGGGCCTATATGTGTACAGTGAGACTGTCACAGTGAACATACACATTCCCTGACATTTCTATTCAGAATTAATCCTGAGTTTTCTGGTTTCTGAATTGAGAACTATATATGCTATAATTCCAACCGTGAGTCACTGTAGTGGAAATAAATGTTTAATTAAAATAGACCATAAAACAATTGCATTTAATAGAATAGATCTGAAAAATAAATAAAAAGATAAAAAGAACAATGATCTTCCCACATATTTTGGAATATTCATTAAAACAACAATAAAATCCTTTGTAAACAGCAATCTAATCAAAGCCAGTCCTGAAGAAACAAGTTATCCTTTGTTGCTGCCTTGAACTTTGACTCAATCAACCCAGCTCTGTAGTCATCTGGTGAACATACGGATATTGCTCATCCCCTAGATAAATGCAGTACGAATCCACAGATAATTTTTTGTGATGTTTTAGGACTGCCAGCCAGCCAGTACTACAACTTGATTCCCCTCCCTGGACTTAGTCAGGTGGTGGGGGATATATTACCGCTGAGATTGTCACTTAGATTTATGCAGTGGATTTTTTTGGTCTCAGGGCTAGGTGTTGGATAAACATAGACGAACAGCAATACAGTGCAGAAGATGTTAACCTTAAGCCCCTGACAGTCTCAGAACCTTGTTTTTGTTGAGATGTTCAGAAGAATTGTGCAGGTGCTATTTCTTCTATATTAGAGATTAGTCTGTAAAGGATTACAAATCTGAAGCTGCATGACCCATTAAAATAGCCAAACCCTGGTGTTTTACTAGGGTTTTTTTATTATTATTATTCTTAAAGGGTCAGATTCAGGCATGACTGAAACTGGCTGTGTGGTTCATTACTGTTCAGCCATAATTTTTTAGTGTAGTGGATAAGTTCCTTATTTGCTACTCTACATAACCTACTGAATTAAGGGATATATGCAATCTTGTCCTGGCAAAGAAGTGAATGAAATAACCCAGTAAATCTTCTTCAGTTCTCAGAAGAAGAATTCACACACCACAGAAACAGAAAAAGCATCATTTAAATCCATTTCTCATCAAACACACACTTGGAAGTTGTATGGGCTATACACCAGTAATTCAGGTGAAGTCTGAGTGCAAATAGCAGGCTAATGGAAAACAGGATGGAGTTGTAACGAGAAAGGTAAGAAGGAAAGGACATGTATGCTCATCTACACCACAGCAATGTCCTTGCTCAGTACTGAAAACAGGACTATTGTGAGAGAAATCCCCATTGTATTTGTCCATACAAGTGGTTCCCCACTTTGGGGACAGATGGCATTTCAAAAACACCACTACTCTCTGTTCCTTCAGGACTCCTTTCAGCAGCGTCTCAATGTCCCTGCGTGGAGCACACACATTTCACAGCAAGTGTGTGAATAGTGAATGCCGTACCACTTATCTAAAGGATGACGCACCTATGTTTAGTTAAAGTCGGGAGATGTCCAAGGACCCTTATTGCCACATGATGGATGCGCAGACTGCTAAGTCCTTGGGTTGGTTATCTTTAAAAAGGGACATTTGGTCTTAGATTCCTGTTGTACACGCAACGTGGCGAAGATGGAGACTTTCAACATGGCCGCCAAGGAATAGAGTCTGCGCAGAGACAACTCCTCAAGGACATGGCGCAGGCACGAGATATGTAAATGAATTCTCAGAATTGTAATGAATATGTAAACAGTTTCGTGGAAAACTAATGAAGAGGTATGAGTAGCTTGTATAAAGGGGGGACTGAAAAGTCCCCTCGCCGTGCATGACTTCGGTGGAGCGATCCCCCATGCACCCAGCGCTGCTGAATAAAGATAACCTCCGCTCACTCGAATATTGGTGACTGATTATTTAAATCAATGTGCGCTCATGTTTGGGCTCTGCAAACCAGTCCAGAAGCTAGAGGGTGAAGGACTCTTGTGCTGGCATGGACTTGATGGAATAACCTAATAAATCTCTTTCACACTTGTACGAAGAGCTCACACGCTGCAGGCACTTTGTGGTGGCCAAACAGTGAATGTTGAAACCCTTTGCGGGATCTGCTTTATAGTGAGACTTTCAAGAGCAGCAAGCTATTACTGTTAATGAGTGGTAGCCATTTCAACACTTTTGAAAAATTTTATGTGTGTTTTTCTGTTCCTTTGGTTACTGAAACTTTGTAGTCTCCTCCCAAGAGCTCTCTGCTAAGTAACATAGGAAAACTAGGAATGAAGGACTTGGCTCCAAATTGATGTTGAGGATTAGAGTCCTGTCTGACCACAGCTGACAACGCTGTTAACGCTGCCTTACAAAGCCATGTTCCACTTGGGGCTCAGGAGAGTGGGCTGCTTTTTGTTGACTGAAGGATCGGAAAAACCACCACGAGTGAATAAGCTAAGGTTTACAATAGACCAGTGTAACTACCGCACAACGTATAAATGGATGTAAACCAAAGCAAAGTTAATCAGTCTCTGAAAAATTACCTCAGTTGCCTCTGTTTTACAAAGATATTTTCCCACCTAGAGCACAATAACATTAGTACTCATTTTTAGGGAAATTGGGGTGAACACATTGAGCAGAAGAAAATCAAAATCATTTGGAATCATGTGGAATGCAGGAGGTGTTTCTCCTGTTGATGATTTGCATAACACGTGTGGTGAGGCGATTGCTTGGGACAGGCTTTACAAAACCAAAAGCAAACAAAAGCACCGCCACAGAAGCAACAGCCTGTCACTGCAGACGTTCCACCGCAGTTCACCGGTGCTACGCTACGTTCAGTGCCTGCAGTGAAAGGCTGTACGACGTCTGTCTTTTAACTGACTGGCTGAGATGGCTGAGGCCATACTTTCATCAGCACTTTTGTATCTTTGCATTGTAATGAGATATTCCCTGAAATACTGGAACTGATCAGTGTCCGGTTTAGACATCAGTGGAGAAAACCCCTCTTGCCTTCAGGGAAAGCTGGCATTTTTACAATATAAAGGCAGAAGGGAGTGGGGACTCTTTAATCTGGTAGTTTAAGTGCTCCTGAAACTACGCAAAGACTGAAGAGCTAATTGATAACACCCAATTAATGCCTTCTAGCATAACAATACCCAGACTTGCAAAAGAAGTTAGTAGATTCATACACTAAATAAATTACTCGGCAGACAGAAAGGCTTGTGGTAGGGGCACCAAGAAGGTGTGTGGAGTCTTGTGTAGTTGGCCTTGGGATAAGTGAAGGGGAAAAATAAGAGACCGTTTAGACATCGTGATGAGGAATGACAGGTGACATGAAATCTAAACCACCTGAGAAACAGGCATACTTTAATCCCAAATAAGCACGCAATGTGAGCATGCTGCTAGCCTGCTATGTCAATTTCCACTTGTATGCCGTCATGCTTGGAAGTAAAATTACCATTGTTTAGTGAGAAATATCATGTCAGTGAGACTTCTGAATGGATTGCTAATTGCGGAGCTTATAAGAAGAGTTGGTGTGCATATTATAAAACATAAGTCCTTGGATCTTCTCAAACTTAGCCCTCACCAGTCTTTTCCTTGCAACAGCACTAAAAGATATTGAAAGCTGTATTTGTTGAAAAATTTCAGAGGATAAAAGACTGAATGAATTTTGAGTGTTAACCATTTGGAACTCAAGACTTCTTTAGATCTGTCCTGGTAAAAGCAAAATAAATGAATGCTAGTATGTAAATTTGGAAAGACTGCTTTTATTCTGCATCAGGATGAAACTAGGACCTTGTTCTAACACTCCCACTCCTGCCCAAAGTATAAAATTTTCCATGTTACAAAACACATTGCATCAGAAAAGTTGTCAAATACGATGGGATGAGTGGCGATGGGATGAAGAAAGACTGCAGCTCCTTATCTGCCTGCATACCAAGATCTGAATCTGTTTCCCACATCTCCAGTGAAAGCCTGAGGTAATATTAATAGCCTGTGCCAAGTGTACCGTTTTCTTTTTGAGAAGAAATGCAATCCTGCACCTAACACCTTATGACAAAGCCAATTCCTTTATGTGAAAAAATAATTTTTAAAAACGGTGTTTGACAATGAAAAAAGCATGATGAAACATTTTTCAGCCAGAACTGGTACTCTTTATATCTTTAAAATAATCACTAAAGTTAAAGTGATAAAAATAATTGCTTACCTGAAATTCAATATTTCTGTTAAAAATGGTTTAGTGGTAAAACAAAACAACAAAAACCCCCCAAAACAAAACAAAACAAAAACCCAAACAACTTCTTTCTACATTGTCTTCCAGAAACGAAGATGCTGTAAAATACAAACTATTTGCTGAAGTCTGTGTGGAATTCAATTCTATGTCATTTAATTAAAAAGACCTCTCTCTTTCATGTTTTGACATTTTCAGCATATTTTACTCTCCTTTTGACCCTTCTGATAACAAGGATATTCTCAGACCTTCTCCAAAGGAAAAAAAACCACCCATAAAATCAATGGAAAATGACAGAATGCAATGAAAGCAATTTTGCAGGATCAAAATTTAAATGAGCAGCAGGGTTTTTGGATGCTTATCAAAACCAAGCCAACTAATATTTTAAAGTGTAACTATTATTCCTGCATATACTAAAAATGGTGGAGTAAGCCAAAGTCAGTAAAACCCCGTATCATGACAGCAGAACACTGCAGTAACATTTGCACCTGTAACAGTTTAGAAGATGGTTTGGTTTTGCAGGTATTTGTTTTGTTTTGTTACTCCACCTCAAACACCACAACGTGTAAGGCTTTCTGTGACTCAGGCTAACTCCAGCAGCAATACATTGGTCTATAACAGCTTTCTGTCTAAAATCTAGCCCCAGTGTGGAACAAACAACATGGTTAATTTATGCACTTTTGCAGATACAACTCATTTGTGATAACTGAAACTATTCTGTAGCCAACTTCTGAAACAGTCAGTTGGAATAAAAATTTCATTGTATTAAATGTTGTACAGGTGGTACTTTTGCATATCAAATACAAATGTTCCTTGAAGTACTGCTTTAGAGCTGGAAAATATTTATTTTTCAGTGTTATGGCAACTCAAATGAACATTAAAAATATTTTGGGTTTTGCTAAATGTGAGAGCTGGAGAGAAAAAAATAACCATTTTTACAGGAAAGTCCTTTAATTGTGAATTATACTTAAATTTTATTATAATTCATAACATTATTCCACATTTAACAAGATACTTAAAAGTAGCTTAGTCAAAGCTGACGCAGCAAAGTTGGTGATAATCTACAGTACTGGTCTTAGTCTTTTGCCAGAAATTTTTGGACAGAACATTGTTCTGTTATACATGCATCATAAGAGACTGACAGGAAAAAAACAGAGATATTACTGCTAATTTGCATGATGAAAAAGAGAAATTAGAAGACTGAGAGTTCTTTTGTGAGTGTCTAAGTATGCTTTTTGGCAACACTTCAAACGCAACTTAGTTTCTTATTTCAAATAAGGTTTAATTCCTCTTCCCAGAACTCCAGTGCATTTCATATATCATTATTTATACAGGGAAACAATCTAAAATAATATTAAAAATACATAGTTTGAATAACAATAAATAATGATTCCATCTCCCAAGATCAAGCTCAAAGGATAACTTAGCATGTAATAAATGGACTGTAGATATTGTCAGTAGTGTCGTTCCTGCCATCTACTTTTGCATCTACTATTTTACTTCTAAGCAAAAACATCAAACACCAAAGATTTTATCATTTAAGGAGACACCACTCCTCTCTAACACCCCCCCCCCCTTAATTACTCTCCCCAAACCAATGTCAACTTTCACCTGCTGTTTCTTTAACTCCAGCTTCATAACACTCACGTAATTCTTTATATCCTTCCTTATGGGAGTGGATGAATAGCAATTCATGGGAGAAGGACAACCTAATACTCTTCACAGAATAGTGAAAGGTTTAGTTAAAATGTTAGACAAAGAATTCCCTTAGCCTCTGACCTGATCAAAGAAAGATTTAAATCACAAATGGTGAAGATATTAATGTTTATGGTGCTTATCCGTGATGTAAGAGTTGCTTGTATCTGGGATTTGAACCAATACTTTTCCATGCTACGATGCGAGGAATACCCACATTGTTGGATTCCCTGGCTAACCAAAGTGTCTTCATGTGTTTAGAGAGGGCTGAGCCCTTCCTTAAAAGAAAGATCAGAAAAAAAAAAACCCTCAAGGTGGCCAATGGCCTGGCATCTGAGCACCTCTTCAAAGTAAGGGAGATGGGGGTTCAGACTCCTGTCAGCATTCTGACCAGGCAGAGACAGCTGTTCCAGTATCCCAGCCTGCAGTGCAGGCCTTCATCACTGAGCTATGAACTATCTTCATCTGTAGTACTTAGCTATTAAAAACAATATAAGACCCTTGTGCTTCAACCCAGTGTGAAAGGGGGAAAAATTAAGGCTAGAAGACAGGAAAGCCCTTTCGCACTTGAGCTCTGCTTGCAACCCTTGCAACCACAGGCAGACACTGGCTTTGCCAGCCCCTGTCGCCAGCCCTAGCATAAAACTTTTAGTGACTCCTCTCCTACCTCCTTCCACTCATTTCAGTTACTTTCACAGCAGAAGTCCACCCCCATCCTATCTACAGACTGCTGCCTTCTGCCAGGTGCTCCTGTCCCTGTGTAAGCTACCTCTTTGTGAGGCTGACCCCTGAGCTCCCGTGGTCTCGTGGTGGCTTGGTCACCAGTCAGCTGCCCAACGGGTTACTCTTGGGCAGAGCTGATGCTAAGTATTCAGATCAAAATGGCCAGCCCACCCTGTAACTGACAAGAAGGGAAACATACTGCTGGAAACTTATCCCTGGCTTCCTAAATGATTCATCAATCCCACATTCAAATCCCAGTTGGCTGCAGGATTCGTACGGAGTTTCACACAGCTCTGCTCTGTGCCTACTTCTTGAGCAAGTTACTTGAATTGATGAGAGAAATGATATAAATTACCATTGGCTAAGACTGCTAATCCTCCACTTCAAACTCCAACAACGATTTGAAAAGCCTCAGGAATTATGTTGACTTGAGCACCTGGCATTGCCATTAAGAAAAAAAAAAAAATAAATCCAAAAGTCATTTCTATATCTCAAAGTTCCTTCCTTGTATTCACCAATCTTTTGATCTGGGCTAGTTATCAGATCTGACTATAAATGCTGACAAACAGGTAAAAAAAGCCCATAAAATAACTGAAAACTGGAGCAGCAAATATTTTGTGTATGGAATCTCACCAAAGTGGAAATAATGGAGTCGATTGTCTCCAGTCAGTTTGTGGCTGTGGTTATGGCCACACACTAAAAGTTTCTTCCCAAACAGGAACATAGCTGTGCAATACATATGTTAGATGGTTTCAGTCCCAAACTGAAACTGAAAATACACCAGTTCAGACACCACCTAATTGTACAGATACTTAAATCTCGTTCTGCTGTTTCAACTGTGTTACTGCAGAGACAAGAACACAGGATTCACTGACAAAAGAGACAAAGTGAAAGTAAAAATAAGATATATAAAAAATTTCTGAGACCCAGCCTCTATTTTCACAGATTATTTTTGTTTAATTTAATTTTAGCAGCTGTTGGAAAAGAGGCAGTTCAAGCAGGAACAAGTATCGGCAAAAGGCAGTTCCTGCTCTTCCTGTGTCCTGCTGAAGATGCGCAGATACCACTGAATGCAGACCCATACTTCTTCTTGCTTTCTCTGCTTAAAAGCATCCCCTACCTTCTAATGTACTTCAATAATTTAAATATGTATGTCAGTAATATTCAAAAGTATTTAAAAAAAGAACACAGAAAAAACCCCGAACAACCAAGAAACCCAACGTTGACCAGTTCTGCACATTGTCAGCATAAATTAGACCTTGCAACAGTTCTCAGGAGACAGAAGCTGTTACATCCTTTTCCTTGTGAAGGTTCAGGAAGGCAATGTGATTTTTTGAAAATCACGAGTGAGTCAGGATGAGTGAGGCAGCAACTTCATCCCTAGGGGTCTGAGTTAGCACCCTGAGATAACAGGCAAATAGTGCTGTCCCTTATACTGCCATCCTTGCTGAAATATTTGAAAGATTTATCTATTCCAAGTAGGCAGTTTTGCCAGCAACTGGTACTGCTTAAACATATATTAACTGTGTTAAATTGAACTGAATGTAGTGCTGGGAAGCTTTAATATAGGCCATTAGAAGACGTAAGGAGATAAACTACACACAAGGAGAAAACTCTGTCTCTGACCATCTGCTTGTCCTGGTAACACACAGAAAATTTGCAATATGCAACTATTCCATCAACTTGCTGAACAGCAGGTGCCCATCTTTTCCTTCAGCTGTCCAAAAACTGTTCCCATACAACTCTCCCCCTTCTCCCTGAAGGATTCTTTCATATTTTTGTAATGCAAATTTAGAATAAGGAAGAACAGGTTCTGTTTGAACTAGAATTATCTCAATCTACCTGGTAACCAATGGATCTAAAATCTAATTCTGTCCTGTGAGCATTCTACTTAAATGAACAATCACTTTTTTCTCCCCTAGTGTCACATCTTTCACAAATGAAAATGACAGCAGCATTTTAGAAACAATAAAAAGCAGAGGGTATGAGGACTGCGAATAAGGAATCCTGTTTCCACTGTGCTGTTGTTCTCAATAAATGCTAAACCATAAGTAAAGCAATAGACAATACAGAATAAGTTACTGTCTTACATCTTTGGCAATCATTCTTGTCTTCAGCCAAAAGGGGTTACTGGTAGTTCAGGACCAAATAGTATCATGGGGAGATGTGCAGAAGGAGATCAGAAGGGTATTCCACTTAAAAAAAAAAACAACCCTACCAGTTAGGGGATTAAAGGTCAAGATTTGACAATATTAAATTCAACAGGCAACTGTATGTCTTTTGTGCATATATTTTGAACATCTATATTTTTAATTATATGTTGTATGCATTCTGGAAAGGTCTTGTGCCCCACAGCTATAAATTTAATGCAGTAAATTAAGTTTTGCCATGGACTTTGGGACTGCTAAAATAAAGAAACAAAGCTCCAAATCCACAACCCCATCAAAAAGAAAATATAAGTATCAAATGTAATTGTTAGGCACGTAGTGCAAAATTATGATCTCAGCAGCCACTGAGCAGCCACCTATGTGTTTTTAGCTGCCTCCTCATTCATCCTGGAGGTTTCACAGCCATTTATATACTTCTGTACATTCTGCACCTCATTTCTATATGAGTCTATTGGTATTCAGAAACTAGATAGCTCCATGCTTCAGTCATGACAAATTTGACCAAATAATGTGTTCTAGCTATGGATAAACAACCATCAAAATTTTCCCAAATTGCAGTTGTGACTGTGCTGTTTGTGATGTTTCCACAATGCACCTTTGGGAGCATGCTTTTGGCTAGAGCAATCCCCAGAAAATGAAAGACATGAATTTCAAGCTCTCTTTAAACTGACTTTTATGTAAGTGGATTGGTTGATCAACTCTCCAGGGAAAATGGCTGTTTAGCCCTTTCCTTAAAGTCACCATGCAGAGAGATCATGAGGGCTATGGGTGAAGCATGGTCTTGGTGATTGAGGGCATTTATCTGGAAAACAGGAAGATATATATTTAAATTCCAAGAGATGGAGAGGGGAATGAACCCACTTCTACATCCTAGGCAAATGTTTCATCTCTACTAAACAAGAAAAGGGAAAAGATGCCAGCAAATTGTGCCAGCACCCTCCTTTCATTTTTAAAGTAAGCAAAGGCTGCCTTTGCATTTCAACTGTTTGACACAGTTCCTGAGAGTTGCTGTTGGATAAAACCTTGCAGCATTCTAAGGCAGGGTTTTTGGCATCCTAAGTTAATTTTTTCAAGAGGCCCAAATTGGAGCCGATCTGTCCTTGAGTAGCTCAGATCACTAAGTACCAAACAGCCTACAGATGTAACATGAGGAAGCCTATGAAATGTAGGCACATCCAGGACTAAGCACCACAGAGGACAAATTTTGATCACGGATTTAGATTTAAACACCCAAATTCCAGTAAAATGCTGTTTTAGATGCTACACACACTATCAGATCTCATCTCCAGTCTTTCGGTGTTTCAGTTTCCCCATGTATAACATCGATAATTTCTCTTTGTAGTATGCAACTGTTATGAGGATGAATTTGATATACAGAATTAATGTGATGATGATAAGAAAATATATAAAAATAATATGGCAATACCACTTAAAATGTTGTAAAGTATTAAAGACACATTTTGGTCCTTATGATTTGTTTAATTCTTGGCAGGTTGCACTAATCTTCTCTTCAAATGACCTTGTTTATCTCTGACATGGGCTGTAATTTCAAAACCAGAATCTATTTTAAAGTTCTCTGGCTTCCAAGCATCCATGATTAGAGGCTACTTGTAGAGTTAAGCTTTACATCAGTGTAATGGATGATTATCTCTTCCATTTGCAATTATGATTTTTTTAATTATTTTGTTTAGGTTCTCTTCCTTTTTAGGGATATAGATGGGCAGCAGAGAGGAAAGCTCCTTGCTTCGCATTGTTCAGACAGCTAAAGCCTTGGTTAGGAGAAATCCTCTGGAAGAAGGGGAGATGCTGCTTTCTCTGACAGCAGCTGACCTTGCTCAGCTGGGAGAAGCTTCTGGAGGGCAGGACGTGTGTACCAGAGTGCAAAGGACATAGAACAAGCAGAGGGTCCACAGCAGGAACAGAGACTGGGCAGCCCCAGAGAGGATCAGCAAGCAGGCATGTAGCCAGGCCTCCCAGAGGACAGAAGGAAAAAAAAAAAAAAATTAGGTCAGGGAAGAGGCAGAGGCCACTGGAAGCTGAGAAACTGCTAAAAATTTCTGGACAAAGACCAGGACTGGAAGGATTTCTACTGTTAGAGGACAGTACACGTGGGACTGAGGAGGAGATTTATTTTATTTTTCTTTTCATAAGGAGATGATTTAGGATTTCTTGTGTATGAGAATGCTAAATCAAAAGTTAACTTTTAGTTTAAAAGTCATGATGATGGTATGCTCACTTTAAATAAAAGGTTTGTGCTATTTCATCACAAATCTCATGTTCACTGGCAGCCTTATCACAGTCAGACGTTTCTTATTCAAACTCTCAAATTTTTAAGAAGTATCACCTATTCAGTAACTCATTATGATTTAAAAACATTTGTAGCTATTCACTTACAGGAAGGATTTTGATTTGCTGTGTCCCAATGGTTCAGATAAGGCCACATGAGAAAGTCTCATCAATATTCACGTGCACTTTAATGAGGAGTTTTCATGCTGGGTAAAAAAGTGACATCACCCAGCCACCTCCCAGGCAAAGCAACACAAAGCAACACAAAATCCCCCAAAACTAATAACTGAAGAGCTGGATTATCTGCTTAACCCAGGCAATGACGTCCGCTGTCGTCAGTGAAGTCATCAGTGTCATTTCACACAGGAGATCAGCTGTGTAAGGTGGAACAAAAAGAAAATGCATTCCTATCAGAAATGTGAGTAAAATTTTATCCTGCTGCCTGAGCAGAGGGCAGCCTAAAAAACAATATCCCATGGAAAGCTGTGTCAAGAAAGCAGCTGCCAGGCAAGATAAGGCCAAGCAATAATGGTCATTTCAGCTCCTCAATGCTGCAACAACCTTGTGAAAAAATTCCCTTTGACCCTGCAAGGAAGGAAGCCTGGAGGCTGCTGCTGCTAAATGACAGGACCATCATCAAAGGAAACCACCTGGGCAAGTACTGCAGCCTCCTTTATACCATGGCAAAATGGTAAAGGACACGCTTTCTGGCAAAGAGATTGTGATAATATTTCACCAGAGAAAGAAAGGGTGCTGTGTTCCCTTGAACACTGTGAGTCTAGAAAGCAGGTATCAGTAAAGTGTCTTCTCCTTACATGTACGCGCAGGAAACCAGAAGTCTGACTTGGGCAGCCCTCTGGCAGGAGGTCTATAACCCACTTTGGGGGCAGATGAAGCAAGCCCGATGAACAGGAATTGAGTATGAGCTCTGTATAGGGCTCCATCCCTCTCCATTTTACCCTCCCCTGCTCTAATAATTGATTTTTTTTAAACAAAAATAAAATGTTGCAGTCCTTTCCTAGGATTGCTAAGCAGGCAAGCACTCGGTTTATCTGTCTCCCTTTAAATTAGTGAGTATGGAAAGGTATTAAAACATCTTATGAGTGCCGTATTTTTTAAAGTGCTGTTACCAACACAAGATGTTTTTTCCAGCAGAAGACCTAATAACGTCAAAAGAGCACAGGAGGTCCCATAGCAGAAAGCATTGGCAGTATCATGCAACACGTGAAATTATAATGCATCTTATAAGTAAATCAAATCATTTTTTCTTTATAATTTCTGAATTCCATAGGGGCCATGAAACACATATTTAAAAGGTGTGCAGAAGGACCTTATTCATTAAACAGCAGAGAAAAGTAGTTGAAGTTTTATTAAAAGTTGACTAATAGACATTCCAGATAATTGAACTGACAGGCTGTTTTGACAGCTGCAAGCAAAACTGTGCTTGCTCTAAACAGTTGGTGTAAATCTTTTATATTTCTAGAAAGAGAAATGATGTACTGTTTTAACTTTAATCAGTTTATAAAGTTAAAAAAAAAATTCTAACTGTTCATCTGACTAGTTGAAGTTATGCTAATTGGAGGTACTGCCAATCATTTCAATGCTAGGGTTTGAACAGAAAGAATTGCCAAGTTCTCACACAATGAGAAAGGTGGAAGGTGAGTACTTAAAGTTTTGGTTAGCAGAAAATGTAAATGAAGATGAAGACGTAACTCTGAACTTGATTTCCATAAAGGCACTGAAATATGTAATATGAGGGAAGTTAGTGGATTTTGCAAGAGTCCATCACCTTTGAAAATCAGGCTGCAACTTACTAAAAATATGACAAACAATCTGCACCTTGAGTGGGCTAACATAAAGTAATAGGCAATTATACTGACTAAATGAAAAAACAGAAGGAAGAAAAAGGGGGGTGGGGAAGCGGGGGTATTGGAGAGAGGCTACTTATCAGATTTTCCAAGTATGAGAATTCGAAGTAGCAGGAAGAAAGAAAGAACAAAAATTAGAAAAGTCAGGCAGGATATACAAGACTGATTTAAAGTTGAGTTTTTTAACAATTAGTTTATTAAAATGGAAAAATTGAGCAGGAAGGCAAGTGTCAGAAAAGAGAAAGAAAATTTTAACAAGGACAAGAAAAGTATTAAAAAGGTAAGATAAATAAAGATGTAAAAAAGCTAATGGAAGGTTAAATATTTTAAGTTAATATACAGGTATTGACATACTATATAATTAGAACTGACGTGAGTGTAAAATTTGCCAGTAAAGTATTGAGATTGTGTTACTCTGTATTCAAACTTTAGCTGTTATTTTAATTTGTGTATACAAGTATATGTTTTATATTTTGAGTTAGAACAGATCCATCCCCTTTATAACACTCATAAAAATTATAATAAATGGAATGAACTTACCACAGCTGTGTCACTTCAGCTATAGGCGTATATAGAATAAGAATAGTACAGCGACTGCTAAGAGAAGAAAAAAATAATAATGAGGAGAACAAATAGTGCTGACACACTGAGAATAGACTATCTGGTATTTAATTATAACATCTCTACAACAGAAGGACACAGCTACTGAATTTCTGTATGTTCTTTAAAAAAAAAAATAAATAAAAAGACAAAAAGGAAACAACCCAAAAGTTTTAGTACCCAGATACTGCCATGTTGAACACATCTGATTTTTGATTACTGTATTGAACTTAAGTATAATAATGGAACAAGAAATCTACATGCTGATTTGAAAGGTTTATTTGACTTGATTGTAGAAGTCTTTTAGTCATTCTATATGAGAAGGAGTACTGTTGAAAATGTGTATTTCACAGTTATCAGTTTTAAACTACCCTTTATTCCAAGAGGGAAAACAATTGAACCACTGACTATTAGTAAAACTGGTTCGCAAATGAAATTTGATTGATATTTTTAGATTTCTCGGGATTATATGTGGCACAGCTTTGTATAAATTACATTTGTTTAAAATGCAACAGAGCTCAGAATTGCCAGGAACAATTTAAACCCCATAAATGTTTCCTCTAAATTGAATCAGAGAAGGCTGAGAAGCCTCTAAACACTGTACAGGGATTCAATGTTTAGATTTTAAATGAAACAATTTTAAAAATTGGAGCCTTGCCATCATTTATAACACTGTCAGAGTCGGTGCTTCAGTATAATAGGTTGATTTTCCTCTTCTGATCCTAGCTCATCTTCACTGGAGGCTTTCACTGTTAAACACTGTAAATGAGGGGGGTGGGAGGAGCAGGGAGAACAAAAAGTTAAATGAAAACTTATTACAGAAACCTATTTTCAGAAATTACATTTCATATTTAATAGGAATATTTTTGCTTTTGCCTACACCCAAGCCTAAAGACCATTTTTATGAAACACAAAAAAGCATCTCAGGTATTTTCTTATTTCATTATACCCAAATACATTAATTTCTTGGTTTCAATGAAGATTTATGTTACCTATATTAGACAAGGTAAGTGTAAATAAGAGCTATAAATTTCTAAGCAGTTAATGTTGCTTGTGAATGGACCTATTGTTCTTTAAACAGCCTGATTTTCAGAGAATTCAGCTAACTTAACGCCTACGAGGTGCCATACAGGAAAAATGCTATAAAAATCTAATAACAATAAATATGCATTGGTATTAAGTTATATTAGTTTAGGTGAAAGTGCATACATTTAGAACTTATTAATATATATACAGTTAAAAGAGGTTTAAATTAAAAATGGTGTGGGCACATGTATGTCTAGCTCACCACATATGTACTCACCCCTTCATTTGATTTGATGCTTAGTTATTAATTCTTGGAAATACAGGCTATCTAGAAGTGTCTGAACTGTAAAGAGCGAGAGTATTGCAAGGTTCCGGTGCAGCTTGCAATGAAATTCTCATGAGTGGAGGTCACTTATTCAGCAGCGGGGCAGCTTTTTCTCTGCCTTTCAGAAATTTAATGTTTCAGGACCAGGCCTAGAACTAACTCAACACAATGGCACTGATAACATACAAGATCTTAGAGGAAATGTAGATACGCTTATTCTGTATGGCAAATATCAGGATCCAAAGTAAAAGCCTAGATTTCAAAACCTTTGTATTACTCTGAATTTCAGTGGCAGGGGTCATAGCAACTCCTTAAGCCTCCATAGCTCTACTATACTGAAAGGTAGAGATAATTGCTAGGTGACATTAAGAAAGAGAAAAGATTAACATGTGAACAAGCCTTAACTGTTGCTATAGATAGTGTCTGCAAACCTAGCAAACAAGAAAACAAGGTAAACCAACAACAGCCTTTGCTAGAGGAATGGGGAGTTGGCTATGAAGGTCAGAGCAAGGCACATCGGGTAATACAGTCAAGGACAAACCACCGCACTGTATGGAGATACTATATCCAGTGGCAGAGCCAGTTCATTCACAGCCAGTTTTCATGCTGCTACCATTCTCTCCAGTGTATAACGTAGTCGTACTCCACCATCCATTTACATCTTCCTTTAAAGGTCCTGGACACATAAAACCACATTTCTAAGAATCACTCATATATGGTAAGGAGATGCTTTCATCTATTTGAACATAAAATGTGCTAATATAAAAATGAGCTACTGGTTCTGTGCTAGCCTTGAGGCTACTGCAGCTTATCTTCTAAGGCTAAAGAAATGTGGTGTAAAACCATGCCTTGAATTAAAAACATGCCTATACTCTGAGAGTTAAATATGTTCTTCTTATTACCTACTTGCCCCATGCCCCACCCCCCCCCACCCCCCCCCGATGATCTGTTTCTAGACAATTCAAGAGTAATAAGAAAACTTAAAAAATGAACCAAGCAGAAGCAAAACTTTCATATGTGGTGATGATTCCTCACATCACAATATAACTCAGTATTTTGACTGCAGTGGTAGCAGCAAACACTGATTGCTTTTAGGTTCACTATATTGTTTTTTTTTTCAAAAAATGCCAGTTTCAACTAACATGCATTAATTCAAAGGAATGTGTCAGTTAAAGTTGATATACAGTGGCTCTGAATGGTAATTAATTAGTTACTGTAAGGATGAATTGAACTTAGAAGAGTGCATCTCATTTTGAAAATAATAGGTTGACCAGGAAATTCAAAGACATTAAAATGAAACGGATTTGGGGTTGAGGAATAAGGGGGAAATTTTTCATAGATCATAGGAAAATGTGATACATCCTAAAATAAGTTGGAAAAAAATCATATTCTTACAGGTTATTACTTCTTTTGTCATGCCTTTCTCTTAAAATCAGGCAGACTCCAAGTCAAGGTAATATAAACTGGTAATCTTCCTTTTCTTTGGCTCTCTAGTTTAGCTAAACCATGAAATATAACAAAATTATCCCTCAGCTTCAAGTTCCTCAAGCTTGAAAGAGTGGGAGGTATGTGGGGGAGAAGATACAAATGGCAGTATGATTCAGAGTTGGGAACAGGGTATTTCTTACAATGACCAAAAAGAATTTGAAAGAAACTTGCTCAGTTTATTAAGGCTCACTAAAGTTCTTGCCACAACCTTTTTTTTTAATTATTTTTTTTTTTTTCTTTTTAGGCTAAAACCTGGCCCCTATTGCTACACAGGAGTCATACACAGACCGTTCATCATATTTCTTCGTTGCATGATAAGTTTGAGAATTATGTTTCAAGCACCCTTTTAAAGAGAGAATTGCCTCATTTTCACTTCATGCGTGCAGTGGATAGTCCCTTCTTTTGTTAAACATTTTACTCTTATACCTCCTCAAACATATGCAAAGCAACTGCGTGTTTCTTTTTTAAATTTTTAGGCATATTAAACTGGACAGGTAGTATATCTATACAACTAAAAATAAAACAATATAGTGCAATATGTAACTGCTAACTAATTAACATCATTAATCTTCTTCTTGAGCCGCAAGTTCTCATAACTATAGCTATATTGCAGACCAGCAATAACATTAGGTATGAAGTGCCCTGAGCCATCCTTTCCAGAATCACCAGTATTAGCAATGTTTACAATTAACAATGTAAACATTGTTGCTCATCTCATGTTTTTAATGTGCATATTAAGTAGGGAATTATTGTTGAGGATCCATTCTTGCTTTGTGCAAGGAGAAGAAAGAACTTGGTTAGGCTAGCCTCTAGGAACACATTTTTTATCAGGGTAATTTTAGGTATTTGCAGCTAGTCACAGAAATAATTATGGGCATTGGAAAGGAGGAGGTGCACCAAATAAAACTATAGCACATTTATAAGCATAACTTGCTTCCAGAGGTTTTTCGTTTGTTTTTTTTTTGGTTGGGGTTGTTTTTTTGTTTTTTTTTTGGTTATACATGCCTTTAATGTGGGCTCTGAGAATAAAATCTGAAACATTTAAGTTCTTTATTTTTTGTCCCTTTGAGAGTTTTCCCTTTTGCCTAAATAGTCACTTTTTAGGCAGTCTCAGAAAAAAGAAGTTGGTGGGACAATTTACCCAACCCTAACAATTCCTGAATTGTGCTCCTTTGAGTTTCTACTGGGATGGAAAGGCACTGTTCTTTATTTTGCCTCTATTCTGTGGTTCGAGTGTGTGTATCCTTCTTTATGGTCCCAGCCCAGAGTTAAAGATGGTTCTGAAATAGTGCAATTAAACAGTGTTCGTCAATATCTCCAGAAAATAGATGCTATAATTTTTGGTAGCTTTTGTATGTTTTTCCCTCACTGAAAATGCTATAAAACAGCAATGCATTTTAACTGTAACATACCACCTGTTTTTAAAAATGGGTACACGGTTGTATGTACTTGTCCATGTGTATAAAACGTGCACACATGTATATATATAATTTGTTTTCTGCATAGCTCTTGTTCAGAAATAACCAGAGTTGCTGTCTGGATGCTAGAGGAATAAAATAAAATGATGCAGTGCAAGCATGTGAGATTTGATTCACTGTAAATTTTGCTGGCTGCTTCCAGAGACAGACTTAGTAGTAAAGCTGTTATGGATAACACAAGTACAACTGCACTGAAGCCCAGAGACTAGAAAGGCCAGACTCAAAATGGCAAGGGAGAAAACACCACTAAGGCTTGGCTGAAGCAACTGTCTGACATTATCCCTCTCAGCAAGACTCATTGCATCTATACTACTCCGTAAATAGGACTCTAGCACTGGAAAGTGTGGTTTACAAAGAGTGATATGAATTTTCTAGTATATTAAATGCCCCAGGAGCTTTCCCAAACGTCAGTGTTATTTGACTAAAGAAAATGTTTGATCTCAGGATATATATGAGACTTCATAACACACAGACTCTACTTCATGAACATTCAGGTCAATACCTAGACTATAAGCAAGGTCAGCTTCAATTCTGTTGCCTGTTCTGCTGTACGGAGATTAACTGTTTCTCACCTGCGCAGAAGGAAACTCCACTGTGCTCGATGAACCATGCTGTACGAGAGTGCCACATGATAACCTGGACTGGCTGGCCTTACACAAATTGCCATCGGAAATTTTAGATGACATGATTGTATATTCAAAATGTGTATTTGTGAAAAACTACCCAAAAATGTAAACTGATTTTATTATCAACCTTACAACCAGTGCAGGGTCAAGTTTTGACACTGGATGGTTGGTTTGCTTGTTATTTGGGGTTTTTGGGGGTTTAGGTGATTGGGTTGGTGTTTTTTTGTTTGATTTTGTTTTTGTGGCAGTGGAGCAGTATTTGATATTTTTTATAACTACAGAAGTTCAAGTAGACTGTGAAGAATTTTTGGGTGTACAGAGTCATGCTGTTATGTTTTCATTATTTTGAGTGGGGTTCTTTTCCCTTTTCAGACAACATTTAACAACAGGGGAATATTTTGGTGAAATATTATCTCTTTAGATCTCAGGGGTAGGGGGTTGATTGGGGAACAAAGGGTTTGCCTCAGCTGACACTCAATGGGCTGTATTTCATATATACCTGTGAGTCCTGAAATCATTTGAAAGGACAGGAACACTAGAGAAATTTTATCCTGTATATAGATATAACCTCTGGAAGAGAGACACCCCTTGGGAACCCATGTTTTCTGAAAGGCACATTTTTGCATGCATTTATAGTTTAGCTGTTTTGGGAACCTCGACTTTATGGAGTGGAAAGATCCACATTATCTGACAAAAGGGGTGTCTGTGTGTCTTTCCCATGAGATATAAAATCATCTAATGGCAGAGATTTTTTATTTGCTCCAAATTCCTCTGGATCCTGAATACTAAATTTAAGGAAAGAGTCCCTTTCTGTGCACTTGACTGATTGTGTCACAGTCTGTTGGGTTTGTATTGTGTCAGATTATAGAGGCTGATATGCCCCTTACTTTTGCAGAATCATAGGAAAGAATTGCTTCTGAGAACAGGTTTATATCATAAAGCTAAAATAAAGAAGAACATGACTGGAAACTAATGCAGTCATTTAAGACTTAAGTAGTTTTGTCTTTTTTTTCTTAGCTGCAGTACCTCTAATGTGTCTAAATGATGCTGTGAGGAAAATACTCTCACTGCCATTGGATTACTTAATAAATTAGCAGGAAAGATAAAAGAACGCATTCTCTCTCTGAAGCCATAATAAAAGTATACAGAGTTTCTTCTCTTTGTGTATATAAATGATTGAGCAGATTGGGAAGCCAGGGGTGTGGGTGCTGATTCAGATTGCAATTGTTCACAGAATACAGAAACAGCATCAGAAACTGGAGACATTCCTGCCTCTTTCTTTACTCTTTTAGTCAGTGAACAAAGGGTCTTTAATGTCTCAGACACTCCATGGAGAAATATGCATTACTTTTCAAATAAGATGCTGGGTGGCCAATTGGCATAGCATTTTTGGATAATGTTTGTAAATGCTGTAAACCTGCAAGCATTTTTATGATCGCTCAAAGATTACAGGAGAGTTTAGGGCAAGGCTGAGTTTAGAGTTCTGAAAGCCAACATCTTCATAAAATGCAGTGAGAGAAAAGTCAGGGACAATATATAGTTTCAATGGGGTTGTTTCTGTTCATGGCTAGTTGCCCTTCTTTGTCCTTTTCTTCTTTTTAAGGTGAGCTTTGTAATTTTGCCCTTCCTGCTTTTTTTCACTTTTCTTAGGTGAAACTAATACATTTTCTCACTCCTAGACTGTGGTTCCAGGAAGTGGAATACCAGTTCTTTTCATCTGAAGGCCCAATATGTCTCTTAACAGGGTCTGTTTCTGGGAGGTTTTGACTATCAAAGTTTAGTGACCTCCAAAACTGTCTGAATAATAAATATTTGATTCTTCCTCTCATTATGAAAACTGTTGTATTCTGAAGGTTTGTATGGATTTATATTTCATTCTTTATACCTTTTGCCAAGAGCCATTTCCTTCAGTCATCAATTAAAAACAAACAAACAAACAAACAAGCAAAAAAACCAACAACAAACCAAAAAAACCCCAAACGTGCTATTTCTATTATAGGGCTGGTGGATGTAATTAATGTGTACATTCATTCAAGTGGCAGAAAGAAAAAGGAGAATATAAAATGTGCAGCTAGATCTAGTTTTTTGCACCTAGTGTAATTTGGCACCTTTCCATAGACTTCACTGGAATTATAATCTGTGCCAATGAGTATAAAGTCGGGTTCCCAGTAAACTTCAGTGCATTCATTCACTTGGCTAGACATGAATTTCTGTGGATGAAGCTTAAAAGGACATCTTTTTATATGTTTCTTAAATATTTCTTTCAACATGGTAATTAGGATAATGGATCATGCCCCCACTACAATCTATGAATCAGTGAGACAACTGTGCTTGTCTATGGTAATGCATATCACAACCCTGAGGCAAAGCACACCAGAGCTGGGCAAAGCATTCTCAGGGAGAGCTGTCTAACAAAATGCATTTCTACCTAAGGCAACTAATATCCTCTGAAACCTATGAGCCTGTTTTAGCAGCTCTAGCTCAATGGGAATTCCAATTAGGATGTCCTTACTAAAGATGTCTCTGTTATAGATAACTTTAGAGACCACCTACATCTCTAATTAGTAGCTCTGAAGGTGCATGAAATTCATTTTATGAATTAATATGTACATATTCTTGGTTTTTTGGTGGTTTTTGTGGTGGTGTTGTTGTTGGGGCTGGTTTTTTTTGTTTGTTTTGTTTGTTTATTTTTGGGGTTTTTTATATCCCTCTGTGCTTGTACTACTTTCCCCTGTTTCTTCCAATGACATTTCTTGTTGTGTCAGTCTGTGGTAATGATGACCATCGAACTAATTTTCAGAGGATCATATTAACACTAACCTTTGGCTCACCCATCTGTTCCTCACTTTATTGCTTCAAATGTCTCCTTTCTGGCTCATTGTTAAACTGGAATAGAGGCAAAATTCTTCCAAGCCCAGCAGGGCTTTTCTGGGCCATTTCTGACTGCAGAAGGCTGCTTAGTACGGTAATCTGAATCATTTGCTCTTGTCATTGAAGTTTTGTTAACGCTGAACAACTTGCTGGATGGCGATGGTAAATAGGACATCTGTGGATAACAGTAGGCTTTGCTCTCAAAATAATGAACACATCTCAGCTCCCATCTTCTGACAGGGTTTTGAAGCTCCCCTTGGATCTCTCCTCTCCAGGGAATGAGTAGTTCCTCGTTTGTTAAGCTCCCGTTTTTACATGCTAAGCTCAGACTCACAAAACTAGGGATAAGATGGATAGTTCTGAAATCCTCTGGTTTTGCGTAATGACACAATAAATAGTCCAGTAGAGTGCACAGACATACCAAATATCAGACTATTTTCAATGCAGTCATTTGTAATTCCATGTATACTTATTGGTAAAACCTTTGATAGTGGCAGAGCTGTATAAACAGGGAAAGCCACTAAATCTAGTGTATGTGAGAAATTTAACAACCTCCAAACTTTCACACTTTTTTTGGCTGGTAAAAATAAAGAGTGGTTAATTTTTTGTTCTGATTTACTCTTGAATTTGTCCAATATTATTTTAATAGAAAGTTTTCCTCTTTTATCTTTTTCTACTAAAAAAAAAACCAAAAAAAAAACCAAACAAAAAATCCCAAACCAACAAAGAAACCAACAAATGCGAAACTGAACAGAAAACAAACTTCAGAATACAAGAACATAACAATAACACCATTCCAGATTTGTTGCTGTTGGGGAATTTTGTCCTCCAGATTGTCTTGCTTTCAGTTCACCATCATTACATATATTTTTATGTAATTTAAAACATATGTTTTAAAGTGTTCTGCAGCAACTGAAGAAAAATGTGAACAATCAAGTCATTAAAATTGCAGTACACTTTGCATACCTTAAATTCAGATACTAAGAATTATTTTGCATTGCAATAATCTTATTCTTCTAAATTAACTTTGGGTGTCAGGCTAAAACACTGGGTCTGGATGACAGCTAAATGAAGGGTCTTTACTCTCCAGTCCAGCAAGCTACAGGGAGAAACAAGGAGGGGGAGAGGGACACAAAATTGTCAAGTAGATGAATACAGTCTCTTAATATCAGCAGTAATGGAGAAACTGTTTACCATCATGCAAATCTGTTCTTAGTGAGCGAAAAAACTTCTCCAAGGTTTTCCATCAATGTCAGTTGTACACCTACATGTATTTAAAACGAGTATCCTAGTGTAATGTAAAAGTATCATACATTTATTTCCTAAATGTGTTCTATTTAGCAGAACATGTTAATGATTAAATTAGATACGTATCTGTGAGTATGTGTTTTCTTACTAAAATATAGTGTTTAAGGTAATAGAATATAGATACAATTAGTTTGGTATATATTTTGGTATGACACAGTCAATGCCATAGCAAAATAAAAAGGTAAACCCATATTTCTCGGTAAAAGAACAGATGTACTTTAGCTGGCTGTTTGCAAGTATAATAGGAATCTGTGAGTTTGGGACTTGAAAAATGGATACATTACTTGCAGGAAACATAGCAAAACTGAGAGAGAGCTGGGAATTGCAGTACATGAGACACTGGAAAAATCCAGGAATCTCTGCCAAAATCAGATACAGCAGTATTAGATCCAAATGGATTTAGTTGCCTTTTGTGTACATAGCTACCTGCATATGCATGTATTATACAACTCTCTGAATTAAGTGTATATTAACAGTACATTTGCAAGACAGACTTTTTTCCTGCTGTAAGGACATTAACTAATTCAAACTCTTGTCCCCATCTGAGATTACATACATATTCTGAAAAACTTGAACAGCTGACAAACTGTCTATGCTTAAGGGGGATCATTGCAAAAATCCTTTCTGACTGGTGTCATTCTACTTGTTGTGCATGGTGGCATTGACATATTTCCAGAAAGACTGGCACGATT
This sequence comes from Falco biarmicus, assembly GCF_023638135.1. Classification (NCBI taxonomy): domain Eukaryota; kingdom Metazoa; phylum Chordata; class Aves; order Falconiformes; family Falconidae; genus Falco; species Falco biarmicus. The sequence goes on along the minus strand of NC_079293.1, from coordinate 3,602,853 downwards.
CTTGCCATTTCAATATACGGATGGTTCTGAACATTATCTCTTCCCTTTTTATGGATAGGTTATTCTGAAAGTTGTTCTAAATCTTCCAGTTTCTTGAAAATTAAGATTTAATTGTCTATCTTTTCCATGTTATTTCACCCAATCCCTTAATAATATGAATCAAAATCAAAATATTCACCCAAAATATTGGTAATAACTTTCACAGTTCGAATAAAATGGGGATACAATTGGACTTCTGGGAATTAAAATTACAGTAATAAAATATATCATTGTAGCTATCCCACTAAAATGAGCAGGGATAATCTTGGCCTTACTGAAGACATCCCAATGGGTATTTTCAATGTATTTTTGCAGGTTATCTGTTACTGCAAAATACCTTCACAGAATTTGTTCCTGTGAAATTGAGAAAAAAACCAGGTCCTTTTAATTGTCTGTTGTCTGGTTTTGCCTTTGTTCATTGGATTTGCTTTGTGAATTACCTCTTTTTCAGTGTGCCTCTTGCCAACATATCACTTCTGGAACTACAGATTGATTCTACAAATGAAACAAATCAGGATTTTATTAAATAAAATTATATAATGAGAGCACCATAAGGCACATGAGTGCATGTTATCTAGCTTTTAAAGTGCAAATTTCTTTTTCCATATAAGAATCAGCTGAGAAAGTATGCAGGGAAGCCCCTTGGCTTACATGCTCCCTGAGAGAGATTTCAGCTGTGGACACAAAGGCTGGAGGATCTTTGATGCTGTGAATACTTGGTGTAGTTTAGATTAGAGTACCCACTGAGATAACAAATAGGAGCCCCAAAGAAATCAAGCAATGCAACAAAAGTTCCAGAGAAGGTTTGGATGATATTATAATTTATTGCTGCACTACCCTCCATCCTGGTGTTCTGGCCAAAAGAAAAAGGAGAATTTTTTGTGACCAGCTTTAGTGAATACATTCTTTTCTTCTATATCACGCAAACTTCCTTGCCACCTGTCCTTTCTCTCCCTCTCTCACACCCCAAACCTGAAGTCTCTAAGATAAGTTCCACTTCCTCATGATGAAGGTTTTGAATATTTTTTTTTTTTTAATTCAGGATCTGATTGCATACAGCACATTTAATTATTATTGGACTAATTCCACAAGTGGGTAAACTGCATTGCACAAATTGAATTGCTTCCATGTTAAAGAATTAAATTTTCAGAGCTTAGAAGTCATCTATTCCAGGTCCACTCCTTTCACTAAACAATGCTCTGTCCCTCAGGATCATGAGTTTTTAAGGAATTTGGCTTTTAAAAAAGTCCTTCACCCAGCATATACACCATTCTTTGTAAAGAATAGAAATTATTAATATTGATATCAAGGCAGACAAGTCCTTGACCTAAAAGGAGGGAGTTACACAGTGATGTGGTTGCAGGCAACAGAAGTGACATGGGGAAAGAAAGAAGCAGGTGTTACTAGAAGAGGAGGAGGAGAAAAAAGAAAAATTAACCTCCTGATTTCCTCTGGTAAATCTCCTTTCCCACCTTTTGTACAGGGATCAAATGATGCAGAGGTCTGATATTCCTCAGAAGTATAACTGTTATTTCAGCAGATCTCTCCAGGTATTTTCTCATTACATATCTCTTCCAAAACGGCTGAGAAATTTCTATCAAGTAAATTCCAGGGAAAATATAAGATTTGGATCCTAATGTTTGTTATTTGTCCGTACTGATAGAGTAGTATAGGAATAGCATGGGAAGTAACAGTAAGGCTATAGGAAATATAGGAATGATATAGGGATAGTAAGAGAGGGATGGGAATAGCACAGGCAGAACCTAGGTGGTTGCAGCAGCCTTCTTATAGCAGTGCACCAAGGTCAAACCCGAGCCGCTGCCCCTCCGGCACATGCAAAGCTCGATCTCACTGAGCTGTTGATCTGAAATGTTAGATGCCTTTTCGGACAATGTACTGGGGATAGGTGGGAAACAGTGGTATAAAGCATGCACTGAATTTCATAAGGATGTGAAAATACAAGAAATACATAAGACATTATTCTCTCTGATTATAGTAGATATTGAACAATGATTTACTTATTTCCCCAAATCCAAAGCAGCCAGATCCAAACATGTGAAGCACAGAGCAATTAAAATTCAGATCCATTCTTTTTATGTGAAGGCTACAATATTCGCTGACAGGTTTGGAGACAAACCAGGGAATCTCAGAAGCTGAATGCCTAAGTCTCAGCAATTTGATCCCGAGCTTTTCAGCTGAGACCATGAGAAGCTGATAGCCTCTAGGGGTACCGCTCACAGGAGAACCTGTGAGGCATGCTAACAAGTGGGTTAGACGTGCATCATGTGGCTTTTTATGACTTTTTAACCTAGATACAGCTTTGTATTTGTGATCCATCAAGACAGCTTTGATCCTCTGGAGCACAGCAACTAACAAAAACCAAGACTAGAAGGGATAGATGTATAAAGAGTTAGAGATTATAGGGGTTTGGCTATGATGGACAGACACAGAGACTCACTGTCTAAAAGATACCACTGGGCATGATACTTTTTTTTTAAAAGACAAGCTTTCTCAGTAACCTACCATGTTTCACACAGAGAGATGCACACAGATATTCTAAACAATTACTATAAAGAGTGAAGAAACAAACAAAGACTTGGTAATTTGAAAAGGAAGATTCACTGAAGAAATACCTGTGAAAGCCAGAAAACCCAGTCAAACTTTCCTATCTTGGACTTGGTTAGAAAGGACCTTGTGAAGATTGACTGACCTTTGTGAGCATCATTTTAGTACGGTAGCAGTGAGCACTACAGAAAAATAATCAATCCAGTTATGTGGATGCACCCAAGGAGACTGCTTTCTTGACTGCTTTTTTACTGCTGAACAGAAGAATTTATGTTAGGATTTGTTTTTCAATAGTTGACTCTAAATTGTTACCCCAGCTTAAAAAAACAACCAAAAGCAATTCAAAGTAGACCAAGGGGCCAATTACAAACAGCAAACTTGAATCTTTGAAATAACAGGCAAATGAAATATTTCAGTGTTCATGAGATGCAGCTACTACGTTCTTTTAGCAAACAGGTTTCTCATAACCTTGACTTTAAATGCTGAGGTAAACAATGCATGATTATGTATTTAAATCCCCATTTGACCTCCTACGTGAACACCACTTTAAGAGAAGACATTATTAATGGGATTAAAAAAATACAGTGAAACGATTTTCCATTAAAAAATGCAGGTTTAGTCCCATTAGAATATTTGGTCAAATAAGGCAATTTTGCACTAACATTGGATGTGAAAATGCTGAAACAAATTAGCATTCTATTTTTTAGTAATATTTTCAAGTATATAGTTTGGGTGTATTATTCCAGTTTCTTACAGGTATGCATTTTTATAGAGATGTCATATTTTTAGAACATTTAGACTTTATTCCTTCATTTATTATAATATTTGTCATTTACTGGTGTACATTGTTTTTATATGTATATTATTTTATCAGATCTAAAGTGAAGACCTTTATAATTTAAAATATTCATGCTTTCAATAGTGACACACCACTCAAAACATGATTCAATCCTGATATTTCAGAAAATGCGACACATCTTTCTGTGCTTTTTTTTCTTTAATGTCCAGTAGTATCTTTCTGTTTCTCCCTGCTCTCATGATACGTCCATTTTTAGCTTTATTTCCAAGACTATGCTTGAAGTGGCTCAATTCTCCCAGTTGCCACAAGCAAGTTTTGCTCCCTTCTGCTGCTGTTCTCTTCCAAGCAGCTTCATTACTGATGAAGTCTGGCAGCTTACAAGTAGGTCTCTGTCCTGCCTGCTCACTCTTGCACCTTTTGTTTGGCCCTGTCCTCACATTCTCCAGCCCTGTCCCTAGAAATGATTATTAGTACTTTCCTAGCTCATGCCTGCTTCTCTTACAGAAGTATTACTTACCTGCACACACACACACACACACACAGAGAGGATAAATTAATTGCATCAAACTTTTCATAGTCTTTTTTGTTTGGTTGGGTTTTTTGTGTTTGTTTGGGGTTTTTTTGTTTGTTTGTTTTGTTTGTTTGTTTGTTTCAGCCAAGTTAGTAAGGTTGTTCATTGTTATTCTTATCGAAGGATATTCTCTCACCACTATTCTGATGAGAATTTCCCCTACCCCCCTACTTTTAGGAATAGTTTTTGTTTTTACGGACTGACAGAGGCTTACTCAATATGCTTATTGACATGCCAAATAAATATTGTTGAGTAAACCGTAAAAAGTGTAATGGTTTCATGCATAATTCTCAGAGAATTATGTATTCTTTTATGGGTCTGTGTGATATCAAGTAAAGCTTTATGCTGTATTTCATCCATTGCAACCACTTTCAAGACAATTCTTTAGCTTTATCTGGCATGCCAACTTTTCTGCATGCCTCCAGACCTACAAGTTCCAGCACATATCAGCTCGGGTCACTCCTTGCTGCATTTTCATCCTGTTGTCAGTTAATTGGAAGTCTTGGAACAGCATAGTGAAAGATTTGTAGCTTAGTTCAGCTTTCCTCTGACAGTTGTCTTTATTAGAATTAGAAAGCAGGCTGAAATTTTTGTTGGTTTGAAAAATTTGCAGAAAAAACTTTGGAAATGACATATCTGTCTAATTTTATCATTCACAGAAAAATTCTAAATTAAGTGGGATTTTTGAGAATTGCTTTGAATGAAATTTTCTGGTTTATTTTTTATAAAAATCATTATGTTTCCAATTTGAAGGCAATTTGAAATTTTTACCTATTATCTGTTTATCACTGAAAGCAATATTATGATAAACATGGGATGAAATTATATTGATCACACTCTTGGTATGACATAAGTATAAAAGGTTTTATGACTTGGACCTCTGTGTCAAGGAAAAGTGGGTTTCCAAAATTTGCTTAGTGAAATTAGATGCCTAATTCCTTTGAAGTCTACAGATAGTCTAAAAGTTTCCTTAAATAAATAAAACTCCATTTAAAAATATGATCCAAGTGCCCTTGACTTTCAGCAAAAGTATATCCATTGACTTCTGCTTGTTTTAAGTCTCTGAAAGCATGACTATATAAAAGGTTAAGTACAGAATCCAAAGTTCTGTCTGTTTTGGCATATGTTGGGTTATTCTTTAGAAGGGTACTGAACTAATGTCCTTGCTGTTGTACAATACTAAGCAAAAATATATAATGCTATTTGACACGTAAGAGTGCAAATTTAAATGAAAGCAGAGCTCACATATTGCTTTTACATTCTATCTGCCAGTCAAGCTGAGACTTTATGAAGAACGGCAAAGCAATTTTCAGTCATGTATGGTATATCGTGTAGGTCAAATTCTTTTATGTAAATCTCTTTCACTTGGGTGTTTAAATTTCAATAAAAATGTAATGATAAAAAGTGTGGGTTTTATTTCTCCTTCTTTCTCTAATTCATTCTGAGTTTTGGAGAACAAGTGTTTTATTGAGCATGACACCTAAAAGGGGCATTGTTTTTAAAAGGTGTTAAAACAAGAGTCACATATGTTTTGGATAATGGAAGTATTACAGGAGGCTTCCCCACATAACCTTTCTTTCCTGTAAGCTGGGGCTCACGGAGCTGTTTCATAGGTTAGCTTGAGTTCATCTGAATTCTTCAGATCACCAGATGAGGGTGGCGTACCTGATGGCTAACAACAGTGCATGGTCCGTTTCAGCATTTTCTATTGTTGTGATGGTTTTCATTGCTGTTTTCTTATGGAAGGTTCCTTGTGCTAAGAACATGCAGAACTTTCTTAGCGCTAAATTGTGCCTAATATTAAACAGTAACCTGTATCTCCTAGCCCCATTAAAAACAAAATCAAAAACCAACAATCACTGGTTTCAGAGCTTACCTAGTAAGAGGTCCTCTCCTGACTCAGAATTCAGTTTGCATGTCAGGATTTCACTCTGTAGTGAACAGCCTAAGAAAATGGATACCGAGCTGATCTCCCTTCAATATGTAGATGAATGCACGGCCTCAACACTCAGCCTTTTTGCCTGCCTCATTATTTGCTTTTGAAGTGAAGAAGAAAGACGACATGCACCTCTGAGAGCTAGGGTATTTCTTAGCAGTGAGATTCACTTTCATGTGTGATGTGGGTTAGATCCCAAACATTGAATAATATGACACATACTATGCCATTGTACAAGTTCGGAATAATAAACATTATAGAAAACCACCCAGGGAATACCGTGTACTTTGGGGTGAATTCTGAATTCAGGAACATAACTGCAGCTCAGAGGAGAATTTAAATACCAATCATATGAAATGCATTTGGCCATATCTTCAGCTGTTTCACTATAGTTCATCACAAATACAAAGAAATAAGCTGGTTTGCACCAGCTGAGAATAAATGTTTGGGGTTTTTTCGTTTTATCTAAGAGATGACTACTCTGTGAATTTTTGCAACAAGTTTGTGCCGATATTTGTACCACAGAGCTAAGGAAAGTATAGGCTGGAATGAGTAGAGTTGGGAAGAAATTAATACTTCTGATCTGATTAATTATTTGGAGATTTCTTTCCTGTCCTTAACCAAAAGTAAAAATAGAAAAAAGGAGCCATAATGTGAAAGGAACCTGAACCCAAACAAATTTTTAGTAGGATTAAGTCAACTTTTTTTTCAGAATGTCTTCAGTTTTCAACAGTAAAAGAAATTGTTCTGTTAATGAAATGAAAAAACTTTTCTAAGCAGCTACTTAGAATATTTAAATAATTTTCCAAACATTTTGAGGCAACACAATGAAATCCACTCTATTTTTTCCTGACTTGTTTTATCTTCAACCGACCAAACTTTTCAATTAAAATTTGTATATTTTGTATAGGTTCCCAAGTACTGGCAGTAGGAGTGATTAGTGGCTATGTGCAAGGATGAGGAAGAAGTAATTTTTAACTCATTTAATGTTTCAAAACCTGTGAAGTCAGGTCAGATTAAAGTTCACACTGAAAAAAGAATGTTATAGCTCCTTTTTTTTTTTTTTTTTTTCTCCTAACTCTCCACCCTCTTAGAGGCAATGTAATGCAGCTTGCTTTTAAAGTCATTTTTCCCCATGTTGTGCTATTTATTTCCTGGCACAAGATATTGTCATACACTAACATTGGCACTGGTATCATTATATTGGATAACATTGCTGACATAATCTGTCTTGCCTCTTTCTAGAAACTTGTATGAGCTCTTTACCTTCGTCACGAAAAAAACCTGACAACAAACAGAATTCAATGACTGTTTTGAATTCTGAAGTATAAGGAAATCTATTCCCTTGTGTTATTTAGAAGCTTGTCCAGTATTACACAAGGACACTTGCCCATGTATTATATAGTTTTACATTTTTTAATTTGCCAACATATTCTCCCCTGAAAATTCTCTTAATAATTCTTCCAGCTTGCTATATGATAGGGATCAATTAACTTCACTTTATCATGTAGCCTGGAAACCCCAGCTGGAAGAAATTGTTTAGTTCTGTTTGTTCTTAAATTACCAATAATTCAGTCTCGTCCACAGTTATTTCCTCTTATCAGCTCCAAAAAGCATTTCTTCTGGTCCCTAAAGTGTTAAACATTACTTTTGGTGTTATTGGTAACACCCTGGAGAGAGCTAGAAGTTGGCAGGGGAAGTAGACGGTAGTCTTCGTGCTATTGAGAAGATGAAGACTTCCATAAATTGGTCCTTTTCTTTTTGACGTGCAAATTCAGATCTGATCCATCTCTGCACTGTCCCTGTTTTTAAAGAGTAACAAACATACTATAAAATCAGAATCGGTCAACGTTGCATAAAGCACACAGTCTCTGACACTTCCTCCATGGAACTGAACAGAAAGGATATCATCTTGCCAGGTCATCCAAAAATGACATAACTCCTAAAATACCCATTTTACAAATATTCACCCGTCTGTTTATCTTTATGCTCTGAGAACAACCTCAGTGGTTTCACTGGAGTTGTCTGCTGAGCCTTAGTGTTAACATGTGTGCACGTTTATGTGCGACTGCAGACTAACAAGGCAACAATCTTCCTGTCTGTGCAGGACTACATTATCTACTCTGAATGAGCTCAGGACTTGGCATGGGATTTGTGGTGAGAATACTATAAAACACAGCCACATACACGGCACAAAACATAGAGAAAGCATGTCATCTAGATCATTATTTTAACCTTGCAACATTAGTTCGTTCATATGGAATCCCAAAAACACTGACAAATCCCTCCCTGTTTAAAACAAATCATTTCATCTTGTATTAACATGGAAAGGTGACAAGATATCTGTATCCTTCTATACACTTGGCTTATATTTGTGAAAGAAGTATTTTTTAGGGACATGACATTGTGGGAACATGCTGTGATAGAGAACCATATGTCCTGGAATTCTGCAAAATCCTCAGTTTTTCTTAAAGTTAAGACATATGTAAAACAAGTCTCGGTGAGCTGTGTACATGTGTGTTCTGAAGGCAGACCACTGAACGCTCATACAGAAACTGGACACCCATGTTTTAAGTGCAGAGGATTAATATTAACCAAAGTATAAAAGGAACTTATTTTTTTTCTTCCCTGCCTTCTCTTTTTTCTTTTTTTTTATAACCACTCCCCCCCACCCCCATTTAAAATGTCAGTATTTAAAAAACTCAGCAAGTACAGGAAAAAATATATAAGTAACGGAATAGATCTCTGCAATGTTGGCTGGACTGCATTTAGATAATACTTTGGGTTTTATTCTTGTAACTGCAATTAGTGTTAATGAGAGTGATACAGAGGTATTAAGAGGAAAAACCTGTTCTGGTGATGGAGGGCTCTTTCAAGGCTTCTATGTAGGTATCAGTGACTTCAACTATATTCAAAGAAAACTAATACAACACCAAAGACAGCAACTTGTAGACAGAAGAAACACACTGTTAATATTGATAAGTGACAGAAATGGTGGAAATGAAATGTTTCTCTTCTGTGCATATTAAAGACAGCTTTTTTATTTAAAAAAAATGCTTTTAAAATTTATATTGATGTCAGTAGCTCATAATAAAGTGCAGAACTGGAACTTGCTATTTTTTTATATATTATTATTGTTGCTTCAAAGCAGTATTGATTTCCATTAAATCTTAGTGATAATTACCGAATGATAGTAAACAGCCTCATGGTTTAGAATCTTAACGTAGTTTGCATAGCAAACAAGTTCAAGTGCATTTCCCTACAACAAATATTAGCTGTTTTCAAACCAGCATCTTTGTGAACATAAATACAACAAAAGATTTGCTGTAGTATCACTGATGCTGATTGGATAGGAGTGTTACTACCAGAGGGATACACAGGACTTGGAATTTAAATACAAACAAATAAGATGAAGCACTAGCAGTACTGGGTTTCCGATAGATCTGTCTCTAAATGCCTATCCTTTTTTCTTATGAATATTCTACCACAATATCCTCTCTTTTCTGGTCTTTGCACCAAACCTGGAAAGTACAGTTAGATCCCTTCCATTTTTTTCCAGGGACTGACAGTGCAATACACAACCCTTACTGTTGTTAAGTCAAAGACGACTGGATAGCTTGCATGCTTTCTCTGATGGACTATACAGCAGGGCAAACAGACTGAATAACTGCTGACCTTAAAATGTGGTCTTTTCTTTGATGAGAGCAGTTAGTTGTGCTTCTTCTCCCTACCCATATATACAGCCTACATATGGAATAGAGGAATAAGACCGCTCTCCTAAATTTGTCTGAAATAAATCCACTGTCTGAGGAAAAAAAAACCACAAAACCTGGCAGACAGACAGGAATTACAATCCAGTTGGTATTGATTTTATGGTGTTATGTAAGTTTCTATGACAGTGATAAAAAAGGTACCCAGGGTATTCTAAACTGTGGTGGGTTTTGTTTGGTTGGTTAGTTGATTTTTGTTTGTTTTGGTTCAGGTGATTGGTTTTTTTTTCACTTAAAGAATTGCAGTCCCTGACCGAGGATTTTAAGTGGCAAATCTGGAGAGTCACTGCCATGAACTATATTACATTTAGCCACCTAAGCCTGCTAATCACTTTGCTTTGGGAACTTCAGGGATGTATAGGACCAGGGTTATTTTCTCAAAAGAGATGGCTGACAATGACCCACCTTTTTCAAGTTATTCTTCATCACTGTTGTGTCTTATTTTCAGGTGTACTTATTCATTTTTAAAAAAACACCATTCTTTAAAAAAAAAAGAAACAAAACAAAAGAAACACATGCACACACCCCAAACCAACTAAAAAACCACCCCCACAAAACACAAACAGAACAACTAAAGTTTGTAAGCTCAGTTGAAATACAATAAAACATTATTGGTAGTTTTAAATAACAGATGTACAAAAGTCACTAATTCATTAAACAGCACACAGCAAACATAGTTCATACTATGCACTCAGGAGAATAAATACCTATATTTAGCTAAGGATGTTCAAAAAGAACTTAATGTGTTCAAAATACTCAATAAAGGTGTGTCACAAGTTATGGAATGAAAGGTGAAAGTGATGCCCTCTACTCAGCACTGGTAAAGCCACATCTAGAATACTGTGTCCAGTGCTGGGCTCCCTAGTACAAAACAGACATGGACATACCGGTGAGCGTCCAGCAAATGCCCACAAAGGTGAATGAATTACTGGAGCACCTCTCCTGTGAGGAAAGGCTGAGAAAGCTGGGATTATTCAGCCTCAAGAAGAGAAGACGGGGGGGTTTATCAATGTATAGAGATTCCTGAAGGAAAAGTACAAAGAGGATGGAGCTGGGCTGGTTTCAGTGGTGCCCAGTGACAGAACCAGAGGCAATGGGCACAAACTGGAACTGGGCAGGGTTCTTTCTGAACATCAAGAAGCACTTTTTTACAGTGACTGAGTACTGGCATGGGCTGCCCAGAGAAGCAGCTGGATCTCCCACCTTTGAGATACTCAAAAGCCATCTGGACATAGCCCTAGATGTCTAGGTGGCCCTGCTTGAGCATGGAGGTTGGACCAGTTGACATCCAGAGGTTCCTTCCAGCCTCAGCCAGTCTGTGATTCTGTGATTCTATGAAACGACAATCTAGTCTTCCTTCTGAACTATTTATGTGTTTGTTCGCCTCTTTATTTAATGCAGTACAATACCCATACTTACAGACTGGGCTTCACTATTATATGTAGCCTCGTGTAAAGGAGCGAGTTCTTGATTAGCCCTGAGAAATATTTCTGAGATGTAACAAATATTCTTCCCTTGCTCCACTTTGGTTCTGGAGGAGAAGCAGTTTGCAACATTTCTAGATCAGCTTCCAGGTTTTCTCAATTACTTGGCCTTTATAGCTTATCTGCACTTTTGGGCTCTCTAAATTTCAAATTTTAGCCACTCCCTGAATGCTGCAAATTGTAGTAATGAGCTATTAAAAAGTCTGCAAAAATGGTTGGTTCTGATTCTTATGCGGTTGTAACTGTATACTTTTCATTAATGTTATTCATATTTTACATAAAAGATTTTTTCCCCCTTGCTTCTGTATGACACAGTAAGGCACTATTTTGTCTTACAAGATAACTGGTTTGTTTTTTTTCTAGAGCCTCCCAATTTAATTGGTCTTTAATTACTGGTTAATTATTCTGTAATTAATCTGCTTTGCATTCACATATTTAATAGCCAGAAGTATTACAGCAAATTTAGATGAGATCTTTTACATGAATTTGAAAAAGAGATATTAAAACAACTCATATAGAGTAATGGATAACTTTGCATCATTTGGAAATTATTATTTTTTTAAAGATGCAAGAATTCCTTTAAAGCAGTTCTTCAGTCTGGTTATTCTGGAGCTGTCAAACGGTCTCTGCAAGCAATAATTTAAACATGATGGTTTACTTGTTGCTTGTGCGAATTTTTTGGGCCCTTGCGTTCATCCTCTCTCTTCATGCCAGCACTAACACAGTTTCACAGGATGTGCAGATCTCCACTGGGATAATGACACTGATCAGATCTTGTGCCTCAGCATTTCAGCCACCCAAATTCAGCAATACTTTCCATAAAACACAACTAGATGGATATGTCCTCGTTCTGTTTTGATTATCTACCACTTCCTGGACCCCTGTAAGCTCTTTCTTCTGAAATAATTGAGATGAGATAATGACTGGGGTAGATCTGAGATGAAAAACAGAAAGATGGAAAACACTTTTTCTAAATGCTTTGGTGGTAACTGTTACTCACAGCTCGGAGCCTGGCAGACTACAGGATGTGAGGTTAGGGAGTGACCTCCCTGTCAGGTTGCTATAAGAATGAGGATAGTGAGTTTTTCAGTTCAGTATAATTTTTTCCTGGTGAGAATATTTAGTCATATCCCCTCCCAGGCAATTTCCAGCTGAAGGAAGACCTCCAAAATTGGCAACCAGCTTGATGACTTCTGTGATGTGACAATGCTTTAGGTTGGATGTTTTAGATTAGACTTTGAGGTGAATAAAAGGACATACGTCAAAATTTGTGTAAAAGACACTACCGTACACTGTGCAAGACATTTCAGATAAAGGGTAAATGTTTCTTTAATTCCTTTTTCCCTTCCTTCTCTTCAGTATTTAACAATAATTTCAAGAAAGTTTCAGAGTAGTAAGGAAATTTCTGTTTAGGATCTCTGCAGACATTGGCTGCTCTTTCAAAGGAGGGAAACTTTAAAAGTCAGAAACTTTAGTTAGTTGGGCTTCCCTGGAAAGCTTTTCCTTTTTGAAAAATCCGCCAAATTTGCCAGAAGGAAGATTTTTAGACAAATCAATAGTAACTTTACATCCTAAGATGAAAAAATTAATAAACCCCACACACAGTAAACTTAATAAGAAGTAAAGCTTCAGCTACAACTTCTAGACTATTTATGAAAGTATAGAAGAAATTCATGGCTCAACAAAGAAGAGGAAAAGTTTCAAAATAAGACCTGGCGTCAGAAATACTGAAATCCTAGTGGTTGGGAAGGAAAAGAAGAAAAAGGTACACTGGAGAGGACTGATTCCAGTAACAAAATTATATGTATCTTCTGACAGGACATAGGAAAAGTTGTAGCCATAGATACGTGCTCAAATAAGACGTGAGCCTAGTCCATGGGAATAAATGTAGTCCTTCCAACGGGGACTTGCTACGTATTTTATCTTATTCTTTTGATCATTATTCTACTGCAATGCCTGTAAGGAAAGAGTCTGCTTTCTACAGAAGTGACAAAGATGTAGAGAAGGTTCCTGAAAACAAATATTTGTACTTGTAGATCGGCATCCTACTTTTCCCTCCACCCCCTCAATCATTTAGTGTGTAAGGAAGTGTAGATACAAATTAGTTTGGGTTTTGCATAAGAGGAACACAAGGTAGTCATCTTATTAGTATATTTGAATGGGAATGAAGAAAAGTAGCTCTCTCAGAAACAGAGTCAAAAAGCCAATGAAAAATTCCAGATTGGAATTGGTCTTTTCAGCTGCACAGGCAGCTTGCTGCAAACCAAAACAAATGCCTGAACAAACCCCACCACTTCTACCAATAAACAAGTGAGTCTGAAATCATGAAGAGGTTGCATCCTCAACATGGGAGCAGGTGTGATAACTCATTCTTTAAGTGGCTTTGTTGGTCTGAAGTAGGAGGGAAAATATTATGTGAGAATAGCATAATTGGACCTTGGGAATACATTTCTATCCAAATGTAAATTCTATGGAAATTATAAATTGAAGTCACTGGGGTTACAGTGGTTACAACTGAGGGTAGAAATTAGATATTAAATTGGTATTTCTGTTTTTTTTAGAATGATGATGAAATCATTCTACTGCAGTAGAGGTAGTTCTACTGCAGCTCATTATTTAATAGCATTTAAAAATTCTATGCATATATTTTTATTGGCTAAGGTTAACATACCAAAATAATGTTTCTCTGTTTGTTATGATAGTTGATTTAATATAGTGCATTTGCTTTAACACTACATTTTCAATAAACTTCAGTTCAATGCTGAGAATACTGAATGGATTGAAGGAATTAGCATATCTATTTGAAATAGTATTACGGAGAAGGAAAAACCCAGGATATTTGATTTTCAATAAAACTTCTGGTAAAATTAGAATTTGTATAAACTGATCCCTGGCTTTTTGAAAATAAGAGAAACCAATTTAAAAATATGAAATTGGAGTTAAACTGGGGGAGGGGGAGCGAACTAGCAAGAAAATACTGGTCATAATATCGGTTATCAACAGGCTCCCATAAATAGAATCCCATTATCTAGAATTAAATATATCATATACGGAAGGATTAAAAAGAATCATTGGTGTATTCTGGGCTGATTGGTGTACACAACTCAGAGACATGTACTTTGCATGTCTTATTCTCATTGCTGACTGCACATTTTATTTGCTTGTCTTGTAATTGTTATTTGGGGACCAGTGTTTTCAAGTGAAATTTAGTATTCCTTCTCCATTGCACTGCCATTGGGGAGAAAAAAGTTTTGTAACAAGAAATTTTTTGTGTGAACATGAAAAAAAACCCAACCCACCAACCCATACCTATTACAGATTAGAAATCCATGTTGCAGGAGACTTACAGGAGTTTTATAGCTGTAGAAGACAAATCCTGCCTATGGAGTTGGTGATCCTTAATTGTAATACTTCTGAGGCAGCTGCATTTTTAAGCAAAAAAACCCCAAAACCAAACTAAACTTGAATACAATATTCTATTGCTTCTCTGCATGACACTTATTGTATACCTCTTTGATTTAACTTTGAGTTACTCAGGTATGGGAGGAAATATTGGATTGCACAATATAAGTGTGGATATATAATTTTTGTTTAAATACAGTAGAGTAAGTATGGTTCATAGAGATTTGAATCTAAACTGAAGTAGCCAGGAATATTCTGTTTCATGTTCTACCTGCTGTTTTAGCAGTTTAAATAAATTGATAAATTGATTAAAAAGGGTATTGTGCAAAGAAAGGCTTTTTCAGTTTAGCACTGGAGTTTCATTTAAGAAAGAAAAAAAAATCTGCGTTCAAAGGATGCAAGCAGCAGCATTATGAAAGCCAAGGAACATGTTTCTGATTGTTTAAACAAATTTGCATGATCAGTTATATACTTAATTACATATATCTCGTACAAACAAATTGTACATACTGCTTCAAGAGAAGGCAGTTTAAAATTATACTATTACTCTAAGCTTTTTCTAATACAGCTAGATGCCAACCATGCCATCAGTCCTTTCAGATGGTAATAGCAGTTTGTATTGAAATGGTAATAGTAGTTTGGATTTGTGTGTGTGGTACCTTTTATTAAAAAAAAAATATAAATTGTTACCATGTAAGATTTGTATTACATTTGTGCCTCAGAACTCCAGCCATATTTGTATACCTTCCTAAATTTAGAGGAAATGGAAAATGCTTTATACCATTAGAAATATATGTGGGAAAATTTGTGAATTTTGACAATAAGCCAAAAAGCTTCAGAAAAAAAAACTTTTGGGGAAACAGTGACGGTTTCTGTTAACTTTTGCTGATATTAAGAAAGGTAAATGCTTCAAAAAGAGGTATTCAGTAAAAAAACATAATTTCATTTAAAAAAAATTATCAGTATAGTCTTTTCAGCCAGGCTTAGTGTATCTATCAAAAGTATCCATTGGAAAATATGGATAAGGTAGTCAATTCAGGTGAAGTTTTCACTCTATCTCTTTGTCTTCGATCTTTTTGGAGATATTCAGAATTGGACCCTTCAGCATGAAAAATAATTAGCTGTGTAAACTATGGTGTTTACTCAATAAAAAGGATTTAAAAATAAATAAAGGAACAAGTAAGGTGAATGATTCTGATTTTAATTTTGATTTTTCTCATATTCATTTCTTAAGTCCTAAGTACTGACATCATTTGAGTGCACCAGAGTTTGCCTTTGTCACAGCGATTCACTTAAGCATCTTCAGTCAAGAAACTTAAGACTCAGAGAAGAAAGAAAAATAGTTCTCAAATGTATTTTTGTTTTCTTCTTTACAAGCTCACCTGAGATGTATCTATCTGGTGTAATTTAAGATTTTAAAAGGTGGTTATCAAAATTTAGCCTGTTTAAACAGTCATCTCTTTATTGTCAATGGAGTGATTAATCTCACTGAAAATTAAGGGAGGTGAATTATCTCTATGTACCTTCTTTTTCTCACAAATGAGGCACAAAGTAATTAGCTCAAAATTAGTTGTTAAAATATTAGATACTTATAATTAGGTGACATGTAACCTTCCTGATTTGGTATGAGTTAACTTCAGAAGTCAGCGATATTACTGGTTGGATTATGCATGATCAGGAGATTATCACTTCCTGTATAACATGAGTTATATATTTTGCTTGAATTAGTACTTCTTTGACATACCAATGTTTAGTTTTTCTATGCAATAGCTTAGATGCACCAAAGATAAAATGCAAGTAAGAAGTTGTAAGAGACATGTGGGCAAACATCCTGTTGATATGACTAAAGTCTCAGTTCTGACCCCTCTCCAGAGAGACTATGATGGTATAAAATGCTTTTTATCATGGCCTGCCTGTCTGTGTGGCAGTACCAGAACATCCAGCTCGTGAAAAACTAGAATGGGATAACCCATAGGCAGTTTTTTGGCTTTACTCATTGTCTTTTTGTTGTCAGTAGACATGAGTGACCATAACAACTGAAAAAGAGCTACTCAAGGTAGAAGATTGCAACGAAGGCTACTGGTCCTGCTGGGGTGACAACTACAAGAAAAAAGATTCAGGTTTATTTTTTGAAACTGATTTTAAATACCTGAAAACTATTGTTTGTTTGTTTAATATAGGTGCTTCAGTGCTGCCTCGGATCAGGGCTTGGATCTTCAGCAGCTAGGGTGAGCCCATCAGGGTCAATCTTTCAGATTAAATGCAGCATGATCTTGAAAATTTGTACTCTAAAGGTAACACTTCTTGTGATTGGGAGTGTTATTTTGTATGGGGTGATACAAGCTGGGGACTTAACTGTGGCCATTCCAAATGTAATCCTGACTTGGCTATTGGCACTGTTTGGCCTTGAATGCCTCCCGGCTCTGTGCCTCAGTTTTCCTGCCTGTAAGATCTAGAGAACAATAACCTACTCTGAGGCCTAATTAGCTGTATGTACAGCACTGAGAAAATGTGAAGTGCTACAATGTTACTAGTATGACTAAGAACTGTTTTAAAAAGCAGCTTAGTGAAATCAAAAGTGCTTTTGTATCATGTATTTATGTGTACTTGTTCCTCTACATGACCCGAAAGGGATTAACAGCTATTCCTAGGTTAATTTGCCTCCATGGCATCTTTTCCCTTGAGTCTTGAAGGGATATTCTGCCTGCAAATCCAAATCCCCAGGTGGATTCTAGCAGCTAATACAGTTAAGTGAATCAGCTGGGGTTTTATTAGTTATTCAAGCAGTCTGATGGGGTTTAGTCATCTAGAATGGCCTAAATCAAATGACAGCTGATTTTGCATGTTTTCTCTGTAGATGTCATTTTAATAACTAAAGTCGGTGTTACATATACCTCCTACAAGCTAATGCCGGAATTCTTCAGCTGAAGATTTTCAAGCACTACAGATACCACATGAGTGGAAGACCAAAAATAGTAATAAAAAGTCCTACAAACAGTAATGCCATTTTTCAGACTTGGAGGAGGGTAGCAATATTTCCCTAGTTTTGTCTGTTGGACAGATGAGCAGTTGTTATCACTTTAACTTCAGGTCACTTTGCAGCACTAACCAAAATGATCCCACATCCACTGATTGTATTATCTGAGCAACTATAACATGTTCATAAATGCTTTCAACAGCAATAGCATTGCAACAGAGAAAAAATTTTGGTTTCAAGGGACGATAAACTTTGAAGTCCCTTTAAATTCTGAACCCTGATCTCATTTTCTAGCTATTCAGCCAAAAATTATCATTTCAGCATGCCAGATCATTAAGAGTTACCAAACATCAGGTGGACTCTGTTTATGCACAGGGGCCTGAAATCACGTTGTTTCTAAACTTACGAAGCTCTTATTCAAAAATAAGTCTGTAAAACTGTGATGAAGAAAATGTGAGGAATAAATTGCCCATGAACAAATCTATATAACTTCAAAGGCTGAAATCTTGGAGAAAGCAGCACCATGCATGCAGACTACTAAGACAAGATTCAGTACTTGCTCACAGGATACTGCAGTATGAATCATACAACATTCATTTTAAATAAAGTACTTAGGAATGGAAACAGCCGTAACCTTGATAATACTAAGTGTTTCTGGGCTCCCGAAAGATAGTGTATAACTATTCACAGTTAAACATACAGACTCTGTTTATGTTTATATTGAATTTATCAAGTGATCTTTGTGGAAATGGAGATAAGTGGTTTTACCACCATAATTTGGGTTGGTGCTGTACCCAAACAGTAAAGCTTTTATCAAGTATTTTAATCCCTGCAGTTATTTTAGTCTTTGGTTCATACTTAGCTCTAGGTTTGTGTTATCCTAATCGCTAGGAACATTGTTACATATCGTTCAGGACAGAGGGAACAGGGACTTCTGAAAATGGATACAGATCCATGTACACTTTTCAAAGATTAAATAAAGAAAAAATACCCACAGTTGAGATTCTGGGTATTTTTTAGCCTGTGAATAAAACAAACTATCATAGAAGTTACCTGTACAGAAATCAAGCATTCAATGGCACTCTGGTGCCAATGATGTTAATAAAAATGATGCTCTCAGTGTCAGAGTTGTTATGGGTAGGTGGGTGGGCCTGTGGGGTAGGGTGCAAGGAGGCATGGGGTGTTTAAGATGTTGATTTGTCTTTTATTGTAGTTAAATAGATCTTGTTTCCTTTTCACTAGCAATATTTATAGCAAATTCCAGGAAAGTCCAGTATAGAAAACAGATGGACTACATGGGTTAGACATAAAGATCCAGTAGCGTTGTTACTGGAAGGACAATACAAACAGAACTACCTTATAGCAAGAAGAAGAGAGAACATCTGCAATGAGAAAGACATCATTATATATGTATATATAAAAATAAATATTGACACATATAAAACCTTTTAATAAATATGATTCTGGGCATAATAACAAGGAGGTGTTCTTTTTCTTCCATGTGCAGGGTTGGCTACAGCAAAACATTGGGTTTGGTTTTTTAAATGCTTTTAGAGGACAGTAAGAAAAGGATGGCAACAAAGCCATTCCTTTTTTAAATTAATTCATGCTTTTGTGATTCTTCAATACAGGTGCATTTTTCTTCTTTACACTTCCAACTTTATAGTATAAACAGAGAATCAGAGTGAACACTTCTTTATCTTTCTGTCTATTTACCTGTATATACCTGATCACCTTTCATTACACTGTGTATACACCGAGCTACTAGTTGACTAATGAGCTGTATAACACGATATTGTAAGACTTACAATACATAAGACTTCCAGTAAAAAAAGCATATTACTCTACCAGGTACACACATACATTTGGGGACTTTTATTCTTCCATTTTCTGAGAGGGAGAAGCAAGACTGTCCAAATAATGTAAGTACCAACACCACCTTGAAAGCCTGAGAGCAATGTGATGAACTCCTACAGTGAACCATTAAACACAGAGAATCCCCCAACTGATATTTCCAGTCTGGTTGATCATAAATCATTTTATCATGTTGCTTGGCATGTGACTCATCACAACATCCCAACACGATGCAGTAGAAATAGCTCACTGCAGTATAATATATCAAGCATGTAGAAACACAGGAGGAAACTGATACATCTCACCCTAATGAAATACAGGTTTTGTCTATCCATTTTGTTAATTATCCAAGTACCTCAGACGTAATTATGAATCTGTCTTTAACATGCTTGCTTCACTCTGCACATCATGGGCATACCATGGTAATTATGCTATTAACAACTAAATAGAAGTTATGTCCTCTGGTGTCAGACAGCAGAATCTTTAACTCTGTGGTTGGGATATTTTAATTTCTGGATAAATTTAATAAAAAATTACTTAAATCAATCCTTTGTTGTCATCCTTAGTGTAGCTTTTGAAATGATGTTATCATCATCAAAACTGGGAATAAGAAAACTCCTTAACACCAATGTAGCATTGAGAAGCAAGCATTCTTTTACTGCAGCACTGCACAGGGGATTGTTCCACCTAACGTGCATGCCGTATGTTTAATTCAGGCAAGATTATATAGCTCATACATATGTTTATGCATTACATTTCTCAGAAAAATAATAACATTGATTTAATAGGTGATACTGTATTAATTAAGCATTGCACATGTTCCTTAAAGGTATTTAGAAAACTTCTGGGGGGTCTTAAACAATAGTTGACCCTCTAGTTACAGTTGACCGAGAAGTGAACCTCATTTACCTTTCCCTGTATGGACTTGTCTTGACCACAGTTCAACTCCTTTTGGCAAGTTTGGTTTCAGATCCGACTTCACGAGAAGATCTTTTGTTTTAGTTCCTTCTTGGACTTATTGATTAACCTTCCCTCAACACTATAATGTTGCACAACTACCATTTGATGGCAATTATCCATAATAATTATACTGAAATGAACAGTCCATAGTAATTATACTGAAATTAAACAGTACATGGTAACATTATGAATGCTTGCTGATAAAGCATATTTTATCCAATGTATCTTTAAAACATCTTCTAAACATGTATTTAACCACAAGGTTGACAAGCTAGTCTTTCCTGCCATCTGAACTGTCCCACCCCACAAAGATGAAGAAACAGCCTTCATTAACAATCTCCTTAATTATGGAAACATGGAAGAGAACTGTTTCCTTTCTTCAGTACTTAGAAGCCATGGACTGGAGGTCACTTCTGGGGTGCATTTGACATCTAATTGCACTGTCTGTAGGTAGTGCAGTGCTCTGGTGTGTGCAGGGAAAAGTGTTCAGCACCAGCTGGGGTAGATGTAATCTTCCTCTGGTTAGCTGTGAGTTTCATTCCGGACCAGTCCTACTGATCACTGAATGGGCTTGGGGTAGGATAAGATGCAAAATACTTAAAAGTAGCCTTGACAGCACTTTAACCTTGATAGTGTTGTATCTATATGTAGGAAGAAGAAAATTCCTGAACACCAGCCCTGTGTCTGTCCTGTTTCTGTAAGGGAAACTGGGCAAATAGGCAGGGATGTAGCTATGTTACAGCAGGATAGAGAGGCAGCTACCAAAGCAAGAGTCATTTTGGGGACGTAATCAATCTGATTTCCTGTGCTGTTTCCATTTGCTCCCAAATTTCTCCTAGCGTACAGGATTGAACAACACGCTACAAAGAAGAGGCAGGGAGGAGATCATCTTCTATTTGAGAACGAGAAGGACAAGCCCTCCTTTTTTATTACCCAGTGTGTGAAACAGAAAGGCTACACTGCACTTTAAAACTGCACCAATGAGGCAGACCTGGTATGGCACCTGGTAGGGAAGATTGGCGGGGGGGAAAGGGGGAAAGTATAGTATGAAAATCTCTCTGAAAATTCACTGTAGGCAGCTGATTCAAAGTTTAAATGCCTCAGCAACTTTTGAATGAAAAACACTTCAAAAACATAAGGTAATATAATAGTACTATTATGTCTGGGAACTTGAAAACAGAGGCTCAGCAGAATTCAAATCTCATGTTCAGACCAGTAGTGGCATGTAGCAATCCCATTGTCTCATACTCTGAAGAATGAGATACTCATGTCTCCTTTCAGTAGAAGCAGCAAAATGTGCTTATAAAACTGTCTCTTGACTCCTTAGCTTTCTTGCCATTTGGTACTTAAGTTAGAAACAAAGAAAAGATAGTGTGTCCTAATTTAAAAGGATTTTTTTTTTTTTTTTTTGCTGCCAGAACAGTAAGATGATCAGCTATTAAATGGAGAACAAAGAAATAGTAATACAGTATGTTAAATACAAGAGAGACAGCTATCACGTTTCTATTCAGTACTTGAAAATATGCTTAAATTTTCTCACACTCATCCTTAAATAGCAATTTCGGCATAATTGTTCTACAACTATATGTAGATTGCTAGTGTCTAGAAAATTATAATCTAGGTATTCATACATTTATGATAACAGCTATTAGCTAAAATTAATAAGTAGTCAGTTGCTAGTACTCACAGGATTTCATTGCTATTTTCAAGGAAGAAGCTGCAAATTTAGTTTCCTGCATTGGTCCCTGATCAATTAATTCTGTTTCAGTTCAAGTGAACATATTTTCATATGTAAGTGGCCATCTCTCATTTTAAGAGCTGTCTTTCAAAGCTAATGAATGCGTGGATAGGAGAAGTGGAGTTAGAAAAAGAGAGGATGGCATGCATATGCTTCTAGATACTGTACTTTCACTGAAAATAACCTTTGAATTGGCATGTCAGCTGTAATACAGGCTTTGTATGACATTATTGCAGTTCCTCCCTGCCCTTAACTAGACAACAGGTACCTCATCTGTTGATTTCTTAATTGTCTCTTGATAGATTGGTGAATTAACTTGAAAGTCTTTGTCCTTGTGTCCTCTTTCCTCAGGACTGAACTTTATAGTAAAGGGTAAATCTGGCTTGGACCAGAGGCAGAGCTAAGTGATGTCAGTGAGATGTTAGAAGCCAAGGCAGAATCCATTGCTGGATGGTGGAGTGGGAAGTGAGTTCCTGAGCTGAGAACTGTAATCCTTGATCACTCTAAACAAACATATCACATGGTCTTTCCTTACATAGTTGTTAAATTCTGGTTTCTAAGTAAAGTGGTTTTGCCTTGTCATTATATCTCCTCTTTATATGTCCTATCCCACTGGATGACTACCTTTTAATTTCAGTGTCTAGTGTTTAGAAAGCCTTTCCTAATACATTGCAGTTTATACTGCAGCCAAAGCAAAGGAGTATTTCACTCATAAAAGCAGATCTACCCTAAGCAGGTTTTAATAAATATTTGGTTGTTTCAAATTTAGACATAAGCACAATAAATAATACTACTAGCTGTAAAAACATTTTTGCACCCTGTGGCCCTGTAAAAATTGTAATGCCTCAGGGAATAAGCTTAGGCCTTAAGCTAACTATACCTTAGCAAACTCTGCAAAGCCCCAGTTGTGGTCTGTTCAGATCACAACCAACTTGCTATGAGAACTTGCAATGTGAACTGGAGCTTAGTACCTGGTGTCTCTTGCTAGGATGTACAGTTTTGAAAGCATGGAGTATTAAAGTATTTGAAATATGGACATATCTTGAAAGAAGGGGCCCCAGAACTATAATCAACTTGCTGGTGTTAAAATGCTGCTCACTAAAAACATGCAAACTTCAAGAAAAGGGGAAGCCACTGAGCAGAGAAGAAAAACCAAGGATGCAGGACAAGGCATCTGCTGCAGCAACCTCCCTGAGCATCCCACAGCACCTGTGCCGGTCTCAGAGGCCCAGGGCTCAGATGTGTCAAGAAACTCAAACATTTTATGAAAAGAAAAGATCCCAAACATGTTGCCCATCTCAGTATCCTCCATGGGAGAGCTCTGGATCCTGCTTCCTGTGCTGGGGTGGTGGGGACTACCAAGGGTATGGCACCAGCACTGCAGTGCTGTGTGTGTTCACAGCGGGTGTAGCACAGAGCTGCTAAGGACTGGCTGCTTTGAATGTGTAGTGAGAACAACTGAAAATGAGTAGGAACTATTAGCATGAAGGTTGTTAATGACAGTCAATCTAGTTAAGTTTTTCTTTGGAGTTTAAACTGACCAGGCTTATCAGCTTATAAACATCACAATGTTCTTTAGGTATCTTGTACATCATTATGCTGCAATATCAATTTGTTTATTAAAATTATTCTTTTCAGTGGTTTTAGCCCTACATGCTGTACTTATAAAACAGACATCTGCAAGATTTCACTTCATATCTGACCTCAATCTTCATACTGCAAAGATAAACAAGCCAAGTCTCATTTCCTTTTTTGTTAGGGCTACAGGCAGATATTGAGGCATCTGAATAAGCCCTGGCCTGGGATTAGGCTAACTGAACAGGACATGAGAAACTATGACATGAGAAATTGCCAGACATGACAGATAAAAAAATCTGAGAAGCTGCCAAAAGTTACAGATAGCACTGTGAGGGCTGTCAGGGACACTTGGGTCTCAGAGGTGGTTAAGGGGGAGGTAAGTGAGAAAGGGCTGAACACCACAGATAACTGGAGGGGAGCATTGTGGAGCCTTAGGGGAGAACAGCCTTACAAGTTTAACAGCACCTAGGCAGACTTCTTAGTAGAGCGTGTAATGCTGAGATTAGAGCAGCAAAATAAGAACTACCAAATTTGGATATTGTTGTAGCAGGACTGAGCTCAATGGAGAAAAAGGAATTATCAGTAATTATTTGGGACAGAGCTGAAGTGCAGAAAGGGTGGCAAAGAGGAGGGTAAAGAAATGGGAAAGGGGTAATAAGTTACATAAATGATGTGTTTGGGGATGTCCAGGGATATCTCCTGTGCTCCACTTGCATCTGGAGGAGAACGAGAAAGTAAAGTTGTTCCAAACATAACACACATGTTAATATTGCTTCCATGATCAGGAGAACTGGGGTCCATGAGGTGGGGTACTTTCCCTTACTAGCACAGAAAAACCCAGAACAGACAAACTGAGGAACTTGATATCACAGTGTCAATACCTGTTGCAGGCCTGAAAACTCCAACATCCTCCTAAACACTTTTTGACACTTTTTGTCTTCTCTGCTATGATAGATGTCTAAACCCACAAATCTGCTAGGTATTCCTCACTGGAAATCATGTTTCCTGGATATGGTAATCTGACTTACACATGGTACTCTAGACATACTGTACAGTGATAATTCGTCCTTTTCCTGTTGTATCTACTTGAATTTGCTTTAAGGAGAGACATAGGATGTTTGACTTTTCAACCAGTATCTCAGCAAACTCTAGAAACTCAGGGGCAAATTATAATACAACATATGGTGATCTTCTGGCATCCATTACAGAGTTAACATTTAGGATCCTGTTTCTGCCATAGCACAAAAGCTTTTTCAGATATGGAATTATTCAAGAGTTTACTAATTCTAAAATTTCTCATGTTAAAAATCAAGCTGCTATAAATTCATCTAGGTTTCTTTCACAGCAATAATTGTTAAAATAAGTAAAGCACAGAGAGACAACAAAATGGCTAAATTCTCCTCTATGTTTTAAAGATAACAAAGAAGTTTTAAGGTAATTAAACTCCTCTGAAGGATAATGACTGTAAGGGTACATTTTGCTTGAGGAGGTCTTTATCTATGATCTGGTCAGGTGTATCCTCAAAATTTCCACTTTAACTTTACTAAAATAAACAAATACATAGATATTTGTCTTTTGAAAATCTTTACTTAGGACAGTGTATCAGTTGTTCTGTGTTGTAAGCAGTACACCTGCATGTCTGCTCAACAGTTCACCCCACTTCTGTGGCCTTTTAAAATTAACAAAACAAAAGACTTCCCATCTCTCAGTGTTCTTTCTTTTTTTCCCCAACTCAGAAACGAAGCAGTTGGAAAAACTGCTGTGAACGTAGTATTTTTTTCTTAGATGTCTGACACCTCTGATTGCACTTCCCTTGAGAAAAATAGTAGGAGGATTGGGCTTCCAGTAGTACCCACTGTTTCTACCTCCCCTTGCTTGAAAAGCTTGCTCTTTCTTTTCTGTATATACTTCTGTCCCACAGTGTAGTCCGATGCTGACTTCCTATTGTAAAAAAAGGAACAGAGCTCATGACGGTAAAGCATTGTCCTGGTTTCTGTAAGGCTTTATCTCCTCCATTACGGGACATAATAAAAAAACCCGAATTTTTTGAATTTTACGGTAGCTGTAATGTTTCCTTAAATTAATACAGATTTTGAGGTGGTGATTGTTTGTTAGTTTAAGTGTCTTTGGCCTCATTAGAATATAATGGGTTTTCAAGGTTAGTACTGTATCATGTAGGTAGTAATAATAAATAATTTCCTTGTCAGCAGGGAGTCAATGAATATTTTGGGACTCCATCTGCAGACTATTTGGCTAGCAGGAATACACTCTACATATACTTTGCTATTGATGTGCCTGTAAAACTCCTGTTAATTATAATAGGGATTTATAAATGGACATCAAAGGCCAGTTTGTGAGCTCTCTAAAGCCCTGATCCTGCAAAGGCTTATAAATGTGTTTAATTTTGCACACTGCTAGTAGTTCTGTTGAAATCAATGTGACTTACCATTAGCTACATGCTGAGTGTTTGTAGGATTGGGGACTGGTGGTAATTTTATACAGATTTTACTTCACTGACTCCACTAAGTTTACTTGTGATTTGCGTTAAAATGACAGAAAACTATGACCTGAAGGGAAAACGCAATCTTAATTCTAAATAGATCCTAGATCACTGCAGAACTTTACATTGAAAAAAACCCACTGTTGCACAACAGGGCTGTGTCAGTTGGGCCACATATACCACAAATTTAAGTTATACAAAAGTAAAATCACATACAAGAATTAATATGACTCTACAAAGAGGTCACAAAAACATTAATTGAAAACATGTCTTTGTTCTTTCTTTTCACAAGTGTCACTCAAAATGGTCTTTATTATTGAAATGTCAGCTTTCTAAAATTAAGTAAATCTTATTCTGTAAAATGCATTCTGTACTACAGATTTTTACACAGCACAATTTCAATGTAACTTATTTAGTCAGGAGATTCAGTAAAAAGATCAGAACTGTCCACATAAAGAATATGACCACTGCTTGGCACAGCACTGATGTAATAGTTTAAGCAGAAGCTATTCAATAAGTACCTGTAGCAGAAATCATTGGTGGTATCAATAAGGAAACTATTTTTAAGAGCCCCATCCAATTTACCTATATGAGAAAGATGAAGGTCCAGTCAATTAAAAAAAAAAAAAAAAAAAAAAAAAAAGGAAAGTAAAAGGAAAGATTAATGAAAGAAAACATGGGATTGAGCAGAAATATTCCTCTGCTTCTCACATCTTAAATCAGGGAATTAAAAAAATTAAACCTCTTCTCACATCATAAAATTCATGCAGGAGAAATCTAAGCGGGCTTCAATTTCTCACACAGTGGAGGCAAGGCGTCCCTTTGTCCTTGTTCGGTTAGTGCATCCCTGTGCTATTTGTCTTTGTCAGACCTGTGCGTTTGAGTACCTGCACTCCAAAGTCCCAGTTTGGGCTGCGCTCCTGTATTAAATGGATGCGCTATAGGATATTGACTACTGCGAGTTTGACAAGACTGCCCTTTTGACAAGGTGAAAGAGGTCATTATATTCACCTCTGGGATGCAGCCAATATAAACCTCGTTCTTAAGGAGACAGAATGTATTTAGAAGCCAAGCCACAGGTCCAACACCCTCCTGGATACTGCCTAAGCAACAGAGATTGTAAAAATTATTGTAAAGTAGTCAGAGTCACCCAAACGCGATAAAAAAACAATCAATATTGTTTATTGCTCTCTGTGGTATAATATCTGTATGTAGGACAGATTCAGTAGACGTATCTTGAGCTTTCTGTGAGAAACAGGAGTTTCTGTTTGAGGGGAAATTAATGAATGCCAGCCCATCCACGGGGGAGATGAAAACATATGTAAATGAGCAAACCTCCACAAACCACTGCATTTCTTAATCTTCTTCATCTGTCCCACCCTTTTTTATGGTTAAGTGAGTTATTGCAGCCCTAAAGCTGTAGAAATCCTAGCACAGTTGCCACAAGAGACTAGGGTTGAATCCCAATGAGTGGAAAGCACTGATTAAATGACAGAACAGTCTTTTCCATTCCAGTAACTCCAGTGGTCAGACATTGTGATAGCAAGGATTTTGAATGTCATTGAGCTGAAGGAGCTTTTATACTCATTATCATTCTTTGCATATTCAGCCACAAGGTGGGCCCTGGGCTTCATGGCCTCCTTAATGCTCTCCTCAGGCTGAACAAAATTAGGAGAGTCTCACTGAAGAATCCCATAGAGCACCAAGGAAACTGGCCTGCTTTTTACAGACCACTGATAGGAAGTTCTGCTGCAAGGAAATCATTTTGATGCCCCAAGAACAAAGCTGACTCAAACTCAGC
The DNA here is from genome assembly GCF_023638135.1 of Falco biarmicus. Taxonomy (NCBI): domain Eukaryota; kingdom Metazoa; phylum Chordata; class Aves; order Falconiformes; family Falconidae; genus Falco; species Falco biarmicus. The sequence continues at coordinate 3,574,879 of NC_079293.1, read as the reverse complement.
AAAACTTTTAGTAACATTGCAGAAGCTTTAAATTGCTAAAAAGCCTCAGAAGCACAGATAATTCAGTTCTTATACAATCATGGGATCTCTGAAATATTTACCAATCAAATACTAAATGGTAATGGCCTTTTGCCTACCTGCTATTTACTATTTAGTATTTTTCTGCGTAAGAAAATAATCCATACCACTTAGAAAAGTGCATAAATTGTCATCTGGATTATGCCTCTCCTGTAAGCCCTCAGGAAAACTGATTGTTTGTGAGACTGGCTGCAAGTTTATGGTTCAGATGCCTAGAATCTTCAATATGTATTTATTATCAGAGATGCCTATATCCTTGCCTCTGTGGTTATTTTTGGCAAATTATGCCACAGAATATATCCATAATATCTCTGCATTAAGTCTAAATAATCAATACATAAAAGTTGTCTAAATTACATTCTGAAATAAACATAGGTGTGCCAGTGAAGTGATCTATATGAGGCGTAATACAGTCCACACCCAAAATAGGATGCAGGCTCTAATGAAGCCGAAGTCCTTGAGTTTGGCCTTGCTAAAAACAAATGTCAAAGCAGATGACTTCCAGAAATTCCTTCTAACCTAAATTATTCTTTGATACTTCTTTCTGAAGAAATTGACCACAAACATTTTCTACTACCAGTTTCTCACATATTTGTCCCTTATTTTGAAGGCCCAGCTGAAGTGGATGCCTGCTGTTAGCACTCCACATAGCTATGAATTGATAGTTATGTGGCGCAGGGTGCTGACCAACTGTATGTTTGTCAGATGAAGGGAGGTATGCTCTTTCCTTTTGATCAATCCCTAATAATTTCATTTTCTAGATCTTTTCCTTTTTATTTGCCTCATATTTCACGTGAACGTCTTAACCTAAGTCTTTTCGTATGCATGGGCACTGACAACAGTTTGTGAGAGTCACCTGTATTTAAAATGCCCTCTATCTTGCTGCATGTTTTGCATTTGCTTTCCCGGGTGGCTCTGTGCAGGCTGCTCAGACCGTCTTTCCTCACATTGTTTAGTATTCAATTCACTGCTCATTGGCTTAATCCTCTTTACTGCCTTCTATTAAAAAGGGGATTAAGCATTTCTAAAAATAAAAATAAATGTTTAAAAGTTTGAAAAGGTGATGCAAGTAACTGTGAGTGACTAGCAGTTTAAAGAGTTCAAACATCCTCTAATTAAACACCAGAGTCAAGGAACGCTAAATGATCCTAGGAGCCGAGCTCTTCAGAGGCTGGTAGGTGCTCATTGATACCACCAGGCCAGCTGCGCACTGGTGCTGGAAGAACAGTTATATCCCTATGTTCTGCCAGAAAGAAAGTTGGAAAGTTAGGAACAGACAATTTTTAAAAAGCGACTTAACGGAAGATGGACAGAGTCTTAAGTTGAAAGTTCCAGCCCATTTTCCTTCCTTTAACTTGTCAGAATAAGCCCTGAACATATTGCTCCAAGCTTATTCACTGCTGATCCCAATGGAAACAGAGCTGCTCAGCAAAAAATTCTGCAAAACGTCAAACTTTATCTTCACACTAAAAATTAACTACTTTCAAACAATAATCCGTATTTCTGCCTCTGACTTTGTTTGAAACATATTTACTACTAATCCCTGGAGAAAGTGAAAGTTTATGGTGTTTACTTGGGCTTTAAAAGAGACTTCTGGAGATGCTGGTAGACATCCTTCTTCCTAGCAGATATTAGAAGTTAATGCCATTACACAACTACACTTGCACCTACACTACATGCACAAATTCTTGGGTAACACATGCTCTTCTAAGACAGGAATCCTTGTTACAGAGAGGGAAGACAGGCAGGAAAATTGATGATCAAATATGGCGAGTTTTATCCAGTTCCAGCTGTCTATCCTTCAGTTATGCATGTGGGTTTTTTCTGCAATTACTAATCTCGTGTTGGTGTTGAGACAAAACAAGGTTTTCATAACCTGAAGGAAATGCTTTGTGGTTTGACTTGATGGATGATTTTACATACGTAGAAAAATAGGTAACAGATACAGGATAATTAAAATGGAAATAATTAACATGGGGAAAAAACACCCATTTCTCAGCATTAAAAAAAGAGTGCATTTCTGTTCTTTCACCTGAGGAATACAAAATTTAAGATGTACATTTTTCAGAGATGGGGAATACTCTGTAATGCATAAATATAATATTTAACAAGGATTACTAAAAATTATGAGAATCTATACAATAAGAAGATGATGGCTTAGATATTTATGTTAGTGAAGTGCAAAAGTCAGTGGAAGATCGATCTTGAATTCATTTAAAGACCCTTAGCTGAAGCTTAAAGTATGTGATAAGGCATCATAGAATCATTCAGGCTGGAAAAGACTTTTAAGGTCATCGAATCAAACCCAGCACTGCCAAGTCCTCTACTAAACCATGGCCCTAAGTGCCATATCTACACATCTTCTAAATACTTCCAGAGATGGTGACTCCACCACTTCCCTGGGCAGTCTGTTCCAATGCTTGAATGCATCCACAGGAGGCAATTTTAAACCAAATTTCGGAAGAGAAATTAATTAAAGCTGAGTGACTTCAGAGAAACATCAGCTAGAAAGTAAGCTATGAAGGCTTAATCAAAAATAACAATGGAGTTCTAATAAAAAAAAAAATGTGGAAAAGAAAGAGCATGTAGATAAGACCAGCAGAAATGTTACGTGAGATCATCCTAATGTCTGTGAGTTCACTGCAAAAGCCACCATCTCTTTGATGAAGTTTCTAGAGAGAAGGTTTCTAGAGAAACAAGCAGGCTTTGGAAGATACTTTTTTGTAGTTAACTGGCTTGAGTTTTAGTTAACTGAATTTTTCTATTCTGGAAAAAATTCTTGTGATAAGGTTTTTCTTGGCTATGATTTACCACTGGCTTTTAGGCAGCTTAGGACATGTGCAGTCACCACCATTTTGTCATAAAAATCAACAAAGTCAAGCAGCATGTTCAAATTATCGCAAAAATAAGAAAAGATTGAGAGACAGAAGAGGCTTATGAAGGAGATGTAAAATTCCTTTGAAGAGGAAAGACTTAAAATCTGATTGCTGTGCTTGTAGACTTGATGAAAGGGTTTGTCCAAATGTTAAATACTTTGATTACCTGCATAGGCCTCTTCTTCATGACTTCAATGTATGCCTTTTCTAAGTTCCTTAAACTGTATGTAAGTGGCATTGGGGAAAACATAACGATCCATTTTCAAATTGTCCTGTATATTTGTACCTTCGTGTACAGGTACCTGTAGAACTTCCACAAATTTAAGTCTTTTAAATGTAGACCCGAATTAGCACTTTATGTAAAGGTTTAAGTACTGTACCATGATTCTAAATGTTGAGGCTGTTTTTACCTAAGCTGGAGTTAAATAGTCTATCTTATTAAGACTGTTATTCTGATATACTCCTAAAATTGTCGAATATATTGATAAATTTCTCCTGAGAAGTGTCACATTATTACTTGCTTGTAAAGGAAAAGAGGAGGGGAGAAGAGGTAACCACAAAATTTTCTTTAAAAAACTTCCTGATTTAAAAGTGTCAAGAAAGACCATATTGTCTTTTCTAAATTATTTTCTAAATTTATAATTTATAATTTCTAAAATTTTAGTGTGCCTGGTTTTATTTAATTTGTTTTTATTTATCATATGTAAATATTTATCATATATAAAATAGCTGTAAAATAAGCAACCAACAAACATTTTCCAGAGAAAAACCCCACACTTCTGATGCCATAGAACAAAAATATAAAATTGTATATTTCTGTATTTCAGACCAAAATTTATGTGTAGGAGACGAGAAAGTGAGAAAGCTACCTGAAATAAGTTGAGTAGAGCAAGGAGTGCAAGACTGATAATGAAGATCAGAAAGCAGCAAAAATAAGTAAAGATGGTCTTCACTGTCCTTACTGTAAGCAGTGGCTCTTAGAAACTTGACTGTCTTATAATGGTGTGACAGCAAGTGTTACTTATCAAGGACAATGGGGGAATTCTGAATGCTACTTCTGCTTCAGGTAGAAGCAGAGAAACCAGTAATAGTAACTTTTTAAGATTAATTTTAAACAAGCACAACAAACTTGGTTATTTTCCTTAAACTCGTGAACCGGTATGTCTGGCTAAGTTCACAGAGAAATGGGATCAAAAATAAGCAAAATAAGTGTGATTTAATAATTTTCCTTTCAAAAATTTACTTTAACTACTCTTATTGGAAAATGCCTATTTATTAATGTAGGAAAAACCCCATATTTTTTAAGGCATTTGAAGCACTTTGAAAATTCAATCATACAAGTTTCACGAATCTTAGATATTTTTTTGTCAAACTGAAAGTGTCTGTGCTGTATCTGAGACCCTTGTGGTTAAGCTATCACTAACCTATGTGTCCTACTTTTCACAAGACTGCCCAACAGCCTGGATGTTAAGACAGTGTGATAGAAGTTACGATGAGAATTTCTATCCTGCATTTGGGAAACTGTTGTCAGAATCAGTACCTTAATATTTCTATAAATCAGAATACTGGTTGATGAAAATTCTTTTGTTAGAAAATGCCTTAGTAACGTGGTTAACACCATTACCTTAGTTAACTCCAGTGAAATTTTGAAATTCATAGTTTTGGGAAGAAAATCTTTACTCTTTATCTAATCTTGCCCCATCACCATAGTAGAAACAAATTAATCTGTTAAATTGGGTCTTTCCCTGTGATGATTTCAAAAAGAGGGGAATTTATCCAGTGTCCTATTTGATGCCCATATTTGAGCTAAATCACGAGAACATAAATCAGAAACTGAAGTAACAGCCGTTCAGCTGACAGATCAGGTAGGAGGGAACGCTTAGTCACAGTGATTAATAGGCCTTTTCAGGAAGCACTTAGATACCATGGTGATGGGTGTTATAGCAAATCCTCAGATAGTCCTTGATGACTTCATATGGTCTAATTCCTTTCTGACAGTAAAGGGAGGGTAAAAATTAGACTTCTAAATTGCCTGTTTGGTATTCACATGGAAATAGACGGAACAAACTACCATGACTACAGGGGTCTAGGTTGAGACTGTCATTTTCAAGGACACTTGAAAGGACAGCGCCTAATTTCCTCAGATGATTTTGAATCATTAGCTGAAGGTCTCATCTTGTGAGCTTTTATGCACAACTGCACATAGGTATATCCTACCAAAGTTTTGCATTTTATTGTGTAAGCATTAAGCTTTTATGGATTTGGGCTTAAAATAATAATAATTAAAATGCCCTGATTGGAAGCCTTGGGCAAAGACTCTAAGAGGGAAATGCGGAGGTTTTTTGGCTCCAAACGATGCCTATGCCTACAGGGAGTCCCACATCTGGCTGCAGTCTGATAGAATCACCATGGCCCCTGGTACCTATTTTGCCTGTGCCTCAACTTCAGCGAATCAATCTCATTATTCTTATTGAAAGAATAATCGAAGACTGTGGGAAAGCTGTCATTACCCTGAAGGAACAGCTACAGCTGCTATTCCTCCTGTCCCCCAGCAACAGGGAATGCTGCTCATTTTCAGCATTGCTGAATATGCTCAATGCTCCAGAGCTCTCCTTCTTCACTTCCCTCTTTCCTATGGAAATAACCAATTCCAGGCCTTCTTCTCTAAGACAGAAATATTGTGTTTCCTATACAGCATTCATAATGCTTAACCTTTTCTGAATCACCACATTGACTTCAACAATAGCTACTATTTTCACTTTGAAATTGTCCTGTTGTAGCATTTTTAGTATGAATTTGCCTAGAAAGAAGCCTTATTAAGAAAAGAACTATTTTTTTTTATATAGGTCATCTTGGAAAGCTTATTATATTTAATCTGACTAAAAATTAGAAAGATAAATACATAAACCGGTTTTTTTAAAGTAGGATTTCTAAGCAAATTTAAAAACTAAAAGCCTATTGGCATTTTGCCTTTCAATATTAAAAATAGATGCATTTTTTGGACATATGACACTTTCGATCTGATACTGAGCTGGAATAAACTGGCAGAGTTTCACGAAAGTGAATGCAATTGTGTTGATTATCACCAGCAGTAGATCTAGCTTTTACATTTCAGCTGCTATATAATAAATAATATAGCAATTCTTGTGTAGATAACCAATGCCACCCATTAATTTTATCAGAAGGAAAAGGGAGTTTGTAGATTCTTCTGTTTACAAAAGCTTTGTGTGAAGTGGAATGTAAATTGTAAGTAACTTAGTGTACACTATAATATTCCTGCTTCCTGGCAGCCCCGTTTCCAAGAGTATTTAAATACCAGCATATGGATGACTCTAAGGATTGTTCTGTAGCATCAGTATCTATAGTGAAGCATCAACAAAGGGATCTAGTGAGAACTAGACCTTCTTAACACCAGAGGCATTACTGATGGGTGACATCCTTTGCAGTGGTTACTTGCCACCTTCTCCAGCTGGAAATAAGCATCTGCTTATTCCACAAACAGGACTGCATGCACTCATAGGCTTAGTGAGATTATGTCTCTTGAATATATTTGCTCATTCGTTCATTTGTTAAATACCTTCCCTTCAACCTTCTATCTTTTAATCCGTTCTATTTCAATTTGTGGTTGGCAGCAACCACTTTTTGAAATAGTGATTGTTTGAGCCCAGAGTACCTAAACCACTGTCTTATCCGTAGGGCTGCTCACCTTAAGAACAATGGAGCTGCTTATCACCATTGGAAAGCACAGCTGTATGAGAAAAAGTCTTTTTTTGTAAGAGCTGAACGTTTCTGTCTCTATGAAATTATGCATTCCTCTAGCAAGAGAAACTTCATGTTCCAGTCTTACCATGATTCTATGCCTCTGGTTAGAAAAGATCTCTGAAGGTCATCTCTCCAACCCCAGGCTGGAACAATTAAACCTTTAGCATCCCTGACAGGGGTCTGTCTAGCCTGTTCTCAAAGTCCACAGCTGATGCAGACTCTTACCATTTTTGTTACCAGTCTGCTTTAGTGATTTGCTGTTCTTAAAGTGAGAAAGTTTTCCTAATGTCACACAAGGCTCTTATGCTGCAATTTCAGCTCATGGCTTCTTGACCTGTCCTCCACACAGACAGAAAGCAGATTGTTCTTTTTCCCTTTGCAGAAGCCTTTTACACATTTCAAAAGTGGTTTCGTGTTTCCTTTTTGGCTCCCCGTCTAGACTAAACAACCACAGTTCTTTCAAGCCTTCTCCACAGGTCATGTGAGTAGGGTCCTACATTACTCTTGATAATTTATGCCAGGGATTTCTCTTCCCACATCTTTCTTGCAGTTTGATGCCCGTAAAAGATCCAGCTGAAGCTGTACTAGCACTGGTAGAAGGAAAATACTGCTACATGTCTTTCAAGTTTGGTTGATGTATTTCACTGTGCTGGTCTATACTGTTAAAACTACGAAGTATCATTGATGCATACTCAGTTACTGCACCCCCCACCCCCCACCCCCACCCCCCGATATTTTTGCCGTTATGTAGCCAGTTGGACAAATAAACATTCTAATCAAAAGGTAGAATCTTGCATTTATGTTTATTGATATTTTTTCCCCTTCTCAAATATTTATTCCATTTGACAATATTGTTTTGATTTTGGAATCTGTCCTGCATTTTATGTTTACAACTTCCAAAATGACATGCTATGTCAGTTTAAGACACCTGATTTCTACTTCCATCATCTAAATTTTTACATATTGAATAGTACTGGATCTCTGCAGAACCACATCCGTCCATTTTAACTCTTAGTTCTCTCTGCTTTCCAGACATGTTGTCTCTTCACAGTCTAGAGCAGGCTTCTCCAGATATCATCATCTGGGTCAAATTCACCTGCGAACTACCTATTTCTGAGAAATCGGTTGTGTCTTAGATACATGTGAACACAAGTTCCTAACATTATTGAGGTTGGAAGGAGCCTTGGGAGGTCATCTAGCCCAACCTCTTGCTCAAATCAGAGTGGACAATGAATTTAGACCTGGTTGCTTGATTTTCATTGTCCATTTGAGCATGGAAAACTTTTAAACACAGTGAGCCCATAGCCTCTTTGGGCATCCTGTCCCAGTGCTTATTACCTTCACAGAGCAGATTCTTTTCCTTATATCCCTATGAACTTGCCCTGTTTCAGTCTACCGGTGCCTCTTGTTCTCCCTCTGTCCACCATGTTAAAGAACCTGGCTCTATCTTCTTGGTAGCTTCTTCTTATGCATTAGAAAGCTGATGCTTTCTCTCCTCCGGGCTGAACAAGCCCCTTTCCTTTGGCCCCTCCTCACAGGTTAAGTGCTCCAGCCCCCAAATATCTTGGTGACCTTCTGCTGGACTCTGGACCCAGCTGCACTCATTCAGCTTTATAAACACTCCTTGTACCAAGGTCCTGAAAAATGATTGCAGTATTCCTGATGAAGTCTATTAATTGCTGAGTAAAGGGCAATAATCACTTCCCTTGATCTACTGGCTATGCTCTTGTTGATACAGCTCAGTATGCAATGAGCTTTTCTGCCAGGGCACAGAGATGACTCATATTTGGCTGACTGCCCACCATGTCCTTTTCGGCAGAGCTGCTTTCTGGCAGCCAGCCCCCAGCCTATACTGCTGCAGGGGGTTAGTCTGCCTCAGGCACAGAACTTTGCAGTTGTCATTGCTGGATTTCATAAGAATCTTGTTAGCTCATTCCTCTAGCTTTTATAGATGCCTCTCAATTACAGCTTTGCCCTCAAGCATATCAACTGCACCTCCCCTCTCAGTTACCCAAAAACTTGAAGACACAGTTCATCTAGTCCACCAGGTCATTGATAAAGATATTAAAAATGATAAATCCCCAGATTAGCCTGTGAGGAACTTGACTTTTAACCAGTTTCCAGGTAGATTAAGAACCACTGTCTCTGAGTATAATCCATACAATTTTTCACTTGGTAGTCCATTCACCTACACCATAATACCCCAACAAAGATACCACAGGAGATGGGGTACAAAGCCTTGCTAAAGTCAAAATAAACACTGTCCACCGCATCTTCAGATCTAGTAAACTCATCATAGAAGTCAATCTGTTTGACCAAGAATAGGTTCTCTTTGGGTAAATACATGTTGACTATTCCCATTCACCAGAAATAGCTTCCAAGAGAACTTGCTCCTTGGGGAGCTCCTGGGGACCAGAGTGAGACTGATTGACTTGCAGATTCCTTCTTGCCTTTTTGAAAATGAGTATAATATTTCCCTTTCTCCAATTCTAATATATTATTTCTGAAAACAGAAGGCCAAAGCAATCAGAAAAAAATCAACAAATTTTTAAAGATCTTTGATCTGGGAGGAAGCTGAATTTATACAGTGGCATAACAATTCACTTGTTTGCTCTCTATTCCTATCCAAACACCCTATTTACTTTAACTGTCACTGAGTTAAAGTATTCATGTAACTATCTGTGTAATCCCAAAGATGCATTCTACTGTGTTAACAGGCTGCTTTGTATCCATCTATGAAAATCTGATTGCTTTTTTTACTGTGCTTTGCTTTATATTTATCTTCGCTGACTTTTGTTTGTCATTGATGTCTCAGGTATTTGATTGTGTGAGTCTTCTTCAGTCCTCACAACTGGTTTTCATTTTTCCCAAATAACTTTGTTTCATTGCAAAGTTTGAGAACTCACTATTAATCTTTTTTTCTGGATCTTCTATTAAGTTTTCTATGGCCCAAACAAAGATTTCACTAAGGTTCCATTCATAAATTCCCTGCACTGCAAAATCTGATCTTTAATATATTTTTTCCTTGTTTCCTACCTTTGAAACAGCTATTTATTTGTGTGAGGACCTTCCCTGGACTCTCTCTTAAAGAGCAGAATTGACCAAAATATATTAAAAGACAAATTTTGAATGGAAAGCAAAGAATATTGCAGATATGAAAAACACGCAGACAATTTAGTAAAGCAATATAATTAGCCTACTTGGAATTGGCCAGGATAATAGGGTTTATTGAAACCCTTCTATAAGAAATGCCTTTGGATTTTGATACGTATTCAGATTACTCCATTTAAATTTTATTTAGATAGAAGGCAAGTTTGTGTTTCTGAAAGGTTATCAGATGGCGAGTACATTTTCCTGCAGATTTTCAAAGCTAATGCAACACTACTCTTGCCTAAAATACCCAAATCAAAGTCCCAAATATGACAGTCGTTGAGTTCTGATTTAGAGGTAAAAGCATTACCTACTGAATCAATAACATCATCCTTTTAATATAAGTACATGGTGAAGTAAATATAAGTTTTGTTACTGACTTCAGTTGGATTTCACCTCTAAATAGCTCTTGGAAGCTTTTTAGCCATGTAGAAATAGCTATGGCTGACCTTGTTTAGCATGCTACATATTACGAGATTTCAGTGCAGGGAGATACAGCTTCAAATTTAAATTCAGTCACTGCATTGTCAAATATAAGTAGGCAAAAAATGGGTGAACAAGATCGTAATACAGAGCATAATGATGTTTTTACATTCTCTCCTTGCCATTCATTACTGCAAGCATACCTTAATCTTGAGATATTTATTACTATCATCCAGTAATGAACCACAGAGTATCTATAATGATAATAAATTGTCCGGTAGTTTCTTAATGTTGGTGTCTCTTAACTATGGATATTGTTACAATTTTATTTCCAGTGGTATCTCTGAGAATTTAATAGAAGCGTCTTCTGCAACAAAGATTCAAAAGGAAACACACTGACTTGTTTTTGCAATGAAGATTTGGAGTCAGTAAGCAAGGATGAATCACTTAAAATGATCATAATTCATTTGTCATCAGTCTGAATCTCAGAGAATGGAGTCATGGCTGATGACAACCATTCTTGGACAGCTACTTCGAATATCTCTACGTTGCTTGTGAACAAGACAGCTGTTGAGTTTTATGAAACATACATTGCATTCATCAAGATCTGAAAACTTTTGTAAGCATTTCAACTGAAATTCTCGCATCTGATTCTAAAGCATAAAACTGGCATTGAAGATGTTGTTTTCTGTAAATTTTACCTATTTAACATAGGCTTATACTAAGATACTTTCCATAACCTTCTAGAAATCTGGATCATTTGGTATCAAGATTTCCCGGTTTATTAAAGCTTTCTGTTGTTGTTTGTTTTTGGTGGGTTTTGTTTTGTTTATTTGTTTGTTTAAAAGTTTGCTATTTGCAATTGCTCAGTTAATTTTATATTTATTTATATAAATATATATGTATTTATTTAGAAAATACACCAACTTTGTTTTATATTTGTTCAGATAAGTTCCTGTGCTGTTTCTGAAATGTTCTTATAATTAAAGAATTATTGCCTTACTCTTTCCTTTTTTATGCAGTTTGGAAAGTTTCGATTTAAGATCCTCAAAGTGAAAATAATTTTAAATAGACTGATAGATTTAGGCATGGTGAGGAAGGTCTTTTTTCTTCAAATTCACTTAATCTTTTGCTTATAATATTACTTCTAAGACTTGAACTTAGCTGTGAATGTTGCTATCAAGTTTTCTTTTTCTGAAGAGTGACTTAGTATCTGGTCCATTGCAAGTAGAGAAGAACAGACTAAAGTATTATCATATGTACACACTACCAGAGTACCATGGAGTCCATTTAATAATCTTCTAAAACTCCAGACTTTCTTGTTATTTAAAAACTGGAACAACATTGTATACATTTTCTTTTTAAATCAGTAAGAGCTTGATTTGGCTTATCTTCTAGTTACGTTGGAAAAGAAATTGTTAGAATAATGCAGGTTTCGGCATCCTGCAAGAAAGAAAGTAACAAATACAGCCTTTTTGTGGATAACATCTAAACAATATTTATTCTATACTTACGAATATTCATGTTTTGATTAAGAAGCTGTTAATTCTTCACTGAAGTTTACAGACAGAGTTCTCAACTGCTGGATAAATGCCATTCTGTATTATATATTAGATAGACCTTAAAGGCTCTGGAAATATTTCTTGGTTTGTCTATAATACATGCTGGGTATGAGGGGATGGTGCTTTATAAGTACTTTAAGCTGTCATATACCAGCACTGCCAGAAATTATGCTTACCACTCACACCTGCTGTCGCTCCACCACTGTGCAATGAACCACACTGGGGAACTGATGGAGCTGAAAAATAACTGTTTCCTTCTGCTGTGTGCATTTTCATCAAGATCACACTCTTCGTTCTTTCTGCCACCACAAAGTTGTGCTGGCACAAGGGAGGATATGGCATGGAGGCAGGACTGGGTAACTTAGGATGCTACTAGCAGCAGTAGCAGTTTTAAAAAAAACCAAAACAGACCATAAATGAATGTTCCCCTTTTCACTGAGTGGCTTTCATTCTTCTTTCCATATATTTCCTGCTTTATTTTGCATGATCAGTCAGCTAACATAGTGCAGCAAAATTTTCATGTTTTTCCACTGTAAAATACTCTCAAAGTTGTGTATTTGTTCTAAATTAACAGTGTTTGGATGAAAAGTTATGGAGCGAGGTATTTTGCTGGAATCTGAGTAAAATCAAGGACGTGTTTCCAGCTGTCACATAGATGGAGGTGAGGGAGGAGGAAAAGGGTGATGTTGGGGGGAAAAAGGCTTTGCAGCTGTGTAATCACAGCTGCATCACAGGATGCAGGAGACAGCACTGCTGTTGAGCGCAAACAGTGAACCTGAGTGCCCTTAGCACACCTGCATCTCAGTATAATTAGTACAGCATTCTTGCTTTTAGAGCAGGATTACACATGTTTTACTGTCTGAAAGGTAGGTGGTATGCATCATGTTGAGGAGGTGACACTACTTCCCCTGAGTTTAGACTAGGCAACTAACTTTTTGATTGTTATGTTGCATAGACACTCACAGAGAGAGCATTTGCTAAAATTTAATTCACTGGGATCTTGTTACAGGGTAATGCTAGCATGAGGCATCAAGTCTCTTGAACGGAATGGTTGATGGCTGTCCAGACAGCAACAGGCATCTCCATTGCAAGGGTCCTTGCAGCAGTGTCTTCAGCTGGATCAGCTGAGACTCCTCAACCCGCTTCAGTTCTTGCAGTCCATCTGGCACTGGCACTATGTGACACCTCTACCATATGCGAGATCCACTGCAACAGATTATTTCAAGCTACAGACAAAACATCTCCTGATTCTCTTAACTGTCTATGAAAGACTGCCCCATTGGACTTACCTATGCACAATTTGATCAGTTTCGCTGCAGGAACCTCCTGAGAGTCTCTGAGATAGCATGTTTCTCCACCCAGGATGTTAATCAACACATTTAAGCATAGAAATTGGTCTAGGAACTGCAGGGTTTCCTGAGGGAAATCTTCAGGGCAGTCTGAAATTTCCACCGGGAGAGCTTTTGCACCAATTAGTCAAAATCTTAATTGAGAGGGTGGCTAGGAGTTCGGTCAATCACTGTCTCAAGTCAGACTATTGTCTAAATTGCTCCATTATCTCATCTATACAGATGCCTACATGGGGAGTTTCTGGATCACCCAAGGAGTTAATGACCTCAGCTCACTAGGTGTGCACAGAGGCACAGCCCTGTTACCCAGTTACACCACAATTATAACCATAGGACATACTTGCATTTCTTACTTCGTTTTATACTTAAGCTCCGTACCTTTTGCTGCAACTAAAAGCTAGGCAGGATGAAACTCAGCATATCAGTAACTGTAGCACTGTCTTAGGAGAAAGACTGATTTCTGAATACTGTTTTACTGAAAGGATTTTAAATAAGACTGTTATAATAATAATTTTTATGGCTTTAATGGATTCAAATTCACTTCATAGCAAATGTAAAGTGATTAAACATAAAAAGATAACCACTAACAAGTTTAAGACATGACCTGTTTCCTTGTGTTGGTAGGACCTGACTGAACAGCAAAGAAAAAGTTTTACACACATGCTTTTTCTTCTCTTAAGGACACCAAATACTGTGCCTACAACTTACGAACCTGAAGAATAACAAAACCTCATCAGAACGAGTTTTATACAGCTGATAGTTCTTACATGCTCAATACTAATGCACACTGTTGCTGCTGCCTTACACGAATGTCTAAACTAACCAAGTGTTCACTCAATAAGACCAAACTCACAAACTTTTAAAGTGCCAGTCTAATGAACTAATTGTGTCCCTTTATTTGCATTTAGCTTTTTAGAGATCATGGTAAATGAAAGATAAATTATTATTTTAATTGTAACAAAGTAAATTTAAATTTATTCAGAATAAAAAAAATGTAATTATTTGACAAAAAAATTAAAGTTTTTTTGTTGTTTGGTTCTGTTTTTCAAGTTTAAGAAACTTAAAAACAAGAAGTCTGACAATAGCAATAATATTAAAAGACTCAAAGCTTGCATATTCTTAATCTAAGTACTCAGAACAGCAATTAAGCTCTGTGTTTTTTCCTCTTGCACAGATGGTTTGTGCTTTGGCAGAGGCTGGGGCAGTGTGACTACACACAGCATGTGTTGAAGGTAACTTCAGCACCACTTATACCTCCATTCAGCTGTCAGGACAGCTGAGCTTATCCAGGGTCACAGCTCTAGAGCACAACCGAAACAGACCACCAGCTGGTGACATCTAGATGTATCAAGAAGGGAGAGGGGAAGAATAGAGCAAGAGAGATATGTCTTTTGAAGGTAATGTCCCTTGGACATGATTTTGGGACATTACATCTGGTGATCTCAGTCAATAGGATGTTGTTACACACAATCTGGAACTGTAATATATATATTATGAATTTTTGACTATTTTAGTTTCATATTTTGTCATCTAGCTTATAAATTATCAGTGCTTATAAATCATCAGTATCAATGTTAAGAGAAAGAAGTAAAAAAAGAGAAAACAAGATGAGTCCCTCCATTGTTAAAACACTGTCACAGCTGTTGCAGTGCTTTACCTACATCTTAGCAGTTACTACAAATATGTGATCTGGTGCTTGATTACTCCTAAATCACTTTAACAGCTGTTTTTAACAAGTATTTCTGAAAGAAAAACATCTTAACGGAGGTGTTGTTAATGCAGCTTTCTTTATCTCAAGACCTTATTCCTCCCTGCAGAATATCAGCAAATTCCACTGACTTTAATAGAGGCAATTTGTGTCCTGCAGGGAAGAAAAGACCCTGGAAGCATTAACTAAAACAGATTTCACACAGAAAACTGTAACTGAGGTCATCTTAATTCAGCTGCTTTACACTGTGCTGGCCTTAAATGAACTAATTTGGGACCTATGACCTTAACAGAGAGATTTCTCTATTGACATACTGTTAGCTGACGCAAAGTCTACCTGAGATCGCCTTAGGAGCTCTACATGACTGTATGACTGTACTACTGTAAATGTGAAATTCTTTTGGCTTTAGTAGAATCAGATATTGATATGAAACTTCCCTAAGCAAGCAATTTTAATTGAGTTAGGCTTAAACTCTTGTGGGTTTAGTTAATTTCAGAGTGGAAGGAAAAAAGTAATAACAAATTCTGATATAAGTGGATTAAGATATCAAATTATAAACCTTTTCTGTGACATAAATTTAGTTATGTAAAATCAATGTCTGTGTATATCCTATTAAATAGAAGAGAACCAGACACTGACCCTTGGGTCCAATGCTCCAAAAAAGCAATAGTAGTGTCCCCAAAATTTGAAGCTTGTACCATCTCTATCAAAGATTAGGTTTGGAAGTATTTTTGAAAATCTACATCAAAGCCAGGGATTCAGTTAACAGTTAAGAATACAGATGACCGGGCCTTATGTTCAGGACTCAAGCTTCCCTATTTATTTTCCCTTACTAAGTATAAGACACAGCCAGACTTGTAGCATTTTTGCACGCTGAAGGAGAATTCCATTTCCAAGTATTAAAAGATCAGGAAAAAAAAAACCCAACAAAAAACCACAGCAAAATCAAAACACAGAGTTCCTGGAAATAAAATCTGATAACACAAAAGGACGCTTCAGAGGGAAGACTATACTCCTATCTTAGTTAATGAAGGGAACTATACTTTTCCTCAGCATCTCACTCCTCATCCATCTACTTCACCTATATGAATCATGAGTCTACATATGGTCTGGTTCTTGGTGGAACTAGTTTCTTCTGTGACAAAGAGAGCTGTATATTGAACAACTCATGTCTCTCTGGGAACACAAGAACTTATCCCAGGATCTTCCATGAAACCATACTTACTGGCTAGCATCAAAACCATTGCACAGAGCTTTCAGTCAGCCTTCAGGTTTTAAAGAGGACTTGACTTCAATCTTTTGTAGTTAAGGATAGGATGGTTGTAGATATCTATTACAGCTTCTCAGTCTGAGTCCACCAGCTCAGTACCTCGTGGTTATGTGGTATGGTCAACACAGGACAAACAAGTGGGTTTCAGCTCATTCCTGGGGTAAACTGTACCACCTGATAGAGGGTGACTGAGCTAGGGGACTCCCAGGGCTGGAGGAGTCAATACGATGAGTGTCACAGGCGACAGGAGGGAATTATGGCTCTCTTGGCTCTCTGCTTCCTAGTGTAACCGTGTAATACAGCTTTGCCTTTGCAACTATACTGTTTGTTTCAGTGTAATCACCGTGGAGAGATGCTTACCAGCCCTGGCTGTGCAATTTCATGCCAGGAGGGAAAGAGTCGCTGAGGAGAGTGTATAGTAGCTGAGAAGATCATTGTATAGGTCACTAAGGAAACAAACTTGGACTCTCCATGTAAAGGAAGTAAACTAAGGTTCAGTGATCAGTCAGCTGCAACTACAGGGTCGACTATTGTTTGAGACCCCTTAGAAGACTCTAAGATACCTGTAAGGAGCGTGTGCGATGTTTAATTATCATAGTACTGCCTATTGAATGAATATGTATGATTTTTTTTTCTGAGAAATGTAATGCATAAATCTAAGCGTAGACTATATAATTTTTTTTAATAAAACACACGGCATGCACGTTACGTGGAACAATCCCCCGTGCATCCAGCACTGCAGTGAAGGAATGCCTGCTTCTCAGTGCTACGTTGGTGTTAAGGAGGTTTCTTATTCCCAGTTTCGGTGACACTAGAAGAGCTGCTGAAGCATTTTCCCTCCTCTCACTGACAGCTGAATCTAAGAACTTAATCTAGTCACAGTAATTCACTACTATATTTTTTAGTTATACAAGCAAAAAGGACAAATGATAGTAAACACAGGAAATAAACCCTATATAACAAATGTTTTAAAGTACTCATGTAAAATATGTTTTCCCAATATGTATGCATGAAATGCCAAGTAGACCCACACAGCTCAGGAATCTGTGCAAATGTAATTCTGACTTCTATCTGCACATCAGGCATTTGCCGTTTAAACACATGGACTGTTAAAAACATTTGGACTATATTGCATCTGTATGTATATGCATACAGATGCTAAAACAATTTAATACTTGGCAATATCTAAACAGAACATCAGTCTACATGAGTCCTGCAACAGGACCCTTGTAATCAAATGCTATATACACAGGTTTAAGGCAGAAACAAAACAGAGCAGATAAGAAGTTCTGATTTCTCTTCCCATGCAAAATTCCAATAACTTATTTTTTTAATTTGATCAAGATTGCTACTTTCAAAATTCTGTATTAGGTTCTGCACCCCAGTTTATATGTTTGTTCTCATGACCATATTTTGTAGTTTTAATGCAGATTGTTTATTTTGGACTGATGAATGTGACTGCTTATAACAGAGGGGTTGGATGTCCACCTTCACAGTGCCTTTCACTTACAAAACTCACTTTGTAGAAATGACCCCTTTGGTGTTACTGATGTGAAAGTTGTACTGTTGCTGCCACATTATGTTCTCTCAGAAGGATATACTGATTTTCTGCTTAATTTTCTTCTTCTGTGTTGTATTACTATATTTCTGTTTCTAATTTAAAATGATACTTGCTTTATGAAAATCTCCTTCTTATAGTTTCATATACCTCCACCACACATTAATATATTTTATAATAATAGTTAATTGTTCTTAATAAAAATGATGAATCACGCATGTGAATATTATGCGGAACTTCACCCGAGTTTCAAAAACTAAGTGGTTAACTTGCATTTCTCACTTTGTATCTCAGATCATGTTATTTTTCACTTAAAGGTTTTAGCATCTTTATGGTAATGATCAACCTTGTATAGGGCTATTCATGCATCTGTTAATTTGTCTTTATGTATTTGCCTATTTGGGAATATAATAGAAAATGGTATTCCCTTGTTTGCTGGTATATTTACGCTGTAGACTTCTGCCAGAATAGCCATGTCAGTGGGGTAGATGAGGTGGGATTTGAGACTGGTTTTAGCTGTAGCAGGCAAAAACCTATCACATAGACTACAGTGACAGAACTGTATTTTTGTCAGCTCTGTGAGAAAGATACGCTATGCCAGGCATAATAAAGATATGTGACCATAGTAGGAGAGCTTTACTGCCATGATGTAACAATGTAAATGTACTTGAAAAATACAGTTATGGTAATCATAGCCAGAGTAGTGAGAGAGGTGATTAACTGTTTTTTGTGGTTTGTGGGTTTGTATCTGTTTTGTTTTGCTTTGGTTTTGAGTGGGAATTGTAAGGCAGCTTTTCAATGACAAAAAAATCCATGGCAAACTTTAAAATATTTCTGGATCTGGGCTTTTCCCTACAATATCAGGGGAATAAAACAGTTTGCAAAACCTCAATGTTTTAGTCCATTTTGCCTTCTGGACTATTTCTTTACTGGATTCAGTTACTTTAGTAGGTTATTTTTTAGGATTTTTTTTTTTTTTTTTCTGGTAAGAAAAGGAGCCAAACAGAAGCTGGCTTTTAAAGTAAGTGCTTTAGCATGGAAAAGCTGTTGAAGCAAATAACGTGATTGGTCCACCTGTGCTGTATGTGTTCTTTCTGAAGTTTTTTTGTAAATAAGAAGGCATACAGCTCTACAACATGACGCTGTTTCCAAGAGTAAATTTTTCACTAGCACTTAGGATCCCATATTGATCTTACTCAAATACAATTTTCTGGAATTTGTATGTGTATTTGAGAATCCAACACCAAGCAGATGGGTGTTCATTTTACCTCAAAAATATAGGTAAGCATTTTAGGTGCTAAGGCCCCAATTTTAACAAGCTTTTATCAAACTCCTGTCATTGTAACAGCTGAAAATGTCAGTGTCATGGCAGATAACTCCAAAACGGAGCTTTCCTTCTGCCATGCTGTGCTGGGAGAAGTCTGGTGTTCACGCAACTCAAATATGTCCCTCCAGAAAAAGATATAAGAGGGTTCTTACCTAACAAGGATGGGATTTTGGTACTCGGTAAACTGTACACCTCAAGGAGAAAAATACTGACTTTGGGAAGAGCTGGACACAGATAAAAACTTGTTTCTCTAACAGACTTTTTAGAAAGGTTAAAAAAAACCCAAAACTGATGGGGGAATGGACCTAAACCAACTTCAACGTGAGAAATAAACTCAATATCTACTGCATTTTTGGAGACAGGTTATGCAAACATAATAAATACTGGACGTGAATACAAAAAGTAAATTAAAACAACATTCTGCTAGTAATGCCATCAATATTTTTTTAAAAATAATATTTCCTCTTGATTAAAAAATCCCCGTAGTACTTCTGTAGAAAATTGCTTTTTCACTGTCAGATTTTTTAACAAGCTTTATATCAGATTATCTTTACGCTGTTATTAGTTTACATATTTTCCACTAGGACTCACAATAATACATTCCTGATGAGATATAATGGTTCAGACTCCCAAGTCCAATCTCTTTTCTTATTCTGTTGCTTTTTTTCTCTCCTTCATTTTGAATAACTTATTTATGCACATATTTTGTCATTTTGTCATACTCTTCTCCTGGTTCTGAGATAAAACTTTCAAGATCAACTGTTATTATGAGTCTAGGTATTGTGGCAGTTGTTTATTTTCTTTTTATTAAAATGATGAATGCTTTTATACTCCATTTTTGCCTAGAGGCTATTGAAAAATTAGAAATTATATCAGGTTACTAATTTACAGTAAATATATTCTCTAGCATTAGTAGGTGCATAAGCACTTAAAAATCACAATTTTCATCTAGGTATTTTAATCTTCACTGGTATTAATTTCATTTAATATACTCTGGCCTATCTACAATTAAGCACATTATCCTTTACATTTCTATTTATCACAAAGGATTTATTTCTGTCCTTTTTGAATCTTTTTGGAAAAATAAAATAGTGGCAATTATGGATTTATTGTATTTGAATTTGTAAAGCTTGCATTTTACCTTGCAAAACTGCAGTAATAGAAAAGTGCAAGTCAGCTCTCACGTTTTTCTTTATGACTTCTGAGGTGGACAATTTCTGTAAGTTTTTTGACTGTATGTTACACAACTGAGATGAAGGTTGCTTTAAGGTAATTTTTGTGTCTCCGCTAATACAGACTTCCTGAAAGACAACTGGATTCCTCATAAGCAGAGGGAAGGATCCTTAATGTTTCCTTTTTTTTTTATTATTTATTTTCAGAATGGAACCCTACATCATTCAGATTGACAAGACCGTACAAAGGTTCAGATGCTATGACTTCACCCAACTGTTCGCACTGCCAACAAGAACTTAAGCAAAGGACATTTCAGGAAATTGCTTATATTCAAAGATCTTCTAATCTTTGACATACTGATTACCCATCACAAGGCTTATTTTAATCTCTCTCATTGCATGAAGTGCTGATCTTCAAAACAGCAGGTGCTGAAGTCTATCACATAGCCAAATTCTTCCTTATATGCATAAAATGGAGTTAGCAGACGTTAATTATATAGGTGCCTGAAGTCAAGCCTAACCCACCTGAACCATACAGCTGTAAAGTTGATTACAAGATACTCTTTCAAGGCAGGTACTTTCTCTCCAGTCACTTCCATGGAAGAATGAGTTAGGAGATGGAAGATTAGGTTGAGCAATTATATTTCAACTATCTTAAGTACTCCACATTTTGAAACTGAGCATCTCTCAGATTTTAGCTGTTGGAGATCCTTTCTGTCAGTCAGAAAAGTTGCCATAGCTAGTGGTATAAATAATATTTTCCTTGCATGACATTTAGGGAAGTAAAGTAGGGTTCGTTTTTTTCCATGCACAAATCATTGGCAGTATAGAGTAAGCCAGAGGGGAAGGTCTTGTGGGAGGACCCACCGGATTGCTGCCAGAAGGCTTTGCTGACATGCCTTGCCTGACAACCTGAAAGGGGGTAATTCTGATTTTTTTCTTTTGTCAAGAACATTAGCAGCAATAAATAGCAATTTTGTAAATTATAGCTCAGGGAAAAAAAAAAATATCCCCCAACAACAAACAGTCAGGATTACAAGAAAACCAGGGATAAAATATGGAAAAGTCAAGGGATCTGTAACCTTTTCCCTTCCTCTTACTAACTACAAAAATTGTTGCACGTGTTTTTTAGATATTGGACATTACATAGTTAATTGATCCTTTTCTGTGGATGGGTGAGATATTTCTGCCTCTGGTAATGTAGCATTCCAGAGCTTACAGTCTGTTTGTGCTTGCATTTACAATAATAGTGAGCAAATGTTTAGAATCACTTTCTTCTTCAGCAAAAATGAACACTAAAATAATTTTGGCTAATAATAAACCAGATATATACTGTACCTTAATGTCTATTAAATATCTCCAGTTATCACCGCTAAATACTTCCGCTAAATACGGAAATAATTTAACATTGTAAAAATATTGTTATATAATAAATTGTTGATGTAACTATATATTGGCATATAATAAGCCTACCACATGTCAGAATTTAAAAGTGCCAACCTCTAGTTTGCTTCCTTAATGTATAAGTATTATACAGTCTTTAATTAATTTATTGCATACTATTATTCCGGCTGGATTTGGCCTCAATCAGTTGACAGGTACCCACTGAAAATAAATTGGCAGTTATACAATATAAGCTCACTATTCACACCTAAAAATTATTTCAGTTTGATACATGTGCTTATGCTCACTTTCCTTTCTCGAGCTCCTTTTCATCAGTAATTGAAACATTTAAATCAAGAATCTATGTATCTGGCTACAATATTTCATTTATGTCGCATGGACAATCAGATGCAAATATCCACTCATTGATTTTGCTTATCTAACTAACCAGTTAACCAAAACCAGCATTTTATGTTAAACTAAGTACAGCTGATCAAAATGTATGTACTTGTGAAAAGTGTATATTTTTTTTTCCTTTCTTTGCACTGAGTCAGCACAAAAAATAAAACCGTGGAAAAATATGATCAAACTGTTTTGAAATTAAAATATCTTGCATGGTTTTATTTATTTGAAGAGGTGTTTAATACACTGAAACACCTCTAGAACCATAAGCAAATCCACAAGTACTGTAATCTAGCCAGACAGACGGGTTGGCAGGGGCAGTGACACCTGAAGGATGGGCTCAGAAAGCCATGCATGGACCATGTGTGATGGGCCGTGCACATGCAATTAGCATCCAGTCTGACTTTTTGCCCCCACAAGACACTGACACTGCACAGTTTGTCTGGCTCTGAAGGTGTCAAGTCAGCTCTGTGCCTCCAAGAAAGTAGCCCTGTCTGTGCACATGCAGCAAGTCTGAGGCTCTGGAACTGATGAAGCAAGAATGCAAGACACAATGCCTTTTGCTTCTTGAGGAAGATCTGAACATGAGAGGACTGAAGAAATAACTCTTCTAAGTACTAAGATGAAAGAATATAAAAATTCAGTATTAACAGTACCCATAATTTGCATTGTGACAGAAAACGTCACTGAAATCTATCTTGGCAGGAAAATTCCCCCCTTTTTTTTCTAGCATGTTTATAATCCTGGCTCAGTGTAGTACCGCTGAAATCAAACATAGTCTCATTCTTTAGCCTTGTAATTTCAATGGGATTAAAGAACTGAAATAAAATTTAATGACTGTTGAATCAAGTCTGATAATAGTTCCATAAAACTGCATTTCTTTCATGTACAAAAATCAGAGAATTCCATCCATTTTAGTTTTGTCTCATGTATCAGTGCAGCATCTGAACAAACAAAGTAAAGAGTGTGAGAGCATCTTGAAGCACAAGGCATAACTGAAAGGTAGCAGTGATCACATAATTATAAAATAGCATTATTTTTACATTTAAAGGGACAATGTTTCAATAATATTTTTAAAGGTCATAAAACTAGTGTTAGATTATTCACTTGAAAAGGACTTGAGTGTTCAAAACACAGTCTGCCTCTGCATCTTTAAGCAGATTAGCAGCAACTCGGCTTCAACTCAGCAAGTTTTTCTTCCCCTCCTGCCCACAGCAGGAATCCCCCTGTGAGTGAGGAGGCTGTTTTACAACTGAAACGTTAATTGGAGACAAACAGCCATGGTGTAAAACTAGCAAGTTGGTTTGTTTGTTTTGCTACTGGAGAAGAAAACAAACAAACAGATTATCATGCTGGCTACTTTAACCACAACCAATATTTTGAAATTCACCCTTAATTCACTTGTAAACACTTGTAAGTCCTTACAAGTTGTTATAAAGGATACTACCACAATAGTCCAGATCTCCAGAGAATAGGTTATCCTACTCTGTTTAAGAAAAAAAAAATAAAATAAAATGAGGATTCACTTGTCAATTGTGCTACATCTTAAGGCTTATGACTGAGTTAATGTTTAAAACCTGCTTGTGTTGCATGGGAGAAGGAACACCTCAGAAAGGCAGTCTGAGCTGCAAGCACCATATACTACAGTGTGGGGTACTGGCAAGAGAAATGTTTGAAATGCTTTCTTTCTGCAGAACTTAGATACTTCAGTGTAGGATGAAGGAAGGTTTGTGTGAGGTAGCACTGATATCCCCAAACATCCTTAAAAAAATTACAGTTCTTGATAGATCAGCTTATGCTCACCTTTTGTCAGGTATATACTTAAGATAATAACCCAGAAAGGGGAATCTTTAGTTCAGACTCCTTTTTTTCTTTCTCAGGAGAATGATCTATCCGTATGGCTGGAGAAACTCAGCTTCTCCTGACACCATGCACTTTGAAGATGCCTTCGGCCAATATGAAAGCATGAATCAACAAATTACTAGGAACGAGTTATGATTCTTACCTTTGAAATGTCCAGTTTCATTTCGCTCTCCTGGGATGACTCCTGTGTTTTATTCATTGACTCTTGAGTATAAATGTAAAACAATTCCTACAGCAGATCTTATTCTAAAGGAAACAGAAAAAAATGCAGATTTATCAATGAACTATGGATTGCAGAAAGTGTTTCAGAACGCTTTTACAGCACCTTCTAAAGGAAGTTTTATTTGCAATCTACTGCTGAGTTTTTCCTTGAATGTTTGATAAAAAAGTTGTCATACTGAGACATCGCTCTATTTCTACACACCAGTTGTATGTCACAGATCAGAATAACAAAATCAGTGAATATTTATTCATTGCACAACTATGCACTTGACAATTTCTAATACGGCCCAACAGGTTAGACCGTAAACTAACTGACCAGAATCTTTGCCTCAGCTCAGACAGACCATTAGTGAAATGTGATGTGAACATTTCATTCTTCTTATGGACACGTTCATTTCTACATTTTCTCTTTGCCATCACTGTCCACTCTCACATTTTCAGTGGAATTATAGAATGGCCTCCACAACTATTTTAGTAGCATTTAGTAAAGTTTTCTCAGTTTCCTAAGCTTGTTAGTAAGCCACTTCAGGCACTGACAAACCAGTATATTAATGGCTCGCAGGGCCTGTAAAAAGCTTAAAGAGCTGAATATTTTCAGGGTGATTCATGGGAAGTCATGGTCCATCACTAACAAACAAACAATAATACAAGACTTGTTCCATTATTTTTGTAGCTCCATTAATGCGCAGTGCCCACCCTGAAAGAAGTGCTGAGCATGTATTGATAGTACCTGGGGACAGATGCAAGTCTCCATACCCATTGTAAACCATCTTTCTGAAGTGAATAATAGTGGAAAATATTGTTCATGGGTGGGATCTGTCATCCTCTAGAGGTACCTAGTTCTTTTTAATGGCTACTGAGAAAACTAAAGGCTCATTGGGTATGAAGGTGCATAATCTATGGAATAGGAATTCCGCTCCTGTGGGAAAATCAGTATTGAAAAGTTCAACCTCCACAGGGTAAGAGCCTTGATAAAGGTTGAGATTACAAGAAGAAATAGAATCAAGGAATAGAACTTGAAAAAAATAAGACTAACTGAAAGATCATTAAAGGCTGGAAAAAAGTGGCCTGGTTTTGATTATTTTTTTAGAGTCATAATGTTATCCTATCTAGGGAAAAGGGTGATCAGCATGCAAGCTGAAAGGACAGAATTTTGAAAAGGAGAAGACATAGAGGATGGATTCAGAGACTGCTATTACTCTTTACCATCTGTTCATCCTTCCACTGAGGCCGAATAAATATTTCTTTTGTACAAGAACAAATAAGAAAACTACTAAATTTACTGTTACGTGATAGTAAACCCTCAAATAAGGTATTTCTTTCCATGCCGGTAAGCAATTTTGCATAAGGGAAAGATCTTCTACTCTAAAATGTAGTCCCTGGTGAATTTTGTACAAGCTAATTATAGACTGGTGAAAAAAAAAATAATTGAAGTGCTGACATAATCTTAAATAACAGCATTCTAGACTGAAATTCCTGAGTTGGATAACTTAATACATTTTTTGAAACTTTGCTTAGCTTTGTGTACAATGTTGGCTTTGAAGCAGACATGGTAGCTATTTGCAGCCCAGCAATGTAGCCCCAAAAATTTAATACTACATATAATGGTACAAAAGTGATTAGTATGTTACACTAAGATCTGTATGGTACGCACTGTATATGCCCATAGTATGAGCAGTTCCTGCACCATGAAGATTAAGGCTTAAGTAGCAGAATAAATGCAACTGTTATCTATTTTGTACAGTGCAGGACTGCAGTACGGAGGTTATTGATGATGTCCAAGAAAGTCTGTTGGGAAGATGAGAAGTGAACTAAGATCTTCTCAGTGTCTGATTTGTGTCTTGAACTTCTGTCATTCTACTGCAGTGGTTTTTTTTCTCTGAGACTATCAAACTAATATGGCTTACTCTTTTTTTTTTTTTTTTTTTTTTGTCTAAATAACTTCAAACCGTATTTTCATACTAAGGTAGGTCCTGAGTCTTCAAACTCTATGGCAAGATTAGGAATGCTTACTTACATAGAGAAAAAACCTGAAGCTAAATTTATGAAAGGAATATTAATAAATCCAATTTTGCATACACCACTGGGAATGATGAAATACAAAACAGAACAAATGTCGCCGTACTCATCCATTATGATCACTTCTTAATTCAGCTGGAAATAACGAACACACCTTCTAGGGCATCTTGACAGGGAAATTAAATTCTGCCTGTGCAGCTGTCCGTAGTTTGAGTTTGTCAAGGGAGGATAACTGCAGTTTGCACAGAGCTGAAAGTAAGCAGTAAAACGTGAAGGTGAGGTCTAAGTATACTACCTAGGTACTGGATTACTTGGATCACTATCTAACTTGGATAAGATGTTCATGACCTTCTTTCCTGTTTTGTTTTGTTTTGGTTTGTTTTTTTTATAAGTATATAGCCTCTGACACGACTTCCCCTTTGGAAAAGCAGAGCTTGCTAACATGCTTCATTTGGATGTCCTTCTCTGGAAAACTTCTGTTGATTGGGAGGAGAGCCAGCAACCAGGCTGACATGATTATCAAACACTGCTGTAATACACAGTCACCGTTAGAACAGAGGTCTTTGTTTCTCGAGAGTAAAGATGAAGACCATCCGTAATAAGATGTCTTTACAAAGGGCAGAAGGGTAGCTGCATGAATACTCTGTGGTTTAAGAACAGCAAGGGCTGTCTCTCACTTTTGTGTATAGAGGATAACAGTACTTTCATACAATGGAAGAAAAAGCATTTACATGAACATGTCAATCATTGAACTAAGAAAGGTTTATCCCTGTAATCTTAGGGAGCACAGGGGAGATGTTTCCATTGTTGTTTTTTACATGTAAAGATAAGATCTAGGAGACCTGTAGTCAAAAAGCAGCACCAGTTGAGCTTCCCACTCTACATTTCTTTCCCTACCTCCTAGTAAATGCATGTGGCCCTAAGCTTAACAATCATCTATGCAAAGTTAAATATTTACGAAAAAAGTTTCACTTTTAAAATAACATCTGCATTTTTGTCATGCATGTTTATGCTAGATAAGAGGAAATGTGTTTTCAGTCAAATGCAAAAGCATCAAAGTTCTATTTCCTGTAAAGAGAGTAAATTCTTTCCCTTTAATACAATATGCAGGAAGTTTCCAAGAGCTCCAAGATCAGTTAAACAATCACCTTTCTGACACAGCTGCCAACCCTCTTTTGGCTTTAAAAGAAGCAGCTCCAATGTTTTCTGGAGTGTCTAATCTCTGCTAGATAGATTCCATGGAGACACATTCCAATGGTTTAATCTCTACTTAATTGCATTTCATGAAAATAATAAATGAGAGACTTGCAGATCATCACTGAGGTTTTAGATGCTGACCATTTTATTTCAAATTAAGAGAAAGTAATAAAAGCAACAAACCTAGAATTTAGGTCCCGAAATATACACACAAAACTTGCAGAAATATTTTGCTTTAGGAAAGGACATTGTAAATTTTAGGAATTATTACATCCTATACTGACCCTAATATTACAAACACTTGCAGTCCTAAAGCTGGACTAAAGAGTTAGGTGAGTATTGGTAGCAATAGTTTCAATGAAGGCAATTATAAAGTTAATCATACATATAGGTGTTTACAAGACCATAACAAGACCATAAATTTTATTAAAAATTCATCTTTATGAATAGCTTTGTCATGTCTTCATCAAGATTCCACTTTTGTGTCCTATATGTAAAGAAAAAACAAAAGGCTATTTGAATCTATGGTAGTTTCCATTTTGTGTACATTAGAGCAGAAAGAGCAAAGAAAATGTGAAATTAAACAGTGTGTTCCCCCTTTATAACAAGAAATCATAACAGAAAATCAAAATGGAATGACAAATGGAGTCTGTTTGTACTACAACAGTTTTATAAGGGGCCTTAGATTAACTTCCAGTTATAAATAATACTAACTTCTAAATAATAGTTGTGTCTCACTTTACATAAACACCTGCTGAAAACTCATTTGAAACAGACCTTTGTCATTTGCTCCTTTATACAGTGGTGTATTTTCTTCCATTTAGTTAAATCTAAACAAAGGATAAAACAAAAATGATTCTAAAACCATTAAAAAAAAAAGAACATAAAATGAAAACACAAAGGCAAAATTCATTTATACCCTGTCTCAGTTATTACTCAAGAAAGTATGTCCTAGGACAAATCATACTGTCTCTCACTATTCAAATGATCTATATGCGACTAATATTTTTAGCAGAGAAATATTGAAATGTGAGACCTGTACAAGGACTTGCTGCTGATTCACCCAGATAACAATGATAATTATTAGTTCTCAATAGGATAGATAATCTTGAGATGAAATGAGATGAGATGAGATAATAGCCATGATTGGACTTCTATTAAGCAAAAGTAGGATATCTGTTTAGAGAAGAGGACCCAGAGGGGAAATGGAGATGTACAAAAACTTGTTTGATTTATATAGTTCTGTGACTTAGAATACCAGCCTGGGATTCTAATTACGATTTTACAGTTGAAATAACAACAAATGTTCTCCTCCATCAACTGACTGATTCCAAGTAATAACTTGTTCATCTCAAACAAGAGTTCATTTGACTTCAAGTGCCAGCTTAACAGTTACCATGCAAATACAGGAAATTATACTTTTTTGCTATGTCACTTGCATTACTGATAAAATATTTAACATAAATTTGTAGTCTTTCCCATGGGATAATTTCTAAATGTTTTCATCTGGATTTTCAAGGGGGTGAGGTGGGGCGTTGGTCTCTTGATAAGGATGGCAGTGGTATCTTATCTTACTTCGATTCTGTGAAGTTGTGATCACCTGCTCACATAGAGACGCAGACGTTGTTGCAGTCCTTGTGGTAATAAAAACTTTTCTTTAAAATCCTCTGATGAGCCATTGAGGAAAGGATATGAGTAATATTCAAAATCCAGTGCATATGACCTTGACAGACAGCCAATACAGAGCACTATAAAGGAACACACAGTGAAATCAATATGGAAAAAATAAGTATAATTTTAAACACATCCTATTGAGAGGGAGTTTTTCTCTTCATCACTCATTCACAATGGAAATGGGTTGAGGTAAAATGAGAGTTTCCATATCCTCACATATGGACAAGTGTATTCACCAACCCCCCATTTTATTTAATACAGCATCTTAAGAGGATCAAGATGGATCCACTGGAAAGATTTTGGTATATATTCACCCATAAGTCCAAGAAGTTAGAGAAATGAACATCTGAAAATGGTATACATGTTTAACTATCCTCTTGAGTGCAGCTCTGCTTTTTCCAGATAAACATCCTATAGTAGGTCACTGGAATTCTTCTGGCACCAGGTTATAATGGCCAGAGGTCCCTTCTCTAACTCTCCACAATTGTTTCACACAGATCCTAAATTACTTAACACTTTCTTGAATGGATTCCACTGTAACTTAATAAAATGTGCTAAGGGGAACCGAGGAGCAATACTGGAGCAAATCTGATTTCAGCTACCACCCACCCTTTAATTGCTTCAGTGTCTGAACTCTCTGACCATTTAATCTTTGAGGCACTAGTAATGTGCCCAAATGATCAGTTACAAGTTTTTAAAAATTGCCTTGTGTACAGGCATTTGGAGCTCTTGGTAGACTGCATTGGGAAGGAGTTGCTATAGAAACACCACCTTAACACACTCCATTCACTGATGGCTATAAAGAGATACAATGGTCCCTGAATAACTACTGCTAATCCACATGACATTGGAAAATTACTAGGTTTTTGCTCTCAAAATTCTTACTTACAATGCCAAGGCAACTCCCCCTCCTTCTCTGCACCCTAGCTTCCCACCTTCCCATTCAAACCATTTCAGATGGAACTTTGAATATCTACTTGAATGCGTTATTTTTTTCTGTTTTGTGAAGGCAGCTGAATTTAGCAGTGATCTGCACAATATGAAGAACTCAATAGAATTAAATAAAATCAGTTGCTTTGTCAGAAAAACCTGTACCACCAACTGGTAAAATAAGTTGGGAGCATCAGGTTGGAGTAATGCTGGGAAGAAATGAACCTTTTGTTTACTGTAGTTTTTCCTGTTTAATTCAGATTGCTTGAAACCTGAAGCTCCATCCATTGATCCAATTTACCTATTTTCCGGATTTTTTCTCCTTAGCCTGGTAGGTGATGAAATGAGTTCTTTCAGACATTCCCTATTCATCTTTAAACACTCCCAGCATTGCACCACCTGTGAATGGATAGAAGTACATGCACAGTACAATTAATCTTTATCAAGTGTTATTGTGATTCAGTTCGAGATGGCAGTCTCTGAAGAAAACTCAAAAGTTAAATCTAACAGGACTAAAAATAAATCCAACCCATCTCATGGTGATTGCCACAGCCTAACATTAAACCATGCGTTCAGGAGGTAGAAGACCTGACTTCTAGACTATCCTCAGCCTGGAGAGAGGTTTAAACCAAAGAGAACACAATGGCCATTTCATCTCATTCAGAGTGTTTCTTAGTCTGTAAAAATAAAAACAAAAGAGCAAATGATTAAAGCAGAATGATTAAGGAACTTACCTAGAATAAATTACCATAAATGGGTTGTCCTCCAAGGGCAGTGAAGAAAAGGGGACATTTAAACAGGATCTTCCTCTGCAGATGTTAGATACCTGCTTTCCTCTGCTGACTAAGATTGCAAGTGGTTCTTTTAAATGGCTTGGGTTCGTTCCTTCTCCTTTCTAGATGTGAGCATCTACAGTATAATTCAGGTAATACCTGGGGTAGATATCTAAAGTGAGTAAATTTCTTTATAAAATTCTCAATCTTGTAACTAAAATAAATTCATTTATTATTTGGTCTATAAATGTTTGAAAAATTACTCTCCCTGTCAGAATTGCCCTTTAATTGGTGCAGAGAAAACCTGTCAGAGACAAAGAGAACTTGAAAGTGTTCATGTCTAGTAAAAGAACCCATCTGTTCAGATATTTTACTTTAATATTGACTCATTGTCTCCCTTATCTCACAGAAGTTTGCAGTACTTAGAAAAGACCAGAAAAAATGCTGTCAAAAGTCTATGGTTGGTTAAAGTGATTCTGACATATTTTTTTTTCCCTGAGGCTGCATTAATTATATACAAGTTTTTAATCGGAGGAAAACATAAAATGATTTTATTTTGTTTTTTCATTTCAATTGGGAAAACAGTGAAGTTGCTTTGATTTTATTTGTACTCTCTCCTATCTTTTGACATGGCTACCATTACAGAAAAATCAACTATTTCTAACATTCAACAATATTTTTTGTTTAACAGTTGTTGAAACATCTTATTTTCTGAAGGTAAAATGTATGGATATAGAAATGGAATAACTTACCTGTGAATAGCACCAGAACATTGTTATTAAAAAAAAAAAAAAAAAAAAAAGGAAAAAACCTTCTTTGTTTAGTGAGTTAAAATCTTTAAATCCATCTGTTTTTGTGCTTTTTATAATC
Source organism: Falco biarmicus (assembly GCF_023638135.1). Classification (NCBI taxonomy): domain Eukaryota; kingdom Metazoa; phylum Chordata; class Aves; order Falconiformes; family Falconidae; genus Falco; species Falco biarmicus. The sequence goes on along the minus strand of NC_079293.1, from coordinate 3,543,311 downwards.
AATGATAATAAATTGCAAGAAATCAAAATGTTCCATGAAGATAGTTTCATTTATTTATGAACAGGGGATAGCTCACCTGATCCAATTAAGCTCAAAATTATACACAAGTTGAAATGTCAGGTTCTTTAACATCATGTCACCTCACCTTATTCAAATGAGACACAATGATGCCAATAGTTTTTATATTAACCCTGCATAGGTTGATTTATATAATATTAATCACAGCTGAGGGAATTCTTTTTCTTCAAAACTTAGATAACGAAAAACACTATCTCACCCTCATATATCATCAGGAAGTAGTCTCTGGTCTGATGTAACAAAAATCATCTCCTGTTATATTATTTCTTTTTTGCTTCTGCGCTTTACTTCCCATTTCAGAGATGCTTCGATGGTACAAATACTCACCTTGTAGTGTGACTGCACAGTCCCTACTTCCCTGTCCTGTTGAACCATTGCTTTCTTATTCACTCTAAGAAGTGATCAATGCTGTATTTGAAAGTAATGAGTGTTTTAAAACTTCTCCCAATAAAGTTGTTGGCTTTCTAATGTTCTGTGTTTTCTTGAGGTTTGATGTTTACTGTGAAAATACAGCACACCTCACTCCAGACACCAGATTCAAAACAAATAACACATCTCCCCCCCAGCCATCTAAAGAAACACTGTCTTATTTGCCTTTGCCCAAACATTGCATTTTGCAGGTTGAAGATTGAACATGTCTGCAAATTCACTGTTTATTAGCAAATCCTCTTATAGGATGGGAAACCTGAATTTAGAACAAGTTATTTTTTTCACCTCTTGTATGCCATGGGGAGAGTGATTTGAAGTAATTGTGAAATTAAGTGACACCCTGACTGTGAAATGGTAGCAGACTGTATATGATTTCTAATTTAGTAATCCTTATAAGTAACCCTGACAGTTTTTGAATTTAATCAGAAAGAGAAGGAAATCTGTTTTGAAACTATATATTTTAATTTTAGATCACTACAATTATTCTGTTATATACTAAATTAAAGAACATCCTTTATTATGTCTGTAATCATTACATGATTTTGAAGGTTAATTGGCAATAAAATCTGAAATGTCCAAGCTGTTCCAATCATAACTATTATATCATTTTTAGAATAAAGATCACATAACTATTGAACTATAACAGACCTCCCAGTTTTTATGAAATATGTCTCAGGAGGTCTGTTAATCTCTTCTGGGCCATCTGTCCTATTTGAATCAGAGAAGATAAAGACTTTTGGGATCAGGGAGAGTGGTGCAATGCATTCTGGGACACATCTAACGTAGGTGGAATCATCCAGGAGGGACTATTAAATAAGGATCAATGAATAGGGCACACGAATGGCTAGAAGTCTGGCTAGAAGACTTCTAAAACTGTAATTCTTCACATGGAATTTTACCAAAGTTTGCTGAAGTTAGTAAGAGAAAGGAAAACTACAGTGGCTGAAGTTTGGATTCTTCAGATTTTATCAGAAATTACTTCCCTTATCTTTGTGCTCTTTTCCTCCTGCTCACTGTATTTTTTGGCTTAAAAAGGAAACCCCAAATTATTCTTTTTAAGTAAATATATACTGAAAAATGGCAATAAAATCTAATAAGACTGTTGGCCTCAATTGTTGAGACTCTGTCAGAGGAAAAGCTTTTTGTTTTTTGGGGTTTTTTTACTACAAGCTGTACTCATGCTATAAAACATTTAAAAAACTACTAAAGAAAGCAGCAATAAATAACAAAGCACATAATTATGATAATGAAATTTACTAAAGTCTAGCAATCATGGGCACCTCATATTGCTGTGGTAAAATGAGCAGTTAAAACTGCAGCCACCTCTGGGAGCAGGTGCCAGAAAGGCTCCAAAGCGCCCGGCTCCTCACCGGTGTTGCGTCTTGATGCTGTGCCATATCCATGTTCTCCTCAGGGGTAATCTTCACACTCCTTCTGTCTCCACTACCAGAATGGTTTGCTGTTGGTTTATCAGCCTACCCCTGAGAAAAAGAACACAGAAACTTCTCTTTAATTGGGATTATGCATTTTGGAACAGCTCGAGAATTTTTAATGGCCTCCTAGATGTCGGTGGGAAACTGTACTTTTTATCAGGTTCAGCTATTCAATAAGGAACAACCTTTTCAGAGCCTGTCAGTAACAGTGAGTTTAGGCTGCTGTATGTGCATTTGCTTCTCTTTGAATGCTCCATCTCTCTGCAAGCAATATTGTCTAACAAGGGAAAAGCCCTTTTTATTATTTCAACTGTAAACATCAAAAGTTGGCTCTCATCTTTTTCCTCTTCAACTTAGTATAAATAACCAACTAGTCAAAGAACAAGAACTGCCTTAAACCCAATACAAAAGAATCTGAATAGCTGAAGGAGTGAAAAATCTGAGCTTCAGATGTGGCGCTCTGATAATAAGACTGCAATGTTAAGCCACTGGGTTGACTAGACTGAAATCACATACCGAATCTTGCTTTTAAGCACATCATTTCAGAGGCTGAATTTCAGACTTCAACTTTCCTAACCTGCAAAACCTTTATGGACAACAAAGTTAAAATATTAATTTGAATTAATTTGTTAAAAGCTATACTGTTTTTAGCATGTCCATTGGAATACTGTGCAATGGCGCAAACAATATTCCAAATATATTTGGTTCAAAATAATTCACACAGGCCTCTGTCCTCAAAGCTTCATAAAAATTGCTCTAGTACCAGATATACTGATGGCAGAGCTCTCAGTATAATTTTCCCAAAGAAGTATGCTTCACATCATCTGAATAGTACAAATATACAAGCAGACAAGAAGAAGGGTATTTTTGGTGTGTAAAGACACAGTGTTCTAGGAAAACATAGGTATAATTAGGTTTCGCTCTTGGAGCTGAACACTGTCTAACTAGTAAATAAGGACAGCAGGAAGATTCCCACAGAAGAAAGAATGAAAATAAAAGAATTCCAAACACTGAAAAGCCCCAGACATTCCATTAAGTTACTATGGCTTGTTGAGGTACCCTGTATGAGCTGGACCAGTGTAACAGATCCATTGTGTAGTCTTACCTCATGGCAAATGCAAAGTAAAACTTCCTAAAGTAAACAATTATATATTTTTTTAAAAAAAATTGCTTATTTTAGTTCTCCTTTGCAATGGGCTGAGTATCCATATAAAGTCAGTTAAATCCCCTAGCATATGGTAAATCACTTTGACTTAGCCTGTGTACTCTGACCATAGACCTGTGCTGATATGCATGTAAGAATTATTCACATTCTCCTCTTTTAAGTGGCTTTACAGAGCTACACTTGCCATACCTTAATTTATCCCTTTAGTATTTATTCCCTTTTGCATTATTTTTTTAATCATGACTATGACCTTGCTTTTCCTGTGACCTTACCATCTGGAAAGCTGATATGATTACCACCAGATCAGAGACCAGCCATGCCGCTGACCCCAAGAATTCCATTAAAAGGAGAAGGGAAATAGAAGGGAGATCCTTTATTTAATGCATTAATTTAATGTCAGCTAGGACCTGAAGGTCCATCATGCCAGAGACATTCCACTGGAGTGAGGATTCCCCTCTGCCTACATTTGTTCCCTAGCTGGAGTCACTGTCTGTAATCTACAAGTTGCTCGGGTCCTAGGCAATCTCCGGAGATACCCGTCAAGGAGCTGGACCCAGCATCTGGTGATTCTGTTTCTGTGTGTCCTTACCCTAATTAATTTGGTATACAGCTTAGAGATGAAAGGAAGCTATAGTATTTTCTAAGGTCAAAAGGGACAGGATAACAGTATTGAGGGCTGAGCTTTCACATCATGTCCTGAGAACCGTCAGTGAACCTTACTTCACCTAAGGTTTATTTAAAGATGATCTGGCAGAAGCTAAGGACTAAAATGAATTTTCCATGGGTATCAGCCTGATTTGAATGCATCCACATTCCTCAGGGTCCTCAGGGCACTAGTGGCACTGTCACCAGCAGCTGTCTGTTCTCGTGCTTCTGGACTTCATATCATCAGGCAGGAAAGAAAGTGTCAACCTTATTTAAGATGAAGATGACCAGATTCCTAAACACGAGTGTCATGGGATAATATTTTTATATGTCAAAATTTCATGATCCTGGCATATTCTTGGCATATTCTGGAGTAACTGGACAAGTCCTGCAGTTAGCAATAGTACCAGTGGTAGGCAAGAGGCAGATAGTACCAAAGACATGAGATTATCTCAATGTGTGTGGCTACTGTACCCAGATGCAGAGGGAGACCACAGACTCACATCTGGAGGCCAGTCTTTCAGGATGTCTCCAGCCAGAGATGTATACTGGGTTCGGCAGGGTTCCCAGCCATTTATGAACTTCCTACAGCCACCTGCAGGATCGATGTGATGCCAGTAAGCCTGCTGCACCATGTGGGCTGAGAGGGTCTGGCCATACCCGCTGACAAGGGGCTGTAGGAATATGATATGGTGTGTGAAAAACCTTGGATGCAAACACCTATGGGAAGACATCCAGCCTAAATGCCTAAAAAAAGTTGTACAACAGTTTTTAGATTGCAGTGTAATTCTGACTAAAAAAATCCCATTCTTTTAATGGCACTTAGATACATAGTCTTTCCATAGAACTCAGTAGACACCCAGATACTTTTAAAAATATTCACTTAGATGATTTAATGGATTCTGGTGATATTACGGCTATTTAAGAGCCTTAGAGCTAATAAATGCATATAATAATATTTCAAGGATTAGTTAGAAAAAAAATTGTGTTTCTACACTCCTTTGTCTTGAAAGTCTGTCCTAGCCTGAAAAACAGGTTATGTTCATTCCTATGGAAAACAACCTACAATCGTGGCTTAAAGAAAGAGAGTAATGCAACTGAAAAGGTCAAAATTTCCCCAGCTTGTGTGGAAAAAAGATACTTAGAACACAACTGGTTTGCATTTGTGTGCAAAAATATCAACATGGTAGCAAAGAAAGCAAGATAATCATCCTTTCTACTGCACAAAATGATCTGGATAGCATTGTAAAACTCCAAGCTTCCCCAGAATTCTACTTGGCTCATTTCTATCCTCCCTGAAACTCCAACAATTATAAAATTATTTCAGTGGGTGTCTAGCTGTCACCTGCCCTTGTGATACCTCCTCAGTGCTCCTAACCTCCTAAATGATTAAAATCACCCCAGGGGAGTTAAAGCTGCAGTGAAAAAACTGTGTGATTGCTGTGTACTTCAAAGTATTTTAAACTGAATGCATAACCGATTAAATAAATAGCCCATAGGTGCAGCAAAATTGTCCCAAATCAGGAGAATGCAAATTTCAGTTGTGCTACAAAGGGGAAGCTAACCTCTGTACTGTACTAATTCTTATGAAGTCTTTTTGCCGTGCATGAAAATCAGCTGAGGTTATCTGACTGTTTTACAGATTATTTTTGTTCTTTTTTTCCAGCTTCTCTTGCTCTCTTAACACAGTTGCTGGATGCCCTGCCTTAAGATAACAAAAAGGGTAAAATGTCGGCATTTCCCTTTATGTATAACCCTTTTAAACAACGAAATATGTAACTTCAGCATTTCTGCTGTCCGCGGTGAATTTTTTTCACACAGCTCTAGATGGCAGTGGTGATAAACAGCTAGTACGTTCAGCAGGGACAGATTTTACTTGGTGAACTGCTACAATTGATTTGGAGTCCTAACCTTTCCTCCACTTACCCTGTTTCCCACTCTACCACCTGCAGCCCTATAAACAGAAAAGACTTGCATGATGGAAGCCATCTGTACACTAACTCATCTCATCAGAGTGCTGAAGAGCTGTTCTGCTCAAGTGTTATCAATGTCTTCCAACTCTGTGTATTTTTCTTATTGCTAAAAACAATCCCAAGCATTCTCTTTGGCAGATTACTAAGGAATTCAAGTAGCAGATGTTCAAATCACTTTTTATTTTTTTCATATTGAATCTCCATAAGGATACTAAGATCTGTTTCTAGGTCTTTGCGCTACGTGTAGACGTTCAATCATCTCTGCTCTGTAGACAGTAACTACGATATAAGGAAATGTCTGTGAATATATTATCTGAAAACCTATGTACAATTATTTTTTTAATTATGTTTAGCCTTTCTGGAGAATGCCAAGAACAACTTACACTAAATTTTATTCCTATGTTTTCCCCACAAAGAATAAACATCATTTTGTAGGAAATACCTGAATAATTGTTTACTGGTTACTGCTGAAAACTTCCTACAGTCAAAACACTAACTAATGTACTATGGATAGAAACTTCTACCTGACATTCCTCAGTCTAAATACAGCATACAAAGGTGTCCCCTGAAGATGTGACTGAAGTTGTATGCTGGGATAAAATCTACTGGCTTAGTTGAAATAGAAATCTTTGTGATAACATACTTGCCCTCTTTATTGCATAAGTTGAGGTACACTTACAGACTTATTATAACTATTTTTTTTTTTTTCAGAGCAAGAAATTTTAGGTACATACACATTAGTATTGTTCTATTAGTAAAATAAATAGTGCCAGGGAAGGTTATCAAGCATTTTAATGGGGTCTACACTGGTAAATGTTGGAACCTACTCAAGCACAATTTTGTCACATGCTTACTAGGACTTCCCCAGCAATTCCAGTTATAGTTTAGGATTAGGAACCTTCCAGGAACCATTATCAATGAGCACTCTGCATTTACATAACTTGTTTTGGAGGCACTGAAACTGTACAAGCACGCACACAAGTTTTTCTATGCCAGCTAGCTCCGGTGCTCCAATATATTCTTGGGCAGGTTTAATTTGCTGATACAGAAATAGCCTAAATTTGCAATGGTTTCTTTCTCCAAAGAAATGTGTCATTGCTTTCAGACCATAACATTATGAACATACATAGGTACTGCAGTTACAGAATACAGACAAAAAAGGAATAAAGGCAGGCACTGGAACACATCCATTTATGCTATCTCATTCTAAGGAACTCTTACTGAAACATCAGGAATATTTGGGATTTTACTCTGAAGGTTTCATATCTAGCACACCAATTTTGTTATATTGGTTGAGTGTGATACCTTGCAGAAAAGCGTTGATATTTGGTCAGAGAAAGTTTTTAAACTGGAAAATCTGGATGCTTACTACGTGGTGGTAGATGAAAAACATAATCTGTGAAACTCAAATTACCAGTAATGAAAGAGCCATAAAATTAACGTTTCACAAAACTCTAGAAATAATTTTATTCTTTGTAATCTTTAAAATTTTTAGATTAAAGAAATTTCCCAGCATAACTGAAAATCATTATATTTGTTTTCAATTGCCCTATACAGTTAACCTATAGCCCCAATAAAATATCAAGGCATAGAGGAACATAATTTGGCAAACTTATTTCAAATCCTACCAGATCCATATGCATCAGAGCCTTCTCAGTTGACTATTACTTAGCTAAATTGCTGATAAGGATTCTTGAAGGGAGCTATTCTGATCTGTAGCATGTGACGAGTCACATGCAAACTTGTCTGACAACCATGTGCAATGACTACAGATGACAGAAGTACAGGTACTATTTAAACTTAATTTATTCAAGTGAAAAGCACAGATGCCTACCTTGAGAATAGAACAGACCTTATTACAACATGAAATCTGTATATTTAACTCATAAATAGTGCAGTGAAGCTAGTACATAATACAAGATTGCAATGTGTAACTATATTCAGGCCTGCTAGAAGTATTATAGTACATAAAAGTCACCATTCCTTCTGCCATGTATTCAGCTCATAAAAGTGATCTCACATGTTTTTTACTTTTATCACTATTGATTTGAAAGCTAATACACTTTTTTTTGTAACTATTCAAAGCTATTCCTAACTAAAAATTAAATATTTTCTATCTTAAGAAAAGAAGGCTATTGCTGTCTCTGTTTCAGGATACTCCTGCAGTCAGTTCCTGAAGTTATTCAATTTGTGATGCTTTCTTAAACTTGAAATGTTGTAGATATTTAGCACTTTTGATGAAGATTGTGATGAGAAGTCTTCTGAGAGTTAACAGGGACTGAGAAGAAGCTATTTCAGTTTTGGAAATATGATGCCTAAAATACCGTTTTAAAATAAAGTATATTATTATGGATATCATACATTTTCTGTAAGATTGCATGCTCATTCCATAAGTTTATTCATCTGCTTAAGGACTTTTTTCTTTCTGTAATAGTCTAACCAGCTGAGAAAAAGTGTTGAAAAGATCTAAGAGAAGTCTGGAAAAGCATTGCCCTCTTCCATATAAATTTTGACTTTTAGTATAAAGGAAAATAACCCATAGCAGAGTGCTGCAAATATCCACACATACACAAATGGATGTCTTGACAAGATTTTTAATTTTAGTTTCAATCACTATGTAAATGACTTTTCTTGGTTAGTATCTGGTCATTGGGAACTGAAATGAGTAGCTGTTCTGGTCAATCACAGTAAGATCATTCTCAGACTAGATTTCATTAATAAGGCACAAAATTCCTCTAAGACACATATAAAACTATCTAAAAAGTACTATACTATGTGTTTACTTGTCTGAAACAGGCATACCAGAAGGCCACATTAAATATCTTAAATTATGACAATTTTATCAGTTCCTTTGGTAGTTTGGTGGGGTTTTTTTTTGGTGGTGTGTTTGGTTGGGGTTTTTTTGGGGTTTTTTTTTGTTTTTTTATAATTCCTTAATCTTATTTTATCACTTAAAGATTTTCTTAAATCAAGCTAAAATTTCTTGGTTAGAGAGAATGCTCATTCCTTCTTATTCTGCCCTTGTTGGCTAATGAGAATAATTGGTCCCCATCGCCTTATAACATTCCTTTATGTATTTGTAGGCAGTTATCATTCCTCCCCAGTGGTCATTATGTTTGGGTATTGAACATCTGCTCAAGGGTTTATTGATGCTGCAGATAGTACCATACCTACTGGGAGTAATAGCACATAGCACTGTGTAGCCATTCTAGGAGCCCTACCTGCAGGAAGGTCACCTGGTAGTAAATCAAAAACACTTACAAAATGCAAAGTCCTTACCATGAACACAATGAAGGTATATGTTTCTTTACATTGAGGTGAATTAAGCTTCTGCAAAGGAAGAAGAATGATCTGTTACGTGTGTAAAAATGTGATACTTATTTGAAAAATAAAAAAAGAAGCATGGATTTTCTGTATCTATATTTGATTGTGATATTTTCATGGTATTTCAATGCATCAGATAATATTTTATATTTATTCCCAGACATTTTTTTTCTGAATCCCCATGAGGTTTTGTCATTTTATAGTACCTTCCATACTTGAAGAGAAAATACTACAAGCCTGACAGGTGTTGACAAGCAAAATATTCATTAGTGAAGCATGGTATTAATTATAAAGTTTGTGTCCTCTGTTTTGATCTCAGCTTTGACTCAGGGTAATTTTCAGGTAAGAAGCACTTGCTTTTAAAGTCTACAGGAAAAAAGAGAGGACATTTTGGGCAAGTTTATAAAAAAATAGAATATGACTTCAAGCTAAGAGAACAGCCTGATCTACAGACAATTTCTCTTTTATTTAATAATTAATGCCAGCTACAGCAGCATGCTTAAATTCTCCACAGATAAGAAATAATTAAGTTAACACCACTAAAAATGATATGCAATATCTCAATCAGTAAGAATTTTTAAGTGGGTACATGGGGAATGAAACAAAAAGTAAATAGGCCTTTGGGTTTCCTGAAGTTTAAGTGAAAGACACATTCACACAGATGCAAATACTTTTGCACTTTAAGAGTTTTGTATCATCTGTTATAATGATCACTATATCCGTCAGCAAAATAATGATTTTTCAGTGGCACTTTCACTCTGCGCTTATATTTTTTCCCCTTTTTCCTCAGTCCCTAACAATGATCTGTAAAGGTATTATGAATTATCAAATTTCCTTAATGAGGTTACAGCATTAAAAAAAAGAAGAAAGAAAACAAGGAAGGAAGGAAGGCAGGCAGACAGAGAAAAAGAAGGAAAGAAAGAAAACCTTTTATTATCTAAATGAGTATCTGCTATTGTTAGCCAGCAAGATATTTATAAATGAAAGTATTATCTGTTTTACCTTCTCGTGCAACCCCAAAAATTTGCCACGTGGTGTGATAAAGATGTGACACCGAATACTGCTGTACTATATTTATGTACTGATAGAGCACTGTGGTGGTGTTTTACTCTATGTAAAAATCACTGGCAGATTAGCGGCCAGAACGCTGAGAGCCATCCAATTTGAAGGCATGGGGTGGGCCAACTGGCACGGTATTTATGAAAGGGGCATTCATACTATGCACATTGCTAAGCTGCTCACTGTGAATGAAAGAAAGAGAGACAAGCAAAGTATTATTGAGGCAAAGCCTAAAAAAAGAGCATCAAAGAGACGGGAACAATGAAGGACTACTGTCAGAATGGAATCATGAAAGCCCGACGCTCTGTAGCAAGGCTGGCAGAAGGACACATGCTGCTGCAGATCGCAGCAGCAGGACAAGCCATCAGGATACTATACATAGTTGGCAAGGTTGTTAAAATCCAGTTGGGATAGATTAGGAGCCCTGCAGAGAAAGGATTAGCAGCTATGAGCATAGTTTAGACAGCAGGAATGTGGACTGAAAATGTACAGTCCACTAGCCTCTACCTTTGTGCTGTCTTCCTCCTTGCTGCCAGTGAAAAAGGCAATCATGAAATGAAACATTTTAAAGTTTCATTTGGATATGTCAGTCTAGAATAAACTTTCTACTCTGCTCTATTCCCACATCTGGGAACCAAGAACATTGTCTCTCTAATGGATAAGGAGAGAAAAGTCCAGGTGCCTTATCTTCCACCAACTCTATTCTGTCTTCTACATTCAAGACAAAAAATAGACTAGACTAGACTAGACTGGACTAGACTAGACTAGACTAGGATCTTGGAGTCACCAAGACCAATCAAGTTTCTATGGAAATATTATAATCGGGAAACCCTGTGCATGTGAGATGAGCGCTCTATATGCTATTTTTCACTAGTTTCTCATAGATACATTATAAATCCAATATGTAAGCCTATATATCTGGGTTGTGATGAGAATTCAGAGTGAATTGCATTGAAGTCCCATGGTCATGTTTTGGCATGTGCTTTCTAACTTGAAGCTTAGCTCTTCTTGATGACTTAAGCTGTAGGAATTACCAGGTTTCTCCAGCTTGGTTAACATCCTGCTGAGGTTTCAGATTTGGGGGCCAGGAGGGTCCTCTGTACTACTGCCTCACCAAGCCTCCTTCACAGTGAAACTGCAGCATAACCCGCCTCCGTTTCTGTTTTGGTCTTTATTTTCCCTATATGGAAATGGAGAGAACGACTGTAAGAAAACATCTCTAATGAAAAAGCTGTCCTCCAATGGTGTGGGACAGAAGGAGAGAATGTCAGAAAACAGGACCTCTTATCTTGCGCATGGTGATCCTATTTAAATTCTCAGGCAAAGCACTCGCTTCAAATATCAAATCAAAATCAAACTGGCATAAATCAACTTTATTTATTTATTTATGTTACTAACAGTTCTCAGCCAGGTAAACTATCACAGCTAACTACATGATTGACTGTATCAAGATAATAACAATAATGTTTATACTGATTTTTTTTCATTAGGCATATGGACTGTATTGTCTGGCTTTGTCTTATGACTCAGCTCATATAATAACTTGTCAGCTCAGAAGTCAATTAATAAAAACCTGTGTGTTTTCAGAGAAGTATTCATTTTAGTGCCTGGCTTTCCATTTGCTCTGAATAGTGACTGAGAACTTCTATAACTTTGATGGTATGGACTTTTAGTTTGGATCCTTTCATTAGAGTTAAGATATGTCAATGAACTCCTGCATCTGGCAAACCTAAAATTACCAAGGTATACTTTCCCACATTTTGCTACTTGCAAATAGATCATAAGTTATTCTAAAGAACTCAGGTGAGCTCCTGCAAATATCACTGTCTATGTATTCTGATATATTTCCAACTTTTTCTGTGGCATGAATCTCACCCTTCCATAAAATTACCGAATATGTAGTCCGGTGGTGCTGAAATATCAGAAGAAATGGCAAAATATTCTGCAACCTCCAGTTGTCTACTCCACTCCCTGAGACTCCTTTAGACATCACTTTCCTGATCCTCTGATGACCTTACATTTTCTTTAGTTTATGGTTACCTCTTCTTGGTTTGATTGCTCTTTTAGTGACGTAGTTCAGCCTTATTAAAACAGAGCTTGTTCAAAACTTCCTTCCTGCATTAATAATGACAATATAAATAATCTTTCTTGGAATCTAAAAAGCACCTTCAACATGGATATCTTGAGGTTCTTATGCTCATGCTATCTCGGTTTTATGGGTTATTTTCCACATATTTTTGTATATGCAAAAATTGTTGTTACACTTTTCCAAGTAACTAATACTGCTGAAGCTTGCTGGTTTCCATTTGGATTATTTTTTATCCTCTTTTCTAGCAATTCAATTTCCTCATTTACATATATTCAGAATGATGCTGCAAATCTATTGTCCTAATCACCCTAATCACCTCTCTCTCTCTTTTTTTTTTTTTTTTTTTTTTTAATTGCTCCACAATCCCCTTTCTTTCTACAGCATACTCTATAACAACCTGGTTAGCTTTAAGAATGTCCCCACTCTACCTTTCACCTGTTATTCACTATTGAGAAACTGCCCAGCCTCAGCTGTTACATTTTCAAAGCAAACACAACAATTTCTGTTTTTCAATCCCATCTGGGAAGGGATCCTCAGGAAACTTCTGCTAAGCTACATCACCACCATTTTTTACCTGTCGAAGAATTTTTGTTTGAGCAGATACCAACAAGAGACTCAACAGAGGTAATCCACTGACAAGAGTTGTGGTGATCAGTGTTTCCCCACCGATTTGTTGTAAGCCCCCTCTGTATGAATCTGCTCTCTTTTTTCTTACGGTTAAGTCATAAATTGTTAGGTTTGGACTTTTTGTTCCATGAATACACAGCACCTGACAGAAGAGGGCATGGGAAATGATTAGGACTCTTAAGTGTTAACTATAATTATGATAATTATAACCAATAAGTATTTGCATGGATGTGATGCTATTCCCTTTCATTTATCAAGCTGACCATCATTTCATGAGGTTATACGCAGCTTTAGCAGCTTTATCATATTTCACATTCTTACACCAGAGAAAAACGAGCTATAAATGGGAGCCTTCTGATGAACTCAATTTAGATTTAATTAGAAACGGAAGTTAAAAGCCAAAAGCCAGGCAGGAGTAAGCTGCCAGTGAAGGTTGAGGCTGCTACAAACCTGATAAGGAAGAAAGTGTGGGGTTTTAAATCGAGATTTCCGGTAGGGTGGCTGTGGGTTTCTGTAGTGACAAACTGTACTTACAGATTCCAGAGCCCCTGATGAAAAGCTGTTCTCATTCCCTAATGCTTTATGAGAACACTGCAGCCTCTTGGAATATTTTTCAAGCAGAAAGCCATCATCATGACAACACTGGAGAAAGAAGGGCAAAAAAAAAAAAAATTCTGGTAGGGAAATAAAGACATCTTAAGCTTGACTTCAAAAGCTCTCTACAGCAAACAGTAGCTGTGGAGATACCGTTTCATCTTTGCCTCTGGGATATTATTAAGCTTTTCTAGTAGCTCTAACTGCAGGAGAAGGGATTACAGAAGTTGCTGCTGTGTAGCTGCCTGACATACAAATATCTGGAAAAGCACAGATCACTTTTTTGTACAAGGGCCACTTATTAAACGGCACTGAAAGCTTAACCTAGAATGAATAGCACAGCACACTCTGCTAGCTGCACACAAACAAAAACCATGCAAGACCTTCACGATTCATGCTGGCCTTTTAAGTGCTTTGGGAGAATATTCAGGCTCCCGGCTTCCCTTTTGTCATGGCTGTGTATACAGATTGGTGCTAATTGAGGCTGCACTGCTTTGGTACAGAGAGCCATGCGATGCCATTCACTCTGCTTCAGTCAAGGCTGTGTCAGCATTTCCATGACAAATCCTCACTTTCAAGGGTTTACAGCTTAATCGTAGCAAAATCTGCAATTGGCTGAAATGACACACACTGTTCCAGTGCTAAAGGCTTTGTGTGCGAGCAACAGAAACAGAAATAAACGATTTCAGGTGCTTCTACTTTGAGCTGCTGCTTTGGCTTGGTAATGGCTTTGTATTTTAAAATGGATAGTGTAGAGTCAAGGTCCTTATTGAGAGTTAATAGTTACATCTGAGAGGGGGGAAAAATATCAAAAGAACCATATGTTCTTTCAGTGCTTTTCAACAGATCACTAAGGATTTTACAAGATTAGCCTGGTGGATCAGGGATTGGAAAATGACTTGCGAAGTGGTAGAAGTCAGTTTAGAAACAGTTGCTCTCCAAACAAGTCCAGTTTCACTTTGCTGATGCTGTAAGGCGGGATGAGCCCGCAGACCTTCGCCTTCCAGGCCTCCGCCGGGGAAAGCGGCAGGCCGCAGGCAGCGTGCCATGCCCTGGGCACCCGCTACACCCTGTCAAGCCTCAAACACTCACGCTGAAGGACAGATTTTGCTTTTTAAAGAGCAGCAGCAAAAAGAAGAGTCACCTCCTCTAAATGCTGATCAGAAACGGTGTGATGTTATAAAGCTGGAGAGCTGCCGCGATCAGAGGATGGTCACGGCAACAGTCAGTCTGTAGGGCAGCGGTAGCGAGTGGTGCGGGGTCAAAGGTGGTGGAGAGCCAGCTGCTTCAGCGTGGCCTGTGTAAAGCCAGGAGGGTGAATAATTGTTTGTAGGTTTCGGATATAAGCTCGATACTTTTCCACATCTGTAAGTCAAGTGCCGATGCTATCGTTTTTGTTCGTGGGGAGCTGCTCTCTGCCACTTGCAATGCTCATAAACAAAACCATTGCCACAAACTTGAGAAGCTTCCAACTTATTTTCACCCTCGATGCAGTCCTTACGTTACAGGCTTCTATGGCCATCTGATCTCAGCTGTTCAATTCTATGGTCTAGTAATTCTAAATTCTAAAGTAAAGACATTATTCTGCCTGAATCTAAATCTTTTAATTTTGGACGATCCACATGATTTGCACAGTACCTTTCTTACTTTTCATTTGCAAAGCTTGTGTGAGTCCAAACACACTCAGAATCTGTGCTTAATACAGACTTTACTACCTCATGTAAATATAGAACTTCAGAGGAGGATTTTAAATTATAATTAATGTTATTTTTCTAATTTTAAATAACAGTGTATAATAATGAATGCTGGAAATCCATCTCTTCTAGGTGACAAAGAAAATCTACTTCATACTTAAATTATTTCCATATATGAACAACACTTTTTTAATTTTAGAAAAGATAATTGATGAAAATATCATTAATATTTAGGATTTGAAAAGCAAATCAGATTAAGTGGGGAGTATTGTCACTTACTTAATTGAACGAAGCATAAGTAACCTGAAAATTGAATTCCTGAATGAACTAGTGGCTAGAAATGAACCAGCTTCTATAAATAGCTATTTGCAAAACACATCCATACTTCCACTTTGAAGAAATTATTATTAGCCTTACTGTGCTCCCTCAAATGGAGCTTTAAATAACAAAGCATTTTGATGAATAATATATACAAAATATAAATTAATAAATCTTACATACAGTGAAGGAGCAGAAAAAATATTCCAGGATTCATTAAGCTTGGTCTTTCATGTGACAATGAAATAAATGTGAAATCAAACAAAACAATGTATAAGGTAGAGAGTATTGCTCCTGCAAGAAAATGGTCCATGTATTGTGCTTTTGCTTATCTTAGCTGCTTGTGCTGTGTAAAAGTTCAATGGCTGACATGATGCCTCAGAGCAAGTGGAATTTGAGATGTTGCCATGCTATGACACTGCTGGTTTTCCACATATCTCTGACTGAATTCTTTGTTTCTTGTTTGGTAGATACGGCACTGCATATTCCTAGGGTTTAGTACCATCTAATACTGCAAACTAAAAAGCTCTTTGTTAGTTGTAAAAGTGAGAAAACTGCCAACAGATTGCTCATTAGTCTAACTATTTCAAACCAAACTAGAGCACTGCTGAGGCTCAGCAAAGGAACGGCACAAGCAGCAGCACAGTGCTGTGGCACAGCACCACTCCTCCATCACATCAGCTCTTGGACGCCAATACTCTCTCACTTGGGTGTGATATCCATACAGGGGTTGTCACGAAGGGAAATTTCATTATATGCTGGTTTCAGGAACCTGAAATTCATGGGTTTTCTGACTCTGAGACCTGCTTGTATATTGTTTTATAATTTAGAAGACCAACAAGCTTGGTTGATGGTCCAGAAATGTGGTAGATGGAAATATGGAAATTGTGAAACTTGCTTTCAACATCCCCAATTTTCCCTCCTTCTCTGTCCACCCTCCTTGTCTCTGTATGTTCATCTATATATTTAATATTGTTACTGTGGGATCAAAAGCTTCTGCTTGTACTTTCCAGGTGAGAATGCCTTAAAAGTAGTTATGTTTTAATCATTGACTTCTTATCAGAGATTAACTGAGTAAACGTGAATACAGTTGTTATGCAGGATGTCTAGAAGCCTAATGGTCCCCTCGGACCCTACAATCCATGAATCTGTAAATAATTGTAATAGTAAATTGAAGATCTTATAGCACTTCTAAGAAAAATGGGGTACCCTAAATACAAAATACTTGTAAAGACAAGGAAAAGTCCTTCAGGCATACAGCCAGGCTAGCACATTGTAGAAAATCAATTTTCATGCTTGTGCTTTCAACAAGAAATATATCACTATGTAGAAATTGTATGAAAAGAATAACCATTTCCTTTACAACAACATGTGCTGAAAAAGGAAACTTGTATAAACACTTCAGGTACAAATACAGTCTTTATTTCTCCCCTTTGAAAAACAGAAATACATTTAAAATTACCTGGTGTAAATGATGTATCATGATATGATGGAAAAGCCTGTGTTTTTAAATCAATGTGGTATCAGATCATGTAATAGGGTGAAAATACTGTTTAAATGAGTTTAAGTTGCTGAATTGCATTTAATAAATTTCTAGGAAAATGTAGAATTTTTATCAAATTCATCTTACGTTGAGCATAAAAATCAAACGATTTTTTTTTTTCTTATATGAATAGAATAGTATCCATTTTTCCTTTTCTAGCTGGGTAAGTAAATGGAGGAATAAAATACAAAATAATAATATTTATCTTAACAGTTTGAAATCCTGCATACATCTATTATGTTACAACATCCGATTTCCTTTACATTTTAGTTTATTTAGGATTATCTACTCAGTAGAATTCAATAAAATCTATTAAAAAAACCAGCAGTGGTATACTGTATTTCAGAAATCATCAAATAAGAATGTAATTAATCATTCTAAATATGTAAATTTCCTGATAATTTGGAATACAGTGTATATTAACCATATTAACAGTGTTTCTTCAAAAGAACTTTAAATGTAAAAGGTTTTTCTGATTTTTCTTTCTTAAAATTAGTAGTTTCCATTCCTAATAGAAGCTTTAACTACTTTATCCAGTCACACATCTCATGCCTTAGGCATGGGAATGGTACGTGGAATTCCTAAAATTATTTTTATCTAATCTAATCTAATTAATCTAATTAATCTAGTCTAAACCTAAGCAAATCTAATTTAATTTGTGGAGGCTTGAATTAAAAGTTTTGGGTATATTTTTTAATAAGGAAATCCAATCTCTAGGAATTCTAATGCAAGTAATTCTGTAAAACTATCAAATTAATTAATTAAGTATACGTTTTGATTTGTTCATATCAGCTATGTTAATGATCTTTGAGGAAATTCATATATGGCTTCAATATCCTCTTGAATTTTAAAGACTGAAATTTTAAAATATGCAAATAAACAATAAAAAGCACATAAAAACCAAAAAATATTTCTGGTGTTGATTTATTCAGTATAAAATAATATTTCATAATTTGTAACATAAGTGAAAACTTGATTATGGAAACTGGCATACTCTTTGTATTTGATTTATGGTTGAAATACATAAAGACAATGCCTCTTTAGTATTCTGCACTTCAGTCTTAGAAAACTGGCCTGCCTGTATACTTTTAAAGAATAATTACTTAGTGCTTAATACCCTAAGAGGAAAAATTGGAACGACAAAGCCTCTCTGAAAAGATCTGCGAAAAGCTGGTTGTCTGTAGAATAGAAAGTGTGGGAATAATATCAGAAAAACTCCTAGTGCACTGATGAATTGTTCAAAATCAATTTTAATTTTAGGAACAAATACTGTGGGGGAAAAAAAAAAAAAGTAAAGATTAAATGAAAAGATAGATCATTCAGTAGAATGATCTATGCAGCTAAGAAAGTAAAGGGAAACAAATTTTATGAAAGTCACTCTCATAAATTGTAATATATAACCTTCAGTTTACTCATGTACCGTAATACAAAGATTTTTTATATTGTGTATTTAAAGTTATGGCTCTCTGTCAGTGATGTACTGGAGTGATAGCAGCTGATGTGCCAGCAGCCCTGAAAATATTACACTAAGCCAGAGGAGCAGACATAGTGTCTTTGGGGTGCTGGTGGATGCATGACTGCCAGCAACATTTCCTATACGGCTTTTAAAAAGATGCAGTGTGTGGTTCTTCCAGCATGGTTCGGCAGCAGTGAATGGTCTTTTAAGGAAGGCAAGTGGTACCGTGTTATGATAATCAGAGCCCTTGAACAGGAGGTAGGAGCAGTGGGAAAGATACAGAGCAAAGCTTTAAGCAGCCCGCAGTGATATACTCTGCCCCCAGGTAACTTTTGTATCTTCTATCAGAAGCTAAAACCTAGCTAAATGCTGTCAGCCTTGCTGAATGCATCAGTAGTGAGGGTGAAACCTGTGTAGCAACGGAAATAGTTTAAACACATTTAAGTTGAGAGGAAAATAAGACTGTGGCAGAAATCTAAAATACTAAGGTACATAAATTAGTGCTACACATAAATCTCCATTTTTGAAGGCAAGAAGACTCACAATCTACGTGCAATTTGAAAAAGCAGTACAGGCGTAACGGGATAATGAGAGAAAGGCAGAGAGAGGAGTTTGCCTTCTACAACTGAGAAAGTGCCTCTGGCACAATTACTCTGAAGAGTGTCACATCTCTGAGCTGATGCACATAGCTCAGAGATCATACCAGAGACGAAACTGGAGGAAGAACTGTCCCAGACTGGGACAGGCGCGTGGGCACAAGCTGACTGCCAGCACCGACAGCTCCCCCTGTACGGAGGAAGTCAGCTGGCAGGCGTGGTGCATGCAAACAGTGATTCCTAGCAGGGACATTGAAGCATCGAGGAAAGAATTTGTTGTTGGATACAATCCAGTAATCTGAATTATGTTTTATTTTTCATAAGTATTTCCATCCTTCTATCCAATCTGCTACTCAAGGTGGGTCTGTGTGAACCTGACAATTGTTCCTGAGTTATCTCTGGAAGTAGTAGGTCCAAGTAAAACGTTGTACAGAAGCCTTCTCTTGGAATACCTTCATTTCAAGAAAAGGTTAGGGGACCTAAGGCACATGGGACTTACAGATGCTGTTGGAAGAAACAGTGTGACACTTAGACCCACAGTCTTAGGAGAAGTCCTGTCTGACAAGCATAGGTCACACTGCAACACCTGCAAAGAGAATACCACGATGCTGGGCAAGCCTTGAAGCCTTGTCCTGACTTCCTCTGACAGATCACATTAGCTTTATCAACCAAACTGTCTATTTTAGAAGGTGGAGAGAAACATGCATTTTCCCAGAGGGTCATGTCTTTCGTTGTACAGCACTGGTGAGTACAAGCCTCCCTTTACAGGCTGCAGTAGTGACTCCTGGGTATCTCAGGCATCTGGCTTTGTAACAGCGTTATTACATGAGAACAGCTTTTGTACTGCAGAAACCCTGTGAATAATTGTCCACAATGGAGATTTATTTACCTCATCTTGTACAGGAGTATCATATAAGGGAGCTCTGACAGTATGGAGACTCAGTGCTGGCTTATTATATGACTATAATTTTTTAAGCTTTAATGAGGCAGTGATGCAGGAGAAAAGGTTAAATTAGTAAATGAGTTTTAGCTGCACAGTAGTGGTACAGTACCTGTGCAGTACAGTACAGTACCACATGTACCATGTGCTGTTCAAAAAATGTCAATCAAAATAGTGCATAAAGCTTTTTAATATTATTTGAGCATATATGGAATTCACAGAAAAATACATTATATTTGGTAATAAACTGAAAAATATCTCATCTGTGAACCAGCAGTCACTCATGGTACTCTCTGTGACTTCATTTTGAAAAGGCACTGAGAAGGACTCTAACAAGTTTCCTTTGAAGAAAGGAATATTTTTAAGAGCATAAACTCACCTCAACACAAAATATGCACAAGTTTGCAAGTGTCAAAATGAAAAAAAAAATCATTAAAATTTGCAAGTTAAAAAAAGAATACAACAATGGTGTGTATGTATAATTTTGGGAAACAGAGTTTTCCTTTATATTAAATTTATATACGGTTTCATGGGAGCTTTCTTTTATAATAAGCATACCTGCTAACTTTTCTAATCATTCATATTTCTGGACTACTTTTTTTATGAGTAAGGAATTTCACTGAAATTTTTTAGAAAATTCCTATGGAAAACAATTGAATTCCTGAAGACTGATATGAAAAAAAATTGTGAGAATTTAAACCCCATTAAAACTCTCAGTAACGTTTTTCCATCTTCATCAAAACAGAAATGCCAAATGAGTGTCTGTGGGAAGGGGTATGATTTTGAACAGAGAGATTTCTAAAGATGCAGTTGTACGATCTGTAGTTACATTTCAAATACATTTTATTTCCACCCCAGAAATTAGCGCTCTCTGTATCATCTTCTGTCTTTATCTTTTTCTTAGTATTTGTCTTTTTTTTGTTTTACAAAGTTATTTTCCACCCAAAGTTTCAAATAGTTCATTTCTTCTCATTTTTGGTTTCCTCCTCTTTTCCTCCACTGCTGACATGCATACAGCTGTTCAATCCCTGTGAGTCATTTGAAACCTGAGAGACTGCTGCAAGCAATATCTTCCCTGATCACAACAATTTGATGCAGAGTCATTCCCTGTGCAGATCTAAAGAGGAAAGTAAATTGGAATTTTTTTCAGCTGGGGAGAAAACAGCAGTGCCAAATACCTGAAGTCATTGAAGACCTGATTTCGAAGATGATTTTAGGATTTAGGAGCCGACACCTGTGTCATTTAGGATGCTACTGGCAATTGGCTACCAGATGTGGTTGTACTCCTTTCTAACAGGTAGAAAAGCAGCAGAGAAAAAGGAAAGGCTAAAGCTGCAGAGTTACCTTTGAAATGGTAAAAACAGTGCTAAATATCTTAGAAAGAAAATGTATGTCCTGAGTTCAGAGGTGTTTTAAGGTAGCATGAAGACTTTTTTTTTTTTTTTTTGAACCATTTTGGTAATAGGCCTACTCTCTCCATTAATTCACGTACTAGTAGTCCATATTTAAACCCACATTAAAAAATCTAGCCCTTTCTAAATAATGCCATAAAGGTAATCCTTTTTTCTTTAAATAAGTAGATAGTTCAAATACAATAATTTGTTCCCGTTATTGTGTGTATTTTGATTGTACATACAGGGATCCCCCCCCACACACAAACACACGACACCCCAAGTTACTGTGCCTTTCTGTGCTAGGCAATATATTGAGATGTAACGAACAGAGAGTTCTTGTCCTACAGGGCACACATATAAAATGGCAACATAAATGTACAACAAACAGAGCAATAAAAAATAAAACTGTGGCATTTTGCTGTGTGTTGGAAGATATTCAGAATGAATGTCAACTGCCTTCTGACAATTTGGCATGTTTTTAATATCCTCTTAAGCATGAGAAAATACATTTAAAAAGGTGATGAGTTTTCTGGTACAGATAGAAAGACATACCTGGAGGCCAAACTTCAACGATCGGGAAACCTCCCCAACCTTGATTTATCCACTTAGCAAATTGAGAAAACTGAGGTAAAAGATATCAGATAGAGATCACAACAAAGCATTAGCCAACTATGTCAAACCACTGCAAAAAAGCAAAAAAAACCCTGACCTTCAGGCTCAGTGGAGAAATAACAGTTGCATCAGGAAGGTGCATGCAATAATTCTATTTTTATACTTACTACTGGAAAATCACACCTGGGATCAAAATGTGCAGCTACTCATGACTGATAAGAAGGGTAAAATATTTGACCTAAGAGAAAAACAAATAAATGAATAAACGGAAGACATGGAGAGGCTTGACTGGGAGAAGAGAAGGTAAAAGAAACTTGGTAACAGTCTTCAAATACATCTAATGAAGATACAGAAAAGGAGTATCCTGTTCACCATGTCCAGTATGGCTAGGATGAGAAAAGAGTTTGAATCATAAAAATCATTTAGGTAGGAAAGGACCTTTAAGATCATTGTCCAACCATTAGCCTAGCACTGCCAAGTCCACCACCAAACCATGTGCCTAAGCACCACATCTGCACGTTTTAAATACCTCCAGTGATGGTGACTCAATCACTTCCCTGGTTAACATTTTCAGTGAATAAATTTCTCTTCTTTTGTGTTGGAATGCGGAACATACAGGGTCAGCAGCAAGGGAAAAATAAGGAATGGTATGTCTAGCTTTCCATCAATAAAAACTGTTTGGAAGATGGTTAGTCAAACGGTTTTCAGGAACAACTTAGTTGTAGTTATATCTGATATGGACAATATATGATTTTCTAGCGTTGTTGACAGCTTAAATTTGCATGCTTCTATACAGGCTGGCCAGGGGGCTTGTGAAGAGCACCTATAAACTTACCCCAAAGTAATTGTATTCTTTTCTCACTTCCTCTTCCCCCCCCCCTTCTTCTTCTAATTCTTTTTTTTTTTAAATAAAAATATTTTTATTTAGTTAAGAGTTAATTTTCTAGTTAAAAGTAATTAATTTTCCTCCAAAAATGGAAAGTTATGTTTGAGAAAGCCAACCTATATCCAACCTAGCTAATATGTTTAGAAATTAAAAATATTTTAGCTTCATATATTGATACCATGTACTATTCTTCCGAAGTAATGTGTTTCTAGATTTTATGCTGCTGTATTTTAAATAGTGCATGTTATTATTAATCTCATTTCAAGATCCACAATGATTTTGTTTTTACTTCTTGTCTCCAGAGTATTTTTATATGTTTCATTAAATTTTCTTGAAAGGCAATATTTTTTCAATACTAAGGCAAATAAAAGCTTATATCCAACTATAACTTTTTTCTGCCAACTGGGTATATGCAGGCAGTGGATAACTTTTGATTATCTATGAACACTTCAAAAACCTGAGTGCTGTAATTTGCTGCCTACACATCTGTAAAATATCGCAGTGTTGGAAAACTCCTATAATATGAAGTGTGCCCTGTTTTCTGATGTGCTTTTCCACAATCCTTTTAGGATTAGAGGTAAAGAACCCTTTAATACATGGTACCAAGAGACATGAAGTTAATCCCCAAAATGGTTTACTATTCCGTATAAATGAAAAATGTAACTATCTCAATAAATCTAACATTAACCACTTTCTCTGTGAATACACTCCCTTCACAGAAAGACTAATAAATGTTGTTTCACATGCACAGCATCATTACAAACGCAGCTTGTTCATTTCCTTCTGTGGTGCCTTTTATTTCTTCAAATTTCAGGCACTGGTATGGATTTGATCACTTATGGATTTTTAACTGTACAGGGGGACAGCAGGGGAAGGCAAAAAGGGAGAAAAGACAACTCAATTTTACATCAGGATTTTTCCTTATAAGGAATGTCAAAAGATTTTGTAATAGCATGAAGTTCCATTACTGTGAATGGTTTATTCACTATTTTCACTTTTATTGTTTGTGAATCACGTGCAGGCACTGGAATTTTCATGTTTGTTCATTGGTTGAAATTGTTGAACAAATACTATATAAGGATATATTCAAGACAAAAAGCTGATAATGAGCTGGTATGGATATGGCTTCAAGTAATCAATATGTGCAATTGTGAATAGCAGCTGTTTGATAGGCTACAAAGAGCATGTGACATTCATCTATCCCTTCTCTGGATTAATCCCTCTTTTTACTTTACAGTTCCCAGTTTTCACAATTATCACTTTCAACCTGCTGCAGTGACTGCAAAATCTGCTGCTTTGGCAGCCACTCCAGTCAGCAAGCTTGTTCAATGTTCAGTGCTCTGAGGAAACAAATCAGAATAATTATGAGCACAGATCAAATAACTGTATGTAAAATAGGGAATAAATGTGAGTATACTTCTGGGGTAACACTGAGCTGTAATATTAAGTCCAGGAGCATCACCTGAGTTTAAGCACCAAACTGGAGTTCTTGAGTTCCTTCTCCACTCGTGACAGTGATGAATGCCCTCAAGCTAAGTCACTTCCTCTCTCTGCTGCCGTATCTGTCAGTGACCCTGACCTCCACTGTAAAGTGCTCTTTAAATCCATACTAAATCAAGACCAGGTGCTATTATGAGTACTCTGACTATCTAAGCAAAAGTGACTGACCCTGTCACTCATCTGTGCCTGTGCACATGTAGAATTGAGGCTACTAGAACCTGTTTTATCAATAGAAGACCTGTAGAAAGTGTTTTCCCGTGTTTTATATGAAGACCTTAAGTGCACTGGATTCTTAATATCTGACTAGGCAGACACAATAAATAAATAATAATAAAAAAATAAAATCTCAGGCTAGTGACTCTTCAAAGGATAGCACAGTAAAAGCACAGATCTTTCTAACAGGATGCCATATATTTCAATGAAAAAAATCAAAACATTTTGAGTCTTACAAAACTTGGAGAAGCTGTGCTTTCTTAGAAGTTACAACAACAAAGATGGAGATGGAAGTTTTTGGGTTAGCATCAATCACACATTACAGAAGTCCAAATTAAACATCCAACAGATCAAGCTTTTATTGCTTTTTTAAAGGGAAAGGGTATCTTTAAAACAGCGTTTTATTTATTCCCCTCACACAGGCAGAAAAATCAGGTTGAAAATATTTACAGACTTTTGAACTATTCTATTCTTTCTGATGTATTTGAAGATTGCAAAAAAGCATTTCAAGGAAAAGAGAAGCATAATGATGCTATCAACATACACACAAAGAAAGCCCAAGAGATAACAGTGTATTAAAGGAAAGCTGATGGATAGACATCATCACAGAAGTTGTCGCATAAAGATATATAAGTATTTCTACTTTCCAATTACTTTAAGATACTTTTAAATAAGTAAGAAGTCTCAAAGAAGCATTCTTCGTAGTTTTAACTATTTGTACTTATTTAAATATATAATCCCGTAGTCATGGGAGGTACAGGCTGAGCTGACTAGATTTGAGTACTTGCTGAAAACAGGGGACACGGGAACAATTCCACTTGCTTCATCCCAGGTAATGCCTAATATATTTTTTTGCCCCAGTGTTCTCCACTGGCCCTGTCTGAGACATAACTGCAAAATCCTATTAGTCTGCACTTTGAAAATCTGCATAACAAATTTTTATTGTTCCCCATGTGGCAGAGATTATTGTAACATAGGACATCCTGAATAGACCTATGATTCAATCTAACCAGTCTAATTCCCGTTGAAACGAGTGGCAAGACCAACACCAACACAGGTGTTAGCCCCTCCCTGTCCTATTTACTGGATGGCTTTTGGTCTGTGTGAGCTGTTCTAAGTTAATACCTCCTATCTGCAATTAAGTTCACTGCCACAAAATATGCTTGGTGAAAAGAAAGCATTTTACCTTGCAGAATTTTACACAATTTACACACTTGAAACCTGCACTTTGAAATTTCACTCATCAATCACATCTACTTAATCAGTTCAGAAACTGAAACATTTGCAACAACAGAGAGACGGTTTCACCTCTTTGTGTATCTTAGCCTGGCAAACAGAATAAACCAAATATTTTCATGCTCCCTGCAATGTGTTTTTGCTCAGTAAAGGCCAACATTTAGTGTCTGGCTACATTTAGTACTGGGTGACAATGCAAACCATTTATGCCCTGTTCTTCTACTTACTGACTGATTCGGTAGCTTGCTTTCGTTTATTTTTAGCAGGTTAAATCCTGTAGGACTTGTATATGGAAGACTGCCTATTTCCTTGTGATGGTGCCTTACAATTTTAAAAATGCTGATAGGTAATGCTTTTTTTATGAAGGACGGTTTATCTTGAATTAATGTTCAGCTTTGCATTTTTATTTTATGATTTAGTGTTCAAATGATGACTTTTCTTTGCATAAGAAAATCTGGACATTATTCTTGTTCTTTGGAAATTAAGATCTTTTCTCCTATTCATTTACATTTATGCAATAAGGCTTTCCCTGCAGAATTACCTACTAGGAATCTATGCTTCATTTTGTTCTATCATCTACAAATACATGCTAACTACTCTATTGTTAGGTATTTGGGTATTGGGGGGGGGGGGGGGGGGGGGGGAGGGGAGAGGGAATTATCTTTCCTGAAGCGGCTTCTTTATAATGAACTTTGATAATACAGAAGATTTCAATTAAAGATTAGGTAAAAAGAAGAAGAAGAAAAAGAAACCAAACTCAAAAGTTACAATGCACTCTGCATATTCCTTAGAAAGCATAGTATGAAGTAGTACTGATCAGAGATATTCCAAATTTAGCAGTGGTTAGGTCTGACACTAACAATTCAGCAAATATTTTAGTTCTTACAGAGCCTGCCTGAGCACAAAGTGACAACATAAAGCATGTGATCTGGTACAATTTTAAAAGATTTTTTCGTATGATCTCTTTCTTTACAATACAACAGATTGCACTGAGAAAGCTATAAAGCACTAAGCTAAGCTATGAATAATGAACCATTTTTTGTTTAGCTGCAAATTGTCACACTTGTCCATACTTTGTACCTGGACTTGAAGATACTAAGACATCAACAGAGTCAAAACCTGGAGTGCACTTCAAATATTAAGCATGTGGTATTTTAGTAGTTTTCTTCTTTTTTCTTCCTGTTGGCTTTTTGGAAGGCTGCTGCAGCACTTGGCTGAGTCTCACTTGGTGTCTCAGAGAAAATGTTACCTGACACTGATACATTAAGTCAGAGGGAATCATTTAAGCTCTGTGCTTCAGCTGTACAAGCAGAATGTAGTGGAAAAATATTTTCAGTTTTATCAAAACTATAGAAACCTATTGGAAAAATAGGACTTTTTTGAAAATAACAATTTTTTATTTTTTTTTTAATGAATGGAACTAGTAGCACCACATTTCTTTCTTTGTGGATATTAAAATTCTTAGCAGAATTCTAAACATCACTGGTTGAAATTTTAAAATTTATAAATCCACTAAGATAGCCCACAGAGTTCTTAATGCTTTTCTCCATGGCACCTTGGTGATTGGTTGCAATTTTTGGCAGCCTTTATGCATTTTAATTGTAGGTGTTAAAAATTAATTGGCTGTAATCAGAGCAATGTGCTGTCTTGTGAAATAAGATTTTTTAATCTGTAGAAACTCTGAGGCAAAAGGAGCAGGATAAGAATTAGTAAAATAGTGTAGTTTTTTTATGTGTCTTGCGTTTTAAAAACAGTTGAAAACAGAAGTAAATGCTTGTTGAGAAAGAGGTGCATCAAAGTGGGACAAGGAACAAAGGTGAGGAAAGTTTAGATTGAACGCTTAATGCATTTAAACTAAAAAATAACAACAACAACAGTATTGTGAAAGGAGCGTGATAATTCACTCTGATCAATAAAAAGAGAGCCCTTCATTTTAAGGACGTCCTTTCAAATTTTATCTAGGTCAATGTGCACCAGGTACCAAGTATTAACTCTGGCACAATGCTGGGAAAGGCAATGAAGTCAGCCCGCAGACTAATTTTGTTCTAACTGTTGCTAACAACTACTAACTAGCTCACAACTCTGTGCAGGATGAATGAAGCATTTAAAACTCCCAAAGTGTATAAAGCTGTCTTGCACCAAATGGCATCCTTGTGAGAAGATAGCCAAGAATGGAATATTGTTATTGTTATCGATAATAGTAATTGTTTCCAGTAGAGTTTGTGGTCTGTGGTTCCTGTTAATACTAACACTGAGATGGCTTATTTCCTCACTTAAGCTTTTCTGCAATTCACCCTGCAGCCTGAGTTTGGCTCTCTGGCTCACAAAAAGGACGCTGGTGCTTCGGAGTCCTGGTCCGCAGCCCTCTCTCCTCCACTGACTCCCAGCCTTCCTCTACCTGCTCTTTCTTCTTTCCTCTACCAATCCTTCCCATTGACCTCCTACTTTTGTCTGATGTTTTCTTCTTGAAACTACCGCTCTGCTTTAAGCCTCTACCTTCATAAAGCCAAAACTAAGCCACCAGAAAACCACAGATCTATCTTGGGTTTTTTCCTGTTTTCTGATTGTTATCCACTTCAGAACTCTGGAATTCTTTTTTACTGCTACAGTTTATTCAAAGAGTATGGACTTTAAAAATTTTATTTTATTTTTTAAAACAGCTTTAGGGCACTATGAGAAATTCATTAAATGTTTGAATACTGCTTAATCCACAATTTTCCCCAGGAAAACTGCTTTAAAATGTTCTTATATTTAGATAAAACAATTTTTAATAATATTGAGTTTAAATTACTTCATTTATTTACCTGAAAAGTCTTGTATCAATGATTAAAGGATAAACTAAAGGAACACTTAGGCTCTTAGAGGTCGTTGCAAAGCCTTCATAATTCTGGTTTAGAACCATGCTAAAGCGAAAATGAGCTACCGACTAACTTAAATGAGCAAGGATGACTGTACATTAGGAAGCTGGTACGTAAGAAAAACCAAACCAGATCAAAAGCAAACTCCATTTCAGTAGAAACTTCTGTACATCATAAAGATACCCAGGACTTTCCTTTCAGTTTAATTAACTTCGGCAACAGTTATGTTTTGCACAGCAAATGTTCTTCTCTTTGCTTACTTCAGTCTTCTGTCAGCTATTCATGTGATTGTAACCACCAGCAGAAAGTGTACTTGGGAGCGGCAGTGGCCTCATTTTAGAGAAACACGAAACAGGTTGGAAAAACACTAATAAAACTTGGGAGGAAAATAGTCTATGATGTCAACACAGCCTTCAAATCCATGGACTGCATTTATTAAAAAAATAAATATACACTTATGTCACGCTCTTGTCATTAACATTTAACGTGCAAAGAGTGGGCACACATTCTATATTTAATTAAAACACAAAATTATGACTTCCATCTGCACACGCAGACCTGAGAAGAGGCTTAAGGTGCACAAAACCTCTACATCTGGTATTCAAATATTGGGGGGAGGGGGGGGGCTGTATTTTGACCATATCAGGTATCACATCATTCCTCTAGTGTAGAATAAATATGATACTTTATTTATTAATGTTTGAAGACATTTTCAATATTTGAAGTTTCTCAGGCAGGCACTTGTGTAGAGTTTAAGTCATGTGGGGGAGCACAGCTTCCCAGGGTTAGGAGTTCTCTTCATTTATTTACTTTTCTTATTTTTATTTTATTTTTTGGTTCCTTTGGAAACACACAGAATATTCTTTCTCTCAGCACTGCTTTTTCTCTAATTCTTTTGTTCCACACTTGGTGCCAAGGAGCATAGACCGTGTTAAATCCATAGAGCAGTCTGCAATCTCCTTAACCATATGCTATTTTTACAGCAGGTCACCTGTGGAAACGCTTTTTGTCAACCAAATCCTCCTCCTCTTGGCTTGTCACTCTCCTTGTTCACACTGGGGCTAATCCTGGTGCTGTCACTCTGCGACCACTGAAGATACCATCTGCTCTTTGCCCTACTCTGGCCTTTGATCAAATAGTAAGCAAATCCTTCAGGATAGGGAAGGATTTCCTGGGCATCAGCCATACGGCAACATATTTGGTCCTCGCGTGGAGCCCTTTGTAGCACTGCAGTCGCTGAGAAGTTTCGTGCCTTTACTTGGAGTTAAGGAAAATTCTCACTGCAAAAATTGATCATTCTCACCCACCTCAGAAGCAGGAAAGGCACTTGCACACAGTTTTGAAACAAAGTTAACAAGTGGACATCATGCGCCTCTGAGAAAGACTAAGCCCATGCAGGAAAAGGGAAAGGCCCATGCAGACTTTCCCTCAGTCCCACCTGAAATATGTCTGCTGACAAGGATTTCAGGTGACCAAAAGAGATGCTGATTCAGAATTGTTTTCCTGATTACATGTGAACAGACCTAAAACTCAAACGAAAAGGCTAGGTAGCTGCAAGAGGAATTCTGAAGTGCTGCATACTGGATTTTGTGACAGGGGAAGGGAACTGGACCCACTGCAATACCACAAGCCAGGAGACCTTAGCACAGTTTGCTTTTGCTGGGGAGGGGACTGCTGAGCAGAGATGGGACACAACGTATCGCCCACCTCCCTTATGGGCATGTGGTGGGGGCACTTACTGGTACAATTCTTGCTAAATCCTGCAAAACTGCATCTGACATTGCTTGAGGTAGGACAACACAGCCGCTGAGTAAGCATATCTGCTGGGCCTTAAAATATCTGTAGACTACAACAGAACTGCTGAACTAACAAGCTGCTGAGCCAGCATAATGAATAGAACATAGCAAAAATAATGCAATAACTTCATGGTTAAGACAGCTGTAAATGAAAGAAAAGAGAAGGGCTGTCTCAGCCAGTTTCAAAGAACTGGCTCCCCAGTCTCTTGTATTTGGACTGGAATGGATTCAGCAAAACAGCAGAAGGACAGTCTGGTCAGCTGAGAATGTATGTGAGCAGTGGGTCACAGCATTATAAGGAGATAAAAGACAACTCAGAAATTCATCAAGGTGGGGTCAGCTGAAAAGCATCAGCATTGCAGGTGCCAGGGGCTGAAAACTGACCCTTGAATGATTAATATTTTCTCCAAATTGCCTTGACATACAGGGCAGGATGTGCCTGGATCCCCCGTGCTGCGAGTATGACCTCTAAGTGCCAATGGGGGAGGATCTTGCAGACCTTTGTACACCGGGAGAACTTAGGGATCTGGGCAGAAGAGTGTCTCATAAGCAGAATGCTGTGCTGCTAGTGACTGTGTGCTATGGCATTTGTCATAAATATCCACTACCATTTATATTAATTTTGTTAGTTATCCTATAGGATTGCTACAAAGATAGAGAGACAGATAGATAGATAGATTCATACCTAGAGTTGCTGCCACATTTAGCTTATTACCTCATTGTTCTTTTGCTATAATTGTCTGTAGTCATTGTCTGGATTTGTTATCTTGCTGACTTGGAGTTATATTTGCTGTTGCTGTGCTTGCACTTAGCAGAATTTCTATAAGCTACCAGTCAACATAAGGTGTTAAAATTGTCATATATTCCTCCTGAACAGTTAGTCTCCTTCCTAGCTGGAAAATATCATTGCACATCCCTGTGGTTGTGCTTCTACCCCCTAGCTCGTCTGTATTAGCTATTTAATTTTTACAGTTACATCTTCAGAAAATTAAGAGGGATTGGGATACTGATACGTAATTGTTCATATTGCTAAACTGTTAGCCTGGTTTGTGATGTGTTTGGCCCAGGAGAACTAGCAAAACTACTAAACTACCATACCAGCCATCATGTCTGGGTAAGCTTTGAAGGATGGCATGGGTTGTAAGCTGCTCCCGACAGGCAGTTTGGATGTCGTTACCATGTTTTGGCAGGAAGGGAGTTTAATTGTATGGACACGAACTGCACTGTGTCTGTTGGCTTCAGGAACAAAGCACAAAATCTATTTCATCTTATATAACACACAGCCTTATGTATCTTTCCTACCCATGTCCACGAAACTTTTGAAGCAGAGTTCTACAGCTTCTAGTAGGACTCTTTCTATTCAAACAGCTGCTGTTTCGCAAAATGAAACTTTTGGAAAAGTTCCATTGAACAAAGCAGGGCAGACAGCAATTGAATTTTGTGTAAATATATGCTAGGATCCTACAGAACTTAAGAGAGAATGATAGCTTCTTATAAGGGTATGGAACATTTTATAGAATAAATTAATTCTATAATACATTCAGCATGTCCCAAGAGCCATAAACAGAATATTTTGTCTTTTTTTTTGTTTTATTATTAAATTATGTTACATTTCAATCTGAGATTTAATATCGTCCTTTACAGAGAACACATGCTCAATTTTTCACACCCTATTTCTTTAGATTTTTTAATTTCTGTCTTTCTCTGCATTTTAATAAAAAGCAGAAAAAGTATGCAAAATATAACACATTGAGATCTCCTTTCAAGTAGAAGCAGAATGTTTACACTTGAATAAAAGAAAAAAAAAAAGCATATATGTCAGCGTATTTAATTTTGAGTTTATACAAATTTGAATCATTAAGCTTAAGTCTAGACTCAGAATGATTTTTAAACCCCCTGTCATCTGGTTTTAATTGGATCATAATTTTATGTCTTCACAGAATGACTCTCACATGTTACTAGTTTTTTAACAAATATACATATATATGTGTGTGTATATATATAAAGACACAATTTCCTCCTATGACTTTCTATTTCCTTTTCTCAAAAGCTTACTTAAAGAATTGTTTAGCGCTTTAAGGACTATTCCTCTCCTCTTCTCCTGTATCTTAGAAGAATTTCCAAAAAGAGGGGAGGAAGTTACCCCTGTCTCTTTTACAAAGTTAATTGTTCTCTTGTGGGATAAGTCACTGAAATGGGAAACGTGAAAAGAAAGTCTGCAAGGTAAAACTCCCAGGGCTCACATGGATGCTCACTTCAGTCAGCAAAGGTTTGGAAATGCATTGGGAATCAGATACATTAATCACAGAAATTCAGTGCCTAAATCCAAATATACCAGAGTGAAAATACAGAAAGCTGCTGCATTTGCCCCCTCCTGAGAAGCAGCGTTTCAGTTAGCAGCCATGTTGACAGCAGCTGTTCCTGCTGTGTCTGTCCTCCTTGCTCCCCTTAAGGAGTTCAATATTAATGTCTGTGCTTAGCCTGTGCTCAGATATCTGTATTCACACAAGCAGCTATTCCTTGTTTCTTCATTTCCATCACAACATTCAACACAAAAGCAAGCACTCTGATTTTACGGTGCCTGTTGTAATGGAATATGCTAAATAGGGAAAAGTGCAGTACTGCAACTGAAAGCAATAATAATTCCTGGCAGATAAATAGGCATACATCATGATAGATCTAAATAACAGTAAAAATGTTATAGACCTAAATAAATCATAAGCAATAATAATAATGAATAGATAAGGGTTTAAGATTTATTTTTCTTTGACTTTATTGTCTAAAATGAAGAGGCAAAGTCAGGCCACATTTTCTACATGAAATCTGCAAGCATAAGCGCTTGCTACTTCATTGCTACTTGATGAAAACTAAGATTCCAAGTAATAACAAAACCACCGCCAAACAACTCCTAGAGCTGAGGTCTCAAGAAAAAAAAAAAATCATGTTGTGTCATTCATGACAAAATCATAAAAACAGACATAATGGAAAGTATATTGTTGAGATGCTGCTCCCTGTTTAATCAAAAATCAAGGTGGATTTTTTACTGTACTCTCACACAAATAAAAAGCAGGCTGTGTTCTAAGAGTAAATTTTGTAATTCTTAATTTTTCCTCAAAAGTGAATTGCCTAAATAAATAGGAAAATATATGCTGTTAAAATCTGACAGCAGAATTTACTTTTTATCCCTTCTTTCATTCCTTTGCATTTATTTAACAATTTCTTCTGATACTACCTCTGCTTTCCATCATCTTTCTAAAGGTTCAGTGAAAACCTGTGTCACTGCCAGCTGCTGCTGCACCTGATGTTACATTTCTGCAGCTTTCTCCAAACTTGTGCATGAACCCTGAGACCTGAGCTTGTTCATGAAGCAAGCCTTTACTTTTAACCTTATGCAAAACAGCCAGTGGTGTCATTTATTCAGCGTAAGATTTATTCTTTAACCACTGCATACGGTTAAATTTACAATTTTGTTAACGGTGGTTCAATGTGTGCATTAACAGGAGGCTGGAGGCCTAACTGAATTCCTTTCTAGTATATTCAAAGTCACCATAGGTGTTATTTATGCCACTTCTGTTCTTAGTGCCTTTGCCAAAAAAATAAAAGTCAGTCCAACACAGTTGTCATCTAAAAATAAACTCCAATGAGATCTTCTTCCTGTGGACTGTAAGGTCATTCTGTAACCCAGCATGGTTCATTGATCTCTTCTACCCCCTGTGCCTTTCCAGATTTATTGGAAATCTGTTCAAAGGAAAATATATCTTACCACACACTACTCTAGGAACTGCTGCTAAACACAGTAAAAGATTCTCTTCTACTCTATTCCTCGTCCTCAGAGACAGAACCAAGGAAAACCTTCCCAGGTCTCTCAGTTATCAACCGAAAACAGATGAGCTAGGAATACAGGTTGAATACCTTCTGCTGCTCTTCCTTTGGAAAAGTTCACTAGTTCAGGAAACACCTTGGGACCAATTCACATCAGCGTGTGTCTGTATTGCTTCTTTCATTATTGTGAAGAGCCTCAAAGTAATTTAAGTCAATGATCTGATTATTAATAAAGAACAGCACCGGACACAGGTCAGACATGTCTGCTTTGTATTTATCTTCCTTTTAATATATCACAGTATTAAACAGTACTGTGAAGAAAGAAATCATATTGCAACTAGCAAGAGAGATATCTATCTACCTATTTACTTCCTGTCAACCTAATCATATCATGGCAGTTCAAACACTCATGTAAACATATGTAACTCGTTAGAAAAAATGGAGCTTCGTCCACATTCACTCAGGTTATGTCCCCTCTTCACAGTAAATTCTGATATAAGCTGAAAAACACGAACACATGTGCTGGGAGTTTTACTGGAAGCTCAGCAGCTGGAATGTAATCACTGAGGTTTGATTTTTTTATTTTATTTTTTTTTGTACTTTGCCTTTCTTGTTTCTTTAAAATAAAGGTTTCTAGCAAGACTAGCATATGTGCACTCAAGCCAGCTCTATGTGTTGGATTAGTACAGCAGCTCACGGGCAGTAGGATCCCAGGGTCTGCAGAGCTCCACCAAAACAAAGGGCTCGCCTTCAGGCTGCCCCTGGAAAGCAGTGTGCAAAAAGGGAGGGAGGCTCAGTACTCTGAGAAAAAGTAAGATGAAGCGCTTGAAGTCCTTTGACTCCTACTACACAGGCACATCTGACAAAATAAATTTGCATCAGGCTTTTTGTAAAGTGTTATCTTCTTCTTTCCCCTACTGCTGGGCCAGGCAGCTCCTTTCCCCATCTGGACCTTGTTCCTCTCTTCCTTCTTTTCTCTATTCATCTTGAATGTGAATGTTCACCTGCTTTTGGCCTCATGTTTTTGCTGCCAAGCAAAATGGTAGGCAAGAAAGGCTATGCTCTTGAATCCTAATAATTAAAGACTCTCTTCCTCACCCACTACATTTGATAGGCTATTATCTTTAAGCCATTATCTGATGCATATAATATTAATAGTAACTTTTTTTCCCCCTCTGCCTCATGTTTCTCCTTCATCCCAAAGGGGAAGTGGTGTTGAAGAGGCAACAGAGTTCAGAAATTGAATATTTCTCTTTGACCAGACATTCAAACACATCTATACTTATCAGCCCCTCTCTTATTCTCCAAAGACATCCTGACTTCATGACTTTTCTGGGCTCTACCCAATCGATTCCTTCGCTTTCTCCCCTCAAACAAACATGCAGTGCATATTGTGAACCTTAACTAAATAAAGACAATGGTATTTGTAAAGAGTTTTTAAGTCCACAGGTGAAAGATGTTATTGAAGTCCAGCAGAATGGCATACAAGAAACTCCACTGTCTACATACACTAGAGTCCATAGCCTACACTACAACACAGTGGTACACTATGACTAGGCAGAAGTTATGTGTGAATTTACCTTAAAAAGTTTTCAGGCATTTTGCCTGCTATTGCTACTGCATATTTCATTTTTCGGTCAGGGTGTAACTTATTTAGCAATAAATAGTGAATTTGGTGGGTAGGTGGTGAGTTGCTAAAGTACTAACTTTCTTCCACTCCAGAGAAACAGATTGCAGGGCCATTTTCAGTGAGGCATGATCTAAACTTCAACAGATACACACAGGTGGTTGTCCTGTTTCTGTATACCTGCTACAAGCAGAGTGGCAGAATTGCTTGCCTAGTGCGTTACCCTCACACGACAAGCACATGACAAATGCTTTGTACAACTTATTTTCTTTCTTAAATTAGGTAAACATCATCATAAACCCAGCCCAAAATATTATCAGTTCCAACACACAGCCAGGCTCCCTTCTCAGCATACAGTAATTCCAGCTCAAATCTGCATTCCACAAAATAAACAGAGCTATGCCCTTGAAATTCTGTTTGACTAACTAGCCCAAATTCTTGAGATTTACACAGACTGTATGAGAATCTGTCTTCCAGCATTGCAGCTTCTGCTTTGCAATGCTACCCAGAAGGTGTCCATTTGTTTTGCTAAACAGTTGTTCTTTTCTGGTTTAGTAGCTTTCTTAGGAAATCTAAGATACCTCCACATATTTTGCAGATGAATGTTTAATGTTACCTGGAAGGGTATGAACGCTGTAGGTTTCTTAACAACGTTCCTAGAGAAATACGGTGAGACTGATCCCTTATGATTACATGTGGTGATGCCAGACTGGGAAAACAGGCAGACAAACAAAAACATTAAGGAAGCATCAGGATACCACAGCACTGAATACTGTAACATTTAGGCACCTTTTGCAGCCAGCAGTTGGAGATAGGCAAGAACCTCACAAGATGATCAGTGATAATCATCATGCTGAGGCAAGAGTTACAATGTTGAAACACTGAAAAAGCAGATAGTCTAAAGTAGCAAAGAAACCCCCATAAAGTTGTGTTTAAATCTCATAGATAAATTAAGTGATGTTCCGTTTATATTTTCCCAAGATCTGTCGAGGTTTAGGGCCCTAGAGCAAGAGCTGGAACCCAGAATTTACCACCAGCACCTATGGAATGACCACTTCAACTATGGAGCTGGTGAGCCTTCTCTCTCTCTCTCTCTTTCCCTGTCTTTTCTTGTTTTTGCAGTAGTGTGATACTTTCAGTGGGTTGTTTGTTTCTTTTTACCCAAAGTGAAGTTGCTTTCAAATGAGTTCAAATAGTTGTTAAAATAGGATTTAAAGTAGGGTATACTGTAGACTTTAACTGTCCCAGGCTGCACATACCCAATTGGTTCCCAGTTGGGGCAAATCATGGGAAAAGTGGGTTTGAGTTATTTCAGGCAGAGAGGGTGACTGAAGCCCAGGTCCTCTAGATCTGAAATTAAAGCTCTAATCACTGAACCTATGAATAAAAGAAGAGCACTGAAACACACCATGTCTTACAAAAAATGGCAAGTGTGACTGAATTTTGTGTAAAAGTGCTCCAGCACGCCTGCTGGATCAAGCTCTTTCAAGGTTCCTGGTAACAATCTTCTTTAAAGATCCAAGCCAGCCTAAAAGCAGTAAAAAGCTGTCTAACCTTGTTAAAACTGTGACACTCTTGGACAGATGCAAAGCAAGACTTTAGGTATTTGAGGAAATCTTCTGCTGAAAACCAAGTCATTTTCACAGTTTTAAGGATGGCAAAGCTGACTTACAGTGCTCAAATTCTTCCTGACTTTCACTTGAGGAATTATAGCCCTTTCTGGAGTTACACATCAGTTCACAACTGTAGGAAAAAAATAACCTACAAGTAGTATTTTTCCCATAGGTGCATCATTTTATGTAAATAAAAACTAGAAGCAGATTTCTCAGGATTATATCCTGAGATATAATACCCTTCAATTTCAAAATCAAGTGTGAAAGATAAAGGCCACCTACAAACGGTGCTAAAGATCTGTAACAATTTTGCAGTTAATGTTTTTATCCAGACATGACTGAACTTCATGCCCTCCCCAAGCTCTTCCCATCTGCTCAGCAAAACACAGGGTAAGAAAACATGTCACTGCTGTAAATTGATCTTGAACTTTCCTGTCTTACATCCAGGCCTTCCAAAAAATACTTAAAGCTGTAACTAGAGCTGTGATATACTCAGGTAAACAACAACATTGAGTTAGGCAGCCAAAACTGGTCGTCTTCTTTCTAGTGTGAATCTGGAGTAATTTCACTGAAGTTAAAGGTCTAAATCCTGATTTACATCAGCGGAGATGAAAGCAAAATTTGGCCAAGAGCATTACTGAATTTATGTTCTTAGTAGCTTGGCTCAGGCTCTCTTTGGGCTTAAGTTAAAAAAATAACATACTATATCCTTAAAACCAATGCAATTGAGGCAGCTTTAAGCACTACACTTCAGTTCTGAGTGCAGAAAATACAAGTTTATTGTGCATGGGGGATCTTTTATTTTATCAAGATTCTGAAAATATAAAGGGAACTAAATATACCCACACTAAAATTACCTCCAGAAGCACATTTAAACAAGACTTACACAACACAGTCAGAGGGGAAGAGCAAGTACAGAAAGTGTCTGCTCTGATTTACTGTAAATCTCTCCCTGGGTGATTTTGATGACTCAAGACCCGAGAAGCTTAGAAAAATATATGACAGTCAGCCACTGTTAACTCTATAAATACAAACAATAAATACTGTATCTCCCACTATGAAGGAAAATTATAGTGCCCTGAGCACTGAAAAAGTATCACCACCATCAAAAGAATATTGTGTCATAAACACTACAATTAACAATCAAAATGAGAAAAAAACCCCTTGCCCTTAGTCCCTTCTTTAATAAGCTTTGTTTTCATAAAATTATCAGATGTGTCTCAGCTCAAATAGTACTGTAAATATTATTTATTTGTCTGGAAAATGACTGAAACATTTTAACATAACAAAAATTTCAGCAGTGCAATTTGTTACTGTAAAAAAGCAGTAAGTCTTCAGCTGCTGTAATCAACTCAGCGTAACTGAATAGCTCTGTACATATTTGAAAAAAAACTAAGGAAAAAGTCCTACTTTTGTATTCTCTCCACACTCCATATTTAAGACTGTTAAACTCTAGATCCAGATTTAGATCTTAGAGCCCATTTATGTGATAATCATAAACATTGGACAAAACTCTCACAAAGTTTAACAGTATTTGAACTGGCCTCATCCAAGTCCCATTGACAAAAAAATTCACTAAATCATTCTAACAAATTTTTATTCTGTTTTTAAGTTATTTGGACTCTTTACTCATTTTCTTTTGGGCTTCTTTTACTTATTCTAAGCTGAATCTTTCAGTAATGTCAATGTCCTTTTCCATGGACAAAGTGATTACCTTTTAGATACCACAAACACAACATTTAGTTACATAGAAATATAGTTTATGATGTTTTACACTGTTCTTCACCTAATATCTGAGAATTAATATTTAGAGCTTTTACAAGAAAAGAGTTGTATTCACATGGACAGTGCATTAGGCTGAGATTCAGAAGAGCTTTGCTTTACTATCTTTCCTTGCCTTGGTATTGGTTGTCTGGTGATGTTGGGAACATCACTTGGGCTATATGCTCAGTAGTAAATGAAAACTGCCCAGGATCACTTTCTGCCAGGGAAGCCAACTAGAAGAGCCCATATCTTTACTGTTTGACTCTTGTCTGCCAAAATATGGAGCATCTCCAGAATAATGGTCCAAAGCCTGTGCTGGTTCCTGAACTGTGACTGAGAAAGGTTTGGAACTTGCCGGTCCTTCGGCATAGATGGTTAACTTTTAGTGTCTTGTTGGGGCCCTATTTAGTTTATCGGTGTAGATGTAGCTTTTACTTCTTTCTTCTACAGTTTCCCCATATGTAAGGAGGAAAACATGATACCTGCTTCCCCTACTTCACACTTCATAAGCTATAAAGGAAAGAAATAGCTATTTTCCTTAATAAAGAAAAAGAAAATTAACTGTTAGAAGATACAACACATTCTTCCTTCTCTTGTAAACACTGCAACTCTTCTAACCTGACACCTACAGAAACCCCTCTGTCATTACTCTATAATGAAAACATGCTATTGTAACAGTAGCACTGACTTTCTGTAATGTCTACTAAATGTGTAGCAAAGATTTTGTTAGGGATATAATCCTGAAAAACATAAAGTCAGTGTGCTGTAAGTTTTCTTATCGTCTTAATTATTATTTTTATTATTACAATTGGAATTACTGCATATCTAATGTTACCTAATATATGACTATAGAGGTTGCAGTTCAGCACTGTATTATGCCACTTGCTTGTATGGTGCCCTGTTTAAGTTGAGGAAGCTTAACTGGGTTGTAGAAGGCAGCCAGCTTGTAATCAGAGTCATGGTGGCACAGGACTATGTTTTACTTTTAAAGCTGCAACATGCAATCTCTATTACCTACAAAAGACAGCTGCTAGCATTGTTTCTTGTTATTGTTATTTGGTTTGTTTTCTAATGGGTGTTATTTCAGTACATGTTTGTGTTCTAGTAACTGGAAAACAGATTTCCATGGGGAAATGGAAAATGTTGGTATGCAAAATAACATGTGATGACATATTTTTGGCAAATTTTAGGAGTCAAAGTGAGAACTAATGAGCGCCTTGAGTTAAGCAAATAATAAAACATTGTATGGCAGTTGAGAACTGCTTTGGTTCTCTATTTGTTAATTTCCTGATGTTCAAATAATTCCATTTGATAAAGAAAGTGCAAGTTTCTTTTTACATATCTAGCTTTCCTTTCTACCCAGGACTTTTGGTTTGTAATCAAAAAAAAAAACCCAACCAAAAACCAAACAAAACCTGCCAATACATGTTTATCTTCTGTGAGTGTTTATAGTGCAAGGTCCTGATCCTACGTGGTCTTACATGTGTGAACAATTTTAAGTGGATGAGCAGAATTAAAATGTTTGCAGAAGTATTTATAGGAATAAGGCCTAAATCCAGTTGGTAGTCACTGCTTGTGGAAAAAACAGTTTTCTGACAGAACAATGGCTTTCATTGCTCCAACTTTGTTAGCTCTCTTCAGAAACCTTTGTCAAGTCTGCGCATGTCCTCAGTGTTGGGAGATAGAAAGGGAAAGTTTAGATCCTTGGAAAAGACAGGAGACATGACATGTGCCATCAAGGGCATTTACCTCCTTAATAAGTAGAAAAGGCAGGTAAAAGTATTAGGTAAAACAGCTTTCTTTTCCACACCTACACAGACACAGCAAAGAACAGGAGTTGATGCTTGGATGCCAGAGAACAAAACTCCATGACTGTGATGGGGAAAAAATCTCTTAAGGTAAGCATTTAAGATTAAGGTTTTGGTCTCCTAAACTTCTAGAAATACTCTGAAAACAGACATCTTACAGAGAGACTTGACCCTGGGATGCATATGGTGCAAATAGAAAGGCATTGCCAACCACAGTGGACTTTCATTTAAACCAGCAGGTCCCTGCTCTTTCCCTTTCCTGACAGCCCCGTCTGCAGGAGACAGGGGAGGGGTGATAGCCCTGACACAGAGCAGACTGGGGGTGAAGTCCCTAAGAGTGGCTCTGTGAGGTGTCTTATGTACTTCTTTAAGAGCAGCAGAAGACCGGAGAGAAGAGGATGGAGAAGAGTGTGGGAATAGAGAGAGAACAATAACAAATTGCCTGCTTGCAAAGCTGATAGATGCCCATGGGGCCTTTTGTTTGTCTTTTAATTCCCTAGGCACGGGATGCATGTGGTGATGTGCTAATCTTGAGAATCTCTGGGCCTTTCTTACCACGCAAGCAGCTGGGAGGAAGACATCTGCACTGTGAACTTACCGTGTGAGATGATTCTCTCACCTCCCTTCCCTTCTCTCCTGATCATCACTGTCTCTGATGAAGCCATGTGTGTGTATATTCAGGAATGCCTGTGGAGTTTCCCCTTCCCCAGCAAAGCCAGGGCTAATCTGAGAGGTCTGCTTCATAGGCAGTTTTGCAGATATTCCCACAGAAGGAAGTGAACATATGACTAATAATGAATGGCCTGGTTAATAACATTGTTTTGGCAAGGTTGTCTGTGAGAAAATTAGTAACAAGAGTTAAGTTACCTTGACCTGTGCCAGGAAGCAACAATTCAGGGTGAAACAGGAACATATTTTCAGTTTAAGATGCTGCCAGGTTATTTCCCATACCGCGATCTTCAGTCAGCTTCTTCAAAGGCATCCACAGACCCCATGTGGTTCCCAAACAGCCTGCCCAAAAAGAAAAGACTGACAAATTCGTTTTTCTTTCCTGGGATTTGAATTTCCATCTTGCTTGAATTGGGAACACACTTGAACACCAGGTCAGGTGTGGGCAGGGCTAACTAGAGTGTAGGGAGCAGCATCAACATCCTGGAACAAGCTGAATCATTCTGCACTGGGTCTGGCTGCGATGGAGTTAACTTTGCAGCAGCCTGCATGGTGCTGTGTCCTGCATTTGTGACCAATGCAGTACTGATAATACTTTGATGTTTTGGCTGCTGCTGAACAGTATTTGCACAGCATTAAGGCTTTCTCTTTAACTCATTCTGCCCTGCCAGTGTGTAGGCTGGGGCTGGGCAAGAAGTTGGAAGGACACAGCTGGGACAGCTAACCTAAATTGACCAAAGTGACATTTTGTACCACATAGTGCCATGCTTGGCAACAAAAAAAAATTCTCTTCCCAGGTGGCATTTCTTGCAAACTGGCTGGAACTTGTTCTGCTTGTGGGGGTGAAGAGTGATGACTTTTGCATCTTTTGTGGTAGATTTCCCCCCATTCTTTCCTTACTTTATTAAACTTTTTTTTTTTTTTTTTTTTTTTTTTTTTTGTTGCATCTTTCTGGCAGAGGGAAGATGGACTGAGCAAGTGGCTATGGGTGCTTAGCTACTGGCCAGGACTAACCCACCACAGTTCCTATGACATTAGTTCACAATTCACAGTGCTTCTAGAGTGACATCTGTTTGGTTCACTTGCACCATGACATACCTCCAACCTTGTATGGCATGCCAAAACTCTGACTCAGAGATGGGAAAAGAGGAAGAAAATGATCCCTTCAGGATCACCAGGAGAAAGTGGCTAGGCACAGTCTCAAGAATGTTTTGTTAGTTCATGCAGATAAACATCTATCAGGCTCTTCTCCATCTGGGTGCTTATATGTCCTTACACACTGACTGTGAGTAGCATTTCTGGCCTCTGCAGGTCAGTGAGGCGTCTGTAGTCTTATATGATACCTGCTCATAAGGCAAAAGAGGGCTGCTTTGTACTACTGCTGCATTTAACTTCCATTTCACTGGACTAATTTGGATCAGTGACCTTTCTCAGACCTCAGTATACACTCAATTTTTACTCTCTGGTTTATTCCGCTTGTCTGTACTCTTCCACCGCCACTGTGTGTTGCTCAGCACAGCACCTGCTAGGCTACTAAAAGCCTGGAGTCAGCAGCCGTCAGTTTAAACTGTTAAGTTTTCCTTTTACTCCTTCTGACTGGTGCTGTGGAAGCAAATACTGCAGCCTCCCTCCCCCTGCTTGCCAGGCAGCTGTAGGTCTGCTTATATTTCAGAGGGTGAATCCTTTATCAGCCCTCAGCTATCTGAACTTCCTCATACACATACCAGTAGAATATGGCTCAGAGATGGTAGTCTCCGCAGCACTACCACACTGTTGGACTAGTGTCAAGAGAACATGATTGTGCACCACGCTAACACAGCTGAACACTGCTTAAGCTCTGCAATACTAACCTGAAAAACCAGCAGTGAGCTTTTCTGGTTTTTTTGTTTGTTTGTTTTTTATAATGCGTTAACCTCCTATAAACTGTTTCCACAGAAATTTCTTTCCACTATCTGGGAAAGAATATAATCTCACAAAAGAATAAAAC
Source organism: Falco biarmicus (assembly GCF_023638135.1). Classification (NCBI taxonomy): domain Eukaryota; kingdom Metazoa; phylum Chordata; class Aves; order Falconiformes; family Falconidae; genus Falco; species Falco biarmicus. The sequence goes on along the minus strand of NC_079293.1, from coordinate 3,499,563 downwards.
CAAACCGAAAAAATATTTCACATAACTGTCACAGCATTTTATAACTTTCATTTTACTGTACATCACTGAAGCAGTCAACTGGCAGCAGTATAACGGCACAGAACAGAATCAGAAAGCAAACAGCTTACAGTGCAGCTCTGCAACTTGCTATGAGGCATAACACTGCCAATGGACGGCAAGGCTGGGTCCAAAGAAAGACCATTATTTGAAAGCTACAAATTACTGTTGTAAATGGAGAAGTGGGCAGAGTGATGTTTTTTCCCTTGGCTCTTTTTTAATCCTTAACGCTTTGATTTTCCTTTTAAGGAAATTCTCTGTCACTCCAAATGTTAAACCAATGTCACAGGTGCATGGTTCTTTGTTTTCCCTCTAAGAGTGCATATTGCTTCAGAAGCAGATACTATATTTTAATAAAAGGTATTTTGCACTGAATTTCAATATAATAGAAAAGGACATTGTGTAGCATGCGTTCAACTGTAATAAAATAGATTCATTATAGTACGAGAAGGATTGCAAGTTTGAAAATATGTTTTCTTCAGAATATTTAATAGAAAAGAACATGTCATTCCTGTATATAAATTGGTAGAAACAGGATGCAATCACAGAGAGAATATGCACCCATTAATGGCATCAGAAAAGGAAGGATTGTGATGAATATGTTTCATTTTTTTCACATTTCATAGATAAATTCTACCAGCCAGAAATGAAAGCCATTTACACCCCAACGCCACCCCCCAAAAAAATAAATGAATAGAGGTTTATGTGAATTGTATGGTAGGTCCTTGTATTCAAGGACTTCTCTGCCTAGCAATGCCTAATAAAGTAGTTGGAGTAATAAATACTCTACTTGTTTACAACTAAATCTGATACAAATGAACACTAGAGAGTAAGATATGACAAATATAAGCGAACTAGGATAGACATTGAATAAAGGGATTGCATATTTTTTTATCACAAAAAGATGAACAGAGCTTTAGGAAGGCTGAGTTCTCTTCCTGATTTGTCTGCAGAGGGTCTGTCCATTCTTAGTCAAATTATATGGAGGCATTTGTAAGTGAAAGATGTGTATGTATTTAGCTGGCTCTGTGATTCTTATCTAAAAGGTGATGTGGAATCATATAACTCAAGCCAGTCAAACTCGGAGATCCATATGTTTTCAAAGGCAACCTTCAGTGTGGTTACAGAGTGAAGGTGCAAAGCCCATGCTACCAGATCATTTGTAAAACATTCTATTGACAGCTACCAATTAATTCTTGAGTTACCGACATTTTGGATAATCTTCTATTCTCCAATGTAGAGTTTATGAGAGATACCATGTCCTGTCCAATCATGGTATAAAATTGAAACCATGGAAATAATTGACAACAGATTTTTGTTGATGCCAAATATTTGCATGGATTCAGAGAGCAGCTAAATGCATTCATAGAAGAAAAATCCATCAGGAGCTATCAAGAAGAAAGATTACACCCTCATCTTACAATTCCCTGCACACTGCTAAACCTGGGGTTTGCACTAAGAATTATTATATGCATCTATCCTTCCTCTGCTAGGTATTGTTAGGGGAAAGGTCCATGGACTGTGGATTAAGCCTATTAGCTCATTTTGATGATTTTAAGTACTGAATGACTAATTCATGCATTCACAGACTTCCCATCATGCCAAAATAATGAACTACATACATTTTTGAGTAGGGGTGAAAAAAGAATCAGATTAAGAATACAGTAACTAAGTCAGTGAAGTTCTCAGACTTATTTCTGTTTTCACTCAAAACAGGTTAAGAGTAAAGACTGTGACTTGTTACTTCAAATTGGTATATCTTTCAAAGAAACTGTTACAAGCTAATGGTCATAATCGGTGTCCTCATACAGCATACAATACAAGAAGTGAACAAAATCTTCCATAAGAAATACAGCTCTTGTAAACTGTCCGTTCCTTTATTCAGAAAGAAGATATGGAAATGACTATTCTGATTGCTTATGCTTTTCTAGAAATAACTGTAACAGCCAGCTTCAGTGGCATATTGTACCAAATCCTAATTACCCTGGTTGTGGTATAAAACCTAAGATGTATAGACAGAGAAACAGAGTTCCCATTTTAGAAAGACCTGGGGATATACTTGTTGCAATTTCAAATGGCAAATAGATGTGGGGTTTTTGAACTTTACACTAAAAATCATCTCTCTGCACAATTTTCCCTTTCCACAAGGTATTTTTCCCTGCTTTTGTTTCAAACCCCAAAGTTCTATGACTCACTTATTTTTATACAAATATTCCACACTTATGACTAGCATAGCAAAGACCGAAGAAGTGACTGTCCGCAGCTTTATCCAATACCAAAAGTTATTTCAATGAAAATGGAGTACAAAATTCATTCCCACACTTCACAACTAGGTCTTGCAGAGATTGCAGCTTTTGAACAAAAGTATTATAAGACACAGAAGGAACCCCTTGAATTTTGATATTTGAGGAAATTGTCTCTCATATAAGAGAAATTCTCATTTGAACCAAAGGACGAAATTGCCCCTTACATTTCTCTGTAAGTTTGTAACTGTTAATAACATTCAGTCTAATAATACATAGAAATCAAATACATAGAAAATTCACTGCAAGTTTCTGAATCCAGTAGCCTGGCAGAGGTGAGGCTGTCATAGTGCCACGTTCCTAGGTGCAGCCAGACTGAGCTGAGCATATATCCTTGATGGACATATACACACACATGCACACTTCCACGATGCACATATACATACTCACATGGCTGACCACACAAATTAACACAGACAGAAACACTCACATAAACTACTACAGGTAGCACAGACTGCTTAGTTCTGTTTCTATCTCTGGCAGCTAAAGCACGAAGGTCTGTTAGTGGGCAATTTATACATACAGTATGGATTCCTCCAGTAGCCAGCTTCAGACAAGTGGTCTACCCAGTAGCTGGCACCTGGATTCTCTGGTTTCCCAATTGCCTCATGCACAAAGACACACACATGCAAATATGTCTGACCCCCAGACCTCACAGTCTCCCTAGTTGCTGGCTTGGATCTCCTGGATCCTCCAGTAGCCAACTCGCAGACCACTCTGGCCTCTACAGCTGCTCCAATACCTGGCTCCAAAACCTCTGTTATACTCACCGGTTAGCCCAGCTGAACATTAGCTAGCGATCACATGCCAACCATGCACTACTCCAGTCTCTCAAGTTGCTGGCAGCTGAGATACATGGCCCCTATGATCTGTGTATGATTCTGCCTCTGTGGCCTCCGTGTAGGCGCATGCTGATAATAAAACCTCTTATTCAGAAAAAGTCAGGCACAGAGTTTAGTGAGACTCCAGGACAGAATGAGGTGATGAGGCATAAAGGCATGTCCAGACAAGCGTATTGACCAGCAGCTTGGTAAGAGGCTCTTTTACCTTTATTTTTCCATTCATGATCCTCCACAAAACCACCTGGATCCCTCCCTTTCCCTGCCTTTTTGTCCTCCTCTAATCTTGTACAACGAGATCTAATCTTGTAAAACAGTCTTGTACAATCCCAAAATGCTCCCCCCTGCATCCCATGTTAAGTCCCTTACCTCTGTAGAGAGTACCCACACTCAGCCTGCAAGGTGGCTTGGAAAGCCTCTGCTGTGGATTGACGGTGGTGGGTCTCACTCAGTCCATGGGGCTGACACCTTCCTGGGATGCCCTGGGAGGAGCCAAGCTGGGGGACTCCTTCCCCTGCCTGCTATTGTACCTCTGGACTTCTTCATGCATGCGAAGATGAGCCTTTAATCACAAACCCTAACACAATCCAAATCCATCTGAAACTGGTTTTACTGGTTTGTTTTGCAGTGAGGTGGTGAGAGGACCACATTGCAGGCCTGGCTGGGCAGGGGCATGTTTGTAAGCCCAGCGGGCTCACGTTTCAGTCAGCTGTTGCTTTTGGGTAACCTCTGTTCAGAGAGGAACCAGAAGTAAAAGTTGTCAGTTTACTTATCCAGGACATCTCCCTTGCACCTGAACTTTTTGATTCTTGTTGCTAATTAAGTGGGGACCTTCACTACATGGAAGGAAGTCAGACCCTTTGAGAGCCTCAAGAAAGAGATCACCTCTGCCCAATTAAGTTGCTTAATCTCCTTTCTGCAGGCTTAACTTTTAGATGAAAGTGAGACAAGGACAGAGGTTACAGTCACCTAGGGCACATCACCACTGAGACTGCCTCTTCTCACAGAAAAACAGTTGCAGACAAATGGAAACAATTTATAGCATCTTACGGCAGATACCAAAACCAGGCCAGACTAATTACAGACTGAAATGGCCAATATCTCTCTAGTGATAAAGGCAATCCAGGATGATAAGCTCAGATGTAAATACTGTAGGAATCAACATTATTCTGATGAATCTCACCTTAAACTCATTAGTTAGTAATGTAATATAAAAGAACTGGATGCTAGTAGAAAAACCTTTAAAATCACTTACCTCTTGGCTTGTGTAATATATATATGTATCACTTCACATAAGAATTGATGCACTAGAAACTTAAATGTAAGTACTGGTAAAGTGCCCGAGTAAGGTAAAATGAATCTCTTTCAATATTTTCTGTATAAAATTTAAGGTTAAGTAAACTCAGCAGGTGTTTAACTCAAGTATGTTTGTATTGGTTTTAGAACAGCATGAGTTTAAACCAGAGAACTCTAATCCAGAATTGTCGGGGGGGGGGGGGGGGGGGGGGGGGCGGGGAAGTTTCAGTCTTTTGGAAGTTTTCTTTCCTCCCTCAGTTTCATTTTTTAGAGGATTTATTAACTGGAATCTATTAAGTCAAGATCAAACCAAAACAAAACATCAACACGCTACAGGGAAAGAAGCCCAGAAGTGGGGTTTTCTACGGGAATAATATTCCTGATCACAGGCTACCAGTTCATGTCCTGTTTCTTTCACATGGTGAGCCAGCTCTGAACCGATAAAGGCAAAGCTTGGAGATTCTAGGCTAAAAGCAACGTATGACTTAATAAAGGGTAAATTTGGATTTATGCTCATAAATTCCTGTTCAGTATTACTTCAGGTGCCTCCTTTATTTGATATGGTCACTTAGCTGCAGCTTACTGAAAGACAATTGCTTTTGGTGTTAGGTTAGCAGTGGATCTCATTCATATCTTGATTCTTCTTCTTTTTCCCCTGAAAAATCAAACAACTTTTTTTTATTTTTTCCTTTTTTTCTGCCCTTGGTATGCCTTACAAATTTTGCTCAATATTGCAATTCTTGTCATAGTTCCTGTAAGACTGATTTGGCAGCTGCCAAGATGCAGTCAGAGGTGAGCACCACGATGGGGAAGTACTTAAGCACAGGTGACAGGCTGCATGGCAGCAGCATTATAACATTTTATGTGGAGATACGACAATGCGGGCAGTAGCACATTGCATTCGATACACACAGGGGACAGCTGTGCTAAGTGTGGCAATGCACAAGTAAGTGGTTTGAAAGCATATGACAGGAAAAATCTGACTTACATTATGAAATAGGAGAGAAAAAAAAAAAGGAATGCAATGGAAACCAAAACCATAGATTCTGTACCTTGAGATCAGTCATCCTACGTTAAGCTGTGTGTATACTGTACACATACAACATTAAAAAATACTTAAAATATAAGTTACACCTGTCAGCTGGAAGATTTAATTCCACACAGTACCAGCCTTTGAAAATTCTTCAGTCTCCCTACCTGATGTACATTAAATATGGCTTTGTTCCATGAGTGCTTCCACTGGTTTCACTGACATGAGTAAAAGTGGCAGCGGTAGATTCCTGTTTGACAAAAGCAAAACCAGGTATCAATCATTCATTTTGGTTTAGGTTTCCCTTAAGGTTTATTTGATTTCAGTGTTACTCACAATTCTCAGCAGCAAAAATAAAAAAGAACGGAATACCAAACTATGCCAAAACTCTTCTGGAAAGTTAGAAGTTATGTATTCAAGGTCGAGTACTAATATCTCTCATTCATATGGTACATTGAATTTTGTTTTAAAAGACCTTGGAAGGAAGAGAATGAAGGGTACAATGGTTCAATGAGACCCACCACTGACTAACTATGTTTTTACTTTTGTTGATCTTTTTACAGACCAACCGTGACATTGTCACCGAGTTACTGTAAACCACAGGAGAACCAGCACTGGAGGTATGTTGGCTTTCTACAGCACCATTATCCCCCACAGCTGGCATAATTTTGGACAAAAACATTTCTGCCATTCTGGAATGTGCAGGGGGAGAGAGCAAAGAGATACATGTGCCAATAGGCTTTTATTTTTCTTCACAGCAACCTGGATTCATGACATTCATTCAAAGTACAGCTGTTATACTGTTTCAGCTATAGAGGAAAAAAAAGGAAGAAAAAATTCCTTTAGGCATATTTTCCCCTTGTAGCTGTGTTCTATAAGTTTTTGCATTTAATTATATACTGGGCCAGATCTTTTATAAACATAAATCATTACAGGTCAAATTGAATTAGGTAGACTTATGCTGCCTAAATATTTTAGATCTTTTAAAATTTGGACCTTGTAATATAGCCAGAAACACATATTTTTACTACCAAGTGAAGATAAATACAAGAGCAAGATAAGGATATGATTTTTATCTACATTACTATCTTTTACATGATGTTTCTTGTTTAGAGCTTCCATAGGTTTCATTGTTTTCAGCCTTGGAATTCCCAGGCAGTAAGCTCCAGTTCTCCGTTTTCTTTCCCAGTCACACATCCCTTCAGAAGGAGATCTCCAGAGCCCTCCTGCCCTACTGTGGAGCAGGGCACCTCCCCTGGCCTGTGTTTTACAGGTACAGAGCAGCCGTTTACAGCGTAGCCCATCATGTAAAAAAAAAAAAGTGATGCAGAGAACTCACACAGAAGGAAGGAGTTGCATACATTACCAGCAAAAGAATAGCAAGATTGTGGGTTCCCAGGAAACTACAACTTGTAAATTCTCGCTGCCATGAATGATAGATACATTGTCAGGTCCAAAGTAAAGAAAAAGGAAATAATGAGACAACAACTTTCCATAGGAAACAACCTTAGTTAATGATTTTTACCTATCTCCTCTGGCTCTCAAAAGATGTTCCATTATAGTAAAATTTACTGGGAATTTTTAGTTAACTACCCTGGCAGAAAAAGTTAATTATAGCAAATACGCCTAAGGCACAGGATGTTAAAGAGGTTGAATCTTCTTTAAGTCCAGACATTTAATAGCCTTCCTATTCTCCAGAATTTTGCAGTATTGGTAACACCAAGTTACTCTTTGGCAAGGAAAAAGTGTTTATTTTTTACTGCCTCAAGGTTGATTCTTTCCTGCAAATTACTGGCAGCACAATTTGGGAAGAGAGAAAATGTTTGCTTGCAGGATCAATGTAAAAAGTAAAGTACAAGTGAAAATTGAAGGTAAGACAGTGAGAAAGACAAAATTTAAAACTGTAGCAGGAAAAAAAACCAAACCCTGAAACCAGCACAGCTAAGGCAGTGAAATCACTTAAAGAGTATAGATATGGAGCATTCTAATTAAGAAACAAGTGGGGAAAGGAAGTAAAGTTATAAGTAATGTAACACCTAAAACTTGCAAAAGGCTGTTGAAAGAAACTGAAGGAAAAAACCAAACCAAACAAGGCAAAACCTGGGGTGCTTTGAATTAGAGGAAATTTAAGTATAGATATACCAGGAAAAAAGATGAACACTATAATATTTTTTCTGAAGGGGAAATGTCAGCCTTTTCAACAATAATACAAAACAAGCCTATTAATAAATATTTCTTTTTAGTCATTTAGTATAATACATTACATATTTTCCGTTCCAACAATAAATCAGGAAAACGTTTAATAGCAGCTTATAAAGTTAGATATTTCAAAGAAACAGGATTAATAACTTGAATCTGAAACTATTAGAAGAGCTGAGCAAAGGCTTTCATGGACCAATAATGTTGATTTTCAATAAGTCCTGGACATGGTACAAGTCCCAGAGAACTGGAAGAGAGCTAGTGTTTTATCAAAATGTTAAAATCTGTAAATAGGATGACTACATATTATAGGTTTGAAATATATATATACTACAAAAAAAATTAGGAAAGTGATAATGTAGGACTTGACTGATTGTGTTAGCCCTCTTTAATTCTTTTTTTAATGCCAATCAGCATGGCATTATAGAAAACAGATTGTATAAATTAGCCTTTTTAAAAAAAAGAAAAAATCAACTGTGGCTGCTAATAATAGTAATTTTCCAGTACACTTTGAATTCAGAAGGCTTCTGGTTATTTTTAGGAAAAGAGAATAAAATACAAAACAAAAAAAGCAAAAGCAAATAAAACATGACACATTACTTTGATCAAACACTGGCTAACTCAATTTTTAAGTGGATGTTTTTCTAATGGTGTCTACAGGCAATCAGTTCCTAGCCTACATGAATTTGAATATTTTTATTAATGATTAACACTGCATAGAAATTTGGAGAAAAAAAAAAAGAATTATGAGACATCAAAGCCAAACAGAAGTAATCAAGCTATCTTTATTTCTGACCATAAATTATCTTCAGTTGATATATATGCTATTCATATTTCTTTGTTTTGACTTCTTTCTTTAAAATGAAACAAATTAATATACTTTTGATCTCAGTGGTATGATGTATCCCAAAATCTCATACAGATTGTTTTAAGAATAAAAGTTAATTCCTATCTGTAAAACCTTCCAAGCCAGGCTCAAGCCAATATTTAACTCTGTTGAAATAAACCCAGCCTGGTTAGGTCTTCTTTTTACAAAGAGAGGAATGAAATTATATTCAAATAATAATCTTATATTTTATTGCAATTGTACCATTTATGAAAAATCACACACAGAAATTAGAATCACCTAAAGCAATATTCTTTGTAGTTATATCATTCCATAGCTATACTGAATGAAGTTGAAGGGATCGTCATTCTCACCTCTCAACGATGACAACAACAATGAAAAATTGCAGCGGTGAAGACCCTATTACTGAAATGGGAGTAAAAAGAAACAAAGCTCTACATCTTAATTTTGGATTTCTTTGGGCTATCTTTTGGCCCCTACCATTTTTGGTTTACTGCTTGCATGACCTAGCTGTATCTAAAAGTTTACTAAATGCTATAAGTCCATGTTTGGAGAAGACAGGTGCTTATGAGTGGTAACTAAGTTAAGAGGAATAAAGAGAAGTAATATATGCACCTGTTCCAGGGAGCACTTGTGCAGAGAGGTGTATAATACAGCTCAAGCTGACAGTACAGCTGGGTCTTTTATAGGAAAAATTATGTTTCTACCATCTAGTAGATTAAAACTCCCAATACTGAATAGACATTGCAAATATCAAGTTAATCTGGCAATTAGGAAAATAGCCTTTTCAGATTTATATCTGAGTCTGGGCAAAGTAAGGAGGGACTTATATAAATTAAGGCATAAAAATTTGTACCCTTGACTAACGGCTAATAATTTGCTGTTTATGATGAAAAATAGAAATTGAAAGAAATACTGCTGTAATAATCTGGGAGAAGACCAAGTAAAGGACTAGGTATTTTATGGCTATTTATTATTTTTATAGAGCTTTTTTCCTACTGTTATTATTTATCTTCTAGGAGTACTTATAAATCGTATCTAGGAAGGGGACTCCATTACTTCAGGAGTTTCAAAAAATATCAGGGCACTAAAAAAAAAAAGATTAACCTAATTTTAATGACTTAAAAATATTGAATGGCTAGCCTAAGCTATTTCACCTGCCATCCTTCCTTAGCAAGGTCAGGCTCTATCAGGTGACTAAGTATCCCTGTCTGAGATAGGTGAGGTGATGTGTCGGTTTCAGTGATAGATTGCCTAATCTACAAGCATGTGTTAAAGGTGTAGGTAGGTGGGGAGAGGGCACATGAAGAAAACCAGGTGGCCAAGCACAGGGTAAAAACCATATGACTGACAGAGAATCATCTTAATTTTTTTATACGCTTTAGAGAAGATGATAGCCTAACCTCATCAGCAGCATGCAGCTTACAGCTTCATCTTTGCCATTGTTGTTGTGCTGTCTGCTGCGTGCCACCCTCAGTATTTCAGTAATTGTTCCATTTCCAAACTATTACTGATATTAAGTAGAAGGTAAGTTTTACACTGGATACCATGATTATAATGGTGAATATCTCATAGTTTATAAACAAAAATGCAGTGATTCTTAAGACAAGCCCACAACCTCATTTTTTTTAATGAATTTAGGATCACAGTAAAGATGACACTGCTGACATTTATTTATTTCCTAATCATTTGTAGGATTCCATCCTATGAGAACAGCCCTGGGATGAGAAGGAAAATACAAATACAAAATAAAAACTGTCATTCCTCAGTTCTGCAGCTGTTCAGAGTCCACATATTCAGAGAAATTTATTGCCTTCCAAAGCTAGTAGTTCCCAAATAATGAAATACTCTGCAACCACATCCCTTTGTATTCCTGTTGAAAGCTCTTGATCTAGTCTGCCAAATGCTGTTTTAAAGACTGAAACTTTGACGGCTTTGGTCTAAAACTTTTGGCTTATTGAAAACAACCTTTTCTGTGAGCACAGGCAGTTCTGACCTATGAAAGGTCCCTTAGCTCAGGCTTCTAGTTTGAATGAAGTACAGCAAGCTAGACAGGCTCCAAAATAGCTATCACCTAAAATATGGGACACCTTCGATCGCAGTACAGACAGACACTGAGCTGGAATTTGAGCTTTAGCCTTGCTAGCAGATTGCATGACTGTGAAAATAATCTGGGGTTCTTTTTCATAAATTTGTAGACAGTAAATTCCACATTATTTAAATGATTGCACTCACTGTACTTGAGTGTAAGAGATCTCTATTCTGTATTTACTGTGAGGTTGGTGAGGCACTGGGACAGGTTGCCCAGAGCAGCTGTGGATGCCCCATCCCTGGAAGTGTTCAAGGCCAGGCTGGATGGGGCTTTGAGCAACCTGGTCTAGCGGAAGGTGTCTCTGCCCATGGCAGGAGGGTTGGAAATAGATGATCTTTAAGGTCCCTTCCAGCCCAAACTATGACTCTAAGATTTCAGTGGTTAGGGTACTTAGAAGGGGAGCAGAAAAGTGATACAATAGGGATTTATAAACATAGCAATAAAAGAAAACTCTTGAATAACCAAAGAAATGTTATTCATCTATTAATAGAAAAAAAAAAATCCCATGTATTTACCTGCCAACATCATCTAATAGCTGAAATATAATTCTGCCCTTGCTTATGTCACGCATAAAGCTTTTTAAAAGCTTATTTGTACCGTCCCTCAGCCTTTCATTTTTTGGCTAAGCACTGTACATATTTTTCAGATGACATCTCACAATGCTTTATAGAATGACATTAATGTTTCCCTTTCTCTGTTGGACATATCGCTTACAGTCATTATAGCCATATTGCTTTGAGCTTATAGACACTTCATGACAAAGGAGTGCATACAGGTTTTATAAATTCCCACCTTATTGCAGAAATTTATATTAGTCCTGTTCATCCTATTTCTGAATGTCTGTCGTGATGTCCTTATTTTCCTGAAGAAGTCTCCCAACCCTGTTCATCAGTAGCTGTTATTACCACCATCTTATTTTCTGTAGCAGAGCTGTTAATAGGTTAGAAATTTTTTAAGACCAGTACATGGGGCACTCTAATAGCCTCCTTTCAGCCTCATAGTTTGACTTTCAGCAGAACCTGTTTTTTCTTTAGTGGTTCCTTACCCCTCACAATTCTGGAAATAACGTGCATTTTCTCCAGCTAAACTAAAAGTTTCCAGGTGGAACCACATCCTTCCCTCCCCCTCCAGTGTATATAGATTAGATTTGTATTTTCCTTGACTAAAAAAAAATTACTTATTGGAAAAGATATCATCTAGTTTCCTACAATTTCACTTTGATAGTGTAATGTGGAATTGCTTCACATTTTCCATTTACCTCCATATTCCTTGTTTTATGTTTCAAATTTTGTTCAGTCTTGCATGTTATTAAAAGTCTGGCCTCACCGTGCAACAATATCTATATTATATTACTCTTCAAACATAATGCACCATAAGAAACTTAACAAACTTTTAACACACCAAAAGGCTTGGTTGTTTTTTTTTGCAGTTTTTTTTTTTTAATAGGCTCTTGTAATTAAAATAGAATTTTTGGATGTGTGGGGTAGTTCATATTTTGCTCTTCGCATTGTGATGAAGTTCTTTGTTTTATACCTTTTCTGGGCCTTTTCCCCCTTTCTACTTTTATTCAATATAATGTGTGAAACTCTTATTGGAAAAGTATGCAGCTACTTTTTTTTTGTTGTTTTAATCTAAATGTCTCATCATTGCAGAGCGGCCTCACTTCTTTCCTCATCCCCATTCAAGTGTTTCATCAATCAAATTATTCCCCCCCCCCCCCCTTCAAATTGTAAGTCTCTGGTTCAATTTGACAGGGAGGAGAAACATTAAGTCTCTTACAACAGGCTAAGTTGCTTAGAAACTCAGTGTTTTGAGTTTCCTTCCATATAAGAGGCCTATTCTTTTTTCCCCTTTTACCATAGTGTTTCTGTAAAGTATCTAGATTGTGTGCAGAGAACATGTTTTCTAAATCCTTATAAAGGGTCTAGGTAATTGCAGTTTCTGTCCACAAATAATAGAAGTAATCATGATTATATGATTAAAAATGTGGAAGAGCGAAGAGCAGGGATGGAATGTGTTTTCTGTATTAAACAGAAAACACATAAATAAACTTTGAAGGAATCTACCTTTTTTTTTTTTTAACTGGGAATTCACTTCTGACCTCGGGAGTTTGTGTGCCAAGAAGTTTCCCTATTACTCTCAATCACTACATAAAGCTTTTGTTCACTTAACCACAGAGGGAAATGACACAAGAAATTAGATAACATTCATGTTAAAACCCTACCAGAAGACAGGTACTAACAAAGATATATTTTATATGACTCCATAGTAGACTGGATGTTCAATGCTAGATAATAGATAGATATCTTTATTGAGGCAGGGGGATTGATCATTCAGAAGTGACATAGGGAAAATAAGTTGCAAAGAGGCAATTGGTCCCCATTTTAAAATAAAAGTTACAACTTGATTAATTTTATGATTTGTTTTATAAAATTAGGTATTTTTTAAGTTGGCAGACCTCCTCAACTCTCTCTCCCTGCATGGAATTTTTCACTTTTACAGTATCCCCTATCTTCATTAAGATTCTACTGCTATTGCTTTTCTTGTATTTCTTCAGTTTCAGGCTAGTCCTCATCTGATATAGGTCCACGTGACAACACTGAAGTAATTCAAATCAGCCAAGGAGCTGTTCCTAAAGCAGCTAGTATGATCCACATGGTATGGTTTTAATATGTTTCCAGAATTATTTCAGCCATGTTATATGTATGAGCTACATATATAATGGGACCTTTTGCTAAAAATCTTGAAAATGTCTGTAGTACTGCTGCTCCACATAAGAGCAATTGAAGGTTCTAATACGTTTTGCACATGCAAAAGCCAAATCCCACTAAATTTGCTTTAATCAAGACATAATAATCGACTCTGAAATACAGGCAATAGGTGACAAATAAAAAAGGGAACTGAACACCCAGCCTCAATGTTTAAGCATATAAATATACACATACTATTTAAAAAAAAATAATTATGTATTAGACAAATAACATTCCAGTGGCTGGATTCTCTAGTGCAAAGATACAGGCTTTCAGTTCTTCATGCAGGTCAGATAGCCAAATTCAGTGACTGGTGGAACAAAGAAAGAAGAAAAACCTCCTCTTAAATGTAAGATTTCTGAATTCAGACAGAATGGCTAAGTTCGGTTGTGTGAGGGTACACAGAGCTGCTAACTAGCCACAGTAAACTTCTTATAACAGACAGAAGTGACTTGTTCATCACTTGGCAGTGCCAGTAAGTTGGTAACAGTGACCTATTTAATTAATAGGTAACATATGCCATCTAATGTCACAGCACTCTCCAAACTATCAAGCTACAACAAGGTCTTTTACCGCCTCATACCAGCACACTCTTCATGCCAGTCCCTCTGCTGCCTTCTCCTCATCTCACCTCATCCCAGGCGTGCATTCTCACTTTTCTCTCTGCTTCTCCCTCCTCTCTTCCTCGGCTGCTCTCTCTCCATTGGCTCTCAACCTCTTAACAGAACCAGCCACAGCTGCACCTTGTCTACATCAGCCAACCCACCGCCCCTGAAGCCAGCCCACAGCTGTATATTATCAATGATAATTAACACAGTTTCATTCCTGTACAATTTGCCCCTTTTTTTTTCTCCTTAACATTTCATACCTTGTTTTTAACAATCATTACAACCTTTTTACAAATATTTTTTTCATACAGCCCTCTAACTCCTCTACAATTTCCCCCCCCCTTTTTTTCCTTTTCCTTTTTAACATTTCATGCCTTAGGTGTTTAACAATCATCATAAGCTTTTTACAAATAAACTTTTCGTACAGTCTGGACAACTCGTCCCTGAATTCCTTCTTCATTTTATCTTGGGCTTTTCAGCTTCTACAGGTTGATCACCTTTCTTCTTAGCTGCTTTCTTAGCATCTGGGATTTTGTTTTCTTCAGAGGGGGGTTCTGATGAACTTATAGTGCCTTGTCCTTTCACCTCTTGGGTCTCACTGGACAGTAACCTGAGTGAGCTTGCAGCAGCAGCAGATCTAGAATACAGCGCTAACACATCATCCTGTGTTCTGAAAAACTTCTTAACATCCTTGTGGTCACCCATTTCTTCTACAAATGGAGACACCTTCAACAAGCGCATAAACACCGGCAAGAGTACCACCAGGCCGAGCAGCAGCAGCAATGGTGGGAGGCGCCCATGGCATCACACTGCTCCCACACCTTCCCCCAGCACAGCCATCGCCACTGTCTGGCCTGACCCACCGCGGGCTGCTGCCACGTCTGGCCGTGTACTCTGCCACTACCTCTCGTTACCCTCAGTCTCTGAACTCCACGGCAGTCAGGCTTCCTTCTCTTTGATCCCAACAGCTCAGCTCACCCTTACTGGTGTCTGACACAGATCACCAGGCTCTCCCACCTATCTCAATGTGATCTGGATCACAGGCTATCCCCGCCTGTCTCCACTATGTTGGGCACTGCCATCACTGTTCAAAACTTCAAACATCCCCCAGCACAGCCATCACCGCTGTCACCGCCAGTTACACCCAGTCTCATAATTGGAAGGGCTCACACAGGGCACCAATTGTCACAGTACAATCAAACTAGTAGGCTGCAACAAGGCTCTACCGTGGGTCAGATTCTACTGTTTCTGCTTCCTCCAGAGGCCAGACCACGCTGCTCCTCCTCCATCCAACCCCTCTCCCACAACCCTCCGGGCTATTTAATGACTTAGCAGGAACGAGCTACAGCTGCACATCGTCCATGTCAATCAACCCACTGCCGCTGAGGCCAGGCCACAGCTCATGTTATCAGTGCTGATCACCCCACTGCCTTCACTCCTCTGCAATCTGATATCTGTAAAAATAACCACATTTTAATATATTTTCTTCTCTTTTTTAATTTTATTTATTTATCCATATTAATGTAATAGCTGTCTTTTTTGTGGTTTTGGTATTTTTTTTTTTTGGGGGGGGGGGGGGTGGAGTCTTAGGAATACACTGAAAACCAAAATCTGTGTGGTGTTTTATCTTTTCTAGTTAACAATAAAAATTATCTACTACCAGGCCTTAGCCTTTTTTTTTTTGCTAAAAGTGGAAAAGCATGAACTGAAAGTAGTTAAACCTTAAAAAATTGTGAGATTGGAAATGTCTCAGCAACTAGGGAAGTAACTACTGTGTCTTTTTAAAATAATGTAAGTCACGTTTCCATGCCTGAATTTTTTCTTCTGCTCATTTCACTGCACAGTGTGTCCTTGATGGTGAGCTGAGTGAAGGAGCTATGGTGAGATAAAAAAGTAACTTTGCTCTCGTTACATGGAATAAAACAGGGATCTGATTAAAAAATAGAATTAACTAAAGCACTTACAGGAGTCTTTCAGTTTTGTGATAACATGTCCTTATTTTATTGTCTAGTTTAAAAAGAACAGACAGGTGTTCAGCCAGTTAACTTGACTCTTCTCTTGGTGTATTAAAAGCTAGCAGTAGACCGCAGGGAGACAAATCATTGCTTTCACTCAGCTCTCTCTATGTGGGTAAAGCAAACGGTGAATACTAGAGGAAATAATCCTTAGATACAGGTATGGAAAATTTGGATAAGACCTCTTATATGATCTAAAGCCATGCTTTGGGAACATCCACAGAGGACAGTGTGGCTTCCTTGCGCTTAAGGAAGCAATGATGATTTCCTCCTGTATTTTTTATATAGTAAGTAATTTATGTGAAAAGGGGATATGTATGAAAATGCCTTGAAATGAAAACTGCAGCTTTTCATAATCAGTTTGAATCAATGAAACTAACTATATAACATGGAAGCAATGCAGATCAAAGGCCAGTCAGATTTTTCTCAGGTATCATGGAATATTATGTTCGATTTTCATTACATTTGGTTTTTGTGTTCACTGTGAAATGCACTTTACATTCTGTTTCCTTTGTACAAAATGTTTGATTACTCTTCTTACATTTCTCTGTATGCTTTTGTTTCACTGATGGAACTCCCTTCTTTGGTTCATTTATCACCAATAGTTTCTCCTGGATATTAATCAAAGATTATAAAACCTAGTGGGGAAAGCTCCTTGCCACTGTATTTTCAAAACATCAATTCAATAAAATCCTGCACCCATTACATTTCTTATACCTACCATGATATACATGTAGCTATATTTTACCAGTAATTGAAAGTAGTATGACAAATATAAACATGCATACCTATAGCCCTTCTAATACCGATTTCTCTTAATGTGATTAATATAGTTGACAGTATCCATATTTTTATGTGAATAAATATCAATTGTAATGGGTGCATTTTTACCTACTTGTTAAAAACCCATTTTTATATATATATGTGTATATATTTACAGAGAGAGAGATATATATTTTTAAAATGTAATAAATAAAGTATTTGATTTAGAACTCTTCCTGTTTGCTATCTGTTTTACATAAACATACTTTCTTTTTCCAGAGTATGTATTTATTCAATCATTAGAGAGACTGAAATGTAGGTAAACAATGCACTATGTGTTTTGAAAACTAAGTTAATAATGGCAGTGGAATAATTTTCCAAGCCCTTGTAGCTCTAGCATAAGGTATATTCATTATCAGATCTGACAACTGAGAATTTGCAAGAAAATACCTAACACATATATGTATATAAAGACATATTTATGTAACACACTTTGTGGAATGAAGGGTTAAATATTAGAAAATATGTTCACTTGCAATTAAAAATTGGAAAATTTCTATAAAAAATGAAGTATGTTTTAGTACAAAAAAGAAGCCAGCTGGGAAAATAAAAGTTAAAACTTTCTGGTTTTGATGTTGTAACATCATTTTTGGATGAACATTAACCCAAAGAATCAGTATGGAGTAACTAACTCTTCATTAACACTGAAGTCAGAAAGATTACTCTCCAGCCCTTCGTCCTTCTGTTACCTTCCGAAATAGTATTGGAACTATGAATTTGAGTAGGTGCATTTGTCTCTGTATATGAAATCCTTGTTCACATCAATACACATATTTAGTCTCTTCCAGATTATAGAAATATGTACAATATATTTAAACTGATAGATATAGATTAGATTAACATAATCTAGTTTGTGTTTCCTAGGGCATTACACTTGCTTAGATATTAATAGTTTTAAAGTAACAAAAGCATTACTCTATCACAAAACCAAAAGGAACGAAATGCAAATCTTGATTGTCTATGCAAACACCAATCTTACTTACATTTGAGTTGATCAGTGTAGGTTTGCTTTCGAATTGAAATACTATTGGTAAGGGCATGTGCTTGTCAGATAAGGATAGAGAAGTTGCCTCTGTTCCCAAGCTCTTACAATTTGCAAAGAGGTTGTTGTTCCAAATGTTATTTTTTCTAATAAAGAGACAGCTCATTAGATCTCATTACTAGTCAGCAGCTGTCACAGAGCATGGATTTCAAACTTATGACAATACATCTCTTTCTACAAAACTGGGGAAACTATTTTGTCGTTAAAACTCAAGTGACATTATACATAGCTGCATTTACACCTTTTGCTCTGCTGAAAAGCATGTCAAGATTCAGTAGTTTAAACTTGTTTTATGGCGTTTGTTCTCTTTAAAAAGATGTTATCTGCTATTGGAAAACTGTAAACCAATAAATGAAGTGAAAATTAAGACATTTCATCACTAAATTCTGTCATAAAAATAGGAGGAAAATTTCTTTGATTCTCCTCACAGTCTGTTTGCAAGGAAAGACAGATTCCATGGAATTCACTGCTTCAGTCAAACCAAGAAGTGAACTCGAGCTAGACAGGTTTGACCAGGCAACTTCCATCTGTATCGTCAAAACCTGCAATGTTAGTGTGCTACGTTGAGGAAAAAAAGATGTCCAGGGAATGTTGGTATGTAAGTTCAGAGTTAGTTATGTAAATTTGACATTTTTGAACAAGAGTAGTCCAAAGGTCTTATATCTGAAAAGGATTTTAAAGCCTGTACATTAAAATTAGGGGAAAAAAAACCAACAAAAAACAACATTGTTATTTACAGGGCTAGAGACTATATACAATGATCTTGCTATTTGAAGATTTCGTTCATCTTTTAGAAAAAATAAAATGAGGAATTGTACTCAGTGTTGCAGGTCCAAGTGTTAAAAACCACAAAAACTGCCCGCCAAGTGTTGTCATATCAAGCATGTTGCATTCTTAAGCAGAAACATGAGTTAGAGAGCAGTAACCAACATTTTGACATTTTCCAGTTGACGATGCCCTTATTAAAATCTGAAGGCCTAAGGGTGCTTACAGCAGACAATAGCTTCAATAAAAAAATATTAAAAAAATTACAGCTTCTCATGCAGCTTAAGTTAAACATTTGCTGAAAAAGAGGAGGTAGAAAAGGTCTGATTTATAACATAGCTTATGACTCAAACAACACTTTACTGCATTTATGTTTGATCCTTAGCATCACAGTCCTTGGTTGGTTTTCTTTTTTTCTTTCTTTTGTTTTACAAAGCATTTTACAGTGCTGTTTCCTTTGTTGTTTCCATTTGATATAAAGCATATAGGTGTGCCAAATTAGTGTCTTCCACAGGAGAAAGGTGATATGTTCTTTTGTTGACTATTTTGACTTTTAAACAAATGTTTTCTCATTTTACCATCTGCCACTTGCAGAATATTCACAGTGTGCAACTACAGTATTCTATTAAATATTTTATACAAAGCACAAATCCCAATAAATATTATGCATGACTGCCAAAACTTAGGATAAAAGTAAATAGTATGGAACATTAAAGCAAGGTGGGTTATAAAAGCCACATTTTAGGGTTTGAATAATCGCATTTGGATATTTTATGGATGAAAGAATGTTACCTACTTTGACAATTAAGACTTGCCTTTGGGTTGAAAAAAAATGAGGTAAAAGAAAGCTTCCTGGAATTTCTTCAATTTACCTGAACAGCTCATTTGGTAAATCAATCAAAAAACATGACTCAAATAAAATATGTATGAAAGCAATCATAATCAGTTCTTAAAACTTGGGATGCATGCATGTTACATTAACCTAACAGTTCCAACAGCCAGGATGATGCATCCTTAAGTAAGCTTTTGTACAGAAATATCTGTGTTTTATCTCTTTATCTCTGTAATACTTTGGACATGTGGCAAATCCTGTACCACTTATGCACACTTGGGGCCCTTGGTCTTGTGCCCACATAGCAGTTCTCCACTTGGCTGCCAGGGAGAGGCCTTGCAGCTAGAATGATTGGCAGCCACCCGAGGAGGGGTGCTGGCTTTCTGAGCTGCGCCTAGAGAAGCCAGGCACTGCAGAATGAAATCCGAAGTGCTGATGTGTTGCTTGGGGAGCCATCAGAGTGGAATTCTTCATACCCAGTTTTATATAGCTTGTAATGGTTTTGTAAATTTCCATTAGTTGGTGTAGACTTCGTAGTCAAAAGAAAGAGCTAGACATCTCCAAAAGGTGATTCAACTCCCTTGCAGGTGATTCTCAATACACCAATAAAGCTAGATAAGAGGACTGCCTCTGTACACCAGCACGCTTACAGTAAAGCTACTGGAAGACAGGAATATATCACAACTGTCTTATTTTCTATATTTTTTTTAAAAAACTAATGAGCCATTTAGCTTATATGAGGATACTGGTCCTGTGGTAGATGTTAGGAATTATCTGAGTGCCTTGGCCAGACAGAGGATTCAGGGAGAGGGACATATAGTTTCTGAATCCTTGCCAAGCTAAATAGGACAACTTATAACCATGAATATAACAAGTTTAAGCAATAAGCTGAGCTATGCAGAATGTATTGACCTCTGCCAATAAGCAGTTATGCCACTTTTAGGACCTCTAAAGGTAAAAATAATGACATCTGCAGAGTACAAGTGCTTCCACAATGAAGTAGCCTTGAGATCACAACTTAGAACTTAGGCATGTAAGTCCTTTTCTGATACCTAGATTTATGTGATATGCCAAAGATCACAAAGGCAAGCCATGGCGGAGAAAGGATTTGACCCAAGGTCTCAACTCCTGAGCTGAAATTTGAAATACTCTACAAATCAGTCTTTCTTTTTGACAGTTCACTATGTGAGAATGTAATTTGTTTCTAAGCAAAACATGTTCCAGATGGTTTGCATTTGTAACCATGCTTGAGGAAGAATTATGTATGTATTTGTTTGGCTTCCATGTCAGAATTACATGATGAAATTCTTGCCATTTATGAGTGTCTGGACCTAGTATTTATATACAGTTTCCACTTTCTAGAGTCAGATTCATACCTATTTTTACCCCGGCTGTCCTTGATATAAATTATGTTGCATAGGCATGAACACAAAAGACTTTCTTCTCGTAACAAAGATGTCTGAAACAGAATTTCTCCACAGTCCAGGATTTTGTGACTCCTAATATGCTAAGCAAGGTGATGCTGAATTTTTCAAAATGTGAGAATGTTTACAAATTTGTGGGAATAAGCTTAAAACATTGAATTGAAGATATAGGGGAACATAAATGAGGAAGAAAACAGACTTTTAACATTTTCTGCAAAATATATGGTGTGCTTCTAACTAAGAGTGTTCAACCTGCTGCAACAGATTATTTTTATACTTAACTCCTCCAAGAAAATCCCATGATTTTTCAGGTCATATTCCTGAACCATGTAGCTACATTAGAACTCAACTAGGCACTGGCTTGCGGCATGCTGGAGTGATAAACATTTCCCTTCAAAATTCCAGCAAAGCTCCATTTAACAGGTAAATAATATAATTTTTAATTAAACAAGCTAATTTAATATGCTTAGGTAATTTCCATTTTGATATTAATATATTAATTATCATGTGAAGGTGTGTTAATAAGAATTATGGGTTTGTGTGCTAAATCTCGTCTTGGGTTTGTTTTTTTATAGTACTAATCAACAGTTTTACATTATGTAAATAAAGTTGTCTTTTCTTTGTTTTATCACAATTTATTATTTCTTTATAGCAATTATATGGCTTGTGGATCCTTTTTCAAAATGTTAATCAAAGATCTCTAATAGGATTTCTGATAGAATGAAGATAGTAGGCTTCACTTTGAAGCAGAGACAACTAAGAAGGACCATAAAATCTTGGGAGGTAGGAGAAAAAGAATGTCATTTTGACAATAACCAAGTCTATTCAGCCATAGTGAAAGCAGATTTCAGACAGATAAGGGAAAATAATGATTTTCTATAAAAAATATAACAGAAATTCATTGCAACAAAATATCATTAATTGAATTTAAAAAAAAAAAATCTGAAGCCATCAGAGAAATACACAGTATTGTCTCAGAAAAAAAAATCCAAACAAACAAGGAACCAAAAATGAAACCTCAAAGAAAAAATAATACATCTTTCATAAGATATATTTATAAAACAGAAATTAAAATACCTAATGAAGCTGATTCTGTTTTCCTCTAAAGCAGCTTTCACTAAAAATCATTTGTGTTCCTACTTCTGTTCATACAATGGGTAAAGTGCTTCACAAAATACATTTTTGTAAAAAAATATTTCTTATTAATCTTATTGTTTAACTAGACACTAGTCCTTTTAGAACAAAGTGACCCTTATTACAGTGATTGCTCAGTCCTGATTGTGATTGAAATCTGTGACTGTTATGGCATGCAGCAGTAACATCTCTGTTCTATCATTGATGACTGAAACTGTTAAGATTTTACAAATCACAAAATTCTTCCTCTGGATGTCTGTAAAAGTATATTTTACTCTTTAAATATAGAACAGTTGAAAGTTATATAAATAAACAAAGGCCTGTATGCAACAGGTAATACAGTAAATTACCCATGGATGAGAACTAAAAATATCCAAAATTTACAGAACAGTAGGTGAGTTCCTTAAATAGCTTTCTATACTCTTAGTAAAGATAAAGCAATTATGATTTATAGTAAGTACATAGCTAATAACATTAAATGTTTTTTATTTTTTCAGGCTACACTGGACAACAGTTTATCATGGTGTTCTTGTCATGAAATTTCTCTACTTTGGACGGATTCTCAATGTGTTGTGACAGGTACGTATTTTCTTATTCTGTGTAATACATTTACCATCAATGATGGTAAGGTAGTCTTCTGTATTCTAACAATTGTTCAGGCTTTGGCAAAATACTAACTTGGCTATGGAATCAAACTTATTTTACTATAAAAAGTAGCAATATGTCTGCAATTTTCACACTGCTGTTCATGCGTTTTTATATGCAGCTCCAGCTGTCTCAATGGCGAAGTAAGGGCTGTAATTCATTGTAAGGGGAAAAATCATCAGATGCCGTTCTAGTTGTCAGGATGTGCTTTGTAACATTAGGGTCTTCTGCTACTGCATCTCATTCTCTTCCTTTCTCTTCCCAGAAACCTCATACAAATTGCTTACGAACACATCCTGGGGGTTTCTGGTTTGGTTTGGTTTGGTTTTTCTTATTTCTGCCAAATAGCCCAGAACCCATTGGACTCTTGGAGATATCTATTGCACATCCTTCAAGTAGTAAGCTGACACTTTATATTGCTTTCTGGTTTATGTGATTTTTCTCTCAAATTAGTCAGAGTAAAATTTTGCTCACTTCATTGTTTCTTTTAGGTGAATGTTCTCATACAATAGCCCCAGAAGCTGGCACAAGGGAAAAAAAAAATAAATCATAGTAACAACTATCATATGGCATCAACTGAAAAGACAGACGTCAGACATTACAATTTTTTAAAGCAGACTTAAACCAACTTCTGCCACTGTACTCCCCCAGCAGAAAAAAAAAACAAACAAAACCCAAAACCCAAAAAACCCCAAAACATCCCAAAGAGAAACCAGGGAGCGGCTTGGGTAAGATTTTTGAAAAATACTATTTTTGGAGGGAAGATATATTTTCTGTAGTGTTCCTTTTCAGGAGATCTCATTCTTTCTTGGAAATGTCTATTTTACAAAAAAGGAACTAAGGCACAATAATATAAGCTTATTGTCTAAGGTCAAAAGTGCTGCTGAGCAGGAAATTGAAGCTTAAATCCTTCTCTAAGACAGCTCATTGACTAAACCCTGCAGAATCCAGGATTAACCTGTGTGATCTGTTTGTTTGTGGGGTGGAATAAGGTGTTAGGGGCTACAGTCATGTATCAGTTTCAGCTTGCCTAACATTCATTAAAGAAAGAGAAAATTTCCTAACAATGTGTTTTTAAGACTTCAGCTGCTTAACTGCATTCTGTACTGCAAAGTAGTTCCTTCTACTAGGACTGTCAGTTGCAAAACACCCCTCCTGAGGGACTGCACACATAAAAAAAATTGTAAATAGATTGAAGATATTCTTGTCCTTAACATCATAGGATATTCAGATCCCAAGTGTTTATTTGATCTTAGTCTTAGATTTACAAGTCTCCAGTCTCCTAAAGATTATTTTACATGAAAAATATTCTGTAGTATGTTTTATTTATTACCTCTTGCCGAAGTTAAACCTCTCTGTATGAGCAAGAAGATAGTGAGATGCTTTCTAATCCCAACTCCAAATTGGGTAGACAGCAATATGAATATGTCTTCCACTTCCTAAAGAAGTCTTCTAAGCAATTTGCTACTACATTCTGTCTTGGTTACCTTTTTATCAGAGTACGCTCACCAGTTTATGGCCAACTGTATGCATAAGCATCAGTCTGTGTGGTCAGCTGGGGCTTCTTCCTGGCCTTTAGGAGTACAAGGCTCAATGGTAAGACACAGGTAGGTGTTAGATGCTCAGCAGAAGAAAAGTAGGCATCTATTAGACCTTCTCATGGAAGCATAAGTTCCATGTGATTTTAAGCGCTGGCAGTGCTAAGATACAAGTTTGCAATAACTTTGGGTAATGTTATATGACAGTTCTGATAGGTGCTTAAAGAGCCACATGTACATCCAATATTTCATTGTGAAACTCCTCATAAGGCTTTTGATTTTTTAGATCAAACTGATTTCTTATTCTATTTCTGAATGAAAATTACAGAAATAAGGATAGAATTGAATTTCAGCATCAGAAAATGGGGTGTTTTGTCTCTGGTTGATTGGGGTTTTATTACACAGCTATAAAAATTGCCTGGTTAGTACAGGGAAAGATTAAACCTCTGTATTTTAAAATTTATTCAATTGAAACCAGCAACTTTATACCCATTCTCAAACCCTTTATTTTTCATCTTCATTTGCCTTCATTTTTGACCTAGTAATTAGGGGAAGCCCAGATTTATCAAAAAGGGAGCAATCAATAATTATTCGGGATTAATAAATATGACAAATATGTTGTTGCGTAATGAAACCAGAGCCGTGAACAAGCATTGTGAAAAAAAAAAAAAAAAAAAAAAAAAAAGCAAGCTGTCTAAATTCAGTTTATGATTTCAAAGGTCAGATTTGTACATTATAGATTGAAGACAAAGGAGTTCAAATAAAAATTAAGGAAACTTGACAAGGTCATACAGATTGCAGGAAGCTAAAAACCCAGCTGTTACCAGTAAAATGTCTAGCTCTTCATTTTCCAGGCAAAATGATGGAATTAAGATTTAGATTAGTCAGTCTAGCTCCATTGCTTTCAGTGGAATTACAATGATAGTCGTCATGGGGAATTTCACATGACTGAAGAGTCGGTGTATTCCCATTCTCTGCACTTGTTCCTCTTCTAGTTAGTGCATCTTTAACTTACGAAGTCCTTTGTTGCAAGACAAATATGTGATATTAATCAATGGGATTTGCATCAGAGAGGTGTATTACATGATTTGTTTATGCAAATAACACAAGAAGTGAACACTCCAAGGGCAAACAGTAAGTGATGTTTGATTGGAGCTATTAAGGCCGACGTGAAATGTTGTTTAATAAAACAACGCCATGTGACTTTTAGGGCTAGATTAATTAAAAAGGTTAATGTGTCATTTAAACAGAAAGAAGGAACAAATAGCATTTTTATTTACTGTTAATGGATAGGAATTATATTTCTGCTGTTATACTTTAAAAGAAAGTTGTAAATAACTGTCCATTACCATTTGAGAATGGGCAGGTATCTAATGAATTTGTGTGTGTGTGTGTGTGTTCAGAGAATCATTCCATGATAGAAAATTATGTTACTAAAGGGTAGAGAACATAAGTGTATTTTCATATGAAGAATTAATTACTTCTATGTTATCTTACAGAAATGCAGATGCCCACAAAGTGAGAAATTATTAATCCATGGAATAATAAATGTAGCCCTGAGGAAAAAGCCTGATATTCTTGAAATGTGCCAAACAACTTTTCCTGTCTCCCTCAGCAGGGACAGCAGGGAAGATTTACCTCTTTATTCTTCTTCTCGTATCCTTTGAGGTCTTGTCTTCTGCTGGACCTCTGAACAGATACTTCATATGCCCTTTCTACATATGTCATTGTATTCCATCAAATAAAGTTTAGAAAATCAGAATATTTAAATAATGCACAAGCATCTTGCTTGAGGCTTCAATGTAAGATTTAACTTCTTTCTTGTCAATGCATTAATTACCTAGTCCAGGAGCAAAAACACTGGTTTCCAGTTTAGGTGACCAGCATAATTACAAGCAAAATTCTGTTATTTATAATGACATACAGAGATACATATGTGTTTTCGGGAGGTCAGAAAATCACTCATTTCCTGCTCCTCACTGATTCTACAGCTTCTGCACCCATTCATCTAGCAAAGGTCATTCATCGCTTTGATCTAGCTCAGATACGATGATCAATAAGGATAGTGACTGTGTATATAAGTTAATTCTATCCATTTGTTTCATTTCCACATGTAAGGGAACAGTGGCTATACAAAAGCTCTTTCTTTTTCTGTTTTGCAAACGGTTTTGATTCCCAAGGAAAATTACACACACACATACACACATCCATCCCTCTCTTTGCCTGTAAGTTCTTTCAAAATATCAGCATCCTGCTAATTGTTGTTTGTAGGACTATTGCTCTTCTACTGCAGAACAGCAGCAACAGAGACAATGGTAGCATGCCTTTGCTCTTAGAAATTATTTGACCAAGAAAAACTCTTTGAAGAAATAGAGGTGTTGAAAAAATAATTATTAACATAGCAATGTTTCTTTGCTTTACACCACCTGATAATGCAAATCAGTTGTAGTTTAAATTGAGTCAGATAGTCACAGCCACGCTGCCTCAAGTGAACATTACAAAAGAGAGAGCATTCTGAGAAACCTTATCTATTGTTCATAATGAAGAAACATACCTATTTAGTAACACCAGCATTGCTATCTTGGATTAGATCCATATTTTGTCAAATTACATGTCCTATGGCCAACACCAGACTGTTTACAAAAGTGTGACAACTTAATGTCTTTTCATCACCTTTAATAGGTAAGTACTGTCCACCCTTCTAATGAGCAGCTTTGGTATTTTTTTCCCACCTACATAGATTGGGCCCCACTGATCAAAAGCTATCACTTCCATAGTACAGACAGCATAGGAGAGAAAGTATGTTTACACTGTAGCTGTTCTGAATCGGAACAACTAAGGCAGGGACCGACATCCTCTTTTCTGGCAGCTGCTACCACAAAGCAAAACTGGATGTAATGCTCTGTGCTGGCTTCAGATGGTGAAAAGACATCCATCGTGTCCCTAGAACTTGTGTTCTGGGGAACAAACACTCTCAGGTGACTTAAATGTCTGATTTATCTATCCTGGGGTTTGTAGTGCACTGCTGCAAGGCGCTGAGGCTGGTGTTTGTTATGATCCCAATGAAAAGAACACTTGGGTTCAGTAAGATACTGCTAAAACCACCATTTCTTGGAGCTAATGTTGTAGGGGAAAAGAGGGTAGTATGGATAATCTTACATGCCTTCAGATGTCGGGAACAGTTGTGTAATCGTCAGACAGACCTCCAGTCAGGGAACATGTAGTGCAGATCCCATCTATTTGATGGCATTTTGGTATTTAGAGCTTCTATAAGGTATTCTTAGAAAAGAACAATTCTATTAATCATTCCTAGTGTCAAACAGAAGTACGTTCACATGAGAACATACTGGTTCACTTTAAGGTAAATACAACCACACGCAGGTGGTATAATTGCTGATGCAAATGGCAGATGCCTACAGGCTCCTTCATTATTCTTACTAAGGGTACCCTGCAACCAAAGGATATGGACAGCACAACACAACCCTGAAGGCTAAGCTATATGGGCATCATAACGAAATATGGTGCAGCAAAGGCCTGCACCTTCTCAGACAAACTGTTAGGTGGGTCATTAATTCTTCATTGTACAATGGTCTTCCTGTTAGGATCACTGCTGGTTTATCTGAAATGTTGCTACCATTAGCTGCTGGGCTTTTCATTCTCAAAATAAATGCTTCAAATGCTCAGATGGGAAATAATACCCTACGTTTGCATCTCAGTGTCCTCAACTAACTGTTCAGTGTACTCCAGCTGTATTCCACTATGGAGATAGCTTACTCCACCAATGAGAGTACAGACTAATGAAATGAGCTGAAAACTGAAAGAGGCAGACTTTGCTGGTTCTTTCTGCCCACCGCTGTAAACCTCCCGTAGGCAGGTTACAGTCCTGTCTGCAATACACACTTGAATGAAACTTGTCTCTTCCTTTGCCTCCATTAGTCTCATCTTGGTTTCTAATAACTGCCTGATACTTTGCAGCTCAAAGCCTCATACCTACTCCAAATAATATTTTTTTATAATTCCAAAATATCCCTGTATTATTCCCTTTGGTAGCCAGCTAAGTTTTCTCACTTAGAGTCATGTGGCAGCAATCTCTACAGTTTGATTATGCATTCTGATAAAATTTCCCCTTTTATCAGACAGTCTGTATTTCTTGTTATCATAGCTTGTTACAGGGATGACATCAATTAAAAATCTAAATTCTCTAGAACAACTACTGCTGTATGTACTCTTATTTCGTGTTTTTATTTTTCTGTGAAAAAACAAATCTGTCTTGGTTCTTCCCTTTCCATCTTTAGAATAGCTTAGTATTATTCTTCTTTTAACAAATTTTTAGCTTATCCCTCTGAAAAGAGGTACCAATACAATATATTGTAATATTGTAGTTTACATCTTGGATGTCTATACATGACATTATGAGATTTGTTGCATAATTCTCCAGTCTCATTGCTTATGCAGCCTTGCATCTTTGCTCTTTAGAACCCACTTATCTACTGAATTAGTTTCCATTGAGGTCTCTAAAGACACACTAAATTTGTAAAATCCTCTACCTAAGGTTCATACAGGATCTTAAACTTGACAGTTTCTGTTCAGTAAAGACCTGAAGCTGCAATTTTAAATGGTTTCATTTGCATTTCATGGCATCTTATTCAAATCAAAACATTTCAGGTACATATTTCTAATTGTTTTAAAGTTTTTTTCATTTTGATCTAGGTTTTGTGAAGCCTTCCACATTGTGCATTTATTTTTTCATCTTTCTTTTGTGTTGTTTGAATTACATTAATTATACCTGTCATTCTTCAGAATTTCACATATGCAACTCCTGAAGACTCAAGTGACTAGAATAAAATTAGAGAATCATAGAATGGTTTGCATTGGGAGGGACCTTTAAAGATCATGTAGTCCAATCCCCCTCTCATGGGTAGGACCATCTTTCACTATACCTGATTGCTCAAAGCCCCATCTAAACTGACCTTGAACACTTTCAGGAATGGGTCATAAACAACTTCTCTGGGCAAGTTGTTTCAGTGTCTCACCACTCTCATAATGAAAAATTTATTCCATATGTCTAATTATGTCTATGTTCTTCTTTATATCTAAATCTACCTTTTTAGAACTGTTACACTTTGTCCTGTCACTGCAGACCCTGTTGAAAAGTATTTCATCAATCTTTCATCACCATCTTTCTCGTAAGTTCTTTTGATACATTGAAAGGCTGCAGTAAGGTCTCCCCAGAGCCTTCTCTTCTCCAGGCTGAACAACCCCAACTGCCTCAGCTTTTCTTTATAGGAGAGGTGTTCCAGCCCTCTGATCATCTTTGTGGCCTTCCTCTGGAACCACTCTGACAGGTCCATAACTTTATTGTGCTGGGGACCGCAGAACTGGGTGCAGTACTGCTGGTGGGTCTCATGAGAGCACAGTACAGGGGGAGAATGACCTCCCTTGTCCTGGTGACCATGCTTCTTTTTATGCATTCATATGCAGGATATGATTGGCTTTCTGGGCTGCAGGCACACACTGCTGGCTCATATCTAGTTTTTTATCTACCAATATCCCCAATTCCTGCTCTCAACCCATTCATCACCCAGTCTTTACTGATGGTAGCACAGACTGCATAAGAGCTTTCTCTTTTCTCCTGCTGGATTGTTGGCATATGTTCAACCTGCAGTGTAAATAATAAATGTTTAGAAGCTTAGCTTTGACCCCTTATATCATAAAGGATTCTGTTAATTTTATCATTATTTGGCACCTTTACAAACCTCCTGTTAATGGGAAGCTCAATGCCTTGCCTACTAAGTTTGATGAAAATGCCAATGTAAGTAAAAAAAACAACAGTTCAACTTTTTTCCAGCAAACAGCCATATGAAAAATTACTTCATGTGTAAGATGTTCATTCTGATAAGAATGAATCTTACAGTTTTAGATTTAAAATAAATATACCTAAAAAAAAAAAAAAAATCATAATGGTTGAAGTGAACAGATTATTCCCTCTGTAGTAAAAGTTGCCAGAAAGTAGCTAGCAAAATGCGATGGCAGCTGATCCCAAACCTTACAGGTCCTAGTGAGCTGCAGGGTATGTCTTATTTCTGGCATGTGTTTCAGTGAGAGCGGTGTGAGTTAGAAGGCATTCCTCTGACTGACAGTAACTGAGCATTTTGGGGAAGAAAAATCAACTTCTTTGATATTATTTCATTCAGAAGGAGAGATAAAAAAATAACCTTACATGTAGGGAACTGAGCTTTCCAGCTTGACAGGATTTGAGCCTTACTGTCTCAGGAAAATGAACACTGGAGTTAACACTTAGAGGTTTTTGGGTGACTACTAAAAAAACTAGACCATTTTACAGACAGAAGTTGCTCATGAAAATTTTTTTCCCATTTAAAATTATTTTTCCACACGCAGCTCATGTGTAATACACTCCTGCATGTTTTCTATTTTCAAGTATTTTACAGAAATGTAAATCAGAATTAGCTAGAGTTATTTTTTCTCAGCCTTTATATTTGCTTCTACTAAAATGCCTTCAACTGAAACAAAAATCTGAAATACTGGAAATACTACAATCACGTATTTTGATATTCCATGTAGATATTATCATTACCAAAACTACAGTGTGGAGAGTCCTAGTTTTCTTACTTCTTATTTTAAGATTATTTTTTTTTTAATTAAGAAACTCCACTCCTTAAATCTAAACTTCCAGGATTCTCATATGTGAAAGGAATGCTAGTTCTTGGCTTTTCTCCAAAATATTTTTTTAAATATAAGAAATATATTTACATGCAATTTGGCTACTGCATTCCAAGATAATAAAATATATCCGACGTTATCTTCATGAGAACTGTAACTCAAATCATGGACATCTTAATTTTATTAGCAGCAATCTGCCTAACCACAATAAATCCTGACTGATCTGGGTTTACATTTTTAACTAATAAACCTCTTTGTATATTCACCAAAATTGTTGCAGAAACTTTTAACAATGATTTGCAGTGAGCATAGTTATCCTTATTTCTTTTCCAATCTAAGGAAACATTCCTTTTTTCAAGAGCACTTTAAGTAAGCATATTGATATAGAGAATAAGAGACCTTGTAAAAGGAACCAACAAGGAATCAACCCATGACTGTGCTTTCTGTCTTCAAGAAAATAGCCACTGTCACCTTTGTGACAGGATTTGTAAGGACATATCAGTCTTCTATTTCTAACTAAATAAAAGTAGAGCCCTGTGATGAACTAAAACATTCTTCTGAAAGGATTAGCTGAGGTATGTGATGCTTTAAAAATTGTTTCCAAACATGTGGTACTTCTGCTAAGTTAATAATTTACTGTTCCCATTAATGGGGTTGTTATGTTGTCCATTTTTTGTAGGTTTTCTCCCAATGGCTTCTTAAAACTTTTATTTTAGTAATGTTACTATTTTAATTTTATACTTATTTTAGATTTAAAACATATTTTGTTTTAGCAACTTAAAGGAAATAAATTCTGATTTTTCCCTATAAAGAATTTTATCTATGTATTTGATTCTCTTTAAGTTCAGATACTGTTCTTCCTTGATTTTAAGTATTGGAGCATGAATAGTACACCTTTTCTTGTTTTTCTAATGATTGCTGCTTTTCTAGATAACTGCAACTATTTAACAACTAAACATATCCAGAGCTGAATTTAAAGCCCTCTTTGAAACACTTCTTTCCTAAAACTGTTAAAATAACAAAAATAAACAATTTTTTAAAAAGTACATAAACGAGGCCTTATATAATCTCACTGTTGTTATGTTCTGTCAAATCCAAACAGAAACTATAGGCCCTCTTCATTTGTTATTTTCTATTATGACTTTGAATCTCTTTTTTATGATATGAACGCATATACATACAGAAAGGATGTATTTAGCTACTCAGATTGTTACCTTTTTCCTACCCTCAAAACAATGTATTGTAATCATTATTAATGTTATTATTTTTCTTCCAGTTCTTTTTTTTTTTTTTTTTAGATGAGTGGTTGAGCTGAAAAATCAGTTTTTCGTAGAGCCTGAGTCCAGAGATTAGATGTAATTCATTTTCCTTGTCTAAAAATTCACTTATCAAAAAAGATATCATATTAATCAGGTGTGAACTACCTTTGTTAAACGTGTGATGTATTTCATCCCATTCTCTACATTCTTCCATTTGTTTGATTATGTTTTCCTTTAAAAATTTGTCCAGAGCTTTCAATACCATTGATTCATATGACAATGAGTCTACACTTTTTCAGATTGTTATTTTCTTTCCTCTTAAAAGCAGACATTGTGTTTTCCCATTTCAGTTATATGATACCACCTTCACTGGTTTTCTAATGATGAATTGGCAGTTTCACATACAGCATGTTCCAGCATACCATGAAAGAAAATATTCGTTCCTTTGACTGAGATCTTTTATGGATTTTTTGCTACCTTAGATTTTTTTTTTTCTTTTGACAGGCTTTCTTTGTGATGTTTCAATTACCTTCTTCCCCACTAACCACATAGTCTTTGCTCTCATCCTTAGTATCTTCACCCTGGAGAAAAAGTGAAATATTCATTTACTTTTCAAAGTGTTCATTAATTATTTTTGATGTCAATCTTTTCTTGCTGCATCACTACACTAGACATCACTAAACAGAATTCACAAGTTTGTAGGTAAGAGCTTACATAGTATTTTAATTAATAATTCTTGTTAAAAAATGAGGAGTAGGCTGATAAAATGTGTTGATAGAGCAAATATGGGAGATATGATCAATATTTTAAAATAATCAAATGGTATACTTTGGGACCTGTAAAGAGAGAAATAGAACAGAACAGAACAAATAGAATAGAATATTTTCAGTTGGAAGGGGCTTGCAATGATCATCTATTCCAAATGCCTGACCACTTCGGGGCTGACCAAAAGTTAAAGTATATTATTAAGGGCACTGTCCAGATGCCTCCTAAACACTGACAGGTCTGCTGTCTAAAGAGGGTCATTTCAGTAACTGCAAGCTAATCAGAGGAAAGCAACTGGGCACGACATGGGTTTGCAAAAGAACTGTGAATGAAATGGGAAAACTGGCGTGCTAAGGCAGTGAAAGCCAAATGTGATTCAAGGTTATATTAACAGAGATAAGAGACAATATTATTTTTAAGAAATTATCATAATCACTTTGAAATATTGTGTATGATCCTAGTTATCATGAAAGATTAACTCAATTTGGGGCCAATAAACAAGGCCAGTTTATTTAGTCTGGGAAACATTTAGTTATGATTTTTATGAATCCAGCATGGGAGTTCTCTAGAAGACAGATGGGAGAAGAGGCAAGTAATCCAGAACATGTGATGGCAGAAGGACAAATGGAGTAGACTGGGTATGAATATATTTTTTCAGAAAATTATGAAAAAGTTATTAACTTTCTGAGTGACATTATAGATCAATTTACTGATTGAAAATATATGTGCAGCTAGACAAGAACTCCCGTACACCAGTTGTCTTAAAACAGAAGAGACTATAAGTGTTATTAAAAATGCTTAAGTTCAGGAGCTATTTTAAAGCTTTCCTAAAATTATGTCAGCATCCAGAAATATAGAAATTATTGAAAAATATGGCTACTTATATGTGATTTTACTTTAAATTAATTTCTCACAGTTTCAAATCTAAGGCACAATTTACATCATTTCCCCTTTTGATTTCCCAGTAGGCATTCTTATTTACATAAATGCTTATTTACCCCATTTTGGTGATGCACAAGAATTCTGAAGTGCAAGAGAATTGCCCTGTAACATTCTGAAAGTGATAGATGAAAAAGAGTCAGTATCTTTGTGATCATTTTCTATATGTTTTGCGGTTCATAGCAACAGCATCCACTGTTGCCTTTGTGCCTTTTGTTGCCTTTGTTAAAGGATGTATCATGAAATTCAGGTTTAAAATTGTGCCATTTTGACAAAAAGATCACTTTTAAAAATTGAGTCCTCCATGTCCTTGTTTACTGTTGAGATGGTCACTTGGAAAAATCAGTTTCCATATTATTAGTTGGTGCTCCACCTGGAAGCTTTATAAAACTGCAATGGCTAATTGGAAATGGAAAATTTCTGTAAAAAAAAGAAAAGAAAAACACAGCACTGGCCAAAACTCCATATGAACATCATTCAGTGTATGAAAGGCAGGTAGGCATCTGTCTTCTCACTGACACTAAACAAGGAGATGCCAAGAAAACTTCCAAAATTTGGATCTCACTGTCCAGGGAATGTCTCAGTTGATATTGATCATTTACAAAATAGTTACAGTATAGATAAAACCTAGAAAATGCGTAACCTGCAACTACTTTCATAGGGCTTTAGTTATAACCTGAAGAAATTCAAAGCAAATTAAGTCACCGTGCTCATTTATTCTTTATTAACCTTAAATGATAACTTTCAATAATAAAATTTGACCAGCTCAGATCCATTTACTGCCAGTATGGTAAATTAATGGAGACAATTTGAAAATATTACTGTGTGTTTAGAAAGGACTTGCATTCAACTCATTTAAATTTTGGCCTCCAGGTCTACAACTCTGAAGTCAACTTTTAAGAAATGGGGTGGGAGAAAAGTTAATTAAAAATCTATCTGTAACAGTGTTCCTAAGATACATATCTCTGCTTAATTTTAGCTTAAGAAATGTTAAAAGCTGCTTTTTTAGTAGAAATGACATACCAAGTTAAGGGGTCAAATTATCGTATTTTCTTGCTGCCACAGACAGGAAAACTGTTTAGAGGGCCAGCAGGAAGCATGAAGATCTTCAGGTAGTCAGAGTAATTAGTGAAAGGCAAGTCTGGTGCATGCTGTGAGGCATGGTCTCCGTTAATCCTGGGAACATCCAAAGAAATGTGAAATAGGCAAAGAAGACTTTCTTGAACAGGGCCTCAGTCCTGCATATCAATATCAGAAGGATTAGGGCCAGAGTTCATTTTCTTCCTAGTAGCTGATACAGTGCTGTGTTTTGGATTTAATGTGATAGTAATGTTGATAAACACACTGATGGTTTCAGGTGTTGCTAGAACGACTAGTCCTTACCCTAAGTCAAGGGTTCCAGTTTCCCATGCTCTGCCAGTGAGCAGGTGCACAAGAAGCCAAGAGGGAGCAGAGCCAGGACATCTGACCCAACTAGCCAAGGGTTAATCCATACCATAGAATGTCGTGGTCAGTATATAAACTGGGGGGAGTTGCCCAGGATGGGGAGGGCAAAATCTCTGCTTAGGGAATGGCCTGGCATTAGTTAGTGGGTGGTGAGCAACTGTATTGTGCATCGCTTATTTTGTTTCTTTTTTTTTTTTTCTTGAGTTTTATTTCTCTCTTTTTGTCATCTCCCTTCCCATTATAATTATTATTACTGTTATTATTGTCATTGTTATTATCATTATTATTATTAACTTTATTCAAATTACTAAACTGTTCTTTTCTCAACCTATGGGTTTTACCTTTTTTTTCCCAATTCTTCTCCCCATCCCACCACAGAGGGAGTAGGCAGTGAATGACTGGCTCTATGGCACTTAGTTGCCAGCTGGAGTTAAACCACTATGTTTATATGTAGCAGCGTTTTGTAGTGATAGGAGGATAAGCCTAGATGAATCAAAGAGCTTAAGAAAAGACAGATAAGACAGGCAGAAAAGAGAAGCAGACAAAGACAAAGGAAAAAGTGTGCAGAAATCACAGAAATCAAGTGAAATATCTTGGAACATATATTTTAGGTTTAATTTGTTGTAAAACAAAAAAAAGTTTGTTACATTCATTGTCAAAAGGAAAACCACAAAAACATAGAAAAAGCATTAAGAATTAAATACATTTAATTTAAAGATATATGTAGAGGAATGAAGCTGGGTTAATTATCATTGATAATATACAGCTGTGGGCTGGCTTCAGCGATGGGGGGTTGTCCCATGTAGATAGGGTGCAGCTGTGGCTGGTTAAGTTAAGTGGTTGAGAACCAAGGAAGAGAGAGCAGCCGAGGAAGAAGTAGAGGGAGGAAGAAACAAGAGGAGAGAGAACAGATGCCCTGGATGAGGCAAGACGACGAGAAGGGAGCAGAGGGACTGTATGAAGAGTGTGCTGGTATGAGGTGATGAAAGACCTTGTTGCAGCTTGATAGTCTGGAGAGTGCTGTGACAGATATAAACTTGGTGATGGGGAGCTAAGGGAGTGAAGTCCCAATGTAAGCATTTCATGAAATATAATATTTTTATGGTTCATGAATGTTTTCTGGGATGCATATTCCTGCCATACTTTAGAACCATCTATATTTTAGCAGTCCTTTGGGATAGTGTACATGACCAGCATGCTGAATGGTTAAGGGAAAACTCATCAGTAGTCAAATATTTTTAAAATATACAATTTTTTCAGGATGCTGGAGGAACTTATCCTCTTGCCTTTCTACTCTACACTGCACTGGGTGGAAGTAAAGATCTTTATTTACTGTCTATGCAAAGTGAGTGAACTACTTTAAAATACTAGCCAAAGGAAGGAGAGGGGTGTTGTATAACTGGATGAACACAAACTGAGTGTAGTTAGATGCAGTGAAAAACTTAATTTTGCAGCAATTTTGACTCCTGCACTTAGTGAACTGTATAGTTTATAATATGAAGCTTCTATGTACCATTCTCCAGCAGAAGTGAATTGTGGTAAAGAGAGGAAGAGATCAGAAATAACTACTAGAAAGCCAACCACAAGGCTAAATGCTTTTGCAAAGAGATCAGCGTTTGGTATGACCTTTGCTGCTGGGCAAAGTGTTGTACTTCATATAAATACTTCAGTCTGGTAGGTTTTAGCTTATTTGCTCCTATCCTTCAGCTCTCAACAAGCGTTAAAGCATATTTTTAAGCAATAGGTTCCTTGCTTCAATCCAGGATAAAGGAAGAAACTGAAAACAGAAGATCCAACTAGGTCAGTAACAGAGGGGGGGACATAAAGGTTTGAGTTGCTGAAAGCCGCCAAGTGAAGCAAGAATGTATCCTCATGAGTTACTTTGCTTCATAGCAATCCACAGTGCACTCATTCACTTGCAACGAAGAGGATCTGATGACTCATCTTCATGGGCTTGTCTGTGCTCTCTCATTTGTAATCACCTCATGATTGTTGGAAACATTCATGTTAAACACACAAAATGCTTTCAGGACTAGATCTTATCTAAATCCTTTAGAAATGACCAAAACCATTCTTTTGACTGAAACTCATGATCAAACCTTTTTGTCTAAGATTTAAAGATCTTCACCTTAAAGCAATTTCTGAACAGATGCATATGAGGTGTGTTAGCCAGAAAAACAGTACATTTGTGAACAATGAGATGGGAAAGAATGTTATAGGCATTATGTATGCTCATGTTCTGTAGGTGCTATGGAACAGCTGAATTCAATAGATGATTTAATAGTGTGAAGTGCTCAGAAGAACTAGAACTTCCTGAGTCATCATTACAAAATACTAGGCTGTTAGGTTGTATGGCTATGCATGCTAGTTGTTCAGGCTAGATTTACAAGGGCTGCATAAAAGTCTCCACTCAACTTGTCTTCAAGATGCTAAAGAAATTCTCTGAGGCCCTACCTTCCACCTGTGAAAATCTGAGTCTAAACTGCCTGGCTCCACTGGCAGACTCTGCCACATGCCTAAATACTTAAGGGAAGTATTCACCACTGCCTCTGACACTGCTGAGCAGAGCAGGCAGCTCTGTACGGCCTTGCCTCTTTCTATCACAGTTATATTACAGCAGCTTTGTTGTTCTCTAATGGAAGAATTAGGCTTAAGGAGGTTATTGTACAATAAATGGCCCAAACTCCCTTGGGAGTGCAAGTTAATAAACATTGGTATAGTTACACAGTATAGCTATGTGAAAGAATCATATAATGTTACATTAAGACCATTAAGCACAAGAAGCCAAACACCTGTGGGATGAATTCAGCAATCATAACAAGAAAGGAGATGCAGCTAGACCTATAATCATGACCCATCTCTTTATATTCATATTATAATTTCCATTTTGTTTTATAATTGTTATTATGAAACTGCTTGTAGATGGCAAAACCTCTTCATTTCTAGCACACATTGTAAAATCTGTTGTATTAATTGCAAGCTATAATGACTTTCCTCTCATGATTTTTATTTGGTTTGCCTATATTATGCGATTGACTTCTTACATAGATACTAGGCTAAATTCAGTAGTGATTTCTAGTCTACGCAAATTTACTGACTTTACAGGAACTACATTAGATGACACTCAGCACAAAGTATGTACAGCTATGTGTAAAACCTCTAGAAATTATGTAGCCATTTATTGTGGCCACTTAAAAAATGCACAAGAGGGTTAAAATGGAAATTAATAATTAGTTTCAAAAAGTGATGTAATCAAAATTTAAAGCAACTATTGTACTTTTAAGTCGGTTCAAATAATAAAAAGGACAATAAACAGATAGTATTTCACAACCCTGGCTTATTAAAAAGTTTTGTGACATTTTCAGCACATTAATGAGGAATCTGTACATATATTCAGAGCTTGGAGGACTTGGGCCTTGTGTCTCCACTACTTTATAACTAAGTCCCCAAATTTAGCAATTTTTGCAATTCAGATAGTGTTTCCAAATACATGCCCCCAGATGTAGTACTAAACCAAGTTCTGACAGGAATCATGAAATACTCATCCATTATTTTAATATATTCCATTCACATGAAAAAAATTGCCTTAAATTTACATGACTGAACAAGGATTTTTTTGTTAAGGATCTGAATGTTAATCTCTTACTGTTTTCAGTCTATCGCGTATGTGCAGTAAGCTACTTTGTTAAATTCCTTATATTTAACACACTTTATTTTCATTAAGCCCTCCTCCTATGCTGGTCTTGAAGTTTCTAAATTCAATGTTTTGAGCTTGATTCAAATGCCTAAATATAATGGCTTGAGGTTATCCCATGCACTTTTCTCTGTCAGTCCAGAAAAACATGTCTTTGTCCATCCTGCATGGCATCAGTCAGCCCCTTTGTGGACTTCTCATACGTCCTCAGCCTCTCAAATGGCATCAGAGTCTTATTTTTAGGAAACCGTATTGAGCTTGGAGTAAAATTTACATTTTATATTTTTGTCCGTCTAGGTCTAGGGTAACAGGTTAGTTCATTTTGCAGTCAATATGGAAAGACAGGGCTGCCTCCTCATATTAGGAATCCAAAACAGATGGAAGAAATTGTACCCTCAACATAGCTATTTCTTACAGTTGGCTACTCCAGGAGCCTGAAAGTTTGTCTCAGAGTATGCATGGAATCAATTAAACCAACCAGACATGTACATCTAATTCAACTTATAGTTCTTTCACCACTGATGAAAAGACACAGGATCTTTGAGGATGCAGGTGATCACATCTTCATTTAGATAGCAATAGCTGGATCACTGCATTAAATATAATAAACTGCAATACTTACAGTTGTTGTCATTTTTGTGTTGCAGAAGACTAATTTTACTTAGTACTAATGCTAGCTGAAGTATCTAAATTTTATATCCCTTGAGTAAGTTGTAGCAGTTCCCAGCATAAAACAGAATAATTTTATTTTTGGCAGCAGTGAGCTCATTAATCCATTAAGAGAGAATATTGATAATGTGATTTTTAAATTTTACAGTGGTCTTCTCCCAGTTTGCTCAAGATCAAGTGTAATGGTCTTTCTGTATGTATACCAGTGCAATGAAAATCAAGGTTTTCTTATCATAATCATAATGATAATTAGATAAGGTTTCATCCTAAGCAAGTCTCTTTGAAGGAAATTGGAGACCAGCCAGTAGTAATGCTACAACAACACCTAAAGAGAAACAAAATCCAGACTATATATTATTTGACAAGCATTTGTAAAAAAAAAAAACAACAAAACAAAACAAAAAAAACCCCACAACAACAAAAAACAACCTCTATAGCACTGTCCATAATAACATTCCAATGGGTAAAAGTAAAAGTGTACAAATTTGAAAGTACCAAAGAAACTTACGTTCTGCAGCTCTGAACTTTTAAAGTTCATAAATATATCATTTTTTAATTAATAAATCCTTGATTTTGTAATGTTTACATTTCAAATCTCTGTCTTTCATACTTCCATTAATTTTGAGGGAAGCATAAAGATATTAACTCTGTCAGCAGTGTCAAAGGAAGAAAGAGAAGGAAAAAGAAGAATTGATCCCAAACCTTTCCCAGTTTTCTGTTTGTTTGTTTTTTATATGTGTGTGTGGAATATGTGTTCTTCTGTATTCCAAATCACTTACCCTGCTTGTTATTACTTACTGACTATAAAATTACTGATTAGCCCACAGCTACCAACTAAATTAAGGTGACTGTTGTAGTTTAATCCCAGTAGGTAGCTAAGCCCCACAAAACCACTCGTGCACTTCCCACCAGTCGGATGGGGAAGAGAACTGGAAAAGCAAAAGTGTGAAAACTCATGGGTTGAGATAAAGACAGCCTAATAGGTAAAGCAAAAGCTGTGTGCACAAGCAAAGCACAATAAAGACTTAATTCACTACTTCCCATCGGCAGGCAGGTGTTCAGCCATCCTCAGGAAAGATTACTTGGGCAGACAAACACCATCACTCCAAACGTCCTCCTCAACTTCCTCCTCCTTCCCTTCAGTTTCTACTGCTGAGCATGACGCCATATGGTATGGGATATCCCTCCGGTCAGATGGGGTCAGCTGTCCCACCTGGGCCTCCTCCCAACTTCTTATACACCCCAGCCTGCTCACTGGTGGGACAGTATGAGAAGCAGAAAAAAAGGCCTTGATGCTGTTCAGCAATAACTAAAACATGGGTGTATTAGCAACGCTGTTTTGGTGACAAATCCAAAACATAGCACCGTACAAGCTACTATGAAGAAAATTAACTTTATCCAAGCCAAAACCACTGCAGTGACTTTAGAATCTTGTCAAATATACCTGGGATGTTTAATAGCCATGCAAATACAGGTTCGTAAATTTTGACTGAGCTTATACTTTGTGTCTTGTATAGACTGAAAATGAACTTGTTTAAAGAAACAAGCAATACTGATTTGTTTTACAACAATTCTATCTTTTTAGTGCAAAAAAATGGTAGAATATGAAATATAATTATTTTTGACTCATGTTTCATTGTGATGCATCACATAATATTACAGGGATGAATGTGAATTTTTCTTATGTCAAAGAAAATGGTAAAATTTCACAGACACTCTCAAACTGGAATTCACATTTGCTTGCACTGAAATGTGATTTTATCTGTCTGCACTACGAGAAAAAAAATGCCAAGTTCCCCTTTGGCTATCTACAGTATCTGAACCAGCAGTGAAACTTCTTTTCTTCACTAAAGTGTTAGATTTTCTGGTCTGGAAATTTATTTTTAGCCAGTAACTATAAAACATTATTATGATTTACATCACAACTAGAAATGATCAACACAGGATTGGACTGATAGGTCTCACTGCTTAATTAAGTTCTGTCAGGGACTTTTCAACCACAATATTATTTTACCTCATACTTCAAAAGAAGTTAACACTAGGGAAACAGGAACAACTACATAAATGGTCCAAAAAAGTACTTCCCAATCTTTTTTAGTTCAAAATTTTTAAGCAAAAACATATTATTCTAATAAAGCCAATATTCTTTGTGTCATTAACACCTGTGAGAATGGGACTGGACTACAAAATGAGTAATGGCAAAAAGTATATAAGAGTATTAATCCCAGTTGTGTCACAAAGGTAACTTTTGGGTTTGTGTGGCAATGTTTTGGTAGTGGGGGGGCTACCTGGGTAGTTTCTGTGAGAAGCTGTTAGAAACTTGCCCTATGTCTGACAGAGCCAATGCCAGACAGCTTCAAGATGGACCTGTCAGTGGCCAAGGCCGAGCCCATCAGTGACAGTGGTAGTGCCTCTGGGATAGTGTATTTAAGAAGGGGAAAGAAAATCCCTGTGGAACAGCAGCTGGGAGAGAGGAGTGAGAATATGTGCAGAGATTCCCCTGCAGCCCTTGGAGGTTAATGGTGAAGCAGATATCTCCGCCTGCAGCCTGTGGAGGACCCCACGCCAGAGCAGGGGGATGTGCCCTGCCCTGTTTCAGCTGGGTAGAGTTAATTTTCTTCTTAGCAGCTAGACAGCACACTGATGGTTTTAGGTGTTGCTGAGTGATGTTTATACCAAGTCAAGGACCTTTCAGTTTCTTGGGCCTTGCCAGCAAGAGGGCTGGAGGGGCACGGGGAGTTGGGAGGGAACACAGCCAGGCCAGATGACCCAAACCAGCCACAGGGATATTCCATACCATGGGACGTCATGCCGAGTATATAAGCTGGGGGAAGAAGAAGAAAGGGGGGGAACATCTGGCATCATGACGTTTGTCTTCCCAAGTAACCGTTACGTGTGACAGAGCCCGGCTTTCCTGGGGATGGCCGAACTCCTGCCTGCCGATGGGAAGTGGTGAATTAATTCCTTGCTTTGCTTTGCTTGTGTGCGCGGCTTTTGCTTTACCTATTAAATTGTTCTTATATCAACCCTCAACTTTTACATTCCTTTCCGATTCTCCTCCCCATCCCTCTGGTGAGGGGGGAGTGAGTGGCTGCACGGTGCTTGGCTGCCAGCCGGGGTCAAACCATGACAGCCCGAAGGAGACTGTGACCTTGTGGAGAGCCACATGGACCCATGGGAAAAGAACCCCGTGCTGGAGCAGGTTTGCTGGCAGGATTTGTAACCCTGCGGGGGCCGCGTGCTGGAGCAGTCTGTTCCCGGAGGACTGCACCCCGTGGAAGGGTCCCATGCTGGAGCAGTTCATGAAGAACTGCGGGCTGTGGGAAGGATTTGTATTGGAGAAGTTCATGGAGGACTGTCTCCCATGGGAGTGACTCCACGCTGGAGCAGGGGAAGTGTGAGGGGTGCTCCCACTGCAGAGGAAGGAGTGGCAGAGACAACCTGTGATGATCTGAGCACAACCCCCATTCCCTGACCCCCTGCGCCGCTTCGTGGGAGGAGTTAGAGAAAATCGGGAGTGAAGTTGAGCCTGGGAAGGAGAGAAGGTTAAGGGAAGCTGTTTTAAGATTTGTTTATATTTCTCATTATTCTACACTGATTTGATTGGTAATAAATTTCCCCACATTGAGTCTGTTT
This sequence comes from Falco biarmicus, assembly GCF_023638135.1. Classification (NCBI taxonomy): domain Eukaryota; kingdom Metazoa; phylum Chordata; class Aves; order Falconiformes; family Falconidae; genus Falco; species Falco biarmicus. The sequence continues at coordinate 3,456,236 of NC_079293.1, read as the reverse complement.
TGCCTGTGACAGTAATTGGTGAGTGATCTCTGCCTGTCCTTATCTCAAGCCATAAGCCTTTTGTTATATTTTTTTTCTCCCTGTCCAGCTGAGGAGGAGAGTGATAGAGCAGCTTTGGTGGGCACCAGGCATCCAGCCATGGTCAACCCACCACAGTAACTGAAGTGAGTTCTGTTAAAAGCATATCTTAATTTCAATACATTTATTTGAAAATTAAAAATGTTTCTGGAAGAGGAATGTCCTCAGGAGGTGCATCTTGAAAGAATAATAGAGAGGGCTGAACAATGCCTTGATCCAGGGTGATAACAGGAGCTGGACTTACTGATTCCAGCTGACAATGGAGAACCAAAGATGGAAGCTAAAGTAAATAGCTATGGAATCATTTCTAAAGGGTGTACTGTGTAACTTGCAAGTAAGAAAAAAAGAGTTTTATTTAACATATGGAATTTTATTATGGGTAAAAACCTTTAAATGTAAATTAAAAAGTAACTATGAATGAGACTATATTTCTAAATATATTAAAGGAAATGAAAAAGATACTTGTATAAATTTTACTATCAATGGTATTATTAGATTCTAACAGTTAACTGGTATGTTTGCAAATAATTACATTTATTTGCGTTTTACTTTTAGCATCATATTTTATGTTAAATTTGAAAGTACTTGACATGAAGATATATAGTACTACTGTTAAGTAGGCCACTCTGGGTGTGATTGGGAATGTGATGGGACATAGAAATAAACTCATTTCACAGTGCCTTGAGGGGAAAACCACACATTTCAACAGGGGCACATAGGAACTATAACCTTTATACTTTTTTTTTTTTTTAAGTTAGGTATCGTATGTGAGCTGGTTTTCAGCTAGCTGAACATCTAGCTTTAACTAAATGCCTAGTTTTATCAGGTAAAGGTGAGACCAATTCCATCCTTAAAGTACCTACAAGGTTGACAACATGATCTATAACACCTCAACTAACATACACAATGAGCTACAGATCTCAGGCTGCGTTCCCAGAGTCAATCTTTTGATAATCTGAACCTCAGTTTTCTAGAATGTCATTTACAGCTGTGCATTCCTAATCAAAGGGGTCTGAAACTGGCTCCTCCACAAGTAAATGAAAGAGGCAGAGAAGAGTTTAAAGAAACTGCAGAAAGCTATCTGTACCAGTGGACAGGCTCTTCTCAAAGTCTTAGAAAGCAGACAGTATACCACCGCTCTCACAGGATGTTTCTGAAACAGAAATGCAAAATTGTCTTCTGAGATGTTGGGCAATGAAGGCAGCTTGCTGCAGAATTGAGTATATCCCACAACTTGTATTTTAAACATATAACTTTTTTTTTTGTCTGAACACTAGTCATTAATGGTCAATAAATGGTCAAATTCTGTCTCATATCAGATACAAATGTTGTGGAGTTCTTTACAGAGTATTATTAAATTAGCCTCTTGTCTGCTCGGGACTTCGGCCAAAATACATTAATAAAGAAAATGAATAGACTATAGATCCATAGATCAGAGAGCAATTAGATATTTCAGTTTACATGGAAAGATTTTGTGGTCACCATTCTCTATTACAGATGTTCAAGCATCAGCAAACAAGGATTGTTTATGTCCTTAGCATGAGAACATCTGAAGCTCATAAATAGTTTTATAGAAGCTAGTTCAGCATTTGATTCTAGTGATGTAACTTGAAGTGATTCACATTTCTCACTCTTCATTCTATCCTGTTTGAGCCAGATTCTGTCACCTTTATTCAGAACAAACAGTAATTTACATTGTGAATCATGCCAGTGATATCACACGCCACTCAATGAATAAAGCATTACTCGGATAGAATATTAACCATAGATAAAGGAGTCTTGATGTACTCAATATTTACTTGATATTTTGATGTAATTCATCTTTCTCTTACATATATCTATCTATCTATCTATCTATCTATATCTATGTATGTATGTATGTATTCTATGAAGGATATGGGAGGACCAGTTTTCATTTTCGGACTGGTTTTGCATTTTTATTCCTGTGTGTGTAATATAACTGGTCTTGAAGTAGCAACAAAGCCCTGGTGCTTTCTGCAACTACTCTCCAGACAGTGGAGGTTTTCATTCTCTTTTCAAAGCAGTTTTCCTCGTGATGTGAAAGCTGGCTCTGCAGAGCAAGCTGAAGTGACATTCTATAGACTGCTACTTTATCACATGTCTGAAAGGAAAGTAACAATTTTTATAGACCTTTACAGTTAGAAATAGCAGAGTGCCAGGCCCTTACATGAAGGAACACGGTCCTTACAGATAGCCAGTAGCAGTCAAGATATAAAGTTTTATAGTTTTTATATTTTATTCTATGTGGGGGTTTTGGGGGTTTTTTATTGTTATAGATGACCAAGCGGTAATCATTTGAAGACATTGCAACTGGTTAAGCATTGTCTGTGTGCTGTTGGCAGGACGACTCAGGCTTTCTTTTTATTATGCCATGAGTGTGAAAAAGAAAACTTACTGAGGACCTTGGGGCTGACCTTTACTTGGAATTGATTTTAAAAATGAGTCAGGCAATTAGAATTGCATACTATTTTGTTCTGAAATCGTATTTTGATTTGCAATATTGTTATTATTTTATGTAAATATACTGCAATAGCAGGGAACCTTTGGAAGTTTTGACATGATTGACACCAAGGTTGATTTTATAATGAGAGAAGACGAAAATCAAGGGCCTGAATCTTGGTTATAAGCCTTCTTTGTCAAATGTAATTCCTTCATTAACAATATTTCTGCTTTTCCAAGTAACCTATGACCAACTTTGTATTTTTCCTAGGACTTAAAAGGACTGGGTCACTACGACAGTAAAGAAGCGTGTCTTCTCTAGTAATCAGGACATTTGAACCTATTGTTCACCAGTATGATAAGATATCCACAAAATTCACTCTCTTTTCCTTCATTTGGTGACGAAGCTTAAAAGAGAAAGAGACAGTGAGAGAGAAAGAGAGGTCTAAAATATACTGATGTAATTACATCCCCTGGTTAATGCCCCCAGGAGATGGATGCACTTATTATAATTCTAGGGCTAAATTTCTCTCTGTTAGTAAGACTTTAAATTATCCAGTTGGTTATTTTAAACTGTTTTTCTGCATTGAAGGAAGCCAACTGATTGTAATTTTTTAATCGATTGCTTATTAACTTTGAAGCAGCAAACCAGGTGTGTGGACAAATTGCAGAAAGTAAATTACAGTACTAGAGGTGTAAGTGAAGCTCTGAAATGCAGCATAAGTCAGCACTTGCTCCTTTAAAAACCTCTAGGAACTATGAGGCAGGTATATACAAAAACTCTGGCACTATAAGATTTTTGGCTAATATTTTCCTCCTGATTTAGGAGTTAGATCTTCTTAATCTTAAGAAAAAGTTTTTTACTCATGAATAATCTTTCTACTGTATCCGCATGTATGACACATATGACAAATAACTAAGTAGGCTAGACTTATTCAGCCTGTAAAAGAGAAGTCTGACGGCTCTGTTGACTTTTTTAAAATCCTAAAAGCCTTAGAAAATGGAAATTGGGAATAATCATTTGTTGTCTGACAGTGAACCTCTAGCATGAATGGTGAAATAACCAAATGAAATAAAAATGTGTCAGGTTTAAAACTAAGAAAAATAAAACCATTTCCAGAACACATGAATATTTGTAAGCTTGCACAAGCACAAAAATCAATTCCAAACATGGATAGAAGAAAAAGCTATCACTGCTGTTAAGGGAAGTTTGTGAGCAGCACAGTATTACAAACTAGTGAACTTCCCTATGTGCCTAAATGGTTCTGCTCTTTCCCAAGATATTTGTTGAGCTACTGGCTGTTAATAGAGACAGACTGCTGACCTGAGGGGATTTTTATTTAAATTGAAGCTAGTTGGTTTTATATTCTTATAAAAAAAATGCATAAGACATTACAGTGAGGTTTGCAGCAGAGTTTCAGTGTTTTAGTATATCAGGTTCTACAAATGTTTGATAACATCTGAGTTTTTTATTTGAGAGCAAATGACCTACCACATAACAGAAATAAGTACCTAAATCTGAGAAACCTTCATAGAGAAGACTGAAGTAAAAGGCAACCCCATACCTGTCAAATTTTGAATGTAATTTTTTAATTGGAGATGAAATGGAAGAAACAGAGAAATATTCCAAGAGCATTTTCTTCTAAATTTTATACACAATTCTAAAAGTTTGTCTTTATGTAACTGACTTTTTTTCCCTCTTCAGTAGTTACTTGAAATGGTTGTGAGCGTATTATGCAGTTTGGTATTTGTTCCTCTAACACATTTTTCTACAACAGAAATAATAGGAAGAAACAGCTGAGCATAACAGTAACATTAATTTAAGATTATTTTTTTTTAAAAGTGACCTTTAATAACAATTTAAAAATTAAATTTAAAAAAGCAAAAATTATGTTGGGATGGAATATGTGAAAAACTAGAAATGAATATGTGGAAAACGATAGGCATAGCTACTCTTTGAAGCAAGCATTTGAAAATGTGGAAAACCAGAAAAAATATTACAGAAAAAAAATTCTAAATACTAGCAATGCATTGTACTATTTCTGGAATATTTTTTTTTTTTCTGCTATCCCTACACAATGTATTTCACGTGGCTTTTTTCTCCCTTGCGAGGGAAAGAAGTAAGAATGCTTTTCCACTGATTAAAAAAGAATATTTTTGCAAGATGCTGGCTGCAGCTTCCTAATTCAGCTATTAAAAAGAAAAATCACAAAGCATTGAAAATAATTACCACTATCAAGAGGGAGATAAAATGATTACTTTCAGGTGGCTAGAATTGTCTAAGTATCTAACATAGGTGCCTCACCTGAGCTGTCCTACATTACCTTAAAAAAACAAACCAAAACAGTTAAATGCCTGAGTCAAACAATTATGTCAAAGATTGACAAGAGAAGATGATATATGTTGTATATCCTCAAACTAGTTTAAGTCACAGTCTTTTGTCCAAGATAATTGGATGCATCATTATCATTCTTGCTTGTAATAAGACATATAAATTAGAAAGAACATGATGAATCATCTACTGGTGAATATCAACGTAACTATTGGCTGAAATGGAGATATATTGAGATCTGTTAATTGCATGTTTTGGTTTATACCAGCTGAGGAGCTGGGACAATTTATATTTGTGTTTTCACTAATATATCTTAAGTATTACTACTGCAATTATAGTATTATCTCTGAGTCCACCAGTTTGGATTAAATGATAGACAACAATAAATATTCTACATTTGAATATTGTACATATTGGAGAAAACAGTCATTTTACTACTTAATTTCATGGGATGTTAATCATTCAGTAATTCATGGCATTAGTTTCTTCCTTGTAGCGTATTTCACATTCTATTGGAATTCTCAATGAGTAAAATGTACAGGCAGAAAAATCCCACGTGTAATTTTAAACATAAAGAAAAACTAACTCTAGATAAAATACTTGATGACAACTTTAACAGAAAAATAATAAGGATCTAACCACAGATAAAGTAACAAAACTACAGCAAAAATTGAAGACTTAAGTGGTTTTAAATAATCTGATTGTGATCTGATTTTACTAGCAATTGTATGTTGGCATCTTTTACTTCAAACACTTTAACTGGTTGTTCACTTTAGATGTATAGGTACCTGCAGACAAATATTTAGAACAATTAAAGAGAAATCAGGGGTTTAATCTTGGTATGTTGAATTGTCTCCTGGAATACTAGCACAATAAAGAAATGAGCTTGAAAGTCAAAACTAAAGAAATATTCTACCCAGTGCCAGGCACTTCACCCCACTGAGGGGTCTATGATCTCGACTCACTAATTTTATATGGGTCTATGTCTATGCAGACAAACATACCGGTGGTATGTAAACCAGAAACCACAGAGGACCTCAGCAGGCAAGTCTGGAAGTAACCTGGGTCATTCTCTGTGAGAACAGAAGCTGAATGTTTGGATATGAAGTTTAGGTGGCTGGGATGTAAACTACTTTAATCACGTACATACAAATTTGAGTTTCATTGTATTTGTATATATATTTTTAAAAAGTCCTCTGAAACCTTGTTAATGTTTTACAGATAAAGCATTAGTCACAAACATAAAACCATTAAGACTTCACTTGTGTGAGTTGAGTCCCATTGTGTTCAGGATTAATTTTTCTCCTTTTTGCAGGGTCATTCTCAGGCAAACTTAACCCCCTCCCCTGGACAGCTCAGAGTGTGCAGGATGCATGTGTTTTTTGGGGAACTTCTGTCCCAGGGAAACAGTAGCCTCCAGACAATTCTGGCTCTGTGTTTGAAACACTTCAATTTATTTTTTCAGTAGTTTTGCAAATTGTTTTTCAGTCAGCAGATTCTATCCTTGTAAATAAATGAACTCTTTGCATAAATGAAGAAAAGAAATAAAAGTTACATTGTCCAGAACTGAATTTTATATCTTAAGAAAACCCAAACCCACACCCAACAAACCAAACAGAACACCACCTCCAGCCCCCCACCCCCCGAAACAATAAAACCCCCAGAACACCAGAACAGCCCTTAATGCAATGTCTTTGACAATTTAGGGATATAATAAGCACCGAGACAGGAAACTATTGAGGTCTTTCTGGTACTTTGATGTACCACTATGTGAGCAACGTGTACATTTGAAAGGTGTGAGGAGGAAAGACAGAAAAGAGAGGAACATATTAACAAAGAAAGTAAAGTGTTCTGGTACTGATCAAATGAAAAAATAGCATCACTGAGAACTTGCTGTGGAGCCTGAAAGTAGCAATGCTAACTAACAGGAATACTGGGTAACTCCACTTCCTGCAAAGCAATACAACAGTGAAGAGCCTGTGGATTTATTAGATGTTTATTAGTGATGATCCTTCATGAGCAAAGCACTTGTTGCTGACTTTGAGAAGGTAACAAGAATATTGGCAACTTCAGTGAGACTGCATGCAGAGTCTTAAACAATTTGCAAGATCAAACACAGACTGTGACCTTAGTCAGAAGCCTTTAAGGAAGTCAATTTAGATGAAAACCAAATAATTTTGCAATATAATTTTCACAGTATCTCTTTTGCTTCTGCTGCTTTCCACAAAAGCTCACAACATGTTTTTATTTAGGTGAAAATTGTGCCACTAAAATCTTACCAACCACTTCCACTAAACACTGCCTGACAGATATCCAATATAGAGGTGCAAATGAGGCCAGTAAATTGAAAGTATCTGAGATCAATCCCTCGTATTGAAGCAAATGGCACAAAAGTCTCCATTCATGTGATTATTTTCTCTTACCCCAGAAATGAGTAACTCCATCCAATTATTGGAAATCATCTCTGGGGCACAGTAGTGCTTCAGCTGTGCCCAGGAAACGGTGCCGTGCTAGTTGGTTAAGGCCAAAACTGCAGCAAGGACTTCTCTAACTATTGGAAATATGGAGAATAAAGTCCCAGAGCCTACGAACGTTTTCTGTCACTTCATAATTTGCTAAAAGATATGTAGCCAGGAAGCCAAGGCATGTAGGAACATTGAAAGCCACAGTGGATCTCTGGCGATCTTATAAATGTGCACATAAAGATTTCTTTGAATACAGGCTAACAGGCTGAATCTGGACCACACGCTGCTGATTGCCAGAACCGACAGGTTTCAGAAGACATTTGGAAGAGAAAAAAACATCTGAAGCTTTGTGTGTTTTACCAAATAGCTGCATTAAAGGAAAGCATTATTAAGCGTTTTACTGTTAATATTTTTATTAGTCTTACATTTAGATTTTATGTAATCAGCAGTTTTGAAAAGAAAGAGAGAGAAAGAAAAAAAGAGTAAGAAAAATTTTTCTTTGAATTCCATAAAATGGTTTAATTAGAAATTTAATTTAAACCAGAAGCATCTCAACTTTTTTAACAATCAGTTCTAGAGATGGGAGTGCTGCTCAGATTTTCTGACTATGGTTACTTTCACACTAGCCAGAATGATTAGCTTTTCTTGAAGATGTGACCACTGCTGGGTGGCTCAGGTTGTGCATATAAATCGCTAGTTATTTTTCAAAGTGCTGAAGAGATATTTTATTTAGGACAATTGATGAAGAATGAAGGTCTGAATTTACCACAGATTAACTTGAGATGCTTTCCTTTCACTTCAGATAGTGAAATGCTATTTCATAATATTAATCTTACAGATGTTTGTGAATTCCTTCAGTAAGTACAAGTTGATGGAATTTCAACATCATTAAATTATGTACTTATATAGTACAGCTAACTACAATCTCTAGAAGACAATCTGCCTAACCTGAAACCAGGAAGGAAACAAAACCTCATCTCATATTTTTGGTAACAAGGAAAACTTCCAGTAATCTTACCTGGAGTCATTACATATTCCAACAGAAATTAAAATAAATGTTGAAAAGCAAAAATTACCTTTGCCATGTCTTGATGAGTATAAATTAAAATGATTGTCTTTTTTGTATTATGGTTCAAAGTGAGATAGATGAGTTCTGAAGTTTTCCTTTCTTTAGTAGAAGGGATAGGTCCTATAGATGTCCTATAGTGCCCTTGTTATGTGTTTTAGTTTCGCATTTGGGGAAAGACATTGTGGTTTTCTTGCATTTGCAAATAGTTTAGCTGTAAAGTATATGATCCTTTCAAATAACAGGAAATAGCTTCTCATGGTTTAGTGAATGTGTGGTTAGTGGGGGGGGATAAAAACACATCTTAATGATTACATGAGAAGTAGTAGATGTGTTCAGTCCAGCAACCATGGTCATAATTAGAAAATGAAGGCTAACAATGAAATTGATTCCTTTGACTTATCCAGCTGTGATAACATCACTAGTAAGACAAGGGAAACTCCACTCCCACTACTTTGTACTTTTACTCATTCCTGTGCTATTTGTTCTCTCGGGGCTCTTCTGACCATTTTATTTTGATTAGGGAGTAGGAAGCATGTCCTCCAATATTACTTCTGCAGCTGCTGTTTATCCTTCCAGCTGTGAGCATCTAGATGACAGGTGAAAGACAGTTTTCTTGTTTCATAAAAAATTCAAAATATAAAATCAGAATGAAAACTCAAAATCTCTTTCATGCATTCAAAAGAGAAAGGAAAAAATCTCAATTGAGTGAATAAATTTCCTTTTAGTAGAGTCTCAACCCTTCACGCATATTTTGACTGTTTTAAATGTCGCATACTGAGCTTAAGATTCAAAATGAAAGTCATGTTGAAGAGGAAAAACATTTTTGTATATATATTGGCATCAGACATATGCATAATATGTTTTTATTGAATATTTGTTTTAATCTATTAAATCCTCAAAAATACCTCTTTCAGAAACTAGTACGAACTAGACTTTTTAAATAATACCCTTATCCTTTTTAATGCTTGAAGAAAGATTTGCCAATTTGGTTGTAATATTGCCTTCAATTTTCTATTAAGTTTGAATCATAATTAACTGTATTCTGTGTTCCTATACTTTCTCATACTTTCTTCTCTCCCACTCTTTGAATATAACTTCTGGAAGTGGAAGTCAGAAAGTCAAGGCAAGAGAGAGAAACGATAGGAAAAACTATGCAAACTGATCTTACAAAAAACCTGAAGACTAGACATGCAAACAGCAGAGTTTTTTCTCTCCTTTTGTCTCTCTGTCCAGTCTCCGTCAGTCATTAATACTTTTGAAGGAGTCCAGTTAGCTGATCAGAGACCTATAGATAAAGAAACAGAAAGAGAGGGCACTTCAAAAGTTTCATTACAAAAAATTACAGCAGCTAGTTATTCTCACCATTCTACATTTGATCTGTGTGTAACAAAGTTGCGTTTAGTTAAACAAAAATGATAGAAATAGAACAAAAATGTAACTCCTGGAAGAAAGCAAAAGTGAATCTTTTGAAGGACTATCTTGACAGTAGAATGAGCTTTTGGTCAACTTACAACTTTTCTGTGATGTCTACCTTTTTGTATAATTTTCCCCCTCAAATGGAAGAACTATATACTTAGTTCCACCAATACAGTCAGTAAGGAGCTGGAATGGAGATGTGTTATTTTAGACATGGCAAGGTAGGTGAAGGGAATAGCTAAGTACTGGAAACCTACCCAAACATAGTGTTGGGAAGCAATTTTGATAAATTCAGAGTGGTATGCCAAAACAAATAGATATTAATATAAGGTAGCTATGGATGTGTAACTATGGATATGCACATATATCTTCTAATCAATCATTTTTCTAGAGGCAACTACTAATGACTCTAAAACTGAGTTGTACTTTTTACTGTCTTTTACTAATAAAGCATTACCTAGGCAACTTGAAGGCTGTGAAGTCAAATAATGGTTTATAACATGCATACCTATACATACAAGATCTTGAAGCTGTATTTCACAGGCCTTGAAAGTGCAGGCACGGGTTGATACCAGGTTTCCCAGAGCTATAAACACTATTCAGAAATGGTCAATTACTACTTACTAAAGGAATGCAGCCTTGGGAATATTGTAGAAGTACTTTTACGAGTGACAGAGAGAGCAATGAAAAGTATCCAGCATATGTAAGACTTAGACATAACATGACATTCTAAGATAAAGAAAAAATAAGTGAAAAATGTAAGCTGACTGTTAGCAAATGTACCAAATAACCTCACAGACACAAAGCAACAAAGCAGAACAACCCCCTATAACGAAAATTAATTCCAAAAGAAGTTGGGATGTTCATGACTTGCCACAGTAACACAATGAAAACATCAAGCATACCCTCAGAAAAGAATGTAGATATCAGAATATTTGTGTGTGTCGGCTTTAACTGTAACGTAATTTGGAATTGGCTGTAATTGGATACTTTGGACTGTAAGTGCTGGTCCAATTCTAAACAGACTAATATTAACTCTTCAATTAGACCCTTGAGATTTTAATTAGACTATTGGTAAATTCTTGTTTTCAAATAAAAGGTGTGCTTCTACTGTCCACAAAAATGCCTGAGGTCTTTCATCTAATTGCTCACTGTTGACATATGTTTGCAATTTGAATTCAAGAATAACTTAGGAAAAAAGTAATTTCATATTTTTAAGAATCTGATTTTTTTCTTTACACAGCTTTTAAAATATTAAATAAAAGTCTGATTTTTATGTCTCATGTCAAGTATCTGTTTCATGCTTTAAAAATTGGAATTTAAGATATTGTTATAGAGACAAATGTTTTCACTTACACTACAGTAATGTTCAGGTTTTTCAACTGTACATATTTTCCTTTGACAGCTGATTTTGGCTTACTGTCCTTGTTTTTACATTACTAGTTTTCAGACCTTACATTAAAATCCTCCAAGAAATAAATGAAAACAGGATACTTAGAAAAAGATAGATGAAATGTCACATGGTCTTTATAAAGACTGACTGTACTAATAGTTGCACCTTCGAGAAAGTAGTGTATTTATACATCAAGTAAAAGCAGTAAGAATAATCTGCTTATTGTTCTATAAAATGGGTGATATGGTCTTTTTGTTAAATTGTTGAAGTTGGTAAGCAGTAAAAATAAGTTAAGCTAGGTAAGGAACTACCTAAGAAAGACACAATGACATAAGGATTGCTTGCAGTACATTACTTGGACATAAGACTATAGGACTTTGAAGTACATATATTTGAGAGCTACATTTGTACCTAGATCTAGAATTTGACTCGGTTATCTAAATATATGAGTTCGATGACTTGAGACCCTCTAGGGTATTTGAGAGCACCTACCCATGATAGGATGAAAAGTGTTAAAGACCTGCAGAACCATCCACAACTGTTGCGACGGAGGGAAGACACAGTCACTCAATATGAGTGATCAGCAGACTTCGTTTATTGTACCTTACAGTCACCTTTTGTGCCTTGTTATAATTAGCTCATACATATTACAAAAGTTAAGCTCATTATTGGTTAGTTGCCTAAATACCAAGCCCACCCCTAGTTTCTCTTCTGTAGTTATCTGTTCCCACCTGCAACATTCTTTTCCCACTGAAATCTTCCTGTTACTGTGTAACAAGAACAGCCAAAGACAGTGTATTTTTGCTTTACTTCAGATAAGCTGAGAACGATGTGCATTTTTGTCCAGCCAGCTGGACTATGTCTATGTGACCCTTTTCAGCTAGCCAGTTATCCACACACAACCTTCTGAACTGGCAGCTAAAATCAGAATTGATGTGTCAAACACCACTGCCAATGCGTGGACAACTGAATCCAGCAGCAATTCTCCTGTGTCTGCAGGAGTTAAGACATCTTGCACACATGTAGATTAAATTGTGTACGTGCTTACATGTATACGTAGACACCTATGTGTAGGCAAATTCCTACTCATAAGATTTTAAGAAGAGATACATACCCTGAGCTTAGATCTAGATTTCAAAACGCTCAGAACTGTGGTACAAGAAGTTAGAGTTTGTAATAAGAATTATTGTTAACAATTTGTCACACTGACAGTCATGTGGAAGCTCTCCTTTGTGGCTGATCTTTGGAGTCAAGTAATGAAATTGGGATAAATTTAACAGTGAAATACAAGAACTGGTCATGGAGTCTTTGGGAGTCCCATGGAGTAAAAGACAGCTATACTATAATTTTTATTTTAACTCAAAGTCAATGGCCTATTAAGATGATCTCAGAGTGCAAAACTGCAATTCTTATGTAGCTTGTGTATATGGCTCCAAGTAAGAAGGAGCCTCTGATGACTGTCCCTGAGTTGATGGTTAAATACAAGAGACACATTGCCAAAGTGTCAGGCTGATCTTTGCAGCTGGTTAACACAGAGGCTACCAACAGTGATACTACTACCAAATGCAATGTGAAAACTGTCAGTAAGCTCTCAGTTCAATGAATTTCAGATTCACAGACAATAAAGGCATTAAAACCTGGGTGCTAATGTTAGTGAGTTCACATATTTTGAGGATACTTGCTGTCTTTCTGCGAATGTATTTACTATGACAATGATAGTTGTTGTGTTGTTCCACAACAGTGAAATATCATAATTTTGGGACAAAGGAAAAAGAGTGTGTTTGTGGCATGGTGCAATTGACATTTTGTTGTTTCATATTCAATACATGCCTTACACGATTATGTGAGCATGTACTAAGTGAATAGAAAGAGGCATCTGTTATGAACTAGGAACTTACCCATGAAAAAAGATAGTAAAAAGAAAGTGACTATGTGTATGCCTTATTTACAAGCTAACCTACCAATATAGTTCTTTAAAAGATAGAGGTTAGAAGGATGTTGTCAAAATAGTCCTAGATTTGATAGCAAAATATTAATGCACCAGTATGATCTAGGCTGAAACACTGTATCCAGCTCTGACCATGTAAGTTTCCAGAAATAACAGACTCAGGCTGAAAAGTCTCTGAGAATGTCTGTTCAGATCACCAGCATAACTTACATTCAGTCATGAGCATAAATCCTAAAAGAATTTATTGGGGATGGGGGGGGGGGGGGGGGAATAATATCAGTGAGGGTATTATTTTTCTTTATAAATACACTGAAGAAATAAAAAACCAGAGAAGATGATCCACTGAAGCTTCAAAAAAATGCACATATTCAAATATTCACATATTCAAAAAAATCCACAATACAATCAGAAGAGCAAATATATATGAATTTGTCCTTGATAAATTTGGGTTTCATCAAAGAAGGAAGTTTCTGAACAGCTTTTTGGAAGAATGGGTCAAAAACAGTGGTTAGCAATACCCAGTTAGTTTAATGATAGAAACTAATAAGTTTTTTTAAATTTAAAATTTGTGACACAACAAGTTACTGGACTCTGAAATCAGAGAGTTTCACCAGGCACATATATTTCTACCTCCTAGAAAATATTAACTTAATTCCTATTTGTCAGTCAGAGAATCACATGCAAATGTTCCCATCAGTTAGAAAAGGTAAAATTATCAATGCATTATCACATCAGACATCCATTTTGATTCTGACAGAAAAGTCATATACCATCGATTCCTGCTGCCATTGCATCGAAGCTCATAAAGCTGGATCTGCTGCCTCTGTTCTAGAAGAAAAGGAAATCCAGTAAGAAAGGAGAAAATGAAATAAATAAATAAATAGACAAATAAAAAGATATAACAGTAACAACCAGGGAGCAAAAATGCTGAGCATAACAGACTTCTGAAATAACAGGGCAAAATGCTAAGTAAATGAGATGACCTTAGAAACAGCTGAAATGGTATGGAAAATAAGGAGGGTGGGCAATATGTTACTGCTCTTTCAGAATGTTTTTTTATCAGCTATCATCAGCTTTGTTGGTTCTTTTTTTGATTTGACAGTCTGGGAAGCTGAGTAGCGGAATGATGTAAACTTCTTAGAGAAACAGCTAAGTTAGCATGATATTGAATATTCCAAAAAGATTTAAATATATCTTTCTAATCAAGCTATGAAGAGTTGACATATCTAATATCATTCTTGATTTTCAGCATCCTGAACATTCACTGATTTTTACTTATATTAAATGTAGGAGGACTCTTTAGGCCTGTCTGAAATATGTCTTCTGTGAACGTTTTGGTTTTATTAGAAAACAAAATTAATTATTTTTGTCTATTTTTTGTAACCAAATACACTAAATGAAATAAATGTATTTTCATTACAACAATCAGAAACTTATTTTACAAATTTAAAATACTTTTTTAAAAAATAAATAATTCTGTAAAAAGTATTTTTTAGTTGAAAATTCCGTATTTTTTTAAAGAATCAATTATACCACCACGTAACTGTGTACTGAGAAGTGGTTGACCTTGTTTTGAATTTCCCATGATTTAAGCCTCAATGTTTTAAAATTGTTCTTAAAAATTGAGAAGTTACTTTAAAATATTTGAGAAAATTAATAATACTGTTGAAGAGAAAAAAAATAATTTTATTGCTCTCTGTTATTAGTTGCATATATATTATTTAAAATAAAATGTTAAAAATATTTTTAAAACAAAAGAATAAGATCCAGATTTTAAAACTAAACTTGGATCACAACAGGAGCATCTCTTGAATAAGAAATATTCATTGCTTTTTATCCATAGCTGAGCATAACACAAAGGAAATATATGGCCACAAATATATGGCCATTAAACAGAGATCTGAAGGGATGTCTCCCATCAGTCCCGCTCCAACCTCCCAGTACTTTCTAATACAGTGTCTCTGTCAGGATTTTTCAGACATTGCTCACTAAAATTTCTTAAGAGTTCATCAGTAAGTTAAAAAAAAATAAAAATCTTGCTTTTCTTTTCTGAATAATGAAATATACTTCGGAACTAGCTTCCTTTGGATACTTTTTTTTGATTAAAACTCTTCTAAAGCTCAAAAGTGTGTATCTTCTTTTTTCTTTTTTCTTTTCTTTTTCTTTCTTTTTTTTTTTTTTTAAAAAAAAAAAACCTCCTTAGAAAATACCTTGTTGGAACACAATGTAAAATAAAAGAAATTAATGAAACTCCCAAAATTCTATTTCTGTGATTGAAATTTACATTGTGGGATTTAAACAAGGACTTGATGCTTTTTTAATCTAGAGCTTTTCATGAAAGCTGCTATCAGTGTTAGCTGCTTTTGAAAATTTTAACTACAGATCTTCATTGCAAGGTGTAGTAATCAAAATGTTCAGACTTGCTCACAAGCTAGCAAGATTATGCTATGTAACTTCTTCATATTTTCATTCTGTTTTCTAAAGCAGCTAGGGATCCAGTTGCATGAAATGGGTAAATGGCATCATACTGTATTTGATTACAGTGACATCTGGAAACATCCATGCATTTGAAAATAAATTATGCCTGCACTGTGCAGGCTTTCTGGGAAACTGGGACCCTAATTCAGATATGCACAGTGCAATGCTCATGCAGCACATTGAAAAACATCGATTATGAAATGATAGTAATCAATAACAGTTAACTTTTCTACCTCAGTCAACACTGAACATTTACAGATGATGGAAAACAAAATATACAAAGGAGAATTTTAAATTTCTGTATAATCTTTTAGAATGCTTGTCACCAATACTTCACGATGTTGAAGACACAATCACTGTGAATAGTAGGATAGGTCTCTACCTCTGTTAGCCTTCATGCATAATAAATAAGCTTTCAATATATAATTAATGTAAGCAATAGAACTGAAAATAGGCGGCTTCCCCCAACCAAAAGATTATTATGAAATACTATAATTACGTAAGAACTTTAATTCTGTATCTAAAGACTGTGTGACTTTTTAGTTTACTGTGTTGTAAACATAGTCTGTCTGCAGCAATCTCCATGTACGACTCAGTACATCCTCAGTCTTATTTAGATTTTAACACAACAGTTGCTTATTTGGGGCTTGACTGTGTGCCAGCAAAGCACTAAATATAGCTGGGTTTTGTTGTTCTGGTTATTAACTGATGAGCAAGATTGTTTACTATGTTAATCAGTGCATCCTTATTCCTGCCTTGAAGGCTCTTTATACTGATGCTGAATATTTCAGTTAATTACAAGAGGAAGTGATGCTGGATCCATAAATTTTGTATATAAGGTTAATTTTACTGTTGTACTTACTCCTGCTATAACCATATATCAATGGTTTAACTATCCCATCTGAATTTGTTTAGTATATGTAAAGATTCCCTAGAGCTACAGAGGCACTATGCAATGTCTGTTAGAAGATCCACACTAAGTATCAGTATCTGAATTAAAATGATATGGTGATCTTAATTGTTTAATGTGCACTGTCCCTTGCAAGCCCTGCAGAATGTAGCAGTGGAGTGCAGTACCCAGACAACTTTGTTTTGAGCACTTGCAGCTGAAGAAAATGCAGGAAGCCTCAGGACATTGAATGCAGTAGGAAAAGATCATTATTAAAGTACTAATAAGTTTGCTTAAAAGACAAAAAAAAAAAAAGCTGACATTTTTGAGAGAGTTGTTTGGGTTTTCCATGATTAAACAATTTGATCTAGATGCTAATACTGGCAGATGTTGATTTTATATCTCCATCTTTTGTTGAGAAAGACTAAGGAAATGAGATTTCCATAGCCAAAGAAAGCAATGAAAGAGCTTTCTGGTAAACACTTGAAAAGAAGGTCAAAACATTAGCAACTGTGTGTTTGGAAATGTGGCATTAATGATTCAGGACATCTAGGAAGAGATTGAAAATGAATATTGGTGCTGCTAAGCATCCACCCACAGGTGCAGGAATAGGCTGTCCCCCACTAAGTTTGAATTATCTGTATTTATTATAATTGATTAAAAAAAGGTAGTATGAGGAAATCAGGGTTTCAAAAGATGTAAGTACACAGAAATGTGGAGAAAGAACACACCATGGAAAAAGATCTACTAGTTCATAGGTTCCTGAAAGCATTATATGATAGCAAGTACCTAGTAAGAGCTAAAGATAAATATGTGTACAATCTGAAACAAAACAAAATGTATAAAGGAAAAAGCAACTTAATTCTCATTGAACTGTGATGCCTGAACTCAGTAAAGGATGGAGAGCAGGATTCTAAGTAACAAATAAAAATTCTGATTTCTGCTGATATGATAGAAAGATTTGGGAAATGGTAGCATCAAGATATATTTGACTGTGATAAATGTTTTAAAGAAATACAGAAAGGATCATTAAATATCATGGATGTTTTTGCCTCACTCTTCACCAGCAAGTGATCTAGCTGCACTGCCCAAGTCATAGAAGCAAAGGCAGCAACTGGGAGAATGATGAACCACATGCTGTAAGAGAAGATCAAGTTCAAGACCATCTAAGGAACCTGAAAGTGCACAAGTCCATGGGACTTGATGAGATGCATCCACGGGTCCAGAGAGAACTGGTGGATGAGGTGGTTGATCCACTATCCATCGTATCTGAGAAGTTATGGCAGTTCTGTGAATTTCCCACTGACTGGAAGAGGTGAAACATAAGCACCAATGTTTAATAAGGGAAAAAAAGAAAACCCAAGGAACTACAGGCCAGTCAGTCTCAAATCTATTTTGAGGTATCTTTTGCCCAGCAAGATCATGGAGCAGATCCTTCTGGAAACTATGCTAAGATACATGGAAAATAAGGAGGTGATTTGTGACAGCCATCATGGCTTCACTAAGGGCAAGTCATGCCTGAAAAATTTGGTGGTCTTCTGTGATGTAGTTGCAGCATTAGTGGATGAGGGGAGACCAGCTGATGTCATCTACATGGACTTGTGCAAAGCATTCGACACTGTCCCACACAACATCCTTGTTTCTAAAGAGACATGGATTTGATGGATGGACCACTCAGTGGATAAGGAGTTGACTGGATGTCCTCACTCTAAGGGTTACAGTCAATGGCTTGATGTCCAATTGAAGACTGGTGATGAGTGGTGTTCCTCACAGGTCAGTATTGGGACCAGCACTGTTCAACATCTTTCTTGGTGACATGCACACTGGGATCGAGTGCACTCTCAGCAGCTTTGCTGATGACAGCAAGCTGTGTGGTGTTGTCAACACGCTGGAGGGAAGGGATGCCATTCCAGAGGCACCTTGGCAGGCTTGATGGGTGGGCCTGTATGAATTACACGACGTTGAAGAAGGCTAGGTGCAAGGTCCTGCATGTGGATCAGGGCAATCCCAAGCACAAATAAAGGCTCTGCAGAGAATGGATTGAAAGCAGCTCTGAGGAGGAAGACTTGGGCGTGTTGGTTGACAAGAAGCTCAACATCCAAGAAGTTAGTTGAATGGCTACATAGAAAGAGGCCTGGCCAGCAGGTTGAGGGAGGTGATTCTCCTGCTCTACTCCACTCTTGTGAGATCCCACCTAGAATACTGCATTCAGCTCTGGAGCCTGCAACATAAGTAGGACATGGACCTGTTGGAGGGAGTCCAGAGGAGGGCCATGAAGATGATCAAAGAGCTGGAGCACCTCTCCTGTGAAGACAGGCTGAGAGAGCTGGGATTGTTCAGTCTAGAGAAGAGAAGGCTCTGGGGAGACCTATTAGCAGCCTTCCAGTACCCAAAAGGGGCCTTCAAGAAAGCTGGAGAGTTTTTACAAGGGCATGTAGTGATAGAACAAGGGGTAATGGTTTTAAGCGGGAAGAATGTAGATTTAGATTGAATATTAGGAAGAAATTCTTCACTGCGAGGGTGGATAGTGGGACAGTTTTCCCAGAGAAGTAGTGGATGACCCGCCTCTGGAATTGTTCAAGGCCAGGCTGGATGGGGCTTTGAGCAACCTGGCATAGTGGAAGCTGTCCCTGCCCATGATAGGGGCTTTGGAACTAGATGATTTTCAAGGTCCCTTCCAACCTAAACCATTCCATTCTGTGAAGTGTCTTTAAAAAGGATCTAAATAAATCATTAGATTTCTAATGGTAACATAAGCTTTTTTTGTTTCTTCATAAACCACCTTAATTTAAAAGGAGATTATACTGTACTATAAAAGCAAATTTATAATTTATAAATTTCATCTACTTTTAAATAGATATGTATTGAGAAATACTCACTGCAAACACAAAAGATAAAGGAATTATATTAAGCTTACAAAATGGCAAGAACGGATATGGCAAAGATTTACAAAACAACTTCTCTACTAGAATAAAACATTTAAAAATGAATTGTGATGTTGAAGTTCTACAAGTCAGCAAACACTGCCAACACTGCAGGTAGGTTCACAAGTTATGAGTTACCCAATGATTATGTTTCCTTATGCCTAAGTGAAATCTGTCTGTAGGTAGCCAGCAGTAGAACAAGAATGTTGTTCTCAGAGAATATTTCAAGTCTGTGGTAATACTGCTCTTCTCCAGGTCTTTTCTGCAGTATATTTTGCATGTCTTAGCTGTGTTTTGGCATGGTACTCTCAGTCCCAGAGTTTGCCTTCTGCTTCTCCTTTCCTTTCTCTAGTTTGGCCTTTGGCTCCCCTATTGTTCTCTTGGCCATGTTTTCAGTCCCCTGGTCTCTCTGATCCACTTTCTGAGCCTCTTTATATCTTTCTGCATTGTTGGCTCTTTCTCTTTTTTTTTTTTTTTTTTTTTTATATCTTCTCCCATTTACAATGTTGCATATTTCCCACATGGCTTTGATTAATGCAGACTTCCCTTGCTTTTTTATAAGTAAGACTAAGCTAAAAAATTCCACAAACTGTTTTTGGAAGCAACTTAAAATGTTTTATCTTCTTCAGGACATTCTCATTTCTGTTGAGTTTGGTTTAAATGTGTTGGCCCAAGATGCACAGTGGAAGAGGATGGAAAAGACAGAACAATCCCTCTGCTCCCACTCCCATGTAACCTGTGTCCTACTGCAACCACCTGAGGGATTTACTACAAGGAAACAGAATTTAATGGGTTATTTATCTCAATCTACAGAATCTCCCAGCCCAAAACCATGGACGCAGTTTGCTTTAGTCTGTGGTCTGGGTGCTAATAGGCTTCTACCATATGAAGACTTCTGTCAGGCTGACTTGGGAAACTCTCCCCTTCCAGAGCGGGAGCTGTGATTCCCCTCTCACCATGCTACCTAGTTTTTGATCAGTAGAAACTGTATAGAAGACTCAACCGAGAGGAGTATTTGTCTGCTGCATATTTTTACAATTTTCTCCATGTCCAGCACTCTCTTTTTTTTTATGGCTTCATCTTCTAGGGCAGATTAAGTGATATCAGCATTAACCACAAGAAAAGCTAACACTCCTAGGTGACCCACCCCCCACCCCCCTCCCCACCCCCCTTCCATGGAGGAAGTGGGCAAGACAGCTAGCAGGAAGTCTTCTGAGTGCGTGCTCTTCTTTGTGAAAGCAGCAATTGTATTATCTAACCATAGAAAATGTCTTTATTTCTCAGCATCACAGTCAGTTAGAAAAGAGGGATTAGACCATGGCATCTTCTCAGGGCTGAATTTTCAGGCCTGCATGAGAAGAGGCACAAAAGGCCTCGTGGGGAGAAATATCACAGGCAGTAATGCCCGAAGTCATCCTACCTAATTTGAGGCACCCAGCTGAAATACTTAGGAGTACAGTAGACCTTGTAAAGTCAAAAGAGAGAGCTACTTGAAGGAGAGACCTAGATACTCTCAGAGGAAAGTTCAGATCTCAGACCTGTACCTCTCCCTTTGATCAGGGTCACTGGAAATGTGACAATGTTACTTCAGCTGCCTTCCTCATTGCAAGGTTAAGTGGAATGAGTATGGTTCAAAAAGATTATCCTAAAATAATCTGGGGCATGTGAAGCTGGGGATAGGTGCCTAATATGAGGACAGAAAAAGCTAAATATTTAGCTGCTGACATGTACCTTACATGGCTGTCAGGGGCCTGAAGGCACCTACAGACCTGCCTGTCCCTGCCCACACCCCAAAGGCTCCCCCCACCCTGCCCATGGCCCAAGACGCCATTTCACCCCCCGGGGCTGTCAACCCCTTCCACAGCCATACCACAGCAGGGCTGGTCGCCAGCTCACCACAGCTGTGCCCTGGCTGGCTGTGGGCCCTGCTGAGCTAGGCCCATCTGCAGGCCCATGTCCCAAGCCAGCTTCATCCATCCCTGTCCCCAGGGAGGCACCCGGGGCTGGGGCTGCCCTGGTACCCCCCTGGCTGCCCTGCTCCTGGCTGGGGGTGGGATGGGTCCTGTCTGCCGGTGGCTGCCCTGATGGACCCCAAGGGCCCCTTGGTGCTCCCCCCAGGGAGCCCCTGGCCCCCTCTGCACCCTGGCGGTTTTTCTTTTTAATATACCTTTTTCTGGTTTTCTTTGCTTCATTTCCCTTCTAGTTGCATCTCTGCCTTTAGAGAATATTTTGGTCTTATATCTCTTAAAGCAGGATCCTTGGGGGTGTTTAGGTGCCTAATGAAGCAGATATGGACTAGTGGCATTTTTCACACTGCCTAGGCACTTCAATTCTATTGAAAACTAAGCGCAAGACCATCCTTTCCTCCTCACTTTCATCTACGTTGTCATTTGTATCCCCATTACCCCAACCTTGGGCAGGGGTGGGTGAGCTATATACCTGAGGCAAGATGGCAGGTATCACTGGGAAGCTGGAGGAGGAGTGGGGAAACAGACCAGAGTAAAGGATAACCAAGTGGAAAGAGGATAACAAATCAAGTTAACAGGTAATGGTTTACTTCATTGCTCTGCAGAGCTCCCATTACTCAGGGGTGCCAAGCAAGCAGGCACTGTCGCACCTATGGTGCCTGTGCAATAAATTGGCACATGTGCAGTGGATTTGCTCTCTGCGTGCTCATGAGCCATTCAGTTAGAAACTTGGTAAATCCTCATTAAAATAAAAAGAGCTATAGATCACCATTAAAAGCCGTATGCCTACCTCCAAACCCATTAAAGGAGGCAGTTCTATTCGGAGTTGGGTGAAAAAGGAAAGGAGTGAATGTCTTACACATAAGAAAATGCTTACACATATTGAGAAAGGCACATATGTAAGTGTGGGATGGGTATCTAGAGTTTTTACCTACAGAAGGGAACATTAGAAATAATTTAATATTTGCCATTTGTTTCTAATATTGAAATATAATTCAAAATGTTTGTACTGAAAATAAGGTGAAATGGATATTCAGTAGTTGTATTCTGAAAGATAAGCGTGTTGTGGACTAAATCTTCCCAAATCATCTTAAGAACAGCATGGGACACAGGTCAGAAACTTGTCCAAGGTCTTTTGAAACTTGGCTACTGCCCAGACTTTTGAGATGTTTTAAAGACAGCGATGTATATTGTCAGCCTCTTTATATGGCCTTCTGGAGGTGATTGCTGTGCTGAGAATAGATAAGGCAACTGGCACCATGCTGAGGTAAGATTAGGAAAGGGAGGCTTCTGGTACCGTGGGTGATGCCGTGAGGGCCATAATACCAAAAGAATTTTAAAAAATGATTCAATTCGCATAAACACAGGTCCTTTATCATTCAGGATTGGGAGTTGGGGGAGAAGTCAAGTAAAAACCTCCAAGTAAGCAAACGTGTAACAAAAACGTTGCAAGTGTAGTGACATGTGGTCCACACAGCAAAAGACAAAGACGTTGTTTCTCATGCACCAAGTTTCTCTAAAAATGAGCTTTCCTCTGACAATAGTTTCCTTGCAATGCTCTAAAATCATTTTATAATTCCCCCATTTCAGTTTGTCAACACTGTTTCATGCCAATCAATTGCCAAAGAACCAGAATCTTTACCCAGATATGACTTTGGACATTCCACACCCTTCCCTGATGAAATGAGGAAGCTTGTGATTACTGGGAAAATCAACCACACTCGCGGTGTCAGCCAGCCTACTCACGGCTGGGCTGAACCCTGCTTCCTGGAAGGAGCTTCTGGACAATCTGCATAGGGGAGGACTGGAGCACTCCAGACAGTGGGAAAACTTGCATAATGCTACTAGAGATAGCTCTTGACAAACAGGTTGAGGTGGCTCTTATATTCATTAATAATCAATGCCTTCCAGGAAAAGCTTTGTGCATGAAAGCATGCCACTACTTTAGGCCTGAAATTAGGATGGCTGTGTTCATTTAGGTCTGTGCTTGTGCTACAAAAAGTGATACTGAGGTACTAAAAAAACCTTGCTTTTGTGAATCTAGTTTTGGTATCAAGGCAACTCTGACATGATTTTCACAAGATTTATAAACTATACAAGTTGTCCATGCACAACAGTTTGCTGTCTAAAGTTGTCAGGTAAATTGAATTGAGTTAGTTAAAGACAGAATGAATATCTGTTAAATAAATAGGAATTATGGGCTTCCTGTAGGATAAAATACATATAAAAAATCTACCAAGATATTTTATTTAATCTCCAGCATTAGTTGTCAAGAAGAGAAAAAATGCAGGTTTTATTTTTTCTTTCAGACATTCTAAGCTGTACATATATAGTTGACTTTGATGGTGGAATTACTCATGTGAATTTACAAGCTCATCATACATCTATAGCTATGCAAAATATCATGAATACCCTTAAAATCAGGAGACACAAATGAAATTTTTTCTTTTTCCTGAGCATGATTTTTTTTTTTTTTAATATTTACAAAAGGAAGAAATTCCTGGAAGTATTAGCATCCCTCTGTTATCTATATAAAGGGGATTTGGATGATTAGTTCAGATGTGGATGTATACATACATTTGGGCAGGTGAATCCCATTTGAAATAACTGCTGAAGATACAATAATATGATGAGAAAAGATTATTAAACTAGTTTACCTTGCCATTCCTGAACACAGTCCTAAGCAAACAGATTCTGTACATTGCTGATGTTGCATGTTCCTTTCCAAATATGAACCATCATAACATCTCAGATGCCAAATTCTCTAAAGGTGTCATTCTCTTAGGATGAAAGCCTGTAAAGAAAAGCAGTAGAACATCATCTGGATAATTAAAGAGGTTTTAATCTTTTAGGAAAATGCATGGAAAGGTCACATGTAATTAGATATGTTCCACTCACTGAAAATTCTCATGGTTCATTTCTTTTTTACTTTGAATTTGCTAGGTAGAGAAGAAGATGAATCTAGGATAACAGCAGGATACATACATACCACACTATTTTTTAATTTTTAACACAAAGTAATTCTAAAAAAATCCCATGACTTTAAAGAGAAATGACCAGGATCAGAATATAATATGCAGGTTAAATAGGAAGCAAAAAATAGTGGTACAGTATGGGTTTAATAAAATACTTTTTAGTTATGAAAAAGGGGGCTGATTCTTAGAGTATGGCTATTTCATGCCTTTCACGCCTTACACCATTACCTTTAAAACACACAGAAATTACTTTAAAGCTGCAAGGCCTGCTTTGTATGTGTTTGATTTAAGGGCAAAATGTTATATGCAGAGAAATATTGGAAAGTAACATTTATATTTCTTTTGAGAAAGAATTTAAATATTTGTAGTTCTCTGTAGTATTACATAGTTTAAATTAAGACATCTCTATTTTTAGTCAGATATGCAGGTACATTGTCATGGTGAGTTGTTCCTAATCTAGGAAGGCTTTTTTCTTTTTAGTGACACTAGCAAGCTGAGGAAACTGAGAATGTGTTAAACAGAGGAAGTATAGCTGACCAAATACTTGTATGGACACATCTCATCTTAGAACTCTTATCACATTGGAGCTTTTGGATTGGTTTTGAGGGTGATAAATTGGAAGATGAGGACATTGCCTTTATTTAAAGGCATTTGGATCAAGCTGATGTGGTTGCCAGTCAATACCAACTAACCCCCCCCCCTTTATTTACCTTCACATTGGCATCCACCTCATCTGTGGAAACAAGTCAGTACATCTTAAAGGTGATTCAGAAAGTTAGACAGCTACCAAAATGTGTCTGACAAGACATGATACACGGAGGTGTGAGGCAGATCGTAAGTCCTTCTTCAGAGCAAGAATCAATGTGCAAGTTAAACTTCTCTTCCCTTGGGATTGAGACCCTGGAACTCTTTAGGAGAGTCCCAAGAAACTGGGACTTAATCTTCTTAAACTGAGGATGTTCCTACTGATGTCCAAAAAAGAAAAGAAAAAAAAAAAAAATAGAGTAGCAGGGCTCACTTGTTGATCACGACTACATTTTGTGAGACTGATCGAATAGATGTAATAGTGTTTACAAGGTTAAGACTGTCATGAGGTTTATAAGATAGTACTTTGCCTTTATTTGGGTTAGAAATAGGTACTGAACAGTTTAATTCTGTCAAAAGTGAAGGACTTTGTACTTATGTTACTCAGGAAACTTTCTGGTAAAAAGTTGAAAGCCCTTTAGAGATCAGATGCCCCAAGGTTTAGAAATCAATTAACTTGGAATTTTCAGCATTACAGATCTGGATCTGAGCTCCTAAATTCCATTGAATCCCCATGTTAGATGCCTAAATCTTTTTTTTCCTTCCTTTCTCTTCAACCCAATATTTAGTGACTAGCAATAAGAAAATAAGTCCTCTGTCTAAAAATGCCATAAATATTGAAGCTTTAAGTTCTTCTTACAGAATGGTAAATAAAGAACATATGTCAAACCTAACAGCTGATAAGGTGTGTTCAAACAGGAATTTAATGTCTTTGACACAAACATGACTAGACAAGACTTACTCCTTAAGGAAAGGCTTTTAGTGTTTCAGTTATAAAAAAAAAGACATCAGAGCTGTTAACGTGAAGAAATTCCAGAAAAGACCTATTTAATGGCAATATAATGCTGGAATTAGAATGCTGTTTAATTCTGCTATCTTACAGTCATAATGCCAAGGACATCTGGAAAATATGACTCAGCCACACCTCTGACAATCTTCAATGGAGAAACAGAGAAGAAAGGGTAGAAGCTTCTTAACATGTTTTCTTCTGAAAAAACAAGATAGAATTATTTTATGTGGATAATTAAAACAAATCATGTTCACATCACAATGTTTACTGTATTTATGTTTGATAATGCAAATCTTTCAGGCAGCCTAAAGCAATAGCTTAAATGTTAACTAAGGAAAATTAGATGAAAGACTACACATACTGTTTGGTGGCAGGAAACAGAAGCATTACCACTGTAGAAACTTTTTATGTTAAAAGGGTAAAATCGTCAGAGGGCCTTAAAACCATTAGACTTCTGAGACAGAGTCCTTAAATTGTTTGTTATGCTTAACACCAGCTGAGGTTGTGCAATGAAAGAAAAAGAAAACATTGATAAGAAGCAAATAACAAGGAAAGGATTTGGTTGGACTGTGAAGCAACATAAGGAGAAAATTTGTGATAGATCATGTTGATCTAGTTGAAGGCCAAAATTATCATCAAAATCTATGTTTAGGTTTTGGTTTATAAATTTATCTTTAGAATTAGATATTTTTTCATAGAAAAAGAAAAATCGTACATTTTCAAGTGCAGTAATAATAGTATATAACATGGTGCACATATAATTGCAGAGCATAAGATTTAGCAGGGGAGGTGCTCAATAATATAGCTCCAGGCTCCCTAGCTTGATAAAAGGAATAAAAGAGGGAGAATAATTTCTTAGTCACATACATTATTAGTCTTTGCATTTGATAATACTAACCCAACCTATTTTGAACCTTTATGCTAGCTTTTGAAAATTATTTTCTTAAAAAACATGAGGAAATGAAAAATTTCCAGAAATGAGCAATGAATACTAATTCAGAAATGGAGAAACTAGGCCATGAAGCAGTTTTGCTCAAGAAAATCAGGAAATTATTCATAGAAAAGTGGATGAAGTCCTTCTTCCTCATACTAAGACACTATTTTAAACACTTAAGAAAAGTTAAGTACATGCTTTAGGTGAAAAAAATACTAGCACCTGCAGACAATAGAAGCTTTGAGGTAATGAATATGTGGATGACAAGTTAACAAACTCTGAAAACTTCAAATATTAAAAAATAGTATTAAATTAATAAATGGTATGAAATGGTAACAAATAAACGGTAACTCTAAAGAAAGGTTTTTAAAATCATAGACTATGTCTATGTGGTTTAGAAGATTTCAGAAATTTGTGAACACTTTAATAAATAAAGAGGTTGCCATTTCAAGACTAAGCTCTCTGAGGGAATTTGTTGCCTAATTGCAACCTTTGGCATCCAAATTTAAAACCTTAATCAACAGTGTTTTCAGTGAGCTAGCACCCAGTCTACCTGGACTGGATGGTTCCTGCTGACACCATCCCCACTGCTCCTCATGAATGTCAGGTGCTTAACTGCTAGAGGGCATTTAAACCTTAAGCCCTTTCCTATTTATACTGCTAGTAGCAACTATTCTCAACCATGCTCATCCAATTGGTCCTTCTGTAGAACACCTCAACAATAACGTAATGTTTACAGAATCACTGGGATATTGAAAATTTAGGAATGGAAGATTTGAATTTACAGGAGTATCTGGCATGGTCTTCAGAAAGCTTCCTAATATGATGGCTCAAATACTTGTTCTAATGTTCTTTCATATTGTGAAAACTATTTAAGTATCACTGGCAAAAATTTTGTTTAAATGTGTTGCTAGAAGAGGGCAGTTAAGCTCATTTATGTGGAAGGTACAGAGGCCAGTCCTTTTATGTGTATAAAACATGGTAGTCTTCTTATGGAACAGATTGAGATACACAGCTTTGAGTGTCCTTAAACACATGCCTGCAAGACAGTGAACAAACAAAGTAAAAATCATCATGTCAAATGAGAAATAAGAATACTTGAATTTCTGCCTCAAGGATTTTAGTGATTACATTTGTTACTGGACTATTGTGTTTGATCAGAAAATATGAAGAGTTGACATTTTTACCTTCAACAATATATTCTTTGCTGTGAGGTCATAGGAGAAAGAACAGTCCCAGCCTTGAGGTGGATGGTTATTGAGAAAGATAGGTAGGGTTACCTTTCCCATCTATATTTTCTGCGGAGTAAATGTTTCCATACTGTGCACACTGTGTTTTGTAAATCTTATTAAAGGTTTATAAATTTTCCTTGTTGTTCTGCCTGTGTCCATTAATTAGCAATACAGATTTCACAGCGTGGCATAGTATATAAGAAAAGGATATTGTCACTGAGTCTCAGGCACCTTTGTGTACTTAGCTCTTATAATTTTGGGATTGTTATGTTATGGCACAAGGAAATGTAGCAAGCATGACCCATATACACAAATGAATATAGCCGTGGTGTGGAGGTGCTGAGTTTCTACTTGGGAATATGATGACTGCATCTAAAGTCAGAAAAATAAAGAAGTAATTGACAGCCATAAACAACTCAAGGCAGTAGTATACAATGAACTAAAAAACAATGGAAAGGATTGCACTTAATAAGTTGACTAACCTAAATATAGTTCCGCCAGAGTTGCTCAACAAACAGGTAGTTAAAAATATAGAACTAAGTGGCAAAAGGAGCAATACAGAAAGAGCTAGAAATCAATCTTGAGATAAAGAGAGAGGAGGAGCTCTGGTCAAATTTTCATAAAAAGACTAAATGCAAGATTGCATAGATCAGTGGAATCAAAATGATGAGATAAAAATTGATACATATTCACTTGGTGTAATTATAAGCTATTCTTAAGAGTCATTTTTCCTCTGGTCATTAAGTATTTTAATGTGTTTGTGTGCCGTATTGGTGTTTGAGCTTCCCATGGACTGAACCTCTCAGGCTGATATTTCTATGGATAATAAAAAATAATATATATTACTGAAACATTAGCTAGCAACTTTTTCAAGACAGAGTATCTGCCTTGTCATATCATCAAGATATTACACAGCACATAAAGAAACTCTTTAAAAGGTTTTTATTTTTTGGAATTTTTGTTTTCTTTTGGGGGTTTTGATATTTTGGGTTTGGTTGTTGGTTGGTTTTGTTGGGGTTTTTTGTTGTTGGATTTTTTTTTTTTTAATAAAGAAATTATGAAGAAAAGACAGGTTTCTTGAATTCAGTATCCCGTATATTTAAAAAAAAAAACAAAACAAACTCCCGTCTTCTGAGTATTACCTGTGAACCAGAAGGAACTGATAGAATAAGAATATTAATCTAATGCTAGTAAAAAAATCACTGTGATTCAGGAAGGAAAGGACATTCCAATATGCAGATGTCTCCGATTACACTCTCATTTGCTTTATGCCAATCAGCTTGTTTTTTCTTCCCTTGGGAAGATTCTTTTGAATCAACTCTTTTTATTGACCATTACTGATGTTTTTAAAGCCACCTGCTCCTTTTGCTTCAGATCTCTAGAGAACTATTCTTCCTTATGGCACCACTGGTCTTTCTAGATTGAAATGAGGGTAGCAGCCTATAACTTGCAGTACTGATACTTTAATTTATTGCAGTAGTTTTTTCTATTTGGAAACTGAAGATGGGGGCTTTACCCCATAGAATTAACATCAATTTCTTAAAAGTTCAATAGCATTTAAAAAGATGAAAATATAAGCATGTTATTTGTCTTTTCAAATATCTTATTTTGCTCTAAGCTAACCAGAACCTAATTCCAGTGACAATAAATACATTTTATATTCTGTCATCAGCATCTCTCTTGATTCCCTTCCAAGCCTTTGTTACTTTTCACTTGCCTGGATGAAAGTCTATGCACTGTTCCAGGATGGAATGATCTTTTTTCTATCAGGGATTGAGTTTCTGGCACACTGTATTTTTGTTAAAAGCCACACATGTATATACACATCCATTTGGAAGTCCTGTTTCTGGAAAGAGTAAGGGCTGAGATATCAGAAGTGATCTGTGATAGTTGTTTCACTGTGGGACCAGAGAATACGTGTGTCTTCATTGTCCTAATTTCCTCATCCATGCACTGGACATTTGGAGATATTAATGTTTTCTCCTTCCTAGCAGAAAATGTGTCTTGAAATTGTCTTGATATGTTCAAGAAAACAATCAAACAATAATTGTAAAAGGCTGTTTCTGCTTGACCTATTTATTTGAGTTCTTTCTTTCTGATTTGTAATTTCTTTTTTTGTAATAATCTCCTGGGCCTTCCTCACATGTATGCACTCTTGATCGTAGAGGCATTCCTCGGTTTCTCAGAAGTAGTGCTAATGGATTATTGTTCTGGAATGGAAACTAGAAGTGGAAGTTCTTTAAGTGTAATTATGTATTCACAGAATAGTTGAGGTTACTACAGATTGTGTAGTACCTGCTCATTGTTGGGTTTTAAATATCTCCAAGGATGGAGACTCCATAACATATGAGGGTAACTTGTTCCAGTGTTTTGCAGCTTTCACAGGAAAAAAGTTTTTTTCTCATGTTCAGATGACATTACCTGTATTTTAATTCATGATCAATGCATCCTGTCCTTTCACTGGATATCACTGAGATGAATCAGATTCTGTCTTCTTCACAGTTTGCCATCATGTATTTATACACATTGATAGAATCAACCCTGAACCTTCTCTTCTCCAGACTGCAAAATCCCAACTCTCTCAGCCTCTCTTCATATGACAAATACTCCAGTCCCTTAATCATATTTGTGGTCTTTTGCCAATCTCACTCAAGTAACTCCATGTCTCTCTTGTACTGAGACCAGCACTGGACCCAGCATTCTGTATGTTTATCATCAGTCTTGAGCAAAGAGAAAGGATCACCCTAACTGACCTGCTGGCAATGTTTTTCCTAATCATCTAAATCAGGAACACTGCTGACACATGTTTAATTTATTGTCCACCAGAACATCCAGGCCCTGTTCTTCCAAGCTGTTTTCTAGCAGCCAGACTCCAGCCTGTACAGGTGCCCAGGGTTATTCTTCCCTGGGTGTAGGACTTCACATTTCTGATGGTTGAACTTCACAAGATTCCAGTTGCCCTGGTTTTCCAGCTTGTCAAGGCCCTTCTGAGGGGCAGCACAACTTTCTGGTGTATCAGCAACTCCTCCCAATTTAGCATCAGCTGCAAACTTTCAGGGGTTGTTCTCTGAGCATGTAACCTTGCACGTTTATCTTGATAGCCTAGTCTACCACTTTCTCACTTGATTGGTAGTCATCATCTCCCTTCCTCGTTGTTCCTA
Source organism: Falco biarmicus (assembly GCF_023638135.1). Taxonomy (NCBI): domain Eukaryota; kingdom Metazoa; phylum Chordata; class Aves; order Falconiformes; family Falconidae; genus Falco; species Falco biarmicus. The sequence goes on along the minus strand of NC_079293.1, from coordinate 3,424,921 downwards.
GTTTAAAGCTTTCCACAAGTGGCTGCTCATCCTGTTCACAAAAACTTTGATTTGGTTTGTAACACATGGCTATTGTTAGTGATTTATACCTAAAACATGATCTAGAAGCTTTATATGGTATATAAGTTAGTACAAAGAGAAACTTTCCCCAAAGTTCCTTTTTTCTTAGCAACCCCCCAATCTCCCAAAACCTAAACAAACCTTCTTAAGCTGTTGCTCACTGTTCCTATTCCAATATCATACTTGTTCTCCTACTTGGTCATTTCTTACGGCAGTTTTTCTCCCCGTTATAAATAAGCTCCTTCCTGAAATTACAATATGAATCTATCTCTGTTCTTTCATTGGATGGGAAGAAGCAATCACTTGCATAGGTTGATTGCATGAATACATATATAGATATGTATATAGATAGATAGGTATACATGATAGATAGATAGATAGATAGATAGATAGATAGATAGATAGATAGATAGATAGATAGATAGATAGATAGATAGACTCATAATAGAAATATAGCCAACTTACATTTGGAAAGCCAAATTGGTAAAATAAATTTTTAATTTAGCTTTGAATATTCTGGGTTCAGTAGTTATTATTCTCTGCTGAGGATGTACTGTTATTAGTGAGTCTAAATCCTATTAAGAGGAAAGCTTTGACTTTCTTGCTGATGAAATGTTTTTTTTTATTATTTATTTATCATTACATAATGTTGCTGTCTGGATTTTCCTCAGAAGGGAATTTCTCAGGTGTGCAACATCAGTCCCATTGAAAAAGTATTCTTTATTTTCAATGGTAAACTAGAATAGAGAGAAAACTAGGTGATTGTTCACAGCAGCCTGGGAAATTTAAGATTATCTGCTGCATCTTATACCAAGAATAGCATTTTCAGGATACCTTTTTATTTCCAGCCTGGAGGTCCTAAGTGTGAGGATTACCACACATGCAAGATCTATCTTCCTAAAATTAGGTATCACTCTACTAGTTACAGAGGGAGGTGGGTTTTTCCCACAGTGCCATTTGCCATCTGGTAACACTGTAGCCAAGGCTAATGATCTATTTTATAACCACTAGCTTAGAGTTTCCTCAATAAATGGGAATTATGAAAGACAGATTTTTCAGAGGCTTCCATATTTTAGCCAGCAACCCTATAGACCTGCCTGTGTTTGACTTACCTCACATGAAAATATCAAAGACTATAAATAGACTACCTCTGCCTCGTTCACTCTTTGCTATAGAGATATAAAGACAAAGTCTGTTTGACATCAGAGTCATGGTGGGGAAGCTCAGCCTGCTCCAAGCTTAAGGTTGCACCAGCTGTGGGTTTTCTTTCCAGCCAAACTGTAGCATAAACAAAAGTAACTTCCCATCCCCATTTTAAATGTAACTTAGTTTCAGCATCATCAGTATTCTGAATGCCACTTCTACTGTCGCTTGCAAACAGGGATTTTTGCAAATCTTCAATCACTATACATGGTGAATTAAAGGGGTAAGTGTCTAATTCTGAATAAACAGTTATTGTAGTTCCTGTATAAGAAAGTGTATGTTGGAACCTGAGGGTACTGAGGTGTCTCCGTGAAAACAGTAACATGTGGGGCTTAACTTCCTAAGTAAAAGTAAGAAATCATGTGTTGATGGGGTATGACAGCCCTTAAGAAGGAAAAAAATGAGTTTATGACAACTAAAACAGTTTGTACACCTTGTAATGAGAAACAAGCTTGAGAAGCTGGTGTTAAAGAATGCTGATAAGCTGAAAAGTCAGATACTAGTCAGTCTGTAGTTTCACCACATATCATGAAACAAACAAAAGATTTCTGATCAGACAGACTTTAAATATTCAGGTACATTGGAATAAGTAAGACTTAAAATTCTTTATTTTTTTAAGGAGTTATTACTTACATAGATTGCTAATCATGAAGAAGTTTTTACTTAGAGGGGGATTGCTTTTTCTGTTCATCATCAAACAGAATGGTTGTCCACAGGTTAATTGCTCTATGATTGCATAGACTGAACTAGTCACATGTTGTAAACCTCCGTCCTTCTTTCACATTGCAAACAGTGAAACAACTAAACTAAATTCTTACCAATTTGAGATTTTTTTTTTCTTTCCCCAGAAAGATGCCCTGAGTTTAGACCGTTTATTGTGGTTTAGCACCTGTCTTCAAAGAGAAGAGAAACTAAGAAAAATAAAAGATGCAAAAACCCAACAGCTCACCGCCAGCTAACCAATGCCCAGCCAGTGCCTGAGCAACAGCAGCCCTTTGTGGAGTGGCTGGAAGACAACGGACATATTATGAACAATCCAGACCGAATAACTTGGTTGTAATAACAGGCTGCAGCCCTAACAAGCTGCAGGTGTTGTGAAGGACATGTGCAAGGCCAAGGGAAATGCGGAGGCTGTGTATTCACAGGGAGATAAGAGAACTGGACGGGAAGATGAGAAACACCAGGATGCCTGCACAAGGGGGGAGCAGCATGTGGGCACCACACCGGGACCAATCATAAGGGAGGTGGAAGCATGGAACAAGTAGTTTTAGCCTATCACTTTTTACATAACAAAGCCTACGTAGCATGTTTATCTTTTGCTGAGAGTATAAATTGCTGTAAGTCTTTCAATAAAGTGGCACTAACTTGATCACTTTGGTCGTATAAGTTGTGTCCGAGCCTTCTGCGTCAACAGCCCCAGAAAAATTTCTCCCCTATTTTTAGTGCTAAGCACAATGTCATATAGTATGGAATATCCCTTTGGTCAGTTTGGGTCAGCTGTCCCAGCTGTGTCCCCTCCCAGCTTCTTGTACACCTCCAGGCTACTTCTGCCAGGTTGGTGTGAGAAGCAGAAAAGGCCCTGACGCTGTGTAAGTGCTGCTCCGTGATAACTAAAACAGGGGTGTGTTATTAACACTATTTTAGTGACAAATAAAAAACATAGCACCACACCAGCTACTTTGAAAAAAAATAACTGCATCCTAGCCAAAAAAACCAGTTCATTCTCAATTAGTATTAATGTATTTTTCAATGGGGAATTTTGCACATCACTTCCTGGTTCAAAGTTACATGTATTACCATGCAAATCTGACTGCAACATGGTTATACCAACCTTTAGGAAAGCAAAAATCTACCTTGCATCAAAACTTGTCTTTACTTAGAAATGTTTGATCACTCTGAGATACAGATTTTGCAAGGTAATCTCTAGTTTCTGTATTTGACCATAATTCATTATGCATAAGCATTAGTTTATCATGTTAAATGCATTTAAAACTTTACATCTTATGTACAGTTTATACACATAAAGTTTTTCTATTTCTGCTTTCTAATACAGGACCAATCATAATCTGAATTAAATATATACATAGCATTATTATTTGCATAATGTAAATCTTAGCTACTAAGTAGATGTTTAGCATATTGAAGACTGTAACAACTGTACTATTTTAGTTTTCTATAGAAATCAGATCAGTTACTGAATCAAAACCAGAGTGATATTTAATGGAAAACAATGAAAATAGATAGCTTTTCATTGACTGACTGAAACTGTTTCTATATTAAACATTTTCTGTTTACTACTCTGAAACTTGAGAGTTATATCTATAGTTCCCCAGTCTGGCATATGATTAATGACTTCTATCCTCTGCTCTATTAAAGAATAGAATGAAAACTCAATGGCCAAAGAGCACATATATATCTTAAAAAAAAAAAAAAAAAAAAAAAAAAAAACAAACCACAAATAAGCAAAGAGATAAAAGGTGTGCAAGTTGTTCATAATTCCCTTGATGCTGATATTTTTAGAAAATTAAGCACAGGCACACATACACAATCAATAGTTGTACATCTTGTGAGACATTTAACCAGCTCTCACTCTAATGGCTGACATAGTTAAGTAATGGTTGGAATACAGACAGTATTTGTATCACTAAGTTAAAATAATTCAGTACACCAAGGAGAAATAAACTGAAATCCCAAAAAGGAAGGTGAAAAAAGAAGTGAAATGAATATTTACTTAGGATGGCTCTGTAGTTGAAAGAGTGAGAGAAAAGTCATATCGATAACTTCAGCTATCTGTCTTAGAAGTAAGGCTCTCCATACTCTTTTGTTGTAAGTGAACATTTGTATATATGCATGTGTGTATATATATATAGACAACACAGCTAGGCACACACAGTTTAGGAGGTTCCTGCAAAGCACTGTTAACTTTTTGACACAAGTGGTAGAGGAGCCAACGAGGCAAGATGTGCTGCTGGATCTTGTACTGACAAAGGACTGGTTGGGGATAGGAAGGCTGGGGGCAGCCTTGGCTGCAGTGACCATGAGATGGTAGAGTTCAGGATCCTGAACAGAGGAATAGAGGGCAATAAATTGGATTACAGGCCTGGACTTCAGGAGAGCTAGCTTCGGCCTCTTCAGGGAACTACTTGGAGGAATCCCATGGGTTAGGGCCCTAGAAGTAGGGGGAACCAAGACATGGCTAATATTTAAGCATCACTTCCTCTAAGCTCAATAGAGGTACATTCTTATCATTAAGAAAACAAGCAAAGTGGGCAGGAGCCTTGCATGGATGAACAAGGAGCTTCTGGCAAACCTCAAGCAGAAGAAATTTATGTAATGTGGAAAAAGGAACAGGACACATGAGAGGAATATAGAAACATTGTCATAACATGCAGGGATGCAATAAGAAAAGCTAAAGTCTGTTTCTAATTAAATCTAGCAAAAGATGTCAAGGACAACAAGAAGGGCTTCTTCAAATACATCAGTAGGAAAAGGATGGGCCTGCTGTTGAATGAGGTGGGTACTCTGGTGACAAAGGATACAGGCTTTACTGCCAAGGCCAGTAAATTCTCAGGAATCCTTGACCCTGGAGGCAAGAGAGGAAGTCTGGAGAAAGGAAGACTTTCTCTTGGTTGACAAGGACTAGGTTAGAGATCATGTAAGCAAACTTGAAACCCACAGACTCCTGGACCCTGATGGGATACATCCTCGAGTGCTGAGGGAGCTGGCAGATGTTATCACTAAAGCCATTCTCCATCATCTTTGAAAGGTCATGGAGAAGGAGAGATGCCTGAGACCTGGTAGAAAGTTAATGTCACTCCAGTCTTCTAAAAGGGAAAGAAGGAAGACCCAGGAAACTACTGGCTGGCCAACCTCACCTCCATCCCTGGAAAGGTGATGGAACAGCTAATTCTGGAGGTCATCTCAAAGCATGTGGAGGAAAAGAAGGTACTTGGCATTAGTCAACATGGATTCACCAGAGGGAAATCATAACTGGCCATGCCTTCTATGAAGGAACGACTAGCTGGGTAGATGAGGGGAGAGTGGTGGATGTTGTCCACCTTGACCTCAGCAAGGCTTTTGACACTGTCTCCCATAACATCCTCCTACGTAAGCCCAAGAAGTGTGGGTTAGGTGAGTGGGCAGTGAGGTGGACTGAGAACTGGCTGAATGGCAGAGCTCAGAGGGCTGTGATCAATGGTGCAGAGTCTGGCTGGAGGCCCTGGGCCAGCGGTGTGCCCCAGGGTCCGTGCTGGGTCCAGTCCTGTTCAACTTACTCCTCAGTGACCTTGACAGAGGGACAGAGTGTGCCCTCAGCAAGTTGAGGAGTGGCTGATACACCAAGAGGCTGCGCTGCCGTTCAGTGACACCTGGACAGGCTGGAGAGTTGGGTGGAGAGAAATGTAGCAAAGTTCAACAAGCGCAAGTGCAAGGTCCTGCACCTGGGGAGGAACAGCCCCATGCACCAGTACAGGCTGGGAGCTGACCTGCTGGAAGGCAGCTCTGAGGAGGACCTCAGAGTTCTGGTGGACAGCAAGCTGCCCATGAGCAGTGTGTCAGCAAGAATTGTTTAATTAAATTGGTTTCTTTTGTGACCCAGTAAGCATACTGGAGGAAGCTGTCATTTCAAATGGATTGGTGACAGGAGGGAGAAGTAAATGAGGAAGCAAAGAAGGTATAGGAAATCTGCAGAAGACAGCAGGGGAAGATAGTACCAAAAGAGAAGTGGAGAGGGAAATTCCTTTTGGTCTGCAGATGTGAATTGTTGAGCTCACTCAGTCACGTTGTGTACTCAGTGCATTCAGTAAGGTTCTTGTACTGAAGCATCCTCTTCTATGTGCTTCCTATGGCCCTTCTCAACTGTTGTCAGCGATGAAATGCACTGGAACTTAAAAAACACCCCAAACCAAATTCCGGTTTGGGATTTAATAATAAGCAGTAGGTAACTGAAGAGGTAATATATACTAAGTAACACAGCAAAACCTATTTATAGCCATGGGCAAATTATGTTTTGTCTCTGATCATTTATTTCTCCTCACCCCAGTCTCTGTGTTTCATGTCTAGAAGGGGCTCTTTCTTGATAAAAGTCTAGAAAACCGTAGATCAAACCTTGATATATACTGTATATTCAAAAGGGAAAAAACATGGCTTTCCCTGGGTGCATGACATTCGTTTATGGCATTTATGGCCCCTTACAAGTAGCAATAGACTTGAATGCTGTAGACTGTTTGAAGTAAAAGAAAAGGAACTTAGCAGCATCCAGAAAGAAGTAAAACTGTGAATGGAGTAGACAAGGATATTCTTCACATTATTTTCCTGGGTTGCCTGGGATTTTTGTGTTTGTTTTTCCACTTTTGCTCTCTGCTCAGACCTTTGCTCAGTGGCACAGATTGGTTGCCATGAGCCATGATGCCAAGGATGAAAAAGAGCTCAGGCAACCCCCAGTGCTCATGGTAGCCTTCACAGTCTTTCTGAACCTACAGCCTAAAGGTAGAACTCTTACAATTGTTTGTTCCTTTCATCCACTTTTAATGAAAAATTACAGTAGTTCAAGAAATAGTAACATGATTACATGAAATCTTCAGGTTGTGTGATTTTAATCATAAACATAGTTTGGAGGTTTTGTGTTTACAAAACAAGCCAGATCTTTTGCAAAGCTCAAAAAAAAAAAAAAAATTTCAGAGGGAGAAAGCCAAGTACACAGAGGTTACCTAAATAGCTCAAAGTCACTTATAGAGCTGGAGTTTGAAGTAAGAATTTATAGACACAGGTCAGTGAGCAATAGTGGTGGAACCTGCCTCTTAGTATGGTAATCAAGATGATATGATTCCCTTAAGAGTTCCATTTTAATTTGTCCTGCATGGATAAAAAGCAATTTAAATTGAGAAATAACAAATGTCTTATTCTATATAAATAAAAAATGGAATAGAAAGAAGGTCAGAGAAATTACTCAAGCAAAGAAATAAAATTTTCACTAAAGCAGTGGTGAGCTTTTAATCCAGAAAATGTTGCTATTTTCATATTGATTCCACAGGAGAAAAATTGCCTGAATTATGAAATGAGAAAATCACCACTTTAAGTTTCCAGAGGAGTTGGAAAAAAAAAAAAAAAGAAAAAAAAAAAAAAAAAAAGAAAAGAAAGACATTAATCTTTTGGGTTTAAAATAGATGCATCATTTAATAAGCAGTTATCTCGTCATTTAAATAGCAATCTCCTGAGTATATTTTAGCTACAAAGTGCTCTCCTAAAATATGCCAAACACTAAACTTAGTTTCATATATTTCAAAGAACAATTAGGTGAGCTGAAAGTGTACTTACTTACATCAAGTGTGCACAGAGTTCCCATAGGAGAAAACAAAATGGAAAAGACTGGACAAGATGGAGTAAATACAGGAATCAGCAACACTGAGTCTTGAACACTAAATTAAGCATGCCATTCAGAAAAGTGGAGAGGTCAGACCATAGTTGACAGGGACTAGGATGGTTAGCAGGGAACAAAACTACAGAATATTGGGATGTGAAGGAGAGGTTTATAGAGTGCACTAGAATGGCAAATTTTAGCCTTTCATCAACATACAGAAAAAGATACGCTTGCCAGAGTGCTTAGATCGTCACAGGTGTGTAAAAATCCAGAAGGTTTCTCAACAATACTTAGGCTCTAGGAAACTAAAATAGTGCAAAAGGGATCATAATTTTACATTTTTTCCTTTAGAATAAACTCCTAAATATAGTAGAAAAATTAAAGTATCTCAAAATATTTTTCAGACAAAATAAAGATAAAATAATTTTAAAAAATTAAAACCCCACAACAAACCAACAGGTATTTTGTTTTACTTTGTTACCACATTAGTATCACATAATTTCATGAGAGAAATTAATGAGATTTACCATTCCTTAATAGCTACCAATCATCCAGTGAATACTTGAAGTTGTTATTTGTCATGATGATTCACAGGACAGCAAAAATGAATTGAATTATTCATAACTAATACCTTGTAGCTGCATCTATTCAGTAACTTAGGAGATCAGAATACCAAAATATAGAATGTGGGTGCTTCATTTTTGGACACAAAGACTGAGTATTTGTTCAATGTTGTATCACTTAAGAAATATTTCTTTAAAAGTTGATCATATTTTAGGCAAGAAAACTAGAAATTGAACAAACAGCAAGCAGGCATTTTATTAGGCTCTAGCTTGTGCTTGAGAAGCACATCCTAAGACTGAAATGAATGAATTTTATTTGTGAAGAGAAAAAAAATGTAGCAGGTGCTAAAATTACTTAAATACAGTGAAGTCAGTATTTAACATGCCTTATTACATAATCCATAAAATATCAATCAGTCTTTCAGATAAGCTGGTACTACTCTTCTTGCCTAGCAGACTCAGACTACTTTCAGTATTTCAGAGATTTTAATGCACTTTGCCTTTCACAGAATCAGGCAGAGGACATGAGGAGACAGGAAATATTTTTTATGACGAACTCTTACATCGAGTTCTGCAAATCTGACTTTTTTGGATTACCATATTTAACTTCCTCAATCGGGAGAAATTCTTTCACCTTTAAGTTAACACTTATCACGGACTCTAGCACTAATGTATTTGTTAGGGTAGCAGTATATTAAGGTGGCTTATGCTGTGTTTATATTATAGAGTTAAACTGACATCTATACTTGTTTCACTGGAAAATTAAGTGCATTGATATCCTGCAGCAGGAGATAAGGCGCCGTTTTTTATTCTACTATGGATAATGTGAGAAGAAAATAGTTTATTTTAAGTTCTTCTCAGATGCCTTGATCTTTGCTGGAATGGAACAGAACATGTCTGAAATCTTCCCATGACCTCTCATCCTTCAGGGAGATAAATCAGTTTCTCCAGGTTTCTAAGTTACTCCAAGATAATCTTTAGATTTACCTCTGTGCAGGGTGAAAGGGTTCACAGAAAAATTAGATAATACCTTCTTCAGCTATTTTGTCACACACTGTCATATCAATCAGCAGTGGTGACATGTGGCAAGAAAAGTCAATGATAATATTACAGTAATGTAGTTGAAAGAAAAAAAAAACAAAATCCCTGTGTGATTAATTGTTCTTCATGCTTCTTACTATCATTCAAATAATTCAGTTGTTTAAAAACTTCCCTCTTAGCAGATTGAAATCACTGACAAAAATGCTGATTGAGTCATTCAAGCCACTTAGAATCATAGAAACATAGATTCTGTCTTTTCTATCAAGCTTAATTCATATAACACTGTGAAAATCTATAGAAGCTATAAAACTCACCAGAAGCAAAAAAATCCAACACACATAAGATATTAAATAAAAGGCACTTAATTTAACTGATGTTCAGTGTAACAGGAGTCATACATAACCAAGTAATAAAAGCAATACTCTTATTGAAATAGATTCTGCTGCAAGAGTTATAAAACAACAGATAGTATGAAAATCTCATGGAAACCTTATTTAGACGGAAAATTACTGTGATGCTTCATTTGCACTTAGGCAAATGAAGAACAATCTAACCAATAAATACAGCATCAAAATCAAGACCATTAATGCTTTGCAGAAATGATTGACTGACTTATTTAGAATATGGTATATTGGAATACTTCCACTTTGCCTCTCCCTTTCCCATCACCTTTTCTTTCCTCATGTACACTTATCAAGCTTCTGTATTCACCATCTTTTCACTCATTACTTACTGTTTTAAGAAACAGCTAGATTTTAAGGTAACTAGCAAAGTCTTACACATACATATATCAAAATATATGATGGCCCACTTCAGTCTGCCCTTCACCCCACATGTACATTGAAATGAAAGCAAGAACTTTTCTTTCAGCTGCATCACAAGGATAACTTTCATTGTCTAAATGTCCTGGAGCATGCAAAAAGGCAAGCGTATTCATTGTAATGTAGCCCTTCAAGTTAGAAGTCAGTGGTCTTAGCCCAGCTAAACAATGCTTGAAGACAAGAAAATCAGAGTGGGAAAAGGATGGATGAAATTGCTACCTTAAATCATCGTACTGTCAGTCCTTCCTTTCTGCCAGTGTGTGAGTCTTCTTCCATTTCGTCATTATTCACCCATGTTAATATCTGTTGGCAAGATATCATTCTAAAGTCCTTAAAAACCCTCGAAGCATGCTAAATTCTGCTAACTTCTTGAGGTTGAAATACAGGAATATACGTATGTGTGTCTCCGTGCATATATGTGTATATGTATATAGAAATCTAGCAAATCAGGTGTATCTTATTGGCAGATAATTGTAAGGGTCTGAGTTCCACAGCCATACTCCTCCTGCCTAAGGAGGTCAGGAACGTGTAAAAGGGACATGGCATTATAACTTCATATCACCTTCCCAGCTGAGAAGAAAGGAGACTAAGTACAATAGCAAAACAATTCAGCTTCTTCTTTGATATTCTTTGTTTTGCCAGTAATCCCTATGTCACTGTGAATCTTTTATGTTGTTTAAATATTCATACAAGCTAAACATTAAATGGCAACATATCATGTTAAATTAAATTAATATTAAATATTGTAGTTGTATGAGAAATTGATTTGTAGAAAGAGGTGAATAAGGCATAACTTCAAAGAAAGCTGTGATTCCTACTTTTCAAATGATGAGGGCAGGCTGTATGAACAGTATTAATTTGTACCAAACAATGTGCAACAGAAAATTCAGTAGCAATGATTTATCACCAAAAACTGTGAGGAGAAGAGGGAATATGTCACTAAAATTTGGCTACCAAAAAATCTTCAGCAGTATCCAAATAGATATGGATCTCTTTCTACTACAAAATAATAGTGAAACTTGGGGATGTCCCTGAAACTGAGAAAAGTGGTTTTAATTCAGTGGAACGAAAAGGTTTTCACTTGATTTGTGATATAGACAAAAATACATCCTGTAGTCAAGGACAGAAAAATTACTGAAAAGGTTTCAATATGTATCCCAAATGTATTCCAAAAATGTATTACTCAAAGAACAAATATCTTAAGGCACAGTGATTTATTTTGGAACATTGTATGTTTCTAAATGATTCATACCATATCTACTGCATTATTTATGAATTTTATACTATTTTCATTATTTGTTATATTATTGCGTATAATTAAATAATATATTGAAATATGCTATATAAAATAAATGCTAAAATATAATATAGATATTTTAAATTATGTACCAGTGCCTTCATTATATGAAATGATGCCAAAACGGTACAGAGTAACTGCTCAGAGACAAATTTTGTCTTTAAGCAGCAAAGGTATTTATTTCATGCAACGCTGGAGAGCTAGCTGATTCGCACCTGACAAGCTAGCTCCAAAGTTTTCAGTGAAAATTTAGGTATTTTACACAGTTTTCATGAGAGGTTACACAACATTTTTACATACATACTGATTTGATTTTGATACCCAATCATTCCATTCACAATAGGTGGGATCTAGATGGAATAGACCTTTCAATTTTCTTTGTTCAGTGATTTCCTGACTTGAGGGTCTCCTTATCTCCTTCAGGTGCCCATCTTATCTTTTCTAATCATTCAGAATACATTCCTTTCTCCACACAAACAGAGCATCACCCAGAGCATTGTACCAAACTCATCCTAACTAATCTTTTTATTTTAAGACCTTGTTCTGTTTCAGAAAGCTCTCACTTCATTTCCCTTTTGGAACTAGGTCAATATCTGCATCTTAGGGAAAAATCTGATATCATTCAGTCTTAATTATCTTCTTTTTGGTTATATTTTCAGTGGAACAAACATGGGAAATCAATGGCATATGGTCACTCCAGGGGTCCATGTTTCTCTGTTACAAAGGTCTCAGATAAGGCTGCAGTCTCCCTCACTTTCCCAGCCCAAAACAGATCCATTATGTGACAACCGACATTTGATAAGCATCCTGGAGATGGACACAAGAACACACCCACCTGGCTTCATATCCCTTCAAACCATAAGCTAAAGAGCTCTGCATTGGAACTGAATGTTATATCATCTTTGGACTGACACTTTTAACACGCTGGCCTGGTTGGCTATTCTTCAAACAATACATAAATTTTTAGGTAGACATCACTTTAACAAATTTCTGTGTGAGCATATTTGGAGAAGATCTTTATGATTGTTCCTAATTTTTGACCCATTTTCACAGTGTATTCAGGCTATTTTGCTATTTGTGGATAGCAAAAATACTTCAGTTTGTGCCTGGCTTTCAGTCTGGGGTTGTTTGTGCTTGTGACATAGTGTATCTGTTTTCCAAATGGGAGGCGGGACATAGACTATTTTGTTTATAAAATAAGTTCATTTATATATTATCATCCTGAAAATATCCTTTAAGTACATGAAAAATTCATATTGTATTTTGACATTCTATTATAGTATAAGAGCAAGCTGATAACCATGGGTTACAATTAAATACTAGAATACTCTTTTTCGTTTTGATGCTTACAGTTTTCATAAACATTTTATATTGCTAGATCTTTTAAACAGATGATTTATTTCAGAGCATGTTCTGTAATGTGGAAAATGTTTTGGCTAAAAAGCTTAGCACATTTATGAAAACAGGTTAAGATACTCATAGCTTAGGCATATATTTGGTAAAAAAATTGAGAGGAAAAAAGGATTAGTTACTATTGCCAGGGAGGCAGGGGAACGTAAAAGGGAAAGGGAAGATATGGAAGTAGAAGGTGAACAGAGAAATCAGGAAAGTTCTGGTTATAAAAAACATATAATAAATAATAGATTTCACAAAATTATGCTAAATTACCTTAATTTTTAGGTTTGTATTTTAAATTCCCAGGTTTGTGTTAAAATTTTTATATTTCTTGGCTAGAGAAAGGCAGGGTGATCTATTTGTAGAGCAACTGATACAATGACACAAACAGTACTAAATTATGCAGTTGACAGTGTCTATCTTAAAAATATGTTACTGAAGGGAGTGTAATAATTCTGAAATTTCTGAAAGTTTGTTAGTCTTTCTAAGTATTTACATTGAACATTAACATCTGCACTTTTAGGAGTTTTCTAATGACTTTAATTAATGGCAAATAACATCATAACAAAAAACCCCAACAAATAAAAGTTGCATGCACTGCAGACTTTAGCAATACTTTCAACAAATTCTGAATGTCAGATTTGACTCAGTCCAAGAGGAGAAGGAAGGCACATGGATCACCTCTCGGGGCAGACAAAAGATATTAAAACAAGCAATAAAAATTCAATTGAATTTATTCATTTTAACTCAAAATATGTTTTGTCCATTACTTTCTAGTTCTTCACAAAAAAACCTGGAGTATATTGGGAAACAATATAACTCTATAAGCTATAGGATACCACATTTATTCCACTAGGAACGATCAAAAGGAAAAAGTTCAGAAATAAAGTTTCAGATAAAAATCAACATAGATAAATGTGAAGCGATTCATGTACATTCATGTGTACACACACAGAGACATAGAACACAAATATGCAGAAGAGAAATAAAAATTTAATAAAACAGTTACCTCTGAACTATTTAATAAAACAATTACCTCTGAACTGACTGTTCTTGATCAGTAGCAGGATCTTGGGTTATAACGAATAGTTCTGTGAAAACATAAGCTCCAAGTTCAACACCAAGCAGAAAAGCTAACCAGATGTTGGAATTACAGAGGAAAATCATTATTTCAGTCAATAAATGTGTAATTTAACCACGTCTTGAATAGCATTTTTAGTTCTGGGCCTCTCATGTCAAAATACTTTTATAGAGTTCAAAAATAAAACAATCAGAAAAAGCAACAAGGAAGTTTGACAATATGGAGTGGCATCCATATCAAGAAGAATGCAAACAGTCCAGGTTTCTTGAGTGTGGAAAAGTGGTTACTAAAGGAAGATATAATAGACCCCTATAAATTTCTGAATGGTACTAACTGTTCACTGTATGTTACACAACAGGTACTAGAAAGTTCAGACTACCACATTAGTCAGATCCCAATTCAGAACAAGGAGGAGGAGGAAGTTTTTTTCAGAAGCTGAAGCAGACCCGTGCAATTCCTTGACAAGAACTGGGAAATTTACACAGACTCAGGAGGAAAAAGGAAGATGAGTTTATGTAAAAGATATAAAGAATCAGGTATTTCCTGTTAAGGGAACAGCTGGGAATTGAGAAAGCATTAGGTAGAAGAATACAGCTTCTCATGTCTTACTTTTACATAGAAAAAATTAACTCTCGATGCAGACAACGTACTAGGTCAGATAATCCATCAATCTGAGCCCATGTGTTCTAACTTCTCCCTGAAAAAAACAGTTCAGATGGAGACAAAGGTTTTTTATTATTTTTTGTAACATCAATAACAGTAGATTTTGGTTAAGGACACAAAGGGCAAGTGTTAATCATTAAGAATACATTCTCAGAGGAATGCCTTTCTAGAGCTTGAGTAATGAATTTCTTTTTTAAAAAAGGGGGGGGGGTGCAAAGAAAAGAGGAAATGCATGAAGACATTCAGGAAAGAAAATATCAGAGAGTATGAATCTTCAAAGTAGAGAAAAGTGAATGAATAACTGGAGACTACCATGAAGACTGGAGCTATTGACTCTGCAAGTCATACGTCACTGATGTGTGGTGAATCCAATAAAGGGTCTAGGTTTAGCCCCTGAAATGAAGTACCTGAGAGTCTGCAATGGCACTGTGCCCGACTCTGAGTTGACCAGGAGTAGAAAGAACCAACTACAAATATTAAAGGACTTCAAACTACATCCTCATCTTGGTTATAAGAAGTAATTCATACTCTTATCTTGTGCTCTTTCCCTTCAGTATTGAGCTAAACTCACTAGCAAACTGCACAGGCCTGCAAAGATATACAGCAGTGTATAAGCTTTGAAATGAAAAAAAGCAGCTACCTTTTCCTGAAAAAGTTGTCAGGCCCATCATATCATTTTGTATTCCTAGTATACTGTTAATTCAAGTTTGCTAAACACTTCTTTTTTTTCACTTCAAACATTTAGAGCTTCAGATTAATCTTTACAATAAGGATCCTAATTTTAAACATAATTTCAATATTGATTACTTCAGTTATTTATGCCTGAGTGGAATGAAAAAATCATTACATATTGTTATTAATGAACTGGAAGAAAAAATAAACAATGCATTAATTACATTTTCACATTTTATTAAATTAAGAGGTGTTGCAAAAAAAAGGGGAAAACGAGAAATTAAAAAAAATCTAAAAAACTAAGATGTGAACTGTGGACTGGAAATAATTAAATGAGCTTCTGTCTGAAAACCTACTACAAGTGCCTGTGGGGTTAATAATTCAAAACACAGACATTCATACATGTGAAGCACTTGGGATGCAGTAACACTGAGGGGGACTTTGGGCTCTAAATGGAAAGTATATTAGAAACAATGGAGCTTTTAGCTGCTTGTACACAAATGTAATGTAATAAAGGAAAAGGTTAAAAACCAGTCAATTTTATTTTCTATAGTATACGAACCAATGAAATTAAGAGCCAAAGGAATGAAAATCTCTTTCCATATGGCTACATGTGACAATACATATAGAATGCTTAGGCAGTTCTGGGTACCTCATGGGTCCAGAAGACATCAGGAACTAGAGGGAATTTTAAAAAAGACTAACACTTTTATAAGACATTTGAATGGAACGATTGATTGGGCAAAATTAAAAAAATGTATTAGTCATTCACTGGCTAAGTTGTAACTAAGAGGTTAAGTATTCAATTGGTGTGCGAAATATAGCCATTAAAATTTTTGTGAATTATAAGTTGAATAAAATCTCCCTATGTAATTTGCAGATTGCATTTCTTTTTGTTCTGTAGTAGATATCAGGGCAGGAGAACTTCTCAAGAATTTACAGAGAAGCAATACTTTTGAAAATAATTTTGAGAAAAAAAAACTATGAGAACTTTTGCACTGGAAGTGAATATGTAATTGCTTGGAAAGCAGCTTTAAAATACTCCAAAAATGGTTCCTTGAAAAATTACAAATTTTTGGTTTTATTGGTGAGGAAGAGTCAATCTTTATATTCCTAAATTTGTGGAGACTAAAGTGAGAAAGAAAGGATAGCAGATGTAGCAAGTGATCAATTGCACTGTTACTGACAAGAAATAATAAAGCAAAAGGTAATGTACTAAAATGACCCATTAAAAAAAGAAAAAAGCTGCAAACTATCTATCAAAGCATTATCACCAGCAATGAAGCCTCATTTTGCAAGTGCTCTAAGCAGATACTGAATTACAAGAACCATGATCCAAGCCTGTAAAAGCTGCAGGAACATACTTCAGTCCAAAAAAAAATCATGTCAAAAAATCGCTATACTTAGGGACAGAGGTAGTGATGTCCACATAGATGTGTTCAACAGTCCTCTGGAGACTTTTAAGAGTCACATTTTCCTAGCCAACTGTACAGTTCAGCACTTATTTGAACACCTAAAATTTAGACTGCAATTAGTTCTCTGTGTTAGACAGGCTGAACGCCTTTAGCTCCTACATTTTCTGGTATCAAGTTTAGTTCTAGCTCTCTGGTCACATGCATCTTCGTATGTGGTTACTTTTCTGCCTGTAACTGTCTTTTAACTTTTTTTGTTACTTGGTATGGTAACTGAGCATATTTCTTTTAAGTCCTTTTTATTTTATTTAATTAATCCTGTCTACTGATATAAGAACCAAAGTATGATATTTACTTAAAGTTTTCCAGACTCTGTTGTTTGCAAAAAACCCCCACAAATGTGTTGATTCAGATTCATGTTTTCTGCTTGTTCAAAGTATTTTGTTTAAACACAGGTTTAGTTCTTTTTAGCAAGCTTCTTCTCAGTATCATGAGGATGTTCTAGTTTGTTCTAATTTCCACATCATGTTTATATCAGCAAAACATGATGATATAATGTCTCTTTCAAACACACCGCACCCCCACCCCCCTCCTATTGGAAGAGTGACAGCTTCTCAGCAAGATCAAGAAGATGGAGAAATGTGATCGGAGAGAATAATAATAAGCTGCTACTCAAATCCAAGTATCTGAAATAATAGCAAAGAGATTACTGAGAAAGACAGACCAATAAATGGCTTTTTTTGCTTTTTAAAATTTGCCCTAGCTTCCATGTGCCTTTTTTAGACCTAAATATAAGTCATATTGGTTTTCAGTGGAGTAGGTATCACCTGTGTAACTATACAGAGATGATAGAGGTTGCACGCGTGTTGAATTTGGTCCCTTGGATTTTATCTCATTTTATCTGTACAGTAAATCTGCAAAATGGATTAGCCTTTAATTTTAATGTAATATTGCAAAGTACCATAATATGGCTTGGCATAATAAGGTAATATAAAAGTTTAAATAGCTGTTCTCAAGATAACTCTGGTAAGTGACCAACAGCTACCTGCCAGTATATAATTTGCTATTCAGTGTTTCTTCTAAGAAGTGTTTTTTAGCTTCAGCAAGTATAAACAGTGGTGAATAGAATGAGAGAAGCTTTATACTTTTCAGATGTTTTAGATATCTACTGCATTCATAATACGTTTTTTCTCATCTTTCATCACAGATAACTATGAATGCTCACTTTTTCCATTAGGAATTGGTGTTTACTTAGGCTGAAATAAAGCAGAGTACCTTTCTGTACTGAAATACTGAGATATAATAAAGTCTGAAACATCACAGACTTCTCCAGTATTGTTTGATGCATCACCAAACTAGGTGGAAGCTGGGTAGTGTGACAATTTCACATCATTTCATTTGACTTTTGTATTCAAAGGGGTTTTTTTGTGAGTTAGAATATATAGCAAGATACTGAAAGCCTAAGACTGATTTTATTCATACAAAGCTTATCTTCATTCTTTAGGAGTACTCAGAATAAGTAAGTGGGTACAAGCTGGTTTTAGGTTTTTTTAAAAATGTTCGCTGTACTTCTAGCAGTAAAAATCACACATATATTTTATGGTTACCACTTGAACTATGATTTATTCTATTAAAAATCTTCAGAATCCATGTACATTTACTACCAATATTTTTTATCACCTTCTAGTGATGTGTCTTCGTATTAGTTACAGGTCCTAATGTGACTGCTTGCATGTGCATGTGGTAAACATCAGCTGGTCCTACAAAATTAATTCTTTCTTTATACACATATTTGCTTAACTATTATATAAGTGAAAGCTTGTTAATGAAATTATTTCTTATGGTACTAAATTTTCATCATCAATAATTTCCCTATAACCTTATGGTTTCTGTACAATCCCATGAGAATGCTGTTACAGTTTTCATATTATCCAAGAGCTTAAGAAGATGGTATTATAAAGGACTTGATTTGTCAAAATGAGTTTAGCAAGGAGTTTGGGTTCCTTGAATGTCATCTCTACATAACCTTGAACATGACAAATGAGGATTTGAAGAGCATTAATAATGTATGGGAAATGCAATCTATTTTCTGGCTCCACAGTCATAATTAGGTTCTGATAGAGCCGTCTGTACCAATTTACTGAGAAACTATTATTTAAAAAAACCCTCCACTTTTCAGAGTATTTATCAGTGATACTGAGAAGACCTCAAGGCCAAATTTAGAAGTAAAATGATTTGGAAGTTTGTGTAAGTTACTTGCTTTTATATTATTTATTGTCTCCATTAGACAGGTGAGCTTAATCCTCTTCTAACTAAAGGAAGTTATAGCATAATTTATGCAGGAAGGAACAGCTTCTACAACACACTAGGCCCCCATGAACCTGGCTCTATATAAGCAAATAATTAGAAATAGCAAATAGGTCACAACAGCTTCTGTGCTATTACTTTGCATTTCGTTGGTAAACCAAATTCCACTAGCTATGAAGACCTTTTATTATGATGACTGCATGGTATTCTCCAGTGTCCTTTTGTTTTATATTAAAATTTATAGTTTAATATAAAATTTATATTTATATATATTAAAATTACTTAGTTAAGCTTACACACTTATGAAAACATCTTCTAGAAAGAATAATTACATATTGAGATTTCCCCTCCATGTTTCTTATGTAATCTTTAACCGTTAAGAAAAGTACTGTATTACAGCGTTGAATTCCGAGTGGGATGGCATTTGCAAATGAGAAGGGACAAAACCTGAAAATTTAAATGTGACATCTACAGTTGTGATTCATTTTTAACCTTTAATAACTACTATTTGATGTTGTCTTTTAAAAAAATATTCCTATAGATCATTCCATATTCACATACCATAACTGTAGGTGGAGCACAAAAGTGGCTAATAATAACTCTTGTTTTCCTGATTTCCTGATGACTCTATTTTACAAATGATAAAGCAACCCACTATCCAATGAAGTGTACTGAGCCGTGTTCTTGCAGTGACAGCTCCTGTAGAAGAAGCTGTGACCCACTGGGATTCTTTGTACTTGATAGTCCTCTTTGATCTGAGCAGGAATAGGTGCTAATCATAATTTTCAACGGAAATGTTCCAATGCAACATTAAAATACTACATTACTATCCAGTTATGCTAGTAGCAGTGTTAATGCACCATGGGATGCTGAATAGAATAGGGTAAACTCCTTAAACTAGAAATAAAAAAAATATATATATAATAATTACTTATTCAGGTATCGGGAAACAAAAATGGGGAGGTTGTGACCATAAGCAGCGGTTTGGCTCTGCCACCACTTCCTCATCACACTTTTCCTCTGCTCCAGTGTGGAGTCTCCATAAGCTGCAGTGCATACCTTCCCCGTTGTGGGTACTTCCAAGGGCTGCAGGGAATGCCATTTTTGTTTCCTGTCACCTGATTCAGTAATTCAATATTTATTTTATTGGTCATATATTCATTTTCCCCAAATCAAGCCTGTTTTCTGTTTTGCCCATGACAGTAATTGGTAAACAAATTCTGTCTTTATCTTGACCCATGAACTTTCTTATTTCTGTCCTTCCTATTTATTCTCTGCTGTCCTGCTGAAGGGGGAATCGGTGAGAAGCTGAGTGGGTGTCTGGCTGCTAGCCAAAGATAACACACTGGAAATGTAAGCAAAATGTAAGTTTGGCTCTGGTTCATCTAGTGTATATTTCTGCAAGAACTGGTTTACCCACTGCCCCTTGGAATTTGACCCCCATCATCCAATCATGATGTCAGTATTTGCTTTTTGTATTATTATCTCTTCTCATATCAATGGGTCTGGGAAATAAAATTCAGTCTGTTATTAATAATGAGTTGCTTCACAGCTTTGCTGCAATTTGGCCATGCAGTTAATTATGTCATTTCCTCTCCAATGACTGTCAGCATTATTAACTCCAAGGCTTAAAAATCATTAGTCATCTATTTCCCCTTTCCCCAGCCAGTCATAGCATTAGATTACAATATGTTAACTTTATAAATAAGGTATTTTGGCCTTTTTGTTTTTTGGTGTTTGGGGTTTTTTTGGGGGTTGTTTTTTGTTTTTTTTTTTCCTTTATGTTATGGCATTGATAATATCGGGGTGCACAGTTTAAGTCTTTTGTCCTCAATAGTCTGAAAAACATTATTCTACCCATCGCAATAAAAACTGAAATCTCAGGCAGTTGCTAATGGTGTTTGTTAAAGCTTTAAGTATTTCATGATCAAATACTAAATTCACTGTTTAAGTATTTATATCCACAGTTATTTGCTGCTTTTTCAACATCCAAATATATGTTTGTATATATACTCAGAGGCATGAATATGTAAGTACACATGCGTGCATGCAGACATTAGATATTTGTGTGTACACAGATGAAATTAGGACCTCAGAAGACACAATGTGTATTCCCTTCACAGCTGAAAACCCTCTTTACAGAAGTTAATGAATTATAATGGAAACAATCTATGCCATCCAAAAAGTACCTCACTCCCTTCTGTGCCAAGTAACACTTTCCAGTTTTACTTGTCTCCTCTGAATATAAGTTGGGATCATTTCACAAAAAACATAAATTAATAGTGTACAAGGGGAACTGCAAATGACACAATAGTTTTATCCAGTGTAAAGGCTGAGAGATAACAAAGCATTGCTGGATAGGGAGTAATGGCTAAGCACACGTGCAGTCAGTGTCTTGGAGCACCCAAAGCATACAACAGCAGAAAGGATGCAGTCTGTACCAGTTCTGAACAAAGAAGTTTCAAGTAATAACCACAACAGTGGGGCAGTGAGCTCTCAAGATCGATGTTGTATTGCATCAGATTCTTTAAGTAAAGAAGTTGGTAGCTGCTCCAGTCCTTCAGGAAGATTTTTGATTTTTATGTAATTTAATCTAAATTCACAGTAAAAGCAAAATGCATCTGCAGTGCTACCTTGGGTGAAAACATTTTTGAAGTAATGGTTGCACCAGTGAACTTTTTTGTTTTCTTTGCCACCTGTCAGAGTAATGGGCTCCTTCTCAGCTATGAGGATAACTATGGACATTGGTCCTTTTCTGTGCCAGCAGGTGACATACCTTAGGCCCTTTAAATGACAAAGAGGCACAAGTTTAGGCAACTGAACTGACCCAAATGATGGTATTGACAAAGGACTTGACTCTAGTCCCTGCACATAGGTGCCCTTGACCTTCGATGTGCTCTGGGTTTACTGCATGGCCTCCAGCTGCTGCTCCAGGAGGAAACAGTCCCATATGATTCCTGTATCATATTTGCTAGCCGTAGGGGGTGTCTGTACTAACTGCCCAAAGAACAGCTCAAACAGCATTAAACACTTATACACAAGCCCCTGGGGTGAGATCCAGTTTCATATTAAGACATCTATCTACATTTAGAGGTCTAGATGCATGTTGGATGTTTTGACTTTCCAGTCAAATGACTTTCAATGATACCTAGAGAGTGAATCCTCTGACAAACCACAATATTCAGTTGTAGACATACAGAGGGACTCATGGTGCTGTGAGGGAGGGACCAAATGAATAAATGAATGTATGACAAAGTGGAAAATACAAGGCATGAAATGTTGATCTGTTTAGGAAAAAGCTTTTATGGGAAGTGGAGGAGGGAACATTATGTGGTAATTGATTTGTATTATTTTGTTTTGTCTTGGCAAAGAACAGTATAGAAGTATCATCAATTCTATAAATGGAATAATACATTTCATAGCAGGATTTTATAGTTAGTGACTCTATAATCTTTAAAATTTCTAATAAAATTGCAAGTATTTTAAAAGAAGCAATTTAAACAAAAAGATTCAGAAGTAAAGGTTTCAATACTTCCATAGCAAAATGGAGCTAAAAATGAAATAATAGGTTGTTTTGTGTTCCTGGACTTGCATATTATAAAATATTTGATGAAAAAACCTCTTCCACTGAGGTTCTCTGATGTAAAACAGTATTAGGGATTAGAAAAATCTGTTGGAATGCCACAAACAAAAGAAGTAATAGATGTATGGTGAAAGGTAAGTCAGAAAGCCCTCTAAGATGATATTAAGCAGCTGATGAGTAAAAGTAAAAAAAAAAAAAAAAAAAAAAAAAAAAGAGATAATACTTTCCACTAGAAACTCTGAAACTCTGACGTGGCAGATAAGCATGCATTTAATGATGGTTCATTACTGTTTTACCATTTTAAAGTCAGGAAGTAAAAGAGGAAAACAACAGTAGATCTTGGGAATAGTTCCTAGAACTGAAATTCTGACATCATCTCCTTTCTCTACGTATTGTCTGTGGAAAGTTAGAAACTACAGACTGCGTTTCACTTTAGCCCAGCAGCCTGAGTAGGAAATGTCTAAACTGAAAAGAAAAGATGTGTTTGTTTTCCACATAGCAAACAGCGCCATGATCAGAGCGCCTCTGAAAGCTGGACTCACAAACAAGACTGATTTCTTGATTTAAGTAAAGAAGTTGGTGGCTGCTGTAATCCTTCAGGAAGATTTTCTATTTTTATGTAATTTAGTCAACATTCACTGAGTCACACTGGTTCACTTGCGAGGTGAACCTAACCCTCTGCTAAGGGGCAGCATGGGTTTGTATGTATGGGGAGGTGAGGAGCATTGACTCGGTGAAGACTAGGGGACAGACAGGGAAAGGAGGGAGAAGACAAAACTAGCAGTTGCAGTAATCCTTGAGAAGGCTTCTTTGGCTGGTTTCTCACAGCATACTGGTTCATTACAGACATTGCTTCTGACATTGTGTTCAATTTAATTATGAAAACTTTCATCACTAGTAGCTGAGAAAGAATTCAAATCAGTGACCACAAAGGTGATCACATTAGTCCCCTCCTTTATTAAAGGCACCATTTAAGTCCCGTTGAAATGAATGAAAAAAATCCAGTGACTTGAAAGAAAATGAGAGTGTGGCATAATATTGTAGTGTTAAAAACCAATACCACCATCAGTAATACCTAACAAATAATCTGGTATGTTGTTTTATAAGCTGCTATGGGTCTTTCAGTAACCAGTAAGGAAGATATTGTGGAACACTATTGCTATTACAAAAGCTAGTTGATCTATTCTATAACTGTTCTTCTGTGTTTCGCTGCTTGTAAGCATAAAGAGCTATTCCTGTGTGAATCCATCATTAATCTCCAGCTAGGCTGTGAGAAATATATATATATATATTTATATACTGGGTACTCAGGCAACAAGGTGATCCAGCCCACAGCTTATACTAATCAGTAATTTTATAATTATTGACAAATCAGCTAAAGTGCAAGCTTCATTCTGAACTATATTTGAAGAATTTTCTCTTCAGCTACTCTTCTGTAATAAATCTGTTTTCCTATCAAACAGATTGAAACTGCATTTCTTTATTGCATTAAAAATTATAGCTGTGTTAAGAATGCATCTGGCAGCAGAAGCTTAAACAGCTCAATTTAGGTGCTGAGCGAGACTCCAGTTCCTTGGTGACTTGCTTATATGTTATACATATAACATCTTTTTGATCTTTCTTGTTAGGTGAGCTTATATGTCACTATTAAGCTTTGAACTGATTGACAGCTTGCAATGGAACAATTAAGTTTGAGGTTTTTTCTATGTATCTGCTTGGTTTTGCAAAACCAATAAATGTAGACTGAGTATCTTTGGAGGTTAGTATTCAGAACTCTGTGTGGGCACTGTGCATTAAGATTAATTAGTGGTAACAAAATATATGCATATGTCTCTCACAGGCTCACTTGAACACTTCCTTGTTTTTTGGTTTTTTTTTCCTTAGCACTTGGAAGCCAATATTTAAACTCTAAGAACAAAACTATACCTGCCAGTTGTACTAAGTACAGCTTCTATTTCACTACGTCATGTTAAAAAATGTTGCCTATGAATGTCTGTAAAGTAACAAGTCACTAAACTCGTTACGTCACTGGTACAAGACTGAGATGTCTGGACACAGGACTCTGTAACAGGCTCCTTGGCCCTTTTAATTTGAAAAAATGTCCAGTAGCTCTCAGGCAAAGTAAATGATTCAGGCATTTCCTCTTCCAGTTGGATTTTAATCTGAGATGGTGCAGACATCAATGCACAGACCGTGTTACCTTTGCCACTGGGAAAGGTTAGTGCACCTATGAAGCAGCTATGGAGCTCCAGAACCATAGTGGCAGTGTACTGGGGTGGCTCACCATCTCTTTGCTAGAAAACAGCCTGAGTAACACAGCAAGGTAATGAAAAAAATAAGGAGTAGAAGTTATGGTAATTGAAGCCTAAGCTTGGTCCGTTCTTCCTTTACAGCGATAATGCTGTTGTAAGAGCATATTCTCTGTTTATATGCAGAGATAAGCGTGTACCCAGTCTGAAGCATGGAGAAAACCAACAGAAAGACTCTCAGGGGGTTCATTGAGTTCCAGTTCCATTTTAATGCACATTTCAATGGACATCACAATTTAGAGTTGTGTTTCAGGCAGCACAAATCATGCTATAGTGTTAGAAACTATTTCAGCTCATGATGAGGCAGTTAATAAGCCTTGAAGGATATAAGATGCACTCAGAAGGATCAAAGCAATGATACTTAGCTGAGTCATCAGAGAAGACTTCTTCCCTCATCCATTCTGGCATCTGTTAAAATGAAGGTATTTCAATCTATTCCATTAATGACTGATTAATGATCTATGGAATTTCTCTACCTGATGAAAATATGCCCACGGAGTGATAAACCATTTCATGACTGCTTATTCTATTTTATTATGATGTCCCAGCCGACTTTGCTGTACATTGCACATAGAAAATATCTACCTCACTTTTTTTTTTCAGTCTCTAGCACTATCATAAGGTTTTCTTAGTCACTCTCATCTTTGTTACATACATTTTATTTCTGTTTTCATGTTTCTATTTCTTTGTAAGCATATGATTCCATGGATTGTTGTAATTTAACTTTGATTACTTTTGTAACATAATTCTTACTCAGTTTTCTTTCTGAACAATCAGTGTACATGCTATATTATATTGAAAATATAATATTTATTCCAACAATATTTACTATACATTTCATACAGTTAAGTGCACAATAAAATATTTTCCGTTTTCTACATATTTTAGGAAAGTTATTTCTCCACCTACAACAACAAATCTAGTATTTTATTCCCTCAATAAACACAGAAGGACAAAAACATGAATAAAAACCTCTTTATGTTCCTTTAAAACATATTTTTTAAGATAAACACAGAATAAACAGTTGTGATATTTCTGAAAAATATATCTAGAACAAAACATTTTGCACTATTTTTCCCCCCTAAGAGACTGAAATTTAAAGTGAGAAGGAATAGATAAGAGTTTTGGCACCCTGAACATTTCTGGTTGGGTTGGTTGTTTTTCTCACAGTGAAGAACAACAGAATATTATCCTAAATCTCTTTTGAAATGAAAAATTCAGCTCACAACTCTACTTTTACCTTAAACCACTCTAAATCAGGTCAGGATTTAACAGAATGAGGTCTGTTAAAGATCCAGGAGCAACTGAATTACAATATAACAAATCATGTACTTAAAGCAATCTCAATTAGGTAACACATTTGTCAAGTCAACATTTTTTGTTGCTGCAGAACTAATTATGAATCCACATTCACTTATGCTGCCACTGGCATTAATCCAGTATATGATACCATAAACATTTATTCCTTATTTAAACATATTTGGGGAGGGAGAGAGGTGCATTCTGTAGATAAGTGATGTCTACACTTTGGAATTGCTTTTCATTCATCTACGCACTTTTAAATATGGTGAAGAAAAGACCTTATATCACCAGTTTAGTGAGCTTTTCAAGTGAATCTAGACCAAGTGCTATAATTGGAGATTTTGAATGGATTAGTCCAATAGCAAAAATGTTAAAATCTGGAGATTGTAAACCATGAAAACTAAGCTTCGAAGAATATTTTTAGGAATGCATCTGTTATGTTATCACAGACATCAAGGCAATTCTGTAAGAATATAAGCACATGAAAATCTTTTGGCATACATATATACCTTGTAAATACATTAGAACTGCATGGAGCTTCCCTCAGATTCTCATGAAAACTGAACATTTGAATGTAAATCCCAGCAACATAAGTTATAGCTCACTCTAGGCGATTTTCTTTAGGCGTGCACAAATCTTTGCCTATTATGAGGCAGGTAGAAAGTCAGAAACAATCGTGTATATGCTATTCCTTTCTCAACCTTAGGAATAAATTAACAAATTAAAAGGTAAATCAGCTCTAAATATACAAATAATTATTATTTAAGAATAATTATTCTTTAGAAAAATGTAAATGAAGAAAATGTCACCTGAATGACACTTAAAAATAATCTGAAATTATGATAGTTCATTCTATGAAACATAAGCTGGAGGGCTCTAACAAAAATGGTACTAGACAATTGAGAGGATGCAGATTTGAGGAGAAGAAGCTGTTTGGGTGGTCTGATGAGAGTTGACTGCAAGAGATCCATTATCCAAAAAGGGATACCAGGTATCCAAGTAGAGAAGAATGTATAAACGTGAAATGTAAGTAGAGTGCTGCAGACAGAGGATCCTTAGGGAAACAGGAAGAAACAAAGGAAACTTAAACATCGATACTGATTGCATTGTATCATGGAAAGACAGAGACCAATAATTTCAGCATAGCCTGAGGAACATCTATTATACTATCTGCAATGAAACCTTAGTTCTTTGGTTAGAAGGGACTGTCATCATGATGTAACCTGTCCTCCTAACCATAAAGTACAGCTTGATTGCTCTAGTGAGTCTATTCTCTATGGCTAAACTACAGTGTAATTTTTATTATTTTTAAAATTTTGAATGGATAAACAAGTCACCAGTTTGAGGGGGGAGGGGGGGGGGAAGCTGAACCCTTCCCCCCATGATAAAAACAATTATTGACTTTAGGCTTCACATCCCTCCTGGCAAAAATTATCTGAATTTAATACTGTAATGGTTTATTTGACATTCCTCATGAGTGGGCAGGAGCTGGAGGGAAGAAGAGAGGTTGGAACCATCAGAAGTGGATCTGCCCTGGGGAGAAAGTTTGTGTTTTCTGCTTTAAAAACAATCCTCTTTTTCTCTGACACTCACTCTGACTCCAGTGTTTGTGTTTAATGCCAGATCAAATGCTCCTATGACAACACTAAACTGAATGAATTAAAGGAGAAGAGGGAAAGAAAAGAGGACTTCTTCAAACAATAATAAAATTACACATCTACGCCAATTACAATATCTGGTAAACCATCCATAATTTTATGAAAAGAGATGTTCTTATCTAGAATTAAAAGATTAAGAAAGCATTTCTTGCGCGGTAAATTATTAACCTCCAGTAGTCTGCTGAAAACAAAAGTGCTGCAACTTGAACTTTTCCATTGTCAGCTACCTGCTTTTGTCTGGTGACTTAAAGGGTTCTCTAAAAATCACTTGTTTCATTAAAGAGCTTTTATATGACAGCAAGGATGAAAACAATAAAATGCAACCATATGTATTCCATGAATTAATTACTTTGGAATACAACAGAGTCTAGGGGAAAAAAAAAACAACCACCTTTGGCAAGAATTTCTCACAATCCAGAAAGGAAATAATTCTTGGAAAGGAAGAGTTTTGTTCAAGGTGCCCTTGCAACAGAATCTTTCAATTTTACTTATTGTGGTTTTGCTGTTTGGTAAATAATCCAAGCCTTTCATTATGTACAAAACCTGCACATTTTTTTTTTTTGTTGTGAAAAACAGAGCTACTGCTTCCCCCCCAAAGCACTGAAATATTTAATGCCATTTTAAGACAACAAACAAATATAGTTGAAAGGAATTATTTCAGTCATTTGATAGCTCTAGGGAGTTATTTTGAAATTCTGAATTCAAGTAAACAGTCAGTTCAAGCAACTTCATGTTTCATTCCCAATTATAAATAGAAGATAATGATTTAAATAAAATAAATGCAGAAGTTCTAAAGCAGTATGGATCTTAAAGTTTCATAGGTAAATCACAAGGGAAAAAATATATGATGTTACATTTCTAAAAATGAGGTTAATTTTTATATGTTGGATCCACATGACCCCTTATTTCAACTGCATCGATAATATTTTTATGTTCTTTGTAGAGCTTTGGCCAATTGACATGTAGTTTCGATGAATTTATTTGCTTAAAGTTTTGTAACAGATATTTCTACAGTACTCTTGGTTCCATAGAGTTTATGTCATGGAAGTGACTCATTGATTGCCCAGCAGAAGTGAAGCTTAATCCTGTGCCTGAAAGTCTTATATATTTTATAAATAATTTATATAATTCTTACATGATCTATGTAATCATACCTCTTGATTACTATGTGTGCATATACATTTCTGCATGATACAGCTCATATGCAAGATACTGGTCCTTCACTGATTTTCTTGTGGGGAAAGAGGATGAAGTCATTGCAGTTTATGACCTGAACTCCAGTGAGGAGTTTTGTTTGTTTTTTTTCCTCTCTGTTCAGTTTAGCATTTCTGACTTGTTAAAAAAATAGTGCATGTATGAGTTTCAAGACTTCCTTGCTGTATGATGGTGGCATCTACTCAGGTTACAGCACTGCACCTTGAGGGAATGAAAACCAGACACCACTTTATTATCTAATGACAGCTACTGTAAAACCTAGTGTAATTTCTTTTTTTGCTTAAGGTGTAATAGAAATAGAGTCTGTTGTAGCCAACCACCTCTCTAATACTTACCATCTTTATCTATCTTCATCTTTTGTGTTAGTTTAGGCATTTTGCTTCCCTTTTGCTGAAAGTTCTGCCTGACATTTCCTGTGTGCTTTCAGTACTTCCCCCCCCCTTACAGCATCTCTAATCCACTTTCTCTATTCCCATTCACTCTGTCTGAGCTTTTGTCCTTCTCTGGCTTGGTAAAAAAAAAAAAAAAAAAAAAAAAAAAAAAAAAAAAAAAAAGGCACAAAAAGAACCTGTACGTATTAGATGTTAGAGCTTTCCCAAATGTATTTTGCTTCTCTCTTAGGGATCCATACTTAGCACTTTTCTGTTTTAACCAAAATTAAATCTCACCATCTCTTTGCAATTTACAGTAGATCTGAGTAAAGAATATAATATAAAATTATAATAATCTTGCTAGGAAAATTTGAGACAGTTGCTCTCTGGTTTTTATTGGGCCTATTGTAGCATTAAAACTGATGAAGTTTGAAGTATATGAGAAAACTTAAATGTTTTTGTTATACTTCATTTGTACATGCTAGAATTTCTTGTGGAGTTTGCTTTGTATTATCCTTGACTAAAAGAATCACAGACATTAGCAATCAAAGACACAGATTAGGTCATCACATCTATTTTTATCATAAAACTGGTTCTTTGCCCATAATGTATCTGAATGACTTGTCCAGTATACTTCTATATGACCCCTTTCCAGTTGTTAAGACTTACAAAGCTATTTCTATTGATATTCATCCAGCATTTTGCTGTACTCAGTTTCATCCAAGTACTTTTACCCCATATGCCCTCAGATTATGCTAAAAATGCTTTTCTGTTCCTCAGGCAAATTCTTGACCACTGAAATGCAGAGGCATTTCTTGCTTTGGAGCCAACAGGATATCTGTGTTAAAGGATGAATCTGGTTCTTAATATTTACAGTAAGGGTAATTCCCTTACACTCTTTATCATTCTTGAATCAATAGAGACTATATGGGAAACTTCAAATTAAATCAGATAAGTGTCTTGGTGTCTTTAATTGAGATATTGTAATAAGCATTTTCTCAGCACCTGTTTCCCAAGAGAATATCCATAGCCTAGAAAAAAATACCCAAACCTTGACACAAAATGCATGGAGAGAGGTAAGCACTACAGAAAGGCGCATAAAAGAATCTGCATACTGCTGCTTAGAGCTAATAAACAGGGAACGATGAATGCGAAGGTGTAACTAGGATTTCTGCCATCACTGAATCTATGGCTTCTCAGCTCCTGGAAACCACTTCTAGCTATTCAATGTATAGCATCTCAAATACTCTTCTTGAGGAAACAAGATTTAATTCTTCTTTTCTAAGGTATAAGCCATAAAACCCCCATCACCAACAATGAAAAACAAAACAAAAAGGCCTAAAACTGATTGTCTTATAAAATTGCTCGTGTGGAGGAGACAGGAACACCAGGCTCATAACAGTAGCTCCTACGTCCAAGGAGAAAGCTCTAACCACTGCTCACAGACCTTCCTCCTTTAGAAGAGCTCCAGAGCCTGTGCAGTGCTGAATCCTTTGCACGCCAACAGGAGAACAAAATCAAACAGAGGAAAGCTACCTTTCTGGTGAGCTATAACAATTATTTCTGAAGTATTTTCTCCCTAGAAACAATATTTTTTTTTTTATGAAAACTGATATTTTCAAGTAAACCCATAACACCAGAAGCTGGAAAAAGAAAAAAAAAAAAAAAAAAAAAAAAACCAACAAAAAAAACCAAACCAACAACCACCCAAGTAAACCACCCCAACCACTGACAATAGTAATTAAAAAAAAAAAAAAAAAAGTTGGCAGTACTCACATGTAATGTTTTTCCCCCAAGAACTTAAAAGTATTTGACAAAATTAAATTAGGCCACTCAATAGCCATGAGGATCAGATAGTCTCTTCCTACAGAATTGAAAAGAGAGGTTTGGGAAGGTTAAATATTTCAACAAAGTTCATAGAACAAGACAGACTTAAAGGAGAGAAGAGAAGAATTCACTAGTTTTCATAACATTCTACTTCTCTGCCTGCCATGTGCTCTCCCACATTTCTGATATTTATATTCAACATAAACTCAAAAAACCTTCACAGAGTTCTGAACTTTCATATAAGCCTCTGTCTTTTTGGTACATTCTCCCACTGCTCTCTTTTTACCTTGGATATTCAGCATATTCTGATAGTTTCCTCTAAGTAAGATTTGCAATTATGTATCAACCTCCTTTTTTGTTGCAAAGTAAGTAGTTTTGCAATCCTGAGTACAAACTAATTTTTATTTATTTTTTTCTGAATAGGTCAGTAACAGACAATTGTGTGTAATAGACTCTTCTGTTATTTTTTTGAGTTTCAGTTGCTCTTTCAGCTTCAAGGTTGGATTCTGCTCCTGAGAAATCCATGAAAGCCATCTGCATTGTGACTTGGAGGTACACGTCTGAGGGATGAATGTATCTCTTATTTCTCTGATACATCCCGCCCTAGGGTACTGAGGTTTCCAAGTCTTATAGTTTTCAGTTTTGTAACATTGTTGTACTGATAATTAACAAACATGTATCCCCTCTATTAGTTCTTAGCTTCTCTGTGAGTGATCAAAAACCCCGGGAAGTGACTTGTCCATGTCTCCTGTTCTTTCATATCTAATAAATATTTGGAAATAATTCATTCGGATCCAGAATTTTGTCAACATTTCAGTTAATCTTCCTTTCTAGACACACTAGCATAAAACTATTACCCAAATCTCTGTTCCTCTCCCAGAAAGTTTCCTAGATTTGATCCTCCTGTGAGAGGGAATAAATTCACACTCACAGTAATGTCAAATGCATCTACCATTTATTTATCACATTTTAAAAACAAATTCTTAGCCCATAACATCATTCTTTCCCTGCTATTCACGAAAACATTTCATGGTGTTTTAGATGCCCCTGGTTAGTTTATCTTAATTTAGAAGGCTTTAAAAGGAGATGACAACAGACAGAAACAAATTTATATCCTATAATCTCTGTGTTCTGTGTGCTATATATTTTCTCAAGAGATGAAAACTTGTCTTGAAACTTTGATTTTGCCAAAAGATTTGCTACTAAATAACAGTGCAATTTTTTGAGATAGGTCCACTGTGAGGTCCAAATTAGTATCATCAAACATATTTTATAACGTCCTTGTGTTATTGTCACCAAGAGAAAAACACTCATGGCAAAACTTAGTTCTGGCACAGCTGGGTAAATTTTCAGCTGTTTCTACTAAGGTTTACTTTGCTAGTGTCTCTTTTACAGGGGATTTTAATAATAGGTATTTAAACTGTTCTAAAGAATAGCACTTGGTATATTAAAGGCTAATCATCTGTGTAGGTTAGTTATCATTCCCAGGGCCAGCATTCAGAAGAGGTGATCACGCAGACATCTCTTTGGTTCAGGGTGAGAATCTAGCACAGCTAACTTAAGACATCTAAAATCGGAGATCTAACGAAACCTTGTCGTGGACACTTGCAGATGACAGTTCATCAAAGCAAAGAATCGTGACCTGTGAGAGTATTTCTCTCTCAGGTTATGTGAGTTATCTAGATCACTAATTCAAACTGAATTTCTTATTTTCATTGGCTCTTATCTTTTATATTTATCTCATATCTTTATTTTATATGATGAAATTTCCTGTTTTCTTCCTAAATGGATTCCTCTAAAGAGAATCCCCTTTCATAGAAGCAGTTTTCATTTTTTTCTTAAACTGCTTAACAGAAATATTGAGGTATAACTAGACAGGTTTTTTTAAAGATTAAGGGTAATCTTGTTATTTTAGGTCAAAACTCTTCTTGGTCCTTTCTCAGCTGTTTAACAAAGATAGAGATCAGTATCTCAAGCACAAAAATTTAGTCCTACTGAAAGGAGTTTCAAGGATATAGCATAAATATTATTCACAGTGAGATTATTCTTTGGAAGAGTACTACAGTAATGATAGTGTTCACAGTATCTCTGTGTGTTTTCCTCTGTGGTTTTTTTTTTTTGGTTAGTTTTTTTTTTTTTTTTCTTGTTTTTTTTTTAGTGATGAATACTAAATATTCTGAAGAGCTGTTACAAGCAGTTCTGTTATTGCTTTTGAAAAAAAAAATTTTTCCTTTTCCACTGTATTGTATTTGTAAGGTTATGGAACAGGTAATAGAACAAATATTCAAGTGCACAAGTCCATCTGTTGTGAAATTCCTTCCATCCCTTGTGTAGCACATAAGGTACATTCCAGAATTTTTGATTCTTTCTTTTTTTTTTTTTCCTCTGGAAGGGACAAAACAAGTTTGAATAACCATTAATTAAATCAGATTGCCAGGGGAGAAGTGTCTATCACAGCCTATTCATTCTCCTTCACAGTCCTACTTCATGAGAATTTCCATTTTTTTAAGTAATG
The DNA here is from genome assembly GCF_023638135.1 of Falco biarmicus. Classification (NCBI taxonomy): domain Eukaryota; kingdom Metazoa; phylum Chordata; class Aves; order Falconiformes; family Falconidae; genus Falco; species Falco biarmicus. Next base: position 3,391,268 of record NC_079293.1, on the reverse strand, counting down.
AGTACGCAGAACTACTGTCGCTGTCTCCTTGTAACCAGATGAAGAAGGGAATGATGCCTGGCCAAAATGTTGCTGCTCCCTTCTCTTTTTAATTCCCTTCTGTTTCAAAATTATAAATGGGTGTGAGGAGCTGCTCAATAACCACAAAAAATACTTGTATTTAAGGAAATACAGTAAATTCTTGAGAGAGCTATCAACTGGAAATGTGGAGGGAGGAAGAAGAACTCCAGAAAGAGGGGTGAGACCAAATAGTCTGACTTGACCTGAGATCATTGTTCCGGAACCATGAGGCTATTTGCAGCAAGTACCCAAAGACACTTAACTCACCTGTGTCAACCACTTTGGATTTCTTAGTATTACACTGTGAAACTCCATGCAGAAAGCAGGTGAGTTACAATCTGCTCCAGACTAATTATCACAGACACAGGGATATATACAGTCATCTCTTTTCCTTTCTGTACAGTTTCCTGGCCTTTCTGAAGACAGATTACAAGGCACTGGATGGCATAACTCCGTATGATTTCATCTCTACTCTGTGCTGCCTAACTCACTCCATATCTTTACCAGTGGTTCTATCTGAGAGTAATGCATCCTTGTTCTTGCAACAGGAGCAACCAAAGCAGCCTGAGAGTCAGTAGTTGTACCTTGAGCAGAACCTGGGGCCTGAGCCAATGGGACAGGCAGGGAATGATCTTTTATAGCTTAATGTTTGCAGCATAGAGTATTTTACTTTTTTTGGGAAAAAAATTAAATGACTTTCCTTTTTTTTTCTCTTTTTTAGATGTCTGAATACCATCATGCTCATTATAGGGAGACAAAGTAGTACAAAGTTCATTGAAAACTAAAAATTTCATTAGACAGTAGGATTTCTGAGTGCACGGTTTTGCTGTGTTTAGTGGGGGAGACTAAATCCTTCTAAATCTCTGGTTCTGTTAGCCTCAAAAAGACATAGTGATAACATGAGATTTTGCTTATAGGAGCTGTGTGCAAAATGCATGGCAAATTGGAATTTGCTAGAATCCTTAGTCACAGAAATATCTTGTTACCATCTAGTTGAATTAAATGACTGATTCTTTGTGTGTGTAGCCAGAAAACTAACTATATTTTATAATATGTGATTCCCATTTTAATGGTTTCATCTAAATCTTCTTTATTTATTGAGATCTTAGCTAGTATGAACTATTAAAATTAGATACTTGATCTGTATTTGAACAATATCTTACAGAGAGGTGCATATTGTTGTAGTATATTCTTTCACATAAAATCCCAGGCTAAAAAAAAAAAAAAAACCCAAACAAAAAAACCCCAAAACAAAAACAAAACCAAAAAACTTTACTGGTGGAATGCTGAAATTTCCTTTAGATAATCACTACTATTCATTTCACAAAAAAAAAAAAAAAAAAAACCAACAAAAAACAACAAAAACCAACAGAGAACTCAAACAAACAAAACAAAAAGCACCTAGTCAAGGTGTTCTGGGGGCACAATATAACAGAAAAGCAATTCTATTGGAGCCTCCCCTTCTTTTCAGTATTCTTTAGGCTTAAATGACTCCAGAGGTCTTTTAGTTACTGTAGGTGGTAAGATTAAAACACTGGTTGGAACACTACTGATGTCTCAGACAGAATACCCAATAAATGACGCCTGTGTTCTGTATAGTCCCTGGAGACAGCTAATATATCCATATAGCTAAGCAGCTACATTGCCTCTCCCTTACTGAAGAGGTATTCAGATGCTTAGTCAGAATAATTTAGCAGTTCCTCTGAGAAACCTGAGCTGTTCAAAGAAATGTTATCAAGGGTGAGGATCTCATCTGATGTTTTTCCACTCTTCATAGATTTTTTTTTCTTCAAGTCAGGCTCATGTTCTACCTGATATGCTGAAGCTCCTTGCTGAAAATCCAATTTGCCTTCAAATATTTGGCACTGCTTCAAGGAAAATGATCAAATGATCAAGTTCACCTTGATCCCTTAATTTTGAAATTGCTTGGCTTGCTCTTTTCCCCACAGTGTTGGGTCGAGATTTTCTTCCCAGGGTGAGTTTCAGTTCATATTCTCTATTTTCACCAGCAGAGTTGCAGATTTGTAGTATGTCTGTCAATTTGGATTTTTTTCATGTGTCAGGCTGCTTGCCCTTGAATGTTTGCCAGTATAAGAAAAAGGGAAAACATCTAACCAGCTAAAGGAAGAAGAGAGTTCCAAGTATGCAGTAAAAAGATGAGTTCAAGGCTAAATGGACTAATGGACTTCCCGCCCCCCCCTCCCCCCCTGAGTTTCTGGTCTCAAACTTAATCCATAAACTATTCGAATCTACAGCTGTGAGAAATGGCACCTTCAGGAGAAGCCCTTCTGTCACTGACATCTTACCTAGCAGGAATCTAAGGAAAGCAGAATGGCCTGATGGTGTTCTTTTCCTTTCTGTTGCTATGTGAAAGATCATATGGGGCTTGGAGTGTTAATTAAGGAGATACAGAACTGTATAAAGAAATTCTACCCTCTGAACTGTACTCCACTGTGTGCATTATTTCGACCAGCCATAGTACTGAGTGGAAGGCCCCACGCTTTGTGTCTCCTCAATTTGAGCTAAAGAGCCAGGATCTGTCAGCAGACAGCTCACATCTAATGCCGATCAAACATAAAGAAAGATTAAAACCTCTGTTGCCAATGGGCGTATGCTTATATTAGTACAGCCAGGCATCTGCACTGATGTATTCATTTCTCCACAACAAATGGTTTCTTGTGTTTCTCTGTTTCCCACCACCATGATGTATTGTACAAAGTGGCACAGTATTATTTCTTCATGGGGAAGGCAAGCTCCATGCTAAAGTAAGAATTAAAAACCATCCCATGTAATTTCTTTCATAATGCTTTAAAAAAATAATGTTATATTGTGTTTTATTCTCCCTTATTTCTAACCGAGGACTTTTTGCTGATGGGCTGTGCTTCCAGATGAGAGATTTCCAAAAGCACTTTGCTGACAGATAATTGACCATTTGACCACTGGTCCACATAGCTGTGGAATTGTGAGTATAACTTTCAACTTCCTCTTTTTTATATTCTTCTGCTTGCAATTTCATAGCATTCTGGAATGTCCTTTCCCTGCAGAATTGTCAAGAAAGAGCACAGTAATAGAGGTCATCTGTGAATGTAATGAAAAGTCTCACAGGAATCACTCTGTGCATACAATGTCAGTGGAGGTGTGAGCTTTGCTGTGATTTTATTCCAAGCTTGCAGAGCTCTGATTCCTACTATATGACTCTTTTTTATGGTCCCTAGTTCAAGCCATGTCAGTTGTTTTGCCTAGGACTCTGTAACTTCTTTATTCTTTCTGTATGTCTATGGTTAATGATCATATTGAATTCTAAATTGGAAGGCAAAAAGATAAAAAGGTAATTCTATACGTGCCTGGACATTATTTATTAAATATTTTTCAGTTTAAAGATTTTTTTTAACAAAAGAAAATAATGTCATTGCCATTAAGAGTTCCTGTTCAATTTTGTGATTAGTATGTTATTATCATAAGAAATCAGCACAAAACTGCAGTATCCTGTACATATTAATTGCATTGTGCTTTACTTTCTTTTAGCTGATCTCATTTTTTTTTTTTTCATGTCACAGCAGTCTCAAGTAATTTATTATATATCTTCCATATTATGATATCATCAGGCTACATAACTTGACTTACCAGGATTGGATATGGTCGGGTTTTGGCATAGAAAATTACATATTTTTTCTCATACTACTTTTTAAATTTTTTTACAGACACTAAGTACTCCTGATTTAAACAGCTTTTCTAGATCAGAATATCCTCTTTTCATGCTGCGATGAAACATTCTGACATTTTCAACATGAACAGAACGTAATCAGTCGTCCAATGTGCTAGAGAGGGAAGAAGGTCTTTGCAGTACACTGCAGAAATGATTCAAAGGTAGCACAGTTTACCAGTCCTGTTTGTTTAGATTGCACTCACTTTGGAGCAGGGACTGTTTAGTGTTAATGAATATTAAGACCCTTAATTCATTTAAACATGCATGGTTACTTTGCCTGTAAAACATAAAATTACGATAAAGTTTGCAACTCATTCATACAGGTTCTTGGGGTTTTCTTTTTTTTTTTTTTTTTTTTTTTTCCCCACCCCATGTATTTTTTTTACTGTAGCTGTGGTCTCACTCTTACCAGCGTTCCAGAAATGCAAAATAATCTAAAGGCAAGATGACACTTAGGCCTGGAAATGGAAATACTTTTATTTTTATTAATATTTTTACACTTTATTTTCACTATTCAATAACTCTCCTCAAAATCTTACTTTTATCTGATAAATGTGAGCATACTGACTTTGCAGGTCTGAGGCCCTGTAGGGCACTATTAAGGGCCTTACAGGAGTCCCTTTTAAAAAGTCATTTTTAAGTGTGAAGTGTGAAGAATGCAGAGTGATGTCTGCTAGATTTCTGCTCTCTCTTGAACCCAGTTCAAAAAGACAATTTCCCAGATGCTCCTGAGGAGTGACTTCATCCTTTGAACTGTCCCAGACCAAATGTCAGTTACTCAGAGTCACTATCCTCTTCTGCAGGATGCCTCATTGAGACACTAATACGACACAGATCAGACCCTGTGGTGCGCTGCCATTGCATTTACTTTTGCTGTGATGAAAAGTAAACAATTTCAGAAAAGCATATTCAGTAGTTGTTTGTTTGTGAACTCATGCAATTGCATTAGGAACAATCTACATTTTATGCTGAAGTGCTGTTAAATATATGCTTTGATATGTACATTCAGGAACTCCAAAAAAGTAAACGTTTAGATGAGCTGAAATAAAGAACCTGACATTTCATTCATATCAGGTAATGCTGCGGGGGGGGGTAAGTAGTCACTTTAGAAACAATAAAACAATAAAAGGTGAAAAATAACATAAACAGTTGAGTGAGAACGAGTTGATAACCTGACTAAATACTTGGAAAATCATCCAGTATAATTTCAGTCTCTGAACCTACTCCCCTTTTATTTAAAGGTACATAGGATTCTGTGGGGAAGAGGTGTTGATTTTCAGAAAACAGACAGAGGCTAGCTAACTTGTATTTCAGTGTTTTGTCATACAGACAGTTTTGCAAAGGACAGATCATACTGGGCCCCATTCTGCTAAAATTTTGTTGGGGATCCAGACATAAGTACATAATGACAAATAAAAGTTCTCTGAATAGCATGAAGTATTTTTTGGGGTGATAAATAACAGCAAGGATAAAACAATTGGAGGTGGTGACTGGGCAATTTAAGGTTACACAAACATGGTATTTCAATACACCCATGCACAAAATCTAGGAAGAAATAGTGCAGTCCACTGACATGGGCTCACATACCAGAACATAGTGACTCTGAAATAGCTTAAATGTAAAAGAATGCAAATCATATTTAAAAAAAGGCTTTGCCATTTCAAAGCAATGAAAAACCAATTGTTTGTTTTTTATTTTAAATATAAAAAAATATAAAATAATTTTTTTTAAAAAAACAAATAGTTGTGGTTTAACCCTTGTAGGCAGCTCAGCCCCACACAGCCCCTCATTCACTCCCCTCAAGCAGGATGGAAGAGAGAATCAGAAGGGCAAGAGTACAAAACCCCATGGGCTGAGATAAAGACGGTTTAATATGTAAAGCAAAAGCTGCGCATGCAAGCAAAGCATAAGGACTTCATTCGCTGGTTCCCATCAGCAGGCAGATGTTTAGTCATCCCAAGGAAAACAGAGCTCCATCACATGTAATGGTTGCTTGGGAAGACATATGCTATAGCTCTGAATGTCTCCCAAAAATTTCTCCTATCTCACAGTTTTTATTGCTGGGAATTATGTTATATGGTATGTGATATCCCTCTGGTCAGCCGGGGTCAGCTGCACAAGCACTGTAAGCGCTGTTCAGCAATAACTAAAACACGGGTCTGTTATCAACGCTGTTCTGGTCACAATCCAAGACAGCGCCATACAAGCTACTATGAAGACAATGAACTCTTCCAAACAAAACCAGTGCAACAGTTATCGTGCAAAAGACCCAGAAGTGTTACTTAGAGGAGCTCACTCTCTCTGCCTTGAAAAAAAGGACTGAGAGCTAACATCACAGAGGTGCATAGTAGGCACCTTCACAAGGGGAAATAGCTCACTATGTTGGAGCGAGGAACAAAGGGAACCAGTGGCCAGAGGTTAAAACTAGACACAATTAAATCATAAAGTAAGTGTGTATTTTTAATCTGAAGATTGATTAGACTTTTGTACAAACCTATCAGGGAAATTTCTTGCAATTACTGCACATTTCATGCCTTTAAATTCAAATTTTCAGGAAAATAAACTTTGTGAATCAGAAGTTATACTTTCCTTAAGCACAAATGTGATAAATCATTAAGCTATTGAAATATTACAGTTTGCAGTATTAATTGAATGAAAGAACAATTTATTTTCTTTTTTCCTGGTTGTAATACTGATTGATCAACTGGACATATATTTCAGCCACAGAATCAACCTTTGTTTCTGCTGAAGTTAGTATATCAGCATTAATGATCAAGAATGATAGGCTTCAGGTGCGGGAGAGAGGGAAGAACCTCTTTTACACTTACAGAGCCAATTTAAATATTACTTTTGTCCTTGCATATCTAACAGCACAAACCACTGAACATTGGTGAATTGGATGCCACCTTTCTAGTGTTTGTAAAAATCCATGTGCTTCACAACAAAAATTAATGAGAAATGGATCTCTTGCAGTGGTCAATAATCTAGTCCAGCCCATGGCATATTGTCAGAATTAAATGACAGGGCAAGAATGATGTGGAAGTGACTGCAAAGACAGAAAGGGCAGTTGGGCATGGCATTAATGAGAATGAATAATGCTGCTCAGAGACAAGAGTGGCTATATTAATGTACCCAGTAAGTAGAGAGCATTTTCAGCATGTACTATTTCAGAGGCCTGCCCTATGCCGAATCATTATGCAGTTGATGAAAAACTCACACAAATACTCGAGTATCAGACTCCTCAAACAGTGGTTCAAACCCACTGCTTCAGTTAATGACTAGAGCTACACACACTTCTCAAAAACTTCACACTGCTTCTCCAGGCAAATATTCCTGGATTTTTGTTTTTGTTTCTGTTTTTATTCATCCTGTATCTGTGAAAACTGTGTGCATTACCATTAAAGATGAGAGAAGTTCTGCTTGCACAAAACCTGTAAAACGGAGGCTGTAAAAGTTTCTGCCTGTAATTTAGTAACCCACATGAGAAGAACAATTATGATGCTGTTGTAATAACTGTATCCAACTACAAAGACTTTTCCTAATGAATACGGTGAAAAAGGAGCATGTTACACTTTCATATTAATTTAAATAAAATCACTGCTTTTCTTTAATATTCTCCAACTTAGCACTGTAAGTACTATGAGTTAATAAAAAAATAAATTTATCCTCTCTGAGTTGCATAGTTCTATGTTTTATTATAATACAGATGAAATAGAAAATACTTGTCTGTGAAAATGGCAAAGACCCTCTGACACTGTACTGAAAACTTCTTATTTTGTACTTTTTGATGACTTCCTTCACAAGTTTTCATTTGCTAACCCACTAGTGTCCTTACTCCTCAAGGTCTCCGTTAGAAAGCATAATTTTCTGTCTTTTCAGTGAGCAATAACAACAACTATTATTGTCATTTATTATTACATGCTGAGTTTTATGGCAGGAAGTCAGATATTATCTGCAACTTTCTCTGGCCCAAGTGACCAAAGTTTTACTGCTGAAGCTAACACTAAGGTAGATAGTTTGATTTCTATACTGCAGAAATTCAGTTATAAGGTTACTACCACCTTTTTTTCCCCCCAACGTAAGAAAATATCTGTTCATCAAAATATCTAGCTGGGGAAAAAAGAAAAACAAAACCAACACCAAAAAACCACAAAACTTATGTTGGGTAAAAAAAAAATAATTTAAAGTAAATTACTTCTATAAAAATAAAATTTTAAATCCCACAGTATAGTAAATTAATTGCCTTTTGCATACACAAAAACATTCCTGCAGCAATTTATCAGTCTAAAACCACTATCAAAAATAAAACAGGAAGATACAGGCATTTTAGAGCAGTTTTTGAGAGAAGTAATTCTCTTTTCAGAAAGCTCTTCCTTAGAATCTTATTGCACACAAAGAATCTAAAACACAGATTAAAAACAAGTACACTGAAACATGACCTCATACCATAGTTCATGACGAGAATTTATACAAAAACCTTTTTACAACTACTCACATTCCAGCTACATTTTTTTATGGTTGCATTCAAACCAGTTCTTGTTCTAGTGCCCTGTTTAATTTGATTATGGGGACGTTTATTTGCTTGACAGACATAATAGTCAATTAATGCTAACAAATGCTAAAACCTGTAACATCTTCTACTCTGATATCCAGCTGAAAGTACCTTTGATAGTGTCAGCAGCTCACATTCTAAATTTAGACAAAATAATTATCTGAAGAAGGATTGCGTTTTATGCACATCAGCAGCCATTCATACAGCGGGATCTGCTATGGTCCATCGTGTTTGTAATCCATGGATTACATTCTGAGTACGCAGTGACACAAGCAACAGTAACAGCTCCATTATGACCTATCATCCCAGCTAACCATGAATTTCAATTTTTTTTCCTCTGCATTTCTGTGAGCTTCTATTGCCTATCCCTTTTTATAAATATTTTAAACAAAAATGCAAATGATATATAGAAGTCACAAAATGGTCCCGAATGATAAAATTTTAGAAATGCTTTTAAAGAACAAAAGGAAAGAATGTCAAGTGTGAAGCCCTGCTCTAATTATCCAGTGCTGAAGCATCTGTCACTTCACCTAGTCTGAGGCCAATAAAAATCACTTTACTAAAAGAAAATAAATAGAAATTTCAAAGGGCTGAATGCGCTTTTTAACAGAAAAATCAGTGACAATAACAACAAAAAACAGTTGAGTCAAACCTTTAATGAGGATTCAGTCTTCTAAGATAGGAATGACCATCTCCATAACTGTAACACACATAATCTTTTAATAATAAAAAAAATATCTGACTATGCCTACTAGTTGTAACTTAAGTTTTCCCCTGGTCCAGAATAGCTATTTATTGAATAGCTCCACACTTTATCCTGATAGTTAAACCTCTGAAGATAATAATCTGCTGCTAACCATCATATATATAAAAATAGTATTCTACTATAGTTATTATTAATAGGAGACTTGTTTTCTTCTTGGCATAAGATGATTATGAAGCCTCTGATAACTACCAGTAAACAGCTTGAGCAATGGTTTTGCCAGGGGCACTTGTTCTGCAACAGTGACTGATGGCAAACCCCACATTTGTCAGCTTCTGACCTAATATATTGATCCAAAACAAGCGTAGGACCCTAACAAGTCATAAAGTCTAATGCCATCTCCAGATCCCTTAGTAACCATATTAACCCCAAGAATGACCTAAGAGAAAGGACAATTTCTTTTTCTGATTTATTCTGTTGAGTTAGCATGCAATACGATATATTTGTTTTTATCATGTTGCTTATCTGTACAAGAATGACAATAAGGCAAACAAAGGAGAATTATTATTAGGTTTTGTTTTCCCTTTTTACAATTCATATATTTAAGAGATAGCTTGACACTGCTTCAGTTAAGAACCTCTCCAGACTTTACTGCAATTTCAGATGTTCAGAAACCTTTTCTCCCCCCATATCCACAAATATATCATGAATCTATAAATGAACAAAAAACTGAGAAAATTTGGTGCAGTATTCTGTTCAGGATGAAAGGTAGGTTTTTAGTCATATCATTTCCTGAGTAAACCTTTAACACTTTACTTCTTTTTTATGTAAAGAAAGGTTACTTGATAAAGAGGTTGCACAAATATATTCTAACATCACTCCCTCAAGAAAACTTCATCTGTTTTGGAGTTTAACAATCTGCAACTAAATATCTGTGTTACGTCTGATCATCGAAGTCACATAGTACTATTGCTGCTTGCTCATTAGAATGCTGAATTCAAGCTGCCAAAATGATCACCTAAATTCTTCTGCACAGATTAATTTGCATAAGCATTGAGAACGTTTTTTTCCTGCAGATTTGTTTTTCCCTGTAGGGAATTTCATCCAAATGTATGTATAAACAAAATGAATGCAATTGTATAAATGTTAAAGACAATATGTCAACCTTATTAAAAGTAATAACCCCTTTATTTACTCTTTTGATGACCTCTTCCAATAATCAAGAGTGAGTGCTGACTTCATATATTCCATAACTGACAGCTGTCTTTCCATTTATTTTGAATGGATCTGAAATATATACTTCTTTAAGTCAGCTTCTACTAAAATATAAAAAAAAAAAAAAAAAAAAAGTTGCTGTAGAGATCACATCTATGTATTTAATCAAGTATAATTTTTTAAACTAAGTACTGAAGATTGGTTGCAGTCACAGCACAGCTAAGTTGGAGGGCAAAGTACTGAAATATCAGCCTGTAAGAATTTTTTAGTTGTTTTATTTTTCTCTAGTTATACAGCTGAACTATATTTGTAATCATTGTGTCCCAAGTGTGTTTCTGGATATATGAAGCTATTTTCCCTACTTGAACCAATACATGGCCCCTGAAATTGTGATGTTTTCTCACTAAAATCCATAGATCACAAATTTCAAAGCATTCCTGTAATATCAGTTAAATAGGAATGGAAAACCTTAGTATTTTAATATAAAGCTTTTAAAGAATCATAGATGACCTGTCTTTGGATCACCATGTGCTTGAAAGCTTGTAAATTGTTCAGTAAATAGACATAAAGTGGGAGGATATTTGTGCTACAATTAACAGAAGTGGAAAAGACAGCATATATTTTTGTTAGCTACTTATGAATTCCAAACATTTGCCCATACCATGTGTGAACTAATATTTACCATTAAATTTTATATTGTGTCAGTGCTACAGGGTAGGGATGTCTTTAGTACAGTAGCATTCCCTTGCTTGAAAATGTTGTAAACAAACTTCATCTTTCCATTTTGAAGATCATTGAAAAAAAAAAAATCCTTTGTAATAATGCTGTAATTTAAACAGGTTTTGCTTGTAAGTACTGTAATAAATCCATATGGATAAACTACTACTCCTTTTTGAGGTCCCCAGTGTGCAATACACCTCAGATTCTAGTGTTCTTAAGCAAAAGAGAATAAAATTTATATCTTAAAAAAATATAATCCTAGAAGCATTAGGGGTAATACAGATGGTATAACATGAATAATAAAAATCCTTATAAAACTATATACACTGTATTTTAATTGTATAATTTTGTGATCAAATGACATCTTAATTCTATTTATTGATCTGTGAACTTGAACTGCTTCCTCAAAATACATGTTTTAGATAAAATGCCTTGACTGATGTTTATATCTCTGCCCGTTAAAGACAAACAACCTTTGCTGTTTTTCTTAATCTGTAAATTTAAGGATACAACTTTCAGAGTTAAGGTCTGAGACTTTGTATGCAGTAGCTTTACAATACACAAACACATTCCTAGTCCTTTTTCACTTTTAGTGCTCTACATTTCATTGCCAATTGAAAATTAGAAAGATCCTAGGCTTAGCCCTGATTATGCTACCACACTTCTCAGTGTATTTTTCTACCATTCAGGGACTAGTGTGTGTGCTTGTATGTATAAAATGCTATGTTCACATATTACTAGATATATTTAAAAGACACACTCAGAACATGTAATTATGTGGTCATCAGTCTTAAAGAACCAAAGCCAAGCAGAAAGACAACAGTCTCTGCTTTTGATTCATTTCACACTCTGCTCTTTAAGTAACCATTCTCCCTTGGAAGCAAATCATGTAAGATTTCTCCTGGGGAAAAAAAAAAAAAAAAAAAAAGAATAATTTTTGAAAAACATGATAAAATTCTTTAAAATCAATCCAAGGAAAGAAAAGAATAAATAAACAGGCCGCTGCTGAGTTTGCATGGCTGAATAACAAAATATACTAAAAACAACACTCAAAAAATATTATATTTAATTAACTGGCCTTATGTCTCCAAGAGGTTGGGCTGATTCAGTGGAGTTAATATTCAAGTGAAACCAGTATACCACTACCCAAGTACATACGAACTGGTAAAAGTTTTCATAACAGATTCACCATAATACGACAGCTTACTGCGAGAGCTTTTGAGCTGTTGAAAAAGAAATGCCTCCTTCTTAAGAGGGTCTGTACATGTTAGAAAAAAACCCACAAAACAACACTCTGGGTGCTCCTTCCCCCTCCCCCCAGAAAATTTTAAATTATTTCCTTGCATGGCAAACCAGATGTCATAATAGAGAAGGACTAGAAAAGATTCTACAAACACTTAAGTAGCAAAAAACAGATTAAGGAAAACATGAGCCTGCTGCTGAATGTGGCAGGGGAACAGGTAACAAATGACATGGAAAAGGCTGAGGTTCTCATGCCCTGTTTGCCTCAGTCTTTACCAGTGAACCTGCCCTTCAGGTATCTCAGGCTCCTGAAACCAGGGAGAAAATCTGGAGTTAGGAAGACCTGCCCTTGACAGAGGATGACCAAGTTAGGGAGCCATTCAGCAAAGTGGCTGTACATATGTCCGTGGAGGCCTGATGGGTTGCACTTATGACTGCTGAAAGAGGTGTCTGACATTACTGTGAGGCCACTTAATTATCTTTGAACAGCCATAGCGAATGGGAGAGGGTCAAAAGACCGGAAGAAAACTAGTATCACTGTTATCATCCAGAAGGTGTGATGGACCGGTGAGTGAACATTTGCCTTAAACATTTCTTGGTGGCTAAGTTGCAAGCTTTGCTGTCTCATGCACGCAGCAGGTGTTATGACCACAAGAAAGAATGAAACTCTGGTTTCTGGCCCTGCAGAGGCAGGACTGGGACGGTATTTTTCCACTGTCAATACCTCCTGTGGTTTTGGTGCTTGTCAACAGCTAACTGTGCCTGTGCAAGGGTACTATATTGTCAGCCTTGGGGAGGGCCTTGTCTGATTGAACCCCAAAGTAGTCCCCCTGCAACCACCTGGGATACACGGAGCCTGCGCAGAACCAGACCGCACCTGCCCTCGCACAGCATCACACACACCATGCATATGCGTGAAGTTCCTTGGAACTGGGCAGAGATTTTGGAACTTGGACTGTATAAAAATGGTACTACCAGAAATTTGGTGGGACTCCCACCACCAAGACACCCAGAGTGAAGAGGAACAATGGGACACTGGTGGATCCACAGCTGGTGATATTTTTTTTCTTTATCGCTCTCCATCTCTTTTTATCTTTGCCCCTTTCTCTCTCTCATTTCTCTTTCTTTTTATTGAATAATGACTAGATCTAAGTAGAAACCTGTGACACGGGACTTGCTTATTCGGTTAAGTAATTGTTGTTGACTTAGTGCATCTAACCACATGCTTTGTATTTTGTATTAAAAAATCATAAACCTGGTTGGCTGGTGTAATTTCACCTTAATTTAGTTCAAGGGGATCATGAACTTGGTCATTAGTCTCAAAGGAAGGGAGGTTTTCCTAAATGGCTCCTTTTGGTACCCAACAAAAGGGAAGTAGGGGAGACTGGGGGAACTGCAGGCTGATCAGTTTCACCTCAGTCCCTGGGAAACTGGTGAAGAAAATCCTCTAGGAAAGCATTTCCAAACACATAAAGGGCAAAAATGTCATCAGAAATAGTCAGCATGAATTTTCAAAGGGGAAATCAAGCTTAACCAACCTGAGAGCTTTCTACAATGATGTGATAACCTTGGTGGATGATGGCAGAGCAGTGGTTGTTGATTATTTTAACTTTGGTAAGGCTTTTGACACTGCCTGCCATAATATCCTCATAGATACGCTGACAAAGTTCAAGTTAAGTAAGTGCACATTAGACAGAATAACATCTGGAGCTCTGTGTCTAGTTCTGGCTACTCCGGTACAAGAAAGACATGGACTGGCTGGACTGAGTCTAGTGAAGGGCCACAAAGAAGATTAATGGACTGGAGCACCTGACATGAGGAAAATCTGAGAGAACTTGGACTGTTTCAGTCTACAGAAGAAAAGGCTTGAGATGATCTTATCAACCTGTCTAAATGTCTGATGGGAGGGTATGAAGAAGAGTGCCCAGTGACAGGACAAGAGGCAATGTGCACAAATGGAAATTCATTAAATTCCATCTGAACAGAATAAAACACTTTTTTCCTCTGAGAATGGTTATACACTATCACAGATTGCCCACAGAGGTTGTGAAGTCTCCGGCTGTGGAGATACTCAGTATGTGACTGGACTTGGACCTAAGCAACCTGTTATAGCTGATCATGCTTTGAGCAGGTGGGTTGGACTAGATCATTTGTAGAGGTCCCTACCAACCCAAAACATTCTGTGATTCTATTAAAAAATAATAATAATAATTTGTGCCTGGCACATGTTTATGGAATGATCTGTGCTTATAATCATTAGCGCGGTACAATAGGAGTAGGTCTAAGAAAGTGGCACAACTGGTGTTTGGGGAACATGTATCTCATGTGGGTGGGCGGCCTATTTCTAGTCTGATTCCATGACCTGACCAGTTAACAGCTTTCAGTTAATGGCTGAAGAATACTAGGTGATCTTTTGGAATGCTTCATCACTCCATTTCACTTAATCAAAGAGGAATTTATTTTATGTTGTCCAAAACCGTTGCATGGCACAAAGCAATGATCATCAAAAATGACTAAGCTATTTGCTTCAGAAGTGCTTTCCTGACCAGAAATAAAATACTAGTGCCAATTCAGGAGGTAGAGAGCTGTTAGTTACTTATTATTCTATGACTAACAATGTAGATGTTGCCCGCCATACTGTGTGACAAATACTGAGCTGGGACTATTTCTTTGTCAATGTTGAACTGAGGCTCTGACTCTGCCCTTCACCCAGCTGAAGGAGCTGTGAATATGACGTGTATGAGATTGAATAAGCATACAGCTAGTGTGTAAGACAACATGAATGAACAGGTCTTAATGGTTTAGATTGTGCTTTGGTAGGATATTTTGTAAGTATCTGAGGTAATTCCCTTGTGCTTCACAGTTTTACCTCTGCTATTTAATAATTCAGACTATTCTGTGTCATCTGTCATTCATGTAACTGTGCTACAAAACTTAAGAGCTGAAGGGGATAGAACCTTCTCATATCTACTCTCTACCAGCAGAATCTGGGGCGAGATTGCATAATATTACTAAGACCCTGAGGGCTGATACATCAGTAGGTTGTGTTGAGGCTAGGAAATAAAATTGGTGGGATAATACTTTTGCCCTAAGGAGGATACAGTCTAAAGTCTCTTTCCTGCAAACAGCTCTACACATGAACAGGCATCAGATGCAGAGTGCGATCTGCAGGATCAAAATTAATAATCAAAAAGGAAAGCAAGAAAATACTAAGAAGCCTGGAGAAATCATTATTAATGTTAATTTCTTAAACATTATTAAAAAGTTCAGTTTCATTAAACCCTTTTCTTTTCAGTGGTCTTATATGGAAATATTGAATATATGAATTGAGTGTATTTGTATTTAAAAGAAAGTATAATGTTACAGTCATTTTTGATGAGGATTGTCGAATACTTTTAGGAACCATAAAGGAGGCTGTTAGACAAAGTAAACACTAAAATTACTAAAAGCACATACCTATACATTAGCTAAAAATGTTTTTATCTTAGTCAGTCTGCTGCATTACCTTCTATTAAATCTGAAGTGGTCTGTTCCTTGTTGTGGCATGTGTGCTAGATTTACACAGATAAAACTTTCCCCAGCCATTTCTTCAGTGACTACAGGAGGTGATTTAAGAAGGAATCACTGTGTTTGTATTGGAAAGTAATCTATTTGCCATACTATGGTCCCAGCAAGGGTTCTGATCTCCTGCAATGATGTACGATGGCTCTGTAATATGGGCTACTAAGGGGAAAATACCAGAAACTTTCCAAACTCAAACACTTTCCAAAACCATGTATCAGACTTTAGCTAGGGGAGAAGCTTATGCAGGGTTTAATCCAGCACATCAAACTAGGGTAGACATAGGACGTTGGAAAAAGAAGACTTTGGCAGAAATCAGTACCAAATATAAGCTTTTGTTTTGATGTTTAAATTTAAGATGTGCTAAACATCTTGAAAACAATTATTGGTGATTAGTTCAATCTGCTGGTTCCTGAAAGATGCAGATGGTACAGCACTAATAACAGTAATTACAGTTCAGATACTTTAAATCCACTTGCAATGTACGCACTTTAAAAACTTTTATGAATAAGCGAGATTAAAAGTGTCTGTGCAAAAATAAAACTCCTCTGTCCTATATCCTGTTTAATAGAGAACTTAGCTGAATATCCTTATAAATTAGACACATTAAATAAGAATTAATGTGTATGAGATATGCATAGAACATGCATGTATAAAGAGAATGGACTCCTTAGTACAATTTCTTTTCTGCATGGAGTTTGTAATGACTATAAACACTGCATTGATGCAAGAGACTGAACACTTTTTATTGTGATTTATAACAATGTAAAAATGTTCTCATCTGCTATACTGGGTGCTGTTATTTGATGTAACAATTCAAACAACATCAGCAGAATGAATGTGAGGTGAATAAGACTTCTGCAAAAATATCACATTAAAGAGGAATGAATCACATCTCTTTTTGGGAACGATTTCATTCTCAAAGAGTTTTCCTTCAAAACCTGAACAAATAAAAGGCCTAAGTGCTTAGGCTGAAACACATGGGTGGCCAGATTTGACCACAGAACAAGATGATGCAATCTTAATAAAATTTTTGTTATAATAATGACAAAATCAAAGTCACCACTACTTGAATATACATAGGTTTAAGATCACAGATGTACAAATGGAAATTGCTGATTCAGTGTTCTTTTTAATTGGTGTCAAAGATCAAAATAAGGTTTTAGCAGGGTATATGTTTGTTGTAGCACAATATGACAATGAGGCAGTAAGACAAGTAGGACAGGAAAACATTTTATAAATTTCTGCCTAATAATATACAGACATTGGTTGAGGGAAGTACCAGCAATGCCCAGAACCAAGTCAGAAACAGAAAAATGTTTACGAAGAACACCCTCAAAGGAAACATAAGCTATTAACTTTAAGAGATTGTATTCAGGAATAGGAATGTATTGTAACATATTTTACATATTATCATGTGTTTACTATATAAGCATGCAGCAAATAATAATTTCATTTAAACAATTGAAATATCAATATTTCAAAGGCATTTTCATGAGGTTATGTATGTTTTCTGCTTAATGTCATAAGTAAATGGGTCTCAAACTATTCTATCAAAGTAAGCCATTTAATTATTTATAAGGTATTCTTCAAATAGGAAACAACTGTGTTGTCATCTATATGGTTTTTTTCATATTTTTTTCCTTATAAATGCTGATGGAAATTTTAGGGTACCTACAATGATATAAATAGCAGTGCAGTAAGCATGGAGGAAACTGTTTCACCGTGAAGCTTCTGTTTGTCACTTCGCAGCTGGATGCTTCATGGGTGGTTTATCTTATCGGTAATTTAGCCTCAACAGAAAAGGCTTATTTTTGCCTGCTGCATTTCAAGTTATACTTTATCTCTGACCTCAGGTTGACTCAGTAGTTACCTTTTTTCTCCACAGCAGATGGTTCTAAATTGTTGAACATACACAACTTGGCTTTACATCATTTTGTGATAAAGCATAAATGTTACTAGCACTGACAATAAATGCGGCATTCTGTGTCTACAAATGTGAAAATACTTGCCTGATTTCAGGCATATGCAGTGACTCTGGTTCAGTAGTTGTCCATGCACGTAAGTTATCTAACCCCTTTTGTTCACACCCAATTAATGCATGTTCTGCTTTTCACTGAGGGAAAGGGTACTGTCTCCATTTCACATACAGTTTCACTGAGGTAAGGAGAACCCTACCGACTTGCCTGAGGACATAAAATGATACAAAAAACCACCATTGCTAAAAGTACTTTTAAATACTACTATTATTTTTTATTATTATTAATGATCACTTTTAGTAGTCAGAATCTTCTCCCAAGTGCTTTGCAGAATTTTTAACTACATACACCAAAGTGTGTGTGTGCATGCGTAAGGAGTTTCTATGTGTATTTATATTCATGGTTCTTTTGAATTTGAACAGGGCTTTTCTTGCACACATCTAGTACATTTTGCATTCCAGGGGAATTTTCCCAAACTATAGAAAAAATGTGCTTTAACATCATAGAGGTAATATTGTTCCTGCAAGAAAAAAAACGATCCCCCCCAGAAAACAAACAAAACCCCCAAAAACCAAAACCCACAAGCAAACAACAAAACAATAAATGAAGTTAACAGTGATAAAAATAATTTGACTAAAAATGTGAAATAGGATCTATCTCAAAGTGTATATAAATAAAATACATTGGTACCTTATGCAAGCATATAGACTATTAGTACTCAAATAAAATCCGAGATCAATTGTGAAAATTTCTTCACGTGGGCCTGAAATGTATTCTCACACGTCTTTATATAAGAAGCATACATATAACATTTTTGAAATATTTTTCTCATCATATGCAAACTGACAATTATTTTAATCAGCTGGTATTGGCTAAAGCAATATAACTTTTTGTTCAAAAATGTAAGGAGTTAAAACATTGGGGAAATAAGCTCTTATTGCTAGTAACTTTCACATAAGTATTGTGAGTTATTAGAACCCAGTCAGGATACAAACATAACATATGAATGTATCTAAATCACTATGTGACACTGGAAAGAATTATAGGACCTGAACACTTTTATTGTTTCACTTTTGACCACGCAGGTGGCAAGCAAAGGGTACAAATATCCTGCCTTCCATGTGGCTCCAGTACACCTGTGCACTAGGAATGTGTAAGTCAGCTGCAGGAGGGAGAAATAAGAAGGAAAATAAATCGGTTCTCCAATGTAGAACTGTGTTTCTCAAAGGCTGAGTGTCGAGGTGCACAAAGGAGATATAGCAGTAGTGGTCAACAATGTTGCCATTTTAGAAACAGGGTAAATAGTAAATTAATTACAAATACATGGTGACTGAGAGCATAGGTACCACTGAAGACACTGAGTAATTTTGATAGAGGTGAAGTAGGGGAAAGAGGAAGACAATAAGAAAGAGGACCCCCAAGGAGGAGGCATCCTGAAGGAATTTAGTTCAGAAAAAACTGGAAAACAAAAAGAGACCAATATGCAGCTCAGACAAAAGGTAGAAGTGGTAAAAAAAAAAAAAATTCAACAAAAACTTGAATGTATAAGAGATGTAGCATGATGCAGAACAATCCATCAAGCAACACAAATGTCCTTGTGATTTTTTCTTCCTGAATAACAAACCTCCTAAATTTGAGCTTCTACAGCAACTTATTTACTCTTTAATATAAATATCCTTTCAAGACAATATCTATTTGTGAAAAACCTGAGATGATGGCAGAATCTATCAAATCTAAGGAAAAAACAAACCTTACTCCTCATTCTTACTGCTGCTTTACTATTACCTTTTGTCCTAGTTTCGACTAGGATATAATTAATTTTCTTCTTAGTAGCTGGTACAGTGCTGTTTTGGATTTAGTGTGAGAATAATATTGATAACAGACTGATGTTTAAGTTCCTGCTAAGTAGTCCTTACCCTAAGTCAAGGACTTTTCAGTTTCCCCTGCTCTGCCAGCAGACATGTGCACGAGAAGCCGGAGGGAGCAGGGCCAGGACAGCTGACCCGAAGCGGCCAAAGGGGCGTTCCATACCATAGACTGTCATGCTCGGTATATAAACCGGGGGGAGTTAACTGGGGGCCACTGATCACTGCTGGGGTCTGGCTGGGCATCAGTCAGAGGGTGGTGGGCAATTGTATTGTGCATTACTTGGGTTTTATTCTTCTGTCTTCCCTTCCTCTTCATTACAATTTTTTTTTTATTATTATTATATTTTATTGCCATTACTAAACTGTTTTTATCTCAGCCACAGGCTATACCTTTTGCTGATTCTCCTCCCCAGCCCACCGCAGGGAGTGGGAAGGAGTGTGCAAGCAATTGCATGGTACTTAGTTGCTGCCTGGCGTTAAACCACAACTCTCCTCTACCTAATTCCAGAATTCAGGAAAAGAATTATTTAACATAACATTAACCCAAGTTAACTAATAAAATTTGAATACCTCATGTCATTTTCCTCTTAAATATAAACAGAACATCTGTGCTGAAATATAAGAGAAAAGCTTCTGTAGAAAATCATGACTTTTTTAAAATGGCAAACCTTGTTTTGCAAGTAAAAGTGTACAGAAACAAGCAAGCAATGAAGCTTACATCCACATGAGATCAGGACTTATTCTGTGGTGCTTCTTTCCAAGGAGCAGATTAATGTACATTTTTTCTCAGGTATTTCTTCTCACTTATGATTTTAGCATTTTACTTTTGTTACAATATTAAACATCAATCTCTTTCAAGCCGTCTATTGGATCCACAATATGTTTGGAAAACAAACAAGGTATTCTGTATTTTTGCATTGTAATTTATTCACTTATTTGGACATAGAGCTAGATATCAACCCTTTTAACATTAAGTTGGGGTGTTCTTTTTTTCTCACACCAAGACATTGCTTTGTCTTTAATATATACTTCTCATTTCTGCAGGGTCCTTCTTATTCCAGTCACACTTACCCTCCCCAATTGTCTTTCTCCTGTCTAATCAGCACAGTAGAGTTCAACCTCTAGCCTGCCTAGTGAGCACCTATAGAAACCATATATAAAGTACACGTAGAACAATATCTTAACAAAATACTCATGTTCTGAATGTTGCCAGTCAGTTCAGAGGCTCAACTCATTTGAACACCCAAATGCAAAATAAATTTCCCACAGGCTTGGTGCAATTCTCAGAGTGTTTTAAGTTCAATCCTCAGTATGGACTAAGGCGATGGTATCTAAAGATTAGAAATTATGAGAAGTTTGTTTATGATTGTTTGTAAGAATGGTGGAAAGGTTTACTGCAGTTCTAATTAAAAAGAAAAAAAAAGCCTTGGATTAGCCTTGTTTTGTTAGACTGCTGTGACATTTGTTAGGTATCTGCTTCATAGTGCAATATTTTATTTGGCTTTACTTTAGCATTTATGCTATATCTTCCACTAGAAATACACAGTTTATGTCTTTAATGAAGAAAGATTTATACAGCTCACTGAAAACAGACATAAGCTAATGGAATGGCTTTTTTCACATCTGAAAAATCATGGGGTTTTGGTCAGTACATTCATCATCATTTTAGATACATTTTCCATCAATATTCCGTTTGCATGAAATTTTAGGATGTTGAACAGTAATCAAAGTGGTGAGTAAAATATTCAATCACTCTCACTTCAATTCCTTTACTTGAGAAACTATCCAATAGATGATATGTCTCACTGCCAAGAATATTTTCATGGTACTGAGCTTAAATTTTCCTTTTAAAAATTAATTCTCACATATGGCCCCTTTCCATTACATGATAACACACACACAAACTTAAAATAACAAATACGATTACCTTTCAAATATTTATATTTATTTATGTAGTTGATTTAGGTATTTATCCTGAAAGAATTTATGCATCACAGAGATTTTCATTTACAAGTAAACTAGGAATCAGTCAGAAAGATTACACAGTGCAAGATTTCCCTGTGTGCTACCCAACAAAGCATCCTGTGTGAATGTAGGCAACTTTTTCAGCATTTTGTACCTCTTTTGTTTAATCGATGTCTAGTGAGTGGGTTGTCATGTTGTGCATCCACTTAAAACTTCCGGGACTAATTCTGACATTTCTAGAGGCTTCCATAAGGCAATTAATAATTTAGAATGAAGGTTAGAAGTGGCAACACACATGGTTTTATCATTTGTTTAACTAATTTCATTATGTAAGAATAATTTTTTAGGCTGATTAAAAAACAGAAGTCATATGATCTCTTTTCCTAAGAAAGTACTCAGATTGACTTACTAATTGTATTCATTGTTTTGAATATCCTTCATATGCCTTTCTATTCCTCTCTTTAAAGGGAAATATTTCAACGTTTTTCCTATTTTTATAATAATAACCACTTTCATTAAGAAACTATTTTGTGTGTCTTTAAAAAAAAGATGCACCACAAATGTATGTATCTGAACACACATAGCAGTGTTCAGACATCAGTTATATCTGTTGTCCACTTGTGGTTTGTGGGTTGTTTTGTGGGGTGTTTTGGGGTTGTTTTTGCACCCAACTGAAAAAAAAAAAAACCCACCATATATATGTATATATGTATATATGTATATATGTATATATGTATATATGTATATATGTATTTATGTATATATGTATATATTTAAATTTATATATTTATATTAATCTTTTCTTTTTTTAACACTGCTTCATGTCTCAGATATTAACCTTCTCTTGTTCACATTGTGGAAAGCAGCCTAAAAAACAAAAATACTAGGTTGCCTAGAAATATAGGTAGTTTCCTACCCGAAACTGCACCTTTCACTCTGTCATTATTACCCCCATACCTGTAAAGCAGGACTGGCCAGGAGCAGGATTCATATTACAAGTAATAACTTTTTTCTGCTCATTTCAACACTAAAATTTGTTTCTACCTTTTCCTCAAGGTAGTATATAGCATCCATAGGCACTAGGAGTTCACGAGGACATCTTCTGTGTGGCTGGATTGGCACGGCACATCCCCCAGAGCCCTGCAATTCTGTGCCAGTTGGGTGGGCTGCTGGGAGAGGGAGCCGGAAGACCGGTGTGTTGTGGGGTCCCCAGGTCACACCTGCTGGTTTTTAATGCCTTTCAGTAGCTTATGCACCAAGGAATAGGTCCTGCCAATTCCTACTAGTTAGCACAGCTTCCAGGCAGGCATCCTGTGGAAAAATATCTCTGATCTCTGCAACAAGATACCTTTTGTAATTACATTGTTACTATTTTAATGTATGTAAATAATGCAGGAATTTTGGATTAATCTCTCCACGTCCAGCTCAGCTGCATTGATTAATGCTCAACAACTTTTGAATATCATATCTAACTGTCATCAGGAAAAACAATCTGATGATATGCAATTTACAGACAGATTTTAAAGTTTTAGATTTATGATTGAGTTTCTAACTTTCCTTTAATATCAAACTACACATCCCACTTCTAAAATGCCCCTGCACCTTTTTTTCTTCTTGATTTGCAATATTACACAGTGAAAATCTTTTATGTAAGGTACTCCAATAAGTGTTAATCCCTTCAAATCCTCTGTTTCACCCACCCACACACATAGGGCCCAATTTGCTGTGGTTTCATGCATCGTTTGTTCCTAAAATCTGCAGAGATTCCACAAAAGTGCTTAATGCAGCAAAATCTGCAAAGCTTAAAAGAGTCTTACTCATTATAGTACATTCATTCTATGCAATTTTTTTATCTTTAATTAAGTACTATCAAAAAAGCAAGCTTTCTTTACTCTCCAAATGACAGGGGTGTTTCTTAGTCTTAATTTATTAAATCAGTATGCCCTAGTTAGAAAGCAGTCTATTATTTTAGGATAGGTAAGTACAACAAAATTTTAGCTACATGTAGATTGTGATCCGAAATATACTATTATTATTTTTCCCGGTGCAAACACATAATTTTTTAAAATGTATTTTTTGAAAATATGTTTCAGTGTTTTTAATGTAGATGTCACTAAATGAAATCCTAAGTCTTAGCTTTGCCTACATAGGTAGTGTAGATAAACCATATCTAATAAAATGGCTCTTGAAGGCTGTACAAATTGAAAAGACACAAAGCGTTAACCAATCTGAAACAGAATTTTTAGCTGTGAAACTTATAATAATGCAAGACTTATGGAAACTCATAAACGAGATCCAGAATATTTCCTTACTGCCTTGCATAGCTGATTGCAACAAAGTCTCTCATTGCAGAACACCATTGCATTTGACCATGACATTTTGACACAGCTCCTGTGATAATCTATGTTGATTAATGTGAATGTGATACATTAAAATATAAGCTTTATTTAATAGAAATGTAAGTATATTATTTTATAAAAATAAATGACAGTACCAGAAAATGTCAGGTATATTAAACAACATTTTCCATTTTAGAGCCTTCAGTCTGTGAAAATAAAGTAATTTTGCAGAGCAAAGTGGGTCAGAGGCTGATGGGGAAAGTATCAGAATATTGAGATACCTACACACCATCCTCTGTTCCTGTTTATATTTTGCATGATTACATTCCTCATTGTCCTTTTATCTTTACCCCATGCTAAGGTCAGGTTTCTGCCTTCAGAAAGAATACAGAGGTTTGTTCCCTGAATTTTCGAATACAAAAAGTAAAAAAAAAAAAAAAAAAAAAAAAGTCATTAATACAAAGAAAAGGGCTTTTCATTACTAGCACCTAATTGAAATGATTCTCCAGAGCATTATATTAAAGACAATTTAGGTCAGGTCTGCATTTACCAATGTGGATCTTATTTTCAGTGTTGTACCATACGCATGTTGAAATTCATATTCTGTGCTCTGGCTTTCCATTATTTGAATGAAGTAGCCCTTCTTATTTGTAGTTTAATTTAATGACAGCATGTCCATTACTTCTTATCATAGGCTATTTGTCATATTTTAGCAGGTCATAATAACAGACTTTTTAAGTGGAGGTTATGTTTGGCATCCAGACTGTTTCAGAGGTTATATAATAATTTCCTTTTTCCTTGATGGCTACGCTTGGGTTTATGGCCTGAAAATGTATTTTACTCTGGTTTACTTTCTAGGGTGGGATGGTAAAGCTGGAGGTGGACCTGTAGGCAAAGTTTTATACGTATAAAATTAAACAGAAGCTTTGGCTTTATGTTGGTTTTAATGACAGGGTAGAGAAGAAAATAATTTCATTTGAGGGACTGGGAATTTCTAACTTAACATAAAGCATTTTTCAGTGGTAAAATTTATTTTTTTTAGGTTGGGAAAGCAAAATGAATATATTAAAGTGGAACAGGAGCTGAAGGTCAAGGGGTAAGCTGTTGTTGCAGCACATCTCAAGCTGAAAATCAGTCCTGTTGATCTGTGCCATAGAGTAGAGGGAAAGCGGAGCTAAAGCAGACCCTAATATTAGAGGAAGGTCTTAAGAAACTAGATGCCTAAATATTACCTAAGATTTTTCTTACATAGTGTTATTCTGTACGCTTGAAAAGCATTTAAACATCAACGTCTTCATCTTAGAGGTCCTGCCACATGCTAGGAGGTACAAGGATTCTGAATTTTCTTGCCCTAGGACATAAAAGATTACCTGTAAGCAGGAGCTCCTGGTTAGGATCCTGACTCTCTCTAGCATGCTTATACTGGGTTAAAAAGGCTAGAGCAGTGTGAAGGAAGCATAATATTTCTAGTTTTCCTAGGGTGGCCTTCCTTAGGGCTGTCAAGAACTCATCTCTTGACAAGCTTTTTTGTACTTCCTATCATAGGGAACAGCAGAAGGACAGAGCCTCAAGAGGTATCCAAGGCCCCTGTAGGCCACCCAAAGGAAGGTGCCATAAATAAGTCCAACCCCTACAGCTGCCTCAGTATAAGCCTGGGACCAGGGGTGTTCTGTAAATATTAAAGTTTATCTTCTATTCAAGCCCAATGTCTTGGGTTGGTTTTCTTTCCATGTTATAATATGGATTTCTTTCCATATGTAATACTAATACTAATACCAACATTAATCATCATCATCACCATAATGTAGTGCCACAAATTTGTCTACTAAGGTAATTAAGGCTGTGATTTGTCAAAAGCTGTTGTTTTCTAATCCCGTAAATGCTATTGTATTCATAGAATCACGAATGGTTTGGTTTGGAAGGTACGTTAAAGATCATCTAGTTACAATCCCCCTGCCATGGGCAGGAACACCTTCATCCACTCACAGGGAGATTACCGATTAAATCCCAGGTATTAATATTTCTTGGTTTATTTAATGAACACAGAAGTTTCCTTCCATCATTTTTAACTCATTTACAGTGACACTTCCTCACCTGGCAAGAAGCCCTTTCAGACAGTACATCACAAGAAAATTTCGAGAGAAAGATGCTGTATATTTATGGCAGAGGGTCAATAAAAAAGAATTATTGTCAGTCCTGTTGTTCATCTTCAAGGAAAACACCAGCATGCTTGTGACAAAAGAGGACTAATTTTTCTGCTTCTAAAACAAGCAAGCAGCAAACAATAGTATTAATTATTCTAACTTATTTGCTCATTAATTTATTTTTGGAAGAAAAGTTGGTTAATTATAGGAGAAATATGGGAACGGCATAGCGGACAGACGTTTAGATACATAATAATTCAATGAAAACTGTATCAAAAATTAAATTAAAAAGAAATCACCTTAAGCCTTTGCCCTGTCTTTCAAAAAATTATATTGATCATCATCTTCAAAAATCCCCTATTGGGGTCAGCCTCTGGAGCACACATAGCTTTTTTATTTAACATTTTAGCACATCAGACATTCATTAAAAGAATGATCAAGTACAACTTCCTGTTTAATACACATCATAGAACTTATCTAGAAATTGCTGAATCTTTTGATACCATGCTGAACACATAACTTTCAGGTTGACAAGGGCCAATTTTTCACTCCCAGCTTTAGCAGTCTACATTCAAAATTGAGTTTTAACTTAGGATTCTCTTCTTCTCATATTCTCATAAGTAAATACTATAATGAAAAAATTACACTCCTG
Organism: Falco biarmicus; assembly: GCF_023638135.1. Taxonomy (NCBI): domain Eukaryota; kingdom Metazoa; phylum Chordata; class Aves; order Falconiformes; family Falconidae; genus Falco; species Falco biarmicus. The sequence goes on along the minus strand of NC_079293.1, from coordinate 3,364,562 downwards.
AAATTAATATTTCTCTCCCATATGCTAAAGACAAACCCTACACTGCTCACTTGGACTAGCAGTATAGCTAGATGTCGTAGTGTCTAACTCTTCTGAGGTGTGTTTTCAAGCTCCTTGTTATTACTACACCATTTTTTACTGGATTTAGGAGCCAGCAACTGTGAAAGAAAAAATTCAGGGAAGATATGCTACATCTCCATAACATCTGTTTGATTGAACAAAATGTACTGAACTTCATTAATCTCTCATTATAATGCTTTTTTTTTTCCACTTTCCAAATCAATCTTGGATGTCTTTGTCAATGCTTTTCAATTTGTCTTAAACATTTTAAAATATAGACACCAGAAACAGGCATACCATTCCATTAACAGCCTTTTTTCTGTCATCCTAGGAAATTAATCTGGAGCAACGAGAAGCATGAAACACTCCCTAGCCCCCTCCTGCCTGACTGCCATGTGACTTGTCTCTTGGACGGACTGAGGGCTGCTTGTGAGAAACCAGGAATAGCGGCACCTTGGCAGAAGACCAGTTTTCATGATGACTATTACATGTGCTCCTGAGGACATACTCTGGACACACCAGAACTTTGCCCTACCCCCAGCTTGTCCTCAGCAGGCATTGTAGACATGTATAATTATGCCATGCTTTGCTCCTAAAGATGGTTTACTGCTAAAGAGAGGGACCTCTGCGTCTTCCGCATCCTCCAGCCCCCACCATTATAGTCATTCTGATTTCCTCACTCATCCTGGTAATTTCTCTTCGATAAAGTAACAAAGGTACCCCAGACACTATGGTTATAGCTTGTCCACATTAGAGTGAAATTTTTTTAGGTCTGGAGATTAGTCACTCATTTTCTTCAACCAGCTGTACTATTATTCACCCAAGACTTACATCAATACACCAAAAATCAATGTGTCCTGAGCCATTACCCAAAAATGTTCCCTCTTAGTCATTAGTTAGAGACACACATTTCATTTTTATATTGGTCCTGCAGCATCATTTCTGGATGTGTCTGTACAACCCGAGCAACCATTAGAGAAGAGAGTAGACAAGGCTATCAGACAACCATATTTGCAGTCAGCAAATCAGATTTATATATCAGCAAACCTTAAGTGAATCTATATTCCTCTTAAGACAGAGAATGATAATTCTGTACATATTATATGAAGTTTTTCTCCAATATAGTGAAAATTTTCACAGAATCAAAACATGATTAAGGTAGGAAGGGGTGTATGGAGACTGCCTAATCTAACTCCTGCTCAGAGCAGTGTCAGCTAGCACAGGCTGCTCAAGATTGTGTCAAGTCAGATTTTGAGTATCTCCAAGCACTGAGATGTCACAACATCTCTGATGTAGCGATTAAGATAAGTTAGACCTAGTTGACAACTTTGGTAGCATATAAGCATTAGTATCCACACTGCCTTTTAGTCCCAGACTGCAACAGCTGGGCAAGCTGTTCCAGTGTTCAACCAACCTCAGTTTCAGAGTTTAAATTGATTACTCTTTGTTTTGTGTTTGGGGTTTTTTTTTTGTTTGTTTGTTTTGTTTTGTTTTGTTTGTTTGTTTGTTTTTTTATAATAGATGTTTCAAGTCATGTCCATTGCCTATTGTTCTGTCACTGGACACCACTGAGAAGGGTCTCACTCCCCACCACCAGGAGGGAAACTGTTCTTTATTTTGTGAAATACTATCATCACCTAAATCTTAATTTTGGTTTTAAATCTGAAATACACAGCAATAGCCTTCTAAATCCCTGACAGTATTGAAAGCAATTGGCCCAGTTTACAGTTCCAGAGAGCTACAGATCTTCTTCAGCTCACAATAGCTTCTAGCATAACCATATCAAAGACTTTTAAAAAGTCAAATAAATTAAGGCAGTTCAGGAGGGACAAAGGCTGTGCAACTTCTTAGACAAATCACATGGGTTTGATGACAGCCTCAATATTCTGTTTTTGCCCTTTTTTTAAATCCTCTTCTAAAGTGAACAAGAAGTCCTGGCCCAGCTCCTGAAATGCTCCCTGTTTCTTGCATCTACCTGCTCTGGCAAGCAGCTGGGGTCTGAAATCTGTCTGGAATCCCCTCTGAACTGCTCACTTGCTTCTAGAATATGTGGCTTAGAAAATCAGGGAGTGAGGCAGAAGTTCTCAAGGCTGAAGGCTATGAAGACACTCAGCAGAAGAAAGCAGAGGATGGCTTTTTTATGGACCTACTTTAGTCTACAGGCTCTTCAGGGTCCACAGTGCTCAGGAATCCCTGTTGTTCATTGGAAGAAATTCTACTCCAGGTGGCTTTGCAAGAGAAGGAGAATCAGGACTTCATCCTGTGATTTACTAAAGCCTTTTCAAGTGTCCAGAGGGTTGCAACACTTTTCTGTACCAGCAATTCCAGAGCTGCCTTTACATCTCCCAACAAATCTGTGAATTTTTTTTTGGTTTTCAGTATTTCTGGAATAAATAGCAACACCACTCTCACTGCCAAAGATCCCAACACACTGGTGAAACACATAGTAGCAACATTGCTACTCACCAGCAACTGTGGAGTCAATGTCTGATGGAGCCAGCTCCCTTGGGTAACAGTATAATTCTCCATCACGTTCTTGCAAAGATTTGCACAGACCCTGCTGACTAACTTAATTTCAGGTATCTATCACCCTAGAAATATCTGGTGGGGTGACAACTCTGACCTATCTGAAAAGAAACACTCTGTCACTATGGATCTTTTTTGAGGCCACTGCCTTATTAGCCTCTCCATCCAAACACTGCATATCACTTTAGAAGGCTTTAAAACACCTTTCTGGTTCTTTTCTGTTATAGAAGCATGTCTGGAAACACATTCATGCTCAGTTTGCTGCATTTTATCATTCTTTTGTTTTGTCCTAATGAAGAACAGCCAGAAGAAAAGGTAAGGAATCCATATGGGCTGACATGTCCAAGCTGACAGCTCATTAAGGGCATAAACTGGAGAATCCTCCCCAGGCTGATGTGCATGGATTGATTTGTTGTGTTTAGTAGCCCTTGATGGACTTCACACTAAATGTTGCAGCGGTGAATTCCCTGCATCGTCCATTTTCCCTTATGGATTCCACACCTTGGCTAGAAGATAGTTCTTACTGTACGCATTCTCAAATAAACTTCTGGTAATCCACCTGGCATGCCACAGACCAATTTCCAGCATGAAAATGTGGAGAGGACATTATCAAAATATGTAAGGGTTCATCAAAATATCTCACTTATATGATAGAGAAATTGAGAACTGATTTGAAGGAGCTTTTCTGTCCCAGAATAATGATTCTGGTTCATTTGTGATGATGATTTCTCTTTTCTCTACTTTGGTTTTTATATTCTGTTCTGAAGGTACGTGGCTGCTACACATGAACTGTAAATAAATACCTGAAAAAAGGTCCTCAGCATAACTAAAACATGTAATCTTAAATACTTCCCATCCAGTCTCAAACCAACAGCTTAAGTGGTTGCTAAATCTGTTTATGAAAGCTTTCAAGACAGGGTAAAACTGATATTCTGCTATAAAAAAATGACCATTCTCAAATATAGCTTTCCATCATAGTTTATGAAAATAATAAAAACAAAATAATGCTTGATCATACCTACACTGACTATAAATAAACTGTGAAATAAGCTTTTATAAATTTTGGGCTTTATTTGGTTTCTTCCCCCCGCCCCCGAGTTGGTTTCAAAAATATGTTGGCATCAAAAGTGAGAAATCATGGGGTTTCCATGGTAGCCAAGTATGCTGAGTACCACATCAGCTGTCTTTGAACTTCAAATGTATTTTAAGCCTTATTCAGCCATCCTCTTTAAGATACTGGCTGTCTTATCCATATCCCTTCTCTGGTTTAAGAACATGTTGTAGCCAGTGATAGAGTTTACTAAAAAATGAAGAAAGCACGTCATATTCTATTTTGTTCTGTCACACAATTTTTTAAAGATTTTTTTTTTAGTTACTGTCTATGCTGTTGCTCTACCTGTGCTGTTGAATATGTTTGTAAATGACCTGAAAAGTGAGCAGCAAGTTGACAAAGTCTGCTGATGACACTAAGTTTTTCAAGGTAGCTCATACAGAATTGCAAAAAGGCTTTAAAAACTGAGCTCCTGGGAGTAAATGTCTAATTAAATCAAGTGCGGGTAAGTGTCAAGTGATGCACTTTGCCACACGTGGGAAGGAAAACAATAATAATTTCACATACAAAATAGTGGGCAGATGATTAACATTTGCACCAAGACCTTAAAGAATGTTCAGTGAAAGCATCAGCTTAGCACTCAGTAGGGGCCAAAAAGGGAAATCAAAGGTTAGGGACTATAATGAAAAAGAGAATGTGAGAGATCACAGGAATATTCTTCCTTATAAATCTGTGTTCATCTATATCATGAGTACTGTATATAGCTGTGATGACTTCATGTCATAATAAATACCTGGAAAAGATTCAGTGACGGGCACCAGGAAATATCAAAAATATGGAAGAACTTTCAAAGAGGAATAATCAATTAAGCTAGGCATCCTCATTCTGCAGAAGAGACAGCTAAGAAATATTGTTATAGAGATTCACAAATGCATGCTGCGTGGAGAGGCTGAGAGATTCATTGTTTGTTTATTGCGCCTTTTGAATCACAAGAACAAGTGAGCATTAACTAAAGACGTAGGTTCTAAACAAGACTGAAAAGATGTTCTCCATACTGCTGTAGCAGAGCTGTTGAACTCCTTGTCAATGGATTCTGTGGACTTCATTGGACTCAAGGAAAGGTCTTTATGCTAAAGAAATCCACTGAGGGTTAATAAATATGTAAAATAATATACACATCTGGCTTGGGAAGTCCCAGTACTCAAACACTAGGCTGTAATAATATAAATGTGAAGTATCTTATATGCTTGCCTTGGTCTTAAAGTTCTCCCTGTTTTCGCTTCTGGTCACCATTAACTTCTTATGCTCCTATATTCTTAATCATGAGTGATGTAACCCATGACTGAAACAATTTTTTAAATATGGGAAACATATGAACTATTACAAAAAGGACTCAGAACTCCACTGAGAAGCAGCACAAGTTCACGAGAGTAAATGACATAGAACATGACTGTAAAGTTAGATCTGCAGTTGTTATAAAACCCCCAGTCTTTTAATAATAATTGCTACAACTGTTTAATTGTCAGTCCCTGTTAGGGCCCTTTTGACCCTAAATGAAGATTTGGCCCCACTTTTTTTTTTTTTTTTTTTTTTTTTTTAATAGAATTTATTTCTATCCTAAATAATTGGAAATGGTGTGGTACTGTGGGTTCCAATCTGATCAACCAAATTTGAATTATTCAGGAATTATTTCTGAATGGAGTTTAAGATATTAGGACAATATGTTCATCTTCTGACAACCCTTTTTTATCCATTTTATACATTTGCATTTTGCAACAAGAATTGACCAAATCCAGAAGAATGACATTTTTATGTGTTAGAATAAAACTAATGATTCAACACCTACTTCTAAAGAGATTAAGTGTACTATGATAGCTAATTTGGAGTAAAATTCAATTAAATATTCTTTACATGTTTCAGAAGGGTAATGTATCAATTCTAGCAATCAAATTGTCAGTTGATATATACTCAGCAGAAATAAAGATTAACACATTGGACGTCTTAAAGAAGGTTCTGTTTTGAACTACCTCCTCCCACCCAAAATGCAGGTAATAAGGTTCTGTAATTCATAAGTAATGAGGCAGTATTGGAAGGAGATGTTCTTTGCTTATCTCAGTAACCACTTTTTCCTTTGTGGTTTGTTTTTTGGTTTTTTTTTTTGGGGGGGGGTGTTTGGTTTTTTTTTTTTAATAAGTGGTTGTAGCAGAAAGATCACCTGTTTAGCACTGATGTATTCACTTTTTCTGAAGTCCAGTGCTTTGGGCCACGTCCTTATGATTTTCCATCTTGATAGTGTACAAGGGCATCACAAGACTTTAAAAGACATTCCAGTTAATTCAGAGAAAGTATTGGCATTACTTAGTCATACTTTGCCATTTGCAAGACATAAATATGCTAGGCTTCAACCAGCTGCTAATGTGTGAGGTAAAATTGAATTTGGTAGAATTAACATATGTTCTTTGATGTCCTTATAACCATACCAGGCACTGAGAAAGATGTCTGACTTACAGAAGGTTTTACATTTCTAAGCTAAACTAGAGTTCTGCATGTAACAGTGAGTGTTCAGGGATATGTAACGTTCTCTGGAAATGTTGGAGTTTAATGTGACATGCCCTAGAAAAAGATTGCTCCATTAGTATAGGTTTTTCATTTAAAATGATATATAAGCAACACTATTGCTTAACAGACACACATGACACACATTTCTATGCTATCATGCATTTATGTTAGAAAAGAGAAAGCTAAAGAACTGCAGCTGGCACTGAGAGGGAAGGGCGTGGGGTTTATGGCAGTATTTAGTTCCCATGAGAACAGATTGTGGCCACAGTCAGAGACGAGCATTTGGGAAATGTCTGTCTTCTGCTAAAAGAAGTTTAATTGTATTAAACATTTAGCTTACATCTCCAGGGAACACGTGAGCAAAAATGGTATTATACCTTTTTATACAAACCAAAATGTTTGTAATGACAGCATGCTTGGAAATCCAGAATACTGTTATAATTAATTTTAACAGCATTAGTAACACTTACTGTAACTGTTATTTTGATTTTGTTAATAATTTTAGAGATTTGAAAATGGATTTCCCTCTGATTAAAACCCAGAAGATTTTTAGATCAAGAAAAATATTTTTAAATGCTTGTCTAAGTTTACACAAATAAAAAGACTTGCAAAATATTCTTCATTTGGTGATATTTTATTTCTATTTTTTTATGAGGCAGTTTTAGACCGTTTTGTAATTAATTTTTAGGAAAATAAAATTAATCTGTCAAGACATGAAAACAGCTCTTTTAGAGTCTATGTGCTGCCTATGACATTTCTTGATTACTAGGTATGGGCCTCTGTGCTCTGCATGGAGCCTTACTGAGGTGTGTTAAATGGAGAATTTAAGAAGTTGAAGATATTTTTCTGCTGACTGCTGCCTCCTCCTCCTGCTGCATGGCTGTACACTGACCCTTCCACCTCCAGCTTAGCCTTGCCACATCAGCCTGACCCTGCATCCCACCCTTTCTTGGGTGGAGGATCGGCACACATGCCGAAACGGGATACTTTCACACCACGAATATGGAGGGAGATTTGCTTCTTAATGGTAATCACAGTTACTAAAATAGTCCGTAAGGCTATGGTCTCTATGTAACCTTGCAAAGACATTCATAGGACACCTGTTCTGGATTAGACTGCTAGATTGATTTTGCAACATAGTAGTTGCAAAAAACGCTTACAGACCATTTATAGGCATTTGCAAAGGTTAAATACAGACCATGTTTGGCAAAAATACCATTCCAAAAGCTCTGTCCAAGGGAGATCTGTACACTGAGACCTGTGGGTTAGATGAAGTCTCTTTCCCTGGTCATTGGCAGTTTTGTCAAAGGAGAAGTTAATCTGATTAAATACTGTACAAAAGGTTCAGAAAGATTTTTGGTTTAGAAACATGAATTCATTTCCCAGGTGCTTAGCCCATGGTAGAGGGAGCTAAGTAAGCTCTGATGTTTTCTTTCTTTCTGTCTAGTTGTTGCTCTCTCTCTCTCTGCATAGCAGGCCTACTGTAACTTCCAGATGAAATGTAAATCATATCAACATATCCTAACATACTATTATTTCAAGATTATACTGTAAAGTGACACAACAGTTAGTGATTCCCAGTTTGCCTAAGGACATTCCCAGTTTCACTGGCTTTCATAATTGTTACATTTTATGAAACCTTTTTCATAGCCATAACCATTTAACAATTTAAAGAGATATTAAAGCTGGAGAAACCCACATACAGTGAACAGGTCTGGCAGTTCTAGGAGAGCAAAAACATTTTCTTTGAGATATGATCTAGCTTTTCAATTTACACTAAGTAAAACAATATAAGAATGCTTCATTTTAATTTGTTCCATGTGTCACTGATGAACAAAATATAAAAGGTTTTTCCATATGAGTTTATAAAAACATCCAGAGGCTTAGATGCTTCATAATATCCAGCTTTCTGATTATGTTTAATAGATTAGTAGGATTGATTCAAGGATGTATCAGAGAAATTTATTTATAACATACACAATATTCCATATCATAGCTTTTTTACATAATACATTCTCTTACCATTTATACACCTTTGTCAGAAACCTAAACCTCTTACTTGCCCATGTTGCAGTTTTTGTGGATTTCTGAAAGCAGTTCTAATTATGAAAGTGCAAGCTGTAGCAGATAACAGATTATCATATCCCACCAAACTAGTTGCATGAAAGAAATAATCTGTTGAGCAGAAGGTCTACAACACGTAAACATTAATAATTTTAATGAATAGGTAGATTATTATATTATCTTTTGTTCTATTAAAAATTAAGAACAATAAAGTAAGTAGGGTGTCAAGCAATTACCCACCAGAAACTGTTCCCAGCTACTTATTTAATTCTGGAGTTGGTCAATAGATACTCAAATCTGATCTCTTCTATTGGGTTCTAGCCTTGGCCAATCTACATTATTTTCAAGGAAATCCAGTGAGCTTTGGCATTTCCTCTTTACTGCAATAAAATTGCTATGTTTTTATTGCTTGTTTTTAAAGTTACTATTATAATTCATTGAATTTAAAGTACTTTATTCTCACTTTATAGAGCACAGTGATTAGAAAGAGGTGACATTTCTAGGGAAAAAAAATTAAATGGGGAGAACATTTTTCTAAAGTTATTCAGACCTTTAGTTCATCTGATTTACTTATTACAATGTTGAAGTGTAACAGTAAAACAAATAATTTGAAACAAAGTAGTTAAAAGGATGAAGCAGTTATGTAATGCAAATATTTAGCTTTAGAAGTGTCATGGTACATTTCTCGTTGTTTGCTTTGCTTCTCCAGGTGAAATCCAGTGGGTTACATCTCTAAATGACAGGCTGCGTATTTAAATTTCTTTCAGACATCTACATGCTCAACAAGAAGGACAACTTTATGCAAACCAAATTGTAGTTTTGGTGGCATCTTGGTAATTTCAGTGAGTTATGGTAGTACAGGAGAGAATGTGGCTGTGTAATTAGAAATTAACAGCTCTTTTGACAATTTACAAACAAGATGATGCTCCCTTTTCGTACCTGTTTTGATCTTCTAAACTCAAAAAGCAACTATTTAAACTAATAGAGATCAGTTTAGATCTGGTGGGTAAGTGCAGCTATGCACAAACAGATCTGTGAAATATAAATACATACTTTATTCCTAATCAGTTCGCATAGTAGATTTATACTTAGGCATAACTCCCAATGTGGACAATGTTATGCCTGCAGAAATAACACATCGACATCACCAGCATATCTTTAGTAGAACTTCCTATGTTGTTACACAGGGTTTAGCAGAGGAGAAAAGGCTGCAACCAGATAGGAAGAGTGAATGGAGCAGAAATTTAACTCCATTCTCACTGGTCTTTGGCCAGATTCATTAAGGGCTGTCATTTTTTGTTGACACACAATAGTTGAGCTTTTCCCCTGAGAGCAGGAAAGAAACAAAGGAGAAATTTTAACTTTCACTATTTTGTAGAATGAAATTCAGGTCATGTCATTCAGTTTATACTACTCCAAACACACAGTCTCATTAGTATTATATTTTCTTATTTCACAATTTTTCATATCCCTTACAGATTGCTATGCATTCCCCTGTTTTTTTCTGTATAGGAAGGTTAGAAAACACGATCAAATAAGTAGCAAAATGGAAACACGGATTAAATACACTGTAAAGACAATGGCCGCTTTCTCACAACACTAAGGTCAGACACAGAAGTTACAATGAAAAAGGAAGAAGGCCGTCATATAAAAAATAGTTCAGTGAATATTTTATTACACTTGCACATTATGAAATATATAACACTTTTAAATTTATTTTTTTCTCACATTTTGTTTAATCAGTGTATTGTATGTTTTTATAGATATAGATATATATATTTTATCCAGCTTGGAAAGAGATCTCATCTGGTTTTCTTTACATTTAATAGTAAATTTCAAACTTTACCGTTGCCATTTCTTGGGTTCACATTCAGACCCATTTTTTCCTGAGAACAGAGTAGGGGGAAAAAAGCAACCAACCAAACACACCACCAACACGACCCCACCCCCACGTATTCATAGGTTCTATTGTGAAGCTAGTTTTTATTACTCTTGCTGCTGCTGTTTCTATCTTTGGAAATATTTTTAGGACTTAGTCTGAAAGTGTACTAACTCTCATCGACTACAAGGCACGCAGTGTTGTCCTTTAGAAAGTGAAGAAGGGTACATTTCCAAGTTAGAGTTTAGCATTTCTGAATATTTGGATGCTTCTCTGGTATTTATAAATTCACATTATGACTGAATAATGAGACGTTTTGTTTTGTTTTGTTTCAGAATTCATACTTATTCAGATGAAACTGGATTTTGTTAAGAAATAAAAATTCGAAGTTTAGACTGTTTCCCTGCAACAGCAGCTGGAGGTGAGGAAGCAAATGCCTCCCTTGAAGTATGAAGCTGGAGACAAATAACTAACGGCAACAGTATTGACTGCAACGTCTTCCATGAATGCACTTTGCTTATCTGTCTCTGCTTTAACCATGTAAGATTCATTCTTTATAATGAATAAAACCAGTGATTTTTTAGACAAAGATATCTATTTCTCCATTAAAGTATATTGTGATGCATTATACTTCATGTCCCATAATCCACCCTTTTTCTCTTTTTTTTATAGTCACCACACAAAATCATAAGGTTTCATGCAAGAAATTGATAATTCACCTTAAGGGTTTACAAATATTTCTACTTGAGTAAATAATTTCTTTCGAAATGCAGTCCTTAATAGCTAATTAGATTTTCTAATAGCACTGGTTGCCATCATGGGGATTATGTATGAAAACTGTTCCATCAGTAAAATTAAAAGAATAAAGCACTTAATACATTTTTTCAATGTTTTATTCTTCCCTGATTATTTTTTCTCCTACTTTTAAAAATACAGATGCAGACACCATCTTTAAGGACAGCATATTAGCCCTTTCCACACTGTAAATAAAGAAGACAAATGTCAGCCTGATGGCTTTAGTTGCAGTTAAGAAATTTAAAATTTGCAATAGACCTGGCATTTGCCTCATAAGCTTGTTAAAGAATCATTGCAATGAGAAGGTTTTAGCATAACCCTTGAAAAAAAGCCCTTAAAACGCTCTGTCCCTGAGAACTAAATCAGAACAAGGGTTCGACACCATCGGGAAAATGGGGTCCATTTTGTTTTTGTTCTGCCATTTTCTACATGTTTTTAAAAACTCTGCCCAAGCTCGTATCTTTAGTTGTTTACAATATTTATATGTTACTGAAACAAGAATGAGAAACTGCAAGCTGTATCTTCTGCTCTGATTCACAGTGATGCCTGAATCTGTCTTATATAGAGAATGAATTTATACAAATCACGTGATAGGTCAGGGGTGCATTTGTCGATAAAAAGGTGTGTTCCTTCTCCTGCAGTACTTTTTTTTTTTTTTTTTTTTTGCTCCTGGTGCTTCATTCTTGGAGCCAAACAGGAGATCTCTGCTTAGCATCCAAAAAAGGGGTATCAGCAATGTTCTCTAAAGTAAATATTAAGATATTGGTCTCTGAGGTTTGGTGACTTCATTTCTTAGTGAAAACGAAACAGATGGATTTCTATGTTCCCAGACTGGATGCACTTAAATATAAGAATGAGGTTTATATGTCAGGCTTTCTTCAGTACTCACTTACTTTAGACTTTTTCCTGCAGTTTGTTGGTTGTTTATTTGGTTGTTTTTTTGGGTTTTTTTATTAAATGTAATTAAGCATCAAAGTGTCATTTTTCTATATTTCATTGCTGGGGAATCATCTGTACATTTTAAAGTTTTCTTGACTCTTCTGCCTTTCACTTCTATGAACATTTCTTTTGGGTCACCTATTTGCTAAAATAACTGTAGAGAATAAACACAAATATCCTGCTTATGGACAAATTTCTGGTTCTGCCAGATCCTGCCTATGTGTTTTAAGTCTCATAAACAGATTTTGTGTTTCCTGCATTTCTAAATATACCAGATATTAGAGCAATCTGTTTTAAAATTTAAGAACTGAGTTTTGAAAAACATGTTTCCAAGATTAAGAGTGAGAAAAAGGATCTAAAAGTATCAGCAGAGACCAGCCCTGAAGCTTAAAAAAAGAAGAGATTAAGAAATCATGAAAAGAATATTTTTAAAGTTTCATAATTTTTATGAACATACCATGATTTTAGGAGTCTGGCACATAATTGAATTTGATCCTTTCTAATGTGAAGAACAGATGTTCGGGAAACTTTTTTCTTCTTCACTTCCTCCCCCAGTAATTTTTCCTTCTTTGCACAATTATCTCACATATTTATTTCCTGTATGAGCCAGATCTACACCACAGAGCAGCTCACCACCCACAGTTAAGGAGAAGTATACTGCCACATGAAAATAAAGAAATGTATCCTGTGTCAGCTGCTTTCCTTTGAATGAAAGAAGAAATACATTTCCAACCTTCCAGCTTGACAGGTTATGTATAAACCATAGAGCACATCCCTATTTATTTATTTTTTCTTTGTCAGCCACTAGGATGATTATATTTATATATACAAATTATATAATGAAAAGCAGAATAAAAATGCACAGATAGAAAAGATGGATGTAATTACTTCAGTGCTGTTTGTAATTGTCTCCAGACAGATTATTCTCATCTCACACAACTTAGACAAAATACAATGCTTTAGATGTGGAGATATGCTTATTATTTGCCTTTTCTAGAACACTTGACGAAACTATGTGTATATATTGAGTTAATTTTGATGATGTTTCCCCCCACATTTACATGAACGATAGGCTTCCTTTCCTAAATTATTTTGAATCACTGAGGTAATAAATTTACTGAATGTAAGAATAGCCATACTGGGTCAGTACAATGGTCAGCCTTATCCTATATTTTATAAGCAAATACGACCAGGAGTGCATTATAAGGGAAAAAAAATGTAATAAACAAGATGCGTAGAACTATTCTTTGCCCAGAAAAAACTCTTTGTCTGGTGATTGTAACCAATAAGCTTCTCGAGCCAGTATTAACAGCTGTTATCTACTAAAGCTTTTCTGCAGAAGATTCAGGCTTTTCAGTGCTCCTAAAGTCCTGGTGAACCATAGCTGGCTTGTGTGTCCCTGCCTCCTGTGCCCAGAAACCAGGGAATGATGTTGCAGCATCAGCCTTCATCTAAACGTGGAGGCAGGGGTTCCACACATTAGGATCCAGACAGCGACATGTTTCCAGAGCTCACTGTATAAACATTTATAACACTTTATTTGTTGTTTAGAAGAGTCTCTGCACATCTCTCAATACCTTTGGATTTAGCTCTGAATGGAAAAAAGCACTTCGACTGAGATACTGGGAAAGAAAAAAGCACATCCCAAGACTGATTCATGTCACTTATTGTAGGCACCTAACTTATGATGAAGTGAATCACCCTCCTCAGAGGCCCATTTATCTCCATTGATTCCACAGGATGCTTAGGTGACTGACTTAGGCATAAATAACCAACTTTCCATTACCTGTGCCATTCTGGGTGGATTAAATGATTGGTGCACTCATATGTGTTTAGAAACAATCTGGTATGGTCTTATGATAATTGGGGTTTTTTTTTCTTCAAAAGATATCAAAATTAAAGGTGAAAATTGGAGAACACATTCTAACTTACATTCAGAAATACCGAACATTTATTTGCCTAAACTGTACCATGAATATACTTGGAGTTTTATCATAAACATTATTCAAGGAGTGTACAAGTTATACTGACACAGAAACAGAGAAAGAGAGGTAACCCATTTTGTAAAATCTCAGTGATGCTGTGGTACCAGAAATAGCAGAAATGGTATGGTGTCATACACTCGAGCCATGCAACATTATCAGATGTAATCAAACAATGATATATCTGCATACCTATGGATATGAGCCTGAAACTGCCAGTCAGAGGGAAGACTCAGCTGGGCACTGGGCTCTGGTCCAGGCAGGCATGCTGCTTCTTCCCACACTCACTCTGCACTCCGGGCAACGTTATAGCCCTGGCAGAAGCTTTATCAGTTTCTTTACACTTGCAGAGTAGATATGATTATTGGATACCTTACCGATGGCTTGGCTGACACCAGCATTAGGGCTGTTTTTAGCACTGTTATCATCATCTGGAATATTTCGCAAGAAACAAGTCTCCTTGTTTATTTTCATAACTAGGTTTAAAAAATTTATTAATGAAATGACATCATTCATGTACATGAAATAATATTTTCTTTTAAAATAAAAAAGGCACATTTTAGTGTCTTCATTTTCAGTTGCTACAAAAACATATTTTGGTATAAATACACCAAATTTTACTAATTGGAAGCCATTTTTCAAAAGTCAGCTCTCTGAAAAACATCATTCTGATGCAACTACATGTCAAAAATATTTTATGCGTTTCCTGAGAACATAAATTTAAATTGATCCTTACCCTACTATCATAATCCTTTCGCTTCAAATTTCCTTTTTTATTTTATTTCATAAAAATACTGTTCCATCTAGAAAATTGGTATTTGAAGACCAGATTATAAAATACTCATTCATGTTCAGTAATTGCTTAATCTGTAGATGGCATTACTAAAGGCCATAGGATAGCTCAGAGAAAAAAGGCAACCCAGATTGATTGTAAAGTTTTTAGTTTTAAACATACTACGGTCTTCTGGTTCCTGGAAAACCGTACACACAATTTCTTTTTGAGTAGTGCTCTGGATTGAATTTTGTATGCAGTTTACAATTCTAATTTAAGGTTTCCTGATATTATCTAAAACTCCTGTTACAAATTTATTTGTTCACTTGAACTTGTCAATGTGAATTTTATATTCATTTATCTCTAAAAAAATATTTTTCTTCATTGGAAAGGCAGAAAATCTTTAAATGATTGCACTTATAGCACCTGCATTTGATGTTTTCGCAGTGCAGGGTTCATCTTCAATTTTGTTGCATTTCCTAAATCATTTATTTTTGCAGATCACAGAATCATGGAACAATCCAGGCTAGAAGGGGCCTCAGAAAGCACCTAGCCCAACTCCCGCTTCAAAGCAGGTCTGATCAGACTAGGTTGCTCAGGGCTGTGTCCAGTCAAGTTTGTGTGCTACGAAGAAAGAGAGATAAGAATTCCTGCACCCTTCACTGCGGTGCTCCAGATTATCTTAATGATACCTCCTATAATATGAATGCAAAACTTTGTCCTGTATGAAGGGAAAATAAGCTTGGGAGAAGTTATACAGAGCATTCAGGACAGCTGTTGAAACATGGTACTTTGTACCTGATTCATTATTTATTAATGGCAAAACTAGCCAGATACATTAACTTCTGAAAGTGTTTAACCCTCTAGTGACTCTTTTCAGCATCATCGCAGTAATTCAAAGTCTCCGAAAGATGAACAATGGACAGAAGCTCAAACCAAGAACAATGGAAAGGAGAAAAGTAAGAAAACATCTTCCAGCAAATGACTGAGGCTTTATTCTTGAATGTATATGCTGCCAAAGTGGCACAAAACCTTTGAACTTTAGCCTCATTTCTACTAAAACACATACCATTCCATGAGTGATTAATATCTAATGTTTTGGGGGTTTGGGTTTTGGGTGTTGGTTTGGTTTTTTTTTTTTGGAAAGAGAAGTTGTGACCATATTTTCAAGAACCACAAGGAAACCATGGTGGCCATATGTCTTGGTTTCCTTAAGATGACTGTAATTTTCTTCAGGCTTGAAGAAAGGATAAGTCTTTTTTTCTAGATTTCCAGACAACTGACCACTGTGCATGCATGGGTTACCTGCACATGTGCTGTACAGCTCACTTGAACATGCCGAGTAGAGTTAATGTGTTCCAAACGCATTAGCCTTGCTATGCACATACTGCATGGTGCATACTCCCACATTTCATTGGGAGGTTGTGTGCTTGAAAATGTGGGAATGTTAGGCATAACACAAAGTTCTGATTAAATATCTTCAAACTGATGTTTCCTAGGGACTTTTTGACAGTAACTTTCTGTATGGATCTCAGTTGCTTCATATAACACAACAGTCAATCTTATCCTTTATGTATCTCCGTTAATATTACCAAGACACTTTGCCGCTCAAGTTAGACTTTCAAGTGCAGGTGTAGTATGAGAGCAGAATGGCTCAAAACAAAATGAATGCCATCATATCCTGGTTTTGAATTTTCAGTTTTCTTAGAGATAATTATTTATTAAGGCAATTCAATAGAAATCCCTAATATTCCTGTTAATTTTTTCTTTCTTGAAATATTTTTAAAAGAGTCACTAATCTTCTTAAGACATCCATAAACCAAGTTAAAATATGATTATTTATACATTGATTTTTGATTTATCTGTTTGGTTTTGCAGGGGTGGTGGTTAGTTTTAAAATTACTCTTTTATTTTTTGTAAGCAGGACAAAACTGCTATTTCATGTCATTAAGAGCTTCGGCCTATCACAATTCACATAGAAGTTGAAGTCTTGAACACTATCATCGTTAAACATCATGGTCTCAGCCTCCAAGAATTTTGAGACACAATCTCTCACTACTTTTCCTTTCAGAGCACAACTTTATTGAGGTGCATCCAAGTAGCACAATATGATCAGTAAGTGTTTCACCATACAATGGAGCTGAGCTTCAGCAGGTGTTTGTCCTCATTCATTTTCAAGTATCACTGTCTTTGTACTTCCAACAGCATGGTACTGTGCATCTTCATTTAAATCAGTATTTTATTTTGTTGTCTGCTGTAGGCTTCCAGGTTTTCTAGAAGTATAACAGAGAGCACATAGAGTTTTCTGGACATCTGGAGAAACTTCACAAACTGATCTACGAAGAGACCAAGGGCTTGTCTGCAGCAGATCACCCCTAATTCACAAAAGATTCTTCTAAGGGAAACCCAGCCCATGCTGTTCAGGAAACAAGGATAACAAGTAGCAGACTTATCTTATGTTGCCATGGGAATACTTTTTTTTAAAAATGTCTGGACAGTGTAGAAGTATTCATGAGTCATCTCTGTAAACCACGCGGTGAAAAATTGGGAGAAATAGGACTAATATGCATGCTTTCTGCAGAAAATTGCTCACTGTCCATACACAGATAATTTTAGAATATCTGACAGAAATTGCCCCTGGTTTACTGCCAAAAAAAGCTAAAAACTTTACTTTTAAAACATTTTTTAATAATCCCTTTTTCAAAAGAAGACAGTACCAGAGAAGAAAAATTACCTCCCAAGTACTCTGCCAAGGTCACTTTTCTTTGATTTTGCATTCTTCCCTGTTATAGGTAGTAGTCAACTTAGGAAATAGTCAGCATGGATTTATGGAGGGAAAATCATGCTTTACCACCCTAAGCAACTTCAACAATGAGATGAATGGCCTGGCAGATGAGAGGATAACGGTGGATATTGCCTATGTTGACTTTTGTAACTTTCTCAACCTTGTCCTAACCTCATGTACAAGCTGACTACGTATGGACTAGATAAGTAGACAGTAAGACAGATCTAAAACTGGGTAAATTACTGGGTTCAAAGAGTTGTGATCAGTGACATGAATTCTGAGTGCAGGTAAGTCATTAGCCTCAGGGGGTGATACAGGGGTAGAAAAATGCTATTAAAATAATGGAAACAAGTTTGGGTGAATATAGTGATATAATTAATGGTGTATTTTCCATGAATCCATACATCCAGTAATGCAATTCAAACACTTTTTATGCATGAAGGTTTGATGAAAAAATATTAAAAAAATAATCTATATTATTACTCTTAGAATTGATTCAAGTCGTTCTAAATAAACACAGAGATCAACCTTTTAGATCCCATATGATTTTGGGAAAGCATGATCTGAAAAAGTAAAACTAGAAATATACTCTTCAGTGCTTGCATCCTGAACTACAATATTTTGGCATTTCTCCCTCTTCCTAACCCACTCACCCTTACAGGTCAGTCAAGGTCATGGTTTAAATGTTATTGGAATGAGTGAAAAAGAATTATTGTGGGACTTATTGACAGAAGGATTATAGGAGACTAAATTAAGTCGACAGAAATGAAAATATAATTTAGTCCATATTCAGTATTTATGTATTTGGCACATTTTAACATTCTTTGAGGGATATATAACAGATATGTTATGAATTAAAAAGGGAAGCCAAGAATAATGTTAATTATATTAAAGGAACAGAAAAAAATGTGGTCACAGGAAAAATAAGCTACTAAATCAAGACAACCTCACTCAAGAGGAAAGAATACATACAGGTAGAGCTTATTTTACAAAAATCCATAAACATAGTTATTGCTTCAGATACAAATTACATGGCAAAAAGTTACACATAGCTGTGACAATATCTACAATGCACTCAACTCTGTTTCGCTGCAGAAATAGGCTGTAAAAGAAGAGATCTGGGAGACAGAAACCCTGGAGTACCCTCTCACCTGAATTGTTGTCTGTCAGTTTATCACAGGTTTTCCTTATGACTCAAAGAGTTCACTTTAACCCCTTCATTAGTAGTTGAGGTACCTCTATGACATCATCCTGGGCCTGATGCTTTTTAATTCCCAGCTCTTCCTCTGTGTTCCTCAGTTGCTCTTTCTGGGGTGTGTATAAGGTGTATTTGCAAGCTTGGGAAGGGGAATGAAGAGCTGCTACAGTTGCAGGTAGCATCATCCATCCTTCTGTTCTCTAGAGGAGAAGCATCACATGCCCACTCATGATAACTTGTCACTTGGACATGATGCTTCTGCGCCCTAGATAAACCTCTGCATTAATGTATGCCTAACCTCTCCTGGAAAACAGAGGTTTCTTGCCTCTTCCATGATTTTCACAGTATATTATTATTAAACAAAAATAAAATAAATTTGGGGATGGTGGTGGGACTAGGAAGGACAGTTTAGATTCATTACAGTCTTCTGGAATTATGCTTGGTAATATTACAGTTAATGCCTTACCCTTGTGAGTGCGAAGATCCGTCTCCCTCTCTCTCTCTCTCTCTCTCTCTGCGCATTCACTTTTAAACTAAAATACAGGACACAAGTTGCCCTTGCCAAAAAGACTTGCAATAACTTTGTAGTTGGTGTTATAGACAGTAATTTCATGTGAGTCTAACCCCGTACCTCTCTCTGCTTAAGGTAGTAGGATGTTCCCCACAGTAACAGTGATATCAGAGAGGAGAATCTTCAGAGACAGAACTATATTCCCATAAAACTGATGTGAGTAAGGGGACAATTAGAGACAGTGAGATACTTCTGACCACAGTCAATTACTTGACTTCCACAATTTATCCCAGAAGGTTAGCTGTAAAGTCAATTCACAGTCAAACCACAGTATCTTACATCAGTAGAGTAACAGCTAGATGTTAAATGTTAGTACAACACAGATCTTTTCTACAGTTGCCTTGAAAGACTTCGGTTGCTTCGATGCCTTTGGCAAATTAATGACTGCAGCCAATAAATGCCTGCAAGGTTGGGGTTTTGTTTCAGTTTCATATTGTTGTAATTACTGATGTTAGTTTTATTAATAGAAGTATTTGCAGAAATAGGGGAAACAGAGAAAAGGAAGCAAGAATAGGAGTTTGATTAATTAGTTAGTTTTTATGTGACTGTCAGAGAAAGCAAGCTGCTGATCAAACAGCAGTTTGCCCCAGCAGAACATAACAAAATGGCTTTGTCCAAATTTTAAAGATTAAAAGGTACATGTTCTAATGGAAGGCATTTTCAAAGTGAACAAATAAGATTTAGCTAGGGTCCTCAGATGTTATGGTTATATTCTGGTGGTGTTTATGTCCAGCAAAGAGTGAGATAAAAGAAATCACGGAGAGGATGGCTGATGAGAATAATTGGAAGATCAAATATATAAAAGAAAACAGTCAAATTGTGTTCTGACAGTGATTCAGCATGACGCATTCTTTTAGCACTCTGGAAAGTCCTTGCTAGTGTTCTCCATTCATTCTTTTCATACTTTCAGTAAAAGCATCAAAGAATATTATATCCCATCTATTAGAAGATCAAGTTGCAGAAAATAGTGAAGTTGATGTAGAAATCATGAAATTTAAAAAAATCAAGAGATACCCAGTCTGAACTGTTTTTCATTTTATAATTTCTTTATAGGAAACTCATATCACACACCAGATTTCATGTTGTGATCAGAGAAACAAACTAATTTATTTTGCTTTTTTGAAAGCTATGATGAACACAATCATTTCACTCAGGAAACAGAACAAAAAGTTTTGGTTTAACAAGACCTACATGCAAAGATGGGAATTAAGACAACTGTTTATGCATGTTCTTCCATTATAAACAAATGCAAAAGTTAGGCCTAAAGTATATTTGGGGGTCTTACAATGTCTTAATATTGCCTCTAAAGTGGTAAAACCTGCATAAAATAGTGATAATTAAAAAAAATTAGGAACTTAATCTATAAGGCAAAGGTCAGTAGGCACTGAAAGAACTCATTCAACATACAGTACATAAACCAATTATCTGTCTTCAATTACAAATGTTAGTATGCTTATCTTTTGCTTTTCTATAAATTAACATCCATTAATAACAGTAAAGAAAGCTTTACTGGAGGAAAACATAATACTTGGCTTTGTAAATCACTAACATCATCCTATGTAGTCTACTATCATACCCAGAAATTTCATGGTACCTTAAGATCTGCTATAATTTAATTGAAGAGTACACCTTCTATGACTGACAACATTTCAGGTACTGAAGAATTTCAGTTTTGATTGAGGAATGAAATTATAACTCCTTCCAGCACAAGTAAAAAGCTTTACAAGAATATCTTAAATCACAGAGAAGCAGACTCCCAGCAGAATTACTGATAGGCTTCTAAACAAGATGGCTTCATTTTTTGAAGGTATTGAGTGTGTGTGGTGTTATGCAAGCTCAGATAACAGAGGAGTGCAGTGGAAAAAAACAGGACTGAAAAGAGAAAAAATAGTTAGCCTTCCTCAGATGCCCAAATATAATACAACTAACATAGGGAAATACACTTCTCGTAGTGTAAACATTTAAATACAGCAAATACATGTGTAAAATATTTTTATTTTCTTCATATGTATAACATATTTTTCAAAGATTATTATTTTTTAGAATTAATTAGCTCGTGTATTGATCTATTTCAGATTGTTTTTCCTTCAGAATTATTTTTTAAGTCACTTGAGACAGTTGTTAATTGATGATTTCATATTATAGCTTGGTATTTGTTTTACAGAAGATTTTTAGCTTCTCCTGCTCTGACAGGCTGGAAGTTGAACATCGTGAATGGCAGTTTTGGAATAAGGACAGATTTACACACTATTTTTGGCTTACAGTAGCTCACTGGCAAAAATATACCTTACAGAATAAACTATAGTACACTAAGCAACAGGAGTTTCTGAGACAGTTCTCAAGGCTTGTTAATCAGCTGGGGTATTGCTTTGCTCCAAACAAACATTAGCTTTTTTGATGATGTATCTTCAGCAATCAATAGTCAATAGTGTTCAATGAATAACGTCCTATTCATTACGGACCAGTATCAGTCTCAGGTAACTTGCTTTTTAATTCTAAATTAAGCAGAGTGGTAGCTTTATGAACTTACTATTCCTAAAAGTTTCTTCAGTTTCAAATATTTTTATCCTGTCTTCCAGTCTTTGAGGTCAAGGATTACCATATATGGTTTGCTGACACTTTGAATTTAGCAAGATTATCATAGGCATCAAAAACACAGAGATGTAAAATTAGCTTAATAAAATGTAGATTACTTATTTGCAAAGACCTTGGCATTGTAATGAAATGGCACACAAGATTAATTAAGAATTTTGTCTATTTCAACATTTTACAGGAGTTAAATAGTCAGTTGCTGTATTTTAGAAAATTAGAGGTCAAATTTCAGAAAGTGTTAAACATTCCCTCTCTGAAAACTTAGCTTTTTTGTGAGATCTCAAATTAAGCCATTTTTTTATTAAAATCCTAGTTTAAGAGCCATAATTGTGGCTTGCCTAGAGCTGTGCCTGTGATACTCCTCTGATTCATTGTGCTTCCTTTTCTCGCAGTGGTTGTGCTCCAGTAGCTGCTTCAGCTTCAGTTATTTTGCCACAACCTAAAGAAGTTTTGAAATAATAGAAAAGGCTGTTGAAGGATAATCTTGCAAATGACTGGTTACATAAATAGCTGTTAGGGGAAAGATATTCTCAGATTAAATTTAGTATCTTCGTGTGGGATGTATGTTAAATATCTCTATTCCTCTTCTCTAGGAGTCTCACTGCTCCCTTAAGGCTGTAGTATTATATTATATTATGTTATAAACATATATACATATTTGTGAATGATTAAAAAGTATAGAATATATAGAGAACTCACTACCTATTATAATCTAGTGTTTCTGACATTAATTTAAACAAAATAATAGGGGCTTACAAATAATAGGTTTTAAAAGTTGACACATTCAGAGCTACAAATGCTCAGCCTAAGGGAAGGTCAATTTTTTCCCACAACTTCAGCTACTAATTATGCAGGTCAATAAGACTGACTGATTATTAACCATGTTCTGGAGAACGTGAAGCCTGTTTCCCATGGGATCATTTATTTGTATTAGGACACTTCAGCTTAGTGGAAAACCCATACACTATTAACAGTTGTGCCTGGGATTATATTATTTTACCAATCGATAACTGGGTTTAAGATCTGAAATCACAGCAGCTGTGTAGTATCACCTTAACTTCCTAAATAACTTAATGACACAGTCTGTTAGTGGTACTAGCACTGCTGTATAAGTTTGCATTTTTTACTTCATTCCACTAAAGGTTCTTCACTGCAGCAATGCCATTAAATGAACATTGGTTTATAGTTACTGAGGTGGGTACGGTAGGATGTTATCTAGTCTTGGGATTGGTGCCTCTAACAGATGTTGTGTAACTGTAACCAGAAACTAATATATTTTATAAAAGCACCTCAGAAGTCCTTGTAAATTTTAGTTCAGGTGATCAGTGACCTTCTTCTACTTGATCTTTCTTCCTTGTCCTATTCCCTCCCAGAGAAAGGTCTAGGATGGAGAATGGTGACATCATCTAAAGTCATCTCCTCAAAAAGCAGAGGGGAGAAAAAGGAGGTAAATCCCTATGTTCCTTCTAAATTAGTGGATTATAACATACATTTTAGACTAAAAACCAGAGATGAAATAGATTGATTAGGTTAAAGCCTGGACATCATCTTGCTATTTCAAATCTGTTGGGAAGTCAGACGCAATTTTATAAGTATTCAGAGGGAAGTGCTTTGAAAGCAAGGGAATGAGAGACAACATCTCGGACACTTTCACTCTTTCAACATGAAATTAACCTCCTTATAAAACTATGCAAGTTTTCCTGTATCAACAACTTTTGCAACACTTTTTTCTAGTGGCCTGAAAGACCAAAGTTTAGCAAAGGACGTCCAAAGGAGGTCCATCTAACTTTGCAGTCTAGCTTTGTGAATGTCTGTCCTGGACTTGGTAAACTGCAGAGATGTTAGCCAGTTGCCAAACCTTACTCCTTTTCTGGAGTTATAAATTAAGTTTCTTTTCCTCTTCTGGCCCTACCCATTTTGATAATGTCATTTCAAATAATAAGATACACACTGTTTTCTATAACACTGTAGCTACCAGAGGCACATAGTTACATATTAAAGTCACCTTTTATTTTAGGCCACAGGTTAGTCTTTGTCACTCCTGGATATGGAGAAGGGTTTAAATCTATAATATACATCCATTTTTAAGAAGAAACAGAAGCCAAATACTAAAATACTTCTAATTAT
Source organism: Falco biarmicus (assembly GCF_023638135.1). Classification (NCBI taxonomy): domain Eukaryota; kingdom Metazoa; phylum Chordata; class Aves; order Falconiformes; family Falconidae; genus Falco; species Falco biarmicus. The sequence continues at coordinate 3,340,662 of NC_079293.1, read as the reverse complement.
TTTAAAATATGAGTTTAAAACAACCTCAATACAGGAGAGAACCCTAGCTCACGACTGACTTTTACAGGGTACACTGACAGTCCTACAGTTTATTACTGTTTGTAATCTATTTTTTCCTTTTCACATCCAGTTCACTCCACCAGTAACTTACATGCACCTGCTTTAATCTGCTATTGGGATTAACGAACAACACCTGCCACAGTGACATCCCAGGATGCCTGAGGCTTTAAACATTTATTGTTTCTTAGTAAGTCATACTACTAAGCAGAGTAAAGAAAAGAGATCTGGTGCTCTGTTTCATGTGTTGAGTCTATACAGATCTTACAATAAGATATCACATATAACAGTGATTGCAGCAAAATTAAACCTTGACTGTTGCCAAATAGTTGTTGTCCTAGAGAAAATTGTTACACAGACTACAAAACTAATACACCTGTACCTTATAAGCAGGTTTTGTTTCAAAGTAGCATTATATGTATTGTATTTACATGTAAATACTTTGTTCTTCTGGCATCAGAAGTATTTGTGGCACACGAATTCCCTAAATTAAACAACAGAATATGAACATATATTTAATTTATTGGCACTCTGAGCAGTGAAGCAGAGCATAATGGGTTAAAGTAATAAACACACTAGACCTCAATAAAGTAACTGATTCCACATTCTAAACAATTTTTTACAGTTCCATGCTTGCTTCATAAAACAATTCTATCCATTTTTTTCCCCAGCTTCTAAATCTATTCTTAATTTTGGATGGTGTTTTTTTATATTCCCTCTTTCATAACTTTTTCCACATTTCTTCTCTATGTCCATCTTCTATATTACTTGTCTTTTATAATTTTCTTACATTTTTTTGCTAGTTGAATTGCTATTCACACAATAACCTCACAAATCCCTTAATTTAAAATTGTTTAGGAAGAAGTCATTGAGAATAATCAAAATCTGAAAAGAAAATCATTGGCTATCTTTGACTGAATACATGAGATAAAGGGTATTTTGTTCCAGAACTGAATCAGCATGACTTTTCTGTTTTGGTTAAAATAATTGTTTGCAAATGTCTATGAATTAAATGAACTCTGAGTGAACAATCTGCTTGTAAACCCTCGTATGACAATACTCAGGAAAGGAAATACAGAAATTTATGACTGAAAAAGAAGAGAATTTTATTTACAGTTTTGAGTAGGCATTCATGGCTATTTTTTTTACCATTTTCTTTGCCCTAGTGTCAGCTAACAGAAAGAGATAAGCCTGTGTCTCAGAACTTTTGCAGAAATTATAGGAACTCCAGGTATGGCAGTCCATTAGGAATATAAGTTTCCCATTGTCACTTGTCCAATCAGCTTCCAAGTCTTATAATAATAAATATTATTTCTGAATAGTATATGCAATAATCACCAATACAACGCTCTGTTCCAGTCTGTACAGATTCTGAAATATGTACTATCACATCCTGAGGCAATTCTATATTTAGCATAATAAATGTTATAAGAATCCAAGGTCATTAAGAAAAGCCATTTAAATAACATTAATCCTCAGTTTAAAAGTCATCACAGATATTTGAAATCTAATTTATCCTCAGTCGGCTTTCAAATCCTGGTATATTAAATTCTGACCTGAGCTGTAGGAAGGAAGTGCAGTGAGTATACATACAGCAGCAGGAATATCTGGGAATACTTCTGCTCTTCATTGGCACAAAGAAGCTGCTGGAAAGCTTACAGATGCACAAATATGAGAAACCATGCTCTGTAGAAAATTAAGTTAGACAGCTGGCATTGTCCAAGTGTCTGATCCCAGTGACTACAGTGCCAGGTCACGGAGGTAAAAAAAGAATTCCTCACAGTGAGCTTTTTCTCATTACATAAATTCTTAATAAATTCTTTTGCCATCAGCTGTCACTAAAATGAGCAGAAAGCTTTGGAATAAGTTGTGATCTAGAAGACCTGATCATTTTCAGAGCCATACAGACATGGGTATAAAAACAGCTGATGTGTTTTTTACAGGATATGTAACATCATTCGTAATGATTTCTGACATCACAGCCATTATATCATGAGATCCCTTGTCAGAAAAATAAAACCAACCCAACAAAAGAAGTCACATTTCTTTTCTTCTAAATCTAGTTCAACTGTTCTTCATTAAAAGCAGTTAAAAGACTGGCTAAAAATATGTAGGCAACACTTTCAGTTGGGGAAGTCAACATTTGCTTAGGGTACCATATTTCAAGAAAGCTGTGGCCCAGCTAGAGGAAATCCAGAGAGGAATAACAAGATCAACAATCTAAAAGTCATGATTATTAGGAGAGACAGGAAGAATGGTTAGTTTAGTCTGAGGAAGAGTATAGAGGAGAATGCAATAACAGTCTTTAAATATGCAAAATATTACTGCAAACAAGAAAAAGAAGAAGGGAAAAATCTGTTCTCCATGTATCAGTTGAGAATAAGACTATACATAATGGGATTAAATTTCAGATAAAATGATTTGGTTTAGGCATTAAAAAAATTACAAAATATTACCAAAAAAAAAAAAAAAAAAAAAAAAAAGGAATCTCTGGAAATGATTGCCTGGGAAGGTTCTGGATTACCAATTATTAGAAGTTTTTATCAACAGATTTGGCAATCAGTGGTAAGGAATAACAAGAATAGGAGCAGAAGCCAATTCGGCCAGAGGTCAATACAGTTCAGAGAGTAATCTATCCCTACAGCAGAAGTCTTTTGGCTCATTTGTGAAAGAAACCGTCTATCTCGCTCTCCCTCTCTTCAAATCACTTGCTTACTTTGCTTTACGTATGGAGTGATTTTTACAAAATAAGCCTCTGCCTGTGTGAAAAAATTGAGACCAAGGAGATACAACTGTTCATTAGCATTTAAATGCAAGTGATACTTACCAAAACATACACAAGTACATTTTTGTAAAGGATGAAGATGGGTACTGAATGAAATGACAAAACCAAACAGTGTCTGGTTGAAGGTGAAACCACCAGTTTCATTGATATCCTTGTTTTAATTGCCCTGTTAATTCCTGTCCCCAAGTGGACCTCTTTTCCTCCAGATTTGTGCTCCTAAAGTGCTGTGGTCTGCCTCATATTTATCCTGTGTGGATGAGAACTAAAATGTGGTGATGGTCACTTTCCCATCACCAAACTTTTTGTGCCACTTTCAAGGTGGGTTTCTTGATAAATGACACCAACATGTTATACTGACAGGTCAGAATAATAATGATTTTTTAGTTTGTGTTGTGTTATCAGGATACTCACTCATGGACCAGGATCTTATTATGCCAGACACTACAAACTGCGATACAGGAATGGCTGAGAACCACTTTTTTCTTCTTTCTGACAAGATTCATGGAATAACTTTTGTTTTCTTTTTTTCTTTTTTCCTTTTTTTTTTTTTTTAATAAGCAATTCAAAATCTACCACAATTAGAATAAAGCACAGAGAAATTTGCTGGTAGTTGGAAGCTCATTTCAGTACTATTTCAATGGACCAGAATATGTATAGAGATTGTACTCTATTCTGCTAGAAGTGTCCTCCAGGATTGCGGCATATGAAGGCAGAGACCCCAGGTGAGATCCCCCATTGCACACACAAGCACTGGTTCCATACAGTCACTTATCCACCCAAGTCCCACCCCAGAATGTGCCTAGGCGCAGCAAAGCACCTTTGCAGCCAGTCACGCTCCACCGAGCTGTTTGCCTCCTCCGTGCTCACCTGAGGAGGTCCCTGCTTCCCAGACCCTTAAGCTGTGGGAGGCTCTGGGCAGCCCCTCATTGCAGCCAGGTGAGCACAGAACTGACTTGCAGGTGAGCTCAGGGAGCCAGATTTAGTGCTCCTTGCTTCCTCGCTGCATTTCAAGGCACAATCACTCTGCAGCCCGGCACCCGGGCAATGAGCAAAGCTTCTCTCAGAAAGGGCCCTTACATGGGATTCAATGGGAAACTGTGCTGTGATGTAGACATTTCAAAGACTTCTGCCCTAATGTCTACTCATAGGGAGAAAAGACCCCAGTTTGTAGGTAGTTTTTAGGTGTCATATAATTTTAGGGTCTAAAACTGTGTTGTGTAAGCCTATGGTAATAAATTTAAGTTCCTTTCAAATTTGTTGGACAGAAATGGTCATTTACAGAGGACAAGCCATCCTGACCTAACCAAACTGTCTACAATATCTAGAACAGACTAGGGCAGTTTGCCAGTAGAAGTGACCATGTATCTCTTTGACTTTTGTTAATTCCAGGATAAATATCTTGTATTTAAGGAACAAAATCTTAAGAGACCCTAAACTGCCTATTGCTCTCCCTCTAAGTTGCATCCTCTGTCTCTTTTACCCACCTCCCCACTTACTTTTCACCCAGGTGACTTTCTTGAATCTGAAAGTACATTTTTTACAAGGTGACATGAACAGAATGACAAAAGTTGAACAAACGCAAATTACATCTGTATGAAATTGATTCTGAATTTTTCCTCAGAGGAATGTTTTTACCATTCACAGCTGTAACATAAAGGTCTTTGTGGGGTGTTCACATGACACACACAGGGGGTGGCCTGGAGACCCCCAGCTGCAAGGGCAGGACCATGAGTGTGTGTAGGGGGTGTGTGTGCCACATGCACAGGACTGGCAGGAGGGGAATCTGCTGCAAACCAACCACGGTGACGAGGAAGACAACCTCAAGCCAAATTAAACAGTAAGCAGTAAGTTAACCAGGAGAAGAGAAATGCTGTTGAGCAGAATAAAAGAAACCGAAACTCAGAGGGAGCCAGCCTGATGGGGGGCACAACGGCAGCACGAAGGGTGGCTGGGCAGGGGGTTCCCTGCAGGTGACCAGCAGCAGCCCCCCCGCCCCCCCCAGCAACAGCCTCTGCCCCGACAGGGACCTGGCGACCGCAGGGTCACACGTGGGACCCCACACCATGTGCTGCCCCCCTGGGGGGTGCTGGTGACCCTGGGCCGGGGCAGAGGGGGCTGCCGGGGGCTGGGGGTGCCGGGGGGTGCGATCCTGGGCATTGCTTACAGGGCTGGGAAATGTGTAGCTGTTTATTAATTCTCTGTAAGTGCCTGGTATCATGATTTATCTGTTATGTTACCAATATTGATCCTGAAAGTATAGTTCATTGTGGGTTAATTACATGTCATTAATAAATTAATAAAGTGCTTCAGTTCTGATTCTGGCCTAAACTGTGTGAACTGACTAGCTTTTTCCTGGTAACTGACTTTCCTGGGGAAGCATGTTTAGCGACCAGTTACAGTTAGCAATGGATCACTGGTACACAGTTCAAATTACAAAGGCAAACACTGCTGATACTTACCAGGAACGGTGAGAAATGTTTCAAATTTTATATTGGAGTAACTAGAAGTCTCACAAAGTAGCCAGAAAGACGGGATTACTGAAGGTTTTACTTCCACATTTGTTTCACCTGTATTCACAAGACTATTAGATTTAATATTTTTAATTAATGATATCATTAATACCCAACATTGATATCAAGACACAGTATTAATAGGAATAGAACTACACTTCTGTCTTATCCACTGTATACTGAGTAATTTTCTGTTGTATCTCCCGCATTTTTTAAATTTCCGGCTTTTAAGATAATTTCTTTTAGTAGATTACTTTTATTTGGTCCTGTTATCCGTATTACTCATGCAAACTTCAGAATCTTGGGGGGAAAAATAAATTTAAAAAGCACGCAACATTATTTTGCTTCCTAGAATGAAAACCAGACTTGTTCAAAGGTTTGACTAGTAGTTGAAGAAGCAACATACTTTACCACACTCCAAAAGGAAAAAATAAAATGCTTAATTTGTTACAATCATAATTACTTTCATTCAAACAAAGAACGGAAAACAAGCAGAACAACTGATGCTTTGCCAAACTCTGTCTTCCACAGAACTGGAAGTAAATGATTAAAGGCAGAATTGAAGTACCTTACATGTTCCAATTTCTAGCTGTGATAATGTCAGCCATTCTATGTAGAGTTTATTTGTATGTCCATAATGTAAATGCTTATATATATTTATACTTGTATATACTCAGCCATATGTACATATACACAGGCACCCTGTAAACGAAGGCAGGGGAGAAAGACTGCTAATTTCAGAGGAAGCATGTTTAATCAATGAATAAATTAATAAATAAATAATCCTCAATATTGATGGAAACAAAAATGGAAAATTGCTGTATGTGCAACACTCCCCTTACCTCATATTTTTCCTAGCCCAGCTGGAGGTGTTGGTTAAAGTGTGCTGCAGATCATGTGAACTGTACCTTTAAGAAAACCATAATGAAGTCATATTCTAGAGACCTGCTGTAGACTAATGCATTCTTTGTTCAGTCGGGCATCACAATGTATCTAGATAATTAGGCTATGCAGCACTGTAGTAAAACAGATTAAAACAAAACAAAGCAACTCTCTGACCCCTGCCTAGTTAAGCAGGGTCTCCAGTATTGCAGTGCCATGAGTGCTAAACTCATGAATCAGGATTCTGATTTATAATAGCGGCTTAAAGATCATGCTCTTCAATAAAACAATAAGGCTTGAGGTTTTTTATTTGCCTTCTAGCTTTCAAACAAATAACCTTAACATTTATATACCTAATATTGTCATTTAATTACTTAAATTACAAAGTTCAGTGCTGGAACATTCTTTCAGGCTTTTCCAACCAAAATGTAACATAAAATAAAATTAGCATGAAAACTGAAGCTCTTGGAACAATTTTGGAACTGGACTAAAAGACGACATCTGATTTTTCTGGTGAAGTATGTGGTCATGCTTTTTATGTTCCAGAAACATACAAACACACCTCAGAAGAAAAAGAAAAGTGTTTTTATCTTTATCAGTACCTGGGGGTACTGATGGATAAAAAACTGGACATGAGACAACAACAGGCACTTGCAGCCCAGAAAGCCAACTGTATCCTGGGCTGCATCAAAAGAAGCATGGCCAGCAGGTCAAGGGAGGTGATTCTGCCCCTCTGCTCTGGTGAGACCCTACTTGGAGTACTGTGTCCAGCTCTGGGGTCCTCAGTACATGAAAGACATGGACCTGTTGCAGTGGGTCCAGAGGAGGGATACAAAGACAATCAGAAGGATACAACACCTCTCCTATGAAGAAAGGCTGAGAGAGTCAGGGTTGTTCAGCCTGGAGAAGGCTCCGGGGAGACCATATTGCAGTCTTTCAATACTTAAAAGGGGCTTACAAGAAAGATGGGGACAGATTTTTTTATGAGGGCTTGTAGTAATAGGTTAAGGGGTAATGGTTTTAAACTAAAATAGGGTAGATTCAGGCTAGGTATAAGGAAGACATTTTTTATGACAAGGGTGGTGCAACACTGGGACAGATTGCCCAAAGAGATGGTACATACCCCATCCCTGGAAACATAGATCGGATTGGACAGGGCTCTGAAGAGCCTGATCTAGTTGAAGATGTCCATTCTCATTGCAGGGAGCTTGAACTAGATGACCCTTAAAGGTCCTTTCCAACCCAAACTATGCTACGATTCTAAAACTTTTCTACTGCATTAAAGGTTTAGCTATTATTGTTAGCACTGTAAGCTTTATATATATTCTCTGAAACAGCCTTCCCTACACTGCACTATTAAAACTCAATTTTGACCTTCAATACTTTCATTGGTTTATTTTCAAAGTTTCTCATGCTCATGAAAAGACAAATTTATAGCACCTGTTCGAAGTTTCTCAATAAGTCCTAGCAGCATGTCTTCATGGTTGTTGCTGTTATTTGTAAAAAAGTGCATTGTAATACCACTAAGAAATCCAACATTGAGACACTGTAGAAATACAGAGGAAAATGACAGTCCCTGCTTTGTGAGAGTTTGTTATATATATGAGTGTGATAATACATATAACATCTGAAACCTTCACATTTCTCCAATTACGATGAATCTTCTGAGAATTCACCTTGTATGGTATTACTATATCCAAGACTAGATACAAACAAATACTGCCTGTAAGTTAAGGTTTTTTTCTAGAGCAAATACCATAATCAGGAAAAAGAGAAGACAAGGGTTTAGGTAAATTCACTTTATTCTTCAATAAACATGTTTTAACCTTATGGTAAGAGGGAGAGATAGAAATACTGTCCAATATAGGTAGGATCCAAATCTTCATCCAAAGGTCAGCTCCAGAATCTCTTGCGAAATCTAGAAAATAAGTCCATGAAGCTTTAGAATAGATATTGATGTTACTGCAGTGTTGTATTAAACTCTTAGTCTTGCCATTAGCCCTTTACTAAAATAGTTTATTTCCCCCAAGTTTGTCTTAGGAGACAGATACCAAAATATTTTGGCTATTGAGTGACTCTGAAATCTTTAAAAGGAGCATACTAGTCTCAAAGGGTAACACTGTCAGTCTTATACCCCCCCAGCATCCTTTGAAAATAAGTTCTCTGGATAAAAACATGCTATTCAAATCAATGCTTTCTTTTGTCTGTTCTGGGCCCATGAAATGATAACTTTCACAAAGACCCAGCTATAACCAGACAGAGGCTATTCAAACATGTTTAGAGAAAGGTTTTCATCGTTACTGTAATAAACATAATAATCCCCTCCAACAATTAATTTAATATTATGAGCTTGAAGAAATAATTTATAATGGTAAGTAACAAAATTTCTGTTTCATTATTAACTTTTCTTTTTTGTTTGTTTACTGTAACTGATCTCTTTTCTCAATATAGTTTTTTTCTTATATATATCTATTTATTTTTTAAGGAAAAAGATGCTTATTTTTTCCTCCAAAATATGGTGTTCTACAATATTTCTTTCTCTGAATTCCTCATTCATCAGCAGGTTTCCCTGTTCCATCAAATACTTCAGATAACTTAGACCAAACTTTACATTAAAGGTGACCTTATCAACGTATCCCTGCTTTCAGTTATTTAGTTATAATCAAAACCTGTTCTGGCACATGAAAGATGTTCTCATTATGCATAAACTATCTGGACTGGCATAATAATTTGAAAGACATCCAACAGCTTTACCTCATCGCCAACACTGAAATTCCTCCTCTCACTACCTTACTGCTTTATTCTGTGTATTCTGAGGCTGAGTGCAAATACCCACAATGGATTTTATTCTTTCTGGTTTTATCAGACAGTTCCTACACCCCCTGTTGTCAAATCTGTAGCAGATCAGTTAACTGATAGTTGCAGAATATTCTACTTTCTTCTAAAAAACAATAAACAAACCCACAGTAGTCAAGATGCAGAGACTTGGAGTTGTTGAGAATATTTTTTAAATTCAGACTTTTCATTTTACAGTTCAAGTTAAATTTCAGATACTGAGGGCCCACAAACATTTTCTGCGTGGGTCAGTTGAAGTTTTCAGAGTGAGATTTTACTAAGTTTCAAATGAGAAATTCTTTAGTTCAGTATTTGCAATTTAAAGATGTCCAGACATTTTCAAGGGCATGATAATAATAAGTAATTCTTACCATTGAGCATTCTTTTTCCAAAAGCATATCAATAGACTCTTGTGATATCTTTAGTTATGCTTCAGTTCCCTAAAAAATACCCGAATTACTGTGGGTCAAATATTGAAAGACATTTGGATATCTAATTCCTACTGAGTCTCCAAGCCTAAGTGTATATTGCCAGTAATTCAGAGACATTATACTATATCTGGAAAGACAAAATCTGTGTTTGATTACAAGGACAAGCTTTTAAGGGGTTGAAGTTGACTCCTCTCTTGGTTTGGGATCAAACATTGTAAATTTGCACCCACAATGTGTTTCTTTTTTTGCATTATCTCAGTAATAGTGTTTACAATTTTTACATATAATTCAATATAAAGGAAAGGGGAAAAAAATCTCACTGAATTCACTCTGACTGTAAATGGCAGCAAGGACTTTCATAGTCAGAAGTGATGCCCTGGAGACTTTAGCGAGTTGTCCTGCAAAGCCAGGTACTGACAAGAAAAAACAACAGTAATATACCTCTCTGGGATGTTTGTCTGAAGTTGGGGAACATGAAGAGCTTGTTAAAGCAAGGTGTAATAGCATTAGCAGAAACAGGTATGCCTCTTTTGTCACTTTCTGTTCATTACTATTTTTCAGCCCTCCTGAATAAGCTTTTTTGTATGCCGATATCTTTTTTTCAATGATCTAAGAAGATGGAACATCAAAGAAATTAGAAAGAGCAAAGACTGTCTTATGAAATTTCACAAAATCTGGGGTGATCTGTGAAGTGATACTAAAATTAATAAACTGTCTTGTATGATGGCAAAATTAATTCAAAAGTTTCTATGGAGCACAATAGTTGTGTTCGTAAGAAGGAAAAAGAAATAATCAGCAGTGTATTGTTTCTCATAGCACATGAGAAGTTTTAACATCTTACACCCCTATATTATACGTAAAGCTGTTCAACGTTATGACAGACATGCAAAGTAATCAGTGTTACTACGAACTCCGACTTTAAAAATGCACAGCTTTCCTCCAGTTTAGCTTCAAAATGACTGCTTCTGTTGTTAGATTTTTGTTTTCTGGATCCTGTCCCTCACAAAGCCCTGAAATTAATCAGAAAATCAGGAATTTTTGACATGTTGAAATCAGTTCCTTGATTTCCAATGAAGTCATAGAAACAGACATAAAATTAAAACTATTAATTTATTGCTAAACTTAATTATAGGTGAACTCACACTTCCTGGTGCTTTGTGTAACATTGTTCGGGCTGTAACTTAAGGTAGATTGCCAGTTAATTTCACAATGATCCTTTAAGATGCTGTACAAATGTATCTGCATATTCTTTACAACGCAAACATAACATTGACACCAAAAAAACTAGGACAGCATTCACACCCCAGTGAGCTAATGCTTTTTGGAATAAATTAGTTTTGTAAGCTCAAAAGAATGAATAAGAAATAGGATTCCCTCTAATATCTTTTTTTCGTCTATTTCTAGAAAAATATCAAGCACCCTCTTGCTTCCTTTATTGTTCTGTTTTCTGTTAATAAAGCTATTTCAAGTATGGTTCTGTGTGCATATACCTACAACTGCAATTTATGCCCAAAAATGTGTAAAGATTCTTCAGCTTGGTAATGATATTGAAAGTGTATTTTATCCAGCACTAGAAGTTATTCTGGAGTGACACAGCAGTTGTGTTTATGGGACACATGGCTCCATGCAGCAAGTCCTCAGGGAGTCACCATAACCTTGCAGCAGGATATTTTTATGGTAGTAGAGCAGACTATTAAAACAAAAAAAAAGCAACCCAACCAACCAAAAAAAAACCCCAAAAAACTTATTCTTGAGCCCTATGAGAAATAAATGTATGATCTGTTGCTTATAGCATAACAGCTAGAAGCAGAGAGGCCAGGACAATATGGAGATTAGGCCTCATTACTGAGACATTTACCATGACAAATGCTGCTGTAGAGTTTACAGTTGTAGGGTACATATTTGAATATGCAACAGAACTGAAGAAATAAAACTAACTCTGTAACTTCAGGAATGTGTGTGATATCCAGAGGGTTCATACAGTATGTGACCTAAAAATCTAGAGCTATACAAGGCTATTTGCTAGCAAGAATTTTTTGTACTTATGGCCTTAGTCTTAGTTTTAACTGTGTCAGTGAAAACCACTGATAGGCTGGCCAGAAAACAACATTTAAATACTCTAAAAAGAAAAACAAAAAAAAAGACCCTGTATTTTTTTTTTTTTTTTGTCCAGATTTTGGCACAACAGCTATATAAAGGTTTTGAATTAAAAAAATAACAGAAATGAAAGCAGGATTAAGACGGTTAGGATATTGAGCAACTTAGTGGCTAGAGCATTCACAAGTAATGAGAAGGATCCTTCAGTTTATCTGAAATTTTAAGATAGTATGTCGGATATTTTTTATTAAAATTGAATATTTTCCACAAACCACTTGAGTTTAACAAAAAAAAAAAAAAAAAGAATCCTTAGAGGAAATAGAAAGGGATTTTCTCTTTTTGTTAGCAGCTACAATTACATCAAAAGACTGGGATATATTGACCATGGTCAAAAGTTCTGTGCACTAAATTATTTTATAACTGTCATGTATTGAATTATGAACCTATTTTTAATCATATAAATATACTTACTAATTTGCCACGTTTGTCATTTCAAGCAGTAAGTTTCACTGGTACCGCTAAAGAGTATGCAATATAATTATATGTATATGCAACATAAGGCAAGAGGCAACTCCTGGCAAGGTATGCGTTTGGATTTCCCAGGACTTCCCAGGGCCAAATATGTCTTGTTATGACTAATGCTTTATTTGAATAGGCAGAAGTATTTTGTAAATCATACCTCTGATATGCTGTTATCAATAACTACTATCCTAGAACATGTTGCCAGCAATAACAACTTATAATTCATTTTTAAGGAATTCCAGGAATTTGTGATGTGAAATGGAACCACAGACCTAACCACAAGACCCATATATCTATCATTCTAAAGCTTGACTGAACGTTTTGCTCAAAAGCTAAGAAGTTTACGATCTGTGAAGACAGAAGGGTGAACTCAGAAAAAGAAATGGGCCAGTTTCTTTTTAACATATAGAAACATTCCACACAGCCCTCTCAGACTCCATTTGTTTTATTCTTTGGATGAATCTTTCTTCTTAATATGTTCTTGTAAAATAAGTCCTTAAAGTGTCTGCATGAAAGGAAAAGGCTTAAAATAAAATCAGTAGGCATCATATGCTACATTATTTCAATCAGAAATCTGGTCAGAAATTAATTTACTTATTTGGTCAGGAACAGTGATGGAACAAAAACAACAGGGGAGACAGGGGGGACAAGGGGACAGCGGGGACACCCAAATCCAATCCTTTCCAGCAATGACAAAACTTCTCCTGATGAGTTTTTCAGCTCCAACTTACGTGACACAGTTTGCTTTCCGTTCTCTGTCTGATTTGGGTCATGCAGCTGAACGTGGGTCCTTGTCTTCTCCAGAAACCTAACCACTAGGCTATGCTGTTGTTCTGCAGATACATAGATACTCATTAGATGTAAGAGTGAGATTGACAACAACCTAGTAACTACGGCTCTCAGCTATGATTCAAATGGTCTGCGCTCAATGTGCTGTTCCAATGAGCATTTAGTATGTTATTACACCATGCTGAGCAATTGCAGCAGAATAAGCCATTACAATGAGAAAATGTGTTGGTCTGATCGTCGGAGCAAATAGCTTTGATACATAGATCAACATGTCCATTTGATGGACATCCACTGAGACTAAAACACACAGTCTGAAAAATGTCTTGATATCATTGAGCTGGAATCAAGTCCTGTCTGAGATGTATTTTTTAAAAAAATAACCCATTTTGTGTTCATAACCTAGAAGTATTTTTAAAAGTTGACATTGGTGTAATTCATATCTTGTTCTTAAAAGGTGCTGAACATTCTGCATTAGTTCAACAAAACCCTTAACAGATGAACAGTTTTAAAATAGATCTCCCATATATTTCCAGGAAAAAAAATACTGACTTTTCTGACTTTAACTTATGGACATACTGGAAGAAATATTCCATTGCTCTTGAAGTCTTTGTAAGGAAAACATTAACTTTTTTAGTTAATATAACCGCCTATGTGGTTCCTTGAAAGTCAAATTGCCTCCCTCTCAGCCTCAGATGGCAGATTTCTGACAAAACGCTAAAATTTTCATCTCAATTCTTTTTTTGCCTTTTTTTTTTTTTTAATATATATTCTTTGTAGATATTTTGATCACATTTTTTTTATGGGAGTTTTCCATGTATGATAAATCCAATTCTGCCAGAGAATTGCATTCTGAATCTGGGGCTATTCTTATGATTTTAATATGACAGTTCCAACGTTCTTTTATTTCACTGGTTCGGACCAAGTAACTCTACTCTTTGTAGGAAGGTGTTCTGGCCAGGACAGCCCAAGCCGAGCAGATTTGATGTTAGACCTGGAGTGAGATGAAGATGCAAATGAGGCTAAATACCTCCAATCAGGAAAGTTTATTGGAACAGAGTGTTGATAAGAAAAGAGTGATAGGAAAGGGAAGGAAGGACAGAAAAGAAGGAAACCTGGCAAGCAGTTCAGGGTAGAGTTGGAAGAGACAGTGGCCACCATGGATCCAGTGGCGTCCCGTCGGTCCGTAGTTTCCTTGCCCCTCAGTGGCACGCTCGGGATGGTGCCTCCACGGTTCCATGGCGCTCCCACCACGGAACACTCGGGGAGCGCGTGTCCCTCACAGCGGTGGCCGTGTGGGCCTGTGTCAGGGCCCGCGCGCCTGAGCGGGCTGGGGCGGTCGGTTGTGCCTGGACATGACGCCCGGAACGGTGGGGCCGTGCCCTGGCTCCTGCCGGTGTCTGGGTTGGGGCGGCTGCTGGCTCCATGCCGGGCCCACAGCTGCCGAGTGCCCGCCAGGGAGCCGGCACCGAGCTCGGCAGGGTCGTGGGCGAGCCTTGAGGCCGGCGGCTCACGGTGCGGTCTCCATCACAAGGAACACACAAACCCTACTGCAATAGTAAGAGAGCTAACCCATTAACCACACAATGCATAAGACATATTACCTAGTTCAGATTAAAATTTGTGAAAGCAGTTAAGCAAAAGGTAGAACTTTCAACACTTCAGTATATTTACTTAAATACTATGCTGAATAAAGTCACTATGTAACTTGGTATCTGAATGCAGTTTGTTGTGTTTGGTTTTTTTTTTCTTGGAGGTGTATGCCCCTTTTCGTGAGGGGTATCATTGATGGCCATCAGAAGGCTTCTTTTATAGGTAATCACAGTGCTGGTAAGACCAACAGGTTTTTGAGTCATCTTTCTTTTCAATGGGGGGAAAAAAAAACCGGAAAAAACCCACCCCAAAATCCCCCCAAAACCCCCACCTCTTTAAAGAATAAGATAACTGAAGAAATATATTGCAGGTGTAAGCAAGGGGCTTTGTGAGGTTTCTGTAGAACTGGTGGTAAATACAGGGTATTCTTCATAGAATCATAAAATCTTTTGGGTTGGGAAAAGACCTTTAAGATCATCAAGTTGAACTGTTAACCCCGGACTGCCAAGTCCACCACTGAACCACGGCCCTAAGTGCCACATCTACACATCTTTTAAATACCTCCAGGGATGGTGACTCAACCACTTCCCTGGGCAGCCTGTTCCAATGCTTGACCACCCTTTCAGTGAAGAGTTTTTTTCCTAATATCTAATCTAAACTTCCCTTAGCACAACTTGAGTGTGCAATTTCCTCTTGTCCTTCCACTTGTTACTTGGGAAAAGGTCATCATGCTATGCATGCTTGAAAGAAAAAAACTAAGTTGATAAAGCCATCAGACAGATAAAGAAGCAGCTTTGACCTTGTTAGGAGCCAAAACATAGGGCTTAGTTCATGGGAATATCAAGTGGATATCATGGGAATATCCAGAATATCAAGAACCATGGGACTGCAAGTGAGGAAAATGCCTGATTTATTTTTTTTTTCTTCATACTGTGTTGAGGTGAATAAACCTACTGTAGCAGAGAGATACCTATCTCATAAAATTAATGAGATCGAGTACTACCAGACTTAGAGCTCATATTCTTCATCTCAACCAGACCCAGTACACCACATTTTATTAATTACCTAGTAGGCCATAGTTTAATATATGTAATATCTTGTTTTCAGTAGCTTAGAACTTTGTCAAAAGTCTGACTGCTTGCACTGAACAAGGACTGAGCCCATGGCTGGGACAGACAGGAGGGGTAGAAATCAGTTCCTAAATGTAGCAGTAGCATCCAGCAATCTAAATGGCATGTACAGTAGAGCAGTGGCTTTCTGGCTTGGCAAAATCCCTAGAGCTTAATACCCTCACACCCAATGGACATCCAAGAATGACCTTTGATCTATAAGACTACCATAAGCAGTGGAGATCTAGTCAATAAAGTCAATGCAGAAGAGAGAGAGTGATGCAGTTCATCCTAAGGTTCATCGTGGAGCTCAGTTCAATTATCTGCAAATAGGTATTTTAGATATCTATCTGCAAATAGATATGCCTGAATGTCCCTAAATATTCTGCTAGTCCCTGAAGTTAGTCCTAAACTGAATCCCTCTTGGTAATAGCTGAATTCCAGCCTGGCTTACTAGGCAGAAAGCCTGACATGGGGAGCAATGGAAGGAAATCAGGACTGAACCACTGGGCGATGTGAGGAAATGGGGATACCAGCAGGAAGGCTGGAAAACAGCAGGTTGAGTGAGAGTGAACAAAACAGATGAAATGGGTGAAAGATGGAGAAACCAAAAGGAAGAAGAGTTTATGAATAAAGAACTGTAGCTGGTTAAGGAAAAAAAAAATTAGGAAAGGGCTTAAATTTCAAAGTGAAAATGATAATGGCTGAATAAGACGGCTGAGTGTGGTAGTATGGGAAGGGAATTAAAGCTGTAGTAAGGAGACTGAAAATATAGCACATACATGAAAAATCCTAAAAAGGTGGAGTCTGAAACAACATAAAGACTAACTAAATCAGGAGCTAATGTGGAGAAGAAATGGCACTAGGATCCTGACAGGCTGGTAGGGAGGGAGAATAAAGTGTTAAATCTTCCAGAGACATATCAAAATAATATATTCTTATAGGAACAGTCTGGAATGGCACCCTAAGTTGAAAATCCTAACATTACCCTATTTTCAGCAAACATCTATGAAATATTTTTGGCAAAGTGTCACAGACTCTTGCAGTGCTGGCATTGACATAGAGGACTATTCCCACCTGCTGCTATCACTTACTCTATTACATGGAGTGTCAGAGGTCTGCGACATTCATCCAAAGCTTCCAGCCAAGCTGTCAGATAATACTGCATGATGAGCTTTCTGCTTTTCCAGCTTCCCTTTTTTTTTTCTAAATGGAAATTGTACACAAAACCCATCCTTCCTCTCCCATCCACTCAAAACACTATGAAGCTCCAAAACCAAGTCAGAATGCCTGCACTCTGACTTTACATTGGTTTTACATAATTATAAGCAATTTATGTAAGCTGAACTCACAGGTGACATCTAGTGAGCGTATCAACTAGAAAGCTTCTCTGAACTAAGCCCAGAGTGGCTCCAGCAGAGCCTGCCTGACCCACATGCAGGTGCCATGGCTACTTTTACTGGGTGACATCGCAGAGCTGACTGGAAAAACACAGATCAAGGAGGAAGGGGGAGAAAAGCCATAACACCACCTTGGACACATTGGAGGGATGTTAAGGCTACGATGTGGGCTGAAAAGCAGGAACAACTGGGTGGGACTGGTGTGTGGGATCTGGTGGGTCTGCATTCCTTCATGCCTGTGATAACATGGATATAGCAGTGAGGTCTGCTACAGGAAAAGCAAGGAGCTGTTCTGCCTTTGGAACAGGTTTTGTAGTAAATATGCAATGAAACACATTTGGGACTACGTATTCCCATCAAGAAAACCAAAATATTGAACACTTTTTATTGTGAGCAATATTCACGTATCCATCTGTGCCTAGAATGAAGGTTCCTATGCAAAACCACTATGTGATAATGTAATTAAAAACTACCAAAGGCATATTAATAGACGAGAAGTTAAGAATTGTACACAAAACGCTCACTCCCACACATATCCACATATATATATATGATTGTACATTTGTCTGTTACAATCTTTCTCCTGTTCATAAATTTAAACCAGGATTTAAGACATCGGGTGAGATTTATCTGACCAGATAGATTTATCTGAATCTGTCACATAGAAACCTAAATATAAACTAGCTGCTTAGACACTTTATAATTAGTGGAGAGAGACATTTAATGCTATGCACAATCTGATCTAGATATGTATTCTAGGGAAAACACTAAAACTATTTAATTCCATAGCTTTAGCTGTAAAACAGTCTGAAAGATTTCTCCAAATGTAAGCAATGTAAACTTCTAAGATTAGATAACGTGTATCCCATGCTAAACATTTATTTCATGCTACAAATTCTTACCAATAAAAACATGCATTGTAAAATAGATTGCGGGTAATATTATAACAAGAAATATACACTGTAACAACTCTGTCTAGGTTAAGTATCTAAAACATTTACGTAGTCCACTGAAAAATACTTTAAATAAACTGAAAATGTGCAATTACATCTTGAAATGTATACTATGCTTTCATAAACTAGAATAATAAAAAGATAAAAGCCATAGTAAAGTGAAAGTAACAATTGTAGTAATTAGTCAATGGTTAGTAGGATGTTGAAAAACAAGCCACAGAGAAAAAGTACATTTCCAACATGCAATTATCTAGGTAGTCAGAACAATTCATTATTTTCCCCCAAAATCAATATTACAAATGCTCAATATTTTCTTCTGTAATCTGAAATTAGACATCAGTCAGATGCAAGTACCAAGCAGAAATGATTTGTAGCACTAAAAATTATACCTGCTCAAAATCTGATTGTAAAATTGATTGTATGCATGGAATTTGACATTTTACCAATTATATCGCATTACTGCATGTGCCAGTAAGAGTTCCTGGCACGCAGTGTTATATAGGCAAACTATATGCAAAGTGACAACATGGACAAGTCACGCCTGATTTCTTCAAATGTAGCTATAATTTTCAATTCCAGATATGATGATGAAGGGAAGAATCCAAGGGTTTTCCATTTTAATTTGAGTTGTTGATGAAGATATAATGCACGGCTTGGCTACTTTTAATATCCTTGCCGTTACTCAGGAACATATATAGCATGCATAAAGATGCATAATAGGCTTTACTCTGTATATTATTGAATTCATAAATAATAAGGCAAGATTTTGGGTAGGTGATGCTTATTCTGGCCCATTTCAATCTAAAATGTTTTCCCTTCCCTTTTTTCTGATTTAGTTCACAGAGGAAATGTATTAATAAAATAAAGAAGCATATATAGCACTTGGCAGGGACACTACTGGTAGAAGAGGAGTGCAGCTCCACTGGAAAATTAACCACCATCATGTGCTCTGCGTGAACACTTTAAAGTTTGACATGGAAAACAGTACTTTTAGTAGTTTGTTATGTTTGTTTTAACTATGTAGCAGAGTAGCTGAAATATTATTATGACAAACAAATAGACTTCTGTTTCTAATACTAAATGCATAATGCCATATTTAAACTTAAGTAGACATATACCCATTGATTATTAAATGTTTAAAGCTGACATGGATATTTAACAATAAAATCAGTCAAGTAACTTCCTCTGAAATATAGAGGTATAAATTATTCTTTCAGTGGTTATGCATGCAACTAGATAAGATTTAAAAGGATTTACACATAAGGTGAAAGAAAGTGAGCTTATGGAACATTTTAGTTCCTACATATATATATATTTATATTTATTTATTTATAGGACATATCTTAAAGTATGACACATTTTCTTTTAAAGCTGTTGGTGTATGGTAGCTAGTTATTTGCATGCTATTTTATGGGACAGGCAATATAAATCTACCATCTTATGTACTTAGTGGACAAATTCAAACTTAATACACTCTAGTTGTAACGTGCAGGACTTGTGTCCCATCTGAAATGACACAACTTCAGAGGGAAATCGGTCATAGACAAGGTGATATGTAAGCACTAGATGCATCCTGTAGTGGAAAAATTGTCACTGATGCCAGAGTGTTGTGTGAGGTCCATTGGTCTTGGTTATGACGTTGACTTCATAGGCATGTACACTGGTGTTGTTTTCCATAGGATTCATACAGCACTGTCGTGGTTACCTTTCACAATCACCTGTGCACTGATGACAGTGTGACTGCCTGACTATCTCTCTTTGTCTCTGTCTTCTAAATATAGGGCCGGTTTTACTTGTATCTAAGGCGCTCACACATAGCAACACAGTCATTTCAGAAGTGTCTGGCTTAAGTCTTCCAACTGTATCATATTAAACTTTCAGACAGGCCATCACTCAACATACTGCACAAAATCATTTGAACCATTTCAACAGTAGCCCTCTGAAGTTTATCTGTCTTAAATTTGCTGTTCTCCAGTTTCTGCATTATTCAGTTGATCAGCACCAAGAAAACGTGTTTCAAGCTGACAGTCTTGTTTTCCTTCCATGCCTGCTTCCCCTGTCTATGCACGCTGACATAACTCTGACTTACTAATTGTTCCAGCTTCTAGAGTTCTTTGTTGCAAACTGGAAGGTTTTCTCTCCACTACTCAGACAGGTCCCTTTTATCCATTCCCTTTTCCATTTTCTCAACCAAATACCTCTATACAGATAATATAGATGAAAATCTGTTGGGGGGGGGGGGGGGGGGGGGAAGAACCCAAACCCACACTTGTATTATTTTGCATGCAGTGGTTCAGATTCATGGTGGGGCAATGTGCTCTGGAGATGGGTCTAGAAAGGTGGAAAGAAGAGGAAAAAATTAACTGTACTGTGATTGTCTTACCACCTGACAAACACACGTCCTCTTAAAAATAATTGTAATTAATTTTCCCCACCCTTTCTCCAAACATACCTATCTATGTACTGATTTTTTTATTATTTATTTCTTGAAACAAGGGCAAGGAAAATTAACAATTTCAACAGTATCTGAACCGTACTTGGTAGCAAAAAAGTGACCATTCTGATGTACATAAGGAGCAGATTTCAAAACCATTTTTCCTTCTGTCCGAGTCTCACTTTTGTTGCACTGTCCCAGCTGGACGTGGTGCCACAAGCTGGCACTGCTACTCAGTGAATTGATTACACAAGGATGTTTATTATGAAACGTAAAATTTTTAATAGCTATACCCACAGGTCCTCTAGACTACTTTTTGTCTAATTGCAGAAACTAAAATTTAACTATAGCCTTTGTGGAAATATAGCAGCTATCAGGATAATTTGCAGTAGCCTCTGTATACAGAGATATTTATATACATTGATAAGATTCCTTTGCAAGGGTTTCAGAGTTCATTTTTTTTTTAAAAGTAGGTCATGGAATATGAAGGCAGAAAATGAAATTTCTTCAGAATTTTTTTTAGAAAATGAAAATAAATGGATATTTTACATGATTTTTAAACACTGTAAGGAATTTACAAGTCTGAAAAGGCAGAGTTTCCATCATAATTTCTGTGCTATAGCCAGTAAAGTCAATACCATCTTGTAGAGAGCAGTGAGCTCCACAATTAGACAAAAACATTGAAGTGAAAGAATCCATGTGGTAGATACATGAATGCTTTCAGACTGTATAGAAAAAAGGTATGCAAAAAAATTCTATGACATCAAGTTGGGTTGATAGTCAATATAGCTGAATGTTCTAGAAATAAGATTAAAACTGAACTATGCGAATGACATTCATCAGTCTTCAAGCCACTTATGACTTCATTCAACGTTCCTCCAAAATAAGTATTCTAATAAATCTGTCTCACTGATAAATAATTATGAGGTTTAGAATTAAACAGAAACATGCAATCAAGGTATTTAATTTATTCTTTACTTTTACTTATAATCTCCATATCACTTGGCAATTTTAAATTGGATTCCAAAAAATCTATAGGAATAAGACAACCTCAAAACCCTAACTTTGTGTCAGAGAAGAACGTTACACATAGAACTAATGAGGAGGTAAAAAGATGTCAAAAAGTAAACGTGAAGCAACTAAAAAAGGTTAAAATTTGTCAAGACAACCTAAACAAAACAATAATCTAAAAAAAAAAACAAACCTAGAGCTCTGCTGACTGCTAATTCTGTGAGAGGCAACTTAGAGCTTCACTTCATAATTCAGGCAAAAAGAGGTATTTTTGTTTCCCATTATTTTTCATTGTAAAACTTTTCCATCTAAACCCATATATTAAATGTTTTTTAGTTTTCTGTATTAATTAGCCTACTAGAATAGAACATTATTTTGCAAGTGACATGCGTGTTATAAAATACTAAATTCTTGCCTCATTGACAATGAAAATAAAAGCCAGAAAAATGTTGCTTCCAAGCACTTGTGAATAATTTGCTAAATGCACTCTATAAATTGTATTTAAAAAATTAATTATATTTTAATGAATACAATAACAAATTATAAACATACAGAGGGAGAGAATTATCAAGATGCAAATGTTTGCCAGGGGAAAAAACTGTGTTTCATTTTTATTCTAATCAATAGTGAACTGAAAAGTATAAAATATAGTCCAGACTCCTGTCAAGAGTTTTGTTACAAGATTTGTTCTGTATTATTTCTATTTCTCTCTGTCTTCCCACCACCTCCCTTCTTTTCATAACCAAGCTGCTAAAGAAGCAATCAAAGTCAAGGACTTCTGCAGAATTGCAAAACAGAAGAGGGGCCTCACTGGGGACGTTGTAACCAGATGTTTCCAAGGGAAAACAATTCTCTCTGACAGAGATTATGACGAAGATGACATGCTCCTTATTCCCACTACCCTGTGGTCTGGGAGAAAAACTGCAGAAAGAAACTGTACAGGTATTGAGTAGAAGCAGACAAAATAAGGACTCTGGAACATTTGGAATACTTTCCATAGCTTTGGTGGGCTTTCCTACCTTCAGTTTTCTTGCAGCTTGATCTGTTCTTTATCTCAACAGCCTCATTACTCACTAACAGTAACACTGACCCATTTTATAGTCTTTTCCCCACAGTGGTGCTGTCTACATCTCTTTCCACATCTCTTTCTATTTAGCTAATCTCTCCTCCACAAAAAATAATCAAAACCTACACAACTGTGTAGTCTTTGTTATCTTCATCTGCTAACATGCCATGTAACTTTCACCATGGTTTTGTATTTGTTTATTTAAGTTCTTTAGGAAAAGAATGGTCTGCCTTTTTTTTTTTTTTTTTTTTTTTTTTTTTTTGGTCGTCAGGAGAACAATATCTCTATTTTCTAGTACTACTGCTGAGATGTATAATTCAGAGTTCACTGGATGCAATGGAAGACTTGTATCCATCCTTCTGTATTCAGATTGTTATGTGGTATGATTTATAACATATATGTATATGAGACATCATTCAGTGTTTCTTAACTTGTGTACTGAATACAAATACACATAACTGTTATGAAATCTAGCAAATATTTTAATGAAAATCAAACAGTTATTCAAGGCAGATTAATTGAATCTAACTTTAAACACTATTGACATCCACATCTGAGCTAATGCCTCTGGGCTATAGTCAGGGAAGAGAAATTGATATACCTTCTGGGGTATAATTAATCTCAACCAAAAGTAGGCATCTCATACAGGTCATACCAATCGCAGCTTAAATGTGCCTATTTCTCTACCCTAGCTACAAAGGGAACCTAAGGTGACTAACAACTGCACTGTAGATAACTGAGGTAGGGTGAAATACTTCCCACTCTTACCAATTTATGTGCTGAATCCAACAGGCACATGTTTTCTGAAATTTATCAATATTTTTACTACTATTATGTCACATTATTTCATGCAATTCAAGTAAGCTATAGATTTTTAGTCCGAGTTCATGAAAACATTACAAAGTTCTGTACTTTTATAGTATTTAAAAGAGAGTTGGGTGTTTTGGGGTTTTTTTTGTTTTGTTTTTTTTATGATATTTGGTTTTGGTTCATGTTGGAGTTTTGGTTTGTGGGGGGGGTTTTGTTTGTTCATTTCAGTTTCGTTTTGTTGTTTTGGTGTTGTTTGTGGGGGGGGAGGGGGTTGTGAGGTTTTTTTTTCTTTCTTTTTTTTTTTCTTTGAAATTATTTTCTAAACTCCAGTATCAAGAAATTGGTCCCTGGCTTAATTTGGTTCTTTTTCAGGGTGCATCAGAATGTGCAGCACAGATTCCTGGGTATCAGCTATTTAAGAACACTCACCCACAGAAACATGAACTCTTCAGTATTAAGCATTTGATCAATATGAGAGTTCCAAAGGAGAAAGTAGTGTTAAAAGTTTATTCATTCTGTGCACTCTTTAGAGATGATTAACTGTCTTTATTATATTAAAGCAAACCCAAAACCATCTGCCAAAGGCGATTGTGTCCAAGCACTGAAACCATTTCATGTGAAAACTCATTTTCAGGCTCCTAATTATTTTTCATTATAGTGGCAGTGTGGAATAGATTGGAATTGGACAGTAATTGCCAGGTCTGAGCAGTGCGGACCATTGCAATGTATCAGTTTAGATGAAGTGTGACAAGGATACATCTAGCTACTATATAACTTCCATTAAGCAACTTCCCTGTCCCTGATCATGTAACACTTCATAGAATGTGGTCAGCACAAGGTCATAATAATGGCTTTCTGTCTGACTTCAAGTATTTTGTACATGCACAAGCTGTTAACCCCCTCTGTTAGCATTGCTCTAACAATGTCCAGTTATTACAGTTGTCAAGGATATTTACAGTATTTCTTTGCAGGGTGTAGGAGATCTTTGAAAGATTGCAGAACTTATATATGTATATTTTAACGCTTCATGATGCTAAAACATCCTGAAATCGAGAAACAAATTACCCAGAAGGTAGTAAAATCCTTTTCTACAGCACTTCATGTGTTAGATCCTGTAGTGTAAATTGGAAAATAAATTATCTTAGGTGCAAGTTCTAATTCTTTAGGCATTTCTTGCAGCAAAACTCTTTTATTTCACATTTCAGTCTTTAATTCACTTCTCCCTCATTGCTCTCTCCTCCTCTTTCCCTTCCTAGAACACAGGCATTAGGATGTGATCTAACCCTCTCTAAAGTAAATAATAATGCTCATGCTGACATTACTAGTCTTTTAATCCTTTACTTTAATGAAATTATCTGAGGTAAAACTTTTCAAACTTATACTTTCCTTACAAATTTTGGCTTACATGACTTGATTTTTGTTTCAGCTTATATATAGAAAAGTGTATGCTCAGCTTTGTGAGTCTCTGTTTCTGAATACTCTCATTATTGTCTAAGGAAGAGATCCAACATTCAAGCAACAGCAGTTAATGACCAGTTATGAAAAGATCCTGACTACAGTTTTTATCCTCACTATTGTAATTTAATGGAAGCATCTTTTGGCAGCAGTAGCACTAAGGAGAATGTTGGCTGTCCGTTCTACCTAGGATGCCAAATACTATGACTCTGTGGCAGATATTCAATCACATAAAACTTCTTTTCAAAAGGTGAGCCCAAAGTTCATATTATCTTTTCTTACATACCTAATCTGTAATTTTGACACAATGAAAGCATGTGTCTCAATATTTTTGTAATGTGAGGGAATTGTACTGTATTCAGAAACATGTCATAACAGTACCTTAGCTATTTCTCAGAGGCATTATATACTATACAGATACACTCACTGTTAGAATGTGCTATCACAGTTTAAGATTTTGCTGTTCAGCAACTGAAGAGCTGTATGAATTGTCAGTTCAAGCACAAGATGATTAAAAAGAGTATTCATTTTATCTTCTGTAAACAGTGCTAATCTTCAAAAATTCCAAGGATGACAATATATCATTTTGTTTTCCAATGCCATTCCGCAGTGGGGACATTTTTAAAAAATAAAAAGTGGAAAAAGTATAATTAATGAAGTAACCTGTCATCAATGAACCTGTAAATTGAAAATACTTTGAAATTTTCTGGAAGGGTAAGGAATTCATAAGGCACTGTAAAATTGTTTTGTTTTTCTTTTCTCAAAGGCATTTCAGCCAGTTAAATTAACTATAGTGGTGTTTTCTGACTGCTCTTCTGGTGAAAGCTAAAGTTTTTGGGGAAAAAACCCCAAATCCTTACCACTATAATGTTAAAAATCAGCCAAACTTTATGACAACTAAAAGAAAAAAAAAAACGTTTTGGAAAGAGCAGTCTATGTCTCAACTCAATATGAACAAAACATGAACTATCTAAAGTACCAAAATGAATGATTACAATAAAATTTTATCAAACATATTTTTTAAAAAAATGTTAATTCATTCTTAGTCGAAACTATCTCCACAATATATATTAGAACAGTGACATTAGTATATGCCAGTTTAAAGGAGTTAATTATTATTTTACATATGCGATGTCTCTGAAACACATGAGTCATGTCGACTTTGTATCAAGACTACATTCAGATCCTGACTTCTCAGTTAGCTTCACTTTCTACAAGTCTGCATATACATACTCAGTACCTTGGGACATACTCACTGGTTCCCCTGTTATGAAATGTTCAAGGAAGTAAGTTAGCTCTACTCCTACAGGCAGAATGGAAGTTGTAGGGTTGGCCCTGACTTGACTGACCCATAGACTTATAGTGATATTTCAGCAAACTTTGTATTCTCATCCTTGCACTTTAATGCCAACCTACCACAGGCTGTGCTGAGGCCACTGTCTCATTAGGTAAATTTACTAGCAGCAAGAGGTAAAATCCTTCTGGGGTAGCTCTTCATGTAATATAACTGGATTCCAGAAAAACACCTTAGGAAGTGCTAAAGACATGCCATGAGTATTCAGAGACAATATGCTTCAGTGCAAAGCCTTTGTTCTGGCAGTTTCTAAACAGCAATACAAAGCCATAGCCTAGCATGTGACCTATACAAGAAGTTTAATAAATGCAAGTCTACAAAATTTCAGACTTAGGATCTAATTTGACTTTCCTAGGCATAACATCACATTTAACCATTTTACAGAGAATGAGATCTGTGAGAGGGAAGTGTCTACTGGTTCTCAGGTAGATCATGTGCAGACCTCATCTCTACAGTTGAAGGAGTTAGAAATTCAAACATCTGTGTCTGAGGCACCAGTGAAGAACTTCTGAGCCCAAGGCCATTGACAAGTGATCGAATTAAGACTGTAGTCGGTCTCTCTGATTGGGCTGCTCTATCCTAGATTCCTCTAGTCTTCCCCACCATGCTTTTGTCTACATTCACATAACCATGACAGTCTAAACAGTACATGCAATGCATGCATGTGGGTGGTATAAGGGAAGGACCATACCTGAGCTAGGGAATGAATACTTTGCTCATGTATGCTTCAGTCAAGCAACAAATGAGGTAAGAACTCCATGTTTGGCAAATACAAAGAGAAGACCAGAAAGTCATGACTCTTCTCATTGTTTTCTTCTTCCCATATGTCATCTCACACACTGAGCTTCCCAATACACCCTCTTCCTATTGAGCTTCAGGCATAGTTCATTCAAGCCATTATTTACAAGAGATGTTTAGTGTTCAATAATATATTTATCTGCTCTAATAGCTTGGATAATGCAAAAATAGTATATCTCTTAAATTTTCAGACAACATGATGAGAAAAATGTCAGGCAGGCTGGAGGATGAGATTGGAATTCAAAATGACAGGATGAAGAAAAAGTATGATTAAATTCATTAGGCACAAATGCAAGGTAAAAAATAGCTGGGTGAGACTGCAGAAAGAAAGATTCAGACTAGCAAGTGTTTATGAAAGTAAGGGTAGTGACAGGTTGAAATGGACTATCTCAGGAGGCTGTGAAGTCACCATCATTGGATTCTTTAGAAACATCCTTAAAGAGCGATAGAGGTATAAGTGATCTGTTTCCACACCTATGTTTCTCTTCTGTGATTGTTACTTTGTATTGACATGCCACAGATCACCAAATACACAAATGTGTAAGGACTGCAATAGAAACTGGCTGTGTCATTGCCGGGTCCCTTGCTGCCTGAGCAGGGCATGCCTGGTCATCTCTGTTTAGTGTTCATGGCAGGAGTGCAGGCACACACACAGTCACTTTTTAGGAATATTGTGCTACTAAAACAACACTGACAAGATACTTCCCTACCTTCTTGTTTATCCTTGGACAGAATGGAACACTTCTAGCTTTTTAAAAAAAGTATAAAATACTTTGTAAGACTGCAAACAGATCTTCAGTACCCACACTGTCCCATGACAATCTTGGAAAGCTATCTCAAGGGCATTGTGATTGAAACAGCAAGCTGAGATTGCCTTCTTCCAGCACTGGCAGGACAGGGTCAAACTGTGTGAATGAACAGGCGACTGTCCAGCAAGGAAGTGTATGTTGGTCTGTGGCAGCAAAGCCTAAATAGAGTCTCAGGATTTTGTGGGCTTTCCAAATCACCATATACTGAGCCCCAGTCTGTGCAGAATGGATGGTCTGAGCCAGACTCCCCCCTCTTTACTGGATTTATCATCTGTGTTGTCTGTCTCAGGTTATGCACCTCTAGTGCACTCACTGCCCCATGCATCACACAGGAGCCTGCCACTGAAATACAATTTGGATGAGCTAGTCCACACAACTGGCCAGGATGTGAATAAGGATGGTACAAATGTCTGAGTGACCAAGGGAATGGTGGCCTGAAGTGTCACAGGGTGCATGAAAAAGGCCAGCTGTTACCAGCAGATGCTAGAGAAGTGAACACTAGAACATGTAGTACACATGGGGACACATATAGCTGCCATGTGTCTTGGTACAGATTGGTTGTTATTTTTGCCAAAATGCAAAAAAAAAATATTTAAACGCAACTGACACAGTCTGGCTGTTGTATATGCCTGTTGCATGGACACTTTTAGTTCAAACAAGATCACTTGACACCTCAAATACCAATTCAGCTGTGGCTACCAAAAGTGGAAAAGACATGGGGAAGAATGCCCAGCAAAGTTCCATCATTATAATTTACAGAATGTATCTTAATTATTTTTTTAAATTTGCCTTAACGTTAAAAAGTTTGTAATTTTAATTAATATTTTAAATTCACGTAAAATAATCATATCTGATATTAATGTATTTTTTTGTAAAATGTGAGAGGTAATAAAAATAAATTTAATTACAATATTACAATCTAGTAAAATGCTTTAACATAAATTTCCAAGAGAAACACAGATTAGGAATTATATTGTTCTATGCTATGAAAGTTGGATTGCATCAATATCAGATAATTTAATTCATAAATGTACTAACATAATGTAATAGTCATAAACCAAATTATTTTATAAAGAAATACATTAAGGAAGTAATTTATTGACTTCACTGGCATTAGTGGCAATCCTGTTGATTTAAACTTATCAAGATTTTTCACCTCAAAGTGTATTAATTATTTAACCTTGTAACCACAGTCCAGTGTAGGAACTGGAATTCCCAAAAGCCCAAACATATATCCTTTGGAGGAAAATATAGTCTATAATCCACCCTACTCATCTAGCCATTCACTGCTACAAAATAAAGAGAGCCATTCAGTCATAGAGCTAACTGGTCAAAGAATGTTGCTTTGAATCATGAAAACTGATTGTCCTTGAAACTTTCTTTACAGTCATCTAATTTATACTCTTACTATTAACATCTCATCCTTCTGGAATTGTGTTAAGCTGTGGCATAAATGAAGGATAAACATAAAAAGTGATTACCTAGCGATTTAGCTGAAAAATCACAGCTATTATTGTCAAGATATTTAAATATGTCTGAGAAATGCCTTTGGATTTTATAGAAATTTTTTAAGAAAGGCTGTGGGGTCTCAATTTTCTTCCACACCCCACACTCCACACACACCCTTGTTAGAAGGAAAATGTCTAAAACAGATTCTCTGTTCTTCTTTCGTAATGTGCAACTTTTTGCTTTTGTATAGCTGCTCTTTACAATTATTTGCCTAAACAGGACAAACAGAGGGAAAGTAAAAAGAGGGGGGAGGAAAGGGAAGTGAAGTGAGAACAGTAATCAGGGCCTTTGAGTTGACTGGTCACTGATGGAGTTTAAGTTCTAAATATGTGTTTCTTACCAGTACCAAAGATCATAACTTTCTTACAATGTATGTATACATATTCCACTTTCACATGTTTATACAGGAAGGAAAATAAAAGGCTTAACCACCCCCCTTCCTTGTTCACAGAAATCCCATTGAATTCAATGGCAATTCAGTACCTTAAAGGCATGCAGCGTCAGGACATAGTGTGTGAAACCTTTATCTTACCTGTCCTTCAAACGTTTAAACAGTATAAAAGTTGACTCAGGACTTACATAGTTTTCTACAAAATGTTTTCAGAATATTAGGATTGCATATTTGATGCAGTTTACTGTGCTGCATATGATGTTGTCTGCTCTTTTCACTATGTGGCGCCTTGAAACAAATGGAATGATCAGCTCTCTGGAGTTTGAAGAGAAGCACAAAGGAAAATGAGGGAAGAAATAATGAAGATGAGGTTCACTAGCCTTGTATTGTATAATAGCTGTCAAAATGAAATAGAAGTTATCAGAATGATCATATTAAGGGAGATAAGCTCTAACCAAAGTCCTATATATCAGTGTCAATGCAATATCTGCAGTGAAAATGCAAAAGTTAAGCAATGAGAATTTCCTAAGAATGCACTGATCCTTGCAATGTAGTAGTGTAATCCATGCAATTTATATGAACTATCATCCTTTTACTCCCTTGACCTCAGAGCAACTGTATATTCAGCTATCTCTATTCAGACTCAATCATAAAACTACTAGAGGGAGTGAAAGGAGAAGACGCTTTTCATCAAATTTCCAGATGTAGTAGGGTGGTTGAATTTCATAACAGATCAAATTGTGTACCTTTTATTTATTTATCTACAGATCTAAAGTACTTACAGACTTCCAATTTCCATAGTCCTGATAAATACAGAATCTTTAATGGAAAATTCTGTGATTTGATCACTCATCTATGGTAAGTTTTCATTTTACAGGTGAAAGTTAGGTGTATGAGCAGACTTCAATAACAGAGGGGAAAAAAAAAAAACAAAACCCAAACTAAAGGAGGTTTTTAACACATGATACCACATTATTACTTGCAATTGCAATCTGAAAATCTGCCATGAATACCGCATAGCTGGTTATTCTTAGTTAAACACTAGTTGATCCTGTACTGTCAAAATATCTTTCATTCCACGTTGCTTGGAATGATTTCTGTGCTTGGGCTCAAAAAGGCAGCTTAGAAAGTCCCTTATTAAATTGGACTTCTGTAGAACAACTTTCAACAACAACAAAAAAAATTTCCTTGTGTACTAAGACTTCTGTGAGCTCCTGTAAACACCTGACTTGAAAATTCTGAGGAATTTGAGATACTGCTTGTCTGTGTCTACCATTTCCTCACCATATCTGCATGAAAGGGCAAAAGTTCACCAAACATTTTCCAAGTACACCTTTTGGTTCTGTATGCAGATTAAGCATATTTTCCAATTTCCTTCTGTAGTCAGTAGCAGTAGTTACGGGCTGTCCCTTGTGAGAAGTAGCAGTTAGGGCACTTGTACACTGAGAAGACTGTTTTGCCTTGCAAAGTACAGCTCTATTCACTATTGCCATTAATATGGGGCTGCTGATGGCATCACCACTCAGGTTTTATACAAGTGGCCAGTACTCCACAACTGAGTGAGGGACCCAGAATTATTTCTGTCCTCTGCCACATGTATTGCAAATGTTTTTTTCACAGTGTCTAGTAACTGGTGCCCTAATTTTCAAGTTATGGGCTCTAGATGAGGCTACAGATTGTCCAGCAAGGTGGATCAACGTGTTCTCTGTATCGCAAACAGTCAATATACGTTAGGTTAGAGAGGATGAGAACAGAAGGATGCATCCTAGGTTAGCCTCATGGTGCTGGGAAGAGAAAGAGGGAAAGCATGCAGGCAAGGACAGTGGATATAATTTCATAAATACACACTTCCAGGGCATGATTCATTTGCTCTGTTTTAGGCATACCCATTACCATGAGACATATTGCACACCAGAAGTATCAATATCTCTCCATTGGCTATAAGAATATTTTGGGGTAACTAGCTTAAATACAGTTCTCTGCTCTGGTCACTTAAAATGAATTTTAAAAAAGAAATGAGCACTATCTCCCCTTTGTTATCTGGAAGCTAAAGCACTCAGGAAAGAGTCCAGTGTCTAGTATTTCCCTAGAAGACTTTACATTTAATAGGTCTTATAAAATGCATCAGCTGATGAGTATTAATTAAAAAAAGAAACGAAAAATTTTACATAGTATGTCCATCAAAAAGTTAAAGGGGAATCTGGGAAAAGTTTTTGTTCAGTTAATGGGAATGAAAAAACAAAGAGATCTGCTAAGAGAGCTAAGAGACAATGGAAACAAAAATTAACTTTATTCATGGGCTGATGAAGAAATAATACAAGCTAAATTTTAATATTCCTTTTGCAGAAGCAGTGGAATGTCCCCAGGGAGAGAGCATCTGTACTAATATGGATTTAGCCTTGGGCAAAAGATGAAAAAGCAAAAGTGGACTTTTACAGCTTGGAATTGTTCGCATCCGGCTGCAAGGTAGTACTGCATTCCTGGAGAAGTGCCGCAGCACTCCCCAGACTATCAAGCTGCAACAAGGTCTTTTACCATCTCATACCAACACACTCTTCATGCCAGTCCCTTTACTGCCTTCTCCTCATCTCACCTCATCCAGGGCATATCTCTCTCCATTGGCTCTCAACCACTTAACTTAACCAGCCACAGCTGCACCTTATCTACATCGGCCAACCCACCGCCCCTGAAGCCAGCCCACAGCTGTATATTATCAATGATAATTAACCTGCCTTCTTTCCTCTACAGAGAAGAGGAAGAGGAAGAGCAGGAAAGGAAGGAGTTTTATTCAGAATGCCAGCAAAGAGCATTCCACAACAGCAAAGGTATTTGGTCTCTTACTGGTGAATAAGCAAAGTGTTATATAGACACCATAAAGCAATGAGAAATTCATTCTTGGTGATAGATAGAATGAAATTGCATACAGAGCCAGTAAAAAATATTCCGAATCCTCAGAATATTAATATCTAGCAGTGTGAAGGATGCACTATTTTTTTCAACTGCATCTGAGCAAAATGTTCAAGGACACAAATAAGAAAAGGTTCCTGGTTTGCACTGGTGTAACAGGAGTAGTTCGGGCCAATCTCAGAATGATCGAAAGCAGAAAAGGGTTTGTTTCAGCAAGTACTGGTGGAATTGTGATTTTTTTCAACATTTTGTGTATTAAGCCGTTCTTCATGGGCCTTTTGCTCTTAATTTTTCATTGCTTTCTTTTGAAACACTTGCTAGAGACAAGAACTTAATATTTTAATCTCTATGTTTTTAAAATGATCAGCTTTAATTTGTGCTTTTATATTTAACCCATGGTTTGTTTAGATACTGGTCCCATATAATTTTTGTATTTTTGGAACTCTACATATAAATTCTGAATATATAATAAAGAAATGATAAAATGCACACTCCTATAACTACTTCCAGAGTCTGGCATAATGCTGTCAGAAGTTCAGTTCTAAGTGTTTATCACTTCTTTTATTAAACATAGCAACATTTCAGCTCCATTATTTTAAACATAAGAAGCAGGTAGCCAAAATTGTTTCTGTGCCTATATAAAATATCATTTTATGACAATGGGTATTATTAGTTCAATACCAATTTGACCCTATGCTTTTAAATAACATTCTATTTCACATTACTCAAAATGTGTGTTCTGTATGCATACTAGAAGATGTTTCAAAGTCCTTTATTGGAAAATACCAACTGGAAGTCTGATGTACTCTTAAACATGTGTTATAAACAGATTGTATTTTCATTTTCAAGTACGACATTATTACAAGAGTTATACTAACAAGCTGAATAACTAACATTCATACTTCATGTTTATTGCTGCCCGCATAAATTTTAATTAGGAAGCTGTATAAATATTCAAAAAACTACAGTATAAGCAGAGTAACAATTAAATACCTGTTAATGCAATTATAATTCCACTATCTCTTTTAACTAAACGAGTTTGTCATTATTAGAAAAATAAGAAACAGCAGGAAAGCTTCTCCCAAAAGTTCTTGTAAGGCAGTTCTGTTCATCAGTATCTAAAGGTAAATCAAAGGTATTGTCTTCTCACTTAGTTAAACCGTTCAGTGAATAGTGGAACGCATGTATTAGAACTGCAGGAGGTGAACTGTCCATAAAGGTTCTGGTTCATTAGCAAGGATGTCTGATGAGAGATCAGAAGGTAATGAATTGTCAGCACCTAACAAAACCAGGGAACAAACACGGCATAAAAAAATGAAAGACATAGTTCATGGAGAGGCCTCAGGAGAGCTCTTTGGAAGCAAAGGCAGAGATGTAAATGAGTTATTTACAAGGTCATTTGGGATAACACATTTGAAATATGAGTCAACATTAAAAAAAACCAAAAACAAACACAAAAATTTATTGAAATATTTGCAAATTAGTAGGGTCAGAATTACCTTCTCACAAATCTATATAGATTATACCTGCAGTGGTAAATGTTAATAATACCTTATTTTTAAAAAATATTAGAAAAAATAGGGAGGCATATCTTTATGTTTAAATTTTCAGCTGTGGTGTGTTATCCTTTTTTACCCATTCTATTAGATGAACATTACATTATTCTATGTAACTATATTTTTCAGTTTAATTTTGCAATGTGTCTTTATCAGCTCTTTACATACTTGCATGTTACTTTTCATTAACATTTCACTTTATGTAGTTGGAAAAGATACAAGTGTTACATATCTGTTGCAATCATTCCAGGATTTTTCTTAGCAAAGTTATTTGTGTTTATACCTTACATATTACCAGCATTCTCCAAGACAGTGGAGCAGTATGAACAGGGCAAAATATAAGAATTACATTTCTGTTTTTATTTCTTTGTGTTGTGACTTGTCTTAATTACAGCATAGATTTGCAAAAGGTTCTTTTTCAAAAAATTAAATGTTAGTTATGGGACTTTTTCCAAACAGATACAAAAAAAAGTCCTTAATCAATATGCATATTTCTTTTTTCCTGTTCTCTGATCTATTCAAGCTTAAAATATTAATCTCATAAGTCATCATTGAAACAGTATATGTTTGATTAGGAAAACCTGAATATTTTTTAAAGTTGGCACCACAGAGAATCCTGTTTCCTACTGCCTTGAACCTGGTGCCATTAAAATTTGGCATTATAAGGAAGAATGTTTCATAAAGACAGTGCCCAGAAACACTTTTCCAAATTGGACAGGCCTTCAGCTAATAGTTACATTACAGCTCACAGAATTTTCATAGCTTGCTATTTATACTTCGAGTAGATGAAGACCTAAATTCTTTGTTGATTTCAATGGGCCTTGACAAAAGGGTAAGCAGACAAAAAGATAATGGACTGTAGATTAGACAAGTGAGCGTGTAGATAGATAGACAGAAATTGCAAATAGTAGATTTCCTACTTTTCCCATTCTTTTCCATTCCAAAGCCCTTTCTCTAATAGCTTTATTTCATTTTTCTCAAGGGAGCACCACCATAAATTTAAAACTTTTGGATAATTATCATATACTGATTATGCTACAATAAAGGAGGCTATATTCCCACAGTTTTCTAATCATCTGAAACCTTACTTGGTTTGTTTCATGCCTTTTTAGCATAAGACATTTTAAACTATTTTACAAACCTGTTATTTCCAACCAGGTGCCTCCAGGCATAAGTGCTCTTTCAAACGGCCTCTTGTTCTTTGAAGGGTTACACAAATCAATTCTCTGCCTCTATGGTGTAAGCACCACACACATGGTATTTGGCCTCGGAGTAATTGTTGTGATTAATAAATGCTGATGGATCAGCAAACTGTTTGCTTTGTAAAGTTCAGGATTTTGGAGATTAGACTCAAACTGTTGTGTTGCTATTAATGTAATCAGTCCAACACAAAAAAAAGATGGAGGAGACGACAATTTGGCAACACTTCAAAACAAATCATGGCACCCTATTAATCCCCTTCAGCTCATGCAGGATTGTTGAATTACTTAGCTAACTTCATTTGATATTAGCAAGGGCGTAACATTAATGCAATAGGAATTTCATTTTGATGTTATCTAAAAGTGGGATTAAGCACACAAAAGGACATTGTAGAACCCTGTGTTTCAGTGGCTAGATTGGCTGGCATGCCTTACAAACCTCCTTCTCATAGAAAGCAGAAATGTTCTTAATTCTTCCAAGTGACCAAGAGATTTTCCAGGACACTCTTCAGTGAGAAATGAGAATACCGGAAGAATAAGGATGACTTCTAATGTTAAGAATTTCAGTTAACTCCCTAGAGAAGGTAAAGTTAAGCTTCAATAATACTTTATCTTGATTTTCTTTTCCTCCTTGTTTAAGCAGTAACATTCTTAAGGCTCTTTGACAAAAATATGCAAATTACTGAACATAAGGTGTTACTATTCTTATTGACTTGTAAAATTGTTTTCAAGTGAGACCTTCTTAGTAATACTTGAATCTCTTCTTAATTTCTTTTGTTTCCCAAGCATGCAGCCAAAAGGCTATGAAATTAGGAAACTACAATCTCTTCTATAAAGAGGTTATTAGTAATTTATTAATGGGTAGATTCAAAAGGATTCATGCTGCATTTTTTAATCCCCACATGACAGAGGCATATATGAAAAGGACCTTCAAGGGACTTCCTCACATCTCAGGGAAGTTCTAACAGCTGCTGGTGTGTGATGAGATTGAGTTACAGCTGTCTGCAAGTTCCCACATGTTCTGGGTTTTACCTCTCTTTGTTTGGAAGCACATTTTATCCTCAGACTCCTCTTGTAGCAGTCCTAGGCAGATACTTCATAAAATGTTGAAATTTAATTTTCTTCTTCATATCTGTCATCTAAATGTAGGGGTTTTCATGACCTGAATTGTAATTTATGGTACCTTATTGGTTAAGGTTGTTCCAAAAGGATACATGTTATTTATTGCTAGCTTCTACAGAAACAACATTTCTTATACCTCACAACTTCAATGCAAAAATATTAAAAATAACATTAATAATACTATTTCTTTCCCCTTTCCTTTCATTCCTTCCTTCCATCCTTCCTTTTTCTTTCTTCTCTGCATCGCAGCTGCAAAATCCCCCAATTTACTATTCCAGATGGATTCAAATGAATTAGAGACTTGGCTTTCCCATTTCTCAAATTAAAAAAAAAAACCAAAACTATATTTTCATTCACAAATGTAATTCTTCTGAATAAATATGTGCAGTAAATCATTCCAAACTGTGTGAATGAAGCAATATTAAATAATTCTTTCTATTAAAAAGAAGGATAATAAAAGATAAAATAAATACAGATAATAAAACAATACACTTGTTTGCTACCACAATGCACTATACTTTCTGAATGATTTGGTTAGTTAAAAATCTAAATAAACCTAATATTCTTATTACATGTATATTTTTTAATAACAGAAAATTTACCACTATTCATATAAATGTAAGACTTAAAAAGAACAATGCCTGTTGAGATGACCATCACAAACATGCATCATT
This sequence comes from Falco biarmicus, assembly GCF_023638135.1. Classification (NCBI taxonomy): domain Eukaryota; kingdom Metazoa; phylum Chordata; class Aves; order Falconiformes; family Falconidae; genus Falco; species Falco biarmicus. Next base: position 3,303,607 of record NC_079293.1, on the reverse strand, counting down.
AGGCCTAGCTGCTCAAAAAAAATCCAAAATAAATACAATATGGATTCAATCATATGAACAATTACATGATTGTCCTACTGAGATTCAAGATGTATGAGAAAAATGTCTCACTGTTATATGCACGCAAGCAAATTCAAATCTGAAATACTACAGTTATTAGTGGGTGAAGGATTGGTTGGTTTGTTTGCTTGCTTTTGTTGTGTTCTTTGCTTTTTTTTTTTTTTTTTTTTTTTTTAATTATTATTTTTTTTAAACTGTGGCTGGTTACCCTCCAATTTTGATTCAATTCCAGGACCCACTTCCTTGAAAGCATATTTTCCAGCACATAGATGAGCTTTCTCCTCAGAATGTTATTGTTCAGGACAATCACTAAATAGTTTCACTTTTAAGCACATGCTTTCTTGAGATTACCTGTGATTGCTCTAATATTCCACAGTTATTTTTACAATGGAAGCAGAGGTTCTTTGAACGGCCTCTTTCCCCCCAGGTTCCTTTGAAACCTCCCATTTTTATTGCTTGTTCAGCCTTTAATGCAAGTTATTAATGCTCAAATTATGAACCTGGGTCTTTTAACATATTGTAAATTGTCCCAGGAGACCTTTTCCTTGCTACCCTCAGGGGAACGCAGATGTCAGCCGGTGTCTTACTGCAATCTCCCTGCTGGTGGCTCAATAGATCAATGGTATGCCTAACAGGCAAACTGTTTTCAGTAACAAGATAATCCTAAATCCAGATAAAAGTTCATTGTATACCCGACATTTGCAATATTATGGTGCCCGGGTGCCCTGTCTATAGCGTGGTAAAACAAAATCAAGATGTGCAGCCCATTAGTAGCACATTTAGCACCACAAGTTCCTTCGGTTTCCAGAAACACTAATTTTTGGAACGACTACTACCTTCGTTTTGCTATCACTTCTTTGTTATTCCTTTGAAATGCATTCAAGATTACTGCTTACAGTTGCAAACAATTAGATAGCCTGATCAGTGATGATAACTAGATTTGAGGGTGTTTTCATATATTCCCAGATGAAACGGATCAGAATTATCTTTCTTAGCATAATATTTACCAGGAGACCACTTGTATTTGGCTACAAGAAATTCATCTTCCTAGATGACTGTGTTTAAGTTCTTGTTTCCCTGGTCAGGCTAGCTGTTCTGCACGCTGGACAGAGAAGGGCCCCAGCTCAAGTTCCAGGCTGCTTGGGTCAGGCAGGTAAATTCACTTGATGGAGAAAGAGGAAGGAAAAACAAATCATTTGCAAAGGCAGCACGCACACCTAGTGCAAAATTTTGATGCCTAATGGCAGCAAAATAGTGAATTGCAAAGCAAAAATACTGAATTCTTTCTGAAACCTGGGGGAAAAAGCCTAATTAATTAGCTGCACAGCTATACCATCCGCTGAATCCTGAGGCAGGTGGTAAGGGCAGTTCATACCTCTTTGCAGATATTTCAGCATCTCCAAAGACTCAGACCAGGATCAGAATATTTTAAAGGTCACATGTGTGAAGTTATCAGTGCTACCAGGAAACCAAGTAACTCCTACTTTGAAGCAGAGCAATGACTTGAAGTGAATGCTGAGATTGCATATCACAGAAGCAAGTGCATTCTCAGGCAGTTTTGATGACTACCAAATTAGAAAGCCCAGGAGTAAAACAGTGCTACTTCTTCAGCTTTTCCTCCTTTTTTTTTTTTTTTTTTTTTTTTTTTTTTTTTTTTGGCTGGCTGGTTGGAATTTTCGGGTTTTGGTTTAGTTTCTTTCTTTTTTTCTTTGATTTTGTTTTGTTTTGTTTAATTTGCTTGCTTCCTTCTGCAAGTGGGAATATTAGTTCTGAGTTGGGTGCTAGAAAGAGCTGAAAGATAAAAGATAGCGAAGTAAAAAATAAATAACAAAAAAAAATAATAATCATCAGAAATAACCCCTATTGCATCCAGAAAGTGATGCTTTTGGATAAGAGACACCATTTTTGCATAAACTTGTGTTTTTGAGGAACTGAAAGAATGTACATATTCTTATTTCTCACTTAATCAATCCTTTTCACCTCCATTTCTTTTTTCTTACATATTCTATGTTTGTAATAATGGCTGCAGGGTAAGGGTTGTCAACCCATGCACGATCCTTCCCTTTCTTAATGTGGAAAAGACTGAAAAACAACCTTTTGAACCAATATGATATATCACTTTATTTTCTTATCTCTTCCTTTTTGCCAAACAGTTCCATTAGAAAGAGATTTGTTTCAGAGTCCATATGGTCATATAACATCACTGTGAGCACTCAAAGGGCGCTGAATTAAATCTTGGCTCCAGTGTCTGTGGAGCCGCTGAGTTTGTGTGAGCCCAGACTTCACCCATTACCCTTAGGAATGGTTTATGATTAGAAGTTCCCCAAACCCTTGGTGATTGGAGCTGCTGCAACTTGTATTCTCAAACGTACAGCCAGATTGTGATGAACTATTTTCAGTTCTGCTCTCCCCATACTTAGCATTATTGAAATGTTGATGCAGCAAAAAATAATAGAATCATAGAATGGTTTGAGTTGGAAAGGACCTTAAAAATCATCTAGTTCCAACCCCCTGCCACAGGCAGGGACACCTTCCACTATGCCAGGTTGCTCAAAGCCCCATCCAGCCTGGCCTTGAACACTTCCAGGGATGGGGCATCCACAGCTTCTCTGGGCAACCCGTTCCAGTGTCTCAATCACCCTCACAGTGAAGAATTTCTTCCTAATATTCAATCTAAATCTACATTCTTCCCGCTTAAAACCATTACCCCTTGTTCTATCACTACATGCCCTTGTAAAAACTCTCCAGCTTTCTTGAAGGCCCCTTTTAGGTTCTGGAAGGCTGGTAATAGGTCTCCCCAGAGCCTTCTCTTCTCTAGACTGAACAACCCCAGCTCTCTCAGCCTGTCTTCACAGGAGAGGTGCTCCAGCTCTTTGATCATCTTCATGGCCCTCCTCTGGACTCCCTCCAACAGGTCCATGTCCTACTTATGTTGCAGGCTCCAGAGCTGAATGCAGTATTCTAGGTGGGATCTCACAAGAGTGGAGTAGAGCAGGAGAATCACCTCCCTCATCCTGCTGGTCAGACCTCTTTTTGTGAGGCCAAGGATTCAACTGGCTTTTTGGATGTTGAGCTTCTTGTCAACCAACACGCCCAAGTCTTCCTCCTCAGAGCTGCTTTCAATCCATTCTCTGCAGAGCCTTTATTTGTGCTTGGGATTGCCCTGATCCACATGCAGGACCTTGCACCTAGCCTTCTTCAACGTCGTGTAATTCATACAGGCCCACCCATCAAGCCTGCCAAGGTGCCTCTGGAATGGCATCCCTTCCCTCCAGCGTGTTGACAACACCACACAGCTTGCTGTCATCAGCAAAGCTGCTGAGAGTGCACTCGATCCCAGTGTGCATGTCACCAAGAAAGATGTTGAACAGCGCTGGTCCCAATACTGACCTGTGAGGAACACCACTCATCACCAGTCTTCAATTGGACATCAAGCCATTGACTGTAACCCTTAGAGTGAGGACATCCAGTCAACTCCTTATCCACTGAGTGGTCCATCCATCAAATCCATGTCTCTTTAGAAACAAGGATGTTGTGTGGGACTGTGTCAAATGCTTTGTACAAGTCCACATAGATGTCATCAGTTAGTCTTCCATTGTCTACCAATGTTGTAAACCTGTCACAAAAGGCCACCAAACTTTTCAGGCAGAACTGTTTTTGTTTGTTACATCTCTAGCAATAGTCTGTGGGGCCGTGCAAAGCAATCTGAAGTTGTCTCGCAGATAACTCCTGTTCCCTCAAAAGATCCTCTTACCATAAAATGACATATTTTTATTCTGGTAGATGGCTCAAAGAGTACATGTCAGGAACCACCCTGGACATTTCAAGCCCCTGTCTTATTTATTACTCTGTAGAAGAGCTTCCTTATTGTGTGACTCCTTAGAGGAAGTCCCCTCTTTACAAAACCTAATCTCTTCTGAACTAATCCACTGTCAAATACATGTTGTATTTCTTTTATTCTACTGTCTTGTACAAGACTCATTTGTCATCTTCCTTTAAAAACTAGCAATAAGATGATTTCAGGGACACTTTACTAGGTAATTCTGCTTATTCTTCACTATAGGTCAACTTGATCCTGTGTCCTGACTGACTCTGTAAGACAGCATTAGTCCAAGCCTAAATTAACTAAAAATAATGATTTAAAATAAAAACTTTAAATGAAATTCAATAGATTTTCCACACAAGTTCCTTTATGTAAGAAGACTTAATAGTTATTGCTTCTTCAACAGAATTTCAAATGATAACTTTTAGGAACTGTAAAATCAGGTGTTGATGGAGTAAAAACAATAGCTTGAAGCTGCAAGCACTAATCCCCTAGTCAAACCCAACAGACCCATTCTATCTTGATTTTATACTCACAAATGTATTATGGACTATATGAGTAGTAGATTGAATGTGAAAAAAAAAAATCCCTATTTCAAAAAAATGGGATTTTTGACTGAGTGCCTGTCCATTAATGACATAAAGTGCTGGCAGTGAGAAATGCAACGTCAAGGCCTCTTGCAAAATGACGTTTCAGAACTTCACTAGGTTTGACAAATAGGTAAAAATTATATTCTTAAGTGAAAGTATACACAATAGACGGATTAGCTGAGATTTTTTTCACATAGGCTACCATTTTCACACCTATAGTACACAGCTATGCAGTTTGAGCAAATATATAAGCATTTAATCAGCTTAATATTTTGTTGCTCTTTAATATGTCTGCATATATTAGTCTTTCTGCATAGAAGAGTTTGGGCTAGAATTCACTGAGACGGTGAAAAGGCTGTAAGGAGTTCCACAGCATCAGACGCTGAAATCTGACATTAACAGTATTGTAGATCTGACACGAACAATTTATGAATTTAGCGATGACTTCAGAGGAAAACTTTGCTAAAATGCATTCCCCTGGCTGTTATCTAACTAGGAAATAATCCTTCAGGTCTCTGCAAAATGTAACCAACCTTACTTGCCTAGATTACATAGCAGATACTGAAATCATCTTTGAACCAGTCAGTTGAAAGGGAATTGTGTGACACTAAATTATTTCTTATCCTTACAAACAGATTGCAGAAACATGAGGGAAAGAACTGATGGGTTTTGGTACAAGTTCACTTCTGTTAAGTTTTCAAGAAGCAACCAGTTCATCTTGGAGGTATCTTTTTCTGTCCTTTTCCTGCCCCCTTTTTTTTTTTTATTTATTTATTTTATTTTTATTTTCAGAACAGAATAAATGTCAGCTTCAGACTTCACCTCAGGAAACTCATATCACTGTTTAGTTAAAGCTTTTTTCTAAGAGGCTTAAGGATGCATTTCCAAGACAGAGCTTAGGAATTAGAAGACCAATTGCTCTCTGGTATCTGATGGCTCTTGAACAACACTCTGGACATGAAGACTGCTGTGTACAAATAGATGGAATTTTGTTCCTCTTCCCACCACCACCAAAACTATAATACAGAAGTGTTTAGACTAAGTGCAATAACTCGTTAAGACCAGATTAAAAACTGTATTAATTAAGTGACTTTGCATCCGGCTTCAGATATGTGCTAAGGTCATTCAGAAGCTTAAGTCATAGTAAGATAAAACTCCATCATACAGCAAGGTCTGGTTTTGGTGATATTCCTCCTTCTAGCAGGAGGTGAGGCTAGATGGCCCCCAAAAGGCCTCTTCTAACCGCTGTTCCTATGATTCTGTGATTGACTTTATGGTGAGATTATTCCATCTTTGGCTTTCAGATAGGTTCCTGAAACAATGTTAGTTATTTGTTAGACATTATAGATCACTGACCTGGAAAGTGTTGCCAGCTTGCAGCATCTTAAAAATTACCTGATTTGCCCTATATAAAAAGACATCATGGTATGGTACTGCATATCCATATCCTACATAGACTCTTTAAAGCATTTCTGGGAGTTGTGCTTCATTTGACAGGTCAGCCTGCTTGATTTTTGGATTGTTGAGACATTGCCATCCAGTTAAAAAGTGTAGTAGTTTAAAATGCAGCATTATCTTGCCTTTTTCCTGTAAGGAACCTTCAGAGGAAGCTCAGGTTTTTATGGAAAATTGGTATGTTTACTTTCTAAGATTTTATTGAGAAACAGGCAGGACAAAAGGGATAGGTAAATCCTTGTATTTGTGAATTATGAGCATGGCTGGATACCGTTTCCACTTTTAATATATAAACAAGATTCCTATATTTTGGAAAAATATTGAGGTGTATTCTCTTATGCTTTTGCTAAAGATTAATGTATCTGATTTACACACACGAACTGCTTAGTAATATTTGGGTCACACCAAATCCAAGAACAGTAATAACATTTTAACAGATTTGTGTGTTTGTATTTTTAAAAATAGTGTACTATTTAGGCAAGCAAAAGTAGTCATCCAGATAGCATATTAAAACCACATCTATGCAAATGTAGTCTTCCTTTATGCTGCACAAGTATTCTTTAAGGAAGAAGTATGTAAAGTCTAAAGAAATCAGTGGGATTCCTTCATATATTGTTGGGTTTTAGGAAAGACACATATGTGACCCTCTAACACAAGTAGTTTCAATCCAGACCAGAAATGCAGAGTCCCCCTGAGTACTAATTAGGTCTACCGAGCTCATCATTAACAGGTCTGCAAAGTAAAGTATAACAAGCCCCTCTCCCTACTCCATGCTGTGCCCTCTCAGCCTCTGTATATTTTGTGTTGGCGTTTTTCCATCTGTTACGACGTGTATAACAAAATCTTCCTTCTCTATGCCTGATTTTGAGACATTACAAGCAAATTCCATTTCTTAAAGGAAGGATTTCACAGAAAGAAGTTAAATCGCAAATTACATTTTTTGATGAGGAAAAGGCATAAATATGTACACGCTAACAGTAGGACTACATAGATTTAGAGATGTGTGAGAGGAATTATTTTACAAGAAAGCATGGGTCGCGGTTCCTCTCTTTTTGAAATAATTGACAAAAAAGTGTATGCGATTACACTGGAAGTAGGATCAGGCTCTTATATATGTTGCTATAACTCTTCTTAAGGTTTCTAAAGCTTATGTTAGGATCTCAAATCTTGTCTGTCTACTTCAGGAATGAGAAGTGTATATTTTCATATGGTTAAATGAAAATTTCACTGATTTAAAATGTGTTTTGCAAAGCTGTCCTTGTCACTTCTACACAGATATATTTATATGCACTTTACCCTTCCAAATTCTGTTTAGATAGCTGTAGGGGAAAAAAAAAAAAAAATCTGTCTGCACTACTACAACGTGTTGTGTATCTAGACATAATTTTGCTATTGTCACAACCTCAAGATTGTTTACTGAGACAGTTATGAAATAATAACTTTATTTAAAGACTCAGAACTTGATATTAAATTATAAAATGACTGAAAAAACATAGGACAGAAAAGGTACCACTACAGCAAGAAAAAGACAAAATAAAAAACAACCACCCCACACTTTAAAAATGTCTGGAATCCTCTTGCATACTTCTTTTGTTACACAAGGGAACAAATACTCATCTTTTTTCCTTTCAGGCTCTATTTTAAACTTCTTTAACAAGACCTACTGATCTCAATACATCTTTGGTAATGCAAAGTAAATAAATTAAAAAAAATAGTTCATCCAGTGTTAAGAAATAAATTTTAAGTTGAATCTACTGTCTTTGTTCAATGTATTGGACAGCATTGATCATAAATAACAAATGACATTTTAAGAACCAAGAGCAATTACTCAGCTTCTGTATATTTTTTTTTTTTTTGGTAACATAATATAACAGAATTAAATTATTAGCCATTCAAATGCTTTAAAAGAAATTGTACATTTTCTAGTTTGCCAGTGAACATGAGGTAGTTCTCCACAGTTAACCCCTGGAAACTGGGGAAATACCAGACTCTGCTTGATAGAGGTGCTAACACTTCCAGCAATTCACCTAGCACCCAGCATTTGCTAGACTATATTTCTTACCATAATCCCTTTTATTTGCCTATAAAATTCAACACGAGGAGACTGTGTGACATATTTTGCTTTCTTCATACATTAATTTGAAAAACATAGCTCAAACTAGTAAGAACTTGTGAAAAGATCATATTACATTACCAAACAGTTGAGTTTCTACTGGGTAGCACAAGATGTTTCAAGGAAAATGGAAATCATCCAGGGCAAAAAGAAGCTAAAAACATGTTTTCACAAGGTCCCAGTCTTTTTCATACTTCTGCAGATAGACCACCTACTGCAGGAATGTAGCAACCTTCTAGCTACACCCCTGTCTACTACCATTCACTGTGTGCCTTCTCCACCTCTGATATGCACTGTCTCACCTTTTTCCTTTATTCCCCAGTTTCCCTTTGTTGTATTGATAACAGTGGAAAATTTCTCTTTCAAATCATTAGATATAACCAGCAATTATAAAAATATACCTCTTTGCCATTAAGCTAAAGGGCAGAGGACCATGTCCTCAGCACCTCAGTCCACAGTTCAGAGTTTTTAGTTACCATCACTACCATGAGCTTGAGCTTGTGCAAATTGCTTCATTGTATGATCCTCTTGAAACCAGTGGTTGAAATTTTTCAAAAGCTTTAGTGTCATTTTGGTGGGGGGAGAAAACATACCTTACCTACCTTAAAGACTTCCTGATTAGCAAGGATTCCTAAAGGGATAAAATATGACACCTTACTTACTGCTTCTGCCTGTCCTGGAGTCCATGAAACCACATTGGAAACTTAAACCTAATAGATTGAGGGCTTTTTCTCTCTACATCTCTCTCATTCTTTTTTTCCAGTTTTTTTTTTCTTTAATAAACAGAAGTGAAAGCTACCCGATGAATCTTGAATGTAATAATATAGTTCTTAATCCTTAATCTTTCTTTTGACACATACGCAGTCAAGTCAGAGGTGAATTTTGCCACTACTAATGAAACCAAGCTGAAGCCCATATCTTTCTTCTGGCCTAATTTTCAGCCTGTCAAAAGTGTTTTTTCAGTTATTTGTTCAACTGTCAATAAATTATTTCTCCACCTAAACTGTAGTTCATCTTGACTAAACAAGTATTAAAAAAAAAAGAGGAGGATTTAAAAAAGCAAAAAAAAAAAATTCCAAACCAAAAATTATTTAGTTCTTCTTGTATTATTATAAAATCTGAGAAGGGGTATCAGATTTAAAAAAAATATAAAAATAAATCTTAAAAATTACTCTTCAAAAAGCAATACCTGGGAAATATTTTCTCTGCCATTCAAGAACAATATTTAGCAAAAAGCTTGCAGCCAGTGACTTTTTCAGCTGCTGAGAAATGTGAAATACTCTCAAACAAATATACCATCTGATAACATCTCTCCATTGCTCTTCCAAGTCCTCAGTATTACCCCAGTGGTCTAGGAGGCAAGCACAATTTTGAAACATGAGTTTAATTCTAATTTCTCTGTTACTATATTGACAGAAGAGGAATAAAACCAATGCTACTTGGAACCTGCAGTAAACTCATCTGGTAGATTGAACACACTACAGCTCAAAGGTGCCCCCAAGGAAATGTTAGAAGCAGCATGCTTATATTTCTTCACACGTACAAGTTACTCTGACTTTCTGGAAAAAAACAATTATTTATGCACTGGAGTATTTGTTAGGTTACAGTCACTGAAAAATAAAACCCTCCCTTATGTGCATTGCCATGTAAAACAGCCTACCCTGAAATAAGGCCCAGCTACTACGGCAGGCCAAAGAAAGCTGCTGCTTCTTTTGTTGTTGTTGTTTTTTGGGTTGGGTTGGGGTTTTTTTTGTACCTGGTCCATACTCTGTAAATCATCAAATGTTGTTCATCATCTTGTTTTATAGTGACTCCCATAGGTTTTGAATGGGTTTTATTGGTGGCATAAGACCTAACACAGGAATGACAAAAACTGGAAAGAAGTAAAAAATATCTTGAATACAGGACATGTTGAATGAACTGCAGAATATAGGGATTAACAAAATTATTCTTCCTGATCTGCCTAGCCAATTGTCTTAAATTATTTATTTTATATTTACCATTATAATCAGTATTTCTCAATTAGATCTCTAATTCTACTTTGATTTGGGGTAATTTCTGTATATTTATAGTTTTTAAATATATGAATAACTTAATATTATTTCATGTTTTACTCTAAATCCCAGTCCAAATCTGATAGAACATTTAATAACACGAACATTTCACTTCTTAAATTTTAAAAGAAAAGTTGACCATACATTTTTTGAATTCCAGAAATTATCAATATTTAATTAATTTTCATTGAATCATAGAGTCATAGAATCATAGAATCATTTAGGCTGGAAAAGACCTTTGAGATCAAGTCCAGCTGTTAACCCAGGACTCCACCACCTCCCTGGGCAGCCTGTTCCAATGCCTGACCACCCTTTAAGTGAAGAATTTTTTCCTAATATCCAGTCTAAATGTCCCCTGGTGCAACTTGAGGCCATTTCCTCTTTTTCTATCGCTTGTTACTTCGGAAAGGAGAACGACACCCACCTCACAACAACCTCCTTTCAGGTAGTGGTAGAGAGTCATGAGGTCTCCTCTCAGTCTCCTTTTCTTCAGGCTAAACAGCCCCAGTTCCTTCAGCTGCTCCTCATAAGACTCATTCTCCAGACCCTTCCCCAGCTCCGTTGCCCTTCTCTGGACACGCTCCAGCACCTCAATGTCTGTCTGGTAGTGAGGGGGCCAAAACTGAACCCAGGGTTCAAGGTGTGGCCTCACCAGTGTTGAGTACGAGGGGACAATCACATCCCTACTCCTGCTGGTCACATGGTTTTGAATACAAGCCAGGATGTTTTTGGCCTTCTTGGCCACCTGGGCACACTGCTAGCTCATGTTCAGCTGGCTGTCAACTAACCCCCAGGTCCTTTTCCCCCAGGCAGCTTTCCAGCCACCCTTCCCCAAGCCTGTAGCATGGCATGGGGTTGTTGTGACCCAAGGGCAGGACCCAGCACTGAGCCCTGTTGAACATCATACAGTTGGCCTTGGCCCATTGATCCAGCCTGTCTAAATCCCTCTGCAGAGCCTTCCTGTCCTCAGGCAGATCAGCACTACCCCACAACTTTCTGTCGTCTGCAGACTTATTGAGGGTGCTCTCGACCCCCTCATCCAGATCACTGATAAAGATATTAAACAGAACTGCCCCCCATAGTGAGCCCTGGGGAACACCACTTGTGACTGGTTGCCAACTGCATTTAACTCCGTTCACCACCACTCTTTGGGCTCGGTAGTCCAGCCAGCTTTTTACCCAGCATAAAGTACACCTGTCCAAGCCACGAACAGCCAGTTCCTCCAGGAGAATGTTGTGGGAGATGGTACCAAAGGCTAAGGTCCAGGTAGAAAACATGCACAGCCCTTCCCTCATCTAGTATTTCCCAGTGGAAATCAAATTTTCAGAGTCAAATACAGTTATAGGACAGATCAACACATATTTCTATTATTTAAAAGTTCTAGGTTACCTTTCTTCTCCTCAGCCTTCATCTCCAGAAATGCATGGTGGCCATTCGTGAATGCTTTGTCATATCTGCCAGATCCACCAAGACAGCTCAGATGCTCTGGGGTGTTTCACATGGCAGCAAATATCTTTATCTAGGTAACTGAATTGCAACCATATTAGTTACTCTCTTAAGTCATTCTGTAGGTTCTCTAAACTCCATTATATACAGAATGTTAAAAGTCAATATATTTAATGTCAAATCCTATCAAAAGTGTAAAAATACAGTTTCTGTAAAGGTATATTTACAAGAAAGTGAGTGATGGTCACTTCACTGATTTTCAGTCCTTTAACCTGACTTTAGCCTACTCCTGATGAAATTAAAAATTCATATGAGATACTAATAGAATAAACCTCGCTCACACCCTTGAACAGGTGAATAGCAAATTATATGAAAGTTTGCAAACCACAAATTAAGTCTAAGAACTATAGTTAATCAGTTGTTCAATGGGTGTGTATTTAATTATTGATTTAATTAATGTTTATTATCTAATAGTAATAAATATTTTAATGCTATTTATTATTTAATACTCTTTATTAATAGCTAATACTGACAAATTCATTCTAGAAGAAGAGAGTCATAAACTGCAACACAAAATTCATCAAGCCCTTTTTACATGAGGTGGAAACCAAACACACACACACACACATACTGTTTTATGCTGGTATCCACAATGAAGGGCTGATGGTATTAAATTTTTGACTCCATCTAGCAATATGTATTTTCTCTCTAGTATGTTGCATGATTTTCACAATACCTTTATATGATAAATTACCCGCATTTTTCTATATTTCTATTAAAAATATTCATTTTTTTTGTTTGTTTGTTCTACAGTGGTTCATTTAGGTTCAGCATAAACTTATATCTAATCTAATACTGTCCTCCTTTCATGGAAGAGGTAATTGTAGCTTGCGTACAAGATTTTGAAGCAAATTTAACATTAAGTGCTACTGAAACATATGGCCCAATGTTTATCTTGTCTTACGCATCATCAGTTTTATATAATGCATCTTTTCCTGAAGCTGTTAATCTTACGATACAGTGCTTATTTTGCATATTTTTTTTTTTACACAAATTTTTTGGGAATTGGAAACCAGTTCAACATGAATCTGTATAATGACTGAGAACCACTCTTACTGTGCTTCTTAACATGCCATTGCGTGGACACTTTAAGACCAAACGAGGACAAAAGCATGCCCTTCTGGGTTGCATTCACGATAAGGAGTCTGCTGAACACAAGGGTTGTGTTCCTGGCTCAGCTCAAACTTATAAGAGCTGTGTAATGGAATTGGTGGGAATCTTACCTCCCCAGCATCAATGAATGAGACAAGGTCACAACCTGGCCATTATAATTCTTCTGAAACGAACAATTTCCTGTGGCAGAACTACATTCATGTTTGTGTTTCATTTTGCACTTGGAGTAGAAATGTTGATAAGAAAAAGTCCTTCATGTTCTAGTCATTGTTAATCGGAATTTTAAACATGGATAGAGAAAAGAATGATGACAGCATCCCAATTTCTCATTCAAACTAACACTAGGACCACCATACAGGTGGTTTTGTTCTTGGTGTTTTGTTTGTTGTTTTTTTTTTAACTGTCAGTAGTACTCTGTCTAAAGAGGTCTAATTTTGAAGACTTTAAAAGGCAAGGTTGCAAACTTAAGCTAGCAATTTATATGCCATTTATACCCTATTACCACTAAATCTGATAAACAATTTTAGAATTTTAAAGGAATCTTTTATTTTAAGTGCATTGCAATAGATATTGAAAACATTTATTTTTAACAAATATCAAAACCATAACTACACCATCTTTGGTAATATGTATCTTCAGAGAGCACCTATCCACTTTCCTAGTAATCTATATTTATCTAAGTATCTGTAAGTTTAGCTCAGCTGTTCTTTAAAACAAAAGGGGATATTAATCAAAAGATAAAATTAACCAGACTAGCTTTTGGATGGTTGGATTGTGTTTTTTAAAGCTGAAGTTATCTACAGGAAAAAAAATATTCTCTGTTTTGTCTCAAATTTCAAATACCATTAGATTAACATTTGAAATAGTTATTTCTCTTTTTCTCATATCTGAATACTGTACAAATGCCAGACACAGCTTTGCTATTTAAATGTGGTCAGTGTTTATTGCTTTATACATATATAGACAGTAATAATTAATCATAATATTGAGCATCTTTGGGAGATTGCAAAAGAATCTTAAAACCTCAATGAATAATATTCTCATCCTCTGTATATGGAATTGAAGGCACAGAGGGGAAAAGAATTTGTCCAGAATCTCACAGTAAATCAGTAACAGAGTGATCACTAGGTTTCCTGACTCATATCTCTGCTTTAACCAGAAAATGACCCTGAACATGTAAGTAAGGAGTTTGAAACACACACACTGAAAATACTTTAGTTTCTGTAAGCAGAATGCTTTGTGTAAAATTACTGAATTTAAACAAGCAACGAGCAAAACCCTTTCTTTTAATGAATAAATTCACTGCAAAAAATGGAAGTGGGAGTAAGGCTATGGAAAAAGATATGCTCATTTTAGAGATTTTCCTTTCGGAAAAAAAAAACGTTCTAGAGATGTGAAACAAAAGAGGTCTCCTGTCTTTAACTAATAACTGTTTTAATACATGACAAGTGGAGTCAAGGGGATGACCACATATATGTCAAGGAAAACTTATTTGGAGCTAAGGTAAGAAATTCTGAAAGAACATACTTGAAAATATAATCATACTGTTTTTAAAATATTGTATCCACTCACTGCCTCAAACCCCAAGCAACAATTAATTGATTGCCCTCTTCACTGGACACCCATTCATAAGAAATATGGTGGCAGAAATATCTCTCAATTTTTCTTCAAAATTGGTCCTTCGGGATACAGAATTAAGTACATGAAATTTATTGCTGGTTTACATCCAGAATTTCCCATGTATTTTTTCCCTAGAGACCAGATACTGACCCAATCTGAAAACACCATAGTCCTATGATTAAACACCATTTTTTAAACAACATTTTCTTCCACAAATATTTGTCAGTTTTTTTGGATCCACATATAAATGAAAATAGTTCTAAGGAATGTTAAGTCACTTGGAGGACTATGGAGCAATAGAACAGGGTATTTGGCTTTTTGGAACAAACTGGTTGCACAAATAAGTTCTGATGCATGGGAAAGTTTCTACTGATTTTAGCGGGCTTTTAAAAACACATGGCTAAATTACATTGTTGCACATCAGTTTTGGTGTTGCTTTCACCCTTTCTCCCTGTTCCATTGTAGTGCTGTGTACTCTCTTGATACAGGGATGGTTTTTTGACATTTATTTCATAAGGGTGGGTGTCATGGGGCTTTTTATACAGTAAAATTAGATTCCCATCTTTGGCCTTCCAAGAGCTAAAAACAAAAGAAAACCAGTAACTAATACAGAAAGAAAAGTAAGAGTAAGCTATTTGTTCTGAAAATAACATTTTGGAAGTGGAAATAAGTCTATTTGCTTTGCCATTTTTAATTAAGAAAGAAATGTTCTGTCAGTTATGGGTTTGAGTGTTGCTTCAGCTAACCTTGTTTTTTACATGCTTCGTATCTCATTGCTGTTGATTTTCCTTGCACTTGGATTTTTGCAACACAGGGAAACATAGGAAGTTATTTCAGGGAATCAAAATGGTAAAAACAGAGAGGGAAAGTATCATTCTTATACCTGTACAGCAGCAGCACTGAACTTATGACACCATGTCAAACTTAGCCCATGGCTATACTTGAACCATAATTAATAGTAAATGAAATCGCTGACATGAGGAAATGTAATTGCAGTATCTCCTAATTTATGTAGAAGACATTTTAGCTTCTGGGCTAAGTTTTCAAAAGTTCCTAAATAAAATAGAAGATTATGGGTAGAGTTGGATGTGTTGTTCCAGCTGGTGCTGATCTAGGTTAAGAGGTGACCACAGCCTACTGACAGCTCCTCATTATCATCCCGCACACATGCTGCCTGCACCAGCTGAAAGTGTAACTATAGAGGTAGCTGCTTCCCACATCCAGTTCAGCTTTAATAATTCTAAAGTGTCATTTGTTAGCTTGTCGCTAAGTTTTGACAGAACCAAAGGTAACGATGAACATACTAGGATGTGTCTTAAGACCTTATCTGAATCAGGACACAGAACTAGCTTATTTAAAAGTCTGCTTAGTTAAATTAGTGCAGAAAAATATAAAGACTTGTTTATTTCAATTTGAACCTTTAAAGTGAGGACTGAATGGCTTTACATCAAAAATATGTGTAAGGGGACTTACGCCAATGTAGGAGGACCATACAGGCTGTTGGATGAATAAATCATACATTTGTTTAAAAATGTTGATCCAATATTATCGCAAAATAAAGGGGAATAGGCATCTCTAGATGGCCATTGATCTCATTCCAAGAAATAAAGAATTATTATTATTTGGAGGTGATTTCTTGAATCCCATGTTCAGCAACATGAATTCCACCATTAAGGTGCTGAACTTAAATGAATCACCGATCTTTCTCTGGACACTTTGAACAGGATTTATCTTTAATTCTTTTCATGAAATCACAGGAAAGTTTCAAGAGGATCTTTATACTACCTAAAGCTGAGGTTATGTTCCAGGCATTTAAATTAGGTGAGCTGCATCTCACCCCTAAAATTTACTACCACATGTTCATTTGAATAATGTTGTGTACACATCAACTACAAACAACATTAAAAGGGTACGCCTCAGAATGTTATGTGAAAGTCCTGAATATTCACCATCTAACTACCTAGAGAAAGCTGATAGGAAGTGCTAAGCATACTCAGTGTTAGCACTCCTGCCCCTTAGGCAAACTGGGATCTAAACCCAGAAATTCTTTCCTGCAGGGAAGTACTAAACTCTCCATATTTTAATGAACTTGAGAAGGATTCACACATAGTTTGTGTGAATGTGTTTTAGTTTAGTTTAAACTAAACTATGACATGGTGTTTCTCATATTTTTTTTTTAATAAGGAGTTGTAGAGGATTCATCTAGAATGATGCCTTTATTCTCTTCACTACCAGGGAACAGGACCACAGCCCTCTTTACAAGGCAGCATCTTTTCTTAGCAGTGGAAACCAGTGATTAGTTCCTTGCTGGCACAGACACTGCCAAAGCGTGCAAACGCAGTGCTTGCATAGTCACATGCAAACAACAGGAGCACACAGAGGCACAGTACAGGGGGGTAAACTCGCTAGGTCAGTGCCTGACTTTGAGAACCTAACTTAAAGAACTTGACTTGGCAAAATGAAAGGCGTGGTGTGCTGTGGTTGCTGTTTGCAAATATAGAGGGGTAAACACAGGCAAGGGAAAACAGAAAAGAAGTTCCAGGCTGAGTCAAGTCAAAGATGTGGTGAGCAGCGAGCCTCCTTGGAGGCAGAGGTTTAGCAGGTCTGCCCTTGGCATAGGACATCAGCTGTCAGGAGTCAGAAGTTAATGATTTCTCTGAGGGTACACCTGGACCATCATGTTAAATTACATGTCTGCACAAGACTAGGAGCTAGTAAACACCATCCAGCATCTATGAGGATAGTCCAGCACAGACATATACTTTTCAGGGAAGCTGTATAATCTTAATACAGTTGAAGCTGACCTCAGCTCTGTTTGCCCCATTTTGATGCTGAGGGGATATGTATTCATCCTAAAGGGAAGCTGAGCAGCTTGCCAGCCTTGGCCCTAGACTTCTCCATTTGGGCTACCAGCTGGAAGAAGCTGTTTAGGAGGGAAGTCCACAAAATTGTTCCTCCTCAGTAGGAGGAACAGATGGGAGAGTCAGTCATGCCATTGCAGTGGCATGACTATATGCAGCCCCTGATTTTTCAGATAATTGTTGTTAGACTATAGCTCAAAAGCCTGATGTAGACAGATATAGTGAAAACACCGTGCTCTTATCAAATGACTTATGTAAGACATTTGATTTTTTTACATGAAAATTGTACTAAAACATTAAAGTATTTTCTTTGCCAGGAGTGTGATTACTTCTTGCTGAGACAAAAGGCCAAAATAGAAATCACATGACAATCCAGCACTTTCTCACAGTGAAATGTGGCGTCATTTCAGAATACCCTAATGACCTTTGAAATATTAGATCTATTTGCGCTAATTTGACTGGAATATTATGTAGTACAGCTTCATTTCACTCCACCACTCATGACTAATGGAACAAGTCTACAACTGTATAAATAAATTGCAGAGGTTTAAGGAAACATTCTTTATACATTTCTTTAGAGTATGCAAACCACGATTATCATTCTGCTTAGTTGAGCTCAGCACCTGTGGGGTCATTTTAAAATGACCCTCTTCTTGCCTGTCCTCTAGAAGCTGATGGCACCTTTTTTTTTTTTTTTTTTTTTTTTTCCCCACTTGCCTGGGGCATTTGCTGCTGCTTCATTTTAACTTTACTCACCAGCTGTGAGAAGTCTAAGCAAAACTATTTAAAAAGTAAGATTCCTGTTTTCAGTGTTATGCAAATGATATCGAAGTCAAACCTTGGATAACCTCAGCTTAAGTGTCAAGTCTCACCTTCTCTGGGTGATTCATTAGTGCAATCACAAAGAGGCCATGAGCTCTCCTCCTCCCCCAGGGGACCACCCACCTTTGTCTGTATGGAGAAAGTCTTTCTGAAAGATTTATTTTATACCTAGAGCAATGCAAACTTGACATTGTCTTTAAGCACACTCAAAAAGAACAGTTGATATTGAGTAAATACAACTTGTGACTAATCAGGAAGATGAATTTATATTATGAAGAATGTCTCCGACAGCTCTCTGCCTGTAAAAATGTCTCAAATCATGTCAGTTTTTAAAGCTTTTCTCCAGTGACAAGTTTGCAGTGTTTTGTCAAGATGCTCAGTTTATCCAGATGAAGTGACAGTTCCCTCACAAAATCCATTATAAGTGCAAATATGAGATTAAGTGGGGCTGGAGTTGCTAAAATGGAGCGCAACCAGGAGCTCTAATGTTTTGAAAAGAATTACAGTTTATAATTTGAACAGAATGGATTAAATTAATTTTGGTATGACTCCTTCAATATCAGTGGAGTTGTGCCTTTAATAACATTATATGAAGAAAACAGTTTGCCTTTCCTTTACACAAGTTGTATACATTTCCCTAATTGAATCTGAATTGAAATTAATGAAGTTTCAATGAAATAACCAAGTAGCAGTTTTTCATCCTATGCCATCTTGTACTATAGCCATTTGGACATTTTTGAGGTCTTTGTAACTTGTTAAACTCACTGAAAAACAGCATTAACCATTTTCATTTTTGCACGTACATTCTTGTGTAGATGAAAGGTGTTACTACTTATATAATTTTTCAGGCATCCATCCACAGATCCTTTCGTTGTTTACAGATGTTTTCCCTCACGGCCAAAGGACCTCAAAGATATCCAAAATCAGAAGTGAGTTCCAACTGAAGTATCCTTTAAGGTCACATTTCATGAAGAAAATCCTAGCAAGAAGTAGCAAGAAGTATTACAATATTTTCCCAGAATAAGTAATCTTTTTCAGTCTCCAGAAGCTCAGTCGCTTGCTGAGAAGAATGGTAGCCGTGCCACAGTTATTAAAAAACTTGTCCTCACTCTGCTGCCCAGTAAATCAAGCAGTGGTAAGCAATCTAAAAAGGAAAACAAACAGTTTGTCCCTGCACACTGAAAGTGCAGTGTAAGCACCAAGCTGGTAAATTCTAGTGTCATCGATCTTTTTCTGTAGGGCTCCTTGTCACCGTCTCCATGTTGGTGACACATACTCAAGACTGCATTGAGAATGAAGAACCACTTGCATTGTTTCAAATCTGTCTAGCTTCATGGTTGTAAAAATTCTTTTTTTTTACCCTGGTAAATCAAAACAACTGGACGATAACATACATTTAGTTAGTAGAATATTTTTCACCCCTCTGCCTCTCAATGTATCGTGGTTCTCTTTTAGTCTACCTCAGAAAATATGCATGATGACTTAATACAAATTTACATTAAAGTTTGGCAAGTCTTCAAGCAAGGCTTTATGAAAACATAGGTACATCTGTTTCATTTCCATTTACTGTATGCATACTCTGGTACATTCCCTTTATGTCCTAAACCTTTATTTCTAGTTGCTATTACCTAAAAGTAATTCAAACCGAAGTGCTTGGTATCAAACTTTTAATGGTCCCTTTATTAGCTAAAAGCCATGTAATTAGTGTGATTATACATTAGTTATAAAATGTAGCTTTTTCCCCAATCCTCCATCAGGCTTTTCCACTCTTTCTGAGCATGACCCATTTTGCTTGCCCCAGTGGAAGGGTATAATGTAGATATCACAGCAAAAGAACCAGCACAAAATGCGTTAAAATCCTAGAATTATACCAATGCGTGGATTATCTATGTAGAGTACTAATTTTTCTTGTTTTGTAATGTACTGTCAGAGCTCACACCATTCAGGAAATTTTAAATGAAGGTGATTATTGAAACAGATGAGCCATAGGATAGAAATTACATTATGGTTATTGTCGGATAGGTAGCCTGGGCCACTGAGTCTTGAAGAAAAGACCATTATTATTCTCACATACTAAAAAACATGCATTAAAAGGTTTAAAAACAAAGTAGCCAGACTTTAGAAAAATGAAAACTACTCATACCCTGGTAAAGTAAGCCCATTCAGCAAATGAAGAAGGTAAAGGGAGGTTTCCTTTCTCAAGAGATATACCCCAGCTTCATTCTGAAAAAGAACTAATTACATGCATAGCATCAATTCTGTCTATTAAATCAAAAGCACGTTGTCCAGGAAACAGAAGTATGCGTTGATCATGGTAACTTCAAAATTTCTGTGGTGATGGGAAGGTAGCACATCTTTTCTCAGCCTACTCCTAGAGTTACCAATGCATCACAAGTACAATGAATGAATGAAATTAAGTTAATGAAAGACAACAAGCGAAAACTTGAGAATATCAGAAGTTACATTTGATCCTTCATCCTCTAGAAAGAGAAACAAGAATCAAAAAAATAAATAACTGCTTAAAAACATTTGACAAGAGTGGCACTTTATTTTTTGTGTGTAAATGCTTATCTGTGACATAAATCAGTCAAAGTTAACACAGATAATAAACACAAGGACAATATAATTATTTAACTTATTTTAGTATGTCCTGGTAAGTGCAAGGATCCAAAAATCAAGAGAAGATTAAAAGGGTCACCAAAAAAACCCTGGTCTCCGTTATTTTGGTCAATTATTCTTCTCTATAATTTGAATTTATACCATGAAACATTTCTTTATAAATATTTATGAATTATTAAATTTGGTTTCTTCATGACTATGTGACAAAAAATACTCAGCCTTTCAACCTCTAAAGTATAAGTGTACTCCTGGTAGAGGCTATACTTTCTTTTTTATCTTTAATTAAAGTACTTAAATTAGTAGAAATGCAAGCAAGAAAGAGAATATAGTTAGAATAATATATAGCACTTAATCAAATAAAAAAGAGAAGGCATTCAAGAAATATCAAATTAAAAATCTGTTTGCCTGAGTCACCAACCTCCCTAAAAATTTCCCACCAAAATAGATGCAATACATTATCTTTTGAAATTATCTTTTGTTTAAAAATCATGAAATAGTGGTGCAGTAACAATGGAGGTAAACATATAGAAAAAATAAATCAAGCTATCTTCATAAAATTCAGACCAGACCCGTTTAATTTCCTACAGTGATTTTTTGTTTTTCATTCAATGATAGTTTAAATACTAACTATATGAAAACAAGTTACACTGACATATCCTAGCAAAATTGCTCTTTCATTTATATGGAAATATCACACATCCTCAGAGCAATGCAAAACAGGAAGTAGGTCCTCATTAAAAAATATCAGCAGTTCATAGAATTAAATGGTAATAATGACAGCTCTCTGTTAATCAACATGAAAACTTACAGTAATGGGACCAGGCTAGACTTAGTCTGAAGTAAAAGTCCCAACACAGGGGACGTCTTATGCAGTCCAGAACACTGAACCCCAAAGAGGCCACCACAGAAGCCAAGGATGAAGTTTTCATTCTGCTTAACCTCCACTATAGTTAACACTGTAATTTAAAATTAAAATATATTAATTTTATTGAAACATATTTAACAAGTGATTGCTGTGCACTGTAGTCATTGCCTTAATGTGGTAAAAAAGAGAGAATAAAGTGGACTGGGTAGACCACATGCCATAAAATACATTGTTAGAGAATTAGGGCACATATCTACGGTGACATGCAAGATTCTAGTTCATAATACCATTTTTTAACTATGAATTATTGAAATAGCTGCAGCTAGAAAAAATGCTTCAATGAAGGTAAGTTATAATGGTTCATTGTGCTTTATGACAGCTTTTTGTAGAACATAATTCCAAAGAAAGAAGAAAGTTTTTTTCTTTATTATTGCATTGTTTTTTCCTCAAATCAGGTCTTATGGTTGTGAAAATAATTTTAAATTAATGGCTTGGATTGTAGGCTGTCTCACACCATTGATTGGTCTTGGTAGCAAGTGCTGAAGTGCATGACCAAAAACAATGCAGCAACTCAGATATGTGTGTTTTGACTACACACTTAACTTGCAGCTATGTGTAAAGTCTGCTCGCATGTTCATACATGCTTTGGTCCTACTCTATTGTATGCTAAACTGATGTCTGGGTGTGGAGGAAAAGCCGCTGAACCTCTGTACAATTGCAGTATGTCCACAACCACAACACTTAGTCAGAAATTCCTGTTCTCTTGAAGCCTGAAAAAGAGGGTGTTTGTTGTCCTGACACCTTTATCCATCATACATACATCTGCAGACTACTTTTTTTTTTTTTGTTCTGTGTTCAGACTGCATAATGCTGCTGAATCAGTATATTCTGTGGGTAACTCAAGCCCATGGTTCAAGCTCTTAGCTGTATTAGTGGCGGAGTCTGCCTGAATTAACAAGAATCATGGCCAAACATCTGAAGAGGAAATGTTTTTGCTGAAGATCTAGTGTGCACACTGTATACATTTTACTGTTTACTGCAGATTAAGTTCAGTCCGGTTCCATAGACTAGACCCGGCCCTTTTATTTCCCTCCAAAATTAATCCAGTTTATGTACTCCATAAAGTGAGCCGAAGTATGGATAGTGGAAATTTGCTTCAGAAGTGCACTTCTGATCTGAAATGCTGCATTAAATGTTGATATTTCAACATGTTTGTATCTCAAATTGAACTAATAATTGGGAAATAACAAAATATGTAAATTAAAATCAACAAAAATGTTTCAGTCAAAGCAGATATTTGAGTGTAGCCTGGCAATGTAGCATCTCATAGGTATTACAACTGTGACTCCACTTTAATCTGTCCTGTATATGCAGTCTGTGGAATGTATGTTTTTATATATAAATATATAAATATATACACACACACACAAACTATATGGACTGTATTCTCTGAGTAGTCTGCACTTTTCATGATACAGACACTACATTGATTAAATGGCGGCTTCTGCAGCTGATAAAGCAGTTGGTAGTAAATCAAGTCCAATAGCGTGTGCCATGCTGGCAAATCAAGACAGAATTTTAAATTCTGGCTGATCCAATATAAAATGTTACTTCTTGGATGTATTTATATTCTGACAAATCCTTTTTACATGGAAAACATTAGCTTTGGTAAAATATATTTAAAAGAATGTGTATAAGAGCAAACTTTACCTTTTTAATCAGGCTTGATTTATTTCTTATTGATAATCAACATGTTTTTGTCATTTTAGGTGATAAACAGAAGGGAAAACTGCTTGCATCTTATTCCTTGTATAGGTAATAAGTTCAGTCAATAAGAGCTGAGTCCTTTCTGATAAAAGTAAAAAGAAGTTAAGTGGGTTTGCTTGAACATGTTAAGCAAACCTTGGTGTTGGTTGCATTTGTGCTTTTAAAGGACATATGACCTAGGATTATACTCAGTTTTCTTCAGAATATTAATGTAAGCCTAAAGGTTGTCAAATAAAGTTTTTATCAAGCTGAAATAATACATCTGGGTTACGGAAGATATCCCTTTTAATTGGCTCTCTGCTTTACTTCTGGACCCTTCTCCCCAGCCACCCACTTTGAGAGACAGTCACACCACATCCCACTGCAGACATCTCCCACTGCTTGCACTGCAGTGTAAACACAGAACTTAAGCTGATTGTAAAACATCTTTCCTACTCTTCTGTGTTATATACCTGAGTCAAATAAGTGATGTGTTGTATGCTCGGAGCTAGTAAGTGCTGAAGGCATTACTGGTCTTTGTGCAAGCTGAAACTTGGAATGAATCCCACCCACAGTAGGGACAAGCCAGTACTGATCCACTGGGCCATGTGTGTGATGAAAAGCTAAAATCCATATACACAGGGATGCACAGAGGCTTGGTCACAGGCAGTGCAACCCCAACGACTTAGAGAAATGGGCCCTTGACCTGGCTCCTCCCAGGGCAGCCATGGGGGCTGGGCAAAACACTCACCAGGACAAGGCAGCTTTACAGAGCATCTTGCAGGTTGTAAGTGCCTATGGGGATACATGTTTAACCTACCTACAGACCTGTAGCTACATCTACAGACCTGGAGCTGCAGCAGGGTCACCTCTATTGGTCTTCCAGATTTGGCAACTCCTGACAATATTTTTATTAAAACAGTATAACTAACACATAATCCACTCCAAGCTGTTCAAAATCATTACTCTAAAGAGCTCAAAGTAGATTTCTATGATGAATTATTACAGCATTGTTTTAATGGGAAGTTTGCAATTTTACTGCCTAACCTGGGGACTGTGTAGTATTTTATCCAATGACCTGCAAGAAAGTATACTTCTTTTTTTCTTTTCCTGATAAAAAAATAAATTGTCCACGTATCTTTAAAGATATACTGGTAAAGCAGTATAACTAGTTGCTATTTATGATCAGCCTACATACCCCTTAAAGAAATCAAATGTCAAGGTACATCTCTAGAAGCAATGAATGTTGTAAGATCAGCATCGTGAATGATAGTTTACTTTGGAAAGTGGTGAGTTTAAAGTGGAGTTAGGGATACTGGAAGATGAAAAGCTCAGGGAAGATCTCTCAGTGTAATGTGGCAGTGAAAATAGCAAATGCCATTCCTAGGCTGCATTACACGAAAGAGCTAACTCTAAATCAGCCAGAAAGCAGATTAGAAAATGGGTCTCCCACATCTCAAATGAGTTTTCTAACTACACATTATTCTAAAACAAGTCTCCTTGAATCTTTGTTATTGGAATTAAATTATTTCTGAGACAGAGCACAAATGATCAAAGCCTCCAAGGCTGTTGGACGCTGAAGTGAAAGGGAGTATATCTGCATTTCCACACTACTGCAATGGATGTTTAAATATTCATAAAATGTAGAACAGTGACAACAGCGTAAACATAGAACATCTCTTAAATGCACAGACTATGTACCTCATAACTTCTGATAAGTGGGAGCTGTGGTTTCATGTTTCCTCAGGCAGAAGTGACACTGCGCCTAGCTGAAAATTTTTGTTCCTAACACATAGCTAAAAATAGGTTGTCACATCCTGTACTGTCAATCAAACCCCTAATAAGGATATTATTATTTTATTTAAAATCCTTGGCATGTTCAAATTGCTTAGGTGAATTGTTCTGAGACAATCAAATTCTTTATTTATTTTTTTTCCCAATGAATTAAAAATATTTTTATTACCTGTGCTCAGAAGGCAGTGTTGTAATTTAGCGTAAGTGAGATTATCACAGGAAAACTGTCTTTCTGTCTGGAGATATCATATGGCAGCTCCAAGAGTGATCATTGTCCTTGGAAGACACATCTTGTTATGCGAAACTAAGACAAGCTCTATCTACTTACATCAGCAAAGATTATGAGATGACCAAACCAGATTAGTGATTTTTACAAGAGAAATAGACAGTGAGCAGATAGAGCACTTTCTAATCCAGAAAAGGCATTAAGAGAATTCAGTGGCTGAAAAAGAAATTAGACAAAAATGGAAATGAGTGGAAATGTAAAAAAATTGACATAATTTTGCCATTTAGAATTGTAACAGCTTTGAAAGGAATATGACACATACTCTGTCACTTGGGGACTTTGATTTGAAGTTGTTCTAGTTTAGTGACAAGTTACTGAACTTGACACCAACATTGCCTGGTGAAACTGTGCTTGGTACAATGCAGGAGGTCAGTTTTGATACTGGCCTTAAAACCTGAAATCTAAGCTCACTTCAAATTAACAAGGCAGTCATATTCTTACAGGCCAGGACAATTTTATTCATAATTAGTTGAAAGATTTTCAGTGTTACAATTCTTATTTTTCTGTTATTGTAGATCAGGATAATGTATCCTCCTTGCCATGTACGTAATCATATGGAATGACCATGATTGCTAGTACTTTTTGGGACCTACACCAGAAATGGTTATGTTAGATATGATGTGAAAAATAATGACAAACAGACACATTCAGTGTCCTGGAAAACTGTGTGAGGTTCAGACTTTCGATTGAGTTGCCATTCATTCAACTCACAATCAACTTAATAAATTAAATTTAATGAATTTTTTATCTATCCACCTAGGCAAAACAGAACAATGTTTGCATGCCTTTAATCCTCGGTCCCTCAGAGGCAACATTTTGTGATGTTTTGTGATAATCTAAATAGTTACAAACTGAAGTCTCTGTAAGTATAATTCATGCAGTTCATACTGATAAATGTCCTTTGTGAAATTGAAGTTGATTTATCACCTGCTGAACACTGAAGAATGTATTGTTTGCTGAGCAAAAAAGAAGAAAAAGTCTTCGTTAAGATGGGCTACTTGCTAGGATAGGCCTGTGCAATGCATGCAGCATGCTTTATTGACAGATTTTTAATCCACAAGGTAACTGCAATGAAAAATACTAAGTTTATTAGTGAAAAAAATGTCCTTTTTTTATTATTTGATTCACAGTTGGGAAGACTGAAGGGCTACCTGTCTGGCTGTAATCTTGAGGTATGAGTATGTGAGGAACACTACCCTTTTGTTTTAAAACATAAGAACATGAGGGGGGATTTTTGTTTATTTTTGGCCATAACTGCATGTGCTCAGGAAGCCCTAAATGTCTTTTTTTTTTTTTTTTTTTTCCCCTTTCCCTATTAAGATACCTATTCTCTGGAACCAAATTCCATTGCTGGTCTTTTTCCATCAGTCATGAATATTTTTTGATAGCAGTAAGTGTTGACTCACAGCTGATGGAATCTCCAACTCAGCTAAATTGAATCCCAATGTATTTATTTATTAATGTCTTTCTTTTAATTATTAATGATCTTACAACTGCACTAAGCAAAATAATTTTAAATGTGATGGGAACTACGCAATCAAGAGTATGACAAAGATTTGGACCAGTGAAAGAAAACATTTCAGCAAGACGGTGTGATGGCAGATCAGCATTAATTTTTGTTAGTCAAAATCAAATCAAATTGTGGCTTTGCCAACAACTACCACCAATGTACTGGGGCAGAAGAAAATAAGCAAATACTGCAGAAGTCAAAAAACTATCTTACTTACTGTGATCATATCTAATGGACTATTAGAATCTTTTTCAAAAATTACAACCTGGTTTTGACCTTATGAGAACATACTTCTCAATGCTTCAGATTCAATGCATTTAATTAATTAACTTTAGTGACTCAGTTGCATAGTAAATGAATACAGATTAGGCATTTAAAAGGTATTCTTTAAGAATTCATTGTACAATGCAAAGTACATCTAGAGTGAGTGGAATGTCCTACAGAATTGAATAGAGATAAAATGAAGAGGTTTTTACACAGAAAAGCGACTCATAGTCTACACAATTTATTATGTATTCTTTTTGTGCAAGTCAGAATTTCTGAACCTCCCTTCAGTCTTTTAATTGTAACTTTTTAAAATTATACTTATAACTTATAAAATTATACTTACAAGCAGATAAAAAAATATAGGGCATTTTCAGAAGATTTTTACTAGTATATACTACAGTCAAGTGATGTTAAATAAATATCTAACATTTGATGACATAGTATTGCCCCATTTATATGAGACAATAACCTTGGTTATTTCTGGTTGACAAGTCAAACTACAGGAAACAATTTAATCTGAGCCTTTTTCAAGACCTGCAAGTCAAAATCATCAAAGTATCCACCTATTCTCAGATAAACTACTTTTACACATTCCCTTTTTCAAGGTGTTTGCCCATGCAAAGAAATATGAGGCAATAAACCTTTGGGCCTGTATGGACTGTTTGTGCCATGCCTAACATACCATGGCCATGCAAAGGATGTCAGGAAGAGTGAAAGAAATCTCAGACTAGTCACATAATAGTTTCCAGAAACACCGTATTCAATGCTTAGTATTTTGTCTGATTGACATATTAGTACTTGCATTAAAAAAGTGAGTATAGATAACAACCAATAGTTTTAATAATAAATACTTTAATCCTTGAAACTTCTGTAGATGTGTAACATTTTGCCTCATCCTACATTGTAGATCATCACTTTTCCAAGTTTTTTGTAACAGTTTTTATATAATTGCATTCAACCAGCAGTGGCTAGAGAACTTAAGCATTCTGAGAGAAGATACAATATACTTCCATTCCCTCCTTAACAGCATCACCGATCTTTTAAATCAAACTTGAACTACTTCAAAAAAATGAGTTGCATGTTGCACTTTTTTTCCTTTTCCAGATCAAGAAATACGTTGCACTGAAAAGTATAGATATGCAGAGGAAAGGACAAAATCTAGGTCCTCCATACCTTTGGCGAGCTCTAAACATGGAGCTTTTTAATACAGATAAGCAAGTTGTCTCTTTTTGCCAAATTTTAAAAGAAACTGTTTCCAAATTGTAACAGAAGCATGCTTTATTAAATGACCATAGCAAATATCCTCAAATCTGAATCCTTCTGCAGGACAGTCACTGCAAGAAAGATTTCTACTGTATGTTGTGGACAGGGTTTTAATATAATCTAGTCATAGAGCTAGTCAGACTTATCAACTGCAGAAGATTAGACACATCAGAATCTTTGACTGCAGTAAATCAGCCTAATTTCCACAGAGATTACTAGTTGATTGACTTAACTGTATCAAACTTCAATGGTTCTGCAGCATCTTCTCAACTCTTCTATGTCCTCCAATAGCTTTTGTTAATTTTCCCAGTATTCCTAGCTTCTATCTGCATAGCCTATTTTTGTAATAAATAGACAGTATTTGTTCTGGCTGGTGCTATGTGTCTTTACTAGACATTATACTCCCATTGCTGATGAGCTGAATGGGCCCATGGGTTCTGAGACTTTGAAGCTCAAGGTATGTCAGGCTGCATTTGTGTACCCTGTGCAGGGATGTCGCAGACGTCAGTCCTTCAGTCATTGCAATAAAAAATTAATGAGAAAAACTGATAGACAGAAGTAGACTGCATGACTGCATACTTCATTTTCTTAGGTGAAAAATCTAGTGTTTGGGACAGCTAAAGGGTACTGGTACTTCGTAGCAGCTAACAGGCACAATTTGAGAACTCTGTTTTTATACAAAGTTACCTAAATTTCACATAAGTCCCCACAAGGTCTTTGTTTTGAGTCAGGGACTCAGTTGTTTCTAAGAATGTGCTCTAAGGCTTTTATGGATGTTATGAAATTTCTTACTGCTGTTAGCACTGTTTCAGTTATGTCAGTAACTGGGAATGCTACAGTGCGAAAAACCACCATCCCTCACTACTACTTGACCTGTGTAAGGGCAGACTTTACGTTACTGAAAGTCTTGCTTCTTTCTAGTGCTGTATTTCCAGAACTGCCTGTCTTACTATTGAAAAAGTGGCAGCAACGATCTGTATACCATTGGATGAAAGTGTGTGGTGGATATCAGTAAATTTTGGGCTATGGAAACATTGAGGGAATGAGATTGATAACTAGGATGAGGCCGGTAAAGGTTTAAGGATCCTTATTTTTCAGTGAGTCATTAATAAAACTGTTTAATCCAAATGTAGATGCCTACAGCATGTGTTCAGAGGAAACACCTGTGCATCATGCTGTTATTCAGATGATTACACAGGTATGTTAGCAGTGCAATGATAATCACTCTTTTGGAAATTTAGTGCAAAAGAATCTGGATTACTTCTTTCATCCACAGCAATCACAGGAAAATAACAGACAGAAGGTATTTCCTGTACTGAATGAAAAGCAGTTATTCCTACCTTTAGGAGACTATGCATGAGTATGTCTATACCTATACAGTTTCTTGGCAGCATTTAAAAATAGAGAAACAAGCCCGCTAAAGTTTATATGTTTCCTGACATTTACAAGTTTTATTCTTTAATGTGAGCTTTTAAAGCCCTATTAAAAGTACATAGTTAAGAGAAAAATTTAATAGAATGGAAAAAAAAATGGCAGAGGAAATCGCAAGAGCGACCTGCTGGAACAGAAGCAGTCTGTTGAAGATGATCACCCTTCCAGGATTTCCTTATTAGCAAAAAAATTATCATAGCAGCTGTGGTGGCTATAAGGAATCCAAATGATATCCTTGCATGTTTCCACCATGAAAGACAGCCTTAAAACATGATAGATATAAATAGAAATGCAATCTTTCCTAAATTACCTCCAGTGCTGTTGTCCATATTTTGGGATAAGTTTTTCCTGATTTACCATCAAATAGATGGTTGATCACCTGGTACAACAAAAGAGGGATTAACACTAAGTGTAGATCAGATCAGCTGTGACTTTAGTTACCTGAGTCTTGAAAAACTTCAAAAATGGATACTCTCCAACCTATCTGGACAACTTCTTTCAGTGCAGCATCACCTCCCCCCCAAAAACACCCTCACAAATATTCACTTTGAACTTTCCAAGCTGTTATTTGTGCCTGTCGCTCTTATAATTTTGCCACTTATGAAAAGTTTTCTCCCATTGTCTGTTTCCTTGTTTTGTTTTATTTTGGTGGTTTTTTTTTTTTTTCATAAAGCCAAACATTAAGCAAGTTCTCCGTGTGTTTCAGAATGATTCAGTCTCATATTTTGATTTTGATTGCATGATAGCTGTAGCAAATGAAAAATAATATCGTCCTTTACCTTAAAACACAAATAAAATGATTGATGCAGAAACCCTAAATCTGTACTAATATACTAAATGAGATCTATTCCCTGGCCCTGGAACCAATAGCAATGTCTGGCTAACTCTGTAATATAAAACTTTCATAGTGTTTAATACAGGCGGGCCCCAAATGGATGACGTTCTGGGAAACATTCCTGGTCTGTGATCTGTCTGGACTGTGCCTAAACAGAACTGTTTGGGAATGCTACTTAGCCCAGGACTCCTAAAATAACTACCTACTGTTCGGAGGAGGTGGGGTGGGGGTGGGGGGAGGGAAGGGGATCCATTTAGCATTAATTTATTTACATAGATAGAGTCAAAACCATTGGTTTTTTTCAGTTGTTTCTGAAAATCATTTATTTACAGCAACCAGAAAGAGAGAATGATGGATAAGTGGTTGTGTGTGAATATATGCTGTTAACAATGGCTGTCAAGGTCTACTTGTGAAAGCACATCAGGGGAAGAGGTTGAGATTGTCAGGTTAGGAATCAGAAATTGTTTGTTCATTTCTCAGTTTTGTAATTCACTTTGAAGAAGCCACTTCATAACTGCATACTTCAGTTTCCCCACCTGTAAAATGCAGTTATTGTTTCTGATCTTTAATTTCAGGCTCTATGCAACTCTCACAGCACTGAGTGATAAAACTCTCAAAGACACCAACAGGGACACAAAAGCTGTTGTACACTAAACATTTGTGAGATGCCAACAACCAGCTCCAGAAATCCTTTACTTCCATAACAGTTTTATTTTTACCATTACATAAGCGAACAACAATGATCATATTGTTTGCAATAACCATGGGTGATTTTTCAATAGGATTTTTTAATATGATGGCTTCTCGGTCCCTAAGGAAGGGAAAAAGCTCTGCTTTAGAAAAGAGAGAATGTGCGTGACAATACAGGGAAATTATCAGAAGAAAATTAAACCCTTCTCAAGAGCAGAAAGCAACAATAGAAAACTTGCCAGCATGTAAGAAAAAGAAAAAACATTCCTTTCAAACAAATAGGAGTTGAGAGAGTGGGAAAAAGTTTATTTCATCACACTGACAAGGATCTTGCCAAAGAATTTCAAGAAGCCGGAGCTTGAAAACCATCCTCAGTGGGTGGTGTTCTTCTCCTGGTTACTGCTTTGTTGCACCAACGGAAAACCAAACGCTGTATCCAGGGGTATGCCTTACCAATTGCATGAAATGTGCGTGCAGGGAGGCTTGCTAAGAAGCTTCCTTATTTTGGTGGCTTTTGTGACTAGGTCCCAAACTTTGTGCTCAGAGTGTTTGGGTTTCTATTTTTTCT
This sequence comes from Falco biarmicus, assembly GCF_023638135.1. Taxonomy (NCBI): domain Eukaryota; kingdom Metazoa; phylum Chordata; class Aves; order Falconiformes; family Falconidae; genus Falco; species Falco biarmicus. The sequence continues at coordinate 3,271,716 of NC_079293.1, read as the reverse complement.
AAGGATACTATTCTATAGGACACTTAGTTTCTGAAAATGAACTTGAGGAACGAACAGTAGCTAAATAAGCTATATTTTGAAGAACAAAAAGTCTGATCCTGCACCTTAATTTTACAACAGAATTTGCACCTTCTGCTTTGTGTCCTATTCATTTTGCTGTTAACTGAACATAATTCCTCCTTCTCCCAAGTCTATGGCAAATCCAAGTAATATCGCTCAGGGGTACTAGGGCCATAGAAGTCCATGAAGGAACAGTATTTATTAAGAACTGGTAATTTCTGGAGATCAGAAAAGACATAAAAAGAATGTGCATGTTAAGGAAATTAAAACTAGGAAACTGAAAATAAGTAAATGTGTGGATAAATGAATTGAAAATGTGAATATTAAGATTTTAAGAAAATGATCTCATAAATTAAAACATATTGGAGAATAGAGACTAAAAACAATCCCAGTACAGACAATATTAATGACATGAGATATGAAGAAAAATAAGGCTACTGTAATAGAAGTAGCTGATAAATACTACAGAAGTCATAAAAATGAGAAAAAAATAGAAAATTGAAAGCTAATAAAAACATCTAAAACCTATTTGAAAGACAAGAAAGTTTGTATGGTTTGACATGACAGACACTGTCAAGACTGTTGCATTTACTGAGCACAAACAGATACAAAAATCAGAGGATGGCAGAAACTAAATAGGAAAAGCTAGAATGGTTTCATAACTGGCAATATTAAACTAGACAGAATTATTGCAAATGCTACCATATAACTGGTGAGAGCAAAGAACTGTCATTCCTGCCAATAATGAACATGGAAAGAATAAAAGTAAATCTTGCAGCCATGAGTTATTATAGGGGTATGGACAAACCAAGTAAACACATGATTTTTCATATAAAGCAGAGGATGAGAATGAAAGCAAACATATCTTCTATGCTGTCAACATGAACATTAAAATCATGTAAGATTAACATTCGTAGGGACTCCAGAGCCAATAGAGAAAGAAAATCCATAAATTCATCAAGGAACCTGTGTTAGCTCTTGGAAGTCTATAAATTAATTGTAAAGCTTAGAAAAGTTATATATGAATAAAAAAGATGGAAGACACAACACACAAGGCTGATGATGGGTTCATTCTTCAGGAATCATGGAAAGATCTTCAGTACCGCAGGTACCTCAGCCTTTCATAAATTGAATGCTCTATGTGCGTAACTTCAATGTAGCCAAATTCAATGTTGGCTTATGAGGTAGATTTTAGATAATGCAAAGTATTAAAACACTGATAGTATAATGAATCTAGTCTAAATTTAAAAAAAGCAATTATGATAATGCAATTCAAATGTCTGCTTAAACATGCTGTAGCATATAAGTGAATCTCTGAGCCAGAACCTAGTAGAAGATACAAATGCAAGAAAATGTAGGGTTCTTGATCAATCGTTGAATCGTGTCATAGCAACATCATTTCTAGGTCTGTTTAACAGAAAAGGCCAAGTACCTAAACTTGAATATTTATTTACCATAAGAAAATGCAACATAAACCATTCAAGCGAAGACTCCGCTTCTAGAAACTGGAGATTGTATCATAGGCACATTAGATGTGTTAAGAAATAGGATGCATGATACTTGAATCAGTAATATTAGTGCCAATCTGATTTCCTGCTTATATATGATGTGGTCTTCAAAACATACCCCATTTGAAAGAAAATATCCTGTTTTGGGTCCTGACCCTTTATTCATTTGCAACACATTAGCGAATAATGAAGTGTGACAGCAGCTAATATGTAACACGCAAACCTTATAATACGGCTTTTGTTGTCTGGCCATCACCCAAACAGAAATGTCAGGTGAATAAATGCACCACTTACCCATTTTGAGGCTTAATTGATATAGGAGTAGAGCTTCATCTGTAGCTAGAGGGCTATTACCACAAGCCTTTAAATGGCAGAGCCTGGGCCATGTCTCTGTTGGATGGGTAGGTAGGTACTGGGTAGGTAGATGCGAGTACATCCTACATACTCAAACATGTCTGATATGTAAATATTTCAGCAAACAAATGTTTCAAAAATATAAATAGGTATAGAAGTGTTACAATTCACACTTCTTACTAGAGGGACTTAATTCTTCAATTTGATACAAAGCTATGCTGAGTTCTGTTTCTGTCTGAAAAAAAAAAAAAAAAAAAAACCAACCCCAAACCAAAACAGCAAAAACTGAAGACACTGATCTTAAGGAAAAAATGTGATATGATGCTGACCTTATGTAACATTTATCTAGTCACACGTTTACTTTAGGTTGGTTTTTATTTTTAACAGTATTGGGAATATTTTGTGATATATGTGCTTTTATATTTTAATTAGCTAGCGACAACAAGGCAGGCCATATTTAAGGAACAAATTCTACTTCCTCAATACATCAACTCATGGATTTACCTTTTTTTTTTTTTTTTCCTCTTTTAAGAATGTGTGCTAAGAAATCAACACAAGTAGCAAAAGATGAAATTTTTTTTACGTAGTGAAATGCTACCAAAGTGCAAGTGATAGGGGGTACAATCCTGGGGACCATCCAGGTTCAGTAATACTAGTACCTGAGGATGAAAAATCAATTTGTTTGAGTGGTCACAGATTTCAGGTTTTTTAAAGAGCTCTGCACTTCCATGCCTAGTAATTTAAAGACATTGCCAATGGCACTCTGAAAAGCAGTGCTTAGTCTATAATCACAATTTCAGTGAGGAAAACAAAAAACACTGAGCAGATCAGGTGTAAAGGAAAAGAAAAAGGAAAAAAAAAAAACCCAAAACAAACTATGAAAAACATTATTAGCCAGGGATTTTCCCATTACAGATCATTACATGAAGTTTCTGAGGAAATTTCAACCCTGAATATTTTTACAATATCTTTGCAGATACTTCTGTAAAATATTTTTCTTCATTTTTCCTTTTTTTTTTTTTTTTCCTTTTGTGGAAAAGGTAAATCAACTTACTGGAAGTAAATATATGATTGCACATGCTCTAGAGGTTTGAAAAACTGGAGTAATAGAAACAGGGGACTCTTTTCTTCCCTTTTTTAAAAACTCAGCTAAGTGTCTTATAGCCAAAAAGAGAGGAAAATATGGGTCTCCTATTTCTTCTTCTGCCATATCTTTTTCATCAAATGTTAAGGCTGCACAGATCCAGATTTTACGGTTTTTTGGCTCTCACGCAAAATTTAATTTTAATCTCTTTTAATTAAATCCTGTATTTCTCTCTTAATTGTTGTTAGCAAATGTGACTTGGGTGCTTCCTTCATTATACTTTTAATCTCTTACATGATTTGTGATGAGAAAATGTTGTCACAGGAATACCCTGTTATTTGTGCTGAGGGTCTGGGCATTTCTTGTTAAGAATTGCTGTCTACAGCAGTGAGGATTTTCCCTTTAATTCATAAGCCCAAAATTATGGTCAGATCAAAATAAGTCCCAATATGACTTTTGCAGTGGATTCGGGTATGGCTACGTCTTTCACAATCCCCTAGTTGCAGAGAAAAAGGCACTCAGAAAGAAAAAGGTGTGAAGCAAGAGTTTGAACCAGAAATTCCAAAATCCAGTGGCCATGTATTCACACTTTTTCCCAGCCACAATCAGAATTTAAATATTTATATGACAGTGGAATACATCCAACAGGCATGATCAGAAGATCAAATAAATAGCTTGGTAAATTCCCTTCATGGATACGATGTTCCCGTAAAATGCTTTGTTTTTCAAAATTCCACATCTGCTAATGAAAACCTGTGGGTTTGGATTTTTTTTTTTTTTTCCACCAGATCTAATATTGATGTGTCATACTATAGCGTAGCTACTGTTGAAATTATGTTGCAGAACCCATGAGCATAGACTATATTAGACACAGAAGTACCATCAAGGTTTACATGAGAGTGATCTGGCATGCTGAGGCAATGAGGCGTAAGTGGAAACAGAAACTTCAATTGCCTATATCACATCCCTGGGGTGTTGTGAGGCAAAGCACAGCTAAGCCGTGCCTCTGACACCTCACATCTCAGGAGTGTGTTATCCAATTATCTCATGGCAACCACCCCTTTAGGGCTCTCTCTCTGCTATTAGGAAACACTTTGATGGTGGGTGGAAAAAGATATTTTGGGAAGTGGAGGAAGGAGTTGTTTAAAAGAGAGAATTACTGTAATCTGTGCATTGTGTTGCTAAGTTGGAAAAGAGAGGCTAAACATTGTTCCAACTTTGTTGGCTTCTGTGGCTGTTAAGCAAAATATGTTTCAGCCTAGCAATTTCTCCAACATTTCAGTCGAATTCAGATTAAATTTTCTTGTAGAAGACAAAAATTATTAGGTGTCATAAGAAACTGAATAAGCTGCTGTAGGGTAAGTTCACAAAGTAAGCTGTGTAACTGATTTAGAGCTCGCTGACTTTTTCTGCTCTCTCACCCTGCTACAACTGTGATGCAACTTGCTCGGCTCTCCACAGTACAGTAGGTTCTGTACTATGCAATGTTTACTACCGTAAGATGACATTATATTTTACCATAGTAATAGTGCTTGTTATCCACATCTTAACATTAACTGTTACAGTCTTGCTGTGGCAGTGTGATAAAGTTATGAAAGCCCACAGAAATTTCTGGCAAAGGGTATATACGAAACACTGAGGCAGGGCCAGAACAGGTTAGGGACTGAAAGAAGTGAATGTTGGAGCTCAGCCTCCCCTTAAACATGAGGTAAGCAGATGGAAAGAGATGCTCACTGCTTCTGCAAGGCTTCTGAACAATGTCACTGCAAAATACCCAGGGTGCAGACTACACTTAGGCACCCACATAGACACAAACCCGATTGTAAGGCAACGTCCCAGCCACTTTATCGGGGTGGTGGTAGTCCCTAGATATTTAGTCTGTCAACCAGTGAAAAGCTATGTTTCTTTCCCCACCACATGCAGCAGGGTTACTGGAAAAGACAGTATGACCTCAGTTCAGATACTTTAGCACGAAGTTCAGCATCCTGACCTGAAGGCACTTCTAATGACAGTTTGATAAGATGCAGACTCTTGACTGAGATCAGCTGAAGCAGACATTGTCCCTTTCAGGACAACTGTGCTTTAGGGTGGCATATATATGGAGCTGAAGGTGACTTTAAAACACCTTTAAAGATGATTCATCGTAGCTCATCAGCCATTGCTCTGAGTTCTGTAGTTGGGTAACTATGAAAGATTATTGGAACAGTACAGATTTTCACATTATCCACCTTTCTTTTTTTCCTGCACTTATTTTAATTGTAGTGCAACCTGTCTCTACGAAGTCCAGACTTAAATGTAAATTTGGCTCTGTGTTTTCACACTCTATCTATTTCCTTCTTTAATGGTATTCAGTAACAATGGATTTTCTTGATGAAATTTTGATTATTGCTTTGGGGATAAACTCTTGGAATCCTCTGCCTGTTTCTTTGTTCAAGTTGTTGTTGGCCTCTTGCTAAAACAAGCAAAAAATCTCAGAGATACCGAGCTTTAGAAAAGTTTTAATCAGCAAAGATTCAAACAGGCCATTTCCTCATTCGCTTGAGTATTCCTCTCTTCTTTTAAAGGCAATTGAATCTTTGGGATCCGGTGCCTATCTGTAAATTACATGCTGATGCAGCACCCTAGCTACAGCCCAGGAGAGTTTCTGAATCTGAATAGAAATCTCAACTTTCTTTCTAAACAGCTACAGAATATGCAGCTTCAAATTTCTGCTCAGATTCAAATCCCTGTTAGAGCATGGGCTAGCCATGAGGAAGAATGCAGGAGGCCCCTCGTTATCATGGAGCTAACTGATATACACTATATAGAAGTTCTTGACATTCCTTTTCGTCATTTCCATGCGCAATAACAATGCATGACAAGATTTAGACTGGCACAAGTATATTGTCTGTCAAAGGCGCTTCAAGATTTTATTTGGCTGTTAGTCAGCTCACATTACTCCAGGCTGTTTGATACACAGAGCACAAAGCAGCTTAACACTGTTGCTATTAACATTCAAACTGCACTGAAAACACTTCATTAAACAGCCTACTGCAGTGTAATTGTTTAATAATATTTTGATTAGGTAGTTTAGTAGACAATCCTTGCTGTAAAACATTTTCTTTCTGTCAAGTGACTCTTTGGGGAAAGGCAATATCAAAATGCTCAGGGTAGTTTTATAAAAAAAAAATAAATCAGAAAGGATTAATAATTCTTTTTTATTATTCGTTACTTTTTTTTCCTGTTTGGTTGTTTTTCTCCTCAGTATTTATGAAACCTATTAAACTTTAGTTGCTGTTAGGGAAGATGTATTCCAAGTCATTATAAGAGAAGTGCAAACACAGACTTCTTCAAACACAGACAACAAATCATCCAATGGATCTATTTAGGAATCTTGATCCAAATTAATTTTCCTCCCAGTAATAATGTGTAGAACATTTGACAGTGTCTTCAGGCCTGGCAGATTCTCATAGGAGTTATGGCTTTCTTCGTGCTCTTAAAATAGAACAGGGTCTGGTTTTCCCTTTGAATAGATGTTTGGATAGATATTGACATAAGAGTAACAAAAATACCTGACAAGAGTTGCCATTGCTAGCAATTTCTCAGAAGCCGCATGAAAGATTATTCAAGCCTTGAACAAAATAAAGTATAAGATGATCAGAAAAAAACCTTACTTTATGAAAGAGAACTGACAAGCTTGGTTTGGTTAGTCTAGCAAAGGATGTGAGGGGATGTGACTGCCTCACGTAAAGTACACAAAAGATGCACAACAGCCAGGCCAGGCTGGCGTAGGAACAAATGGATATACACTGGGCAGCAATGGGCTGAGAATTAGAATAATCTTGAGCTTCAGCAAAGGGTAGATTGGGGGTAGTCATCCAATAGGTCCAGTAGGGACAAATAGACCAACCTGCCTTTTGAGAGCTGCAATTTTAAGGAGACGGTTATATGACAGTGCCTGTGGCAGTAGGGCAATGAACATGATGACCTACAATATTTCAACCAAAGTGAGACCAAAGCATGTTCAGAGGGTACTAACTGTCGAGCTGCCAAGACTGCACATAAAGCACTGGAACTTATTATCAGGAAACTTGCATTTCTAGAAACATATTATCTAGATCGTGGATGGATTATAATTGTGGTTTAAAGGTAAGAAGCTTGCATTGCTGCTGTTGTGCTATGCCTGTTAAAAGAGTTACAGACCTTTGGTTTCTGTGAATGACATTTGCCTCTTTTGAAGAAACAATAACTTCATAAATAATGATTTAAATATAAGCAAAAGGTCATTCTGTTTTATGAATATAGATATGTAAAAATATCCCTTTATCAAATGAATATTCTCTAAGCATTACTGCAGTAGCTTGCTTCAGGCAATATCCGAGGACATATTGAAATTTGTGGATAGCGAAGTGCCAAAAGACTTCCAGCTGTCTCCTCTCTGGCTCTAGCAGGGCTTCAGCTGCAGACTAGGCAGCTTGAACACTAGACTGGCAGCAGGTAACTGGTAAGTGTAGTTGGCTTTGATGTTTTATCTGTCCAGTCATCTGATGTATCTTCTGGAGCTGTGTGTTGGCACAGTCTAATGGAAAGGTCCCTAATGTGATACAACAGAACGGCTAGTGTTAAAGGAGACATCCTTTTGCAATGTTCAAACTTCAGTGCATCAACAGCAACTGCCATTTATATTTGTGAAATGGGACTTTTTAAGTGGAAGCCACATGCAAAGTTCATGTAAGGAAAAAGTAAACACTGGATTTTACTTCATGGAAAAATTTCACTGCAATGTTTTACTTGCCTGTTCTGCAAAGTCATGCCAAGATCTAGTTTTAATTGCTTCCCCTTGAAGATACCTGTAAAAAGAGCATGCTCCTGTTCAGTGTTTCTCCCACTTGTGCCAGTTTTGGTCAGCAGATGTGGAAAATATATGCTTTTCAAGCTGCAGCTTTCCCTCTTCTGCCTGGATTCACAGTCAGAAGAGAATTGAGAAGGCCAAATATGCCACTACTCTGTAAAACCAAGTGAGAGTGTTGATAGTTTATCCTCAAACAACAAGCAATATAAAGATTATGTCATATAGTATCAATAGAAATTTTAAATTATCTAAAGTGGTAGCTCTTTGTAAGTTGTCAGATGTCATAGAAACAATTAATGTAGTAAAAATATCTAGCCAGAGTTTAAGGGGTGGACAATATCCTGATCTTTAGCTGACAAAGGGGCAGCTGGGAGGCAGGGGAAGTCTATAACCTGAGGTGTCATCTCTCAGGCTGATACTGGGACATTTAAAGGCAATCAAATTCTACAAGGTGAAAACTTAATATTGTAACAATGTTCAGCTTTGACCACTCTGCCTCCTGCTTCTGTGCTACATCTATTTTACTTTTAATCATGGTATTGGTTAGTCTTTTCAAACACTGGCTTACCTGTGGGGCCTTTGTCAGGAATCTTGACAAATATGAGAATTAATTATATTTAATGGCGCTAACTTTTACTACATCTATCATACGCACGATGAACAGACAGATTCCTTCAAGTAATATGACACCAAATACTTCAGCTTAGTGCAATGGGTAATATATGGTTCAAATGTTCTAAAAATATTTAGAATTTCCTAGTGGGAAATGAAAAGACTAGGAAACATATTTCACTGAAATATAAATATAAGGTTTTGTGTATATACATATATAAGTTTATACATTTTCTTATATATACAATGTATTATTCCACAACTGTCTAGATATGCATATAATAAAGATACATTATAAATAAACATAAGTATCAATACAAGGAAAATTATTCCATCAAATCTGTAACTTTATACACTCAGAATTTTTTGATCAAGAGATTTAATCACCAGGCTGATCATTCAATAGAGAAGCTATACTTTTAGAGTTCTTTGCTGTGATACAAACTTTCTTTGTGAGAATAAACTTTGGAAAGTTCATTTAAATTATCTTCTTTGATCCTCTAAATTTATGAAAATAGGCATAATTTTAGTAAGTAATACAGAAAGTGATTTGGCTTTATAAATGGGCATATTTTAAAATTATTTGATAAGAAGTTGGAAAAAAGACCCTCCGTTTTGGATATAGACTTTGGGGTGGGAGTGTGAGGACTCGTCTCCTTCACCTTTTATGGAAAGTATAAAACGAATAACTTGGTAAGATATAGGAAGTAAAATTTTACTCAGCTTAGTGTTCACAAAAGCATCATCAAAATTCCAGGTTTAGGCTCATTCCAAACTAAAATGTATGCTGGTCCAAAAGGTTAAAAAAAATAGAGCAGTAGGGAAGTAAATAATTTATATTTCTGTAATCTGGAAAAGACAAAAGGAAGAATCAATGGCATCCTGCAAGCATGAAAAATGGTACTGAAAAGCGTACTAGAAGTCACCATTCACCAGACTTCCCCTTGGTTGGAAGTGAAGCTGCGATTGGGTTTATAAATCGATCGGAAGCAATTTGGCCAGATACCAGAAAAAGTGCTTCTTACTATGAGGATATTTAATCCTTGGAAACTATTGCCAAGTAAAGCTGTAGAATTTCTATTCCTGTATGATTTTTTAAGGAACAGGTTGCTCAAATATTTGTTAGAAATTACTTTTGCAATGAGATGGAAAAATTAATCTCTTTGTGTTCCTTCCTGTTGAATATCTTTGCTTCTTTCCATGACTGATTTCTTCTCAGCTTAACATGATTGCCCCTTAAAACCAGGAAAGTTTTAAAAGATGAAATACATAACCATGTATAACATTGTACAGCTCACTGGATGAAAATGTAATTTAATTTTGGTCAGAACTAATATTTGTACAGTGGTAGTACCATATATCTTTACATTCATTCATTCCTTGGTGTATGCACAACTCTCACACTGCACATATAAATTCATTATAATAAAAAGTGACCAATGAAATGACACTTAAGTCATGTGTATTATATAGATTCAAACTTTGATTGGGGGGGGGAGGGAGTTGTTGGTTTGTGGGTTTTTTGGGGGGTTCTATTGTTCTGTGTTTGTTTTTTGTTTTTTGGGTTTTTTTTAAAGTTAATTCTTATTGAAGTTAAAAGCATTTTAAATAAATGCTACAAGGTTTTATTCATACAAATTTATGTTTTTATGTTAAATTACACATTTAAGGCACTGTTCATGGTATGTTCATAATATGTTCAGATATAGAATTTCACCTATAGATAAACGCAGTCAATATTTGATAAAACAAAATTGCTTCTTTATTTTCTTACTAGCCTTGTAAGTGGGTACCCTTTTAGACACCCCATGTCTGTTGGTAGAGTTTTATAGGTGCTATATTTTTGCTACTGAGCTTGCTGATAGTGACCTTTAGATTACTCCACTCAATTTTAGACCTAGTTCTCAGAAAGACTGAAGAAAAGATTATTGATGAATTCTCCAATGCTGTTTCTGGCACATAGAGCTGAAAAAGCCTTGGCCGTTACTCACCTTCTCAACGAGTATGTCCCATGGGTTTGAATAACAGCTGGTATACAGGGCATCTGCACTTCTCCAGCCAATTTAGGGAAGGTGTTTGACTCTAGATACCCCTTCTATCACTATATTATAAGGGATTCTACAAGGTTGTGGGGTTTTTTGGGGTTGCTTGAGTTGTGTCTTTTTTTGTAATTTTACTATGGAAATTTTATGGAATTTACTGTGGAATTTTTGGTAGTTTCAATTTGCATAAAATACTGATTTTTTTACTGGAAGGGTACTGACAGCTTTCCTACTTGCAATGATAATAGAGAACCTAAAAATTCTGAGGAGTATTGGAATGCTTTTGTGCTCACTTACATGCCAATAGTATCAAAATACGCTTCCAACTAAGTCCATTTATCAAATTCCACCCCATGTCTATGTCCTTGGAATAACTAGGGAGGCGTTTGGCCTGCATTTGGATGAACTGAGCTTCTCAACATGTTATGCAAGCCTTGAACACAAAGGTCTTTCAGATACTGAGCTTTCATGTATTATAAGTTTTAGCTGTAAACTTTAAAACAAGAAGTATGTAGCTGGCATTATGCTAAGTGTTGTATAGGCACTGAGCATTGTTGTAGTCTGCATTTCGATATAAAGAGGTTTTGACTGCAGTGCCAGTGCGTAAATAAGAATGTATGTTTGTATGAACAGTTGTCCATCTCCTGGGAACAAGTAAACATTGTGTTTCATTAAGATGTGCATTATGAATGATCTTAAAAAATAAGTGAAGACATCAGTAGTCGTCAATAATTATTAAACTAGACAATGAGATATAATTGTCCTCAGTCACACATTCATAAACAGATATTTTCAGATAGTAACCTCAAAATTTTGTCTCTGAAATCAGTGACAAAACTGCCACTAAATTTAATAAAGTTGTGATTTTAATGTCCTGCTTACAACTTATGGAACTCTTTGTGAAGAATAATTAAAAAATAATCAATGATAACTACAGCAACATTTTTGTCACTTCCTTAAACCAAAACCTTCAGAAATACATAGATAACAAAGCACTACTACTACTAGCAATCCCTTTTAGCAAGTTATTTACATCTACAGTCACAAAAAGCTAATAGTGCAGTGTAGACACAGATCATCCTGTAGGATTCTCTCAGAGGTGAAAGCCAAAATTTCAGTATTTCTCACCATTTGGGGAAAGAGGAGCTTCTTAAAAGTTATGAGACATAAAAACATAGCTAAAAGTTACACAAAGGAAGTAAATAGTGACAGGATAACATAGACAGTGAAGAATGAGTAGCTTAAAGAGTAATCTTTACCCAAAGGTTTATACAGAAAAAATAAAATTGAAATAATTTCCAGTACCTTAAAAAATTGAACCACTTCCACACCTAAGATCTTTATTTCCTTCCTTTTAAAATTTCATTTAATTCTGGTGCTAGTCCTTTTGCTTATATGATTATGTCTCCTGCAGTGCTGGTTCACGTACTTCTGACAACTATGCAGAGGAGTTGTATAGGTTTGCTATTGTATAGCTTTGCTACTCCCCTCTCATTTTAATTTCCTTCTACCTCGTATTGTCCCAGTCAATCCTGTTTATTCTTTTTGATTAATTTTATAGCATGGTTGTTTGAGATTGTTTGTTTTTTGGTTTGTTGGGATTTTTTCTTCTTTATTTTGAATTGGCTTATCCGAATGTTACATTTCCTACAGTGTGAAAAGATTACACTAATTTTTTCCAAAATCTAGCTCTTCTACCAACATTAAATCTTTCCTCTTTTATGACTCCATAACTGTTAACATTTTATTTTAACATGAACACAAGCGTATTCTTGTCAGCATAGGAAAAGAACACTCAAAATTGAGACTCACAACACATGTAGATAATTTACAGAACAATATCGATACCAGCCTTTGATCCATTAATCTACAGCAGAAGTAGCCTGGTTCTTAAAGCAGGGGTTCTCACCTCATGAAAGCTGATCTGCTTCCAGCATTCAATCTACTGATATTTGCTTTTGTTCAATTGTGCTTTTTGCATTTTTCTCACCAAGAAATGGTGAGGGTATGTGTGCAGTGTACTTTCTCATCTTCTCCTGTAATTATTTTTGCCACTGCTTTGACTAGATTTTTTCCCCACTTTCTCACATTCTGTCATGATATTTATCCTAATGTAGTTATACCACTATATATAAATAAATCACATCATATGTTATAATTAACCAAAAGCATTCACTTATTTTTCATTTTAAGGTTATTAATTTCCCTCCCTGAATACACAGAGAACTCCCACTGCTCAAAACCTTATTTTTCCCTTTTCAGGAGTGGATGTCTCCCTCTTTAGTGTTTCAGATGGATTTGCAAGGAGCAAGACATCCAGAAGCTGTCAGCCACTTGAGGCAAATTCTTACAGTAGTGATGGTGAACTAGCTCAAGGAGCATAATATGAAAAAAATCTCCTTAAGGCTTATGTTTCCTTCTCTTGGAGCATGATAACAATAAAGTATAAATTCTGGCATCTGTATTTTATTAGATCACATTTCTTAATGATTTCAGAGCTTCTCTACCTTTCTAGAGCAGCACCCAGCTCGCAGCTTGTCTCTCCTTGCATTCATGACACAGTTCTGCTGTCAGATTTGGCAATGTCTACCTGGATCATCTCATAACCCCTATCTCCTCTTCTTCTTAGATCACAAATTTAATTTTGGGGAAAATGTCTGTCATACTCACTGTGCTCTGTTTTGCATCCTGGAGAGGTCTCAAAAAGCATGAACTGGTTTCCTTTTAAGAAGCTATGTGTCTCTAATGCCACCATTATTTTGGGTTTAAAAACCTAACAAATAGATCTTGACATGTGGCTAATGCAGATAGGAAAACTTAGTACAAACTGTTTTGTTTAGCAAACCTTTTCCTATTATTCTGTACATCATGAATTAAACATAGTTTTATCTTCAATGTATCTTCAATGTCCATTGAATTTTCTATGCTGTCAGATGTAGATGAAGTTTATGGTGTTGCAAGATTTTGTGCTATAAAGATATTTTCTCAGCTTAATGGGGAGGATTTCTGTGAGTATCAAGCAGAGAAACAGCACAACACAAAGAAAGCACACTTCATGAAGAGATTTTCCAGGAACATTTTTGATCATGTTGGGCATTGCCTTGTTCTAAAGGACAGCACACCTTAAGGAAAGGCAGGCCTGAACATAGACTGTTTACTTTTCAGATCTGCTTTTCTTCTAAATTCTTTTATTTTAAGTCATATTACTCTTTAAGAAGCTCAGGTCATAGATATGATGTGATTGTTCCTGCAGGGGAACAACTACAGGTGCTAAACAGAGGATAAACATTGCGTGATCTTAGATAAAAGAAGAAACAAAGACACACACACACAAAAAAATCTGCTTTAACATAGACAGGCTATCTCAAAACCCAAGACTTAAAAGAGTGATCCTGAAAAGAATGCATGGAAAAATTAACAGTCAGATCCAAAAATATGACTAAAAAAGATTTGTGACTCCCTTAAGCAATCTTTGAAGATCAAAAGTAGAGGAAAAAGGCTCAGATTTTCAGCGTAAATACTAACCAATGAGACATACCTACCTGCAGCCAACCCATATCGTATCTTGCTCACAGGTGTAACAACACAGCTGACACAATTCATCACCCTTGCAGGACAGAGGCATTTAGGTTTGCATATATATATTTGTCATTTGCTATCATTCATGGCTGATCTTTGTGCAATATTGCTCAGAGAAATTCTGCACTTAGGATTTCCTTTATCACCTTCACTACCGAGGATTACAAACCTAGTGTGGATTTTCCAGAGAGATTTTAATTTGAAGTTTGGGCATTATCAAATCTATTAGGTCCTCTGCTTTATGGGTCTCACGTTTGAGTTTTACGATTTGCCCTGTCACTTTTTGACATAGTGCCAATAAGCCAGGGGCAGAAATGTCTAGGTATCCACCATACATTGGGACTGATCCCACATTCTCAGACAATTAGACAATATATAGAATTGTAATTCAAATTCTGAAAAATGTCTTGTTTATACCAGACAAATAGTTAACATTCCTTTCTTTTTATTTTCCCTTTGATTTTGATATAATAACTTTAGTGAGGAAAGAACATCACTAGATGCTCAGATTTCTCTATTACTGGATCAGTAAAATGCTTTTCATGATGCCTGAAAAGTTTAGCAGTAATGGAGGTTTTCACTGTGTAAGGACTGCAGAATTTAGTCTGAATAGAATAGGCAGGCAAGGAATAATGAGGGAAAGACTTTTAAAAGAAACCTAAGAGAGACAATAGATCGATTTGATCTGGATTTCAATTTCTCTTGGATATGTACCCTTAATTCTCTTAAACTGCTTCTGAAAACTCTAACATTAGATATTTCCATGATCATACCTGTAGCAAATGTATCTGTTACATTGCTTTGCCTGCATTATAAATTAGATAACAAAGACACAAACTTGAGAAAAATAACTGCAGGAATTCTTCACTTGGATTTACTACACATATGAGCGATTTCAAATTTTCTAGCTGTAGAAGCTAGGTAGGTGTTTCACCTAACCTAACAGTATGGGATTAATCCAAGTCCCAATGAAATAAGCAGAAAGGATCCCAGATGGTTTTTTTGCATGTGTTATGATGCCCAAGCTGTATTAAAGTGAAGAAATTGACTACAAAATCAAAAGCAAAAATGTGAACAAAACCAACCACAATGAAATAAAGTAAGAAAGAAAGAAAGAAAGAAAGAAAGAAAGAAAGAAAGAAAGAAAGAAAGAAAGATGAATGAATGAATGAATGAATGAATGAATGAATGAATGAATGAATGAATAAAAGTTGTAAAAATATTTCTATCTTACTTTTCTGTTTCTTGCCCATTACTTAGCTGTGGAACTTCCTGGAAGGCTCTAGGGTCTGGCCTAATCTCTTGGAGCTGGGCTTCAGAAAGGAGGACATTCTGCAGATTTCCTTCTAAGAAAGCATTGATAACCTATTGACCAGGAGAGTTAAGGTATCTCACACATAGTTTACACCAGCCAGCTGTCATCTATGTATACTTGAAAATAATGCATTTATTGTATTACATTTTTACAGTTCACCTCCTTTTGGTTTTGGGGTTGGTGTTTTTCTTTTGTTTGTTTGTTTTATTTCTGGGGAGTTTTGTGGGTGGTTTTTTTTGGGGGGGAGGGGGATTTTTCTTTCTTATGGTGTTAAGACCTCTTTATCTACAGCATTTTTCTTTCCTGTTAATCTTCTCATCTAAGAATTTCCCTTTTCCCCATCCCTTCTTCTTCAGAGCCTTTATTCTCTAAACTAAAGAAGAAATCATCACCCCAATATGTTAATAAAACAAAGGTTAGAACTTTTACATGGAATTTTTGTGGCTTTCTTTCACTCGTACCTACATGATTCATATGAAATGGTGCATTTAACTGCTGATGCCAGATCTGTGGAGTGCCAAGTGGACATTTTACAAATGTCATTCATATATATTATCTATTTCAGTACAGCAAGCAAAACTAAAGAAATATTCCAACAATCTAAGAGACACTTTTTAAAATTATTTAGAACAAATTTGACTGCTAGTATCGGCTCTTCATTGTAAAATTATATAACTTATATCCATTAGGTATATCACACAATGCATTTGATACCAGAAGACAAATCATAGCAAGATTTGTGAACAAAGTTCACAACAGGCTACTACTGATTCTGGTAGAACAGAATTGTCATGCTAATCATAGCCGAGCACTTCCTGACCTTAAAAATACAATCACAAATCTTGTTGCATCAATCAGCATGACAAGTCTATTACACTCCGATGAATAACTGATTATGCCAGTCACTGCATTCACCACACTGAGCTGAACATTCCCTGGTTGACGGTCCTGAATCATTACAGAATCTACTTTAGGCTATATTTCACAGGAATCTATATTTCACAAAAGAACTGAAAGGAAAACTAAGAAACAAACAAGAAGAATTAAAAAAAAAAATACAGAGTGCAAAATTTTGAGTAATAATTATGACCTGCATAGGTGAGAAAAATGCCTGAGATTTCAGGATTATGATAGATATTGACAATAGAAATATCTAACCATTGTGAATCAATCAGCAGAACGGAAATGGAGTGTACGCCCACTGAAAGGACAGCATGTAGGATCTAGCATTCCTCAAGTCCTGAATCCTGAAGATGGAAAAATATTTGCTCATTAAGACAAAGAATAACATCTATAAGAATATTGATTGATGAAAAAGGAGGAATTCAGAGACAACAGAAAAAGAAGGAGTAAAGAGGAAATTTAAAGCGCATACTTTGCAAAAATTGCAACTCACAAACAGCAAATGGTTCTGATTGCTGTAGATTTTATTAATTAGTTTACAAGCTTTTTAACATAACCTGAGCAAGTCTATGGAATAGGGAAAATTAATCACATCTACTATCTATTATTCATTCTATAAACTGTCAAAAGAACATAGAAAGTGGTTTAGTTTTTTTCCATGCTCCCTGATTGTTCTATACATCAACACTATTTTACCTTTTATTAGGTCTAACTCACAGATTTTTTATGAAAGAAAATAATTTGAAAATCTTTGTTTGAAAGTGAATGAAGAAACAAGAGGTCTACAAAGCTGAGTTAAATGCAAATTAAAAGTCCAGTGAGAAACCCCTGATGAACTGTACTAGAATGAAAAGTCTGGCTCAATTAATGGAGTGTGTCATATGATTAATAGCTACTTGCAAAACTAAAATTGAAAAAACCTTTGTGAGTATCAGCTTGAAAACTTCATACTTGATTGCTCCCTATTTCTGAATACCTAAGCAAAGTACTGTTGTCTGACTGCAATAATACTGCTTACATAGTTAAGTGTAAATTACATGCTTTTATATCTTATTAATCTACTTTTTGCATACACATACAAAAATATAAAAATATAATCCTACAATAAGAATAACAAAGTGAGATATAATATAGAAACAGAGTTGAACTAATCAATCAAATGCAAGCTAAAGGAACAAAAAATCAGAACTTTTCTTGTAGAGACTGTTGCCCACAGAAAGTTTCAGATCGCAAGTATTTTTCTCCATGAGCACAAATCCAGAAAGTTCTGAGGTTTCTCATATGAATTGATGCAAAGCAATAATTTTACTGATGCACTCTAAGATTACTTAGTAATTAGCTTGGCCATGAGAATAAGTAAAAGGTCCCACTGTAGCTTCTGGTAAGTTGGGAACTTCAAATTCAGTCTTCACTACTACAATTAGGAAGTCTCAACTATTTTAGGCTCTCAGCTATTCTGAGACATCATGAGCAAATTCGTGTTGCTTAACTGTTGAAGTATCTCCTGACATGGATGGCTCCTGGCAGCTAGCACTCTCAGTGTCTGAGCAATGCTTTCCTTCTGGGTTGTATGAACAAAAATATTCCCTGCAGTCCTCCAATGGTAGCCTGGAAAGCTCTGAAACCTTCACAAATTCCCATGTTCTTAACTGCTCTACAAAATGTGCAACATATATATTGGTTTTAAGAAAATATGACTCCTATGGACTGCAGCATAATCTAACATCACTAGAAATTTTGTCTGAAAAAAAACATATGCACAAAATAATATTAATATTGTAGGGTAACAGAGGAGTCTAGGGCTAAGTGTCACTAATGTGGATGTGACCAACCTGTTACCTCCCTCAGAGCCAAAAATCAGTCTTGCTTTATTCAGAAGGATGTCTAAAGCCTGCACATTTTCAGGGGCAACATGATGTCAAAATTAAGCTTAAGTAATAGGTAAATGTTAACCATAATAGCACATAAACTAACAAACAGGAGAATAGTGCTTAGGAGGGGGAAAGAGTTACTGTAAGTTGTTATCAGTAAGATTTCTGTATAAACTCTGTCAGTCAAATGAAAATTTCCTGTGGTGTTCCTGTTAAACCCGTCTTAAAGGCTGAGGTAGATTTGCTTGTTCACCCTTCAAAAAAATAACACAAAATACAAATTATACATCATATGAAGATATGTTTCAGTCAATGATCTCCTTTGCCTTGCTGTTCTCCAAGCCATCTCTTAAGCTTTAGTCTTTAAAATGTTGGAGACAATCCTTTCTACTGAGTCTTTTAGGTTGAGAGGGCCCTTTGTGCCTCATACTATTCTGGAAACATTGGAAGCAGATACCCTTATTAACACCAACCTAAATTTCATGGTGCTAGCTCAAGGATCTCTTCCACAATAATATCTGAGATGGAAAGAATAAAAATAATTTTTATAGTGTCTTTTTTGCTTTGTTCTTTAAAACTCCTCATAGAAGGCCCTAATTAACCTATATAGGTTCAAGGACTTCAGCCATTAACAGTCCTTCAGCAATATTTACAGGTTAAGTTTAATGTGTTTGAGAGTGTGTTTGAAAACAAAGAAAAAAGTAAGGTAAGCCTATACCTGCCAGTTTTCAAGGTTTAGGAATTACACTATCTGAAAGCTATTATTCCTTTCTATGCTTTTGGCTGTTTCTAGTTATTACTGGGTTGGAAAAAATCTGATAGCTGTCACTGACAGACTGTCATCTACTCATCTTGTTTTTTGTTCTTACTGCTCTCTGCAGCACAATTCAGAAAAAGAGTTAGAGGACAAGCACAGCCAGGTCCCTGGAACTAAAACCTATATACAGCTCTCTTTACAAGTGCAGATCCTGAAAGAAGAATGAAGGTAAAGAAATACTTTACTATAGCCCTGTTAGTCAAGTACATAGTAAGGTTTATGTTGGAGTATCGAACCTGTCTGTTCCTTGTGTCTATACATCATTTATATACACTATGTATAAGTCACACAAGTGATGGATGGAATTATACCTGAAAGGCAGAGCTGTGAAATGGAACACCAGAACCCCACTAACCATAATTTCTCTGTGAAGAAATTCTGTGCATGTTCTAGCCTGCAGCTAAATAAAGGACAAGCTAAGAATCAAGAAAAAGGACATAAGACAAGACCTTCATTTCAGAGTCTGAATTCTAATTTCAAAAATGTCAAAGTAAATGGAAAGTGATTTTTATTTAAATAGAACCATGGCCTTGGCTAAAGATTTCATGAAACAAAGGTAGGAACAGAATGCCAAATAACCAAGCAAGAAAGAAAATACAGGTTTTTCAACATTAGGTTATGCTTTTTTCAAGAGTGTTTAATGAGCTTTCTAGGAGACAATCTTAGCTGTGGCGGGTCAGACTAAATGACCAAAGTGATCCCTTCTGACACTAAGATCTATGTTTAATAACCTTAATAGTGTTGCTATCAGACACTCTCAAAGACTGAGTACTTGGTTTGAAACATTGTACTCTAGAGTATTATATGAGCAAGAAAAATCAGACAACAAAGGTAATTCAGAATGGCTGACCACCTACAGAGAGCCTCACA
This sequence comes from Falco biarmicus, assembly GCF_023638135.1. Lineage (NCBI taxonomy): Eukaryota > Metazoa > Chordata > Aves > Falconiformes > Falconidae > Falco > Falco biarmicus. The sequence continues at coordinate 3,251,870 of NC_079293.1, read as the reverse complement.
GGGGCAGATGGATTAAGTGCCTGGCCGTTTTGTCCTATGTCACAGCCCCCCCTGCTACTCATTCACAGCAAGGCATGTCATGAGCACCTTCACTGTGCTGTAAAATGCCAGAGATTTAAAATTAACAGGGGACTACAGTCAGATAACGCACAGCTTAACTCAGGGTTTGAATACTCAGGCCGTAGTAAGAACCTTCAGCTGAGACTCAAAAGATGTGATCTAAAATAATAGCTGAAAAGAGATTAGAAAAAATAGAAGGCGTACTGATTGTTACAGTATTCTTCATGGGACGCCAAAACTGAAACAGATTCAGCACTTTCACTATTTCACTGCAGATCTTTTAATAAGAAACATTTAACCAGCATCATTTGGTATCATAAAGATGTATCTGAAAGGCACCAGATGGAAATACAGATATATTTAAAATATCTTGGCAATGATAAGTTGGTAATGAAATAATGTTTGGAAAGAACAATTTAAACGGTTGAAGGGGAAAAAAATGATTATTATACAATGTACCAAAAAATTACCAAGAGGGTAAAAAAAATTGCTTACAGTCTACATTATTTGGTCCATACAAATATCAGGTAAAGGGTGGGTGCTTGAGTAGAATGAAAGAATACATAGCTAGAAATGCTGAGATTTGCATATTGAAATTAAGATCTTCTGAACAATGAGGTCCTTCAACTGCTATATTCATTTTCTCCTGCATATGGAAAATTCCCATCACTTGATATATTTAACTTTATAGTGGGCAAATATAGTTGTGACAGGAGGATGAATTAAGAACTAACAGGCTTTTTTCCACTTGTAATAACTAGGGTCAGAAATTACTCTCACTGGTCTACAATTTAATCAGAGGTCACTAGAATTCTACAGGTGTAAGAAAAGTAATGAATCCTACACTTTCTACTGGGATGCACATGAACTTTGGTTCTTATCTGCCTGTTCATGTAAGGCACTTGAGGAACTGAGAGAGGTTGAGGTGAGAAATTTATTGAGAAACTCTGAGAATGCCTCACTACTGGATGATTGAATCCAAGACACGACATTTCTGTCAGATATATAGTCTCCAGGTCATTCACCTGGATGGGAAGGCCTCACTGATATCAGTGTTTAATAGTAAAGGTAAATAAAGCATACAGATAAATCAAATTTTCTGTTGAGTGATTTACAGTTTTATGGAGAAGCTGACAAAGGACGTTAAGTTAAGTGTCATGGATCAATTGGATCAATCACAAGCATTTACACTGTCAGATGATTTCTTATGAAGTAGTAATCAGATTCATTATATGGTTATTCACATTGAAAACTGCTGGGTTTGGGGTAAAGTTTAATATAACTCAATAGAGACAAGTTCTTATGACTGAAATTAGTGCTAAGTAGAGCTCCGGAAATTATATTAAATTTTTTGATTTCCAAAAGAAGGTCAGGCATACAAATATTGTTCGAAAGTAGTTGGTTTTGTTTTTTTTTAATAAGTTATAAATAATATTGAAAAAATATTTTGAAATCATATTGCAGTTTGGAATTTTAACCTATATCTTCTTTTTAAGTAAAATCGATATTTCTTTTTTAATAACATTATTTTCCTCTTTTTTATCACTTTGTAGTATTCTTTTGAGGCAAAAAAGAACAATAATTATCAATTTTTCTTAAAATTTGTTATGCACAATACCTTTGAACTTCACAAACACACAAAAAAAAATAGAAGCCTCTTACTTGTCTTCAGTTCCCATAATGGGTACTTACTTTTCTTAGATATTATTACAGGCAATTTTTCAGAAGACAAGTCACGTATGTTACCAATGATCAACCTATAAGTTTTATGGCAGAGGAAGGATTAAAGCTCTCTGGGATAAGAATTGTCAAATACCTATGTTTGTACAATAAAAAGAACTTTTGGATATGTTCAGGTGCTACAATGAAAATATACATTTCTTGACACAAACTTTTCACAGGTCACTGTTATTCAGCTCAGTACTTGAAAGTCTATTGCTAGAATGAACATTGTGTTTCAGCACTTGTTCTCAAAAGCTATTCTGACATTGATTTTGTCTTTATTAAACAATACAAGGGTGACTTAATTGGTTGTTTCAGAGATAGTCAGATCTACCCAAGTCAGATTGTTTTCATTGACAGAACTAGGCAGACTTATACGGATCGCTGGAAAATAATAAGAACACTGCTGTTTGTTTTAATATAGTTTTTAATTAATTGGAAAATGAGAGGAGAATAATGCAGGAGAACATGAAAACACTTTCATCCTTGGTTAGAGCAAATAAGTGTTGTGGATGTAGGTACTACTGGTATTTTTGCTATTTTCCACTGAAAGCTGACTAAAAATTTCTTCTAACGTCAATACTTTAACAGGAGTTCAGGCATGTGCTAGAAATTCAGAATTAAGATCGCTAGGTAATAACATTTCCACTGAAAACAAAATGAGGATACCCGATATTGTTCAGCCATCAGATGTAACCAATTCACATCGAGATGACTAATAGCACCGCAACATTTTAAAGTCTGAGCACCTGTCCCAGTTTATACATGTGACATATGGATCCAGTGAAAAACTCCCAATTGCACAAGAAAGCTTGATATTTCTTCCACTTTGTGCTTGCATCACAGTGTGCTAGATTGTGGATAAGATTTGAAGCATTACTTCTACATTTAAAAAAACCAATACCGTGAGAACCGTAATAGATACAGCCTGATTTACCACTGCAGGACAAATCCTTCTGTTTCTGGTGACCCCTAGAAGTACAAACTAAGTAGAAAATAAACTGATGAAAGCACAAACCCAACCCCTGTTGTTTTTCATTATTGTTTTTTTTAAAAAAAAACTCCTTAAAAACTACATTTATTCAGAACAAACACAATTTTTCATTTTCTGTGATGTGAACAACAAAACCGTGAGTAGTCTGATTAAATTAACATTCATAAACGTGTTGAACTTTGCTTTACAAATGTGCATCTGCTTGAGAAACACAAGGGACTAAGTAAACACCTGCAAAAATGAATAAGTGATCTGTGTGCTATGTAAATAAGACAGATAACCCAATTAGATAATTTTTTCACATGTAATAATAAAAGCTGTGCTTTTTCCTTTGCACCTGACTTTAAGTTATTTCAGTTGCACTCAACTCGTGTTTGAGTTTTGCCTTGTATACCGTGAGGACTAGAACTTTTATTTCATGTGGAAGCTGGGATAAACATTGAATTTGTTGACTCCAAGACCTACAATTTAAAACAAAAAAGGTGGGGGAGAGGAGGAAAAAAAAGGACGGGGGGAGAAAAAAATTGAGCAGAAACAGAAAAGAGAAACTACAAAAGAAGTAAAACACAAAGTGCAACTTCCTTACTCTATCAGAATGCATAAGAGATTTCTTGATGGAAAATCTGCCAGGAACACGGGGAGGATGTAGGCAGGTCTTGTAGCCTCACCAGAATTTCCATTGTTTGCTCTTAGTAAATTTAGCTAAAGTAATTGCTGTTAATATTGATGGCTATTTTAATAGCTGAGTGCTTTAAATTATGGTACCTGTGGTGAAAGTGGCCAAGCTACACTATACAACATGACGCAAGATGGTATGTAAGAAACACAAGCTCCCTCTAGGCTAATTGCCCTTCAGAATTAAACTGGGATGATTTAGAGAGTTGAGTGGTTCTGAAGGTTTGTACATGGAGGACCACATAATGAGGGATGTTTAATGGGGCAGCTGAACATTAATCTCAATGTCTTTGTGGGTATGTCTGCATAGATTCTAGTCTGAATTAAGACTGTTCTGAAGTGAATCTCACAGTTGTTTGCAGTTAAAATTGCTTTTAAAATTGTGAATAATTGTAGCCTTTTTTTTTACTTATTTATACCATTTTCTATGCCCCATTTTATTTCCTTTTGTAACTCTTCTGCATTTTGCCACACCACAGTATAGGAATGTTTCACAGTCATTAATATGGTTTAAACTTGGGTTTTTATTCTACTCTTGCCAGTAGTCCAATTTAAAAAAAAAACCACACAACTTTTCTCTCAGTTCAGTACTCCTGTTCACTGCCGCTAGTTTGTCCTTCTGATGCTGTAAGCCTTTGGACAGTTTCTACTGATCTTTTGGGTCATCAATCCTTCCAGTGGGCAGACAGTAAGATGTACCTTAAAAATTCCTGACTTAAAAAAAAAAAATAATTTAATGAGTCATTCCCTAGCTAAAAACTGCAGTTATAATACATTAAAAATAAAAGTGAAAGGTTTAAAAAATATTTTAAAATGTAGTTTGGTATTTTCAGAACATTTTACATTCTGGTTTCTCACAAAGCGAAGATCTCAGTTCAGGGGTTCAGAAGGGGGAACAAAACCTTTGTTCTCTTACTCAGGAGTCCAGCAATCACTGCAATCATCCAAATTTCATTCCTTGCACATCTGCACTCATCTCCTTGTTTTCCCTGAGGTACTGAACTCTACCTACAGGAAAATACACTAAGCACCTTATTATAAGTTGATCTAAACTGGATTGCTCTCACACTCTTGTTACTTCTTCACAAGTCAGAAAAATATTTTGTATTGAACAACACCCATTGTTGAACCTTGAACTGGGAAGTTTTTCATTTACTGGGGGGATGGTGGTGGTGGGATGGAGAGAGAGAGAAGAAAAAAAGTAGAAACCCAACAAGGTTTAGTGAGAGAAACTTCATTTTGATCTGTTTTGTTTGTTGCTATTGCTGTTCTCTTATTCATCTGCTAAGCTAAAACAAAGGAAAAGGTAATTTTTTTTTCTAATTTATTCCTAACCTCTCTTCTGGGTTCTCTTCTCTGAGCTATACTGCCCTTTGCTTGGGTTAAGATCATTGCACAGTGCCCTACTGGGGGAGTATAATACAAACAGCCTCTGACATTTGCACCATTGTTCTGTGACACATCAGCATTTATAATATCCATAACAGAATATCTTGCAGCCCATGGCATACTGTGAGTCTGGGGGATGTTTTGCACTGGCAGTTGCTCTTTATTCCTTAACTCCATGACATGCAGGAGATCCCCAGAAACTATTGCTCTTCTAAAACTGTGTCAGTGTTAAAGCACTTACTTGCAATAAACTGAACAGCAAAATGCTATACTAGCTCCAAGTATGCACACCAGGGTTCCTTGAGCAATCAAACTCGCTGAAATTAAAGGTCAAGAGATCAGGACTGTAACTTTAGGCAACCCTGGGGAAGGCAACAATCTTCCACCTTTGTTGTATTATGCAAGCTGCCCATGATCACAGAAAGTGAAAAACAGCTATCAGATCACAGGATCTTTTCAGGACTAGAAGCACCTGCAGTTAGGAACAAAAGAGTTCACAAAGCCTTCCTTTCATAAGGGAGGCTAGCTGGTAGTTCACTCTGCTGCTATTTGGTGAGCGTGTGCACAGTAATCTCCAGCAGAAGACAATATTAAGGACACTAAAATTTTGTGTCAAATCCTTTTCCTGCATTCAGTTTGTCAGAGGAGGAAATAACAAATTGATTTATTTGGAAAAAAAAAAAAAAAACAAACCACCAAAAAAACCCAAAAATCCAGAACATTAAAACCATTTTGCATTTTAAAATTACCATTTTTTGAGGACCAGTCTAAAAGTATTGACAGAGTAACATAAAAAGGTTAAAAGGTTGCGTTAGCTATCATTTTTGGAATCAGGGATGAAAAAGTGAAAACATTGACAAAATGTGACTTTCCTAATCCTGTCTGATTACAGAATACTGGCACTGGCTCTCACTGGGGGACAGCGAGAACTGTGTAGGCACAGCCTGCTTAACAGTATTGAGAGCAAGCAACACCAGTTGCTGAGACCTAAATGTCTGCTGTATGTAATGCAGTTGATTCTAAAAGCAGTACATACTCTTGCTCAGTGTTGTCTGCATTAGTATTTCAGTTTTAATCAGAACTGCAGTTTTCACTCAGCTCTCCTGATAATCCTACTTACTGCTTGTTATTGCACATACAAATTAGCATGGGCTCAGAGATCACAACCCGGGTTCCTTTTTGATGAAATTAAACGAGAAGATGTGCTCCACAAGTGCACCTAAATGCTCTCAGTCTGCTAATAGACATCAGTCCCTGGAAACAGACTAGAGTAAAATGAAATTAAATTCACCCAAGTGTGTACAGTATGCATACCAAATCTCCAGCATTAACTGCTTTGTTCAACACTTGCTCCTTTCGCACTGCTAATGTAGACACAATGTTTGCATTCACTATTCCTCCATGCAGTCTGTAGTGTTCAATTTTCCTCCTTACAAACGAAGGGAAGGTGAAGCTCAGACTACTTTCAGATCTCACCACCTTTGCTGTTGCATGATGAAATCAGGGACCATTTATTTTTCCACCTGATATCAGGCATATCTTAGCACTCAGTTATTCGCTCCACATTAAATGGACAAGACAGTGGTGCACCAGGCTGAACATCACAAATGCAGCAAGCTCAAACACAGATCCAAAAAGCTTCATAGATCCAGGATTTCTCCCTTCATGTTCTCCAAAGACCACTGAAACTTTTTGTCAAGCACAGGCTTACTTACAGAATTTGAAATTATGTATGACAATGGGTCATGTCTATGCTTGAAATACAATGTGGATAACCTCTAGTTTGGGGCAAAGCATGTAAAATATATAAGTATGCTTATATATATATATATATATATATTTATATATATATGGTACACAAAGCCTCCACACTAGTATCATACTATTATCTTGGGTTTCAGTGTTGTGATCAAACTGAACATCCAAACCCACCATAAAAAGATTATGTTAGAGTTTCAGATTTGGAAGCGGTGGCTCAGTCACAAAGCATATAGGAGTAACTGACACAAGTACTGGAGCATACAGTATAGGATTTACTGCATTAGGAAGGTTCTTTAGAGCTACTTGCGGCACGTAGTAACTGAAGAATTATGTAATATTCTATTAAGGTCAAAGGTGTGAACTGCAAGTTGATTTCATGTGGCAGGCTTTCCCAGCACTGAGACAATGCAAGCCCTATTTATAGGTCCTACAGACATATATAAAGGTAGTGTTTGTTAAGTGACGCCTGAGCAGTTCTAGTATCAAGTGAAACTTGGTACAAAGGTGTCCAGTGGCAAATCATTCCCATGTGCCCAGTGGCCCAGGAGATCTTGTTTTGATCCTTCCAGCTATCTATCCCACTGTCTGCCCCTAAGACCATAGTTTAAGTCAGTGTATAGTCATCAAAACATGCTGGTAAATGGAGCTTACTAAGGTAAGAAATAGAAGTTGTTCTTGTTTTCAGTGACCGGACTGGAAGAAATCCATCATGTATTTTTACACTCCTTTTTATTTACCACTGCAGGTTTGCTATATACAATTTGACTTGATACTCTCATTTCTCCTTCCAGTCCTACTCTCCCAGAAAAGGCAAGATTATTATTTCACACCATATGGGCGTCACTACAAATGTTCTTTTCATTTCTTAAAATGAATTTTACAGACAGTGTATTTTTTAAGACTTTTTTGGGATGTTGAGGCATTAAACTGCTTCACCTGTGCTCATGCTGTTGGAATGGGTGCTGCTTCTAGAACAGGGAAGGGAAGAGATTAGCTAATTCTCCTGTAAATGCCAGTTCCATTTTAGGAGAATCCAGGTTCAATATCTTCACCTGGGAAGAGACACCAGTCCTCTCCTTAGCTTTGTTTCCCACTCCCGGTCTATTACAGCAGCCCTGTTAATATTCCCAGCACCTCACCAACACTTCCTTGCAGAAGTGGAGAAAAGACATGGTAGGATGGTGATAACAGGGCTGGTAACATGATCAAAATCCAATATAGGAAATCAAAATAAAATGGAAGACAATGAAGGCAAAAATCCAACTTATTACCACCCATCACATCACTGCCATACAGAAAGCATTACACAAAACAGAACTGACAGGTTGAACTACAACTGTCTCTTGCTTTTCCTTTCCCAAAACCGATTATTTTAGCCACCTAATCTTCAAATTAACTCATGATACTATAGTGCTTCTTTTACAAAGTTGTATCGATTTTTCAAATATACCAGATGTAAAGTGCTGTTAGTTAGCATGGGGAAGGGAATGGTGTACCTACATTTGCATTTCACTTTGGGTGAGAGACGCATCATTGAAAGAAACTTCCTGATTGTCACCACTTGCCATGGTTTAGTTGCTATCACAGTGCAGCCTTATGGTACAAGAACTGAATTTCATTTCAATAAAACTGAACCAGAAGATGCAATCAAGAAGCTTATGCAATGCATCTAACATTAATGAATATTCAATTTGAAGGACCTGACTATTGCTAGTCCAAAATAAATCCTTCTGAAATGTGTCTGATGAGGACAGCACTTAATACTTATGCTCCTATGGTATGTCCTTATTTACTATGGTAGGCATCAGCAATAAAACTTTCATAGTACATCTGAGAAAAATGACCTAACTGATTGGCAGCTTTAACTATGTCAAAAAACATCTGAATAGATTTTTAGAGTTCTTTTTCTCTTTCATATCTTCACGCAAAATAAAATCTGCCAGTAAGTGCCTGAAATGGCAAAGTCAGTTTAAGAAGAGGGTATTTTGTTAGGAAATGGTCATTTGAATATGCAGACTTTTAATGGAAACTATTTTTCCATCTCAGTTACAGCTGTTGTTACCATTCTGCCACAGTTTAGTAGGTAATGAATGGCATGTAGCGTCTGCAAAGTGTTTGCTCACTCAGGAAAAATAAGGAAATTCATGAAATGTTTAGAAAGGTAGAATGGCTGTGAAGGTGTAGAAATGAATGCAGAGAATGTGAGTTATTTGCTGGCATGTGGAAGGTCCTTATTGTGGAAATAAGCCAACCTGAGAAAAACCTGTGGTGTATACATACCATGTATTAAATACATCCAAGCTTGAAATCATTAAAGCCAATTACAAAACATATATCCCCACAGCCCAGTTTTTATGCTATGCCTAAGAACCTGTGAAAGAAGTTGCCTAAATATCATATAACAAAGTTGTAACTAAGTCATTTTTTGAAAGCAATGCACATATGAAGGACAGTTCATAACAAATGTCAATGTCTCTAACTCACAAATTCTCTAATTCTTTATTGTTTTTATTGCCCTCTGCTCTATGAAATGGTGTAAGTGTAGTACACAAATTCATACGTGTATTTATACTAGTCCATCATGCAACCTATAAAGTTAATGTAATTGACTTTAAATTTTCTCCTTGGAAAAATGCAGGCTAGACATAAAAACCCAAAGATGGTTCTGAATGCACAAATAGAATAACTAATATCCAGACTGTCGGTAAGGCTTCAGAATCTGGAACATTTGAGCAGAAAGAACCTGTGCTAACTGCAGTGCTTCATCTATAACTTAGGGCCATAATTAACACTGTACTTGATTTTCACCTCACACAGTTTTCTGTGGGCAAGGAAATGGTCTCATAAAACATTCACTGTCTGTGTCAATCTAATTAGGTTTCAGACCAGAGAAATAATAAAGCCCTATTTCACAGTGTTAAAAAAAAACCAAAAACACTACTGAAACTTTTGGATGTAGATGTGCAAAGCCATATTGTAGACATATTTTCCCTTAGTACTTCTTGGTGATACAGTCAAAAAGACCCCTTTATGTGAAAATAATGTTGATTTTGAGTGAGTCACCAAAAATACTTGGGAACTATTCAAAAAGCTAACAGGACAACTAAGGGCACAATTTTAGGTGACATTTCCAAGACCAGAAGAAAATAACCCCCTATACAGCAAACACATATGTGTAATTTCTTTGTTCAGATAATAGTACTTTGTATATTTGTCAATAGCAGATTACCAGAATACCACAAAAAAACAGTAAAGTGAGATTTCTGGATAATAAATGGGTCTATGAATAAAGAGATCCAGTTTCCATATCTACCTTTCACATACATTTCTGCCATAACCTTGGGCAAAACATATTCCAGCTACACTTGTCTCAGCTTTTCTAGCCGTAAAATAGAAATGATATTTCCTCACCTCACTGGAATGAGGTCATGGCCATTTTGGTACTGTTTGTTGCACATATTTCAGAAGACAGGCAGCTATATAACTCAAGTATTATTTCATAAAGGGAACATGATACAATTGCCCTGTGCACATCTAACTGTGAGGACGAGAAAAATCTCCATGTCGCCCACACCTTTATTGGATCTTTTCTCTTGTTCCATTTCTATGTGAATAAAGCTTCTGTTATTATTTTCTGTTAATCATATCAACAGAGGAAAAGTTTAGGATACATTTATCTCAAATAGTACACTTTATATACAATAAAAATTATGTATCTTTAAATTATTTGTTTCTCTAGGAAACGTTTCTATGATATTTTCTTCATTATTTTTTTCTAAACCCATCAGTTGCCAATGTAATTACCTAAATAGAAAGTAGTTTAAACCTAACATCAGAATATGTGATTCAAATACTCAAACCCTGCATAAATAACCTGCCAATTGCTTTTGCATGCTGCATGATTGGCTGTCTCATAGAAACTGTGGATTTAATAGGATTTAAATGTTTTTCATCATAAGTGCCAGATAAAAGACGAAATGGTGCATATCTACCTGTCAAAGTTTTTCCTTTTTCCTTAATTCCAAGATATTAACTTATTACTAGACCAGAACAGGCAGATACCACCAGATACCACCCCACAGTTATTCCTAAATTTCTAGGAGCACCTTCAATCCATTATACATTTTTCAACTCTGTAAGTAAACAGCTGAACTCCGATATTCACCGAGGTCAGTGAATATCACTTCCCTCTCTTCATTAGCAGCTCTCTTCTCAATCTTAGATCAGCGTCAGTCAAAGGCATCAGTACTGCCAAACAGTGGATGTAAGCAGAGCTCTTTGTTATGACATTTTAAAGATTAATACAAGTATCCAAAAGTATGTTTCAGTTCTACCCATTTACATATTATTCTGCTTATGGAGTGGGTGGGGTAGGGGAAGAAAACCATGGCAGGATCTGAAAGTTCCATGGCTCTTGCTGTCCATTTCTGAAGAGTTTGAATATTCTCATGTGTGTTGTGGGGAACCTAGACTCCAATTTTAATAACATGAGAGCCCAAGCAGATGTATATTGGACAATGTAGGACTTAACACTGCAACGTATGCATTTCTTCATGGATCTTACAAAATCCTGAGTACCCTGTTCTCACCAGTTCTGAGAAAATCTAAAATGAGAGCAGCATTTAAGAAGCCATTTTAAGAAATCAAATATTTCAAAATCTATTTTAAACAAATGCTGAAGAACTGTTCTAAAATTTTGTGAAATTACAAGTCTTTTAAGGAAGGATAAAGTGCTGTTAAAGTAAGAATATCTGAGTTGTGTTCAAACTGATTGAAATGGACATAATGTGAGTTCATATGACATCTGAAAAATTTCCTCATATCAAAGTAGGAAGCCCAAAGGTAACCTTCCCTGCTATCCTGGTGTATAAAATAGGGATCAGGCACAACACTTTAAGCTTTGCATATTTACACAGAAATCTTACCAACAACTAAAGAATGCTATGTCTGCATAGCATGTACTCACCTGGGAGAGAGAATAAAGCCAACGAGTATACACTAAGTCTTGGTACACAGCACTAAGAAATGGACCTATATATGCTTAGTTTGTGTTCATGTAATACAGGTGAGCTTTTGCAGCCATTGACATCACCAGCCACAACCGGCATACAATTCACCCTTCCTTCTGTTTCAGTCCCACGGTGAGTGTATCTCCCATGGGGCTTGTCATAAAAAACCCACCATCCTCCAGAATCCTTCAAGAGGGACTCTTGTTAGAAGAGGCCGGAGGTTGACAGGTCCTCACATAGTATGACAATATTGCAAAAGAGTATCAGCAACAATAAAACCAGTCATAGTTTCTGTTTGCTTTTTCTTGACATCTGCACTCTCATATGTGAGAACAGAATTAAGCCGTGAATATAAAATACAGTTACCTGCTTCAAATATAATGATGTGTCCTAAATATCAGCACACTCCAGAGTCAGAGTTGTCAATTTTTTTTCCCTCCTGTTTTAGGGTAATAGTCCAATGGAGCTGGCTTCTAAGCAGACCTGATTTGTCAGTATTTTTGTCACAAATGGCTGAACAACAAGGAAGGTAAGAGCACAATAATATTTTTGAACGTGTAAATGCCTCTGGCAAAATAATTGAGTATACTATAGCAATCCAAGACTGAAAACATTATGCAAAAACTTAGCTTTGTGATTTGAGCCAAGTTAGTATAAAAATCATTATTATAATGGTCTGTTATATATTAGATCAAATTTTATGGGAATTGAAGACTATTACTCCAATGATAATGGTCATTGAATTGTACTTCTTTTTGTATTCTTGCACGCACAATTACTCTAGTGTTGCATCAAATGCCAATTGAATAGATACTGCAATAGGGTGAAATTCACCTATTCCTTTACACAGAGCAAAGTAAACAGATTTTGTGCTGTGAACAGAGATGATGAAGAAGGCCTATGGCCAGCAATTTCAGTTAAACAGTAGACGTTATGGCTCAAGAGCATTATGGGTAAATGCATCCACAGTATAGAGGATTTATGTCTTCCACATAATTTTAGCTCCCAATACATACAATCTAGGAACCCTACAGTACCATGCTTAGGGCCCTGGTGGAATTCCTATATATGTAATTAGAAAGAAACTAAGGAGTGTGAAAGAAAGGAAAGCTAAGCAGATAGAAAAAAGAAAATATGTTTTGGTATAACAACCACTTGAAAAGAAGGAAATTTATGTAACAGTACTCATTCTGCTATTCTGGGTCAACGGGTTAATCTTCTTAAAACCATGTAGCTGGAATATTTGATTTTAGGCAAGTGTAGACATTTTCTTCTGCTCTAAAACTGGGCTCAAACCAGTCAGGCAAAAATTGTGTGAAGAGTATTCAAGCCTCCCCTAATTTTTTTAAGTAAGTATTGATACAAGAGATAAATATATGAAAGTCCGTGAGTTAATAAGGCAGACTTCTACAATGGTTTTTATTTATATCTGTTGAGTACTCGTTATAATTTGTCATTATTTTAAAAAAATCTGGGAATTTGAAAGCTTGAAACATTTAACAGGAGAACTCTGTAGAAGTATTTATGCTAAAAGAGCTAGATAACATATGAGGCGACAGAGATGGTAGTCAAGAATGAATGTGTTGCATAATTCAGTATTTCCATAAAATTATAAATGGTTTTCAGCATGCAGGTACTTAATAACATTTTTGGTCTTATTAAATATCTTTGGGGATGGAGGATTTCTGAAGATACGTATTACCATATTTTTATACTTTGGAGTAACAACAGACATGATACAAAAGTCTGCTTACAAGTGCTTTAGATATCAGAAAAAAAGTATCTTCTTGACTGCTATTTTACTTACTTAAGGCATTTCCCAGATTTATGGTATAAAATAACAGCTATATAAAAGGCAGAAGAAAAATACAATGCATACAAACTACAGTTCTCTTTCATTTCACACACTTAAATTTTTGTGCCAGGTCCATTTGTTTATTTTTCCCCCTTAGATTTGGCATACAACAGTTCTTTGTGATCCTTGCTCAACTAGAGGTGGAAATGGAACTAAAACAGAAGAGGTGAGGACAGAATTGTTTGTGGGCCATTTGACCCAGCTGTTGTAAATATTATACTCTCGGATAATGCTGTGCCCTTTTACATGAAAGAGAATTGCATTTCCCACTATTTGGAGCTGTTCTGCCTTATTATTCATAAACAAATTATTTTAATCTTTTTAGCTTCATTCATTTGGTTTCGTTGGTTTTGTTTCTTGTCAACAGTTCCTTAAGGACTTTGATTTTTCAGCTAAAACACAGTGTCTAGGATTTATAAGGCTTTATCTGGCTGTAAAAAGAAATGTGTTCTCTAAGCGTAATGAAAACACAAATACTAAATTGCCTCTGTATCCTCGTGTTCTGATTGCCAGAGACTGACCTTAAGATGTCAGATTTCACTCTGTGGGACAATATATGAAGTTGATTTGTTTGATTTTTAAAATTTTATTTGGAGGTAAAATTCTGCTACCCTTACTCAGAATGGGTCAGATTCCAGCTTTGTAATGTCATTTAATATAAAATTGTATGATTTCATATAATATAATTTAGCCATGGGGGATAATCAGTTGGAAATGACCTCAGTGCCTCATTGTGACTAAAAAGCTAATGTTACCTTTAGATAGACACCCTTAGGGTAGACAAAGTAGACTATGTAAGAATAAAGAGTTTATATTATCCTAGTTTTCACAGTGAGGGAATCATTACATGAATATTGTGTCCATTCTGAGATTCAAGACTGAAAGAAGATATTGAAAAGCCATGGGGAAACAGAAATTTGATAAAAGTGAGCTCTTCAGTTTAGTAAACAAGACTGTAACTGGAACCGAATCTGAATAAAATTGATATTAAAAATATACCAAGACTTACTAACAATTGGAATAGTTTATGAATTAATTTTGCTGGATTCTACATGGCTAAAAATTCTTAAATCAAAGTTGTTTTGGTTTGATATTTTTTCAAGTGAAAAGAACAATTTTAGTATTAATTAGTTCAGCCAAATTCTATCCAAATATCTACCCAGTTTGACTAAATTATTTTAATTGTCCCTTCTGATCCTATAATGCATGAACCATATATATATTTTTTTTTTTTTGTAGGTCAGATATGCTTTTCTGAGTAGCAGGTTGGACTGATACTCATTCCATCTCTTCAAATGTGCAGAGCATCTCTTTTTCATATACACAAGAAGACCAGGATGCCTAGAATTCTGTCTAAAATTTGATAAAGCTATTATACTTGAATGGTGAAGCTGATCTACATGTGCACAGTGACTTTCATATGCTTTAAATATGAGTGTGAAACACTTCTACCTTGTGAATGCACTGCTTCTAAGACTTCCAGGACATGCCAGACTCATGCTTGTCCCCACCAGCCCAAATTCCTGGATGTTAAACAGCCCAGAACACAAAGAATTCAGAAATCCAGTCATTAGTGTTAAAACCGGTAGTCCACTATGCAAAGAAACATAATTTTAGGTATAATTAAGATCCTACTTGGCTTACGTTCCCTCTGTAATCATCTGAGGCATGAACAGCCTGAATTCATCAATTCAGTTTTCCTGAATTCTAGACTACTTCATTTGAGTAGCTAAAATGATACTGAATGTATTTGAGTCTTACTGTATAAATAAATCTGTTGATTTAAATGAGATCTGGAATAAAGCAAGGAGCTGTGTATTCTTCCCTCCCTCCCTCCCTCCCTCCCTCCCTCCCTTCCTTCCTTCCTTCCTTCCTTCCTTCCTTCCCTCTTTATGGAAGAGCTATTAGGATTGCAAATGACAAAATAGAAATGTGTTTTCATTCTGTTGTGTGCTGAAACTGGAGAATCAAGGTTAGGAAGTGAGAATACCACCGAGCTTTTGACAGCCTACTTCAGGATAAGCTTGCATCTAATTTCAATATCTGTACTTGGTTTCATTTCAAATGGATCCAAAGTTTTCAAGAACTCAAAATAGAAAGATAAATGAATGGTGAAATGTATTACTAAAACACTTACGAGGTTTTGTCACCTTTCAGAACAGATCAAAGGGATGCAAAGCTACCTTGCTTCTTTTCTCTCTTGCTCGCTCAGTCTGGTAAGCAGCACGGTAATGGTCATTTCCCCACCAGGAAGAAATAAAGTACCATAAGAGCTGCAACTTCTATCTGTTATTTATCCCTTTCAATGTCAGTCTGAAGCCTCTCAGCACAGTCTCTGCGTGGCAGAAGAGTGGTTGGTGGATGGTGATGGAGATGACAAAGTTGATGAACACGTAGACACAAGCTGGAAAGAGGCTGTCTGAGCTAATAACATAGTTCAATGAAAATTAAGTCATGTGTGAATAGGAACATATGGACTATATGGGATATATTTTGTCTTGGTGTTGCATGAGAAGTAAACTGATTAGTATGGTGTCTTGGTTTCAGCTGGGATAGAGTTAACTTTCTTCTTAGTACCTGGTGCAGTGCTGCATTTGGATTTGGTGTGAGAACAATTCTGACAGCACGCTGATGGTTTTAGCTGTTGCTGGGTGATGTTTATATCAAGTCAAGAAGTTTCCAGTTGCTTTGGCCCTGCCAGTGAAAGGGCTGGAGTGGCACAAGCAATTGGGAAGGAACACAGCCAGCACAGCTGACCCGTGATGTTCCATACCATATGACCTCACACTCAGTGTATAAAGCAGACGGAGTAGTCCAGGGCTGCTGATCACTACCTGGGGACTGGTTGGGCATCAGTCAGCAGAGGGTGAGCAGCTATATTGTGCATCACTTCTCTGGGTTTTTTTCCTCTTCCCTTTGGATTTTATTCAATTCCACTCCTCCTTTTTATTACAATTGTTGTTATTATTATTTTATTTTATTTTATTTAAATTATTGATTTGTTCTTCTTTCAGCTCTCAAGTTTTGCTTTTTTCCTGATTCTCCCTCCCATCCCTCTGAGTGAGGGGATAGTGAGCAAGCAGCTGTGTGGTACTTAGTTGCTGGCCGGAGTTAAACCATGACATATGGGAATTAGCCAGTATTTTGAATTCCATTCCATAAATACAGTGTGCCTTACTTTCAGCTTTTTTTTTTTTTTTTTGCTTCTACCTTTAGTATGGTTCTTTTGCTTTAGCTTGGTATTTCTGTCACAAATGTGTGACATAAAACTGAACGCTGCTTTCAACATATTTCTGGCAGTGTTGCAACCGTAAGTTTGGTTTATGCCAAAGATTTCCAAAGGAAAAGTATTCAAAGGTGTAGGCTATGGACTTATATTAATAATTACTTTTACTATTTTTTGACATTTATAGATCTTTCTACTATTCTGACACCATATGGATACAAAAAAATTATACCAGACTTCTTTCTTATGAGACTTCCAAAGGTGTGTTTTTTAGAATAGTTTGTGCTTAGGATTTTTTTTTTTCTTTTAAGCTTCTAGAATATACAACATAGATGCTGTCTTCTTCCTAGAACCTCAATACCATCTTTATACTTTTTGCATACAAGTAGGGGATAAAAAGCTTGCTTTTGGGCCACAGAAACTAATTATGCAATGGCTGACAAATTAATGTGAGGAAATTTATTTAGTTTCCAACCTTGTTTTCATCACCTTTTCTATCCTTTTTCATCTCAATCATATGAAAAATCTCAAAGCATATGTAACTGCCTGGATGAAACATTATTTCATCTCTAACACTTTGGGAGCCACCTTTAAATAATATCTGGAGTGTCATGCAATATCTATGTAGAGTTTTAGTTTGAACATAATGTATAATGGTAGAACATGAAACACTGCTAATGTTTTTACAAGCTATCTGTCATACCTCAATTGACACTTTCAATCAATTCCCTTGAGGGATTAATTCTAGAAATACCATCCAACACATATACTTCTGTAATCAAAAGGTTTTGCAATGGCTAACCAATAATTCCTACTGTCACTTAGCAGCAACATTTCTTTTGAGGAATAACATTTCTTTTGAGGAATATACCATATCTACACTCTTTAACCACACCAAAGATACCGTGCAAGATGATGTGTAACTACAATGAGAAAAAAATATTAGTGTAGAAGCAGAGCACCTGTGCTTTGAAGACAAACTACTGAGGTAGACTCTTCATCTGTAGCCAACTTTTAAAGTTCTTCTTCATTAAGAGAAATTCTTCACTTCACTTGCTTTCTACTAAGAATTTTTCATCAAAACTTCTCCAACAATTCTGTTATGTCTACTAGAAGACTTAGGGATTCATTTCAGTATGCTTCCCATACAGCATTCACTTTGATTCAAAATACTCAAAGGGAGAAAAAAACCATGAAAAAAACATTGGATAATATATTTAATTAAAAGTATATACCATTAATTATTTAATATAATTTTTCATTTTGGAGGAATGGGTACTTTTGTAAGTAGGTGAATAACCTTTAAAGTGAAAAATTCAGACTTAATAATTGGTCTCA
The DNA here is from genome assembly GCF_023638135.1 of Falco biarmicus. Classification (NCBI taxonomy): domain Eukaryota; kingdom Metazoa; phylum Chordata; class Aves; order Falconiformes; family Falconidae; genus Falco; species Falco biarmicus. The sequence goes on along the minus strand of NC_079293.1, from coordinate 3,233,841 downwards.
AGGCTCACCAAAATGGATAAGGAATGCAGATTAAAAACCCAGAGTAAAACAAAAATATTAGTGACAGAAGTCCAGAAGTCTAGTAGTTCTATTTTGCCAAGATAATCCTGATAGAAATGAAGACTAATGAGGTCATTTCTCTTGCCAGCCAGCCAGCCAGTGAAGCGGTGTGTGCCTAGTAATAGTAGCAAAACACAGTGCCCAGTAAGATATCCTTGAATTTCAGGTCACAAAAAATGTGCTCAGTGTGCCATGCAGAAACAATGTCCACAGCTATGTGACTTCATGCTGTCACTAAAAAATGTATTTAAAATGGAATTATACATGTGTAAGAGCTGTCAGACTAGCAAATAGTAAATTTACAGGGGGCTGTGAAAACACCCAGAGCTGGCTCTTCAGACATTGCAACTCCATTAAGGTGGCAGTTGTCCATCTGTTTATATGTCTGAGGATCTGAACCATTCTTTCTTGCTCTTTTTGCTTTTCTTTTTTTTTTTTCTTTTTTTATTTTTTTTCACTAAGCTAAAGTATTTTATGTGCTAGATATAAATAAGATTTTGATTTACATGGTGCTGTGATATTTTCCTAGCGTTTAATACATATTTCTTTTCAGAAAACTACTTTTCATTGTATTTTTTACTTCTCTTGGTCACTTAACTACCAATTTTAAAGAACCACCCATGCACATTGTATGAATTTAAATCCTGTTTTCTGAATAAATTAGTATGCAAAATTTAGTATATCTACATACACTCATAGCTACATATGTAGTTATTTATTGCTCATGTGCATTACTTGGCTTTTATTTGCATTGAGTTTTATCTGACATTTCATTACCTGCATTACTTGTATGGTTTTCCCCTCACAGCTTTGAAAAAATAAAGTATCAGGCCAAAGATCATTATCTAAGATTTCCCAATAAACAGTAAAGAAAGTGATTCATCTTTCTGTAAGATGAAATGGATGAACCATCTTCCTAAAGTACTTATCTCTTTCTACACACTATACTGGAATCTTAAATGCCAAGTTTAGTCTAGATATCAAACTTCTAGACAGCTAAAGTTAGATTAGATTAATTCCATCCTTAGTCTCATAAGGTCTTTCAATTGTTCATTCTAGGTACATTTATCTTATTCTATTGAAAATCATTTTATAACTGCCTAATCAAAAACTTCTGTGGCCTCAGTACCCATTATCTTTACTGGACTGCTTGAAAATATACTGAAGAGCATAACGTGGTTTTGGGATCCCACTGGTATCCCACTTCTACTGTGAAAAATGGAAATTATTCTTATTTATTTTTTCTTAGATTTTAACAGTTACTAAAAAGACTACCTAGATTTTCTCTTCTATCCCACCATAGTTTCTTTAAGAATTGTTTGCAGCTACTACCTTTTTTTGAACTCTAACCACACATCACTCAAAACAAACTTCTTAGTGTCATCTCTGAATATCTTAAATAATATTAACAAAATTGATGATGTATTATTTCCTTCTGAAAGATATATCTCTTCTTCTATATTTCTTGCTTATGCCTGTGTCTTCTAATTCCGTATTTTAATATGATTTCTACTGATGTATTCTATACAGAATATCCTATTTGAATTTAATATAGCTTCTTCACCTTCCATTCCTCCAGCTGTTTTGAAGGCTAGGTTATAAACTGAAACTGGAAATTTAACAAATTCCTTTAGAACTCTTGGGTGAATACTGTCTGTTCCTGGCAAATTGATCTTGTTCATTTTCATTAATTTCAGTTCAGTTAGAAAGAGTTCTTCAGAGTCTCCCCACTAATAATGCCTGTTGCAGCTTTAATATTGCATACTCCTTTCACATCTTCACAGTTTTGGGCTCCACCATCTCTGACAGTCGCCTGACTTCAGGGCACTTAGAAAGCATTTTATAACAATGTTTTGTATCTGTTGTACATTAGAATCTTTTCTTGGCTTAGGTTACTCTGATTCTACATTTAGCTATTAAAAGTTAATGCTCTTTTCTGTTTTACTCAATTGGAGAAAACTTCCACATTAGGAAGAAAGCTTTTCTACCAGTTACCACTTTCTTTACTCTTCTTGTTAGCCATACTCAGTAGATAATAGCATCTGAGTCCCTTCACTTTTTTTTTTTTTTTTTTTTTTTTTTTTTACCCTAAAGCCTTAATAAACTTTTTTTTAGCCATTCTTTATGCATCCTGAAATAATTTTATTCTTCTAACTGCATTTCAGGTAATCTTTTACCTATTTTTCTAAATTCTATGGTACTTAACAAAAATAAAAAATTATTTTGTTGAATTAGGAACTTTTATTTTTTTACTTCCCTAAGGTAGGAAATCACCAAGGTTGCTGTTAGGATGATTCTTGGATCAGGTATTGTGCATCTCAAGAACAAATTAATAGAAGAGTTAATTTCTGTGATTTCTTAAAGGCAGATTGCTCAAAAAAAATTAGAGTTCTAAAAAACATAATGTTTTATAGCACAACGTTCACCCGGTCTATGTGTGAACAACTGAAATCTCCCATTATGATCATGATTATGCTTTTCTTACTGTTTTACAACTATTTTTAATATCTTGTCTGGGTCATTGGTCATATACAGTCCAAATTTAAACTCTTCAGGTATAGTATTTCAAACTACTGGGATTGTGGGCTGAGTTTGGTGTGGCTAAATTCTGTATACATTTGCTCAAGTTGCTTATTATTAAGAGGCCTGCTGAACACACATTTATTTTGTTATTCCACTGATCTCATTATTTCCTACTTTATTTCTAGTCTGAATAATTTTGCTGTATACTATTATTAAACTTAAAATCCTCTCTTACATAAATTTCTCAGATACCTGTGAAAATTCTGTCTCTCTTTGGCATTGAACATGGAACACCACCAGACAGCGTAATGAGGTCCTCATCTCTTGCTGGAGTTCAGAGCCAATAGTTCCCTCCTGAGCTGATCCATGTGTCACTAGCAATTACGTGCTCTGCAAATACCAGATCAGTCCCAGCTCTCTAGAAGTTTAGAATAGAATAGAATAGAATAGAATAGAATAGAATAGAATAGAATAGAATAGAATAGAATAGAACAGAATAGAATAGAATAGAACAGAATAGAACAGAATAGAATAGAATAGAATAGAATAGAATAGAATAGAATAGAATAGAATAGAATAGAATAGAATAGAACAGAACAGAATAGAATAGAATAGAATAGAACAGAACAGAACAGAATAGAATAGAATAGAATAGAATGGAATGGAATGGAATGGAATGGAATGGAATGGAATGGAATGGAATGGAATGGAATGGAATGGAATGGAATGGAATGGTATGGAATGGAATGGTATGGAATGGAATGGAATGGAATGGAATGGAATAGAATGGAATAGAATGGAATCAAATAGAATCTAATAGAATCGAATAGAATCGAATAGAATCGAAAGAATAGAAAGAATAGAATAGAATAGAATAGAATAGAATAGAATAGAATAGAATAGAATAGAATAGAATAGAATAGAATAGAACAGAACAGAATAGAATAGAATAGAATAGAACAGAACAGAACAGAATAGAATAGAATAGAATAGAATGGAATGGAATGGAATGGAATGGAATGGAATGGAATGGAATGGAATGGAATGGAATGGAATGGAATGGAATGGTATGGAATGGAATGGTATGGAATGGAATGGAATGGAATGGAATGGAATAGAATGGAATAGAATGGAATCAAATAGAATCTAATAGAATCGAATAGAATCGAATAGAATCGAAAGAATAGAAAGAATAGAATAGAATAGAATAGAATAGAATAGAATAGAATAGAATAGAATAGAATAGAATAGAATAGAATAGAATAGAATAGAATAGAATAGAATAGAATAGAATAGAATAGAATAGAATAGAATAGAATAGAATAGAATAGAATAGAATAGAATAGAACAAAATAGACTACTTTGGTTGGATCTGCCATGATCCTTAGTCCAACTGTCTGACCAGTTCAGGGCTGACCAAAGGTTAAAGCACATTTTTAAGGTATTTCTCCAAATGCCTCTTAAACACTGACATGCTTGGGGCATCAACCACCCTTCTAGGAAGCCTGTTCCAGTGTCTGACCACCCTCTTAGTAAATAAATGCTTCCTTATGTCCAGTCTAAACCTCCCCTGGTGCAGCTTTGCACCATTCTCATGTGCCCTATCGCTGGACACCAGCGAGAAGAGCTCAGCACCTCCCTCTCCGCTTCCCCTCCTCAGGCAGCTGTAGAGAGCAATGGGGTCGCCCCTCCGCCTCCCTTTCCCCAAGCTAGACAAGCCCACAGTCCTTAGCCGCTCGCTGTAGGACGTTCCTTCCAGCCCTTGCGCCAGCTGTGTTGCCCTCCTCTGGATGCATTCAAGGACCTTCACAGCTTCGCAAATTGTGGGGCCCAGGACGGCACGCAGTGTTCAAGCCAAGTCTGCACCAAGGCTGGATTTTAGAATGTTACTTTGAAATTTTCATTTAAACTGAATATTCTAAAACTCTGAGACATTGGAACCAACCTTTGGGCCATGAAGTCCCCTTAGCACTTTCCAGATGCAGGACTGGGACACCAGATACAGGCCTTCTCCTCATACACATGCAATTTGTCTACTGTTTTCATCTGTAGGACTGAAGGTTGATCAAGCTGTCTAGGGAGTGTTAACCTTGAGATAGGATTCACTTAATCTAATATTATCCATCTGAAAAATAATCATTTGGCTTTGTCATCAAGACACCATCTATTCTCAATAGATGAATGTAGACATACGCAATTAGTCTAAGCTGGGATGGATCACATTCTAGAGATGTATAACTTTTTAGTGTGGAAAAAACCTAGATAAACAAATTTAATTTTATGTCTAGTTTTTAAACAACCGAAGTTTTTTGAGATGTATTTTCCCTTTACCTACATGCATAAAATATCATGAAATCTGAATATGCACCCTGCTGGATTCTCCTGCTAGGCTGACTGCATCCAAAGCATCATTCACCACATTCTCATGCTTTAAAAAGTTCTCTGAAATATTACAAATTACTACCCCTCCAACTTTAAATGAAAGTAATTCTATAGCTTATGCTACTATATTACTTATCAGTTTGGAAAATAAGTATTTCTTCAAAGGAAAAACAAACAAACAAACAAACAAAAAATAATAGAAAGGTCCTTTAATACATGTTCCTGTTTTACACAGATTCCTTTTCTTCCCAAGGAGTTATGACCATGCTTCATTCTACTTTGTGTATTGTCTTGAACAGTTGAGCATGATTTTACTATTTTAAAATGATGTCGTATCTATGGAGGATCAAGTATGTTTGAAGCTACTGTGATTATTCTACACCTTCAAAACTAGTGCTGAAAATCCCCAATTGTTTTCAGTTGCAAAGGATACAGTTTTAAAACTTGGCAGGGTACCTACTGTGAAGGAGAAGCAGGAAAGTAAGCAATGTGGAGTATATACTTTTATTCAAGGACAAAATTGCTAAAGAGACCCTGAAGGTACAGATTCTGAAGAACTTTTAAACAGTGGATTTTATTAGGAAATTAGAAAAAACAGTGAGAAAAGAAGTTGACATATTTAAGATAACAGCTTGATAAGTTTGATGGCCTATAGTTACAGATGATTTGATGACTCTGGAAGATTTTTTGGATATGAACTCCTAAAGGATACTAAAACCAAGAAGCTGCAATCTACATTTAGCTAAACTTTCATCTAAGTGTTTTACTAGGTATGTTTGCCTTAGATTTAAAATTAATTTATAATTTTTATGGAGATTTAAATGATCAGAAATATACAATGAATTTTACTACATTAATGATAAATCCTTCTTATTATTTTTTGTGACTGCTGTTTCCTTTGCTGTTTCCTTAGGAGAAATGTATGATGCTACCAGTCAGTTAGGAGCACATTCTTTCACAATAGGAAAGAGACAAGCAAATTTGCTTGCAGATATAGTTGAGAAATCTTAGTGCAGTGACTAAGTAAACAGTGGTGGTAGATCTGTTTGGAAAACTATGAAAGGAACACCTATGAGAAGCCAATCTCATATTAATTTGCAAAGAAGAAAGAGGTAGTTAGGATCCGTTAAATCCAATTTTTGTTTGATTAAGTAATGGAACACATATAAAGAAATTATAATGATCCTGAGAATAGCAGGATTGCAAGCAGAATAGGTTTATGAAGAGTAAGAGTCAAACCTCAGGGAACTTAGGGGTGTGGTTTTTTCTTTTCTTTTTACAAAATTACTCAATAAAATTGATGTGATACAATGTGTTAAGCTTGCAAACAGTCCCAAGGAGAATTTCAGAACAGGTGGAAAGTTTTTGTAATATTTTAAACTAACCAATGCATTTACTGTAGGGAAATAACCCTAAATTAGTGTGAGAATAGATTAAATGACCCAATTGCAGAGGCTCTTCTATGAAAGCAAATGTTGTATATTAAGGGCTTAGTTTAACTCCCAGTGCAATCAAAGGAAAGACTCCAGATGGGGCAGACTCAAATAGTCACTTACCAGTCTTCTGGTAAAACATTCTTTAAGTAATATGTACTCCAGTTTAAAATGGATTTGAAAGTTTTAGAATTCCATTTCACTTGTCAGTTATAAAAAATAATACCTGCAATTGCATGTATTTGTTTGTATTGTGTTTTGTGTGCACAGAACTCCTTACAACTACTAATAAAATGTAGACAAACATCTGTGCATGTCTTCCTAGGCTTTCTAAGCCATGGCATTTCTGTGTCTATTTTGTCATAGGGCTATCTCGAGGACAACTTCTGTTTCTAACAAGTGAAAGAAAAGGGAAAGGTGTCAAGTGGAACATAAAGAACTGCAGCCCTCAGTGTAAGAGTAAGATTCTAAGCTGAATTTTACTTATGCGATGGATGTGCCAAATAAATAGTTAAATACATAAAACTTTTGGATGAAGCTAAGCTTTAAAAAAACATACTCTTATGACTGCTTGAGTTCTTTGCTTGTTCTTAAATTTTTAAATAATGCTTTGATTTCTGAACTTCAGGAAAAGCTTATCTAACATGCTTGATAGTTTCCTTGGTTACAGAATTTTATATGTGACCAGAAAATGCTGATATGAGGAACGGTTCTCATGCTAAACTAATGGCTGAAGGAAAAAAGGGGAAGGTCCCCCCAAAAATACGAGATACATTTGTGTTTTACTGCAAAAAGTACAAGTCTACTTTCAGGTAGGATTTGTACTTAAAAAGTCAAATCAGAAGTCAAGTTTGTTATCCAAATTTACCTTTTGCATAAAGAAACTTGACTCAAAAGCATCCCTTCTGGTTTTAAACTGCTACAATATGCAACATCCAGATGAGGCAGAAACAGGACTGTCCACTTTTGAAACAGCTACCCACGGTCACCCATAGTTCGTACACAAATGGTGTGAAAGGTGAATGTTGTGGATTCCTCTCCCATTTAGCTCACTACCAGCAACAAATTTATGAGAGGCAGTTGGTGTACTTTAAAGTTGTACCTTCTCTTCAGAAAGTAAATTAGAACTATTAAAACTTCAGAAGATAAGCTGCCTCTGAAGTACCGTTGAACTCTGCCGCTAGGCAGGAAGGAGGGGAGAGACATAACAAATTCAATGCTGACATTTCTGCTAAAGCCTGCAGCAGGTCTTGAACAACTCATTAAAGTAGCTTATATAGGAAATAGACTTTTATGGGGTTTTAAATATACTTATTCTAATTTCATATTATTTTTTAGTGAATTGAGACTAAATCCTATAGTCCTTTTTAATGAAAAACTCAGTGATGATGTTCAATTTATGTCATTGATAACGATGGTAAACTGTTAATTGATTTCAGTGGTTTGTCATCAGGTCCTGTTGTTTGGGTTTTTTTTCAATGAGAGGAAAAATAAAATAGACATGATAATAACTTAGAATAATTATTTCTCTAGAAACACTTTCACTTTTTTTATTTGGACTACTGTTTTGCAAAGACACTTCTAACCCTGACAATATGTAAATTTACATTTCTGTAATTCAGCCTTAGCAGTCTGATGGCATGTGAACATATTAAAAACACACAAAATATGAATTACAACAGCACAAATCACATTCTGTCAGGTATTACGACTTCATTATCCTTTTCCCAGTCACACTCATATCATTTCTATGCAAGGTAGCACTATGGAAAGTATAAAACATACAGAAACAACACTAAAGTTGCATGAAGAAACATTAGAAAAGACCAAAAATGCCACCACAACTCTTACATTTGACGTACAGTGAATATTATAAAAGCATAATCATCTAGGTATTGAAGGCAAAGTGCAAGCTATCCTTCAGGAAAATACACAATTAAGAGACTGTCTGTTCTCATTAAAAGATTAGTACTAATGACTTTTGCCCTTAGGAGACAGTTTTAAATGGAAAATGTATTATGAGTAACGTTTTCCAAAACCTAGCCATACTTTCTTCTTTATAAATTCTAAGAAATTAGGGTCTTAAAAAAACGAACAAACAAACACTCAATAAAAAAATATATATGATCCTATTCCAGTATTCATCTTAAAAAAATAGGAATATACAAAAAAAGTAGCAATACTTAGATGAGAACATGAGTACCAGAAGATTAAGCAAAGAACTACTCTTGACAATGTTATTATTCAGAATATGTGACTGCTCAAAACAGAAAAATTGAAAATACTGATTGGGTTCACGTTCAGTTAAAAATAAAATAAAACCCAGCCACAACAAACACCAGACAACTCACCAACTAAATAAGCAAACCAAAAAGAGGAAATAACTTGAACCTGAAGCTTCTGAGTTTACAGTGCTGAAAGCAGTGTTCTAACTTTTTTTGATCTCAGTAATAATTCCACACAATTTTGTTAGCTGCAGATATATTTTAAACAAGCTGCCTCTAGGAGTAAGGAAAAGGTTGAAAGTATAGAGTGGTCTGAAAATATTTCTTTCCACAAGAAATAAATAAAGCTGTCATTTTCCTAAAACCGAATCTTATAAATACTTAGGAATATGGCAACTGACTCTGTAATGCATGATCTCATGTCTGAAAGTGTTCATGTGTACAAGTGTCAAAAGGTGTGAAGATTCATCATTTTACTATGAAAACCCCTCGGACAGAAGTGTATATACCAGTAAATATAGACCTTTTGAATGGCATTTGGAGTTTCTGTGCTGACTTAGTGGAAATGGCTTTTTTATTATTATTTTTTGGGTTGGTAGATTTCTACAAGCATGCGTGGTGTGAACTATGATAATATGCCAATACATCACTTTTGCTCAGTGACAGAATATACAAGGAAAAAGGCATTTGGAAGATTTGAGTGAAAGTTTAGTGTTTAGAAAGAACAGAGGTTTTGTTTTGTTCTCTTGATAAGCAAGCAATTAAGAAGCTGGCTAGAAAACTACAGTTAAATTGTGCAGGTAAGGAAATGTTTATGAGTGATAAAAATATGCTTAGTTATTCATAAGATGTGGGCTGCTTTATACTAACTAAAAAGATCAATGAGGGGGTAAAGGTACAATGTGTGTTTTGCGGGCGATAATGGTGGTCCTCTAGGCTGAGCTGTTTGATAGTGTCCAAACACTGGAAATGAGATCTCAAGGACAGCATCAAGAGGAACTTCCAAAATTGCCTTAAAGTCATGTGCTCATATGCAAATAAGGACCAATTAAAGAGGATTAAATGCTTTTTCTCTATTTCATAGCCACAATCTATTCCTTCCCCCAATAACTGATTAGTTAATCCTGCCTTCATCAGAAAAGTAGAAATCAACATTCTTCCAGAACTGAATAGCAGAACAGGCCACATGAGCTAGGGCATAAACATGTTGGGCATAATTCATACCTCATTGCAGTAACTAGAACTCTTTCCAATAATTTTACTGGATTCTATATCAAATCTAAAAAAGTTAAAACTGTGCCTTCACTAAAAGTAATAGAAGAGCTCTCTATAAATTCACACAGGCAGAATTAAAATCTCCAGTTTAGATTTTAACATCACATGGGCAAGTGGTAGTTTAAGTGCTGTCTTGTGGTTGGACACACCAGAACATTTTCAGTTTTGAGATTGATCTACAAATTTCTATTTTCCCTTCCTAGTTACAGGGTTGAGTATTATGGATCCAGAAAAGTTTTTGTCTGTACATCTGTTTGTAACCCTTATAATATACTCTAATATTAACATACCTGATACACTGATTAATTTATATTCAGGATTTCAGCAAGGTAACCTCTACATTCATACTGCTTCCCGAGAAATTGAGACTTGATGTTGTCAATGGGATTGGAGTTTGCAAGTAATTACTTGTAAAGCTTACAGAGGCAGGAATTGTTTTATTCTTGTCTGTCTATACAATCCATGCCTAACTGGGGACTGATCCTGAATGGGATTTCTATGTCTTTAGCACACCATAAAAAACAAATAAGCAACAGTAATAAATTCACTTTACCAGACTGAGAGAGTTCATTCTATAGCCAAGATGTTGTTTTTTGTGAAACTAACTGCACCGAACTGCTATTTCTTCTCTGCTGCAGCAGAGTGTTTAAGATGATTTGCCACATAGACTATTTTCAACGTACTTTCTGAACTGCTCCTCCATGAAATCACCCTGAGAACTGGAATACTGCCTGAGAATCAGATGCTATAGCATAAGCCAATAAAAATTTTTCCATATTAGCATATCACTGCCCAAAGCACCTCATTTATACTGTGACGGACACAAAATTAAAGAGCTGTCTCTTGGTGCTGACCCTTAGGTGTTTTTCAGCAATGTTTGCCACTCGTGCGTAAACATAACTCTTTATTTGTGAAGAAATATAGTCAGCTATAAAGGTCTTTTGAAGTTTTCTATTGCCAGGGCTGTTATTTCCCCACACTGCAGAATGTTTATTTTAGGGGGAAAAAAAACCCACTTCCTCTAAACAAGACATTAAGTAAAAGGACTACACATTTCTGATATTTGAATATTGTAAGAGGTCAAGATTTGATGGGATAAACTGTGCAAGCTCTGTACAACGTAAGATTAAACGTATTTTCAACTGTATTTCATAGATAAATTAACAAACAAAGGACCAACAGATCTGTAATTAACAAATTACAAATTTTTCTTTGTGTGTGTAATCTTAACTCCTTTTTCTGTACAAGAAGTGAAAGAGTTTACTCCCCTTTCTGTTTTGAAATGTGTCTGCTAATGATAAATGAATATGGCAATGGCACATAGGGATTTCTGATTATACAATTTGTCTTCAGTGTCACTAGATATAACTTCCTGTTTGTCTTCTCTTTTCTTTTTTACCAAAAATGATAAGCTTTTAAAGAACAGTTTTTATCTGCAATATCTTGAAGACATAAGTAAAATTAAATGCAGTAATTAAGATCTGATAAAACATTGTTAAATTATGTTTTCCAACATGTTTACTACTCAGCTTTGTGTATACCAAGCTCAGGTTGGAAGGATGAAACTGAACTGGGTACTACACAGAAAGTCTGCAGTGATAGATACACACATTACACAGAATTACAAAAAAATCAGTACCACAGAGGAGAAGCATTAAAAGTCCTGAAACATCTACCCACTATTCATGTCTGACTATACATTTTAACTAGGCAACTGTCACTGAGAATACATGTATTTTAAGCTGAGTCCAAGAACTTTAAATCATGGCAACTTGCTACCAGTCATTAAAAGTAAAAGCATGCAACACTGACAGGTGCTTTTCAGCTGCTTGGCAATTATCCATAATGTAGGAAGTCACAAGTGATTTGATTTCATTTTATTATTTAGTTTGAAATGCTGCAATTGCTTAAGAATTATAGATTTAATAGATAGTACTGGTCATCGTATTTTGTTTATTTGATACTTAATCCTATTTTTGTGAATAAAAGTTCAACAAGGAGAAGATGTGCTGTAGGGAAAGATTTCACACCCTGCTCACAGGAAAGCAGAGGATGTCATGATATCCTGGAAAGTATTTTCTGGTATAACACTATTACTTCTTTTGCTGCTCATAGTTTAATTCTCAAAGCATTTGGGCTCTAGCTTTGCTTTCATACTCTTGCACTTTCTAAAGTGAGCCTTTCCTCTTTGATTTGTTGTCACAAGAGAATTTAGCTGATGTGTCCGGGCAGACCAAGCCATACAACTCAGTAATGCACAGCTTGAAACTTAATGAGCAGGACAGACATCGTGGGTGGAGAGCGCTTTCTATTCTAGGTTTCTTATTCTGCAACACACATAACACACCAAGGAAGCCCCCTGCAGACAAGCAGCACCTAGGGCACTCTCAGGGGAGGGGACACTTGCTCCTACCCTTCAAGACAGTGGTGGCCTTGCTCCACCATTCAGTGATGCCATGTATTCCCCACCACCAGGTATCTCCAGATATGTCACTCCACCCCTGAGGGGCTATAATTCCAATTGTGCATTATTTTCTGTGTACATTGCCATCATAAACCACTAATGGCCCTGTTAATCATGAAGCTCGGGAAAATCCCTTTGGGTTTCACCATATCTGAAGCCAATTAATGTCTGTCACTGGACATTGGCCTCTGTTCTACCACATATTTTTGTGTTACACGACAGGTGAAGTCAGCCACAGCCACACAACAGTTCCTCAATCACTTCTTTTTTTTTTCCAGACATGAGCGGGTCTATCAGTCAGAGCCAGACAGACACAGTGGGGGCTGCGTCCGTCTGGACAGAGCTTTCAGGTAGGCTTCCTCTCTACATGTATGGTCTGAGGAGCATGACAGAGAAATATTAACAAGTTTACAGCCAGTCTGCCACATTTTGAGGATGAAAGATGAGATGAAAAGTAGCTCCTAATCTACATCTAATTGAAAAAAAAAAAAAAAAAAAAAAAAAAAAGCAGGTTTATATACACATCCCCTTTACCTACAGAAGCTCCAGAAACTTTCCATTCTTAGCTTTACTGAGCACAGAGCTTGTTGGTGTGGATAGTATAATAACTGTCTATCAGCCTGCTACAAAGTATCAGTCATTGTCAGTTTGAGATAGCCAGTAATGTTGTTAGAAGTTAATATTGTCACAGATTGCTGCCAACAAACAATGTACAAATTAAAATAAGGTTATTATTCAGCACAATCTTAATTTTCCAGTAGTGTTTGTTCACTAGCGGTGGCAGTTGTTACAGCCTTCTAGGTACACCCCAAAAAAAAAAAAAAAAAAAAAAAAATCCAGCCATTTGGACATGCCTCCTGATATGACATAGGCCTGCACCCTCCTGGAGACTCCCTCTGACCAAGGACTGAAACACCTGACAATTCATTGCAAGATGAAATTAATTCTGAGAGAAGCTCCCTTTCGTATTAAGCTTTAAGGTTTTGATCCTGAAAACAGGTAGCTATATAAATAACTTTTCCATGTGTAAGAAGTCCAAATTTCAAAAGCATTTGTTAATTCATTTACATAATCATTTAGTGTCAGAGCTAATCTTTTCAGAAATGAAGACTGAAATAGCAGGGATCATTATAGCATATTGTTATTCAAATGAAAAGACACTTAAAAAAGGAAAAAGTTTGCAAACTTAGAAGCCAGCTACAGTAACAAACCATAACCCATGCTCAAAAACCTTAAAAACATCGACATCTAAATACACATTATGGTATATCATGCTTGAGATCCAAAGAACAGCTAACCACAAGCCAGAGCGCTTGGAGGTTCTTAACTGTTCTGCCACTAACTGGATTCATAGTCTTAAGTCAGTTAAAATTTCCATATCTCCATTTGACCTTGTTTAGAAGAGGAAGAGTAACACCCGTTGGCCTCAAAGCAGGATGCAAGAACTGAGGCTGAAAACCTTGGACTATCTCAGATGAAAAGTAGTGTTTACATGAAAATGTGATTCTCCACTCTCCCTTACCTTGGTGTCACAGTGATGTAACACCTTCAGCTTCCAGGAAAGAAAATGAAATGATTGTGTTTGAGGGGTTTTTTGTTTGTTTTGGGTTTTTTTAAAGACCTTTTGTTTTGTTTTGTTTTGTTTTTTTAAAGGTCTTTATGACTTCATCAGGCACAAAGGATTTCCTTTTGTTTCCTAAATTTCTTTGTTAGGTTACTGCTGAGCAGTAATTTGCCCAATTGTGAACCAAGTAAGCAAACATTCTTCTTATTTGATTTTTAATTGTAGGTTCTATATATATGTGTATATGCTCACACCCAGAACACAGTGAAGAGAGAGATTATTTGTGTGTATGTGGTATTTGTGGCCTGTCTGGATGTTTTCTTATAATCTCATCACCACCACAGAAAGTAAAGTAATTTTAAAAGGCAAGATACAGAAGTAGAAACTGAGTGCATAACGTTAGACTACCTCAGAGAGTCCATTTGTTATCTTCCGTTACTTCATATGGGTGCATTCAGCAAATTTATAGCCCTTTCAAGAGAAACAAATACATGGTGTGACCTTGAAAAAACATTTAAAAAGAAAAAAAAATACACATTCCTTAGTTGTGCCTTCTCTTTGCAAAGCAAATAAATGGAGATATGTGTGTATAACGTGATAGTTTAATTCTGCCGTTGATTATTAGCCAGAGAGACAGTTTCTTAGGATTGGCTATCACAATCCCAGTGTGATTCTAATAGCATCTCTCTGGACCCTCTGCCCTACAAAGTGCCCTGGGGCACTCTGACGGCATACCTGCCCTTGCAATAAACACATAACATTAAAGGAAACTGCCTACTTAGCACTGACTTTAAGTACATTCTGAGCTGATTAAACTATACTGGTGAGACTGGGTTAGAATTAGACCCCACTTATCCCCCTGAAAGAGTAGGATTCTGCTGAGCAAAGGCAGTTACAGATGTGTTCACTCACCACTGAAGCAGAGCTTCATTTTTGTGTCATCAGAATTGAAATTTGCTTCATGCTTTGTACAGCGGTTTGACAAACTGTTACCTGACATGAACATGAACATGTTTCATTTGAGGTCTTGATACTTACTCATTTCAAAGTAGTGTTCTGAAAGAAATTCCCGTAATTAATATTAAATTAATCAAAATGTCAGCAACAATACGAGTTCTCTTTAGTTACATATACATCCATTTAAGGACCTGTCTTATAGTACAATGAATGCGACAAAGCTGAATTTCTACATATATACCTGTACATACATATACATATATGATATTAATGTTGCTAGAGACAGACCTCTGCTGCTTGTCCATTAAAGTAACAGCTGGCTTGAATGACCTAATCTGATTTTCCCATCACCCACCTCCACATGCAGTTATACTACAGATAAATTATGAGAAACAATGCAAATGAAGCATAAAGTACGAAGTGCTGCAGGCTTTGTAATTAGTCCTAATATTTCAACAATTATTTGCAATAGATCAGCCAGTGATGAAATAAAAACTTACAAATTTATTTAACCCACATGCCGCACTTGGTACACAAATGCATGCATGGGAACTACTGAATAGGGTTTTATGACATATAGTAAATTCACACCAAGTTTCATTGTGACTCATAAACACCCTTTAGAAGACACTAAAAAAAAATAATCAAAGATCACTAAACAAAATGGAAGTGAATTGATTGTGTGCTTTGAATTCCTACCACAGACCTGCTGGTTGTACTTTAACCTTGGAATAGGTATTGATTGACATTTACCACAGGGGACTTCATTACTTTAAGCTGGTATATCTGAATATAAAATGGCGCTTTCCAAATATGGAGAGACACTATCTTCCACGCAGCAATACACTCACACGTTTATCTATAGTGTACTGGGATCCCCAGGCTGCCTAGAATAGGTAGCTTTAAAGCATACACTGGCTTCTGTTAGGAATATTCATCCTGATTTCTTTTCATGGAAATTAGGTTGCAGGGAGAAGAGGAGGAGCAGCTGAGGTCACTTTAAGTGTCACCCCAGCATGTAACTCAGTTGATGCATAGACTGAGAATGCAAAGTTGCTTTTAGGTTTTCTGGCCTAGTCTTGGTGCTGAAAACCATCTCCCTCTCCGTACTCTCTTGCTTAACTAAGGTCAGGTGAGACACTCAATCTATACTATATAATCTTCAGTCAATGAACAAGCTTAAGGAACTTCAGTGTTTGAATCAATCTTCTTCTTTCCATTACAAAGGGCATTGGTTTCATTATGAAGATATTTGTTGACCTCTGAATAGGTCTTTCCCACCACATGGGGGAGGTGATTGTGGAAAGAAAGTTTTTTGCTTTGCAGTATTACAAGCTTACACAGGGGTGGCAAGACTTTTTTGTTGTTGTAGTTGTTTGGTATGTGTTTGTAAACATTCAAAGTGTCTTCGTCCTGGAAAAAATCACTATTTTCTATTGAAACAAGAATACACTTGCTACTGAAGTAAACAGGAGGGCAGCTAAAAACTTGCCTAGGGATTTGTTACGTAGGCATGTTATTTCTACAAACTATGTTTTAGTATATTCAAAAGCCTCATTTCTTACCACAACTTCTGTGTGACTCATTTCACTTGAAAAAAATTTGCAATCAAGTGCTTAAGAATACTTACATAAATAGACTATGCCAGAACAAAATTCTTACAGGATCATGGTCATAGATTATAAATATGATTTTTTTAAATGAAGGAACTGTGGTAAAATTCTATAAAAATATAAATTAAACTTTGTTTCAACCCAAGGTTACTGAAACAACCAAGATAAATGTCTGAATGATCAATAGATCCTTCTTGTAGCAAGCCAGAGTGTAGATGAAGGCTGCCACATAGAAACTGCTTTCTGTTAATCTTTTGCATTTAAATCAGCTTGAAATTCCACTTCATCCTCCTCCATTTATAGTTACTGTAATGATGCCGCAAAGGAAAGAGGCTAGCTTTTAGATAAGTGGCTTTCAGAAACTGCAAAGATTTAAACTAATAACTATGTAAAGATTAAGCAGGTAGATTACATAGCATGAATGCAATGCACTTTTATTGTGAAATCTTGCCAATAACAATTGTCTGTATACTGCTAGCCTCTCTCTCGAATTACCTAAAGCTGCAACCCCATATGGAGACCATTATAATCTGGTCCTAAAAGGATAAATTGTTCACTGAAAAGGGATCAAAGAAAAAGAAAAGCTTGACAAATTTTTTTAAGGAATAATAATAATAATAAAAAAGTTATTTTTCATTTTGGTTGTAGTTACTTCACATGTTAAGGAGCCAACAGGGATTTAACAAGCTGAGTCTATGTAACCAATAGCAGGTGGATTCCTTCTGGTAACTCAAATAATCTATTCCAGTCCTTTCAACCACTTTCCCTGTCTGCAAGGAATTTCTGGATATGTCATGAAAATTCTCTGAAGTAATATCTTATGTCCAGGTGAGCTTTCCTAGTGTCTTGGAAGAGTTGATTGGGCTTCAATAAATGCTAAGTATATTTTTCCCAAAAAATATCTTTTATATGTGACAATATATTATTGGCATTCATAAATAAATACAATCTAAAGAAGTGGTCTGTAAGTCCCAATATGAATTTCTCAGTAGCTAAGTGTCTTGTGTTTTGCCTAGTATTTCACTATATTGTCTATTCAATAGGTGATCCCTGAGTGCTGCAATAGCCCATGAAGAGGGACTGGCCAGGACATGAGCAGAGAGACTTCCATCTAATATAGATCTATTTCATGTCGTAAGTTCAGATTCCTCAACTGCACCGTCAAGAAAAACTTCACAGAAGGTACTGCACATATACCCAAGTACACCTGAGGATCTATCACCTTCGTGTCTAGCCATGTCAGTTTATTGCATCCTTTTACAGAGCTTTCTGAATGAGTCAGTGAAGGTGGCATGAGTTTTCAATGAAATCTACAGGCAATTATTTTATATTTTTTTTAGTGGGGTTCACAGCATTTAGCTATTGTTATATATAACACAAATATATAGCAATAGTATATAACTTTTCATCTTGTTAAAAAAAATTGACTTTTGAACAAAATGCCCTAAAGTCTCTCCCTCTGTTACACACACACTTGTGCATCCACTCTTTGTGCCCAACTGTTGCTTTCACTGGGCTTCTCACCAGGGAAAAAAAAAGATGTATTTAAAAGTTAAATGTGTTGATCTGAACTATGATTGTGCACATAGGATTATTAAAGGGCTCAGGGCTGATTTATTTTCCTACGATTTTAAACACATTCAAAAATTACCATAGTTTACTTTTCTTTTTTTTTTTTAGCAAGATGATTTATTTTAGCCAATACAAAAAATTAATCAGAATACACATTTGTTTCTAATTCCTGTCTACATAGTTACTTAGCGCTCAAATGTTACCTGAATATGAAATATTGTAGGAATAAAACTTACTTTTTTCTGCAAGCATTTGTCTTTCCTTGTAGCTATTTGTTGAAATACCTAATAGCCAATTAGAAATCTATTTCTCTGCCAGTTAAAATCTATAATTCATTGGATGTCATATGATAATTGCCCATTTATAGTATCAAACATTGCACATCATGACATTGAGGAAATGATTCAAATTTGTTTTCCAATTATAAATAAACTTAATAGCTTGGAAAACATACTGTCTCCTACAATCTCACAGAAGCCGGCATTGGGAGCTAAGATGACACTACTTAAAGTTCTGTAGCTCATAATTTAGCAGTTTAAATGCACAGTTAAAGCTTTATAGATATACATTGAGGCAAATTGTGCTATTCATACCCTTATGATGCAGCATTTGAAGTCTAAATCAGGGATATGGTGATGATCAGATAGAGACAGTAATTTGCCTTGGGCCACAGTCTCCAACTCACTGGCAAACACGGAGTTTCTTTCTCTAGAAACTTCAGCAGACTAAAGGGACAGTAAGAAGTAGTTGGCCCATTCTTCTTTTCTTTGTTCATGCTTTATAGACTTATAAGCCACCAGAAAAGTATTTGATTGTTCTTACCTCTCTGGAGACTGAAATGTCAGTCTCTTTCAACAAAATATACATGAAGAAACTCTGGAAAGTGAGATGTCCATCAAGATTTTCCTTGCTATTAGAGCTAAGGAGTCATCCAGAACTGTTATCTGTAAAAAAAAGACGAGAGAGAAGGTTAAAAATATTGCTGTTTTCACTGTGCAATTTCTATGACAGTTTGAAACTCGTATCATAACTACTTGATATCACAGGCTAGTTTGTCAGTTTACCAGAGCCTAATATTTATACAATGAATACTGTAGTAAGGTGGTTTGTTGCAAAGATGGAAGCCTTGCCAATGCTGAAATGTGCTGAAATGTGTCCTACAGAGACCCTTCTCTTTTGTCTCCTTTTGAAGAATGCAAAACAGTTTGCTGTGACCGATGGAGAAGTTATCAAAATATGATTCTAAGTTCCTGTTTCAAGTGCCTGAAATCTGGAACTGTCAAAACACCACATGGAAAATCAGCCACTTCTAAAACTTATTAAACTGGGCTATTTGCAAGCACAACCACAAAATGATCCCAAACAAAATAATCTCCCAATCTGGAGAATTTTTGGTTCCTCAGAGATGTAGCTGAAACAAGAAATACTGATGCACAGACAAAATGACAATCTGGCAAATGGTTACCTAACCGGTTCTTAAAACTCTTCTGTAGCAGAAACGTTGTGGTGAGTCATTCCTTAACTAACCCTGACCCTGTAGACCATAGATAAGATCATAACCTATCTAAAATAAGGCATGTGTGAGCATACATATGAGAAACTCCATTTAAAAAATGGGTGTTCTGTATACTTTCAAAATTTGTAAATGAATGCATTTTTTTAAAAGAGGAATTTTATCTTCTATAACTTCCCTACACTGAATGTTTTAGTGACCTCACTCTCACCTCCACATTATACCAGTAAATAAAACATATCTATGCACTTAAGGCAGTCCACTTTTGCTCTGTCTGAAAAGAGAGAAAACAATTATTAACCAGTGAGAAGCAGCAGCTCCCTTTGCTCAAATAACCCACTCAAAAAGAGGATCAAAAGGGGAGATGTAAGTACAGTTATCTTGTAAAAATAGAAAAACATTTCACAGTATATTGAAGATTTGCCACTTTTTGTGTGATCACTTTACTGTTTCCAGTATAAAATACCTGTTTCTGAGATATTTTTTTCAGTATTCATTAAAACAAACTTTATAAGACATCATATCTGGTGTGACTGTGCAAACACAGTTCACTTACAACTTCAGAGCAGGAAGGTCACAATAGGATCACAACTCAAAAGCATGTCTTGCAGGTGAGACAGGTAAGAATAGATTCCCTTTGTAATAAAACCTGCATATTGAACATGGAGAGTATGCTCTGACATTTAACAAAATGTTTCTATTCTTCTCTACCATGCATGCTTAACATAGCCTAATCTCATGAATATATAATTTACTATTTTCCAGGGATAACAGCAGAATGGAGAACATTAAAGTATTCCAAAGAGCAGAAATGTGAAAGGTAACATCGCAATCTCAGATACATAAGTCTAGCATTTGATGCTATTCTAATTTTCCTCAGAAAATCAGAATTCACAAAAGTCATGTACATAAAAAATCAAAAGTAATGTATAAAAATTATCAGATGACTCAAAACACAGAGCAGTAACAAGATGTGCTTGTCAGGCTGAAGTTCAAGCTGCTCAGAATGTAATATATACATATTCTGGGTATGTACTTAAGGTGACCAGGTTATGTCTTCTGAATTTGGCTAAGCATTTGCCTAATGGAATGGTTACAGAAGTAGTTCTTACTTCACCTTTCATGTCTTACCTTTCAAAAGTTTCCTGCAGTTGTCTTTCAATATGGAAGAATGGGCAATTCCTGCTTTCCAAGTGGGCACCAAAAACTTGAAAAAAAGAGAAATTGCAAATTATGTTTTCTGAAAAACCTATGCAGTCATGTTTTTTGCATGAACAGGAATAAAGTTAAAATGCAACTCAAGTAATGCAAAATCTCTCACTGGACATATTGTCCCATTCACTAATCTTAAACAAGGCATATTAACTGAAGTGAGCACTGGAAACTTAAAGAAAATAACTGCAAATCCAGTAATACAATTTGGTCTCTTTCATACTAAAAATATTAAAGAAATGCAGAATATGAAGAATGTGGAAGCTATCCAAACCTTCATTTTGATAACAATTCAGTGCCGTACTGCTTCTGAGTATGCCTCAGGAAAGAAAGCAAGTGGAAATTAGAACACCATATGTAAGATACATTTTGCAATGTAGATGGATTAAATCCAGTACCATTGACCTATAAAGATTGTGCATGTGTAGGGTATTGCTAGTTTGCAAAAAGATAATAGATACAGAAAATAAATTATGCACTCATTACATACAGAAACTGTTTTCAGACAGCACACCTCATACAATGGGGAGATTAAACAAAATGGAGGAATCTGGCTGAACATTTGCCAGTGGTATGATTTAGGAAAACATTACTTTTCTACCTGTTATCTGTAAGTTCTGTATTTCAGCCCAATAATAATAATAATGATAATGATAATAATTTATAAAAATGTCTTTCTTGTCTGTTTTGTTGTTTGGGGTTTTTGGGGTTTTTTTTTACTTTTTACTTTTTCTTGTTGTTTGGTGTTGTTGGTTGTTTAGGTGGTTTGGTTTGCCTTTGAGTCGGATTTTTTTTTTTTTTCTATTCTTCTTGCAGCTTGTGATTTAGCAAGATAGTCTCTTAGGTAACATTAAGATAGTTAAACAAATGTATCTCGAGTTGGCTTTGTCTATTATCTTGTTTAGGGACATCAGTGTACTTTTTTCAAGCTATTATTTTGATGGGTTTGAGGCTAAATTTGTTTTAAGTTACTGGATTATTTCTTGTTTTCTTAAGTTTCCCTGTGTCTATGCTTTATTTCTGCTAGCTCTTTTTTTCATGGGCAGTCAAGGCCAGATTTAATTCTGATTTAGGACAGAACAGAACAGAACAGAACAGAACAGAACAGAACAGAACAGAACAGAACAGAACAGAACAGAATTAGAATAGAATAGAATAGAATAGAATAGAATAGAATAGAATAGAATAGAATAGAATAGAATAGAATAGAATAGAATAGAATAGAATAGAATAGAATAGAATAGAATAGAATAGAATAGAATAGAATGTTATTTCAGTTGGAAGGGACCTACAGTGATCATTAGTCCAACTGTCTGACCAATTCAGGGCTGACCAAAAGTTAAAGCACATTTTTAAGGCATTTGTCCAAATGCCTCTTAAACACTGACAGGCTTGGGGCATTGACCACCTCTCTAGGAAGCCTGTTCCAGTGTTTGACCACGCTCTCAGTAAAGAAATGCTTCCTAATGTCCAGTCTAAACCTCCCCTGGTGCAGCTTTGCACCATTCCCATGAGCCCTTATGGCTGGATACAGCGAGAAGAGCTCAGCACCTTCCTCTCCACTTCCTCTTCAGGAAGCTGTAGAGAGCAGCTTTTTACACCTCGTACTATTTTTTGCGTAGGATTGTACAGAATGCTAAATTTTGTTCATCACTATGTTCTTCCCAAAAACCCCCACAGATTTTCACAGATGTAAATGCTAGAAAACTTCTAACATGAGCTACGTGGAATTCTACATAAGGAGAAAGCACAAGAGCTGTGCACAATTTAAGTCTCCCTTAACAGTATCAGAAAATGCCGATCTAGGATTTCATAAACAGATTGACCTTGTGCCATCCTCTGCGTCAGGGTGAATTTCACCCTATAGCAGTAATGGCAGTAGTAACAACAGCAATTGCAAGTAGTGCTACTGGACTGCAACCAGCCAGGACAATTTCAGGACAGCTACTATACACCTCAAATCACTGAGCAAGCAGACACTTAGCAGGTTCTTATATCTTTCAGTTTTTGACAAGAAAATCTTCTGGGCATCACCAGGGCATCCTATTAGTGTAGTAAAGCTGCTTAAAACAGAAGATATCATATAAATTATTAAATAAATAACAAAAAAAAGCAACCACTGAAAACCCCTCAAACCCCAAAAGCTAAACCAAAACCAAACAGCAGGGAACAGACTATTATGGTGCACCTCATATAGGCCAGTTACCAAGGTTTTCAGGACATAGAGTGGCTACAGAAAGATCAAGACAGGGTTGAAATACCATTTCTGAACAGTGTTTCGTTTATTCTTGCTGAGGATTTGTAAACTTGAATGCTTACACATGTGGCTAGTCTGTCCTAGGAAAAGACTGAGGTGTTTGGTTTTGTTTTGCAGTGCAAGCATTAAGTAATATATAGGTAAAGGGTGAAATGATAGATTCATACACAGATGCATAGATATTTACAATGCAAATATATAGAAAGGCAAATAAATAAATATTCTGAAGCAAAACCCATTAATTGCTCAATGATATGCAGGGAAATACATCTTTCAAGTTAAATCCCTTTTTATAAACAATTTTTGTTCCCGCCTCTGCTTTTGTTAATCCATCATTTTATGCAGATGTCTGAATTTAGGATATTTCTGGAAAACCAGATACATGTTCTAGGAAAATTATAACCAAAGATCAGTTTACTCTGCAGGTGATTATACAAGCCAAATAGGGGTTTGAATGCTTCTTTTAATGTCTTTGAAAGTATTTAGATTGTGACGATTCTAGATTCCTAGAACCCATCTGCTTTTGTTTCAAGGAAAAATAGTACTTGAGTGTCTTGCTAGCACAATTCTTCTGTTGATTTAATTGAGGTACAGTTCCACTGTCTGCAACTTATCTGACAGCTGGCCACGCACATGAAATTGCAAGTACTATGCCAAGTCACAAGTTCTAAACCAACAGAAATACCTATACAGAAGACAGAGTTTCAGAGTTATTCCAAAACTGGGGTAAAATTCTGCAGGGGTTTTGGACTTAAACAGTCTTCCCTACAAAATCATGATATTTGAAGACTGCTGTATGCATACAATGTTACATCTTTTATTTCACAGTAAATGTGGAGACATATATGTGTATGTATATATCTATGCATATGAATGTATATTAAAAGCACATAAAATACTGCCTGTTCATATTCTGGTATTTCACAGGGAGATCCTCAAGGTCTATGATTGTATGAGAGTAGGAAGCTACACAGAGCCAATGGGGTAAAATAAAATGCTCACAGACAGACCAGTCACTAAGCAGAAAAATAAAGATGTTGACTTACAAAAGTCACTTACTGGAGGACACAGGACACACGGAGGTTGTGAAGAGCTCTTTGCACAAAAATGTCTCTTGTTTGGTAGCATTAGAAATACAGTAATTAATATAGTAATTTGGTTTCGGTCTTAATTTCAGAAAAAATCTGTTAACCAGTATTAGTTTTACCTGAAGATAATATCTAAACAACTTCTGAGGACAGAATTTTTGTTCTGAAATTGCTGTTTATTTTTAGGCAGCGATAGGTATTTGTAATACTTTAAATGGACTGCAAACAAAACCCCTATCCTTGGTGGGTTTTCATCAAAAAAAATCACATTTATATTACATAGAAATATGTGAAAGTGCAGTGCATAGTTAGTGATTACTGTCATACTGATGTTGATCAGCATGTGAAAATTGCATTGAAAATTATGAAAATTGCTATTCATTGTTAAAATGATACACTTTTCATAAATTAAGTGAATTAATGTGTTTTAAGTGAATTAATTTTCATAGAATGGATATAGGCTATTCTTTCAGAAAATTAAAAAAAAACCAAGTAAAATCAAACTTAAAAGAAAAACTTCATTTTGCAATGAAATATCAACATCATTATATTGTTTATATATTTCTTAATTGAAAGCAAATGTGAAATGAAATTAAGAACATGTTGCCAACATGTTCAAATGGAAATATAGCCGCAACTGACAGGAGATTTTTTCTATCTGCGTGAGTGTGGCATGTCCTTCCATGACATATATTGAGCCCCCTCAGGGGAGTTGAGTTGACAGCAAGCTTTTCTGGCATGAGTTAGCTGGGACTGAGATTTTTGCCTTCCATTCCTAGCTGACATAGCTGTGTTCACAGAACATTATAGCACAGGCCTGGCTTTATTCATGACACAAAGCTAAAAGCATGCATAGTTCTTTGCAAGATTGATGCCTTTGATTTTAAGACCTTTAAGACCATGTCTATGTTTTCGGTAGTGTTTTGTTTATAGACACTTCATTAGGCCCTGATTCCAGAGTGAGTCTCTAAAGGACTGCAGAACTAAATATGATAATTAAAAGTAATAGGTATTTACAAAATGTGTGGAGAGACTTGCAGGAATTTATGAAGCTGAGAAAAGTCTTACAAAAATCAAGAGGACGAAAGGATTTTATGATCTACAAAATCCAATAAATATAGACATACTAGATGCGCACACAATTTGTACCAGCGTAAATGAAATAGTTTTCTCTTTTAATAAATGCTTTGGGGGATATGTTGCAAAAAGGTTCTTGTTCCTTTTAATTTTAAAGTAGCCTACCCCTCTTAATTACTGTATTCAAGCAGTCATATACCACATCTAACGGTTGTAGCCGATGAAGTCATGGAATGCTTCAAATCAGAGCAGGCAAAGAGGATTTAAAAAGGAGAATATTGCATTTATAGGGGTTTCCTTTATATCTCTCTACCAGAAAAAAACAGATGAGAGAAATGGAGGAAGTCTGAGTATCCACCTTTTTTAATGAAAGCAATGTAAATATGTTATTTTTAATTTGTATTTCTTGGATTAAGTATGTATCTAGTAACTTAAATTACAAGAAATATACGAAGCATGTTTTCATTTTCAGGACCTTTTCTCAAACAAAGAATTAAATCCAAAAATTTGACAACCATCAAAGTAATTTAAAAATCAATCAGAAAATTATGACATCTTTCCAGTGGGATCTGGTTGATTTCACTTTTTATGAAATACTGTGGATGTGTTGTTTCATACTGCTTCTTACATTTCAAGGAAGGTTTCTGTTAAACAGTGTTCCTTGGTATATGTTCAAATCAGTTTTTGCAATTTTTTGACATTAAAATACTGTCTGATGAGTAATGCAGGGGTTGCTTTTTTGGCTTGTTTTAGTTTGTTTGGGGTTTGCTGTTGTTTAAAAAAAGAGATAAGCAAAGCTTAAGGATACCAGCTATGTCACTACACCATCATTATGCGAGGATAGAGAAATATAGTAGATCATTCACTTTAAATGTCAGCAATAATTTCACATGTGTGCTGGCACAATATATAGAAGGTACTGAAAACTTTAGCCAAGGAATGAAATAGAAAGAACATGCATAGAAAAGGAGATGTAAAAAGTCTTTTGAATTATGGTTTTATGCAAGAGGCACAATGCAAATGAAACAGGAATTTCACTGCCTGTCCTTTTAAAGCATGGAATGGAAATGGTAAGTTGTGAGCCACATGCTGTATACCAATCAAACACTGCAAGAACTTAATGACGTTTACTCCAAGACTTTTTTACTAGGTTTGACATGGGTCAAAGTCTTTACTTGTTTTAGAGAAGCTACCCCTGATGTAATATGCTGTAAATCAAATTGAAGTGAGATCTAAATCTGTTGAAACAAACTGCAATCTAGTGCTGAACACAATTTTTCATGGGTAAATATTCTTTCGGAATATGCTAGGTTGACTAGACAAAATGGAGCACACCAGTTTCTTTCAAAGATATTTCTGAAAACTTTGCAGTACAGGAAAAAGGTATATATTTTTCATAGTGTATATAAAAATGTGTATTTACATTATTTCCAACAACACATAAACTTGAGGAAAGTTTACTTCCGTAGTCACATTCCAGTCAAATAGTTCTATTGATGACATTTACTTTGGTATCTTGACTTGCCACTTTTCACTCTCAATGAGGCACATTATGCTGATGACGGCATGCAGGTGCCTGAAGGACCACTTGTTCTTGTGAGCCAGGTACAGCATCCATTAATACCCTGTTGCTCCAGAGCGGACAAAGAATAGCCACTAATTTCTGCAGGAAACCCTCAAGACAGCATCAAAGACAAATGTATTCATTGTGCCCAGCTTGGTTAGCCTACTCCAGCACAGAGGGACAACTTGCAACCCCAGATGTGATTGCTAAGTTCAGCTTCTGACAAGTTGTGCACTCAGCTGTTCACACGAGGAACTGTGTTTTGATTAGGCTAATTCATAGCTGTCAGTCTGATAATGATCTAGTTTGGAGGTCAATGGCAGAAGAAGCAAAAATAAAAATTAATTTTCACCAGAATATAGGAATGGAAAAAACAGACAGTCTTGGTCAGAACATTTTACAGTCTAAGCAGATGATAACTTTTTTAGATAAATGAGAGTACAAAACCCCCTTTGAATAATGGTAAAAGTTTCTGCTTAACTTTTCTGTAATTCAATGTAATATTTTTTTATTAACAAATTTTTTATCAACATCAACAAACCTCTGAACGTGGAAGCAGCTCCATCATCCTAAGTTAATGAAATGGCTGCTTTGCTTCTTAGTCAGACTTCATACATATGCATTACATGTTTTCTGCCTAGGGTTCTGGTAGATTTATAACATGTGACAGAATATCATCATTACAGATCACATGATACATCATTAAAATACGTAAATAATGAAGGTCTTAATAGAACATAACATACAAGTTAATAAATTATTAATACTATTGGTTTACAGTGGGGATTACCTTGATCCTTCCTTACCCCTGGAGAGTCAAGAAATTCCATATAGTGAGAGCCTTATATGCCCCATATTAATAAAGTGAAATTTCTTAGCATTCCCAGGAGCTTTGCAGTGAAATGTTATACCTAGTCAGAGTGCTAGTAAAGTAATGTTATAGGAGGCATGATTTTTTTTAAGAACAGTTTATTGGGTATTTCTTATAGTACCCGCTTATACTTTCACAGATCATGAGAAAACATTAAAACTGCCTCTGCCTTTATATTCACTTGTGCGTGTTTGGATTTGGGGTTTTTTTGGTTGTTGTTTTTTGTTTGTTGGTTGGTTATTTTTTTGGTTGTTTTTATATATATTTATATATATATTAAATACACCATCTGTAGTTTAGTTACCAAGACAGAAGGGAGGTTGATATGTCACCAATGATTTGTTAATTCATCCATTTTAGAGTTGAATGTAATAACTGTCCTAGTGTATATTCCTGCTGCCATGGGAAGCGCCCCATTCAGAGGTGAGTATCTAGTACTGAAAAATGTTAACACTGTAGCAACTGGTGCTGTGAGGATGAGCAGTAAATGACAACAAAGGAAGAAAAGGTAGCCCTAATGCATTTAGCCATAAAGCTGACATTGTCTTACAAGCTAATAAAAAGAAATAATAAACCAAACCAAAACAAAACAAACACACACACACACACACACCCCAAAAAAAAACCCAAACAACCAAAACCAAAACCAACCAACCAACCAACCAAGCAAAAACAACCCACAGGAGCTTGTTTGTTGGCTTTGGTCTCTTACATTTAGTTTTGGGTTTAATTTCTACTCCCTAAAGTTTCAGGGGGTTATGGATTTATTTTATTTTATTTTATTTTATTTTATTTTATTTTATTTTATTTTATTTTATTTTATAATGTGCTGGATATAAAATGGGAATACTGCAGGACCAAGGGTATGAACCCCTCAGTAAAGCAATGAGATGGGTCACAGTAACAATTTATAAGAAACAATGACAACACTATAATTTAAATAGGGATTAAGTAATAACAGTAATAATATATTTTAGTGGAAAACACTGGAAAACATAGGCTGTAGATAAATTCATTATAATCACTGCTATGCCCATTAAATATCTACAGAGTAATAAGACACTTTATAAGACTGTATTCTGGTTTTGACTGGGATAGTTAACTTTCTTCTTGGTGGCTAGTGCAGTGCTGTGTGGATTTCGTGTGGGACCAGTGTTGATACGCAAACCACTGACATTCTTGGTTGTTGCTATGTAGTGTTTGTGCTAGGAGGGGGCACAACCAAGTCACCCGACCTGAACTAACCAAAGAGGTATTCCATAGCATGGGACATCATGCTTGGTGTATAAACAGGGAGGGGGCAGGGGCAGGCAGTTTTCCAGGGCTGCCGATCCTTGCTCAGGGACTGGCTGGGCACCGGTCAGCTGGTGGTGAGCAGTTGTACTGTGCATCACCAGTTTTCTTTTCTCCCTTCCCTTTGGATTTCATTCCTCTCCCCTTCTCCCTCTTTTTCATTATAACTCTTATCATTAACATTACTATTGTTCTTTTGGTTTTTTATTTTATTCCAGTAATGAAATTATTCTTATGTCAACGCCAAAATTTTACATTGATTTCCGATTCTCCTCCCCAGCCCTCTGGGTGAGTGGGAAGTGAGCAAGCGGCTGCGTGGCACTTCATTACTGGCTGGAGTTAAACCATGACAGACTTTTCTGTTGGTAACAGACTAATATTCTCTATCTGGGCGATAGTGCTGTCATGATGGAGAAACAGAAATGCTAGAAGACATAGCATCTGCTGCAGAGAGTCTGTTTAGAACCTGAGAGATGTCATCATATACAGCTTGCTGTTCCTGTAAAATTAAATGTTACTGCCCCTATTGGCAAAGGGTGTTGGTGAATTCAGAGTAGTAGACTTTCTGAGAGCTGCTTAGGTCCTCATAAGGCAGGCCAGAAAGTTCAGATGATCTCAGCATTCACAAGTTCATTTCCTAACATTTTTTGATTGTTCAACTATAGTTTTTGATACAATATTCAAACAATAAAGTTAATCTATTGATAAAGTGCTGTGCAACTGCAATGGCAAAGGTAGCTTCTGCTCTTCTGCTCACAAGGGGAAAAAAAATTCTAAATTTAAAAATTATATAGTCCTTCTAGTAAGAGCATAGCTGAAAAGGGTTATAGGTCTAAACATATTTTTACATATTATCCAATAATTAAGCCATTTTAATGGAATACTCTGATATATTAATGCATATTTATCTTTACTTTTTAAAAGAAAAATAAAAAAAAAACAACCACCTTCTTGTAAGATCGAGCCAAATATCAGCAGGTAAAAAACTAGAATAGTTCCTTTAATTTCAGGTATCAGATAGTGTCAGCTAGTTTAAGCGCTCTTCCACAGCAGTCCCCTGGCAGCTGATGCTCCCCAGGCCAACTCTGTGTCTTCCCTTCTCTTCCAGTGCACAGCACAAATGTTTCTGCCCTTGCAGGGTGAAATAGATGTGGCTGAAAAAACAATCCAAACCCAAAGAGGTTATTTTTCAGGGGAATCACTTACCCTATGATTTCCTCTGTGGGTAAGCAAGACCGAACAACAAGGCTAGTGAAAATAAGCCAGGGTCAGGGCAGGCACTTCTGCTTCACTGGAAAGAAACTAGCTTCTAACAGTGATCTAATGGCAATTTATTCCTGGTATCAAGGCAGCTTCTTTGCACAGGAATTTATCCATGCTTCTTCTATTGAAAAAGTGTAACATGTTCTTCTACATTTTCTGGGCTTTTAAGTTCCAGTCACCAATGAAACACAAGCAGTGAGGCTTGGATCCTGCGCTCACATGAAACAGACCCTGGTCTATGTCATAAACTGGAAATTTGACTCCCACCATTGCAATCTAGCAAATAGTAGGTGAATATGAGCCAGAAACCCAGATCTGTTAATACTGAAGGAATTTCAGGAAAAAAATTAAGGAGTAGAATAGAGGGGTTTTTCTGCCCTGGGCTAGGGTCTGACACATTTTGATTGAGTCTTCTGCATTCAAACAGAGAAATACAGACACATCACAAAGCTGTTGTAAATTATTAAGCTTTATCATCAAGCACTACTCAAAAAAGCCTTGGCTAGAAGAATGGGTGATGGAGAAATTAATTGGAAAGCACCCTTCTAATCTTTTATCCAGATTTACTTTTTGCTCCTTCTGGATATCAAAAAGGCATTACTGCTAATTTTCAGCTTTTTTGTTACTTTGGCTAATTTCAGGTTCTACAATGATTTTGTTTTCTTTGTTGAAGAAAGTTTTACAAGGAAATACGATTTATTTTTAGACCAGCTAGTACAATTGAGAAAAGAGTAAGTATTCAGGCCCTTGCTGTCTAAAGAGGTAACAAAATTCAGTCTAAACACAGGTTGACAAAGTTTGTTCTGAGTTTAACTTAATTATGTGAGTTTGGGTTTTCTCAGTGCTTGACTAAGCTTTTGACAACTTGTGAAGTGGTATGTGAGTACTGCCGAGACTGAGAACAAGATGTTGTTTTATAAATATACTTGGCAGAGAAAAAGAGGAATTCATAGTGAAAATTAGCTTGTAAAGTCTCAAGAACCAGGATATGTGAAGTAACCCGGGGTTTGGCAAGCCCATTCAAGTGAATTTACCCAGCACATAAGCCTGAGGGAAGACTAAGTTTTTCCATTCATCCATCATTCATTTTGCTACCATTTCAGCTTCCAAACGCCAGTCTTCCCTTAGGGAAAACACTTCTTACTGTGATTTAGCTGGGAAAAAGTGGCACCAGATCCTACACAAATCCAAAAATGCAATATCAGGCCATTGCCCCTAAGGCCCCTGACTCACCGTAGGCCTAGCTAGCTCCTGGGCACAGCTATGCTTCTCTGTCAAAACAGGATAAAGGGACAGTGGGTTGATAAGGGAGATAAGTAAACTTTTGACTTCAGCTGTAGGGCACACCGGTAACCCAAAAGAACCAAGAGCTCTTATATTGATCAATAATGACTGCAAGATCTTGGAGGCAAGTTCCTCAAGGAAGTTCCCAAGGTCACACAACAAAATAAGGAGTGTTAATATGTAGTAGCAAGGGAAATTTAATTAGATATAAATAAAATATTCACTATGAGAGTTGTTAAGCACTGTAGCAGGTTTCCCAGAAAGGCTGGAAACAGACTTGAGCAACCTGAGCTTTAATTTCACAGTTATCCTTGCTTAAAGCACATGTGCCAGGGATCTGCAAGATCAGACACTGCACCCTAAGGGAAAGGGAGCCTGGAGCTGACGTGTGCAGAAGTCTACACTAGATATGCAAAGGTGGAGATGCCTTACCCCTTAAGCAGAGATGAATGAGGAATCATACACCAGTCCTTTGAGTTGTCATAACTGTACCTGTTCTCTTCCAATTTTAGCACAATATTTTGCTCCTTTCCATCCCAAGATCCCTGGGAAGGGGCCTGAGCACAGGAATTGTTTCCTTTGAGCTGTGTCCCTGATATTAAATCTCAGGTCCAAGAAGCAATACAAAATATAGACTAGCCCGTGTAATTCCTGAAGTCCTAAAACAGGTTAATTTCAGTACTCTTACCTCACATTTCCACTGGTTTTATTTTTGGTTGCTGTTTTTAATTTAAGTGCAGAGTCTTGGGCAGAATTAGATATCTCATTTCTGCTTCTAAACTTTCCTTTTTTTTTTTTTTTTTTCTTCTTTTAAATTGAGTTTTGCTTTTTTTTAGTATTGATACCAATTTTGAATTATTTAGTGTTGGATTTGCTTTATCTGTAATGGAAGAAAAACTTTCATGAACTTTCCTGCTTTGTGATTTTTAAAACCTTTCCTTTTTGGTGCAAATTTTTTACAAAGAACTCTTTTTAACAATCCTTATTTTGAGGATTTTTATTGCCATTTCATGAATTGTCAAGATGAAAGAAACTATTTGGAGGTTCTAAAATCTGCAACAATATCCACAGAAAGATATTGTCCTAAGTTACTTTGGCAATTTTAAATGTATTCTTTTTCTAAAATATATTTCTTCCCCTGAAAATATATCTTGGAGTAAAACCTCATTAAAAGTGTGAAACAACTCCATGCTGTGGTGGATTTTATAATAATTATTGGAAAAGTTTTGAAATTCTATCCATTGCTTAAGAATTGCTGGGAATATATGCGTATACATAGTTAACCCTTCTGACCTTATATGTAAATAAATGAAAATATGTATATTTTCACTATATTGTATTTTGTTTAATGATAAATAGACACACTGTAAAATATACAAACCTGAAGCATCCCTCGAAACACAGGAACAAAGAAAGATCATCTGGGCTAGCTCTTTACTCCCAAAGAAGATACAGTAGCACACTTCCAATAAGTTTTAAGTTTCCTAATGCTTAGAATAAACCATTGTTTCTGAAAATAAAACTTCTAACTTCTTATTCTGCTAGTCAGAACACTGAAGACAAAGAAAATCAACTATCATTCTTAAAAGAATCATTTTCACCTTGGGAGACTGTTTTAAAGTCTCTGGGACCTATTTCTCCTTCCTCTTCAGGCACATAATCTTCTATATTTAAATAAAAATGAATCCATTCCTCCACAGTTTCATCTCTTTCTTCACTGGTCCTGTGTGCTCTATTGAAGTTTTATTCTCCTCTGATTCCTGTTTTATTAATAGTATCTGAAACTGGAAATAGTTCTGTAGCTACACTGTTTGGAGAGCAATAACTATACCTTACCTCATTTTATGCTTTCAACACACTTCCTAGCATGTCAGTGTCTGTCTTTTCAACAGAAGTAGTTGCTTATTTGGACACGCTTCCAGCCCTCTGTATCCCACATTTGTATTTTTCCCAGCCTGGTTGATATCATCATTGTATATTTTGATTTGGGTTTTTTTTTATGTGTGTAGTTTTTATACTATATCGTGTTGAATTTTATAAAGACTTCTGACCATTTCATTGATATATCAGGATCAATTTAAATTCACAATTTGTCCTCCAAAAGGTTTGCAGCACTTACTGTTGGGTGTCAAGGTGATAAGTCATCATCCAAGCTGTTAATGAAACCATTAAATTACACCAAACACGAGACAGATCTCTGCAGGGCCACCCACGTCAAGCATCTTCCTAGTTTCTTGACATCAAATTGTTGATAGCTGCTATTTAAGTTTGATGATTTCAACCTGATGTGAATCTGCCTGTTGGTATTTTAATCCATACCATATGACACTGTCTGAAAACTAGGGAAAAACAGAACTCCATTAAAAGGTAATTCTAAATTGCAAATAGACTAGTTACCTGTCTTACAGAAGTTGATTTCTACTGTGCATGAAATGCTGGCTGGAAAGGAGAAGAAAATATACACCAAGCAATATATGAGAGCTTTAGCTGGCAATCACAAATTCTGTCATAACACAACATTTTCACCCATATTGTCTTCCATCTTTGTATTCTGTACAGATAATCACATAGCAATATGCTTACTCTTTGCATTCCAGCCAGTTAGCTATCACATTATGATTCTCATCACTCATACAACCTTCAGAAAGTGTTAACATCTATCAGCCACCTCCTTTGCTTTCCACACCTGAGGCAAATATACGTTAAACTCTTGTGTCATTATTAATTCAGTTTGTATGGAAAACAGATCATGTGAATATGAAATGAGAATAAAGTTTACAGTATTCTATTTACAATTTTATACTTCCTGTCATTATGAGCAACTGAAATGCAGGACTTACAGAAGCAAATGAAATTATTTTGGTTGTCTTTTATGTCAAAGCAAAAATAATTCTGAAATTATTTTTTGGTAACTAGATTTTTTTACCCTTACTAGAAATGAAATGGGAAGAATGACCCTGATATAATTTTATTGACAGTTTGTTGGAATTTCTTTGAATGTCCCTACTGGAAGAACCTCACAGGAATTTACCCTGTGTTAGGAAATCTGAAGACAGCAAGAGCTGTACATATACAATAATGATGTGGGGACGGGACAGCTTTTCACTGAAAAAGCAAATGCTTCCCCAAAATAAAAGTTGCTGAAAACAAACAAACAAACAAAAATATGCCAACCCCCTCAAAAAACCCACCAAACCTCTCAAGGAATGATGATATAGTAAGTCTTATTTCAGCTACCAGAATTTGGGGAGCTGGGGGGAAGGAAAGGAAGGGAATTGATGATCACTTTTAATATATTTCGGTGTCATTAATATGATAATTTTGTCATCTTAATGACAATTCCCCCAGACATATCATAATATGTTTCTGAAAGAGAAGAGGCATATTTCACTATGGGTTATTGAATTGCCAAATTTTATCTCACATTATTAAAACAAAAAATCATAATAAAATTTGACAACCTCATTGAAGAAGTGATTTTCTGTTTAATTATTGCAAATTAATTCATGATATATTAAGAGTTTGTTTGTCATATATTTTTAGTAAAAGCCATTACTCTGATATGACACACAGTAACTTAAAAGGAATGCGATTGCACTATCTTGATCTGATAACTCTACTAGGTATTTCGTAATTTCTTAAAAATACCTGTTTGATCTAATATAGTCTGATTTTTTTTTTATTATTTTTGAGGACAAGTGGTAACTTTTGTTCTTGTTTTGCAAAGCAATGACTTGTTACCCTTTTAAGGGAGGAAAAGTTTCAGGAAAAACAAAACTATAGAATATTTTAAAACCAGAATGATGCTACAAGAATCAAGACATACAATGTTATGTTTTTCCCCAGAAAACACCATAAAGTGCCTTTTAAAACTGAAAATCTGAAGAAAGATACGGAGGAAATTGTTGACATGTTGAGTATAGTATCTCTTTCATTCTATTTTATTTTAATTTTTAATAGTGCTATGACTATTGTGTTTATCTTCAAGATACACAATAAGTTGATCGTAGCTTCAAGCGTTTACAATGTGATTGCTTGCACCTTCAAGCTGCAGCTTCTGCTATGGCTGTCTGGAGTCATATTGATTTAAACTTGTCTATCAGGACACATCAGGACACAATTGCCTCCCCAAAGTGAATTTGCATTCATTAGGTCTTAACTAGAAAGAACACACAAACTAGGTCTCTAGAGTGAAAAAATGGGTGATTCTCTGTCCTCCATTGTTTTTGGTTGACTTGTGAGTATCTATCCATACACGTGAAATAGCCAAATCAGTGTTAGCACAGCAAAAGAAATTGCTGCAGAGATACCGGTGACTTTAGAGGAAAGACTCTAAAGTGTAAGCAAGAAGAAATAACAAGATCATTTTCCTCCAAAGTACAATGTGTAAAAGCCAGTACTTCACAATAAATATTTTAAATACATATCTTTGGCAACTAATACCAAACTGCTGCAGTTCCAAACACTGTATTCATTACTATGTTTTTTACAGTACCTAATCAGTAAAATGTAAAGCAGCTGCTATGCTGTTATGACACCAACCACCCCGAAAGCCTCATCAAAATCCAGCAATCTTTAATGGCTCCTATTTTCACACACTTCTTAGAAGAGGAGTGAAGATGTAAATACCTAAAGCCAGAAAAGTCTAGAGTACCTAATTCAATATTATAGAGGTAATGACACTGACATTAATACAGGCAATGCTTTCTAAAGTCTCTGTTTATGGATATTCTGAGACATTTCCTAACTCCTGAAAAGAGGCAAAATTTTGTAACAATTTTATACAAAGGGCTTGATATTTTACTCATACTATATAGACATTGCATTTCTATTAATGTAGAGAATTTATAAACCAACAATTTCTGACCATCTTAGCTATGCAAAGACATTACACAGCTTTCAAGAGGTTCCATCAGGACTTTAAATCGAAAGCAGAGTGCTATCAAGCCCCAGTGGTGGAGTGATCAAAAAACACAAAATGTTACTTATTTATAATATTACCCAGGAATCAGCAGACACAAATTTTGTAATACAGGACAACTGAGTATGAACCAGAATTCCCTGCTGTGATTCTGGTTCTGGACTACATTTTATTCAAGGTAACATAGTATTTGAAATTAATGTGATATGAAATTATTTTGAACACGTGCTTCAGCTTGCCTTTTTTTTTGTTTTCTCTTTTTTTTGTTGTTTTTGGCAGAGGAGACATATAGACAAATAAATTAGGATGCTGTGAATTACAAAGTATTTCTCAGACCTGTACGTTCATGTTACCTATGTGGAGCTTGTGTGTTAGAAAATGTTTAATTCATACCACATTTACTAGGTATGCTATCAAAAGATTAGTGTCTGCAAACAGATCCCTACTTCTCTGGAGTCATCTTGGTTATTAACTGGTATTGAAGCTTTTTCTATAGTTCTAAGAAGAGATCGGTGACTCCTGAAAGAAATGTATTCCATTTCAAAATGCATGTCCAACAGAAATAAAATACTTCATTCTCTAATGATATACGCCTTTTCACATTAATTACTGAAGTATCATAAATTGCTATGTTAGACTAAACTTTCAGGTAGCTAAGGTTAGGTGAGATCGGCCTCATATCCTTCCCTAGTGCCAGAATACCCAAAGCATTATGGCATGTACTAGCAGCCCCTCAGTTAATTAGAAGTCATTCTGTTCTACAGAATCAGCAAACGTCCGTATTAAACCATAATGCATGCTCAGTCAGGAAGTGTTAATGGAGTTACATTCCACACTCAAACAGCTTCTTTCATGAAGCATTGAATGTTCTGGATTTACCTTTATGATGCAGAAAGAAGGAAGGGTAGAGAAAATCTGGACCTGGAAGAAGAATAAGGGAAAAAAAGAAAAACAACAACAAACAGACCCTTGCATGCTATAAACTTAGATTCTGGAGACACTCTTAAGGAATTATATCTTGCATATGATTGGCTACTGTGGCTGCATTTGCACTACTTGTTTATATTTATGCTTTGTTCAAGATGACTTACAGCTTTTCTTCAACCACTGTGTATAAATTTTCAACACTAAATACCGGTGGATATCTCTCTGCATTCCTCAAAGTAGAATTTTTCCAGCTAACATCTTGGGAACAGAATGGTTGAATCAGGAAAAAAGAGAGAGATGATATTCTACAATTGATTTCATAGGGAAGCATGAATAAACCTAACTCGTTCAATAACTATAGCAGTTCTTCTATTCAAACTGTGATTTCTTGAATACCTCAACTTTACTAAATCAACCTGCTCCTGCCAAAAAACCCCATGTGCTTCCTTTCGTTCTTTTTCCTCTGCCTATCCCTGCTGCTGCTTCTAGTAGTACGGTCACACTGTCATGTGAGCCCTGGCATTCATAGCATCTTCCAGATCACCAGCTCAAAGCAGAAAACTATCTGTAGTTTGCTTCATTATGTTTCATTTTCTGCCAGGTTAATTAGTCACATGAGTTCATGACTGATGCAAAAAAAATAGATGGGGTTGGCACAAGGTTTTCAGTGAAAACATGCATCTGGGAGTGATAGTGACTAGGGCTTCCCTCTTTCAGTGGAGCTGAACACTTAGGTTACCTCATCAGGTTGCCTGGAAATACAAACTGTGAGTTGTGGTTTCATGATCAGTTTAGTGCAATCTAAGAACATGCTGCTCTATGTTCATACCACCTCCCTTGTGTCAGCATTGTGGCTACGCAATTTAAAACTATGCCAGCAAATAGTAAATTACTAGTTTTCTGTATTAGGGTTTGTATAGTTCTCCAGAGGTTATAAAACATGTGTAAGATAATGTAGAATTTATGATTTGTAAATATGGATTACTGTATTCACAAAGCTCCTAAAACTGGGGCAGAAGCACTGGAAGCATACTTTCAAGACCTGAACAGTGTTTTCAGGAAAATGTAGGAGTGTCATGGCAGCATAAAATATCCCCATATACTGTAAACATTCAGTGATCCACACTACTAGTACACTAAACAGCTTCCCCAGTTACAGTTCTGGTTTAGCAGTGCATGGGATCAAAGATTGCATTTGAAGAATGTGAAACTTCTTAACTCTAGTGGCATACATAGCTGAGACTTTAACATTTTCTGAAAAAAATGTTAAGTTGCTATTCCTCCCAACACACATTTATTCTCAACAGTTTTATCTTCCTTAAGAATTTCTTAAAAGCCATCATTAAAGTGAAGTGTAATAGTAATAATTCACCCTCTACTTACATACATATTTTTTTTGCCTAATTTCTTCAGCATAAGATCGACTAATAAAACCAAACTTCTGTGTGCAGGTAACAAATTCAGAAGCTTATGCTGCATGAAGAACATGTATAACAATGTAAGATGTACAACAGTGATTGACTTGAAGACATGGCTGAATTTACCTTATCTATGTATGTGCCAGCTTGTCTGAGACTTTATTGCTGCACTGAAACACAAATATAACATCAATTTAATCATAATACCATGCTGGGATTTGTCTGACCTGACTACTGTTAGACAGCAAGTCTAAGGCATCATCTTGGTTCCCTCCCATTTTTACAGATGCCAAAGACGAGCGGGATGAATCATCTTCGGTGGTGTCCAAGTGCCTCTGCTTACTAAAAAAAGGTTACGCTAGCTTTGAGATCATGCCTTATTTATCCAGCAAAAGCAGAGTAAGATTAATCCTTTGTTTCTGGTGAACTCTCTTCATGTGAACAGCATACCTATTAGCACTAGTTTTAAATATACCAGGTTAGGCTTGTGGTGTGCTGGGAAATACTGATTCTTACTGCTTCTGGACAGGAGACGGCAACTGTTCCTATTTACTTAGACTAGCAGACCTGTCTTACACGTCAGCTAAAATCTTCACTTTTCTGGTATAGGAAGTGGAGGGAGTGTTTCTGAAGTAATCCAGGAGTGCTCTGATTCAGGGTTATCTTGCACTTATCTCTTATTAACAACATTTCTCCAGCTTTTGCTATGCTGGACAGTATACAACGTAGGACATGCAAAGTTTCTGCTTGTACTTCACCTGATACATCAACAAAACACCAAAACACTAGAGAACAAAAAGCTTTGTACTTGGTGGTATTTAATATGTCACAATTATCTATTGATTGTGTCAAAATGTCACTTTCGGCTGATAGCTCAGTAATACATGAAAAGTTCTCAAAGGTTAACACTTAAGACTGCAGTTACCTCTGGCTGTTTCAGAAAGAGAGGGATTTGTTCTGAAAACCTGAAAAATGAGATATATTTTGTTTTGCAAATACATGCAACTTTTAGATCAGTGGGGCATTGTATTAGCTGCATAATTAGTTTTATGGAATGCTGCCTCTGCAGTTTATGAGCAGTAGCTTATAAAAGGTGGGTAATAATGAGTGGTTTCCATTACATATATTTAAAAATAAATGTCAACACTTTTAAAAGAAAAGAAAACATTGCTCAACTCATACATGTAGTATTAAGGTTGAGTATAATTGCTTCATACTGAAACACCTGTGGGGTGATTCTTTTTTCCAAACAGAAGTGGAACATGTAGAAAAGATCATAGATAATCGCTGCCTAGTTAAACCAGCGATGATATGAACTATCAACCCCTTCTCTGCATTCAAGCAATTCCTTCTGGACCTACTCCACAAACACAAAGGAGTAGAAAATACCCAGTATTATGCATTAACACCTGGAATAATATAAAGGCCCACTGACTCCACAGCGCTTTGTTAAGGCCCATACTGTAAATATGCTATCAGGATTTCTGCTCTAGCTGTGAGTTTTCTAACTCGCTGCTATCAGAGCTGAATCCTAAGAAGCACATTGTCATGAATAGCCAAAACACCTTATCATACTCATCAGTCAGAGGGGACTCTCCATTGTAGTGTGTGACTATAACACTGTCGCCCTCTGGGTAATCACAACTTCTTTTTAGATGCTTGTGTCACAAATCACTCAGGAATGGCAGATCTTTTGTGAGCAGAGATATACGTACCCACACACAGAGCAGCACTCCCCTGAACTCTATCTGCAGCCACAGGGGACTGGG
This sequence comes from Falco biarmicus, assembly GCF_023638135.1. Taxonomy (NCBI): domain Eukaryota; kingdom Metazoa; phylum Chordata; class Aves; order Falconiformes; family Falconidae; genus Falco; species Falco biarmicus. The sequence continues at coordinate 3,193,316 of NC_079293.1, read as the reverse complement.
AGGACTGATTGGCTATGGATGTCTTTACTCAGTAAAACTCATCTAAATTACAAAGACTGAAAGAAAAAGGCCCTGCGTGACCTACCACATGCCAAAGTGGAGCTTTTTTCTCCATATTGCAAAATGTAAATGTAAATGACATGTTTAAAGAATCAAGAAACAGATTCACAAGAAACAAATTTTTTTTTTTCCTCTCTGCTTATGCAGATACAGCTTTTTTACATTCCCCTTACTTTTAAGGAATCCCCAGGACTCTATTCAACATGCAAAACACAATGATTAATGAAACACACCTCTGAATGGTATTTTTTAATTACTGGATGTGCTTAACAGGCAGATTAAAATGTCTACCTATAAACAGTGTGTTTATAATGAAATCTTTGTTTAGTTCACTTTGCTACACACTACAATAAAAGTACAGAATTAACGACAAATTGTCCTATTTCTTTTTGTAAATTATATAACCATTGCAGAATATGATTGGAAAAATAGAAATAATATAGAGTAGTTTTGGAATGTATTTTTGAGTCATTTAATCCTACATACCCTCTTTCCTACCCAGAAATTAACATTTACAATTGTTCTTTTACCTGAGAATACCAAAAGAAGTCCTTTTATATATATAAAAATAAGTATTGATGTCTGCCTTCTCAAAAGAAGTTGGGGAGGGGGGAAGGGAAAATAAAAATTAAGAAAATCCTTTGAACACCTGTGAGTTGTTTAGTTTAATTGAACTAGAATCTGAAGGTTCTATATGAATGAAGTAAAATTTCACTGGCTGACTTATTGCCTGTAAATTTAATTTCATTATCTTTTTCTTTTTCCATTATAACTATGAAGAACTGTGAAATAGCAGGGTTATGGATCTCAAATGCAAAAATCTAACTTCTGGTGTATATGTATTGCCACATTTGCTGGACAAAAGACATCAAGAGAAACATATTCCTTGTGTTAGAGAGCACTTTTGAAATTTCTGAAGAAAAAGTCATGAAGATGTCTTCATGTTTTCTTTCTTCTTTGTAGAACTATCTGTTCACAATTTTTTTTTCTGCAGCAAGGAGTTCAAAAATCGGTGTTTATTTATTTTATAACTTGATTCAGTTTGGAAAATATAATAATTTTAGCTTTCTATCATATTAATTACTGTTATTTAAAGTTCATAACACTGTCTTCTGGTGTCTTTTCCACATCTTTAAAAAATTAAGAATCTTGAGAAATTTCCAAGCAGAGGACTATGTTAAATTGAAATTACAACTGAAAATGTATTATGTTGGTAAGAGGGAATAAAACCAACAAACCTTGTTGTAATTATCAACAATGTAATGACTGTAGATCCAGTAATAGTTATATAGTTTCAAAAGTTTTTCCTTTTTTCTTGTAAACTTTGCTAGTGGCAGAGACTTCCCTACAAATCTATAAAGACCTTTTTCATGGTTATTTGACCTAACAGTTAAACATATGCATGCTCTCAGTTAATCTAACTTCACCTTTGTTACCAGAATTTATTGAGCTCAGAATTGCAGCTGTTATATTTGTGTGTGAGACTGAAAATTCTCCTATTATCTTTTCCTAATGCAAGTATTCAAACTGTGATACAATCAGCTTTCTGGTAAACAAGGTTGAATTCTTGAGCCTCTCAATAAAATAGATGTTTGCATTAGACCAGTGTGCTAAACATTTTTTTCTGAATGCTTTCCTGTCTGATGTAATCCTTCAGTTATGGACTAAACAATTTAAGACAGTACATGGTTGTTACTAGTGTGCTGTCAGAGGTAACAACTTCCCTGCACCTTCTTGATACTTCTCTGTTTGCAGGTCTATAAATTACATAGTTCTATAGCTTCTATGTTGTATTGCACATCTGTATCCAATGGATAATCCACGACAAACATCAAATCCTCTTCAAACTCCCTTCCAGTGCCCAAGTAGACTTCCGCACATGGGTCATGTTTTCTGTATTCTATGTTCCTCAAATTGTGTCTGTACATACGTACTGTGCATTTAAGCCCCACTTTACCAAGTGGTCCAGACTACATTGTATCAGTAGGTGATCCTTTATACTGCTTATCATTCTTCTGAAAACTCCATCATATTCTTCCTTCCTGATAATTGATAAATCTGTCAAGCAATGTCAGGTCAGAAATAAGGTCTTGAAGGATTTCACTGGAATGTGGTTCTTGATGATGATTTCATATTTTGCCATTAGTTTTGGAAGCCTGTCAGTTTTGAAGATCTTAGTCCATTTCATGTGCCATGAATTTTGTATCACTCTTCTTCCATGGGCCTTGTCATGTTAGTTATTCATGTGGAAATATTGCAATTTTTATGGCAACTCCCTAGAGCTTAATAAAATTTGAGTTCTACATTTTCCAAGTTTTCAGCTTCCTTTTACAACTTTTGCCTTATACTAACGTTTGGGTTTTTTTTCTATTCTAGAATTACAGATATGAGAGAGAAACAAAATTCTGTCTCATGAAGGGGTGGTGATTTTAAGTGCATCAATTACTAATGATATTAAGTTGTATTTTAAAGGTTAGAGGGGTAGATGAAAGTGAATACTGTAATGTGCCCTATCAAAACAGTATTTTGCTGACAGTTTTTATTGAATTGTCACCTCTCCATTTCTAAAAGGTGACTACTTTTTTGTCTCCTCCCTTCAAAGCTTTGCAATCAAACATACATAGCCTATGGGTGGAAGGAAGATACTCATTTTGCATGTTCTAGATTTTCCCAAGGCTCAGTCCAAGACCTCCAGGAAGGTGGCAGTAACCTGTTTGCAATGAGTATTCCTGATGCAGAAGTGCTGGGATGCTTCTTTGACTCATGCCAAAACCCAGTTATTTTTTTACCTTACATAATTACTTAGTCTGGTTATTCTGGGACACCACTGCTCAGACAGCAGAGAGTTGTCTGTGTGCTCCCTTGCGTCAAGAGGACTCAGAGTAACATTGTTTGGATTGAGAAAGCCTGATATTTTCCTCCCTTAGTTTCATGTCTATATTTCTTATCTTCTCTCCAGTTGTATCCTATTAGCTAGTTCTCATCTTTTTACAGATATGTAAGCATAAGACTATAACCGCGGAGGTCAACAAACATAGTGCCATTCAACTTACCGCATAAATATGTGCTGAAGTCTTGCTGTCATTACTGGGACTCAAGCATACTCTTATGCTAAGTGGGTGCTTAAAGGTTTGCAGAATTAAGGCTTTAGTTAGGAACATGTAGTTCTTCCTCTGCCAACTCTCCTTACTCCACCAAACTGCTTAGTTGTTTGACAGACAGTGATAATTCAGGACTGAAAATCATGCAACAGAAAAAAATTCAATGCAGTAAAATTATTTCATGAAATATAATAAAAACTTGAGGTGATAAGAAGAAAATATATCTCCAAGGGTTTGGAGATTCATAAAAGCTTTAGATCCCCATCTTAGTACTTAGCTATTTATATCGACTGCACTGAATCTTTGAACTTTCAAAAGTTTATTTTTCTGGTATTAATATTACCAGAGAAAAATAGAGGCAAAAAATTTATTTACTGAGCCAGTTCTTTTAGAAAACTATTAATGGCGCATAGAATATTTTAGCTCTAGGTCATCAGGTTTTATCTAATCCAGTTTTTATGGGTTCATAGATTTCCAGGCCAGAAGAACCATTGTATTTCCTTAGCCTAACCTCCTGCATTACACAAATCACTGAATTTCAAGTAGTGTTTTCCAAATCAAGCACTTATTAGCTACTAGAATTAAAGAATAGTGTAGAGACAGCCTTGTTGGTGTGCTATGACTACTGAGGTGTTTATATGAAATCACTGGGCTTTAGAATAATACTGAAAAATCCAGAATTTGTGCACAAATTCCTTTCTTCTCTCCATCATCTGCCACCATTGTTAATCAGAATGGGTAGTATTAGCCACAGTGCCAGGGGCACATGGGAAACAAACTGTGGTTTATTGAATATTAAAGGCAATATTTCTGTTCTAAATTGAATTACAGTGTAACTAGTTGCCTATGTTGGATTTCATTCCTGTGTTCACTGGCTTTATCATTTACATGGATCAGAAGAAGGCTGTCAGTCTTCAACACTACATTGTTCAGAATATTTCATTTGGAATACTTTTCATTTAGGAAATAAAATACATTTCATTTAGAATAAAAGCTTTCAGGGAAAGACCCAGATGTGACTCCCAGGCCGCTTTCAGAGCCAGTGGTCCCAGCATACACCTCAGTGAGATATATGAGCTTAAGGGAGGGATTCATCTTTAGCTATATCAAAAACCACTTGCTTATTTTTCCAAAATGAATTTGTAGAGTTTCATTCTTCTGAAAAGGAAAAAAAAAAATCAGATTTTTACCCCACTTCAATGGCATTTCTTCACAGAAATTAGAATTAGTTCTGCAGCCAGTTTTCTAGTAAACTTAGATGAAATTGGATTATTCTGCATAGCTTCATTTTCTTAGACAAAAGCTAGTTTTAATTGAATTTTACAGTATGCACTTCTTTGTGGAAGAGCCAAGATTAAGCAATATGTCAATTCAGGGCAAAAAAAGAATAATATCAAACACAAAAGAAATTATTACTTGTTCTTTGTTCCCCATCAAGTGGATAAAAAAGAATAATGTTTCAAATGTGGGTGAAACTAAATATTTCTTCTTTGATACATAAGATCTATTTGTTTTCTGATATTGCCAGTATAGGTTATACACTTATATACTGTTTGCATATTTATTTTAATTTAAAAACCAATTTCACATACAATTTAGCATTGAGATATAATTACATTTTGTTCTTACATCTACAAAGTTCATGTCCACATACCAGCTGGTTTTTACTGGCATAGAGCAGTATAGGAAATTTTTACTGCTAGTCTGTAAGGCTGCATTAAATATCTTCCTGCTCTCTATGTAACCACTGAAAAGGTGATAAAAGTCATTATTTTTCTTTTCTGCTGTTAATTTGAAAAGCATTGAATTTGAGTTGTCTAATTCAAAAGTGGCTCAGGAGAAGCCTGGAATCTATGAAGAGATGAAGAGGGAGTGCAATGGTTAAGCCATAGGCAACACCTTCTTTGAATCAAGAGAATATCAATACTGCCAACCTATTTTTAAATATGAATATGTAAATTTTTTAAACAATGAAGTAACTTTAAAAATACATATTACGGTCTCATGTGGGTGAAAGCCTTATCTTCTTTGTTTCAGGAGCTAGCAATGTCCTACAGTCCTTATCAATTGAAGATTTCTTTCCCAAAACAATTTGTTCAGTTCCACTGCAGGAGCTAGAGGAGGAGTAACTCATTTGAACTCTGTTCTTCCTGGTATTTCTGAAGGGTCAAAGGAAGAACAAGTTTCAAATATATTGTGACCAACAGTTTGCCCGAACACCTAAACATGATTATAGCACCAAATCTATCTGTATTCTATGTATTGGTTTATGTATTACACATTATTTATTAATTTATATTTAGGTATTATGCCAGCCCTACTTACAGAATTGAGAAGGCTTGTTCCTTGACTATTTTAATTTTGCATTTTTTTACTTCTTCTATCTAAACTGTAATTTAATCTCACCTTTTGAACATATTAACTCAAAGCACCCCTTGATGATATAAATGGAGATGAATATAGTGTCATAGAGGAATAACATGTAAAAAGGTGTTGTAGGGATAGTTTAATGTCTAAAACTCAAACTGCTTTGATTCAGGAGCCTAAGTGGACACTTTTTAAAACCTCACATGACACCCAGATATATAACCCCCAATTTAGTGGAGTTAGATATCTACTACAAGTTATGTCTTCAACATTTGCCGGTTTATGTGGATTCAAGGGATTGAAATTGCTTTAAAATTAAGGACTTGTGTTTGAATACAGTCTAACAAAAAATATGTAGAGATAATGTATTAGTTTATTCAGCTAGAAAGTGCACAAATGCACCAAAAAAACCAAGTACTTGTTTGCATGTGAAAAAAATGCATCACATGCTTTAAACATGTCCAGTATAAGGAAAAATAAAACATTGTCTTTGTAAGTTTTTTGTACTTTGTATAAAGAGAGAAAAAATTATCTACATGCTTTTTCTCTCCCTGTCAGCTTTATGGCATCCTGCTTCTTGTTTTCCATACAGCTAATACCACAATTGTTTGGACAAGTATTTTGCAATGTAACATTATAAATGTTTATAACTGTTTAAAAAAAAAAATTCTATAAATTTGAGCCCTACGGGGTATCAGGTCTGCAAAGAAACATAATAATTTTTAAGTCAACAGTATCCAAACAGGAGTTCAGTTGTCAAGTTATTCTTGATTATGGTGTTTTAAGAAAGGGCAATAAACCCCTGGAGGCTCTTGAAACACATGTGAAGTGATAGGTTTTCCTGATTTTGTATAGTTTTTCCAATGTGGTCTGTGGTTCTTTTAATAATAAGGAAGCAAAGTTTATATAGATCAGTTGCTTTTAATGCCAATGTATTTTCTGCTTTTCAGAAAAAGACACTAAAGCTGCCTGAAAAAATTGAAAGTATTATTCATTAAAAAATTCAAAATGTCACAATTTTTTTCATTTTGTGAATTCTATACTTAAATGATTTTTTTTTTTTTTTAAACATTTCCAGGATTTACTTTACTAGGATTGAGTATGAAAACTTCCATTTTCAAAGATGGTTCTAATATTAATCAGTATATATCAGAAACATTCTTTTGTATTTCTGGCAGCTTTTTCTCATGGAAAGATAATGCTGAAAAAACCCACATTTTTTTAAAAATGAAATCTCTAATTTGCGATAAAAAGTCATTTAAGAACAACCAGATTTTTTGAATTAAAATTTCCAGTTGTACTCCCTGCTGATTGGGAGTTATTTTCACTTTAGTAGAACACGAAAATTCATTGGTAGAGTAACGCTAACTGTAAGTTCGTCAAGGACTTGAGCTTTATCTTCGTTTTTGCCTATACAGCTCCAATTTGGTCACACTGTTCCTGTATTAGTAATCTCCATGTAAAACTGTGGTTTCAGATCCTGCTTCTAACATAGTACCATGAATAATTTATATCACAGAGCAGTATGACTCAGTTATCACTTCTCATCATGCTTCTCCTTTGTGTCCTGCTTTCAGCTGGCATAGAGTTAATTTTCTTCTTAGTAGCTGGTGCAGTGCTGTGGTTTGGATCTGATATGAGACCAATGTTGACAGCACACTGGTGGTTTCGGTTGTTGCTGGGTGATGTTCATACTAAGCCAAGGACTTTTCAGTTTCTCAGGCCCTGCCAGCGGGAGGGCTGGAGGGGCACGGGAAACAGGGAGGGGACACAGCCAGGACAGCTGACCAAACTAGCCAAAGGGCTATCCCATACCATATAGCATCATGCTGAGTATATAAACTGGAGGAAGAAGAAGAAGGAGAGACATTCAGCATTATGACGTTTGTCTTCCCAAGTAACCATTATGAGTGATGGAGCCCTGCGTTGCCGGAGGTGGCTGCCTGCCGATGGAAAATAGTGAATGGATTCCTTGCTTTGCTTTGCTTTGCTTTGCTTTGCTTCGTGTGTGGCTTTTGCTGTACCTATTAAACTGCCTTTATCTCAACCAATGAGATTTCTAACTTTTACCCTTCTGATCTTCTCCCCCACCCCACTGTAGTGGGAGTCAGCAAGCACCTGTGAGGTGCTTGGTTGCCGGTCGGGGTTAAAGCATGACATTGTGTTAGGAAGGAATCAACATTCAATATACTCAGTGCCTTGCACAGACCACCTGCTCCAACAAGATTGTAACGAGGATACCCACTCTGCCTAATTGTTTGAGCACAGGTATAAAGTTCCATTTCTCTATTATAGCAAGCAGTTCTAGTCTGTCCTAACACTTTGCACACATTTGCAACAAGGAAGCACGCTCTGTACAGGCAGAGTTTGTATATATCACTTCTATCAATTTTTGCACAGTGTTATACAGATTTTTGTCATTCCAGTTGTTATAGATATAAAGCTGTATAAAAACAAGGCTAGTGTCCTAAACAGGGATTTCAAACAGCTTGGAACATTTTTGAAAATTTTGATAAGGTGGAATGTTTTAATGCACTGCTAAAAAGTACTACATGGTATCTATCACAAGCTAGCAGTGCACTTCAAGTATTATTTTTAACAGGAATTGAAACTTAAGATTTGTTGGATTAGGTTGCAAGTTTTTCTCCTTGCAGAGGGCCAACTGCTGACCACATTAATTTTTATTTACGTAATCTGCAAAACTGACTGCTTTTCTTCCTACTCCACAAAGGAGGCAGAGAAAGTGAAGAGTCCATTCTGAGATACTTTTATTTCATATTCATATATGAAATTCTTCTGAAGTCAAAAAACTTGCACGTGTGTAACCAAGAGCTCAATGTGATCCCTGCCCTCTGCCTGTAATGGGTGCAGAGAGACCTACATGAGTAAATGTTATGCTTGACTTCTTTTAAAAGTGAATATAAAAGGTAGCAGTAAATTAAAGCCCACAGGGAACTTTCCACATTGTACTATGCGGATGTTTCATTGTGCATTACTCATGAAAATTGAACTTGATATGAGCTATAATTATACAAAGGTAAGTGAAAGTGTGATTCTCACTTTGAGTACTCTTCCCCTTTGTCCTTAATCTGTAGTTTTAGTCACCTTTAATAGCTAGGGAGATTTTTTGTGCCAAAGGTTTTCACATATGGTAGAAACTAATTAATTAGTTAATAATATATGAATCTTGCCCTATATTATAAGTGCAATCACCCAGATGAAAAACCAGAAATACTGAGGATGCTAAAGGTTTAATGAAGACTTTCATCCTGGTAATGTTCAGTGACTCTGATATTTTCATATATTTAATCAGATTCATATCACAGTTTATAAACTACCTGATGGTCTAGAATTCAGCAGCTTCCCGCTCATCTATGTACAACTAAGTCATTGTTTTAGAAAGCCACATGAAAATAACAGCCAAACGTTTATCTTTATATCAACTTAAAAGTTTTTTCAGTTCTAGTTCAGATTTCATAATTTTTATCCCTCAAACTAGGAGGAATGAGTCTGGACATTATACTTTTCAGCTGCATACAATATTTTGGTGGTACTTGAAGACTCTCTCTAACTTGGGAACTAAGCAGACAGTTTCAATGATGACAACATAGTATTTCCAAATGTCTACTGGAATTGTAAACTACAATACTAAGTAGTAGAGTCACAGACAACTTCATATTTTTACTCAGTTTCAGTTAGAGCTTCATAATCTTGTGTGATCAAGTTGGAGCATATGCAGGATATGATGTGGCATGGGACCACTGTTTTTCATTGCTGACTCCTATGTGCAGAACATAGGAGAAGGTTGCTAGGATTTTCATACAGACTTCTTGTTGGTTTGTTTTTAAATGTAAATAAGTTTATACCTGTTATGTCTGTGAGGAAAGCCTGAAAGTATAGCTGAAAGTATAAGCAACAATGCTCCCTCCTAGCTTACTGAGAACGTGAAACAATAACTCAGGGGGGGCACATATGTTCACTTCAAAAACCCCACAGCATTTCAGACAGCAGTCTGCACTGTGGTGCTGTGATAATCAGACCAGGTTCGAAGGCAGACACTTTGCATGCCGTAAGCTCTCTAATCAAAGCAGTACTGAAATTTGGTTAGGCCAAGATACTCCATTGACATCTGAGATAAATTAACATGCACTGAACTCCATGTGCTTTTATCTTAACTGTTTCTGGAAGTCCAGTTAGTGTATTTAAGCATGTCTTCTTTACAGTCTTCACTGTGAGGGTGCTGAGGCACTGGCACAGGCTGCCCAGAGCAGCTGTGGATGCTCCATCACTGGAATGTTCAAGGCCAGGCTGGATGGGGTTTGAGCAACCTGGTCTAGTGGAAGGTGTCCCTGCCGGTGGCAGGGGGTTGGAACTAGATGATCTTCAAGGTCACTTCCAACCCAAAGCATGCTATGATTCTATGATATTCATCAGCAACACAGCATATTTGGATAACAATGCTAATCATGGTAATTATTTTAAATATTTCCACTGTGCTTCAGTGTATTTAAAGTAGAAAAAAAAGAGTCAATATTAAGAAATACCACTCATTTAACTCTGAAAAACCTCTTGCTTTGGATTCTTTCATATTATTATGTATTATTTTTTATTGTAAAAATATCAGCAAGCTGCATAGATTCGAAATACACTTTATTTACATACAGATTAAAAAATAATAACATTTCTTCAGCATTCACAGTGTCTCAACACAATTCTAGGCATTCATCCTTAAAGAAAGCATCTAAACTACTGAACTCCACCCTCATTTTTTCATACTGGCAATGGAAAAAGGTAAGAAACCACATAAATCCATAGAAGGCAATGCAGTTCTACCTAACGTGAGTACCTCTTCTCTCTGTAAGTACTGGGAAATCAAGTGGCACCAGAAGAAAAGCTAGTTATCTACCCTGGACAACTGACAGACGAATAGAAGTCACTAGACACCTCCACCCACTAGCTGAAAGAATGTTTGCATAATAAAAGAGATGTTGATGATATTTAAAGGCTCACAAAATTTTCAAGCTAGAACAGGACTGTATACAAGCAATGGAGGAATACAAGGCTGTCTGGGGCTTAGTCTCCAGTTAAATGTAATTTAGACTCAGTGGAATTCTTTATGCACACCCAGAAGTCTCTAGCTAACTGTTTTCTGGTGTGTGACACAGCAGTCTTGCACACAACATAAGACATAAATTAAGGCAGGGTTCAATTGTGACAATCTGCAGCTGGGCAGAAATAGTCCATACCATGTTCTATAGCTATGTCATGGCACAAAACCTCTCTCCTGTTTCATGAATTCATCAGGTTCTCCAATAAATAGTGAGTGGAGACAAAGAAGGAGGCTTTCATATTATAGTGAATAAATTATATATAGCACTCACTGTGAAACAATAACAAGCAAGAATAAGCTGCATGAATCTTATTTAATATGAGACCTGAAAGGGCTTTGTATTAGGAAGATGAAACACACAAGTACATTAGATTAAAACTGAGGAAGTTAAGGCAGCAGAAACTGTATACAAATCTTAGCTATGAAAAAGCAATAATCACATGGATGTGAATGAGAAAATGAGACAGAGGATTGTAACCGGTTTTCAGTGACTTGATGTCAGTTTCACTTCAGAGTTTGGTGAGTAAAGAAACTTTTGTAATGAAACAGTTCACTTGTGCATCAGTGTTCTGGGGTATGCTGCAGGTAGCCTGGGTACTCATAATCTCGGTAGAATTCCTTATTTGAGTTTAATCCAAACTATCTATCCTTCTATCCATCATCTGGATGTTGATGGTTAAATTTCTATATGACAGTTTCCAAAAAAGCTTACATAACTGACCAAATGCAATTTTACACTTAGAAACTGCCATACTCAACAGGTGACTCCCAGTGCTTCCACTTCTTTTTGTCAAAATGATGTACTGGGCAAATGTTGCACGCTTCCCTATACAGAGATCAGCTTCTGCTCCACTTTATCCAGAAATTCATAGGAATCTTCAGTTCCATTAAATCAATAAAAGCACAGGAATGTTAACAAATTAAATAGGCCTAGACTTGCAAAGATTTTGAGGTGCCTTTTATATATAGTCTGTGCATTTCTGCACTGTATGTGAAGAACTGATGCTTGTATGACCTGACACGAGATGCTTTGTTCTGCTTATCATTCTATTCTTTTACCTAATATTGAAGACTGAAAAATTGACCTTGTGATCCTCTAGAACTTGTAGAGATAACTTGGTCTTCAAAAGAAGGAATGTTCCTCAGGGGAACAAGAATTGCAAACTGATAAAGGAAAAGCAACAGCTGAAGTAATTTGTGTTTATTCAGCGTTTGGCATTCGTGACATTTTCATGGAAGAATTAGATTCAGCTTAACACTAGATTCTTTCTTCAAATAAAGGCATCTGCAACCACAGCCACAGCTCCAAAAGTCTGCTGCCATGTAGAAAAGCCCAAGGTTGGAAAAGCTTAGTTCTGGACTTTTGGTTTAGCTCAATGAATCAAGCAATATTTTATCAGATTTAATACAGCCTAAAAAAATCTGTGTTCCTATTTCCTGTAACTTTCATAAAAAGAACAAAGAAGCACAATCCATTTCAATATATTTAAGGAAATTTACAATATATGTATTTTTGAAAATATGCTTAATGAAGTTATGGCACTTAGTGCTCTGGGTTGTTGGGAAGGTAAAAATATATCCATAGTCGGGCAGGTTCATAACATTCTCTAGTAGCCTCCAGATGTGATAATCCAGATGCGTTTCTTATCCAAGCAAGCCCTTAAGCTACATGCTATTAGAGGTCAGGAGATACAGTAGAGAAATGATTATTTGATACATAATGACATGATTTTTTTTTTTTTCACAAAAGACCTGGTATGTGTAAATTTTGGAAAAAAAGATACTGGGATAGGTAAGTCTTTTGTCTAATCTAGTACAAAAGATCTCATACACACACTTCTATATATATACACACATACACATCTAAATATAAATAATTAATTAAATTAGCTTTTGAAATGTAACTATTAATACCAGTTTTCAGAAGAATTCTACTTGAGGAAGAATTTCCTTAACATCAGAATTTAAAAAACATATCATACAGAAAGACAATACAAACACTCAACAACCTGTTTCAGCTATATCAAAACTAAACCACAACAAAGGGCCCATCATACAGTGAAAAACAAAAGAAAAAATAATCAAACATCATGGAATTATGTGAATTCTGTAAAACTGACATGGAAAAACAGAGAGATGAAATGCTGAATTAAAAAAAAAAAAAAAAAGGGTAAAAAAAAATGTTCTGGAAAATCCAAACAGCTTTCAAAATCAAAGTTAATATCCTTACAGATAATGATTGCTGAGGTATAATGATGGTCCTCCTGGTACTAAGGAGAAGCCAGGATTCTGATTACAAATGCTGGACTGAACTTTTCTACAGAGTAAAATGCAACATTGGGACTAGTACTAATAACTCGTTTGCTATCCAGAGGACTTCTGAAAAGCATAGTAGAAACAAAAAAGTATTTCGGTGGAGGAAAATATTGTCTTGTTCAGGATTAGTCTAGTAAAAAGACTGAAGAAAATAGATGAATGTGGAAATTTTTAATATAAAAGGATTCAAAACAGTACAAAACAAATAAACAAATAAAAGCTTTATTTCTCCAGACATTCAAGTTAATCCCACCCTGATCTAGGAGGCATACAGATGATTAACTGCTCAATGGTTACTTTGATTTAGAGATGTAAATTTCAAGGTCCTGAAAATCTTAATTGCAAAGTGTATCAAAGCCTGGTGTGTTGGCACTTCAGTGAACTGAGCCATAAGTTGAACTCAGCTTCCTAGAGTGAATGAAAACCTCAACAGTATTTACTGAATAGGAGCTCTTCCAACATTAGATATGTAGTTTGTAGACAGATGTTTGTTCACTTAGGAGCAGCAGCTGCAGTCTAAGATACTATAACACACCCACCAGGTACTTATTAGTCCCTCTGCTGGAGGTTATTGCTCTTTTGGGCTCAGTCATGGAAGGAGGGCTCAGTGGTCTGGCAAAACCAGGTAAGGTTGTTCAAATTGCCAATTAAAGTATTTTAACTGATGCAGCCTAATTTTTGTTGAAGAAGATTTTAGGTGGCAATTACCTGAGAAGTTTGGTGGTGGAACAGTTGGATAGTAGGTTCTATCTACTGTCAGATAGTACTGTCAGGTCAACAGGAGGACAGTAATGAAAAACTGAGTTTGAAGTCTTAAAAGCCCATGTGGATCCAGGAAACATCCCTTTCACAGGGTTATGCAGTAAACGAAATCTTGACAAATGGCTTAGGCTGCTTGATATAATGACATATAATACCACAGAAAAATCATTAAAGAACAGCAGTTTAATATTATATTCTCTTTCCTCTTAGATTATTACTGTTTCTCAAAATCTTCAGATTTGAATTACAAAAAATGATGTAAAATCTGGCAAACCCAGAGGCGTAGTATTTAAAATACACAGCCCGTACAAAGAAGAGACTATAAGAAATCTGAGCCCAGTCTGCAGTCCTTAATCATGTGGAACATATTCTGAAATCAATAAAATTAGGCAAGATGTATTGCACTGAAGTTACTTGTCATTAATGTCAGGTGATAGTGATAAAGAATCTTACATTAATAGGCCATGTGTCCATGCAAAAATCTGACTTTTTCATACAGTCTCAGTATTTTCACACATAATTAAGTGCACATAGATGTTTGCAAAGAACCAAATTGAAAATCAGAAATTAAACCATCATTTCATTGATGTCAGCTGTAAAATTCCTGTAGCTTCAGCTGCACTGAGATTCTGCCCCTGGATCTGCAGCTTCTCTGAAGCAGTCTGTCATTTTAAAAACCAAACCAAACCTTTCTTTGAAACTCTGAATGTAAGAGAGAGTTCTTTCCCTTGAGAAATTATGAATATAGATTCTACTGACGAAAGCAATTTTGTACCAGGTTAAGTATATAATACGACAAGAAAGGAACTCTTTTAAAGAAAACATTATGCATAAAGGCTGTCATAAAAATGGAGAAATGGAACTGGTTAATTCCAGGAAAGTAAAAAAGCATTGAGTAATTAGACATAAAAATCAAGCCAATACTCAACTGCTTAATACTTAATTTACACACTCTTTCCCACCCAGCTTTCATCTCTTTCTAATCTACGATACTGCAAGATCTTCAAAGCTTCTAAGATACTTCCTAAACTTTTTTTCAGTGAGAAATTGTAGTTTAAGTTATGATTTCATAGAAGCAGAATTACAAGAACAATGGAAACTAAAAGTTTTGGTGGTTATTATTAAAAGTTATTTTTGCCTTCAGTAATATTTTTCTTTGTATTCAAATTATTTTCTCTTTTTTCCCCTGTGTTTTCTAAATAGCAATTTTTTTGCAATAAAATATCATCAGACAGCATTGGTAACAAAAGCTGGAGAGAAAGGGGTGATAAGGAAAGCAATGAAATAATGAAGCAATCAAATTTTTTTCACTTTTTTATTTTTCTTAATTAACTTGCAAATGCAGGAGAAATTTGCTCAACAGCATCAGCTGAGACTGTTGGATGCAGTGAAGAGATGTTCTCTTTCTGCCTAATAATTCTAAGGTGTGAACACACTGTCAAAGCTTAAATCCACACAACCCATTTCAGGACACAGATTTTAATCTCCCTGTTCATTGACAGACCAGGCCACCCACTGCTCTGAATCTGAGTTTCTGCAGAACCTTTGGTTAGCCCACAAGGAAACAGGAGTAAGTGCCAATACTGGTCATACTCTTTTTAAAGGGAAAAAGAGGGAATGACTGAGCACCAGGTTTTGCTGTGTACATGTCTTGTTTTGAGAAAAGATATGAACAGCATCAAACAAGGAGAAGGCACAGGTCTCAGGTACTTTATATCTTAGTAGTCCTTGGGGAAAGTTTTGGTTTAAACCTGTTCTGTACATAAAGAAGTTGATTTTTTATCTTCTCCATGCTGGTGAGTGATCCATTTTCTGGAAATCCATTAAAAAAAAAAATACAAATAAGTAATTCTATAAATTATTTGGTGCCAAAGAAATTAGCAAATCAGTTATTTGCACAGTCCTAATCATAAGCTCTTCAAGTGTTCCAGTTTCTGAACAAAAGCATAGCCCAATACTTTTATTATAGTCTGTCTTTCTTAGGAAATGGATGGTAGATGACAAGATACTAAGGCATCATAACACAGACTCATGAGATTTATTGACTCAGTTCAAAGCTGCTGGAGTTTCCATACATCAGAGCTTTCAAGTAGTAGGCACGCACCCTATATCACATCCATTAAGGATTTTTTTATTATTAAAAATCCAATAAATTATTTATAACTCTGTTACAAACCTCTGATGGTTAGATGAATGCAATTCTAAGCACTATGATTATCTAACACAAAGTTTTACCTATATATCTTGTTTGGAGGTTCTTTCATTTATTTCTTTTCTTTTTTTCTGTCTGGTGAGTTTTGATTTCTGAGCTATCAAAATTTTCATGCTATGTAAAATACAAGATTCCCTGACAACTGTCTCTAATGTCCATCTCTCTACAGCAAAGCCTGAAATTTAAATCTCCCTTAGGGCTATTTGAATATCCTTTTGTGAATTCAGAAATAATTAGATGATCTCTTATAATGAAGCAATTTATATTAATAAAAGAAAAGTCACAACCTATCTAATGAAGGTTGGAGGTGGACTCTCTGATCCCTTGTTACCACATCTTAATGCAGCATCTTTGTGCTTCTGGGAAAGCAATTGGAAAGTATTCTCAGGAGAAGTCTGTACTAGAAAGAACATGAGAAGCTGCTCATACAGGACTACATATGTCGTTTCAAAAGGGTTATCCTATTTTAGAGTACAATCAGCAGTCTTCTTTCAAACAGATACATTTTGCTAGTTCAAGCATAGTTTCTACACTATTTAAACACTGCATCTCCCCACAACACAGAGGATTAGCTACTGATAAAAGTAGGAACAATTTCAATCAATTTCATCTAGTAATGCCTGAACTAATATGGTATCTATATTTACTGATGCCAGCAGAGATGGTTTTTTTAATGTATGGCTTTTCAAAGTAATCACAGGATCAAGAAAAATAACCTTAACATACTGGCAATGTTTTAGTTTCAGCTTTCATTTCTTCTTCAAAGTTATGTATAAAATAATAAAAATATTAATTTATGCTATTTTCCAAGAATCTTATACATTATTATTATTGATTATTGGATACTAATAATTATTAAATGCATAATAGGATAAATTTGAGGAGATAGAAGATTTATTCATTACTTTATATAAATAAGTATTAGGGCAGCAGAGAAAAATCACTTCAGGCGATACCTGTGTATCTTTTTCTCAGAGCTTATGTACACATGGAAGTCACACCAGTTTAACTACATCATCTTCTAAACCCATTTACCTAAGCTGGCATAAAGAAAGACAGCAGATACTTTTCAGTATATAAATTTGGGTTTAGTGCCGGTGTGACATTAGGGCTGCAGGCAAATGACAAGACCTTTCACCTGGCCTGAGGTTAAGAGAACTGAGCAGGACATGGAAAACTACTGGACACAATATAAGATGATTAAAGCAGGAGCTGAACAAGAGGCTGTCAAACTTCACGGAAAACTGGAGGGAAACTCTGGGCACCTTTTGGGGAATACAGTCTTGAAAGGCCAGAAGCACTGGCTAACCATAGCAGCACTGGCATATGTGGCAGAGACTACCTAGGTAACCTTATCAGAAATAATAAGTCTGGGTTCAGGTGTATCTCAGCTGGCATCAGGGGAGAAAAAATAGTTAGGGAAGGTTGTTTATTTGGGCAGAGACTGCACAGAGAAAGAGGAGAACAAGGGTCATGAAAAAAAAGGCCAGGAAACAGGAAAGGGGATAATAGGGTGTGCATGATGCTGCCTGGTGGTACCAGTCAGGCTGCCATGTGCTGTTCACTGCAGCAGAAGTAGGATGAGAAATCGGACCTGTTGTCACATCATCAATGTCAGGTCTGTGTTTGTGGTTAGGAAGACCAGAAGGGAGTGAGGTGGGTGCTCTCCCTGGCCAGTGTTGGAATGCTTGAATGGGGAGACTGAGCACCCTGGTATCAACTCACTCGTTTGTTCCAGGCCTGATGGTATCAGCTCTACTACCACATTATAACAAATTATGTTATTAATGTTGTAATAAAAATGATTTTCGAAGTGATGGATTTCCAGAGGCCTGAGATGTGGAGCCTTAGTAAGTATGTTAGTATGAAGGTTACATGTGTAACATACCAAGACAATACTTAAGAGTTGAGATGCTATTGCAGCATTGATCTGTTCGTTCTTAACTTTTTTTTGTGTCCTGATATAATCAAGGTGATTTTTTGTTGTGAGGCTGGGGTTTTTTGTAGTTTTTTAATGCTGTAGGATGAAACTACTAGCTAAAAAAAGCTCTAGTGTAAAGTTCAGGGATTTTTTTTTGGTAGTCGATGGCCTGCTCATATAGTTACAGATGCTATATATATTAATCCAGGCTTAAGAGTCTTGTTCTAGTTTCAAACTAAGCATTAGGTCAATTAAGTAGACGGTACTGATGGTAATCTCCCAGCTTTCTGTGCAGCTCCAAGCCGCAGTTTTAATGTGGTTCAGAATCTTAATTCAGCTTATAAACATGAACTAGACATGACTGCACTTTAGGGTTCTAGTATAATGCACAAACTGGTCATGACCCAGGAGCATAAACCAATTAGAAACGCCCTGTAGTGTTAAAAGTTTACTCCAGTTCTGGACGTGGTTCATTTAGAAGTCTTGTCCTTAAGGAAAGCACTTAATGAGGAATTAATCACTAAGCATGTGGAGGAAAAGAAGTTATCAGTAGTTAACATGGATTTACCAAGGGGAAATCATGTCTGACCAACCTGGTAGCCTTCTATGATGGAATGACTGTCTGGGCAGATGAGGGAAGAGTGGTGGATGTCATCTACCCTGACCTCAGCAAGGCTTTTGACACTGTCTCCCATAACATCCTCCTACGTAAGCCCAAGAAGTGTGGGTTAGGTGAGTGGGCAGTGAGGTGGACTGAGAACTGGCTGAATGGCAGAGCTCAGAGGGCTGTGATCAATGGTGCAGAGTCTGGCTGGAGGCCCTGGGCCAGCGGTGTGCCCCAGGGTCCGTGCTGGGTCCAGTCCTGTTCAACT
Organism: Falco biarmicus; assembly: GCF_023638135.1. Classification (NCBI taxonomy): domain Eukaryota; kingdom Metazoa; phylum Chordata; class Aves; order Falconiformes; family Falconidae; genus Falco; species Falco biarmicus. The sequence goes on along the minus strand of NC_079293.1, from coordinate 3,174,595 downwards.
TGCTGCTCAGTGACCTGGATGGAGGGACAGAGTGTGCCCTCAGCACATCTGCTGGTGATACAGAGCTGGGAGGAGTGGCTGACACACCAGGAGGCTGCTCTGCCGTTCAGTGACACCTGGCCAGGCTGGAGAGCTGTGCAGGGAGGAACCTGATGAAGTTCAACCAAGGCAAGTGCAAGGTCCTGCACCTGGGGAGGAACAGCCCCATACACCAGTACAGGCTGGGAGCTGACCTGCTGCAAGGCAGCTCTGAGGAGAAGCACCTGGGAGTTCTGGGGGACAGCAAGCTGCCCACGAGCCAGCAGTGTGTCCTGGTGGCCAAGAAGGCAAATGGGATCATCCTGGGGTGCATTAGGAGGAGCGTGGCCAGCAGGTCGAGGGAGGTGATCCTCGCCCTCTGCTCTGCCCTGGTGAGGCCACATCTGGAGAGCTGTGTCCAGCCCTGGGCTCCAGAAACTGGGGAACTACTGGAGAAGGGCCAGCGGAGGGCTACAAGGATGACCAGGGGACTGGAGCATCTCCCTTGTGAGGGAAGTCTGAGAGAGCTGGGGCTGTTGAGCCTGGAGAAGGGAAGCCTGAGAGGGATCTTATTAACATCTACAAATATCTTGAGGGCGAGTGTCAAGAGGACGGGGCCAGGCTCTTTTCAGTGGTGCCCAGTGACAGGACAAGGGGCAATGGGCACAGACTGCAATGCAGGAATTTCCACCTGAATGTGAGGAAAAACTTCTTTACCTTGTTGGTGGCAGAGCCCTGGAACAGGCTGCCCAGAGAGGCTGGGGAGTCTCCTTCCCTGGAGACGTTCAAAACCCACCTGGATGTGACTCTGTGCCACCTGCCCTGGGTGAAGCTGCTTTAGCAGGGGGTTGGACTAGATGATCTCCAGAGGTCCCTTCCAACCCTGACCACTCTGTGATTCTGTGACTACATGTTTGTCATTAGGTTCCAAGTACAATACTGTGATTTTTAAAAATTAAAAAGCATTGTGGAAGGTCTAAAGTTAAAAGCAATTTACTTTTCTAGGTTTGGAATGGATCCTGACATGTGTGTTGTTCTTCTTCCTTGAGCTGCATTTCTGAGTTTGATCTATAGTTCACATACTACAAGTAGAGTATGACAGATCTACAGTGCTAACTCTGACTTTTCATATGCCAATAAGAACAAAAGCAAGGCAAGAAGTGTCACATCAGATCTTTGCAGGATACACATTTGATAATTAAAATTATTTTTAAAAAATCTTTGCTTTACAGAAAAATTTCCTTTCATAATGTAAAATATAATATTAATTCAAAAATTCACATTAGAAAGTAAATTAATGTTCTACATATAACCTGAAATCAGAAAAGGATTTCCTCAGCATTAGCAAGGGAATAATGGAAACTGTAGAAAGCACAGTATCTTGTTCAGCTGCAGAACATAATCCCTTGTTACAATAATTCACTCTGTGGTTAAGTTGAACCCATAAAATAAGGACTGCCTTAACCTCTAGGATAGTCACTAATACACATAATCATATATCTGATAGAACCACTTTAAGAATAAAAGGTCAGGTTTAAAAAAAATGAGTACAAATTATTTTAATAAATTTTACATAGACTAGATATATGTGAATTAATTTTCTAAACATTAAAGATTAACAGCAAATATATATTCTGTACATATAACTGAGAGAAACTCTGAGGTGGATGTAAACATTCAAAAAAAAATACTCTTTCTTAGGCATTTCCCTAAAGCAACTCATAAGAACCATCATTTTTTTGTCTTTCATCCTCATTCTGTTTTGTTGGTCACAATGTAGATACACATGTCAGACTCCTATCACAGGCTCTCCTTGTTCTGGGGGGCAACTGTGGCATCTCACAGAAAATATTGTGCCGTCAGTACATGCAGTGTGCACAGTATATTGGAAGTGCAAGATCCGCAGATTTGCTTCCACAGCTACCATAAGCTTCATGATTACCTTTCCAAATCAAAATAATTGTGTACATTTTTTAAGCAAAAAATGGGAAATTTCCTGAAGATAAATAGTAGTAATTTTTTTAACAGCTCTGTTTGAGACCTTGGCTATTTAATATGTGTCTTTATTACAGTATTACTGGGTTGATGCTCAGTCTTGCAATATAGTTTATTCTAAAACTTTTATAAGGTCAGGTAAGGTTTCTCTCCTCCATGGGAATCAGCCATTTGAGTCTCTGAAACTGAGCCACAAAGGATTAGTAATGGGACATGATTGCCTAAATATAAATTTCTAACTTCCTCTGTTGACTGAGAGATTTACCCATGCTTGCCAGAGCATCTTTGAAAGGAGAGATTATTGAGCGAGTATCACTTAAGATCCAGTGCCCCAGCTAGATTAAACAGTTGTATATAATAGATTGGTCTCTAGGAGGAGACTCCCTAACCTTGTAAAATCTATCCTGATAATTCTTTGTACCAAATATCATATAAACACCTCCTCAAAGGCCTAGTAGCTTGAACTTCTTTGTATGCTGTCTAAAGCCAAGTCTTCCACAAAATAACGCTTCAGCCTATTAGATGCCAGCTTATTTGCCTTCAAATGTCATTGTTCCCTGAAATTACGGTGGCACTCCTGTATGAAACAATTCAGCATAGAGAGACACTTTTTCCTACAGAGAAATAATAGGGATTAGCTGGAGCATAGGGAAAGGTAACGGCCGATTAAAACCTTTCACATTTGGAGTACTGGCAAGGCCTGTGACACTGCTTAGCATGACGTGAATATATTTGTCACTGTTTGAAAGTGTAATTATCTTGAGATGTGTCCCTGCAACTGTTTGTGATTGTTCTGGAAGGTTCCAGAAGTGACTACACCCTCAGTTGAGCAATAGCAGCTGATGAAGTGCATACTCCCAGGCCACGGCAATGCTGACTAAAGCAGATTAACTTAAATCGGACTGAGCGTTAACATGGATTGGAAACAGCCTGGTTTATTCAGCATTTTAATGGAAGAGGAGTGCTCACTAACAGGCAGCTGAGGGTTCACTGAGTATAAACTGGGTGTCAAGCCCCGTGTGGCACTGATGTCCTGATCAATGCCGAGGCACTGTGCAAGAAGTAAAGCCTAAGACTTGAAAACTGTTGCAGTCAATGAAATGGGCTTTTCTAGCTCCCATGTGTTCCAGGTTCTGAATAAATTTGCAGCCTCTACATCATTTGTTCACTGGTGTTGCATTCTGCTTTCCTGTTGTATTCCTCAGCCTGTGCTGTCCTCATTGAGAGACTGAATCCTGCTCCATCCAAAACAGAACAAAGGAAACTTGAGTCAACAATTGGGGCACTGTGAGCGTGTGCACGTGTATGTTTTTACATAATCTGTTTGCTGGGGTTTGTTGGTTATTTTTTGTACTATACATTGTGCTTAACACACCTAGATAACTTGGTAAAGATAGTATTTAACATCTTGTTTAACTCAAGCCCCCAAATGTTTTAACATATCCTTGCCTCCCGAAAAAAAATAATTCAATACTTTTCAATTCAAAAACACTTTTGGGAAACAGTAAAAGACAATTAAAGACTATTTTTTATATATTTTTATTTTTTTAGTGTTCACTATCTCATTCCAAGTACAGAGGTCAAAACTTCTAGGTATAACAGAAGGCTCTAAGATGAACTTCTGGTATTCATTTTTCTAGCATCATGAGGCAGTAATAGCAGCAATGATAGATAATCCGTACTGAAGTCTACTGAAGAAAAAAATAGTTTAATAACATGAAGTCACGCCTATGGCTTAGATCACCAGAATTAAACCAAATATTTAAATATTTTCATAAAGTTACATATTGATTCTTAAAGAATAATGCAGAGTAAAGATTTAATCCATTGTGCTGACAAAGAAGAAAAAAATCAATACTGACCAAGAACTAGATGCAGAAAGGTGCTGAAACAATGATGCTGAGAAATAATCCATCAGTTAATGCTCAGAGTTATGGCTGAAGTAATAAGGAGTAAATCCAGTCTTATGCTGATATACCTATTCTGCAATCCCTTTGCTATCACTGTCAATATTACAAAATGTCCAAAGGAATAGGGAAAATGTAAGTAATAGTATAAATATTTGGCATGAAAAATATGAAGTCCCTTCCCTCCCTTTTTCCCCAGTTACAGTTCAAACCTATATGACACAGGATTGAATAGACTCAGGGAGAAATGACAGCTCATGACTAATACTATAGTTTTGATAAAACTTGGTGCAAAGACAGGTTTGAATAACTTACAGGAACAAGATTTCTCCAGAAAGACACTGAAGAACCACCATCAGCATCTCTTTGGGAAATTATGTGAAGGAAAAGGAAACTGGAAGAGATGGGTCTTATGTTTTGGCTTCATTACTTAGCTGAAATAAAGCATAACACCTAAGTAAAAAAGGGTAGGAAGTCTCTGAACCTAAAGAATGTAGACAATTGTTTAGTCCTATCCATAAGAAGTGCTTGACTATGGAGGAATTAAAATGTATATCAAATATTTGCACACCTTATGTGGGAAAATACACTAACTTGAATGCAGACAAGTATTGATCGAACAATAGGCACAACTCTCAAAGAATTAAGTTCATATTTCAATTCTGAAGCTCTTTTACACATATTTTCTCTAGATATTTATGTGTTTGATATATGCTGGTGTAAATGTTCATAGAAATTAGTATTCATATGCCTGTACCTCCAGTGAAGAGATTTTCCAATCTGTATTCACCTATATTTCTCATAGCAATCTGCATTTCAAGTGTATAAATGACATAAACCAGTAGAATGCAAGCTATTACTGTTACAGTTAGACTGCTATTTGAAATTCAAAGTATACTAGTCGTCCTCATAAAGAAATTACCTATGTATGATTAAAAGAAATACAAATAATGATGCATAATTTATTTACCTAAAGCCATTACAAAGGCATTCTCTATTATGAATTCAAAAGAAATTTTCTTGATCAATAACTTTCAGCCCAAAAAATTCTCTCTGGAAAAAAGTGAATTTGAATAACAGAACCTGTTGAGTACTATGAAAGGATTAAATAGCAGCAAGTTTAAATAATTATTGCTATAAAATTACTTACTCAGTCCAAATGGCCATTGAAAAACAACAATTAAATTATGTCGGTTTACTATGTATTTTCTCTTCTGGCATCTTTCCCACTTACAATATTATTTAGTAAAAAGCCTTTAGGCTGGGGTTTTTTTTCTGTTTTTCAATCTGAAGCAATGCTAAAGGGAGAAAAATCTTGTAAGTAGTAAATACTCAAAAGCTGTCTCAATAGTTCTGCTGGTCACATACTCTCAAAAATATAGAATACAACATTTGCATATTATGCAAATGAATTTTAAAATACCTTTGATTTTGAAACAATTCATATTAATTGTAAATTTCATCCCATATCATCCCTGAAGAATCTTCAAGGTGCAAGCTGCATCATCTTTCTAGGACTGAGCCTAGGTCCTAGAATATATTAAGAACATTTCTTTCTCCACACTCACCACCCTACCCCCACCTCCCCCCCCCCCCAAAAAAAAAAAAAAAAAAAGTCTATTTCTCATTAAAATTTGAAATGTTGAAGGAAATGTCATTAGCCTTGTGAATTGCAATATGTGAAGCCCTTTTGGCTTGCTCTTGCCTTCCACAAGTAAAAATTAGACACAAACCAATCTTCTTCATAAAGAATGAGGAAAAGAATAATTTAATACCTCATCAGAAGATAATGATCCTCCTTTTTACTTCTCTAGTCTGGAATTGCACAGGATTAGTATCATCACAGATAAAACGTAAGAACTTTACAAAGATCCAAAAACATGAAATACTGAGCAAAAGCGGTTCATGACTTCTGAATCAGAAATAATTTAGAGCCATGCATGCCAAAACATCCAGAGTACAATCTTAAAACAAACAAACAAAAAAACAACCAAAAGTAATGCCAGTACAGCTCAATAAACTGATTTTGTGTGATCTGGAAATGATCCTTACTAAATGGAAGCAAGACTTAAGTCATAAAAATCATCTGTGGTATAGGACAGGAACACGAGCAAAACAGAACAGAGATACATAAAGGTCCAGCAGGAGATTTTATGCATGTGTATATCATATTTCTATGGATTTTGTCCATTTTTATTTTATTATCTGATAAGAACTCATAAATTTAAAAAAAATTGTGGACATGGAATATATAGGGAGATTCACATTTTAATTGCATAGCTGCTGGAAGGTGAAAATTGCTGTAGAGTATGCAGATAGAATTTAGCATTTGTGGGTGGCTGGGACTATTTTATCCTTTAGCTGTAGCAAAGAGACAGCTTTTCTGACTTTTTGGGGACAGGGAAAAAAGTGGGGACATGTGTGGGATGAACTGCCAATTAAAATAGGAACATTTAAGATGACCCTAATATAAATCATTAACTATACTAGCCTTTATTTATTTATTTATTTATTTATTTATTTATTTATTTATTTATTTATTTATTTATTTATTTTAGTAATAATTCCTGCACAGCTTAAAGAAAACTTTTTGTTGACTATGTGATGGCACTATCACGTAGTCAGCCTCAACTGCTGTTTTTTTCAGCAACAGTAAAATACACATTTTGTACTGGTGTTTATATCTCCTTTGTCTCGGTTCATACATCTTTCTGTGCTAAACCTCGGCACTCTCTTGATAAGCCAGGCAGTCAGGATACGCAGCCATGTGGCTAAACCATCTCCTTCCACCCATTTTGTAGTCCATTTCAATGGAATAATCTGAAGTAAAAAGGTAGAAAGCTCTTACTGTTTTCTAACCTTTCCTAAGAGGTGACCTTTCCATTAGATACGGTATAGTGACCTACACCATTGGAAGCCTTTTAAAGACAGCTGGTTTGCCATTTCCCAAATGGATTTGTTTGTCTGGAAACTGAATCATTAGCTGTCTGCAGGTCAGTTCTTAGCTGCTTCTATCAAAAGCTTTGAGGCTTTTTAAATATTGGAAGTTAGCCAGTACATGTTGTGTACAAGTTCTGTTTCAGAGCTCAGACCTGAATTCTTTATAGCGAGATTACTGATATCTCAACTACTCTAGTCTCCATGGGAGTGAGACTCTGGTCCATTCCAGGAAGGGAAAGGAAGGGTGATCTTAAGTGAGATTAACCATCTAAAATCAGAAGAAAATTGAGTCTTATGATATCACCATCATTGCTTAAAGATGTCTGGTTTAAATGTTTGAGGCTAAACTCTTTATATATACTGTCAAAGACAGAAGTGTACCCGAGTCAAGAAACATATAGGTATTTCTAAAGAAAGTGTTGTGATATTTTGCTTTATCTTTTTATCATGTTCTAGTAAGGTTTTTATTCTCTTTTTTTCTCTTTATAGAGAAGAAAATATATTTAATATTCTCATTCCTTATACTGCATTCTCAATTGTACAAAGCAAAAATATTACCGTTCATATACAGAAAGCTGGGGGGAAAAATACTGTAACTGATAATTTAGCTGCAAAAGCACAAAATGAGCACGCATAGGCCATACTGAAATAAACGAGCCTCCTACAAAAAGAGCTAATCATAACTCATGACACAATGTGGTAACGAACCTCCCTGTTTCTCTGGAATGAAAGAATGATAACTTACCTAAGGTTCTATTTCATGGCCTCCAGACAGACAACATGCCTCCTGCCCTCTACAGCACTGTGGTCAGTGACTTGAGAGTATTTAACCTGTGTCAGGTTAAAGCCAGCAAAGAGCTTACTTCTGCAGCATAATCCTCTGATGACCATTGCATTTTACATTTCCCTTAGAGTACAATGTGGCTTGAAGAGAAAAGACAACTTTGCAAGATGGTGATCTAGTCTCTGCAAAAGATTGCTATTTACATTTCTAAAACATAACCACATATTTAATGTTTATTTCATAGATATGCTTATCAATTTAAGTCATTGTACATTTACATGAAAATGCTAAGTCAGCAGCCTAAAATGGAAAAGAAAAAAAATTAAAAAAAGGAGGTGGCCTGGAGAACATCTATAGTGATATGGAGCTGTGAGGAAGGATCAGCTGTTCACTGTACCTTATGAATCATGAACTAGCATTAGGTAAAGGCAGCAGGTGACAAGCTCAGAACGAAGACAGTCGGTAGTTAAGCTATAAAGCTCTTTGGCTTAAGACATGGGAATGTTAAAAGACTGCAGGAACTCATGGGACAACTGGAGAAACTGCATGGAAAGCAAAAAGGACTGTCTAATTCACAAATAGGACCACTGTTTGGGGGTGTAACTGAGATGTCAGTTGTTGGAGGCTGGGAGAATATTGTGAAGAATAGCAGTATTTACTTCGGGTTTTAAAGTACGTTCATCTATAGATAGATATATATATGCGTATACGTATATATATAATCACTGCAATTTATTCCTGGCATTTGCATTTCACCGCTGCTGGCAGGAGAATACTTAGATAATACTCAGATCTTTGGCCTTATCCATTACAGATAACTGTACATTTTTATAACATTTAGTTCATCCTTAAAAAAAAATAGTTTACTATATGCAGGTGCAATGGGTGGCACTCTACACATTGCCTCATAATAAGTGTGTTTGGCCAATAGTGTATCTCCAGGGTGTAAATCAGCTAGTTAGATCCATGTTTTTCATGTTCTAAAGTATTTTCACTTTTAGAAAAAAAAAGAATTGGGCTCATTTATTCTCCTTGTGACAGTGCTTAGAGTTTCAACTTTTTGTGGAGTGAAGTACATTAATTTCTTCATTGTGAGTTGAAACTGTTCCCAGCTTTGTATATTTTTAAATAACAAAAATATGAAAATAGAATTTCATAAAATGGAAGTCTAGAAGTGAAAAAAAACCCCCACTTTTCTGGTTTTATTTTCTACATTAAATAAAATAGATTTAACACAAAGTTTCATTGTTGTTCAAAGAAGGCTGTCCATCTATAATACTTGGGGGGGGGGGGGTGGAGTTTTAAAAATTTTAACATCAGAACAGATGACAGTAAAGAAAGCTAAATCATTTTCTTCTTTCCTTGAAACAAAGAGATCAACTATTCTATAATATACCACAGTGTGATGACTACTGATATATACTTCACAATTAGTTTTGCTGTGAACCATTTTTACTCAATATGAATATTAGTGTGATTTTTTTGTGTGTGTGCGTGTGTGTGATAAATTGCGCAGATGTGTGCATGGGAGAGCAGTAGATTAAATTTTTTGGTAACAATTATTTTTTGCTTTGTTCATTTGGATTCAAAGCTAAATTCCCAAATTTAAATGGTTATGCCCATGGAAGAGTTTTGTCTTTGTTAAAGTTTCACTCATTTTAGCATAATCCTCCTGATTAGCAATATCTACTCTAGGAAGATACAGCCCTCCAGTAACTGTAAAGTTCCTAAGCCATCAATAGTAGCATGCATCATAAGATATACAACTGTCAGCATTAATTCAACATTTGTGAAGTTCTAGGATTATGGATCATCATAATTTCCTATTTCCTTATCCCAGCCATTAGCAACTTTAAAAAAACTAGGGCAAGAACATCTATCTCATTAACTTGAGTTTACAGAAAGATCTGTTCAGGGCGTCAGTGAATTCTTTAGCATGCTGCTTCATTCATTTTTTTATACCTCAGGGTACCTCATAAAAGTATTACTACAATATTAGAGAAAAAAGTTTGGGACTCCTGTTTATGAATACAATTTGCTATATCCTTTCTGATGCTAAAATGACCAAATCTACCAGGTAGGAACTTGAGATCACACAAAAATGCAAAAGCACAGGTTTCATAAGCTGTGTGGGTTGTCTTCAAGTAGTGTAAAGGGTTTACAATGTGTATGGTAAGTTATACTCAAGAACAGGTCCAAAACTGATTGCCTGACTGTTGATGTACAAGTAAATGGGTATTCAGGCATGACAAGGTATACATTCTTGCATACAGTACATGCTGTAAAAAATCAGGTATTTTATCCATGGAAACTTCTAGTATCACATGGGGTTTGGTTTTTTTTTAGTTTTAGGAAATTTGGGGGGGGGCTTTTTTAGCAGGAAATGCTCAAAATTTTCTTTGGAGTCAGAACCTGAACCATCTTGTGTAAAAAAAAACCAACAGGAAACTGAAGTGTTGTAAAGTTTTCAAAATGTGCTTTACTTTTTGGAAACATGAACCTCCTCACCCAAAAAAAAGTCACGTAAAAAGGAGGGTGCAAATCTAAGAATGTCATCCATTGGTGTAATGTATGTTGGTAAACTACCCGCAGGTGTATGTCTGGTTCTGTTATTACTCCACTAGGTGTAGTATACATCAAAGCTGATGCAAAGATTAACGCTAATGGATAGATTAACACTAATGAGTAGAGATGTAGACTACAAGAAAGAGAAAGCATTCAGTGTTTTGTTGCCTGAGGACTAGCTCCTTACGACATACCCTCGCTATCTAGAGTTTATTTTTTCCTTATTAGGTTTTACTTTTTCCAGCTTAATAGCTTCATTTTTAATTTGTCTGTCTGAAGTAGTTATCTTAGTTTTCTCAAAAGTAAGGTAACTCAAATTAACCAACTGATCACTCTTTCCCCTAAATGTAATTTGTACGCATGATACGAATGGGCAATGTGAGCCCCCTTTTCAAAAGCATCGGTAAGCATAAACTGTATGCGGTCAGTATTTTGGTTTTGTTTTGGATTGGGTTTCTGGATTAAAGAAATGGTCTATGAAAGTAAACTATTCATCACACTCAAAGCTCAGTCTTTTGGGAAGTGTTGTTACTCTTTGTCATAACTGAAGCACCTGCACAATGGTTATGTCTATAGCTGACGACGTATCACAGCATTTATTGATACCAGAAAAAGAGAGAGCCAGATAATCAAAGTATTTGTGTAACATCAAATCTGGACAACAGTTTTAACCAGAAATTACAAAGGTTTTGAGGCAAAGTTTCATCTTTCTTAGAAGTTCATTGCATGTGACAAGATGCATGAAAAACAACAGAAGAGAATGAATGTCACCAATTAAACTGAGCAAAACCAAGTTTTTGTAACCGTGAGATTGGTGGTGTCCAGTAGTTAGTGGAACACTAACCTAGGTTTTAAGATGCCTGTTTGCGTTTTTCACTTCTACAGTTTTTATCTCCACTGTGGACAACATACCAGTTTCTCTATGACCCAGTTCTCTAGCTATGAAGTGATGATAATAATAATCTTCCTTTCTTTTACAGAGAAAAGCTCGACCGTAAGAAAAAATATGTTAAAGCAGCTCAATTACAGTACCTCTGATAACTGTGATATAGTTTTAAGACAGAAAATGTTTCACAGAACTGTGTAACTGAGAAATACAAAGCAACAACATGTTATGTTTATTACAGGGACTTATTTGGCCTCCAGTACTCTGAACCATACTCATGGTAAACATCTAGTAAGGTTAGCTTCAGTATACTTTGAATTAGAATTGGTCAGATGTATAAATACAGGCATATTTGCTCCTGAAAATTTGGTGCTTTTTAAATGTTATTATTATTTAAGCACCTGCTTCTTTTAATTCTTGAGGTATTTCTGTCCATGTTGCTGTCCATACAGATTAAAGTAATCTGAAGAGTAAAGCTTTAGTTTCTTCACTTCAGCTAGGAAGTGGTTGTCCATCTTCCTAGAGCTTATCTTCAGGAACTCTCTGCTAATATTCAACCTATTTTTTCCTCTCTTAGTCTCTTTTGAATACTTTCGATAATAATCTCTAAATTCCACTCTAACCAAGTATTCTTCACGCTTGATTTTTGCCTGTTTCACATATGCATGGATTATTTTTTTCCTTTCTTTTTCCCCCCTCCTACCTACACTACTAATAGATAAAAATTTTCACTTCCTTCCTTATACGTAATTTATTCTATATTATTTTAGCTGCTTTCAATCTACCAATATATAACACTAGCTGTGAAAACAAACATTAAGATTCATTCCAATATTTAGATAATTTAAATGTGATTGTCTGATTACAATAATAAAGAGAGAAATGATAAAATATTTTTTTCAGAATAAATTATTTAACATATCTAACATTTCTAGCAGTCTTTACAGAACATACCTTAATGAAATGCTTTCATTCAAACTCAACCTTGCTCAGAAATCTATTAGGTTTTTTGAAACATTGACTCTTCTTCAAAAGTTAGCAAATTGGTTTTCTATCACATTCTTGAGTACAATGTAACATTAAAAAAAAAAAAAATCATAATTGTCTGTAGTGTATTCTGAGGGCCAATTCAGACCCATTCCTGGCAGCTAAATTCAGCTATTAACTCTTTTTTTTGTTTTGATGATAAAGATATTGGCAAATGAAGAAGTGGACTGAAATCACAGAATTGTTCCCATGCATCACTGAATCGCTAAAAGATCAAAAAGTCTACTGCTTACTCAGAAGTCAGCCCCCAGCTGAGGTGATGATTTAAAACTGCATAGCATTAGGGATGCTGGAGACAACAATCTTTCAAATAACAGTGTCACTGATGATGAAATCCCTTTTGAAAAAGACAAAGAAATGTTTGGTGTGTCTGCTATTTTTCTTATTATCTCTTATTTTGGCACCACACAGTTCTTTAGACAGAAAGAATTAGGGAACAAAAAAGAATGGGAAGAGGCTGCAACATAAATCACAGAATCATAGAATCGCTTAAGTTGGAAAAAACATTAAAATCATCGAGTCCAACTGCTAATCTAACACTGCCAAGTCCACCACTAAACCATGGCCCTAAGTGCCACTTTTACATGTCTTTTAAATACCTCCATGGGTGGTGACTCAACCACCTCCCTGGGCAGCCTGTTCCAATGCCTGACCACCCTTTCAGTGAAGAAATTTTTCCTAATATCCAGTCTAAACGTCCCCTGGCACAACTTGAGGCCATTTCCTCTCATCCTATCGCTTGTTACTTGGGAAAAGAGACCGACCCCCACCTGCCTACAACCTCCTTAGCTGTAGAGAGCAGTAAGGTCCCCCATGAGCCTCCATTTCTCAAGACTAAACAGCCCCAGTTCCCTCAGCCGCTCCTCATCAGACTTGTGCTCCAGACCCTTCACCAACTTCATTGCCCTTCCCTGGACACGCTCCAGCACCTCAGTGTCTGTCTGGCAGTGAGGGGCCCAAACCTGCACCCAGGGTTCGAGGGGCGGCCTCACCAGTGCCCAGTACAGGGGGACAGTCACTGCCCTGGTCCTGCTGGCCACACTGTGTCTGACACAAGCCAGGATGCTGTCGGCCCCCTCGGCCACCCGGGCACACTGCTGGCTCATGTTCAGCCGGCTGTTGACCAGCACCCCCAGGTCCTTTCCCCCAGGCAGTTCCCAGCCACCCTTCCCCAGGCCTGTGGCGCTGTGCGGGGCTGGTGTGACCCAAGGGCAGGACCCGGCACTGAGCCTGGTTGAACCTCATACAGTTGGTTTCAGCCCATCCAGACCCCCCTGCAGAGCCTTCCTGCCCTCCAGCAGATCAACACTCGCCTCCCCAACTTGGTGTCATCTGCAGACTTAATGAGGGTGCACTCAATCCCCTCATCCAGATCATCAATAAAGATATTAAATGGAACTGGTCCCAGTACTGAGCCCTGGGGAACACCACTTGTGACCACCCACCAACTGCATATAACTCTGTTCACCACCATTCTTTGGGCTTGGCCATCCAGCCAGATTTTACCCAGTATACACTATGCCTATCTAAGCCATGAGCAGCCAGTTTCCCCAGGAGAATGCTGTGAGAGATGGTGTTAAAGGCTTTGTTAAAGTCCATGTAGACAACATGCACAGCCTTTCCCTCATCCACTAAGCAGGTCACCTTGTCATAGGAGATCAGGTTACTGAAGCAGGACCTGCCTTTCATAACCCCCTGCTGGCTGGGCCTGATCCCCTGGTTGTCCTGTACATGCCGCGTGATGGTGCTCACAATGACCTGCTCCATAACCTTCCCCACACAAAGTCTCTGATCATTAAGACAGTTGAAAAATGAGTACTGTATTGACTTTAATGACCTACAAAGAAAATTAAATGTCTGTAACAATCAGTTTTGTAAACAGCTGAAGGCAGAAACTGTGTTTAAAAAAAAACAAAACAAAAACCAAAAACCCCACCTTGTCTCTTACTGCATTTTCCCCATTTTTAAGACACCTGTCTCAGTATCATATCTGAAATCCAAAGTTACATCTATTCTATTACAGACACAGCTCTGTATAAATATGAAATATCAAATTCAGCTCAACTTTTATCACGTTTGAGGTTAAAAAAAAAAAAGGGGGGGGGGGGGGGAGAATTTTCCACAATTTTTTTTCCCCCTACAGAATGGCTAACTATGAGAAGAAAACTACATCAACTTTATGATATGTGGCACTGAGTTTTGTTGGAACTGCAGTCTTTAGACTTGCTGTTAGTATAAGTAATTAGGGTGCTTGTCAAACAATGTATTTCATGACACTCATGTCCCGTGAATCAGGTTAATTGTGGTGTTCATAGCAGGCAGGACAGGGTATTACTTATGCTTTTTAATTTGTCCATCTATCAAACTCTGGTGTTTCACGAAAGAAGGGTTATATATAAGATCACATCCAAAATATCAAAGACAGAGTATATCTAGTCTAGTCCAGTAAATTTAAAATAAATCTATTCACTTTATTTGCTTAGTTTAAATTCAGATCTGACCTTCTGTGTTAGCCAGCCATGACACCATGAACAGCTAATAGTATCTGACATCAACGTGTTTCTTCTGTGGCTGAAAAAGACATCACAGTTACAGGTTTTTAAGTATAGTATAGTAAACAGAATTTTTATCAGGGGAAAAAAATCTCCTATGGGAAACAATGGAATCTGTGAGTGAATGGACATTGGCCCTACCCTTACCCAAACATACTGATGCATGAAACTCCTTTAAGGGCACATTTTAACTTCTCTGTGGATGGTGGATAGCTAATGAGGAGCTTGATTCATAAAAGCAATAAAAGTATCCTCCCAGGCTCCAAATGAAACAGAAATCAGTGTCAGTGAGTTTGGTTATATTCATAAACATGTCACAGATGACTGGTTTAGGTTAAGTGACTTAAAGAATCACCATCAAAAGTATGGGCTAAAAAGTTTTAGCAGGAATTTGTGGGAGTGCAGCTTCACGAAGTTCAATGGCAAGGTTCACTCTATTGCTAAATAGATAAATTACACAAAGAAGAATCAAATTAAAATTTACCTGGAATGATTTACACAAAGATAAGGAATGTCTTTGTAAGATTATGTAAGGAAAATGTAAGAGAGACCTTCCCATTGAGCCATGAGGTTCAGAGTGGACCCTCTTGCTTTCCGAACTCTTGATAGAGCTTAAGTGCAGCTAGATCCAATCTTAGTCTCAGACTTGGACAGTTTTTGTCTAAGATATCAGGAATGAAGGAAAAATCTTCCCATTGAGCCATGAGGTTCAGAGTGTACCCCCTTCCTTTCTTAGCCACATCTAAACTCTATCAAGAGTTTAGGTGTGGCTAGATCCATTCCTAGCCTCAGATGTGGTCAATGGTTTGATATAATCTGTGTTTTAGTCTTGGACAAGTTAATGATCAAAAGTATTATACCTGACATCATTTCCTTTCACCGTGTAAGATCAACACCAGTGCTTTCTTTGGGAACTCTTGTATCACAGGGATTTACACAAGTAGACCATAAAGCAAAGAATAAATGGACTTCTAGAAATATAGCACGATTTCAGTTTGAGGGAAAATTTGTAAGTCATCTAGTCTCCTGCCCAAAGTAATGATAATTTTGAAGTCAGGTCAAGTTGCTCAGGCTTGTGCCTAGACAAGTTTTACGTATCTCCAAGGGTGAAACCTCAGCAACATCTTGGCAACCTGCTACAGGACTTAGCCACTCTATTTGCAATAGGTTTTTTTCTTCATAGCCAGTTGGAAATTCTATTGCTGAAACTTTGATTTGTGTCCTTTTGTTATACCTGAATAGGAGTCTTTCTTCTGCATAACCTCTCCTTTAGACAGTAGATGACTGCAGTGTTATTGTCCTTGAGTCTTTTTCTTTTCTAGACAAAGCAAAACCTGTTCCCTCAACCCCTCCACACAACCTGTGCACTAGCCCCTCAGTTATCTTGGTGGCCCTCCACTAGACTCCCGCTAGTTTGTTAATTATGTGTTTTGCTTTGGGAGGTCTCAAACTGGGTGTAGCACTCCAGAGGTGGCACCAAAAATGTGGAATAGAGGGGTTAAATCATGTTCCTTGTCCTCATAGATAGGCTTTTGCTAATTCAACTCAGGATGACATTCGCCACATGTATACTTTGCATAAATATTTGCATCGTTCCTCCATAAAAAGTGAATATTTATTGAATATTCACTTAAAAAGAACCAGAAATACCATGAAGTGTGACATGCTGACAATTTTGTGTTTAGTGTATTATGATCCATTAATATATATTTGGTATAATTTGACATGGAAGTCGTTTTGTACTGTTTTTTCATTTTTTCAATTGTTTTAATAAAAACTGTTAAAACATCTTAAAATTTAGTAACAGCATTTATGTTGATCAAACTGACCTGGAAAATCCCATGTAGATATATTTTTAACTTTAATAAAAAGAACTTTCTTACTGCATATGACCAACTTCCATAAAAGACATGTACTATAAAACATTAATAAATGAAAACTGCCTTTAGCAGAGCAGTTGTACCTTGGAAAAAACAAGAGTGACTATAAGGCAGTTGCAGCACAGCGAGGTCTTGCTGTAAAGAAAGAGTTAAAAAGACAATCTGAGAGTTAACAATTCAAAATACAAAGAGAATGTAGGTGTAGGAGGCGGAAGTCAGCCAGGTGGCATGAGTAATTTTACCAATAAATCAGACACAAGTAATTGTAATAGTTATTAATAGATTTGGGGAAAAGAGATTTAGCTATTGAATATTATCCTGTCCATTTTCCTGTTTTCAGTTGTTTTCAATTTTTGCCTTTGATAGTTCTTTCTTAAGCCAATTAATTCACTGCTTAGAGGCAGGCATGATTGTTTTATTGAATACCACACCATTTTGTATTATTTTGTCAGATTTCTAGATAGGCACTTAAGACACCAGTATATTAATGATTCCTAAATTTTGAACTCAGACATTGATGCAAAAATTCTCTAGAAATACTGCTTAGTTGATCTTTCTTTGACAACAAGATGCACTGGATGACTGCATCAGGATCTTTCTGGCTCTTTTCTTTTGCTTTTTCAATATTTTTTTTTTCTTATTTCTATGGTTGATGTGGGTCACAGCAAAGAAAGATTATTCTTCCACATATATGCATTCACATGCTTCTCTGGGTATGAAGAAAATAGAACCATCTGAAAACAGAAACCCTTGGCGGGGGGGTGGGGTGTGCGGGGGATTGGGGTGGAGGGGTGAGCCTTTTGCTTTCGTATTATGCTTAATGACTCAAGATAGTAATTCTATTTTCTTAACCTTCTGTACCAGAAAGTCTATGGAGTAGTAAAATAAGCAAAATACACCACAAAGGTGCACAAACTGACTTTATCCAGGTACTCCTATATTAAATTAATACATGCAAGCTAAGAAATTCTGTAACAGATTTCACCTGCTTTGTTGTTACATATGTTATAAAAAAACTAATCACATCCCAGTCTCACCTTCTCTAGACTTATTCAACACCAGCTAACTGGCCAGAAAGAATTATATTAGTACCAGCCTGTTCAAACCGACTCAGTGCTGCTCTGACCGGACAAACTTACAGTGATGGAAACAGAAGACTTGCCTTGTTCAGTGAAGTCACAGCTGTAGTGCTGGTTTCAGGAATAACTGTCCTGGCATTCATCAACCCAAGTCAGAGATTAGAAACAGGCAGTTTACAAAACCAATGGACATTTATTCAAGTAAAAATAACTCTCCCAACAAGTTGTGTTTAGTAACACCCAAACATATTAGACAGATGATTACAGATGTTATATACAGGTTATAAACATGCAGGCTTTATGGGTGAAACAGTCGCTGAGTGGCATATCTCATACTATCAGATGCATGAAACAACTTACAGGAGAAACATTTTACCTTTAATTAACTCCAATTTCTTTAATCACATTGCTAATTAGAGGTAAAAAAGAGCATAGATTAACAGCACAGTATTCATTCATTATCTTGAAATTGTTTTCCCTCTTCAATATTTTCTGAGGAAGTAATTTTTTTGTTTGTGGTTCCTTTTTGTGCCGCATAAACACTATAAATAAAGCTAGCTGTTTGACTGCAAATGGTCACCGTTGTGCCCTCTGAGGTATTATTGTTGGCAGGGGCAGTTATGACCTCTTTGGTGATCTAAATCTGGCTATCCCACATCCACAAATGCTAAGCTGTACAAGGAGCCACCACCTACAGAATGACCCTGTGTCCTCAATGCCTTAACTGACTGCCTGCAGAAGTCTCTCCGACACCTCTCTAAGCCATGGAGGTATTACTGTTGGCAGCTGCGACTTGTAGACATAATAACCAAGCAGCCAAATTTTAGATGCTCAAAAAGTCCTCCTGAACCAAGTGGTAGAAGTGAAGGTCTAGGTTACTTCTAATCCTGGTGGAATAAGCAACACAGTAATGCGAACGTCTGTGCAACCTCTACTGTAGGGGAGTCTAAAACCAGTGTTTTCTAACGATTGAGCCCACCCTTCACTTCTTCCACTGACTCTTACAGAAAACCAGGGATCTTTTTGTAGATTATCACATTATACATAAACTCTGTGATATTCACCCTTTGCTCCATTTTCATGAGAATCATCCCTGCATAAATTGCACCATATCTTGTTCACCTTATTACTCGCAGTGTAATTTAAAACTCCTGTAAATAACATTTTAATTTTATATCAGATACTCTACTATAACCTTATTTAAGGCTGTTAAAACTATGTTAATACTACCCGTTTTCTCAAAAAACACAGAACATACGATATGTGCCAATTTAAATTTTCTAGCCAAATTGTCCTTAAATAGTCATTTGTTTCTTCAGCCTTAATATAAGCTATTAAGCAAGGATACCAAAGATTAAAAGACATATTTAATATGATTACTTGGAATAGCTTTATATGAACCACAGCGTGATATTCTTGTCCTTAAAATGATTATCTGTATTATACCTATGATAATGATAACATTACCCTTAGTTGGGGGTGAGGGGTGGGGGGTGGGGATGGGTGTTATTCTGTCAGACCTAGATCTATAAAGATAAGCAGTCTTAGAAAACCCTCTCAACTTTGTCAGTAATTATAAGAGAGCTGAATTCCATAATTTCCATTATTGCGTGAAGCTCTTCTTTGCCTGTGTATTTGGCAAGTTATACAAATTTAAAAGAAATGGTAGATACTATTTAAAGTTCTGAAATTAAACAAATAAAAAAAATACTCCCAAAACATTTCCTACAGCAATGTTAGATAATTCCTAGATAATTCCTGCTCAAATAAGATATAAATGTTGAAAAAGAGAGAGTAAAGATTTGAATCTTGACATTTAGTTCTGGAGACTATACATGTCATTTTCATTTCTTCTTTAAATGAGTTCCAGGTACACAGAGAAAATTCTGAATTCAGTTTCTACTCTGTCAAGACTCATCCTTGCACTTTAAAATTCCATATTTCCTAAACAACTCCCTGGAAAAGTCACATCATTCTGTGGCAGGCAATCACTGAAGTAGCCTAAGGCCATACTAACAGAGCTTTGAAGATTAAAAGTGTAACATTTAACTTGATGTAAATGAAAGAGGGGAGACAGTTTAGATTGTGGAGTACTATGACACCAAACCTTTGAAAAAAATGTAGTACGTATGTCAGAAGTGTGGCCAATGCACTGAGAAAAGCCTATGTATTGCTCTTCCAGGAGCACAGCAAGAGTCACCCAGTATGAGCTTCCAGATATCTACATGTAAGCTCAGCACACAAAAGTTTCTCTGTCTCCTTCCTCCTGTGTGAAGCACAGTTGAGGTATATCACACTTTGCTTGCACTTTTTTATACAATAGCCATTGCCATGTAGAAGACACCTCATCCTGTGATCCCGAAATGTGTCCGTGTAAACAAACATGTTGTAAAATTTAGTAAAGATAATTAAAAACAAACAAACAAACAAAAAACCCATGCATGATATCAGTAGTAGTTGGTGACCTGTTCTGGATGTATTTTTTTTTTTTTTGGGGGGGGGTGTCAGTCAAAATAGGTTAGACACTGAAAATCACAAGATCACTTCAGCTGACCACTCAAAGCATTGATCTGCCATAAGAGATTACCACATGCTATATAGACAGACGAAGGTATCAGCTGTGGATTCAGACATCTGCAGACATGTTTTGCCATCAATAGCATCTATGGATCCAGGTTTTATCTCGTTATTCAGATTTCTCCAGTACCTAAATATTAATTTTCTGTGAAAAGCCCATAATATGTGAAGGAACCCTTGGCATCAGCAGTCAAAAAAACTTTCTGAGAAGCGATCTGAGAATTCCTTGTGGGCAGCATTGCTGGGACAGGAAGAAATTTTTGCTTATACTGTGGAAAAATTCTACAGTCCCTGAAATGGACTCCAGGGTGTGAAAGTTGCCTGTATGTGGGCAACCTCATGTTGAGTTTGGTAGTTAATTATTTGTGTGACCAATGCTCCCTGTGAAATTGAACAAAGCCCTCACAAGAAATTTAAGTTTCTGCCACAATAAAGAAAAATTGTTATTTACCGTTTAAAACAGTCCTGTTGCCAATATTACAGACTTGCGATCAAGCCAAAATAAAATCAGTAGATGTGGTGGTAAACCTTACAGAAATGTAAGTTCTCATAGATCACACTCTTTCTTCTTTTCAGTTATTTCTGCACTTTAAGCATAATTTATTTTTAAAAAGTCTGTGTTCCCTCATCTTCCATTTTGACTTTATGGGTAAATGATACTTTGACATGTTTGCCTTCAGGTTTCTTTTCGCTTTCTGGTCAACAATAGCGCAAAAATGCCGTAGAAGATAAATTTATTGCTTGCTTTCTAAATTGCAGTAAAAGCAATCAAAAAGTAGTTGGCATTCTCATAAAGTTCAGCAGCAGCTATAGACACTTATGTTAACCCAAACACAGCTTACAACGTATTATTTCAGTTCAAATAGATGCAATGAATAATGGCATAAATGTCATTAATAATATCATCATTTCAGATGTTAAATATACTTTTCCAAAATTTCCTTTATGGACTAATATCATAACTATAAGACAATGTGCCTTCATTTGCTGAAATTCTACAACTTTAAGAAGTTAAAGAACCTGATTCTGATTGATGTTGAATGTCATTCAGCCCGCTGTTTGTTGTGGATGCTGAGCATCTTTCCAAGGAATGACTAGTACTTCATAGCATCAGTCCATAACAGCACTGCTGCACTAAGCTCTTGGAGTTTCTGTCATATAAGCAATGCAAAAATGTGATAAAGTGTGTTTAGATGAAATATAGAAACCTAGTCAGCTGTTAATGCTGGCAGTGGTGAGTCAATCTGAAGTCATAGCTGAAAGGATTCTAGCACTAAAATTGAAAAAGTTTTGGATCAATATAGGTAAATAAGAACACAGTAGACTTACAGAGGAACAGACCTCCCAGTTTTAAGTCTATGAAAAGTAAAGGAATTCTATTGTCAAGATTACTGTTTAGTTGACCCTGCAGAGTCTTCTAGTGTGCTAAAAACTATTTGTCCTCTTTAGGGGAGATGTGCAAAGCAGCACTGGCTAGCATTTTTATTTTCATTATATTTGTTTTCTTTATGCTTGACTGCCCTATACAGTGCCATTCCCTATAATACTGAGCAATCTAGCTTGCAATTTTAAAAACATCATTCACAATAAATAAATGTATCTGTCAGATCTCAGAGAGAAACACAAATGTGCTGTGTTTTCTATGAGAGAAATGTACAATTGAAAAGCTCCCCAAAGTAATTTTCTCCAAGGTCCATCATATACTCATATTTAATAGGCTTTTTGGCCCAGATGGCTATATTCAGACCTTGGATTTTTATATTAGAAATTCTGCATAGCATATATAGGAAATAAATTTACTAGAACAGTGATGTGAACTTCATATCAAAAACATAGCATGTCTGATTTTCACAGTTATTTCTTTTCTTTCTAATTTAACTTCCAGATCTCCTTGACCCAAATATGCAGAGCATGCATCCAAGAGTAACCAGCTTCCAGATGCCTAATGCATACATGCCTGGGATGTATATAAATTGCAATACACCTGAGCCCTTTCTGGCAGCAAACACTTGAAAATAGAAAAATAAACAAGCAAACAAAAATACTAATTTTGGGTCCACAGTGTAGTAGACCCAGAATAACGTAGAATTCAATGTATTCAAAGCAAGCACTGAACTAAAAGCCAATGGATCTCCAGGAACAGAAAAGAACAAGAAAACCAATAAAACTGATGAACACTGTAGTGCCTCCCATACTGCTGAATATAGATAAAGTTCTTCACAGTTTTCACTGAAAAATATTTATCCTTTGTTTCAGAACTGATAGCATGACACAGTCTTCTGTATGTACGCATTCAGGGAAATTCCACCACTCTGCTGCCCTAAGCAGGAAGAGTTTGGACCCATGAAATAGTAAAGGGATTTGACATCCTAAATCTTTTAGTCACATTAGGAACTGCAGGGTTTCTAGGACTCCATCACCATGACCTTAATCCTTATCAAGAATCTGACAACATCCAATGAAAGGAGCCACTATTGTGACACTTTTTGTCCACTTTGTGTCTTCTCCCGTTATCTATGTGGCCTGTCACTGAAGTAACTGAGTATTAACAGGCTTATTCTTGCAAGTATGATACGTATTGTCACAGCAGTTGAGGATCTGAACCACCGGCAGAGATAGCCATGGAGTTGTGAAACGGTTACATGCTCACCTTCACACATCTGAGAAGCTTCATTTATAAAATGAAAGCAAAGGGTGCATTTGAGAATTTCTCCAGACCTATATGTCTTCCCAGGGTTCACACAGATGGCTGTAGCAATGTTGAGTGCTGAAACCTTAGGGCTCCTGAATGGTGGTGAAATGTTATAACCGCAGGTGGCCCTTCTGCAGGTGTGTAGAAAGATCTTTATAGGACCAAATCTTTACAATAAAATTGTTAAAATCCATTGAGTGTCTTGTCTGATAGTTCTTCTGTAACCTTAGAGACAGAATTTGATTGATAGCTGAAACCAAATCTAAAGTTATCTGGCAAAGAAAGATGCTGAAAATTCCGTGATATTAAATAACGCCCTCCTGTTTGTCTTTTTTTCTGTTACAAGTGTTATTTGCTTACTTTCCAGTGATGGGAAAAACATATGTATCTTGCTATGTATGTCAGATGTAAGGGCTTCCTTAAAATTATTTGGTCCTTCTTTTTATAAAAGAATTAAATTCTACAGAAGAAAAAAAAATCTCTTCTATTTTTGAATAAACATACAGGTAAAATGTGCAAGGATTGAAAAGGACTTGAGAGGCTACTTTTAACAGTATTTGATCTAAGCAATCTAAGGGGTTTGGATAATCAATGAATAGCAGATTTTAATTTGGGCAAAGATGACTATGTTGTCCCCTCCTGACCACATTACGTGCCAAAACAAAAATAAAATAATAATAATTAAAAAGTATTTTAAGGGTAATCATTATTTTTCAAATCTTTGTTCAAAACTGCTTAGCTTAAGATCATTTCACTTTTCACAATAATGTCTCGATCTCTTCAAGATATGCTGAAAAATACTGGTGAGTTTTTATAGATCTTGAAAGGTTGCAACACTTGGCCATGAAAGATCCAATTAGTAAACCAACATCTGGGCATATTCACAATAAAATGTGGTTTATTTGCATTCAAACATGGAACATGAAGCACAGCCAGTTTGCAGAACAAATATGTTACGTCAGGAATCTCACCCTAAACAAAAATCCGGGGAATAGCTTAGCTTTATAACTGGTTGTGGTTAGAAATATTAAGAAAGAGAACAGATTCTGACTTTTCATCAGAAAGAAATATTAGAGAACCAACTACAGCTGATCCTTCCAAGATTTAAAATGTATTAACACGAACAAAAAATAAATCAATAATCTGTACATACCAACACGACCCTGTTACTCCCAGTATCATATCTCCAGTCTTCCCTGTGCTCTTCCCCTGTTTTCTTTTTTTTGCTGGTGTAGTGCAGACATCTCTGTGCTTTCAGAGGACCAGTTTTCCTTAGATTCCCAGGTATGCTATGGGAAATTTTTGAGGCAGCTTGTAGTTCAGTAACCTATTTTCCAGGTGTCTTTTCCTGCTTCTGATCTGTTAAGGCCGTGTAAAAATCAAGGGTCACAACTTGCAGTAAATATATTGTGTTCTTTGCTGTTCAAGTTTAACAAAATGTATCAAACTAACAGTAACTGAAAAGAATATTACTTACTCACTGGAAAAAAGGTGTTCAAGTGAATTTCATATGTCACTGCTACAAAAGTTATAGAGCTTTATTTATTTTTCTTACTTTGGGACATTTCTATAAAGAAAATTTACTTAAAAAAAAAAAAAAAAAAAGAACCCACAAAACCAAACCTTTAAAAATTGAACGCAACTTGATCTAGAATGTGTTTGCTTTTTCTGGGGAATATTACAAGTTTCATTATGAAATATAATAAGCTGTGCTTAAAGAGGGCCTGTTAAATGCAATAGTTTTATGACAAGAATGAGACCTATAGAAAGAAAATTTACTCTGTACCTACTTTTTTTTTCTCTATTTATTTACTCTGTAGTTTAACAACATTCCTTTTCTTCCTTTTAAATACTGATCACCTGCTTGTGACATAGATTTAAAAAGTCTATATAGCCTTCATCTGTGATGAAGTAATCTGAAAGTCCTGTGGATTGTTAGTTATTAGCAGCATAGTCTGAGTTTCCAAAGATGATGCAGTTGAAAATCTCTATTATCCTAAAAATATTGTGTTTCTATTGCTGTTCACAGGCCTTGGTATAACACCTCTATAGATATTCTACCAAATTCAAGCAGCTATGGCCGTAAGTAGGATAAAAATAATTTCAGTTCTCATTATGAAAACTGCCACAAAAGTAGAGTTCTCAGAATTGGTCAAACTTCTCATTACTAGAGGCTTTACCATTAAATTAAATTAGTCAGGGACCCTTCCCTGGTCCTCTGGCCAACTGTCATGGCAAAGTTTGTGTCCATATGCTGTGTCCATAACCTCTGTGATGGTTATTGGGAACGGTCCTTGGCCTGAGCTAACTCCTGAACAAGGTGGGGAAAATATTAAAATGCAAAGTCTAAAAATGTGCCATAACATAATTATTTATGAATTCCATGTGTGGGTGACTGCACTGCAGAGCTCAGTCCTTTGTCCTAGTCCTGCTTAGCCTCTCCAACACACATACAATATTGTCTTTCTTCAGGTGTATTATGTGACTCTGCTAGTTCTCAGCTTCTTAAACACTTCTAGGGGGGTTGGTTTTATTTTCTTTTCATAGGGCAA
The DNA here is from genome assembly GCF_023638135.1 of Falco biarmicus. Lineage (NCBI taxonomy): Eukaryota > Metazoa > Chordata > Aves > Falconiformes > Falconidae > Falco > Falco biarmicus. The sequence goes on along the minus strand of NC_079293.1, from coordinate 3,149,121 downwards.
CTCTTGGGGCTGCGCTGACCTCCTTCATAAAAAAATAAACAGCAAACCAAAAACAGACAAACCAAACAAACAAATCCTGCCCACATTTATAAACACAGCTAGAGAGATTCTTGGAAACAAGATTAGTTCTCCTTTTATAAGCTGAAATAGCTGGAAGTACATGGCATCCATTGCCAAGGATTCTCTTATTTGATCTTATACTGCTTTGGATCTGCAATATGTAACAACTTCTCAGTGTTTTTAAAATTAATCTTGGGCACATTATGAAAAAAGGATATTAGTAACAAATACTGCCAGGAAGCCTGTTTGTTTGTACTCTGATAGGATGAGAAAAATACAAGTACAGATAGACCTGAGAGGTGTGAAGATGTGTGAAATGTAAGGTCTGTTGGAATATCAGTTATGTGGATAAAAGAAACAGAAATGGTACAATCATCTCCCTACTGCTTAGAGAACTGGTCAATAAACCAATCTAATTACCAAACCACTGCCAAACACTGCTACAGGAAAGATCATTTTGCCCATGCCAGGAGCAATCTGGCATGTATGGAGTATGGACAATGATCTGAGATCATCTGAGATCTGAGAGCAGAACAGCAGGTGATTCAAACTGCCCATGTAGATGCACAAACATTTATCCGTGTATCTTTTTTGTGGCTCTTTTCTTGTACTCTACAATCTCTTAAAATTCTCTTTGTAATGGAGCATACAGGCAGGAGTTTATCTGTGCCAGAATCACTGCTAGTCACCACTAGGCTTTCCTCTCTGCATCTGTGTAAACTGTATTCATTCAGCTGCAGTTTGGTTAGTGGACTCTGGAGGCTTATGTAGATACAGGTTATACAGAGCTGATATATCTTGCAGACCCTGACGCTACTTCCTTTTCTTTTGTTCTTTATTGTTCTTTTCTGTCAAATGAAGCAGATGCTTATGATGTTTATGTTGTGATCAGGAGCTGCAGAAACTCAACTGTTTAACTTCTTGTCAATGCTTCAGTCTCTGTAGGCATCATTATTTATACTTCTAGATGAATATGTGACATTCTAGAATTCTACAGCATGAAAACGGTCAAGTACAAAATTCTTGAAAGTGCAAAGACCTCCTTTTGTGCACTGGTGTATTACAACAGTCAAGTGACAGATATATATTTTCCAGAGCTATCTTCCCCTTGCAAACACTGAAAGGTTTCCACTATGTAATAAAAATAGGAAGAAGAGAGGAAATTTCACTTTGCTACAACAAATGGAAAACTTAAAGTGGTCTGAAGCTTTTTAGAAGATGCTATAAACAATAATGAATGCTATGAACATGTACACTGATACATAAATGTCTGACAGAGCAACCCTCAGGAGTTACTTGGACTTCAAACTGACCTGCAGTAAAATGATGTCACTCGATTTAAGAAGTATTGAAGAAGTTCAGATATGAATAACTGAGGAGGATTAAATCAAGGGTAACAAAATAGTCACCACTCAGAAATGAACTAAACATTCTTCCAATCTGGTGAAATAGAATATTAAACGTTTTTTCAACTCAGTTTCACTCTGACTTCTTCATATTTCTAGAGTGTATCTTACACTGGATTCATCCTATGTGTTGTTTCATCATTTTATGCTACCTTTGCACCCTGTATGGTCCTCATTTACAGTAAGCCCTGTTTTCAAGTGTAAAGAGGCATTACTCTTTAGTAAATGCAATAGCAAGGTTATTTTAAATGGCTAAAACAGGATGCATAATAAATAAACAAACAAGAACACCCTAAAATTGCTTAAGATATAAATTGGAGCAACCCCTTTATCAAGAAATTATCTAAAAGGTAGACCTAATAATTTTATATCATAATAAATTATATGAAGCATCTGTTCGTACTGAGAATCAGGGTAACAGAAATACCTCTTTCCTTATAATATTGCAAAGATACAGATAATGACTTGAGTAACTAATACCAGAACTGTACCCAAATGTTTCTTAAGGGAAAAAAGGGCCTTATTTTCACAGTGTTCTTGTGATTGGATTAAGGTTATCAAGAAAGGAAACCACTTTGGGGCTTCCTAGGGCTTTTCAAGAAAATGTTTACTACACAGGTGTCATTAGCTTTGGAGTATCTCTATACTCTGCTTCCTACAGCTTTGTAAGAAAAATAATGGCAACTTAGATTCCTATGTCCTTGACAGAGACTTTTTTTGCCTGCACTGAAATTCAACCCTAGAGATTTTATGGAATCTGACAGCCGCTGGGGATACTTTGAGTGACCTGGATGGCTAAAAAGTACTCCAGTATGACAAAGTATTAAAAATGCGATATAAAAATTATTTCATGTGTCAGACCAGGTTTGAAAACTTAAGGTTCTTTAGTTTCTGCATATAATATGCACATTTATGTCTCAAGAGTGTCTGCTGACTACTAATGTTCCTCCCTGGAAAGTTTCTGTTTGCTGATGAATTTTCTCATGCTTTTCTTCTGTGAACAGCTGTAAATTTGGCAAAGACATATATTTACAGCTCTGAACAGTTTATTTGGCAGCTGGCTTTTGTTTTTTACAGCTTGCTCTCTCTTAGACTGTAAATGTTCTTCCGTCTTCTTTCCCTCTGTGATTCTGCATGTGACACAGACACTTTTTTCATAAATTCACATTACTATTATATCCTGTTTGTATATATTTAGTTCTCTGTAATTGCTCTTACTGAATATTACTGGTATTATCCTTTAAAGTCTGCCATATTTTTTTCCCTTAAACTTACCATGCCTTGCTTTAAATGTTAAGACCAGAAATGTTGAACTATCTAAATCGGAGGAGTCTGGCAGACTGACGTCTGGAAGCCAAGTTTCACACAAATTCCTTTCTACACCCTCCCTTCTCTGCTGCATTGTAGTGATGTGGAAGGTCCAAACACACTCCAGCTCACCTCAGTGGGGTAGTGGAGGTGGCCTCATGACAGGAACACCCACCCATGGTTCACTATCATAAAACCTCAGAGGATATCTCAGCCTTCTTCACCAAATTTTATTTCCCGTTGATGGCAGAAAGCATTTCAGCAAACCCAAAATCCAGTTCACAGGCTTATACCATCATCATACAAATCTGATTAAAGAAATTTTGTTTTCTAATCTATGTTTTTTGGTGACACCTATCATTATACACAATATGATAAGTGTCATCATATTGCCAGTTTGGCTATATCTTTTTCCATCTCTCCCAAAGAGTACACAAGGAGAAATAATGTATTTTTAATTTGACAGTGATTATTACAAAGAAAGAAATAAATTGTTAGATACTACTAAACACCATTTTGAATACAACTTCAAAACTAACATATACCCTTGCAGTTGCACAGTGGAAACCACATTCTACACCATAAAAATTGTTTTTGAATAATCAGATATTCATTATCATGACATGTCGTGGACAGTACATTTTCTCAGATTAGTCTCTAGTGATCCCATTTACTTACAAAACTGATACCATTTGTATCTGGCATGAAAACTACCATACAGTGGCATGTAAAAACAGTTATTATTCTGTACCTGTACTGTTTTCAAAAAGGTAGAGTTGTTCTGTTTGCCCTGAGGCAAAAATGCATGTCTCTTTGAATTGATTTTGTAAAAATATTCACTGAAACTAAAATGACATTTTAAGCATTAGTGCTCTGAAACATGATTTTCCATGCCATAATTCATATACATTTATAGTAAAATAGAGAAATAGGTTTGTGTAGTGAAACAGGTTTATATATTCATATTTGATCCTGGGAATTTGAGTAAAAAACAAGTTTTAGTCATGAAACATCCAGTCTTCATGAGTCTTTCGAGACAATTTCAGTGTCACATTATTTTCTACAGGCTTTTATTAAATCAGCTAAAGAGGCAAAGTGACTCATAACACAAACACAGCTATAGAGCTCCAGGTAGAGAGCTTTGCCTGATTGGTGTTCTACTGCAATTTAGCCCTGGAGTAAAAGGATGCATACGGATATTATAAGAGTGGCCATCATGTTGTAAATCCACACTTACCACACTATAATCTGAGTGACAGACCTTGAAGTTAATAGAAGTATCTCTGCTTTACTAGATATAACTTTGGTACAGAGGTTAAAATTGGTTTTCAGTCAATTAGAACCTGGTTGCAGCTTTGGTGAACTTCTGCCACAGTATATAATTTCAGCAAAGCAGAACTGGCTCAAGATCTTATGTTATTCCTAAAATACTTTTACCTGCCTCTTTCTACCTGCCTGCCTCCCTACCAATGAGGTTCTTAAGTGTGGTCTGACACAGGATTGGCAAAAAGAAAGGGATCATGCCCACTCCAGAGGCCAACTCCCAGCTATTCCAGTGGAGATGCAGGAAGACAGACTGGCTGAGCACCAGCGTCCCTTTTGGTACCATGGTCTTCGAATGTATGTTCCAGGTTTACCAATTATACAGTACAAATTTTTGTACATAAAATTGTAATAAATGTTTTGGAATTGTGTAGATTTCTGGCACAAAGTAGTTAAACACACCTGAGGGAAAACCTACCCAGACCTAGCTGAACTTCCATTTCAATGGAAGGTGCAATTCAAATTAAAGTTCAAAACTGGTTACACTAAGAGGTGTAATCCTTATCTTAATAAAGTCAGTAACAACACCTCTTGCCTTCCAGGGTAAGCCTGGATTTCACAAACGACAGCAGTTTTGAACTTGGTATGCAAGTTAAAATTTAAAATTATTTATTTTCTGTGTCTTTCTTTGGTATTTTTTCCTCCTGGCTTTGTATTTGTATGTCATTAGGGGAGGAGTTTAGGAACTTCTTCTGTCATCTGTTTAAGGAAGGTCTTTCAGGGTTTGTGCACATACCATAGCAATATCAGTTAATATATCATCTTTCCCCAGCCATATGAAGAAGCAGGGAATTGGCTCTGCATTGGAATTCAGTCAAACCTTGTCTAGCTAAGAAATCTTCCAGCTCCACCTACTCCTCTGTCTCCTGGCAGAGATGACAAAAAAGCTGGGATCCAAATACATAGAAAAATATTAGCAGAACTAGAGGGGTCTCAGAGGGAAAAGGAATCCTAACATGTTTAGTCTAGGATTGATATCTTGTTATATTTGAAAAGAGATCAGAAACTGTAGGAACGAAAATACAAAAACAAAGCACTGTACACACATTGTAAAAAATAAAAAAAAAGCTTCACCAATAGAACTGAGAATATTTTTTCCCTTATATAGTCTTACATTGTCTCAACTATGATATGAATTTAACCTCAGTGTGACACACTGAATGCCTGAGATAATAATAATAAAAAATTGTTACTGTGATACTTCTTTGACAAACAATTTGATCTTCTTTTCTTTTATTTTGCTAGAATATTTCTAAATTGTACCCCTCATAAAGCCTACATCTTGCCAAGAGATCTCTGTGGGCTTGAGTGTTGACAGTGGTTTTGCTTGTTTGGTTTTTCTTTCCCCCCTTTTTTTTTTTTCTTTTCTTTTTCTTTTCTTTTTCTTTTCTTTTTCTTTTCTTTTTCTTTTCTTTCTTTTCCTTTTTTTTAATCTTTTTAGTTCAATGTATTATTACTGTAGAGATTTTCTCTGTGTTGTCACTTTCACACTACTTAAACTTATTCCCACCTTTAAACAAGAATTCAATATATAACTGGAGAATTACCAAAATTAATAGCCATCCAGAAGGGCAAAATATTTTAAATATATCTGAAAAACTGCTATTATAAAATTATTGTTTTCAAGAAATATTCAAAAAACTGGAATAAACTACACCAGAAGAATTTAATGGCATGCAATTAGTTTCTTTCCTAATTGGTTACTTAGCTTTATTATGCATTAAGGGTGTTCCATGGAAATTACTAATACAGCATCTCTCTGTATGATCATCTCTGTCTGGGAAAATATACGTAACACATTCTGAATATTATGAGAGCCGTCAGTTCTTATGACTCATCTGAATACGGCAGTCTGAATTCCCATAAAGTTGCTCACTGATGCGTGCTTAGCCCATGCAAATCAAAGTAAGTCACAACAACACTGATGTTGCTGCATCTTCATGCCAGAATGCTCTGCTGAGCCTTGGCTTGTTTACCATCGAATTCCCTTCAAAGAAGAGGCTTGAGTATATAAACAATGAAGACCTTAATATATAATTAATGTGTTTTCTAATTAAATAGTAACCAAGTATGTTGTAATGTTTCAATTAAGAGTATAGAAAATAATTAATTATAATCTTAAATACTTAATGTGAGCATACCAATTAACAAAATGCCACTTCTCTAATTTAAAAATTTTGCTTGGCCCAATTACAAACTAACTATAAAATTGTAGTGGGCAATTATTTTTTTTTTTCAAGGCAGGGCTTTGTTTTTCAAGACAGGGACATGTTAAGTTTATCAATATAGGTACAAGCTTTTAAGTCTAATTTCACACACATATAAACCAGTGTAAGATTTCTACTTTAAAAACTTATTCGGAAGTGAATGGTGTAAAATTCCCTTATTAATTATTAATTCAAGGATATTTACTTTTTGTACTAAGTGATATGTTTTAGGTATATGATCAACGTATTTCATTTCCTCTGGTTAATGAAGTAAAATAAAGTCCCTGGAACTAAACTATCCATTCCAGATGGATTTTAGCCTTTGAAGGAATATTTTGTCCCAGCTCTAAAATTTGTGTGGCGCTGGAGACAACTCAGAGCCACAACAGTTTAGTAGGAGCAGGGTGGAAGACGCATTACAATATTTGGATTTCTTCAAGGGGTGATACTTGAAATTCATGGCTGTCTTTTTTTCCTCTTCTTTAGTGTTAGCAATGAGGTACTCCAGTACCCAAGAATGAGTAATAAAGTCAGTTCAAGTCACACTTTGCCTAAAGACCTGCATGGAAATGTAAGGATGGATGGTAGTGTTTGCAGTCACCATTTGTCTCTATGAAAATAAGCCTGGCATTTTCCAGTCATTGAATTCAAAGGTAATGAACATTTCCGGCCATGCAATATGTGACTGGCAAAGTTTAGAAACAGATTCTTTGGAGTATTGTGGTGATAGTGTTGATTTAAAAATAGAGGTTAGAAGTACTTTTTAGGGATCACCACAGTCCTGCTGAGCAAAGAGAGAAAAAAAATCAAAATAGATGTGTAAAGTAAGAAAGGATTAGGCACTCCAGTGGAAGTCAACTTGACTATTACACACCACATTTCCTTTTATTTTGAGAAAGTCAACTGAAGTCCAAGTTTTGTGATCTCTGCAATGTCTAAAAAACATGAAATTGAAGCTTCTGTGCACAATTCCTCCAGGACAGCCTAGACTGATGCTTTGAATCCTGAATGGAAAGAATGCAACAGAAAAGCATAAAGAATTGTTGTGTACTCTTTTTGTGAACCTCTGAAAATACAAAGTTTGAAGACTTGTGTGATCATCCACTTCTTTAAACTGATCTCTGAAATGTAATGCAAAGGACTACTTGAAAGCAAAACAAAACAACTTAGCCCTTCATTTATTCTGTAAAACAGTTCACAACTTGCTTATTTCTGTAAGAACATTATAGACAATTTGTTTATCTGAGGAGCGTCATGTGTTATTTCAAGGCATAAAGTCTAAGAGTATTAATTATAAATGTCACCTTAAATTAATAATAGTCCTAACAATCATGGTAAACAAACCAATTATTTAATATACTTTTATATCTCAATGGAGCATAATGTGTCAGTACATAGGTTACTGATTTTCATAGTTATTTAACATTGACCAAGGTGATATACATTATAACTGTTATGAAACTAAGGTAATAATGTCATACTTTTAGTGCACCCACAGTGCCTATGTTTAGAGCATAATTTAAATGACAGTTTGCACATTATGAATACTCCAGCCCTCCTTTTATGTCATTCTAATTTACTATGGAAAAGCCTTCATGTGTAAGAAGTATTCAAAAGCACACAGGATTCCTCTTCATATCATATACGTCTTATTTTCCAGCCCTTAATACTGAACAGTGTAGCACAAAACATAACCCATTATGCTTGATTTCCTGAACAAGGTTCCCTTTAACTTTTCACTGCATGACTGGTTGGAATGTGCAAATTATAACTAGCAGTGAGTACCCTGAGGGAATAATATTTGCCTTAGGAGCAGTGTGGTCACATTGTATTTCCAAGGCAGAATGCAACACTGACCTACCTGCCCCAACAGCATTAATTCATCACCAAGAACTATGCTATGGTAGAGGTCAAAGCAGTAGAAATCCCCTGTTTTATGAGAAGGCGACACAGTTCTCTAGCTACACTTAAACAAAGTGCTGAAATTCTATTCTCAGAGTTTATGTTCTTTATCTTCGGGGAAAATTAATACGTTTAAAATCTAAAGATAGGAATTCATATTCATCTAGTTACTTGAAGACATAAACCAAGGTCTGATTAATCAACTTGAAAAGTTCCATACAGAAAAATTGTCCCTTAGCTGTCTACTGCTTGATTCTTGTGTCTTCCTGTCAAGTATCTCTTGTAAGCTCATGTCAGAGACCAGTTATTGAGTCAAGTAGATGGATCAGTGGCCCTTCACACTGTAATGTTTCTAATAATTTAAGGATATGATTCCTTTCATATAATATTAATGATTAGAGTTGGGTGTCAAACTTAAGCTAATCATCTAGGCTCCTTCTGCAGCCCCTGAAGCTAAGTCCCTCTGAAGGCAAATTACAAACTTCCAAAAGGCAATTCATCACCACTGCCTTTGATATCTGTTCTGGGATAGATAGAAACACCCTCTGGAAGAACGCATCTCTTCATTGTTTGCAAAGAAAGCTAAGACAAGACGTTTCGTTTTTGATGACCAAATTTACATAAAAGCAATCTCAGGCTTAATCAATTACTAAATATAAATCTATCGCTTCAAGAAGGAAGTACTCCACGGTAATTAATGCAACAGGTTTTCCTAAGGACATTGGGTACGAACAAGACCCAGCAGGTCTGAGATCCGTTTCAGTTCTCACATATATGAAATCTGTATTGCATACAAGTCAGTAATAACTCTTCTGCAGATTTTAAAATTACATTGGGTATCTGCAATGCAGAGAGGTACATTGTGAGATTATTTAGAAGTAGATTTAGTCATATTAATAACACAATGAGAACATACTTACATCTTCAGGCTCATAAATATCTTTATATAGTTATCCTTAGATGAATAAAAATATTAGGAAAGAACAGCATCTACACTATTGATGAAGCAGTTTGCTTTTAAGTGGTCTTAAAGAATACTAATCTATCCTCATATGTGTCCATGGGTCTTTGGATCCCCTACAATAATGGGCACAGTGAACATCTGGAAGCTATTTATTGGAAGAGTTTGAGGATTTTATCATTATCAATTCATTTAGCATTCATTGTAAAGTCACTAATAAATCTCTTTAGTGTTCTTAGGGATCTCAACATTCAATTGTTCTTACGGCTCTAGCTTGCAGTTCAATTGCAGTACATTTGTTTAAATGGCACCAGTTTGTGCTCAGATTTCTCTTTAGACAACAAATTCATTTGCCACTATTCGGTTGCTCTTTTTCTTTGCTTTTTTTTTTTATTTTGTTAGGGGATTTTGTTGGATTTTAGAGGTGTTCTTGTGCTGCTGCTTTTTAAACAGAGTTTAAACAGAGTACCCACAGAGACTCTACACAAAAACATTGTTAACAAACAATTAAACTTCTTAGCCACTTTTTTTCATAAAAATGGAAAAAAAAATATGAAGGCAGGAGGTTAATTTCCAACTCAAGAGAAGCAACATGCTTTTTTTTTTTTTTTTTTTCCTTTAAGACCATTGCCACAAGTAAATATGAGTATGCTTAATTCTCAGGAGTTTAGCGCTTTCAACTGTTAGTCTCTCTGCAAGGGTTTAAACTCACAGAAGAAAATAAAATAATCAATGAATAACATTTTACAGGCTCCCTAAAACTTGGCATATACTACACATTTTACACTGTCAGGAAGGTCCTTTAAAATATTTAAATTCAGAATTTTCCTTCATAGGATTTGGAACACTCTTGAAGAAAAAAAAAGGTAACTATGTGGTTTTTTTCCCTTTTCTGTCTGCTGAGATCACAGATTTAAGGACCTGATTCAAAGTTTTTCCAGTTCATCTTTTTTTAATTTGTGTACTGCCTTTCATATACATAGTTCACACCCTACAAAGTCTTTTGTGCATGAACAGACTACTCCTCTGATCTTACCATTCCTGCTAGAAGTTATATAAAGTGACCACAGTTGTCTTATATTGCCATATGGAAAAGAGTTGGGGAAAGAACAGTGCAGGCAGAGAGGACAAGTGTGGTTTTTTTGTCTTCTTCAGCCTCTGAACCCAGTTTCTAGTCTACTTTCACTACAAAAATAGTAAGTTCTCCGGCTAAGTTAAGTTTTGTCTCATTTTGTTACATGAATTGGGGTCCACCTGGCACACTAACTTCTAAGCAACTAATCCTGTAAATCACTTACTTTTGTGTCTAAAGAACTGTAATTGCTTCTTCCTTTATACCTACCACATGCCCACATGTCCTGCATTAGCATATGGCCACTCTCTTACCCATTCCAGTGGAGGTTCCAGATCACCTAACAGTTCCATAAAACCCCTTTTTGTAACAGATTGTGATTTTAAAGCATAATCTGGTGTCCAATTTATTTTTAGGTCCAAGTTACTTAAAAATAAATCCACTACGGTGATGTAACCTGGGTGCCATAAATTGACAAGCTTGACATTCTGCAGAACATTAAGTACCTCATCATTCAGCAGTGCACGCACTACCTCTGCTAAACACATCCAGTATCGCGGTCTTCTATGTTCCTATGGAGAATCCACAGCAGACTGTCACGGAAATGGAAAGACAGTTTAGTAGCAGTAGACAAAGCCTTTAAAAGTAAGCTTTTAAAAAATGTAATCAGGAAATACTTCAGGAAAGATTTTTTTTTTTTTTTACTCCAATTTAGAATGAGTCAGTGTACTTAAATGTTTGTGATGTGACTATTTCTTGCTGTACATACACCAACAATATGTGTATATTATATGTGAAAATACATTAACAAATACTGAAAGTGAAAATAGCATGTTATTTGTCTTCACAACGGTCAGACCAAATACTGGCATAAACACTGTCTCAGGCAACAACAATAATAACAACAAAACAATTTAAAAAGATGATACGAAGTGTGTAAACCACATCAATGGTTGTCACTTGCTGCCACAAGAGGGAGTGAATCTCAAAGACAATGATCCTACGATCTTCCTTCAACAGCTCAACTTCCAGGAAATCAGCTGGAGGGACAGAGTACCAAAGTATACAAGCCAGACATAATACCACATGCTAGATAAGATAAATGACATCTGAGATAGTCTGGTCAATCCCACCGAGGGGTTTTATATGGTCATCAACACCTACAATTGCGTTAGAAATGAAGTAGGTGATAGTTTCTGCATTACCAGTTTCCTCTGCTTAAAGGGCTCTGAGAAGTTATTACAACAAGGTCTGAAAATTATTCTCTACAGTGAATTATTCAACCAGTAAATCAAAAAAATAAGTGGACTGTCAGATTTGTAAAAAGCCCTCTACAACGAAGAGCAGACCGCAACTATCCAATTATCTGCTCCTTTGGTTGTCTAACTGATCTATGAAATCAAATTAAATACCAATTGGCAGACTTAATATTTCAATGCTAAAGGATCTAGACCAAATCTACCAAAACAATGAGGAATACCTAAGTCCTCTTGCGGTTTGCAAATGGAAGCTAGGAAACCTTGAGTGGTTAAATCCAGAATTAGTGATTCTGTTTTCTACAACTGAGTGTTATTGACCTGTGTTCTCACTTTCTGTACTAAAATCACAATCCTATTCACTCTATCCCATCTGCAGCAATAAGCAAGCAATGGAGAATAGTTAACAGTGCCTTTTATTTTTGTGCAAGCTGTTTGGGGCTTCCTTTTCTTCTTGTTGGTTTTGCTTTTGGTTTTGTTTTTTCTTTACCTTAAATTACTCAGCCATCTTCATGGACAGATACTGTAGCAATGAGGAAACTGAGAACTGTATCTGTCCTCTCATCACTGTCTCTCTTCTCCCTGTTCCTTTCTTCTACCCATTCTATTCTATTGAGAACAACTACAAAGCATTTTTGGCAGCAACCAGAGTCAAGGTGAAATACTCAGATCTCTGTTATTCCAGCTTTCCAGAAGCATGACAGAACAATACTTTTTCCTGGAGGGTGTTTTTACTGGGAGGAGGAAAGAGAAAGGGAAATGAAAAGGACTGATTTAAAAGAACATACGATTAAGCATCTCTGTGTTTATGTGTACAGTGATTCAGTCATTTCCAATATGCCTTTTGTCAATGTTTACCTACAAGTCAGGGAGATAGAAAAATGTCCCTTCCAACTCTCTCTTATTCCCACTTCTTGTATGTGCCACTCATAGACTGAGGTTATTAGGCTGGAAAAAAAAATTTGTTCTTCCAATCAGCTGGAATTTCAGCACCCCTCTTCTTTAAGGAGAGGTGCCTGGAGACAGTCCTCAATTATGGTCTCACTATGCACATCCAGCTGCTGCTACACCACTGCTTATGCCAAGACTAGACAGAAGCCACCATCATTTCAGCTAACTAAAATCCTTTAAGCCCTGTGAGTGACAGTGAACACCTGCCACGGAAATGATGATGTATTCTAGGTTTAGCAAACAAAAGGGATTGTTCTACCACATTCTTGGCCTTTTAGGTACCTCTGTGGGGAGTCTGGCAGTGATCGGGGTGGTAGACTGTTGCCCAGAAGCTCTCCTATACCCATTTGAGCTAGATGTACCTGAAGAACTGGTGTCATATTCAGGGTAGAAATCAGCTTCAAGTTTAGATACCTAAATTTCAGTGGCTGCATGCATGTTATGGACAGAGATGCCCATGTATAGGTTTCTTCTGCTACTAAAATACCACAGGGTATTTGAGACATTTGCAAAAGTCTGGTAGATACAACACAATCTATGAAAGCCTCGTGCCCTTTTGCAGTAGCATAGAAGTCAAGGGTTCTCTAGGCTCCACTGTTTGAACATGATGAGATTCTATCATATAATTCACTGTTGCCACATGTCTAAAGGCATCCAAATCTAGGTGTGTTATTTTCAAACTGAACTTCAGACTCGACATCTGGCGGGAAATTGGGATCCTGTTAGACATGAATTACGCTGCACCTGTACAAGAGAAGTATATTTGGTTTCTTATGGGATGTATTCTATGCTGAACATCTGAAAAATGCCCTAAACCACAAATCATATAGGTCAAATTGTAATATCAAGCAAATTCTATATATATACTTTTATTTAGGACTTTTCTTAACAAATCCATTTCCAGCATTGTCCCTTTCTCTGCAACCTGTGATGACAAAACTTGGTCTTGGTCTTAAAAACTTTTGAACTAGAAACCGAAAATGTAGCTGTTATTGGGTACTGACAGAACAGTTCTGGGTCTTTGGAATCTTTTGTCTTAAAACCAAAATAATATATAACAGACATATGAAGTACTTAGTCTGCTTCTGATTTAATTCAGTTCTATCATTAAATTGTGGAAAATAATTGCTTAAGGTTTTTGTATAGCACTAGAATCCTTGCAATTGGTGCTTTGGACTACAAATAAGTAAGAATTCATGAATTTTTTTTCAAACTCCATATCATCTCGCTTCTGTCTGAGATCTGCTAGCAAATACACAAAACTGAAGCTTGGCCATCTGAACTCTTCATTTAGAAAATATTAATTTAAGTTCTACAGCTTGTTAGTCATACAGATTAATGACAGTACTTGTCAAGATCATTTGTCACTAAAATATAAATTTTAATCAAAATAATCAAAACCTTTGCACAAGACCTAGTGTTTCTTGGTTTCATTTCAGAAAATGCCTTTCTGCTGAAAGCAAAATTGTTTACAAGATTAGTTTTGACAAATCTGTTGCTTTGGGTGTTTTAATTGCAAAAAGTATTTGGTTTCTGTTTGAAAAATGTTTTTCTGAGATGTAAACTAATTAAACTGTGGGGTTTTTTTAATGAAAGGCTTAATAAAAAAAGAAAAAGCTTTTTGAGATATTGAAAAAAATGGCATTACTTTTTATGGACAGATTTTTATTCTTTTTCTTCACAAAAAACCTCTTCATAAAAATATGGGGACATTTACTTTCTTAAAGACTTGGACATCTGAGCTCATTTAGAATTAAAAAAAATAATTTCAGTATTTTTAAAAAATAGGGAAGACATTTTGCCCAAATCTAGTAATGACATCTATGAAAAAGTTTTCAATGGCATAATAATGACATAATGCTTGTCATTGCTGAGAAAGAGGTAAAGAGGAGGTAGAAATGGATGACAACTCCCTATGGATTCCACTGCTCCATTATCCCAGCAACTGTGATATCCTAAATATGTAGCTCAATTTACTGGGATGCTGATCTCCATCAAAACATTCTCTGAGAAGCAAAACAAGCAAAAAATATAACCTGGTCTATTTACAGAAATAACCTTTCACAAGCTCTTTGTTCATGGCAGATGTGTTACACACAGGTGTTGCCAGGAAGAAGGCGCTTTCAACTGTGATGCTAAAATACAATGAAATTGATTTTAGACTCGGAGTTTTTAATGTATAAAATAATCATACCTACAAATGAACCAGCTACACTGGGGGCTTGTTTTGATTTGTTTTGCTTTCTTGGAAACGTCCATTTTGCTGCGGTGTTTATTAAGAAACTAATGTATTAAGCATTGCATGAGTGAAATAGCCAATGGCACAAAGACATAGTCATTATGCAGCTCAATTATCACTTTAACTGTGCATGTCCACATAATATGAAAAGCATACATATTTAATCACGGCTCCATTCCCCTGTTGCTTACCTGCTCTGATCTGTTGTCCCTAATGGCCACTTTTTTTCTGTAAGAAGGCCATGCATTGTGTCTCTGGGAAGGGAACGTATTTTTGTGTGTGACTTCACAATATGTAGCAGAAACGTAACCAGATTGTTCAAATAATTTTACTGTGAATAAATCTGCCTCTCCTCTGCCCCAAAGAGTATTCATTAGAAGATATAGCTTTTCCCTATGATTGTAAGGAAAAAAAAAAATAATTGTTTTCTGCTGCTATTATGATTATATTCTTCTGAATTTTTAGTCTGATGTCAAGGTAGCTGCTTATCTAACCCTTTAAGACACAGCCTCCAGAGTAATAGAGTACATCTTTTCATCCTTTTCCAATCTACTCGGTTACTGCAAATTGCTTCTAATACGCATTACCTCCTTTATTTGAGATTATTTGGAGTTCTAATTGATAGATAATTCTGGAATGGTCTCCCCTGATTTTTATTACGTGTATTCTCATACCACATGATCAATACATTGTTAAAAGAATCACATACCGTTGAATATTTGTTGTTACGCTATTTACTGTCAGGGGGAAGCCGGCTGTGGTAAGCTTCCACATGTAACTCTTGGGCACAGAGCCTCTGTCAAAAGTGCAGTGCCTACAGCACCACAGTACTAAAGTGTGCCCTACAATTTTCTGACTTGCTTATTTTTTCTGTTTTTCTTGCCCTGCATCACACATGAACACACAGAGAGTTAAAAAAAATATTGTGGTATATTTACCTCTGCAACATTATACAAAAAGATGAAAAATATAACATTATTTCTTAAATATCTCAGCTGTGGCGATTCCATTTTTTTTTTCCCCAAATGAAAGCTTTTTAATATGGTCCATAATACCATTCAGATGCAAAACTCCAAAAATTATTTCATGTATTTTAGAACTGTCCCCATAACGCTTTGCATTTAGCAATAAAAATAAAATTATCCAATGCTCCAAATCAGGATTTAAAACCAAAACCAAGGTGTCACAGCAGTATCAAAACTAGGCAGCTGCAACAAGGCCTTTACCACCCCATACCAGGGTAACTTCAATAAGTACTTCCCACACCTTGCCCCAGCACAGCCACCAATCCCCCACATTTCAAAGATTCATCTACTGCCTGTACTGTTTCTTGATCTTCTTCAGGCCAGTCCACCCTGCCTCTTGCCTCTCCTACACCCAGGGCACACATTCTCCTCCCTCTGCTTCTTCCACGTCTCTCTTCACCCAGTGCTCTCTCTTCATTCAGTACTCCCCTTCCCTACTTTAACTCCTCAGAAGGAACCAGCCACAGCTGCACATTATGCACATCAGCCAACCCACCACCCCTCAAGCCAGCCCACAGCTGTATATTATCAATGTTAATTAACCTGCCTTCATTCCTCTATAATTCCTCTACACCAAGACCCTACCATACAATTGTTTTAATTACACATAGATTTAGTGATTTTCACCACAATTGCTCTGGGTTTAGGCTAATACCATAGCAAAAATGACCTTGCTTAATGTTAAGTGGACCACCAAAGTGCCTGCTCCCCTTCTTAATCAGCTGTTGAGTAATCACCAATAGTGGTTTAGACAAAGATTGTAGTACAGAGTTGGGAGTTCTTCATGTGGAATGTTGCTATTTTAATTGTATAGCATTAACCAGAATAATATTTTATGACACTATTTTTCATTTGAAAGCAACAAAAACACTCCTGACAATTTATAATTTGTGTGAATTTCCAGAAGCACAGATTGTATTAGAAGAAAAAAAAATAATAAAAAAATCTATATATGTTTAAAGATAGACTGCAAAATATTCAAATAAATTTGGAACAGTCATTTGTATTATTAATCACTTAGGACAGGAGAACATTTTCACATTCTACCAGATAACTTGGATAAGTATATGTCAAATTTGAAGTTAAATTAAGGTTATATGCAGTATCTGTTAAACTTAATGGAAAAGCTTCCAAGTGATTTCAGAGGGGCTTAGACTGTGTTCCTGTGACCATTTGGACATCATACAGATCTTGTTTGGATAGTCACATTAAGATCTGTGAGAGAGATTTTTCAGAACTGAGTTTGACATAGTAACAATGTGTCATAATTTTACATTTGCATAGGGTAGCACGCATAGTGTGTGTGTGTATATATATTCTAATGTAAACAAAGTAAAATTCTTATGTGTAATGAGATGATGTAGTAAAAATATGTTATTATCATACATTTGGGATAACCAGACTGCTGATGTATCTGCATCACTCATGGATTCATAAATAGAAGCGTTTTCAGAACAGGAAGGATTTACGATTATTGGTATGAGCTTCCACTTAAGCCATAGATTTCACATGTCAAACGAGATATCAACTCTTTTTTTCAGGTGGGAATGGACAATTCTATATATCCATGGATAAGGTTATTTATTTTTATTGTAAGAAAATCTACATCTTGCATATTCAGAAAAGCCAAAAAAAGCAACAACAACAACAACAACAAAAAAAAAAAACAACAAAATACCAAAACCACAAAGAAAACCCAAACAAACTAAAAAAACCAAGCAAAGCCAAACCCTTTTATCGGTTTCCACCACAGGATTTTATTCTACTTTATAATAAAACTCGTAATCATAAAGGGTAAGTGTGAAAGGGATCCTGCTTGCCCCTTAGACACAGGTTGGACACGCTAAATTACCTCAAGGACTTCTCTGTGGCAAGTCAAGTAAGTAGTTTGTCCCACTATAATGTGTTTTTTTCACATTTTGACTTTTACTTGTACATGATTCTGGGGAGCTCTTTCGAACTTGTCAGGAACATATTTAAAATACAGCTTATCTCAAGCAGTTATCAATAAAACCTTCCTGACATTTGCAGAGGCAATTTTTTTTATGTTTATGTTTTATTTTTATTTCCCACAGCTGAAAAAGCTGTCTACTTCAGTATGAGTACAATTTTCCAGCATTAGAAGGGAGAGGGAAAATTCTAAACAATATAAAAGTATTTCTTCTTTTTAATAAGATTGTTGTATGTCAAAGGCAGAATTTTTTTTAGAATCCACATACAGTAAGAAATATCTTATTCCACTGTAAAAGCAGCTTTTAAATTATAATCAAACTTCTTTTATGTTAGCCAGCCACAACCTGTTGTACCTTTTACCTAAAATTCAGTGTTCAAGCCCTAGATTTCAGGCAACTCCACATTTCTTTATTGAGACTTCTAACATTCCACTCCACTGAGCAGCTGCAACCATCCATCATAAAAATAATAAACTGAAGACAGGATAGGGCACTAAAACACGAGGCATTCAAAGGTGCAGGATATATGAATTTTACCAAAAGAGACTTAAGCGTGCACCACAGGATCCCAGAATCACAGAATGGCTGAGGTTGGAAGGGACCACCAGAGATCATCTAGTCCAACCCCCTGCTAAATCAGGCTCATCTAGAGCGAGTTGCACAGGATCCTGTCCAGGCTTATTTTGAATATCTTCAGCAGAGACTCCCCAGCCTCCCTGGGCAGCCTGTTCCAGGGCTCTGTCACCAACAAGGTAAAGAAGTTTTTCCTCACATTCAGGTGGAAATTCCTGTGTTGCAGTTTGGGCCCATTGCCCCTTGTCCTGTCACTGGGCACCACTGAAAAGAGCCTGGCCACGTCCTCTTGACACTCGCCCTTAAGGTATTTATACACATTGACATGCGCCACACATGTCAACACTACATATACTCAGCATCATAAGAGTTGTATTCAGATGCATATGTCATCTCTGAGAAGTAGATTCCTAGCTAAACACAAAGTTGTATATTTATCTCCTAATCTTCCTATTCATATATATCCTAGAGTTTATAACAAAAGTATGACTAATTTTCTCCAGCTTTATACAAACAAAGAAGCAAGTTGTAAAGGCTGTGGGAGAAAGAAGGGGTTTTTTGATACAGAGAGAAGCTGGCATGCTTGATATTAAGCATCTAAATCTGCCGTTCAGACTGCTGCTGGGGAACATGAGCAGAGTGGATTTGGAGAACTGACAAGAAATGGAATATTCTGAATTATTTTGATTTGTTTGTCATTTTCAGAATGCAAATTACAGCACCACCTTCTAGAAGCACACATAGGGCTTCATGTCACAAAGTACTCCCTGAATAAGCTTCCCAACTCAGCACTAATGATTCTAGTGAATTGTATGTCCTAAGTAAATTAAAGCCTACAATTCATACTTGTTGGATTCTGATGTCCTATTATATATCATTCCTCAGAAAAAAAGAAAAGAAAAAAAAAGAAAAAAAAAAAAAGAGCTAATGTGTAACTCAGAAATGGGAGTGCTAACTTTTTAATCAGTTCCACTTCCTTCTCTCTTATAAACTCAACATTTTTTATTTAAAATTAAATACCATTTATGGACAGAGATGCATGACATTTTTCAGGAATTCCACTTCATTCTGAGTCTTCTATATTGGATGTAGAGGTCTATGGAAAAAAAGAGATAATATAAGAATACAAAGGTTTAATTCACATGAAATACAAAAGGATTATAAGCCACACTGATGAAATCAACATTGTTTATGGATACCTAATTTGTCCATATTTTTTTGACATTTTACTTTTAAAAGATTAATTATTTAAAGAATACAAATTACATGGAATTAGTAGCTCATATATTTACTAGCTGATTGGTGTCTAAATAGTATTGTTAGTGAAAATATATCAGCAGGAGCCACTAAGGTTTAGTAAGAAAATAATAATGCCTGCTGGTTATAGAGCCATCAAAAGAGCTGATAAAGACATGAAAACATTGCATTACTATAAATAGAAATTAACCAAAACTTAAAAGTGAAATTAAGAAATTTAACTAAGATATTAAATACAGGAACAACCTTCTAGCAAAAAAAGGAACAACCATAACCTAAGGCAAATAACATTTGTCCGTTTTTTTGTTTTGTTGTTGTTGTTGTTGTTTTTAAAAAAGACACAACCAAACAAACCAAAACAACAAAAAACAACCTGCTGTAATCCAGGTATCAGTTTGGCCACCACAGTGGTCTTCTCAGATTTTAGAATTTATGTGAAATATGTAAATCCAAGGTTCATTATTTATGAAGATAAAAGCATGTTCTTTAGTGCACTCAATTCAGTAGCAGTGTGATTCTGCATAAAAATAATTATAGTCATTCAGTGTCCTTCAAAAGTTATTTGCCTTCAAGTATCAGAAATTTTGGGACTAGGGATAATTTTTTGTCCACACCTAAATAACAGGAATGTTGCAGTCTTATTTTTTTGAGGTATAGTACAAAAATCACCTTGTACATTCCTCAACTATTTTTCATCAGCCACCTCATAGGCTGATGTCTGGCTAGTACCAGTCTTAATGTTTACTACTTCGGGCATCTGAGGACCGAAATGCTTGATTTAGCTCAAGTCACATAGCCCCAAAGAGGAGTATATGGGTGAAAGTTAACAACTTGTGACATGGCATAGATTAATATAGAAGATTTATTGGGTTCCTGCAGCCTTAAATACTCTGAAGTATAAACCACAAACTTGTACCAGATGGCTCGTGTAGTTGTTCATCTGAGTAAACTGACTTACAAGTGAAGTACTGACATAGCTGGGACTCCAGAGACTCACTAGATACAATCCTTAGCCCACCTGAAACTCCTATCAAAGTCCCTACTGAACTCAGTAAGCTCAGTTTATTATTTGAGAACCTCTCTGAGAGTTATCCAGCAGGGTACTGAGTACTGACAGTCCCAGCTACAGTCTCTTCCTTGCAGGAGTACTCAGAGCACTTCAGAACCAAGCCTTTCACACAGCTTTCAATGAACAACACCTTCAGTCACAAGAGAAGCTTGAGGGTTGTGTGAAAAATTTCCTCATGTAAGTTGAAACCGTGGCATTTTTCTTTGACTTCCAAAGAATGGAGAAAGTAAAAATGAAAAGACATTCACCTCTGTTTTTCCATGACTTGCCTGTGATCAAAAGCAGTTTTTGACAGTAAAACATTGCCTCTCATTGGAAAGCTGGGCAGACAACAGAGCTAGAAAACGATGGTCACAATTCAACCTGTTCACAGTATCATACTGTGTCAATATTTCCTAACAGTAACTTGACTACTATCAGTATGATTAACATCATTCCTTTAAAATGGGAGCCTTTAATAAGTGGGAGGGTGTTTTAAGGTTAAAAGAGAGCTCAGAACCAAGCAGCTTCCCTGTCTTTCGGTTGTCCCCTTCCACAAAACATACACACACAGTCTTTTTTTTCCTCTCAGTATAGCAGTTCCTGAGACTCCCTGTGTATCTCCTCTGCATAATCTCTGCTTATTTTCACTAGGGACAAGCATCTGACTAGCAGCAGCTTCTGGAAAAACAAAGGACCCTCTGGAGATGGTGACAACCTTCACCCAGATCCTTATCCAAAGCACAGTTATGCCAATTATCACACTTAAGAATCTGACATCCAGTTTCTGCTGAAATCATTCAACACAACAAAGATTTGGAGGAGACATTTTCTATGCACAAGCCACCAGCACAACATACGTTTTCTAATAATTCCTAGATATTATTTATACTTAGAAGTACGCATTCAGAGCCCTGGGTTGCCTGTAACCCAACTCAGAATTTATGGTAAAGAGTAGTTCTCATTTCTGCTCTTCTTTGCACCATGTTATTCCATGATAATCTTACATCACTTCAGCATGTAACCCAACAGCACCACCCCCTTTCCAAATTCAGACACCTGCCTCAAAATGAAGCGCAAAGAAAAAAGGAGCTCTGTTGTGAATACAAAGTAATGATTGGAAGGATCAGTGAGGAAGGACACCATATTTAGCATCTGGAGCTTTTTCAGTAGGAATGTTGTACTGTCAGCTCCCTCCACGGATCCCAGAGAGCTGCAGCTCTTGTGTCATGGTATAACCCCAGCTGGCAACCAAGCACCAGGCAGCCGCTCACTCGCTCCCCTCACGGTGGGATGGGGGAAAGAATTGGAAGGGTAAAAGTGAGAAAACTCATGGGTTGAGGTAAAGACAGTTTAATAGGTAGAGCAAAAGCTGTGGACATAAGCAAAGCAACATAAGGAATCCATTCACGGCTTCCCATCTGCAGGCAGGTGCTCAGCCACCTCCAGGAAAGCCGGGCTCCACCACATGTAACAGTTACTTGGGAAGACAAGCACTGTAACTCTGAACATGCCCCTCTTCCTTCTTCTTCCCCCAGCTTTATCACGCTGAGCATGACGTCATATGGTATGGTATATCTCTTTGGTCGGCTGGGGTCAGCTGTCCCGGCCATGCCCCCTCTTAGCTCCTTTCCCACTTCACTGCTGGGGTGGGGTGAGAAGGCTTTCATGCTGTATAAGCACTGCTCAGCAGTAACAGAAACATCCCTGTATTAGCAACAATTTTTTTCACCACAAATCCAAAAACCCTGCCTACCATGAAGGAAATTAACTCTATTCCAGCCAATACCAACACATCTTGACAGAAGGCAAATGGAATCCAAGTAACATACTTTCAGTTAGCAGGGCTACAGGAGGTCATTGCCGTGAACTCCACTGAGAAGTGAACAGACTAAGGCCTCAAAAATGCTGTGCTTCTGCCCCTCACATTCTGGTCTTTAGGCTGGAAAGGTAAAGCACCTAGGTAACTAAGTTTTAAATAGTGCATAGAGTTGATTGCATGTGTTGTCTTTCAGTTTTACAGGTGACACAATCTGATTTAATTGCAAACATTAGATGTCTGAGGGAAGATAGGCAGAATGATCATGAAATGGACAGCTCGAAGGTCTTCTGACCCAGATATGTTTAAAAAAATGGGGACATATTCTGACCTCAATGCAAATTTAAAGTCAGTGCACTCACCTTGGGTGGATCCACATTTTCACTGGAGAGTAAAAAGGACATCAACGCCTGGAACCAGAGATCACTGCAGTAAGCCCTTACTGACGCAATCACAGGCTGACTTCCCTCCTTGCTGGGGTACAACCTTGTCATCCTGTGAAATCCATTGTGTGCTCTGTAAGAATCTCATCTGAGTTCTTTGGCCTCTCTCCTTACCTTCAACAAGGTTTAGTTTCTACAGAGGAAAGCAAAAAAAAATAGAAAGGTAGCACAGCCACCTGGTTAAAGAATTCATATAGCCCACAGCTGAGTGATGCCTCTTAGAGGACATAGTTTAAGCGCTTTTTAAAAAATATATATTTGAGGTGTTTATTTCTTTTTATTTATCGAGATCACAAATATACACTATTAAAACACATAGCACATTTGTCTTGTACATTCCTTTAATTGCATGATAACTGTATTTATTGGGTTTTATGTGTTTTTAGCTAACAAAAATCCAGTTCTTAATGGTAACAAATGTGAAGAAAAGAAAAAAAGAAGGAAAAAAAGCCCAACAAATCAAACCAAACCAAACAACTAATGTTGTTCCCTGAGAGACTTTGCAGTATCTGAACTATCAGGTATCCATTTTAGTTACTTGCACAAGGCTAAGTAAAGGCTTCTGGTCTATGTATTTCAGCATGGGATTCTTTTTTTAATCTCTGCTTTTAAGACTGGTATAGAGCGGAACAACATATTTCATTGGCACTTTGGCTTAATGAAGGTGTGTTTCAGTTCCCCTCTGACTGTCCCCTCCTTCCAAAACACCTACACACGTATTCACACACTCCTGAAAGAGGAAATCCTGCCTGAACACTCAAGCTACATTTCATCTCAACAAAGGAACGAGTGGGACTGAGAGCATTATTTCACAAGAGGAAGACAAACCTGACTAACATTTTAAAGAAATTATTATCCTTATATTTGTTGCAAGTTTAAACTGAAAATTGTGAGCACCAGTTGTGACATTAAGGACACTGAGAGTCTAGAGCAGCCTCCCCGTGGAAATAACAGACATCAAAGCAGCAAAGTCTTGGCTGAGTTGTCCACACATAGCTGCTTACTGCAATTTGAGCTACCTGCATGCGGGCACCTAAATTTAGGTGACTTGATCTTGTGCTTATTGCAGACATAAGTACATGCATAGGCCATGATTCAATTGTCTGTGATGACCACACACAGGCATCTAGTGTCATTTGAGATTCCTCAGGATATCTGAGACATCTGCACAGAAGGGACAGATATGACACAAAGCCTGGGGGACACTAGGGACCTTCTGAAAGAGTAGCTGCAAGCATCCCAAATGGCACTGGATGCTTGCATGTGGGCAACCGGACAATCTCCAACCTAGCTGCTTCCCTGAATCTCTCTCTGTTGAAAAAGCTGATCTGATGACTGAAGATCAGTTTTACCTCAGTGTGCAAAGTATTTAATATCTGAGTCAGGTGCTTAATCTGACTTAGCCAGTTCTGTACCTCTCAGAATATTTCAAATTGTACCAGAATTTGAACTGTGAACTCACTAGCCTGTGAACTCAATTGAATGGTGTGGCCAGTCATAAAAATTATTGAGCTCTAGATTCAGATCCAAATGTTTATGGCATTTGCATGTGTCCAGTCCACGGTTTTGCTTTGATCACAAGAGAGAGCAAGCTGAGTCAAACACAAATACCAGATCTTAACTGAAACTTTCAAAACTCTAAGGGTAGGTGAACTTCAGGTTTTGTTTCAGGTTTACTGTCATGTTGATAGCTTTTGTTCTGAAGATCAGTGTAGGTGGGTGGAGGTGTTTGCACAGAGAGGCACAGACCAAAGGAGAATAACACAGCAAGCACAAGGCATGTCCACACTAGGTGATGTACCGGTGACATAGCAGCCACTGGCAAGCTCTGAGCGGTTCGCTGTTGGGTGGAGGCAGCAGCTTGCTCAAAGGCAGCACAGAGGTCTTTACGCAAGACTACACTGTGTGAGGTAGACATGCCTCTTGGGGAAAAATTTTGAACAGGTATAAAGAGCTTTTGTCTACGGCTGATGAAGTCTGTATCCAAGGGGTTTAGTGCTCTAATGTACAAAATTTTAAAACAAAGAAAAAGTAAAACATATATTTCTTCTCTGCTTTTTGCTTTTTTTCTTCATTGAGAGATGCAGACAAAGAGATGTGTATACTCAGAAAAGAAGAGTTCATAAGAAATGCACACATTCATCTAGAAACCTTTCCCTGCAAATCAAACTTACAATTGGAAGTCTGGAGTCATTACCTTGCCATATATCCTGTAATTTCTCTGAATTTTGTGTGCATTGTGTGTTTTGAATTTTGTGTGCATTATTTAAGGAAAACTCTTTGTGGTTTATTAAATGCATGGAAACATTTATCCCTTTGTAAATATATACACATTCTTTAAATGGGAAACTGAATTTTTACACTTGAAAACTGAATATTAGGCATCTAAATAGAAATGGCCTGTTTCAAAAGCACTAACTACCACAAACATATTATTTCTATATTATATAGTAGGTTGAAATTTAATTTCTATTTGACATATTTTGCTTGGAATTTTATTTACTTTTTAACAGCTGCAATTATTACACATGTTTATATTGGAAATACATGGGAATATATTTATTTAAAATTAGTATTTGCCATCAGGATGTATCAGTGTGCTAAAGCCAAGGCAGGCCATATGAATTTTTAGGCCATTGATGAAAATCTTTGCACAACGACTAATGTTGATGGTGGAAATTATTTGTTTATTAGGTGAAAGATTTCCCTAGCCACAGTAGTTTATTATGGTAGCGGTACACATGCAGATCTTAAGACTGAGACACTACCCACTGGAATATGTACATGGAGTTATTTCAGTTGACTTTCTGCTGTTCTATTAATATGAACAGTACTACTTAGGGAAAACAAATAGCATAATTTCATATATCCATTTCCCTTTTCTGTTAAGAAGTAGGATTTTTGCCACATGCATGGTAATATCTGATTTAGGCAAGGAAAGTCAACAAGGCAACTCTTGCTACAAAAAAATTGCTAGTCAATTCTTGTGGAAGAAAGGGAAGAGATATGTTGCCTGGGAAGTAAATCTTAAGAAAAAAATACTGTTCCCCTCAATAAATGAAACAGTGTGGTAAGAAAAAGAATATTCAGGTGAATTCCCTGTACACAAATTACATCATCACTTGATTGGCCTTTATTTTTCTTTCCTTTTCTACTAAAACATGTAGTCTCCTAAACATAGAATGACAATGTTTTAAGATTTCAAAAAGAAAAAAATTAAGAATCCACTTAATAACATTTGCAACCATCAGCACAGAAGCAGTCTGTACCATTAATGAATTTCAAAAGTAGAAAATGAAAGTATTCCAAGTAGTTTAAATAATATTGTTGTTTCTCTATATATGTGCTAAAAGAGTTGAACTTAAATAAGAACTGTAATGAGGTTTTAGTAAATCAGAACAATACAAAATTAGGTATCTGTCATTAAATAAGGAAGAGGTGGTTTCACACTCTTTCTTTTTTTTTTTTTTTCAAGCTTCGGTTTCACCCTCATCTTTTCAAACAGTTCCTAAAAGTAGTGTTCTGACCATCACTTTTAGTATCTGAAACAAAGTACTAAGAACACGTTTGGTCCATAATGTGATAAAATCTCCTTGACTTTAGTTATTAAATGCAAAAAAATTATCTAAACAATGTGTTGAACCTGAGCCATGGCTGTAAGATTTACTGAACCCAGATTTAATCAGGACTTTACATTTTATCCTGTTTTCTTGGTAAGGAAAGTTTATGTTACAGGTTCAGACTGTGGTTCAGCAGGATTCTCTGTCCTGGTTTTGGCTGGGATGGAGTTATTTTTCTTCTCAGTAGCTAGTACTAGTTTTGGCTATGATGTGAGAACAATGTTGATAACACACTGACGTTTTTAGTTGTTGCTGGGTAATGTCTATGTTAAGTCAAGGATTTTTTGGTTTCTTGGGCCTTGCCAGCCAGAGTGCTGAAGGGGCACAAGAGACTGGGAGGGGACACAGCCAGGACAGCTGACCTGAACCAGACAAAGAGGTATTCCATACCATGGGATGTCATGCTTGGTATATAAACTTGGAGGGTTTGCTGGGGAGGGGATTGTTGCTCAGGGACTGGTTGGGCATGAGTCAGCAGGTGGTGAACAGTGGTACTGTGCCTCACTTGTTTTCGTTTCTCCCTTTTTCTTTGGATTTCATCCTTTTCCCCACTTTTTCATTATAACTGTTGTTACTATTATCATTGTTATTGTTGTTGTTTTTACCTTTTTTATTCTGTTTAAATTATTAAATTGTTCTTATCTCAGCCCTGGAGTTTTACATTCCAATTCTCCTCCCCACCCCTCTGGGTGGGAGGGATTAAGCAAGCGGCTGCGTGGTGCTTGGTTACCGGCTGCGGTTAAACCATGACATTCCCTCTTCTATAATTTTGCAGGACACCTCTCAAATTATTATTTATTTTTTTTTTATTTACATGGTATCTTCCAGTGATAGAGTCACATTTTTATCCATCAGAGCAAAAAACAGTAATTTAACTTGAAAGAAAATACGACACTAACTTTTTGATCTGTAACCCTGAAAAAAGTTTTGAAGTTTTGTGCTTCTCAGTCCTAATCCACCTATACAAGGCTATAATTTGTAAGTGGTTTTGTGGTATACACAAAATAATGTTTTATTATCAATTAGGATTTGAAATTATTTTAAGACAAAAGACACCCAGAAGCCAGTCTTAGTTGTCATGATAGTATGTTTCTGAAAATGATGTGACTTTGTTCTTCTTTTGAATGCTATGTAACTATTCATTTAATAACACTAAATCCGTGCTACATTGCTTTACAGAGGCCTGAAGAATTAACCTTTTCTCAATTCAGGTATCCCTGGTGATACCAAAAACCTAATAGTTATTAAAGTATGTAAATTATCTAATATTTTATATTCTGGTTATCAAAATTATTGCAATATCATATCTTTATAACAAAAAATCCAGTGGTGCTAGTATCCTCTATTTACTTCTTTATAACTTCATTTCTCTATTCCATTTTTCCCACTTGTAAAAAAAAGAATAATAAAATTCACTTCCATTTTAACATATTATCTATATGGGCCAGGAATTACTTTATATTAACTTTAATAATTTTTGTAAGTCATAATACCTTCCACAGTTTCCTTACTTATTATTGTGAATTTTTCTTTTCCTTCTTAGTTATAGCAGTATTTTTATAGTAGTCTCCAGGTGCTCTAAATTGCAGCCCTCGTACACTAAAGTAAGCAAGGTAGTTCCAATGAGTACAGGCAGCACAGTGTGGGCCTTTAGTAGCTTAAAAAATCACAGACAGTCACAAGTGAGATGAGCAAAATCCTCATTATTCCCATTTTATAGACCAAAAGCTGAGACCAAAAATATTAAATCAGTTTGGAAAAAAAGCTACAAAATGGGATGTTCACAGCCACTTCTAAATACACAGCCATCTCTGCTGTCCCACTGCAGAAGGTATTTTCCAGAAATAGCCAACACTTTCTTATTTCAGTAATCCTCTTTTAAAATATAGAGGTAAGATTCCTCTTTTTAAAACATAGAGGTAAGATTCCTCTCTTTATAAAACACCAAAACTATTGATGATTAAATCCATATTAGACATCTTATATGAACCAGAGGACATATTTTTATGACAATTATTATTTTCAATAGCACACTGAGGAAAAATAAGAGCATAAAGAAACTGAAGCTACAGCCTGCTGAATAGGCAGTGCATTAATCCTATGTAATCTCTTATTCAGTAGAGGATTTATACTGATTACATAGACAGAGATGTTGAATGGATATCATATTTAGTAGAGGAGGAAAAGATGATACCAGGAAAAGATAGTAGAAACCTGAAGGAGACTTCATATGCCTTGATAATGAGTTTATCACCCCCTCACTGCTTTCATCGTGGCTGAATCTTGTTAGTAAATTAAATTATACCAGGAATCATTCTGTGGCTTTGTAATCATACTAATATCTGGTCCTTTGCCCCATTACTTTTCTTAAGTGAACCCTAGTATGCTTTTTTCCTGGGACAACCAGATCTCTCAAACCGTGTCCAGGCACCTTTCAGGAAAGTTAGCATGAAGTGGGGAAAATTGTCAACAGGCAGTTGGCACGTGGACACTCCTGTCAAGCTTAATAGTGTAAATATGGTCAGGCTGTGTCTCTGGAACTTTGAGCCACAAAACCAGATTTTGGAAATACTTTGTTTAGTAATAAAACTATCACTACTGTGGTTCTCTTATGTGAACTTTATTATGACATTAAATCTATTAAAGCTTCTATTAAAGATTTCTCTTTTTTAACTGAGTTCTTATTTGAGGATTTATCACTTTCTGTGAAAACAGCTTTGGTGGTTCTTCCTTCTTTTTCCCCATGCATCACCATTTTTCTTGCATGGAACAACAATTTCAGGAAATCAGGAGGGGGTTTTGTTTTTTTTGTCTCTCTTGTAATGTTTATATTCCTAACATCTGTGTCTAGCTTTCTTAATATTGCACTGTGCTTTCGACATTGCATTCTTTCATGCCCAATAGTATGTCTCCATCACTCAGCGTACCTCTGACCATTGCAGCTAAAAGGTGGTCCAAATATTTTATTTATGTTTAAAGTACACTATTTCAGGAAAATGTAGTAAGAGTTTTGATTAAGGAATTAAAGTAATCCAGTGGTTGAATGGTAGTGTGAAAATCCCATATTTGACAATTTCTCTCCATTTAAGTAAATATTTCTTATACCATTGGGAGTTTCAAGGATCTACATGCTAATAAGGCATGGTGGAAATTCAGATATTAAATATTTAGTGTTTTAGATGGATTTATTTCATTTATTTTCAGTTAAACTATGCTATAAATGTTTGCCTCGGGTTAAGAATTATATGTTCCAGGTAGAAAAACCAGATAGCTTCTTTTGCTGCGTCTTAGGAATTTTTTTTTTATTATTTTATTGGACTTTCCCCTTCACCGATTATGAATTTGTAGTGTAATAAGACAGTATTTAAGATACTGTTCTTAGGTTTGCCTCATCTTAGCTGAAAGGAAATAGCAGTTTAACCATGAGGTGTTAGAATGGGTGGTGTATGTCAGCTCATGACAAACATTTTCAATGAAATATACCGGTGAACACTGCATAGGACAAGGGGTAATGATTTTAAACTAAAAGAGGGTAGACTTAGATTAGATACTAGGAAGAAATTCTTTACTCTGAGGGTGGTGAGGCATTGGAAGAGATTTCTTAGCAAAGCTGTGGATGCCCCATCCCTGAAAATGTTCAAGGCCAGGCTGGATGGGGCTTTGAGCAACCTGGTCTAGTGGAATGTGTCCCTGCCCATGGCAGGGGAGTTGGAACTAGAAGATCTTCAAGGTCCCTTCCAACCCAAACAATTCTGTGTTTCTATGAATGTGGTGTTTGTTTGTACTTTGTTGAGTATTTTGGAGTACAGCTGAAAGAGAGGGAAGGAAGAAAGGTGTGACCTTCTGAAACCCTTAATAAACCAAGCAACCTCTTTTGGGGCCTAAAAGCAATCAATCAGCATTCTTGACTTTATTCCTATTATCTTTGGACCATATTTTTCAGCTGTTCTCTGGGTTAAACCTAAGACTATTTTCCCGTTAAGTCAGGACTCCTTAGTCTAGTCATTCCCTGGCCTGTACTAATGACAACGAATAAATTGAATGACCATTTCCATAGAATCTCATGATTTCTTCCCTGTGAAAGACTGAAAGATAAAAATATAGCAGTTCTACATAAATGGCCCAAGACATTAGTTTAAAGATTTATTTCCTTTATTGGGACTCAGGGACTCCATTATACTTGCATACAATAACGTAAGTCTGCAACAGTTATCAAATACTATTTGTCCTACTTTTCTGCATGCTCAAGCTTCTGCATTTTTCCTTCTAAAAAAAAAAAAAAATCCACCTTCTTGGTTACCTTTATATTCACAGGCTTCTTAGTTTTTAATCTCATCTGGAAACAGGACCATAATCCAGTTTAGTAGTGACAAGGATTCTGAGGATTTAAGTGAAAGATTATAGAGAAGGGAAAGAAAGAAAACATCTTAATCATAGAAGCATTTCTGAGTAAATACTGAATTCTGACAAGTTCTAGGAGAATTTGTACATTCAAGATCTCTACAGACCATAACCATAAGGGTTATATTCTACACATTCTGAAAGCAATAGCACCAGAAAAATTCCACTTTGATTTAAAATGAAAATATTAGTTAGCCTATAGTAGGGTGACTGAACTAAATCAACTCTAATTGTATGCATTTAGAAAGAGGTTTGAATCTAAATTATCTATGCTATACTGCACCAAAAGGCATTTAAAAAGAAAAAAAAGGCTTTAGTTTTATTCACTAGCATTTTAAATCTGCAATTTGCACATAAACCATTGCTGTGAATACTATCACTCAAATGAATAAGAAAGAGCAGGGTGGAAAAGAATACTTGGTTTCTTGTGATCTCATGTGGATATTTTTAAATTAGACTGAAACATTGCCACAGATGGCCTTCTGAAATAGCTAGTTGGTATTTTCCTACACTCCTTTTATTTGCTGTTGTAGATGTTGTTTTATTGCGTAATAGCTCACAAGTTTTCTAGGCAATTGACTGAATTTATTATCAACAAACAACACAGGGTTTCAACTCTTAAATGTTATCACTAATGAGAGATTTTTTTAAAAAACTTTTGAAGATAGTGGGTCTGCATGCATGAAAATCATTACAATACATTAATACTTGAACAACCAAGGCACTAGATAATTATTAAGAAAGTTTGTTAGAGAAATTATGGTATGAAAGATGCTATTTGTTGTGGCAGATTTCCAGTGTCTTTCAAAAGTCAGAGGTCCTGGAATTAGACAAGAATAGCTATACTTTCTGTCTCCTTCCTACCTAGCATTCCTTTTCTCTCTCTTTTTTTTTTTTTTTCCTTTTTCACACATGTATTTATTTCTATATAACTTCTTCAATGATTAGATATTTTGAGCAGGTATATAGAGTTGAAGCTTTCAAATGTATAAATGCATGTATGTGTGCATACATCTTTACTCATCTGTACTAATACTTGCTTAATAAGCACACAAATCAAAACAAGGAAAGGAACTGAGGTCTTGCTCCTCACTAAGAAAATTAAAGAATGTATTCACCTCCTCAGAATTGACTTAAGGTCTTGCAGTCATCACAAGTCAGAAATGCTTCCTCTAATTTAAAGAAATCAAGAAAAATTACTAAACTCAAAATTAAGACACATTATAGTGAGTCAGATAACAAAACTGAATTAAAATCATGATGAACCTTGTTTCTAAATGTTGCAATGATGTGATGAATTGCATTTATTGCATTGCTAAATTAAATAAAAGTATCCCATTCAGTGCTTTAAATAGTAGTTTATCTTCGTAGGACAAAAAAAGCATCCCATTTACTTCTGAAGTTGAAGGAACTGACAAGATATGTCTATTGTTTTAAAGAAAAGTGTTTCTGCCTAGAGGGGGTAGTAGAATGTAGCCATCAGCTTTTTTAATAGTACCACTTGCATAACATATTTCTTATTTAATTGAGAACATTTGATAGACTATATTAAAACCACACACACACACAAAAAAAAAATAACCAAAAAAAACCAAGAAAAGGTTTTTTAAACATAATTATGGCTTTAACCAACATTTGGAATTTTTAAAATATGAAATCCAAGCTGATGCAGAACACCCACACACCTTTTAATACATATTTTAAGTGTTAAAAAGGGAGTTGTATAGTGCTTTTTTCCAGCGTTAGTTTGTCCTATTTTATTTACAATGTTCTTGTTCTAGTTTCCTTTCCATCCCTATATACAAGGACAAATTCACTTAATAGGTGAAAAATATTTTCATTATGGTCTGGTAATGTTAACAGGCATTTTACATGTCTTATGTGACTCTTCTGTCTAGAGCAGAGAGTCAGGATTTGTTGCTATAGCCCTAGGCAAAACTAAAAGGATTGAGGGAGGCTAGGCCTGTGAGGCCACCAACATGGCTATGTCAGGTGAAGCACCTTGATATGAAAGCCGGTGTGCCTGGGTACAAGGTTGAACAGGTGAAAGGTCAGCTGAGGTGAGAAGTAGTGAGGCTCCCAGACTTCTGCCTGCTCAGTCCACTCCCTACATGACGGAATTTACTCCCTGCTTTTCTTTTCCATCTCTGGTTTACATAATAGCATTGCAGGTAATTAACATAAGTCATTTAAAAATGCATTTACTTAGGGTTATACAAATACTGAGGCAGATCTTTTTATTTTAGTCTAACCCTTATCAGAACTAGTTCTCATTCAGGTGAATTCTGAGGAATGCACGGAACCTACAGAAGTCTTACACTATATCAGCACAAATATCTACCCTTGCTGGAAAAGGTTATGTGTAGGCACCACCTTGTTTCTTAGTGGAAGTGGTTAAAATAAATTATGGGATTCAAAAAATGGTAATCAGTTGTCTGCTTGTAATTATTTTTTCACAGGAGCAATAGATCACAAATGTCTAACTCTGTTTGCGTGAGGCATTCAAATTACATAGTCAGACTGAGGCCATACTGAATACCATGACTACCATGATATTAATAATCATTCGCACAGTAGTTGGGAATGACAGGATTGCCAAGAAAAGTAGTTACGGGAATAGCATTATTTGTTGGCCTGTAAAGTAATCAGAGAGCTTCTCAGGATTTTTAAGTAATCCATTAACGTAAACCATTACTTAATAGTTATTTGACTCCACGTAACCATTGCTTAATTCCAGCACAACACTCAAAAGGGCAGGGAGTGCTGTGCTGCCTCAGTGCCAAATGTCAGTCATTGTGTATTTTAATCAGTGCCTTTTACATGCTAGCATCAGTCATAATAAACAGTCACAGCCACCTATCTGCACAGCTGCCTTTTAGAAATCACAAATCAGAATGGCATCTTCACAGAGCCTTCATATGGTAATAAACCCATATATGCATGTGCCCATACATATGGATGTGTTCATGTCCATGCATTTTTGAAAGCTCTATCTCCGTATCTCTACACTATGGAGAAATGGAGAAGGTATCTAACCTGTATTAAGGAAGCTTCCAAGATGGGGAAGGGAAGAAAGAATGGAAAGGGGAAAAAGAAGTTGAAGTGTATGGTGGAAAGATAAATATGAAGTGGAGAGAATAGGAAAGGATAAAGAGATAAGCCACAGTACATATGACTTACTAGGTTCTCACCAGTCCTGAAGCCAGACTTGCACTTCAATCAGCCTGCATTACTGAAGGAATCACTTCAGATTGATAGCCTTTATTCAGACCAAGCCCCTTCAGAATCTTAGACTTAAGTAAAATATCTGTCTTGCATCCACATTATTGTTCATAAACAGCATTTTGTTGGGAGGTAGCAATGGTTTACAAAAGGCTTTACTTTTTTTCTTAGAATTTTCCTAAGATACTTTGCATTCTTTCTTTCAACAGGCTTCAATATGGAGAGCTAGTAGAGAAGGATTATCATAGTTTAACAAAGTGAAAAACTAATTGAATCATTAACTGGCTATTCAGTTTCAAATGTCTTCCTCTCATTTGCACCCTTGTTTATACTTCTGCTTTACTCCTGCACATCTTTCTTTAGTTCACCTTGTTTGCAAAACTCCTTAGACTGTAGCTCTACCCTAAAGAGGTCATGTGAAAATGCACATCAAACTGTGAATGAAAGTCAAGGCTTTCTATGTTATTAGTCATACATTTCTTTCCACTAAGGCTTTTGCATTTAGCGATTGAAAACACACACAAAAAAAGTGCTTGAGATTTTACAACTCTATTATGCAACTTGTTTCATACAGTTCTCAACTTCCCATGAATAATATACATGGTTGAGCAAAATGTGTGATTAAACACAAGTATCAAACAAATAATGATTATGATTTTGCAAATTAAAAATGTTCCCTTTCAGTGTAAAGTTCTTGCTTATCATCTACCTTGGTTTTAGTGATAGATTGCAGATCAGTTTTCTCATCTCATTCCAAATCATCCCTTAAGAACAGAAATATAAATAAATATAAATTGTGTATACAGTAAAGGGATCTTAATGATAGAGTTCTAACATGTTTCTGCAAGGACTTGCCTGCATTTAAGTCTATGACAATTTTTCTTTCAAGTTTCTCCTTCCTGAATACCCTGTTAAGTCTCACACCATGCATTTTTTAGTACCTGAAACCCAGTCAACTTAGTAATATTAGTCAACACACAGATTAAAGAGTAGGGTTTATGATCCCCAAATTCGAGAATCAAACTTGTGTAGGCTTTTCTCACTCTGGTCAAGTGATGTTTTAGGTTTTAAAGTGAAAATAAGCTTTGCTTCTTTAATGTGAACATGACTGGATGATTTAACAGATGGTGAGATTTCATGACCACTGTTAACTACACTTTTATGAAATATGAAAATGCACTATGAGCCATAGGACATGTACTATTTTAGGGTTAGCAGCCAACGTCAGTGTGAGGCGAATATGTACTTGGACATACACACAAAGGCAGAAACTATGGTGCATTTCCTCTCAGAAATGCTGTGTGATTTTTTTCCAGGAGCAATCAATATTCCAGGACAACCAAATATTGATTGTTTCCTTGTATTTGGCTACCTACAAAATACATTCATGTCTCTTAAATTTTGCTTTCTTGACTTGCTGTTATTCTTACATGAAAGAGACAGAAACTCTAGACGTAAGACGTTTGATGACGGAACAGTGTACCCATTCACACATAGGTGTGCATTTTTTAATCCAGTTGACTCATATTTAATTACTTTTGAAGTCTTTCTAGTGGAACAAAGTCAGGCTTTAAGTGTAAGCATTAATGTGCACCATGTACTCAAATTTCACTTGTAAAAAAGCAAACAAAAATCAGGTGTATTCAAGTAAACTTCCAGTCTTTTCTAGCATAAGAACAACTTTCTGAAAAATGGTCACTAACTTTTAAAAAGTAAGACAAGTTAATTAGGTTAGAGAGCTGAGAAGAGGGAAAAAGCACATCCATAGTATCCACCTGAGGCTACTGCAGCCCCCTGAATATTCACTCCCTCTCTGTCCAAATCACCAGGGTCTCTTCAACTCTCCTTGCAAACCTGTCTAAAACATGCCCAGCTTCACACAGTTTACACCTCTGATGTCTGCCTGCTGCTCCCACTTACCCATAACCTCCTCCACTGCCAGTGACCACCCTTAGTCCTCTAGAGCTGCTACTGTATTGTTATTCTGTGTTACAAACACCAATACAGAAGGAAAAATCTTGAATTTAGCCAAAATGAACTTTCATTAAAGATGAAGGGCAGTTTACTGACTCTTGCATGTGTGATAATCTCCCTTCAACTTAGGACAGGCCAATATTTCACATAACAAGTGCCACTCATGCAGATGAGAACAGCTTGGCTGACCTCTCCCTACACTTGCCCACCACTATGGGGCAGGGACCTCCCTCACTTGTGATCTGCAGATTGCAGGCTTACTGTCAACATTGAAGCTATGCTGGAACAGGTTTATTTGATCAGTAAAATCATGAATTATTCCTGATGGGGCAGCTAAGAACGGCTCTCTTGCTCCCCATTAATTCCTGCCTTCTTCCCTCTCAGCAGCTGCATGACCCTATGTGCAACTTGCGCACTCGTGCACACACACACACGTACACACATATACACATAGCATCTCTTTCATTCCCCATGTAGACTCAAGAGGTTGCCCAACCGCAAGCTGGATTTCTTATTTTTGGTTTACAGTACAGGCTGTGTCAATGTAATACCTATGTGAAAAGGTGATGTCAAAGCCCATTCTCTTGTAATAATTAGGTCTTCATTATAGACAATATATCCATGGAGAATTTTTCATATTATACACATTTTCCAATTACTCGTGGTATCTGTAGTAAGATAATAACATTTAACATAGTTCACCTTTTCAGAGACCAATATATTACAGACTGGTTCAGATCTATGTAACAGTAAAGAAGTCTGGAAATCCATATCTACCCATATATCCATCTACCTATTAGTCTATCCGTCTATATTTATCTATCCATCCATCCATCCATCCGCCTCCGCAAGACAAATTTTAGTTTCTAAAGAACAAAAGGCCAGCTATAATGTCTGTAACTGACTTAAAATGATGGGTTTCGTTACTTTTAATTTCAGATTTTTTAAGCTGAACTCAATCTCTTAAATAAAGCATAATAAGAAATAAAAAGTCAGGTTTTATTTCATAGGCTAATGAATATTATGTGAATGGCAGTTAATAGATTCTTATCAACTAATTTTACAGGATTTTGAAATTCCTTATAAAATTCATCAGGATCAGCAGTAGGCAGCTAACTTGAACATGAGAAAAATGGCATTTTCCAAGTTAACAATTCATCCTAAAATAAAATGAAAAGTTTGTGAAGTCTGTAATACCTTATTCATAATACTGTTCAAAAGTCTTTGTCACTTACTAACCTACAAGGTTCAAATTTGCTATGTGCTCTAACACTTTATTAAGATGCAGTCTTACTTGTATTTGCATACTGTTGGTTTTTAATAGTCACATAGCACATAAAGTGGGAAAATAAAATTTAGAGAGGAAATAACATACATGTTCGTTTGGTACTGACAGCAGTGCAGGTGGGAATTGCGTCTTGGCCAATGCAAGGAATTATGTAGAATTTTTAAGTTACCTGTCCTCTTCATGCTCTAAAGGTGTTTTCAAGGAAACATATAATTCTTTCTGATGATTCTCACTCACTACATGTAACGCTAGATGCATGGTAAGGGCAGACAAACTGGGAAGTGGCAGAGAATAATAGTCCAGTTCATCTGAGTTTTACTTCCTTGCAACAACTTCCACATTTCCAATTGAAAATATAAGAGTTAAAAGTAAATAAATGAAGAAATAAAAATTTCCAAGGAAATCAGATTTTTTTTCACTCCAACATGTTCCTAAGTCAAAACCCACTTTTTCATTACAGAACAGCATAAAGGGTTAAAATAATAGTAATAAAAAAGATCATCCTAGCTGGGTAAATTGGGTTTAACCAACATAATACATGTCTTTTACTTTAACGCAGCTTTCACAACAGAAAAAAAATAATTGAAATCTCTTTGCATCATCTGGCTAGACATCTGTTGCAGACTCTGAAATCAAAGAATTTCAAATGTTTTATTTGCATGCTAAATTTTCCTTTTTCCTAGAAAGTCCATGAACCTGAAATAATTAAATTTATTTTTAAAGAGCCATTAAAAAAAAAAATCCTAAAAACAATTCACTATTAGACGTGTTACTACACCACTACTATAAAATGAGTGTTTATGAATGTTTCCTACAAACTGTTCTAAGAGGAAAAGAAAAGTTATGTAGATCATTCTTATTACCATCATCTAAACCACAATAACACCTTGAATAGCATCAAACCATTCTTCCTAACTGCATGCATACAAATAACAAGGAAATTCTCCCCGCCACAAAGATCTTGCAATCTCATTATAAGACGATAGACAACAGATGGATGCAACCAACAGATGGAGGAAGAATAAGGTAGCAATGAGATGATTATAATCAGCATGATAAGCAGTGATGCATACCAGCAAACCGGCTGCCTAGCTATTATCTATATGTGTGTGTGTGCACGCATGTAAAATTACCATAAATACCATTTGTGTGACTTTAACTGATTTGAAATGTCTGATATTGTCAGTTCAGAACAACAAGGAAGGCAAACTCAGGCAGCGAGACCCTGATGACCCTCAGGCAAAACTGAGAAAAATTATTGGAGATACCTGGTTATGCTGGCTGATAAAATAGTGGAAAGGACTTTCAGTCCGTAACTGGTTTGCTGAACTTTTTCAAAGTGTTCTTTTCCATGTTACTGGGAATTATAACATGAGGAAGGAAGTTGACATCATGAAGACTCATCCTTCTAGGTTTTGTGTTTGTTTTCTTTCTAAATCAAAGTAAAGAAAATGAGTACTAGAGATAAAGAAACTTGTCTTGGATAGGAGAAACACTCCGTGAGGAGGCAGAGTCTGAAAGGCTTTATTGCTAAACATGTGAGGCCATTTTGTTCACTGTTAAAACAGAATTTCAATCAGATTATTCTTCTCATAACAGCAGAGTTATTTGGGAAGACACTGGATTAGCCTTGGGAAGTATTTGATCCATATTCTCTCTCAGAAGTAAAAAAAAATAAAAATCTTCTAGCATTTAAGACATGAACTTCCACAAATAATCAGATGGCAAACACTAGTGGAGAAATATGGTTGTATTGTATTCTCTTTGTTGTTGCAAAGGAAGATATCTAAAGGTGAAATTATAAATGTAAATGGGAATTTATTTTTAAATTTAAATTTATGTGAAGCCGATAATTATACGTACTCTTTTGATTTCTATGTGTTACACAAATAATTGTCAGGAACAGTGAGCTGCAGCCACCTCTGGCCTCATGACAGCTTTTATATCACAGGATGGCTGAGCTTTAAGAAGTGTTATGAAAATGGCAAAGTTCTGCAAACTGCAGACCATATTTTTATAATTAATTCAACAGTGAAAAACTACATCTAAAGAGCACTACAGAAATTATTTGCAAGTTGTCTTTATATTGTCCCAGTGTGGCATTCAAGGAATGATTTAAAGGGTGTTACTTTTACTTTTTAAAAAAAATCCTATATAAATACTAACAATAATCAATAATGTGCATTTAAAACAGATCTTCTGGTGGTGAAAATATTGCATGTGAATTTCCAAGAGGGATGGCAATGAATAGAAGGACTACTTTTAATTTTTCATACTATTTTAATTCTGACTGCTTAAACAAGTATATATTTTTCATGGGTACTTTAAGACTCTATGTGTTAATGTTGTTAAAATTCATTCATTTTCTTAAATTAAGCCAGTTTTGAATTATTTTTTTTTTAAAAAGGTGGGGGGGGGGGGGGGCAGCTTTGAGGGAAAAGATTTGTAATCCACTGCAAACAAATTAAAAGTAAACCTTCCCAATGCATTGTTCTTAATATTCTGTTATTAATGTAATTTGTTACTGGCAATATTGGGTTTTTTTCCTAAGAGTTTTTATTCACAAATTATCATTTTCACTACAGTGTATTTCAGTTTACCTGTAGATATAGGTATAACTGTGATTTTAATAGCCATAGCTCCAAAGAAATAATTACTTTCAAACAAAGATATTCTTTAAAGACATGTCAGTTTAATGAAGTCTTCACAGATTAACATGATGGGGACATGTGAACACCTACTAAAAGCACAAAGGTATTATGAAAGCTTTCTGTAAAAAAAAAAGAAAAGTACATAGTTGCTTCCTTGACACATGCAAATGAATAGTAAATCAGTCATCCTGCCAATTTGACTTCACTGAATTAAACAGATAATTTTGCATAGCCTAGCAGCCAGTGATCTGAAGGAAGGCAAGCTAGAAACTGTAAAAGGTGGCCCAGACCTACCTGAATGCTGTGAAAGTTCTTTGCCTACGGCAGAATTGTATCCATTGGAGTCTGAAAATGTCCATAGCGCTTCTGTAGACATGTAGGTTATTTAAGCAGGTTCTTTAATGAAGCTCTTTCTTGAATGATACATTTGCAATCTTATTATGCTTGATGGCTTTGAGATCCGGATGTCAGTCATTATTCAGGTGAAGTGGAAAGATCATTAAAAGTTAAGAAGATGTTAATGTCAAAATTTTGTAATGTTCATGCAATTCCACTAAAATGAAAATTACCTTATTTTTTTTATGTAGTCATATCCAGAGTAATAGGCTATATTAGAAAACAGCAGCTTGACTTTTATTTGAAAACTTAAAACACTTCTACTACTTCATTGCTTTGAAATTTTGCTCTCTATGTTTTCAATATTTATGTCCTTTTATAACAGTAAATATTAATATGACTTTTGCAAATGTGTCTTGTGCCCTAAACCCAGAGAAAATAATCTAACAACTAAAACAAAAACAACAAAAAAACACCAACAAAAAAAATAAGGCAGGAAGAACTATAAACAGTAAAAGAAAGTAGATAAATTAATTCAGACAGGCCTGAATACACAATTTTATAGAAACATTGTACAAGAGACTATTGTAATATGCAGCTTTTTAATTCCAGCTGTTGCTAGGGCTTGAATATGCATTACTAAAACAGATGATTGCCTTCTCTGTGAAGGAGATACAATGCTATAAAGCATTACGCCATTTCCAGATTATGCTGAAGGAAGAAGAGCATTTTTAGTTGAAGCAATATACCTTTCTACTGTTAAGAATGTCATAAGAAGTAGTGGTTTTTTCACCCTTTCATTACCTATCTTGTTCATGCCACCAAATGAAATAAATCCCAAGCCATTCCTGATCATGGCACTAAAGTGGAAGGAACAGTGTCTTTGCTCACAATGTCTCTGGCATATCTTTATAGATGAAGATCTTACATTCATGTCCTTGTGACTCTGCTGAGAGACAGAGCAGAATCATGAATGCCGTTTAGTATGCAACATATATAATTTCTGAAGTTATTCAGTCATAGATTCTTTACAACTTTGCTTTGCCGATATTTCTTATGCTAAATTTCATAAATTAAAGATTTTTTCCAAATCAATGAAAGTTTCATTATTTCCACTATTCACAAAAATCTAATATCAGTTGCCATTAATACAAACTTGACTTTATGCTTCAGATCATTTGAAGAATTCTTATCTTTTGCATATCTGAAGAAAGAGAAGAGATAGAAGGTCATGAGAAAGTTATCAAGATTTGCTTGTGTTTTCTCTTTCACTTTTTAAAACTTTACACTTTACTGACATTCTAAAAATTCATCAACATTAACCAGCACAAATTAAGTCAATTGGAAATATTTGGTAGCTTACAGTTTTGCTGACTACATTGTTTGTATGTCATGTTTCTGACTGCTTGATATAAATCTGATAAAATCAAGTCACTTAAAGTGTCTATTAATTACTGTGGCTAACATACTGCAAAGAAGAAAAAGTACTAAATTAAAGAGAGCAACTGCAGATATTCAAACATCAATCAAAAATGTCTTCCAATATTCAGCCAGGGCTACAGGGGGTTGTTTTGGTTTTGCCTGCTAAAGACAACACTAAAACTGCTGTAAAATGTTAATCTGATGAACATTTGGTTTAGTGACATAAGCCACAGCTATTGTAGAGTTAGGACATTAAGATGATAAACCATTTTACGGACACTTAGAATGGAAGATAAAACAACAGGTTTGAGTGCTGTACATTCAATTATGTTTTTCATCTCTCTGCTTTCTTTCTGGTTTTTTTGGGTTTGTTTTTGTGTTGGTTTTTTTTTGTTGTTGTTCCTAATAACATACTTACAGTCTGTTGGTATTCCACAGTGGTATCAGAGAAATTATTTTCCATTCCATTTTTTTAATTTGGGAGGATTTTACTTATTCCAGACTAATTTGGAATATAAATCCAATTTGTCCATTCTAAGCAAGTAACATTATATATTTTCTTTTGTTATTGTCTGTCAGCCGTAAGCATATGATTATAATAAAAACTGGAAGAACAGGTACACAAACAGCAAAACATATCCCATCTGCTGTCAGGTCTGAGTACTGACTGCTTAAAAAGGTACTTGAACAGTACTGAGAGTCATGAAACCTAACAGTTAAATGCCTCAAATTCTTAGCACCAAGTTAGGCTTTCAGACTGCCTATATATTGTAGGATTGTTGCTGGGTACCTAATAATGAAACATACAATGCTGATGATACATCAAGCAGAGAAATGACCAGGTAAGACAAGAAGGCCACGTCTATAATTCTGTCTTTGCTGGACTCTTCTGTAGCTGTAGCCTTCAGTAAGACACACATGGGGAACTGAAAATCCCTTCTGAAAATGCAGATTTCTTCTCAGGTTAGTCACTTAAATCATGCCACTGAGCAGAGTTGACCAACACTTACTTTTTATGGAGGAATGGTATGAGAAAAGAAGGGATTGGTTGAGTAACATCTGCTGCCTGATATGTGAGTACAGAGAAAACTTGCTGTGAGAGCAGGAGTTGAAATATTACACACTTTCTGGCCTGAGGGTGTGTGACCAGCTGCAGAAGGATGAGTTAGCGTACAGTACCTAGCTCACCATACCCCGTGCACTGCCTGCTAAAACTCTCTAGCCAAGGAAGAAAGGGTAGTGGGAGGCAGCGAGAAGGACATAGCCCTATATTACCATAAATGGTACTTTCACATCAGAGATGGAAGACCTCTCAGATTTTC
This sequence comes from Falco biarmicus, assembly GCF_023638135.1. Classification (NCBI taxonomy): domain Eukaryota; kingdom Metazoa; phylum Chordata; class Aves; order Falconiformes; family Falconidae; genus Falco; species Falco biarmicus. The sequence goes on along the minus strand of NC_079293.1, from coordinate 3,106,083 downwards.
AGAAACGCTCCTCCACCAAAGAACCTTGAGGCTAAAAAGGCGTGTGTTACTCTGCATGTTTTATGCTGCAGATACCGCAAGGCAAAGGCACTAATGGGAATGACAGACCCTGCCCAGCCCCTCTCAAAGGCTACCCCCACCCTGCGCATGCCCCAGGACACTGTTTCAGCCACCCTGGGCCCTCAGCCCCTGGCCCAGTGATGCTGACGTAGGGCCCATCTCAGACTCCCCATCGGCTGGGCCCGTCTTCAGGCCTACAGCCCAGCCCAGCCTCGGCCCATTCCCATCCCCATCCCCAAGGAGGTGCCTGGTGCCCGTGGCTGTGACTGCCCCAGGGCCCCCAGCTGCCCTGCTTCTGACTGGGGTGGTAGCACAGGTCCTGGGTGGTATTCCCTGGGGACACCCCAGTCCCTGTGGGGCCAGGATGGGGAGCACATCTGGACTAGATTATACTTTGAGAGAAACAGCTGTCAACCACCAGCTGGGTTTGGAATGTCTATAAAATGTGATATTAGTAACTATTTTTAATGTAATTTTTGCACTGTTTTGAAAGTGAAAGTTGAGAATTTGTAACCCTATGTGCCAAGAAGGGAACTGACCTATTCCTCCTTCCCAGAGGAGCATGCCAGCTGCTAGACAGATACACAAAGCTCCTATACTGACATCGGGCTTCCTTCTCTGGACTACTTTTGGTGAATTTGACCATGGCTGCTGCTTTTCGTACTGCTGAAGTGCATTAGTCCAGGTAGCCCAGGGACTGTGCTGGGCACAAGGCTGAGGAGGCTGTAGATGTCAGGTGGCTTAAGCAGTGTGTAAGCACCTAAATACATCAGATAAGAGACCAATGCTTCAGGGCCTGATTTGTACCAGAATCTTAAGTGCCTAAGCAATTTGTGAGGGGAAAATATGCTCCCTGAACAGAATAAGTGTTGGTTTTACAGACTTAGAGATCTAAATCTTGTTGTGGATCTTGCCCTCAGTTCATACCTTTAAAATACTAAGTGGTCTGTATCCAGGATGGTTGTTCTTCAAGAGGCACATCACTACTGACAACCCTAATCCTCATGTCCAGACAAAAATCTCCAAAGAGAAAATGCCTCTCCTAGAAAGATAACTTTAACAGAGCTGATCATGTTAAATACTGTAATTATTCTTCAAAAGGTGTTTACTAGAACAACTTCCCATGGGGAGAAAAAAATCACATTTTTTCAACCTTCTCTATCTTAGCATAAATATGCATAGTGATAATATACTTAATAAATGAGAAATATGTTTCCACATAGTTTTGTTTTTGAGAGGCAGATAGAGAAACAAAAGTGATTTCTAACTTAATGCACTTCTAGAAGTTTCTCAAATGTTGTACTCAACTACATAACAGCCTAAGTAGGATACCACAGCTCTAATGATCTATCTGCATTGAACATTGATCTGAACCAAGTGTATCTGGTAAATATATTTGTATATAGCCAGGTGTAAGGATGTATAAGATTAACTCCCTGGATGAGACTGGAAAATTGGTGGAGTTAGGATCGCAGAAGACATTGGGTAACCTTTCAGAAAGTTAATTGTTTCAACAACTGCGGAATCTTGTGGATGCCTTTGGAAAGTTGGTAGGCCCTAGGATCATTTCAGGTGTGAATAAGAGGACAGGACTTTGTCAAATCCAAGTGACAGGCAAACAGAAGCCTGTCAAACCAGTGATATAAGGCATAGATACATAGAGGATGTAGTAGATGAAGGAAATAAAGCTCTGCAGGTTTTATTTCTTCAAGTATGATCCAAACTGTTATAGGAAATGAAACTTCAAACTTTTCAGTACTTGTTTATTGCTGTTACTGGTGACAGGATAGAGGCTGAAAGGAGCAGCAGAATCAGTAAAGGAAAACATTACTAGCTAAGATATTTGTTTAATTTAAAGGTTTGAAGTTATATATATATATATATATAAAATTCTTTCATGTAAACTCCAGGTAGTTTATAACTTTGCTAAAGAAGAAAGCTTTTCTTCAAGCAGTCTTTCCTTAGACATATGCATGCCTTCTCTTTCACCCTCTTAGAGGGAGTCTCAGCAACAGAAAATTTTACTTCTGAACCTCCTAACATATTCTGCCCCCTTATTAAAACAAACAAACAAACAAAACAAACCACACACAAAACCCACACAAACAAAAAAACCCACCAGGAGCTGATATTCTTAAACAATGCACAATGATTTTTTTATAGTAATAACCTTGTGTGTAAATGTAGATTAGTGTGCAAAAAGCCCATTAAGAAGCTGAGGGCTAAGAAGATTTGTGATCGACTCCATTTACCCTTGAAGGATAGATGATTCTCCACAGAATACATTGACCCCTTCCAGGCTCCAGAAGCTCATTCAGCAGTCTTAAACATGTCTGTTTGGAAGTTCCTTCCCACCAATATAGCTTAGGAGCTCAGGGCAAAAAGGCAAGGCATCTTTGTCTAAGGCTTCGATGCACTTAGACTTACCACAATTATTTTTCTATTTAGTTTGTTCAGTTGTTGGATAGCTCAGTAGGTAAAGCCACGGATTAAAAAGCGAGAAAGAAAATGAGAGGTGGTCTGAGATAGGCTGAGCTGTAGTCTAAACAAGGAGAGAGTGACTGTGCATTATCTTCATGTGAATGGAGATTCCTGGGATAATGCTTTTGGCTCTTAACTGCAAAAAAAAGACTTTACCAATAGCCACCCATTGTTCTGCTTTTGTTAAGACTGAAATAAGAGAAGACAGGCTTTTCAGGTCCAGTTTGTGAGGATGGCAGGGTGGAATGTAGTTGGATTCCAGCTGAGTGTTTGATGTCTTCATTTTTGAGGCCTCTTCTGAAAAAGAGCTGGCAGGAAAGTGTGGCCTTACATAGAAAAAGGGCAAGTCCTGGAGCAAGTCGCTTCCCTAGTAATGAGTAGACATCCAATTCTATTACAATAATGCGCTTTCATTGCCACAGTGGAGCTAATAGAGTTGTGGTGACTTCACACCTGCTGCAGCCTGGAGAAAAAAAAAAAAAAAAAAGTCACCATGAAATCTCCCAGAAAGCTACTGCTGTCTATGGGCAAGACTGCAAGTGACAGATAAAGTGTCTGACAATGACATATTGCTTTAGGACTGCAGTGAAATTACTAGAGTGCTGTAGTATAACCTCCAACTTCCCTACCTCTGAAAAATAAGAAAAAGGCAAAGAAATTATACATACAATTGAATGTTACCATTTCTTTTCCTGATTATCTGGAGAAGCACTAGTACTCCATCTGGGAAGTTTAACTGACATTTAAACACCTTAAGACTATACGTGCCTATTCAATTCCATACCTGTTTTTATTACTGTTAGAAAGGAATCATTAAGGCCTTACAGTTTACATTCACTTTCAAATGAAAATCTATTTTAAAAAATGTCAAAAACAATGGAAAAGTTTCCAATGGCACAGGACTACATTATTGCTTTTCTCCAGATTCCACTGATAAACACGAGCTTGGTCTTTCTTAAACAACAAGATGCCATCTTTTTGACAGATACAGTATGTAGTTATTTCACAGTATTATGATAAACCTTATAGGGAAGACACAGCAGGGTCAAAGAGTTTCTACATTCCCAGCACAGTTTCCATGAAAGGAATGTTTACATGACCCGCAGCGCAAAGTTTAAATATATGCAGCAGTTTTGCTGTTAACTCCCTGAACTTGCTTGCTGAGCAGCCTGCGACCAGCAAAATTCTACTTGACTTGTTATGGTGTTAGTGTTAACATCTTCCTGTCTTGTCAGCTGTTTTGGACATCTGCTGTGCTCTATAAAATGTCTGCACAGGGGTGGTTGGGGGCTTTTGTTTGGTCTGTTTGAGGGGCTGAGGAACATAAATATTAGTCTGTCCTTTTGTTTATGTTGGTTGAGGGCAGATGATTGAAGAGAAGGAAATTTTGGATACCAAGCCAATGAAAATGAGTAAGATTCTTGCTTAACAAGTGCTGTATTTTCCTTTTGTGACTCCTTTTCAAATCTATAACATGTAAGAACACAAAGCACACAGTACATATGACCTAATGCTTTGTTAACAGGTAGTTTTACAGAACTGATTCGGAATTCATTTTAGTCATACAGGCTTTTCATAGTCACAGTTAATATCTTTTCGCTTTAAATTAGATGGGATTGCTTTAAGCATCACAAGCCTGCTATATACTGGTGAAATTAAACTGGGTAAAATGCCTTGAATGCTTACAGAACACTTTACATTATTCTCAACAAGGCCTAATTAAAGCAAGAGGGTAGAGTAGATAGGCTACTAACCAGTGACTGGCTGAAATTAATGTACAGAACATAGATCAAACCCAGCTGTGTTTGCTCCTCATTTTAAAAAAATCTTATCATCCCCTCAGTAATTCTAAGAATAATGTAGCATAGTTTATATCCATAGCCTTTAAAGAAATTTTACAGGGGATATTATTGTTCTTAGTCTACAAATGGTAAAACTGAGGCACGGAGAAAAGCAATTATTTCTCAGGTCCAAACAGTAGACCTAAGAGAGCAATTCAAGACTAAGTCTGAAACTTTAACCAGAGCAGCATCAAGTCCATGTTCACTAACTAGTTTAAAATTGGTTAAAGCATTGGAAGTCACATCAACACAAAGATGATTGTGGGCTTCAAAACTGTCAATAAATCATGGCTGTAAGCTCACATTAGCTTCTTTATTGCTGTGGTTAAACTATTAGAGCTGCCTGTGCTATCCTGTTTAAAGCTAACTTGATTATGCTTATAACATATTGCCCTTGCTTTTGTGACTGATATTCCAATTACTATCCACAGAAGAATGCTGCTTCCTTAGGAGCTCTAATTAGATTGCAAGTTTTGAAGGACTTTCTGAACAAAACTCAAAACTCTGGGGAACTGCTCATCACAGCCCTAATTTTGTGTCATTGTTCAAAACTTTTAAAAGTTTTTTTAAAAGAAAGACTGATTAAGATTGCAAATAACTAACAGAGCATACTTGAAGATTAAAACATTATGGCTTTGATTTATTAGAAATTTCTCAGTTGAAGCATTTGACCTTGCTTAAAGGATTTTTTTTTTTTTTAAAAAAAAGCAAACTTGTTGGTCTGCAGTGAAATTAAAGCACATTTCATGAATTTGTAAAGACTGATATGATTAGGGTAGCACTCACAGCATGTTGTCGAGTATCTTGGATGTGCCTATTAAAGAAGGGTTATTTCAAAATGTGAACTTTGTTACCACTTTAAAATTATTTTTCTTTCAAATATGAAGTCATTTTTTCCCATTTCTTTTTCCTTTGCATGAGTGTATATAGCAATTATCTCAAACAAGACAGGCTACATGTGTTTTTCCCCTTTTTGCATTGACTGTATTTGAAATGTCTTCAGTAGTTTCAGAGGAACTGCAACTTAGCTATACAAACATACTGTTGATACTTCTCTCCAAACATAAATTTAACTAGGATTGTCTCTTTAGCTATTGGGAACTCTTTCTATGCATAGTTACTTCATTGCAGACGGAAGGTCTTCAACAACTTAAAATAAATTACAAAAATATGCTCTATGACTTACCTTTTTAAACGTTGTGCACTAAACCAGCCATATATGAAGTTATAAAAGTTAAACAAACATTTGTCCATCTGAATGCAAATTCTGAATGAATATCAATGTATACCTTCTTCCCAACAGTAAAAATTGTAATGTAGCAACTCAGTCATGCAATCAAGTTGAGATATTGATAAGATAGGCTGAAAGCTCAACAGTCAGATATGAGGGAAATGACGCAGAGGATAAATCTGTGTCTTTAACCATGCTGCACAAATTAGCTTAGCAACAGAAGGGAGGGACTGGGTATTCTTTATGACAAAAATGTCAAAGATGGTCAAAGGAATGCTGCCAAGGAGCATTCCTACTGACTGCACAGCACAACAGCAGTGACATGGAGACAACTGCCTGGCCAGTTGCTAAAGGTGAACAGAAAGCACAATGGGAAAATTAACATTTTTCACGATCACTTTTGAAAGAAAAGTATAAATGTTATTCTTGCCCTGTAATTTTTCCTGTCATACACCTGTCTCAGACCTGCCAAATTACCTGGATTCACCCTGTGCTGACTTAGATTTGTTCATTTAGATCTCTGGTACTTCAGGGACTGTTAATCCTAGAAACTCACAGGGAATCTCGGGTTTTGATCTCTCCATCCTTTCAGCATGTCCCACAGATGGGTATGACAGCTGTTTGCAACTGACAGATTAAATCTGGTAACTGAACTTGCTGTGTGTGCACTCAGCCAGTCCTTGAACCAGAACCCTGGGGGTGTATAGAAAGCAGGTTTACCAAGTGATTCAAAAGGGAGCCTTCTGCTAATAGCTGTGCTAAGCTTCCCTCAGTTTGAAGTCAGTTATTTGCAAGTCTTACAGCAGTTCTTTGACAAGGGAGATTTTTTTTTCCTGTGATGAAACAAGAAACAGAGCTAATGTTAATAAGAGAGATGCTACACTTTGCCATACAAAAAATACGTGCCTGTTTTATTGCAGCAGGCTCATGGCTGTGAATGATGTCATTAGTGCCTATAGTGCACTATAGAAATGTGACTTGTAACAGGACTTGAGAGGGAGAGAGGAGATTGAGGGGTAGCTTTTTTGCTCTCTGTCTAATTAAATGGACTCAGTCATTCTAGAATTTTTTTAAAAGACAGAGTCTCTGTCTTTGTTACCTGGTAAAATTTGGTCAAGGCTGTAGAAGCACAAACTATTTGCTACAGAAGTGCAGCTATCTACCTTAATTGCAGCAATACCAGGGGTAAGAAGAAACTAATAATTTTAAGAAATAAAGCCTATTGCTAATTCCCAGAAACTATCCTTTCAGACTGGTTTCAGCATCTCTGTCAAAGCTTTAAAGAAAAATGTTTTCTCTGACCTAGGAATAAATGCCGATGTTTTGACCTAACACCTTCAGCGATGAAAGCTGTTGGTTTATCCATCCTATTCTCACATTTTACATACACTGAAAAGTATCTGAAATATAATTATGTTGCTGAAATTATTCCAAGAAAAATACATACCCAACTCCAGTCAAAGCTAAGTTCCTTTTCTTTTTTTATCTTCAGCCTCACCTGCCTGACAAGGAAACTACATATTAGAGAAAAGTAGGAAACTTTACCCAAATGATTTCTCTCTGTGCGTTCTTCCAGTAGCTAATGCAAACTCAGGGCAAGGTATCTGAACAACACAGCTGTGGCAGCCATGTAGTCGTGAGCCTACCTTCTCCTGAAAGGACTTGCTCTGCCTCACAAAATCTGCAGGAATTAATTTATGCTTCTAAACAGATTTCTGGCAAGTAATAATGTGGACTTTTGTGACTGTTTTGATGTTTTCCACCTATCTATTTAGAAATGTTTCTTAAGGATTCAAGTTTTACACTGTGTAATGCCTAAGCACTAAATGGGTGAGTGGACTAATATTTTTTTAGTTCTTTTTTATTTTAATTTTTTTTTACTAATATAAAACAGAAATAAATAGAAAATTCAGCTTTCTAAGGGTTTATAGCCACATACAGCGTTGGCGAAGCTGATATTAAGAAACTGTGCCATTCCAGTACTCACAAATTTGAAAGGAGGTTAAGAGGTGGAGATGAGGTAGCTAAATCCATAGAAATTATTTGCTGTGTAGAGAAAATATTTTACAGTGAGTGATGCAAAGGGTTTCATGTGTTGACTTTTTTTTTTTTAATGGCCTTTTTAACTTACAGATATCATCACAGATGGAAAATACAAGGCACTGAGGATTTTAAAATCTAGTAAAGAAAGCCATAACAAGATTTATGGCTGGAAGAAGCAGCCAGAAAAATTCATATTAGGAATAAAGCTTTTTTAAAAAACAAGTGGCTGTGATTAATGAATGGAACAACCCAGCAGAGAAATGAATTCTCTGTCTCTCAACATCTTCACATCAAGAGAAGCTGCCTTTTTGGAGACTATGCTTTTACTAAATACAAGGCATGTTTTAGTCAAACAAGGACTGTTGGCTTCAGTACAGGGGTAAAGGGTGAAATTTAATGCCCTATAATTAGTAAGGCTAGATGATCTAGATGATCCAATGTTCTCTTAGCCTAATTTTTATTAATCTCTTATTATCACATGCATGTGTTCAAGAAAAAAAAACAAAAAGATTAAGATGTGCATCTAGAAGTTGTTCTATTTTTTATTTCATTACAAGCATCTTCTTGAACTAGATTACTATCTTTTTCTTTTATTTTTTTTTTAATATCTATCACTTTATTTCAGTAGATGTAATAGAACAAAACTGAGTTTTCATTTCCTCAAACCAAAAACAGAAAGCAGAAAATCCTACAACTCTTTGCTGACATATAATGTCTTTCTATCTGCAACCTACAGGCAATTATTGTCTGTAACTATAAAGACAGTCATAATACAAGCAAGGCTAGATGCTTGCTCTCCTCCTTATTGCATTCGTCTTCCAGTGCAGATGTACATTCAACATCAGGTCACAGTGAGCTGCTGATGACTTGCCACATCATTAAGTTTGCTAAACTTCCACTGTGTTTGTAAGCATAGTCAGTGCAGAGGATTCAAAAAGAAGACAAAGCATGATGGCTGGGATTTTCTAAAGTACATTACGGTACTGGCCTAATGGTGGTTCATTTGAAATCAGTTGAGATTTTGTTACTGATACCATAGGCACTATCTCAGGCTGTTGTCAAATACTTTTAATAATCGTAGAAGCAGTTCTGCAGTATCTTTCTTATTTTTGAACATTATAGTATTAAATTAAAAAAATGTATTAGTGAGACTCTGTGACTAACTGTAAATGAGAATATTTATTGTATTAAAAGGAACTAGACAGTGGTGATATGATGGCAAGCATAAATGTAAACCTGTAATTCCACACTGCCTCTCTGAGACAGAAACCACTATTACTGTAAGTACCAGAACAGTGTCTCCTTTCCCCCTGAGTTTTAAGTCAAGGTAAACTGAGAAGATAGCACCGCTAATTCAAAAACACCTTACCTTTTTCTCTCCTCCTATTGTTCTCCTACACAGTCAGCAGGAGAGATAACAACATGGAAGCTTGTCACCATGGCAAAAAATCCAAATAGAAAGACAGTTAATAACTTTTGATACAAGTCAGGAAATAAACATTTCCCTGTTCTTCTCAACTTTGGGTTATAGATAACACTTGCTAGATGCTTACCATTCCACAGAGCTCTGCCTTTCACCTATTTTCTAGGCCAGGCATTTTTTTCCGGTGTTCCTCTATTAATTTTCTGATGTCACAGTAAAATTCTTGGAACACTGGATTCATCATCCTTGCCGATTCTAATAAGAAGTAATTATTGCCAACGAGTAAAAATTGCTCTATGCTTGTGAACATGCTTTTTGCAGCTCTCATCTTGCCGATAGAATGTGTGCCTTTTACATCAGTTCTGGTCTCAGGTCATCCTGATAAAGATTGTGATGTGTAAGTGAGAAAATTAATAATAAAATGTATGCAGAATCCTTATGAACAACAAAAATACAACAAGGAAAAAAAAGAGTAACTCATATCTATTTTTAAAGTGTAACGAAGGGTGACATTTTAATACTTTACAGTTCACTTACACAGGTAAAGATGTTCTGATCAGCTATGGCTCGATAGGGCATAAAGGCATAAAGAAATTACTCTGCAGAGAAATAGATAATGTGCAATCTATTTAGGAAGAACAATCAGTTGGGTAAGGCCTTGATCATTGATTATAATTCAGCTAAAATCGAATTTAAGTACTTCATCTCGGGCAAAATTATTCTTTCAACCTTTTCCTGTGAAATTAATTTTTTGGAAGTGCCCAAATCACCTACAATCCCAAATCTTTTGGTTTATGTTACTAAACAACCCACATGCCTCTGAAAATATTATTCAGGGATATTAAGTAAGTGCCTCTTCTGCATTTGTTATGCATTTGAATTCAGCTTCTTTTTCTTTTATATGTCCATACTGAGAGCCAAGTGCTGAATTCTATAATCCTTTTGTTATTGCCAGGGCAAATATAAGAGAGATTTAATAGTACTTGGAAACCAATTTTTATATATGTGGCAGCATAAAAGAACAGATTTTTTACAGAAAAGGCAGCACTTTTAAAATAAAATACAAATAATAAGAATACATTACAACGAAATGTCTGGAAGGAATGATGCTTCCTTTTGATCAGTGTTTAGATGAGGCTCTCCTATGAATCACAAATAAAAATATCTGAATTTTTATTCAGTGGTCCTCTTTCACTAACCTCATGACATATTTAAATATTCCAACCTCTTTTCAGCACTTGAGCTGAACACTTCTGTTGCATCTGCAAACAGCATGGATGGTAATCATTTGCTTACACGTCCTATCAAGAGAAAAAAATGTCAGACGTTTCCCTTCATCTGTGGTAAGGGACACAGGGGAGTTATGTATACTACTTTCTGATGATGATGTTGGGCTGGGATTAATGATAAATGATTAATGAGCAGATCAGTCAAGCATCCATTAGGAATGGGGTAAATACATTTGGAGCAGAAAGATAGCGTAGGGTGACTCCTCAAGGTTCTTTCCAGATCTATCTTCTGTTGTTCTGTAATAACACTTAAGTCCTTCCTCTCTTGTTGTTTTAAGCTTTTCTCTAAGGGGGCATCTCTATGCAAGGTCACTTCTCTAGAATGGTATGACCCAAGATTAATTGCCCTAAAATAGTACTAAGCTGGCTAAAAGTGAAAGTGTACAGGTAAAAAAATCAGCTACAAAATAAAGTGCTTCTGATCACTTCCCTGGAGTTGCTGCGGTTCATAGCAGCTGAGTATATGGCTCCCTTACTTCAACTTTCACCTCCAAAATGTAGTGAGCTCATTCTCAATATTTCAAGTGCCAGTGTGGATGAATTCCAACACTGGAAGCACATTTGAACTGGCAAACAGTAAATGGCTGCCATCAGGCATAAGCACTTGTTATATCAAAGCTTTGGCACATTATTTATGGAAGACTTATTCTAATGAATTCCGTCCACACCTACCAGATGTGCAATCCAGGATTATGCCAGCTGTTTACCAGAATACTTGATGTCCAATAACATCATGAATATAACATGACATCCAATTTTAATGTTGCTGAATAAGGAAACTTTTTCCTACCATCTTTGCAGAAAATGAAAAAGCAATATTCTCACATATTCTGATTCAAAACATTAGTGGCATGTAAGCTGGTCCAGCCCTTAAGCAAACACATGCGCTTCTGAGCATGTGGCCAACCCCAACTGAATCTGCACAAAGCTCTGGTATTCATAACAAATAAACCTCATATATAAAATCTGTGGAACAATAAAACACCAAACAAATGATAAAGAAATCTGGTTAGCTAAATAGCATTCATGATTAACTTTCTTTAAACGTATTTGCAGGAACAAAACCATGATTTCCAATAACATTTAATTAATTTGATTCACATTGAGAAGACTTCCTCTCCATCAGAGATCCCACAAAAATTAGTGGAATCTCTGAAAAATTCAGGTTTTACCAAACATATGTGAAGACAGCAGAAACTAGTTCTGCTGTTATTTTATTGTGTCATACTTATGGCGATAGGATTTATTTTTTTTTTATGTCTGTGGAAACGTGCTTTACTTGAAATGGTATTCCATCATAGAACATTTAAATGATTTAGTATTAATCTTTCAGCATCTTGGGCACAAATATTTAATTTTCAGGTTCATAACTCATAATGCATTGGCTTCATCATCATTGTATTTACAAATAAAATAATTTACTGATGAGAAGAATGATTCATTCTTTTAAGATCTAGCTAAAGCTGGGAAGGCAACAAAGACTTCCTGAAAGCATTATGCTTTCTGGGATGATAAATATTTGTGATAACCTGTTTGGTCTTCTAACTACATAAGTCACTGACATATCACATTAGGAAGAAGTACAACCTACTGAGAAAAACCCAAATATACACATATGTTAAACTTCACAACAGTTTTTTGCAAAAAAAAATTGGTAATGTGCCTTCATTTAGATAATGAAAAATACAAACAATTTTCACACAATAACTGTTCTCACGGGAAAAAATGAAAGTATGGTGCCAGTTAACTGTACTGTTTTTGTAAATTATTTTATTTTTAATTAGCTACAAGGTAGGCCTTTTCAAAATTCTTTTTCCTTTAAACTGCTTATCAAATTAGGACTTACTAGGTCATGATCTCAGAAAATAGTCACACAATTCATCTCTTTGTGGTTCAAATATTGCTAAATGTGTTCACATTTCTTGTACAGGCCTTTGATTTCTTAAATTATCTACTCCTTTGAACACATATTCTTAATGAGAAAGTAACTATGGTGCTGATATGACTGCACTGAAAATTCTAGTTTCTGACATTCCAGCTTGCTGTTCCTAGGAGTAAAGCATCACACAACGGTGTAACAACAGAGCCATACACTGGGTATATGTGTATTGTAGTTGTTCAAAGATAGGGCATGAAAACAGTTATAAAATATTACTTTGTTTATCTTTTCTTATATAATAGTAGTAATACTTGTAATCTATTTTTCAAGTCTTTATTTCCCCTGTGGGTCTGATTCTATATAGGCTGGTGTATGGAAAACAGCTTCAGATTAACATTTCTGTGTGGTAGTATACCATTCCTAGGCTTTCATCTGTAAAAGAATTGTTAGAATTCCTGCATTTCAATGGTGTTTGATAGATGGACAATACTTGGCAATGCATATCAACGTCTTTTATTCTGCTCCTTGTTGCAAATATATATGTGGAAAAAAGTGAGAGATCCTGGCATGAAAAATATCTTTCATTGTCAAAACAGAATTTCCTCACTCGACTCTGAATGAGCTTTATCCATCAGTCTTTTCCCATTGTTTTTTTGGCAGCTCTCGTCCAAAACTTACTGAAGTCAATAGGTTTTGAAAAGGTCACAAATATCTTTTCTATTTCTGAATCTTATTAGGAAAAGAGTATTGTGTATTTACAGAAAATAAAAAAAAAAAAAAAAAAAATAAAAAAAAAAAGAAATCAACCACCCAAAAAAGAGGGAAAAGGATTGAAGGTAAATGTAAATCCACTCATCTGAAAATTTAGTTAAACCATACATTATACTTCATTGTCCACCATTGCTAACCTAGAACTATTACTTCTACCACATACATACCTGCTTTTCAGTCATGATTGAATAACCACGCAGCTGTTCACTCACTCTCCCCCAGTGGGGTGGGGAAGAGGATCAGAAGAGTAAAAGTTAGAAATCTCATGGGTTGAGATAAAGGTAGTTTAATAGGTACAGCAAAAGTTGCGCATGCAAGCAAAGTAAAACAAGGAATCCATTCACAGCTTGCCATGGGCAGGCAGGTGCTCAGCCATCTCCAGGAAAGCCGGGCTCCATCACGCTTAACAGTTACTTGGGAAGACAAATGCCGTAATGCTGAATGTCCCCACGTTCCTTCTTCTTCCCCCGGGTTATATATTCAGCATGACATCATATGGTATGGAATATCCCTTTGGCTAGTTTGGTCAGCCGTGCTGGCTGGGTCCTCTCCCAGTTTCCCGTGCCCCTCCAGCCCTCCTGCTGGAGGGCCCAAGGAATGGAAGAGTCCTTGACTTGGTATGAACATCACCCAGCAACAAGTGAAACCATCAGTGTGCTGTCGGCATCGTTCTCACACCAAATCCAAACACAGCACTGCACCAGCTACTAAGAAGAACAGTAACATTATCCCAGCTGAAACCAGGACAATCATGTATGTTCAATTTGTGCAAAGCACTTCAAAATATGACATCGATCCTTTCAGGCTTATTGGAGAGTGTTATGACTTCCTTACTTTGTTTAACAAGGAGCACTGTGCATTTCCTAAGGAAACATGCAAAAATATGGATGCATGTATGATGTTAGTAGAATAACATTGTCATTTAACAGTGAATGTACTTTTATTGCTTGGGCTTTGTTTAACATAACTGGTCTTTTAAGAACAAGATGAGTCATAGGATAATAAAGTCTGAATAAAAAAGTGAGAGCAGGTTTAATAACATCTCACTGGTAGATTTTGAGAATAGAAACTGAATGAATTAAGATTGAGGGAAGGAAGAGGAGAGGAAGGTAATATGGTTTGCAAGATATTTCCTATTACTATTATTAGTGCACCTGTGTAATGAGTTCCTGATTGTCTCTATCCATTTCAGCAGGTTGCCTGGAGACAGCTTAACATGTCCTAAAGACTTATATACAATCTGTGTCCAAACGCAAAAGCCTCAAGCTCACTTTGAGCTCCAGGAATACTGGCAGACAGTTCTTATTTGCTAATCATACCATATGCAGGTAAAAAGTTGCCAAGAGTCAGACCAGACCAGAAGTATCTCCTGGTCAATTATGTGCTTGCACAGTGCTCATTTTTAGTAGCCAAATTTTAATAAACAAATTGTTTTGCCATTTGTCCCCATCGACTTTGTTTAGTCTTAACAATGCAAAAACAATCCCTTTCCTAAAACTTCTCTCTTTGGACACATCTCCAAACCTCTGATATGTAATATCAACTCATTATTCATTCTTGTTTCATTGACAAGTACATCTGCTGACAGCGGCCAGGAAAAACTGAGCTTCCTGTCCTCAGAAACTTTCCAAGTGCCTGCTAGAAAGACACCATACTCTCCCATATCTAAATATAACCAATCATATCCAAGAATATAATACAAAAATAATGAGTGTAACAAGAAAGAGGAGGAAATGTTGTACTTTATGTGACCTTAGCTAAAAAGTTGTTCTGTCTTTTTCTTGAAGGGATTACAAAAGGTAATGCAATTTAGCAGGGTTGGGAAATTTTTTGCCACTTCACAGTGGAGCCAAAGTTGACTTAATAGGTTTAGGTATATTAACGTGCATTTTAACTAGACACAAAATTGTTGTGATCAATAGAAAAACATCTATCCTTTCAACAGTAAGATATATAAAGTAGACAGAAATACAGTGCACTTGAAACCTGAAAGCAGGCTCACAGCTTTATGGCATATCTATACAGATACCACCATGCTTCTAGGAATTGTCACCAGGACACTGTTTATATGTGCTTTTATCTACTTTTATCTGTTATTTATAATGCTGTTATCTTTGTATATACATATATGCGTGTGGTATGTGTACAGAAGGAAGAGAGAGAGAAAGGACATGCTCTGAGCTTACAGAGTTACAGTGAAGTCTCATAATCTTTTATTAATACATCATCACTTGCATTTTTCCCAAATGTAGCTGCACACAAAAAGAAAAAGGAAAAAAAAAAAAAAAGAAAAAAGAAAAAAAAGAAAGAAAGCAGCAAGAAAGCAAGCAAGCAGACACACTGTGTCATTTTTTTATGAAAACTTAGAGGAGGCTCTGTCTTCCGTAAAAATTAAACAATTATTTGCTAGAAAATACATACCTGTTGACACTTAACATTTCCAAGGAAGTATTTATTGCATAGTCACTGTGAAACAGAGACAGAACCTTCATTTCTATATTCATTCACTCTGTCATGGGAGTGAGCTGCAGCTCACTATAGAAAAGGAACATTCTCTGGCCATTTACTTAGATTGTATTATGCCTCCTTTTTATGCAACTCAGGCATATAAATATCATAATTCTACAGTTAAGGTATTGCCAATAAGTATGAATTGTGTCACCTCTAACAAAGAGGGTTAATCTTTCTTAGAGGAAGGAATGTATTAAGCCCTCCATAAAGCCAGTGTTAAACACAAAAAGCAAAGTAATACACCTGAAAGTAAGCCCCTAAGCACAGGGCTGGATCAGGGCTAAGCCGATGCTCTTTCTAGAGTTAACCAACACCCACTCATGAGTGGGATATGTGTAGTCATTCACAAATGGACTTAGATTCTTCTTCATTATATTTTCTTTTTTCTGTCACATAGTGGGAAAGAGTTTTACTGATTTGTAGTGATTTACAATTTTACAGACTAAGAGGATGGTGGATTTTTCATCACCATCTAGTCTCTCAGTACTTTTCTCACCTCTTTCACAAAATGTGCAGCTGATTAAAGAAATAGTTAATTGATGTAGGAATGGAACAGAAAGGAATAATTTATTTATTTATTTATTTATTACTTTAGTTGCTGGGTAATCAAAAATACATATTTTTTTTTTTTAGAAAAGCAAGAAAGTGATTAGAAAGGAAAAATATTTCTCTCCTGTGGTGAATTTTAAAACTTAAAAAAAATGTAGTCTATCATGCAGGTTGATATTCAGACTGCTTAATTCCATCTAACCTAATACTCAGAATTTAAAGCATTTATGTCTAAGACTCGTTCATTCCATTTGAGCTCGTGCCATGGAAATCTAGACATCTTTGATTTGGAAGTTAAAGTTCATAATGTGCTTAAATCTAAGCTCTAACATATGTTTGAAAGTAGCACCTGCTTCCCACCTAACCCCCTTTATGATTCACAGATGGGCTGGGAAGCAGCTACTCATTTGGAATTCCCAATATGTAAGATATGATCATAGCTAGACAATACACTCAGACAGTCTAGAGTTTTAATTAAAAGCTACAGCCAGATGAAGAATCTTCCTGCAATTAATTCTGATAACTCAAGTGCTTAGACAGAAAGATATGGACATGGATACTAAAGGTTCAGCATTATGATGGATGTCAGACCTACAGCTCCTGCAACCAGGAGAGGGACTTAAGCACCAAGTAACAGGCCAGGCAGGACCAGCTTAATCAACATCTCCCTCTTGAACCTGAGGTAGTCTGGGAGAAAGACCGCAAGAATTAGTGATTCCGAGTGCAAGGTAAAGAGTGCAGCTGATACTCTAATCCTTAAGGCACTTGCTGTGGGTTAGGGACACCTGGGCTCCAATTCATTTCCAAAGAACATTTATATATTTTAAAGAATGTGTCTGTAAGGTAAAAAAAATAATGATTCCTTAAATAGATGTTAAAATTTAAGTCACTACCTTCCATCCTTATCCACTAAAGTGGTCTCTAATGTTTTCACAGTCATATTCAGGTTTATGCCTTGGCTACTGTGCAGAAGAAACTTACTGTAAAAGGCTTACCTCCTTGGTTTTCTCCTGTCACTGCTGGGTTTTAGAAGAAAAATGGCAGCCACTTTGCATTCTCTGTGGTGCAGGTTTCCTAATACAGGTGTGTAGTGGACTTGAGAAAAAATTCTGCTCTCTAGAATTTAATTAGGTTTAAGATGTAAAGCTGCTCTGGCACATAAAAATAGAACCGGTGCTGGGAATGCAGAGGCACCTGAGGAATGCTCATTTCAAGCGCTAACATGTCTACATGCTTTGGCACTCTGACAGTCAGGTATCAGTTGAGTGTGAGTTTTCAGGATCATAAATTTGGACTTAGATACACCATTCCCAATTTATAGCCTTTCTCACATCTTAACTTAACATGTGAAAATGTTGCTCACAGCTGCAAGGAAAAAATATATATCTTTCCTTGACATTTATTTCAATGGATTATTAGGAATGTTGATTGAAGTGAATCTCTTGTTTGAATTTTAAACCCTTTCTTTAAACTAATTAAACACATTCACCCTTTTTGTTTCAAGTCATATGGTTTCTATCTTAGATAAATAACATGTTGGCTTACATAATTATTTACAAGAAGATACTGCTAACTAAGTCCAGGTTTTTTAATTGAACTTTATAATGAAGTTAAATTTCAAAATAGTTTAATTACTTGAAACAAATAGTGCAGTGTAGTGTTTAATATACTACTGTGCAAATGTTTTTAATGAAAACCGTTTGCTTTCTCTGAAAGAAAAATGCATAATCCCAAATCTGTGATCACTGAAAATTACTACAATTCCATTTAATGTACTTAATTTCAAAGCTGAAAAAATGAGAGAGATTCATTTTGACAGGTTCCATTTGGAGTTACAAGACTTATTCCATTTTAGAAAACATAAGTGTTTCTTCAGAAGGAAAGGCAGAGCTCAGAGAAAAAGCCTGACATATCATGGTATAATGTACCATTGTCTTAATACCATCAAAATAACATCAGAAGCCACTCGAGGATTCTCTGCTGAACTGCAGAGGGTTGTTCACCAATCACTAGACATTCAAATGGAAGAAAGAAATGCCCTATAAGACCAGCTAAAAGGCTGTGAATTATTCTTGCTTTCATCTGACAGACTTGTCTTGGGCATAGAATGCAGAAGTGAATATGAAAAATAACAGAAAGCTATACCGTTACCTTTGAAAGGTACATGTATGCACATATATATATATTATGCGTATATATATGGGAGTTGGGTCAGGTATCACACTGAACTGCCCCTCTGCCTGCCTCATCTTGGCTACTGAGCTAGATTTTGGTGAACTCCAATAGTGCTATGTGCTTTCTTGAAGATCTTGCTTGTGCAAACACAGAGGGACAGAGGGAACAGATTTACTAAATATATGAACTGAAAGCACTAAGCCACTGGGCCACTCATCTCAGACAGCACTTGGTCTTTGTTGTCAACCAAGTGAGATGATGTTGAAGCCAATGTGTCAAGCAAATCAGTCAGTGGACAGTGTATAGGCACTGGTCCGCGGCTTCCTAGTCATGCCTCCATCATCAGCCCACATGCCATCTACCCTTGGCTTTGATAGGTTTTTTACAGGCTGGGGATAAGGGAAGTTCTAGATGTACAGCTTCTGCTTTCCAGCCTGGAAGAAGCCAAATATTGGGAAGTCTGTGGCAAAAAGCACTATGGTTTCTTATTTCACTGAAAGCCATGGTACAGCTATGCACTTTGGAACTTAAATAAGTGCATTGCACACATTTGTAAGCCTGCCTTCACAGCTTGCTTAAGAAGTCAAAAGCTGCTTGACACCTGTGTATGGGATACCCTTTTTTCATTATTTGTACCACTGGCCTTAATCTAGTTACCTGCTGTCAACTTCATTTTCCTTTCTTGGCTGCTGGACAGATATTTTCAGATAATGTCTTCTGATGGCACACTAGCTCTTGCAGTTCATTTTAATGTTGAACTTAGGAATCCTTGACCATACAGGCAGTTAAAAGTGCGATAAGAAGAGAATGGTGACAGAACATGGGAATACTCGCTCTCACAATGCTACCTGTTCATTTTGGTGTTACGAAATTGCTTCTTACATGTTTTTTCCAAATAATTCTGTGGTGAACTTACAATGGAATTTTCTTAAATCCCTTCAGACTTGGAAATAATTGTCAGCTCTGAGTTTTTTTAACAGAATTTAACCAGTCTAAAAGTCTGTGTTCTTCTATTTTATTTTTTTTTTCCCTAGTCACATTTTTAAGAGCAAGACTTAGGAGTGGTAATAGAGAAAGCTTTCATTTTTTATGAGAACAGGAAGAAAATACTAAATTGAATGAATTACTTTTGCAAACACGTCTCTGATTACAGCTGATGCTCTGGGACTATCACTAGTGTTAAGACCAATAAACAATTTGCTAATATTAAGCCAAGTTCTAACTCTCTACTTGCTAATTTTAGGTAGAAACGTTGTCTTCACTCTTAATATGCTTTTCTTTCACTTACTTGCTTTTGATTTCCTTTGCTGAGTGAAAAGGTAAAATTGTGCTCCATTTAAGTCTAAATAGATAATTTTATTGTATTTTTAATCTTTTGTTCAGTATTTATTGCCTAAATTTCACTTTAATTATCTTTTTTCATATTTGAATAAAAGAAGTCAAATAAATTCCAATAGTAAGACTAGAGTTATCTTATGGGATCCTAAAAGAAAAAGCTTATATAGAACTCACTTTTTTTTTTTTTTTTTTTTTTTACCATGTGACCATATGCTTTTTGACTGGAGCTAGGCTTTTTCTTTCTTTCAGTTAGCTAGATTTGTACTATAGGGAGAAAGACTAAAACACATTTACAATAGTCTTCAAATTTAGGTTCTTCAATTTTTCAATGCCTCTCATGAAAGGTAAGTTATTTTTCAGACACACTGACTGAGCTTCTAGTAAATCAGTGACAGGGTAACCTGTGAACACCAACAAAAAAAGAAAAAGAAATAAAAAAGAAATAAAAGCCCTTGACTTGAATTATGTTTTCCCAGTAACACAGAAACTGGTTTTATATTCTTTGTTGTCTGCTTGTCAGTCTTCACCTTTAAAAACAGAAATAATGAAATAAAACATAAAAAAGGGGGAAAAAAAATACTTCAGTAACTAGGTGTTCTTGTACACAGGTTTTAGTCTTTTTAATTGTATCTGCACAGGGGTGTCAGGAAGATTAGTTAGCTGATAGTTGTAAAGCTCTATAGAATTGTTGAGTGTTGTCTAATTATGCCTAATCTTAGAGAACCTGATGAATTTCTGTTGTTTTTTTGTTTTGGTTTTTTGTTTGTTTTTTTTTTTTTTAAATGAAAGAGTCAGCTATCTATCCTAGCAGAGAGACTGGAAGGTAAACTTACAGAAGAATGGTTTCCTGACACATTTTTTAATGGACTGGGGAAGGATAACATACCTCAAAATGGGAATACCTCAAAATGGGAATGCAGAGCCAGGGAAGGCGTCATGGTGGAGACAAAGGGCAAAATCATGGGTTTCTCAGAATAATGATGCAAATTTGCATTGCTCCCCCTGCCCTGCACCCCTGCCATCATTGGTGGGAATGCCACCGTGCACTATAGCAATTGCAAAATGAGCAAATGCAGACAAGAGTCTAGAGTACTTTCATGCAGACAAGCATCCAGGACCATTTGAGAAGCTGTATTTTTGCTCCTACATGACTTCCATCTGCTGATGCAGGAAAATACGTGTCTCCCATAGATCCTGTTTTAGATCTGCAAGTACACATAAATGTCCCAGTTATAAGAGATTAACAGTGTACTGTATGTTCAGTGCATTTTCATGGACTGGTAGATATCACATAAGACCTATAGCTTATCGTCTTCCTGGATGAATAAAAAGTATTCCAGTGCTCCTACAGTGCCTCCAGAAACCTGTGTTTTATCAATATCTAGGAATCTAATAAAAACTTAGCAGAATCATTCAGCTTTACTAAGTTTCCGTTGAATGTAAGACAATCTTGTGGTCTACAAGTGATATAGAAACCCTAAGACAGACAACTTCGTTTAAGTGTCTTAGTCTCAAATTTAATCCCACCCAAAGAGTTTCTTCCTTGACTAAATGATGGCATTGGATATCCAGTACACAGATATTCACACAGATACAGATTGTTTGTCTCATCTTTTGATGTTGAACTATGATAAAAGAATAAGTGTTATTAATAGAGCAACTCTGTACAAGTTTTTCCTGCTGGCTGCAGAGGTGTCCTGTACAGCATTTTCTGTTTAGCTGACCACCTAAGGTTTCTGTGTAATCTCCAAATCTGCTGGCAATATAGTTCTTGGCTGCCCTGTGTGAATCTTTTCTTGGTTGAACGCCAGGATATGCTTGAAGTCAAAGGATCTCACAATAGGTTCCCAATAGGTTCCTGGGCACAAGCCATGCTAGAGCTTATCTATCTGCTCAATGTTTTTTTTTTTGTTTTGTTTTGTTTTTTTTTTTTAATTCTTTGTGGGAAATTGTCAGTTGTAGCAACCTTTAGTAAGAGTCAAGTTGCTTGCAAAATGCAGTCATATTCTTATAGTATTCTTACAGGTATTAAATTTATTTCAAGAGGTTCCATTTTCCCCTCTTTGTCCACTGTTACTTTGTCAGCTCTTCTGAGCTTTGACTTGCCTGTTGAGGCTCTTTCAAAGTACCTATATGCTTCCACTATTCAGACAATATTTTTTAGAAGTCTGGCTTCTAATGATCGTTCTCAAGACATGCCTTAGCATGATGGCAATCTTTAGCTAATTAAAGACTATATATCTAAAACTTTTTGGAAGTATACATCTACCAGAATGGGTAAGCCTTGTATTATTCACGCATGTCATAGATTGCAAAAGACTTTCCTGGCCATCCTCCAACATTAAAAAAAATGTAACCAGGACATAAAAATTTGTAAGTAAAGGAACTACATCAAAAGATAACCACACTAAAGTAGATCTGAAGAGCAAGAGAAGGGAGAGTCTGGAGGTCTATAAAAAGTTGATTAGTTAGAATTAGTTAGAATGACAAACATTCATTCTGAGGTGCCCATGCTCCTACTCCAGTATGTAAACTCTTCATAAAAAAATATTTTAAGAAAAAAAATGTGTTGTAGCATGACACTGACTCCCTAACAAAGACTTAAACATTTTTAAATATAACCCTAATCATCCAATTAGTCTTCACAGATGTAAAGTCTTCGTATCCTTGTTGTTGCGTATGTGCAAACAGGAAGCAAATAATCTCACTTATTTTTGAAAACAGTTCATAAGCAACCATCTTCTGTGTGCAGTAGAAGAGGGAGAATACGTATGGGTGAGGAAGCCGAATCTACCAGAAACAAGAGATACAGGAGGAATGATGTGTAGAGTGAGTAATGTAGGCATGCTGAGAAAGTGGAAGAATGGAGGATTTTTTTTCTTCTTTTTTGCTAACTGGAAAACACCCCAACCTCTAGTTAATTAGAAGAGAGGCACACCACCTAATAGACAAAAGCTCCCAAGTTCCAAACCTGAACTGAAAATTACCTTGCTATAGCAGTAGGCGATTCACTTTACCTCTCTAAGTTTTCCCATAAGTAATTTGGATTCACCTCATAAGAGTTGTATGGGGAAAATTAATAAATGCATGTGTGCAGCTTGATGTTGAAAAGTATTTTGATTTTTAAACAGGAATTGTTTGTTTAGTCTTGTATATCTTGAATGTGTTTACTGCAGTTGGTGTAAACACAGTTGTGGTGTCAGACATTTTGATCCAAAACCCTCCCACAGGAACTTTTAAATAAGAGTTAAATTAACCAAAAGGGATCTAACATTGTCCTCTGAATGTAATAAATGTCCGCCTTGTAGAATTATGGAAAAGCAATTAAAAAGCTGGATATAAGGATCTCACATCATGTTTCCCAGTTCATTCTTGCATGTAACATTTCATGCAAATCAGATTATGTTGTTTGACTTCAAAATTACCGGGCCAGATTCTCAGGTGAACTGAAATTAATGGAGTGGAGCTGATTTACACAAGCTGTGGGTCTGATCCATGACATTTATTTAATTTATTCAGATGTCCTAAAAAAAAAAAAAAAAAAAAGCAAAAAAACCTTTCTTTCAATGTAACTTTTTTTATTTTCCCCTTCAAAGTAAGATTATAGCTGTGGTTCGCAGTAAGCAATATTAAACTGATGAGTTCCATGCAAGACTACAAAGGGCTAGAGTGTGACTTCAGGCACAGCTTTGAGTGTGCCCACTCCCACCACAACCACAGGAGGCATTGTAGGTCACAGACCCAATTCCTTCTCTGTTGCCTTTTACATCCTAGGAATTAATAACTTAGTACTATGCTATAGTACTATACCTATGCTCCTACTGTGAATTGGCTCAGGTGTTTTGGCTAGGGAAAAGAAGTGAACCACTGCGTGATTGTTGTTCTTTCGTTTCACGTAAAGCAACCTGGACTTGTACAAGGCCTATTGGGTCCATCAGGGAGAAGCAATATAGATAATGATGCAATCTATATGCTTTGGAACTGCAACAGCAGTAAATGAATAAGTAAGGCATGGTAATTTCCTCAACTTCGTCATGCTGTCATCATATATCACTAATTGAGAACCAGGCCCTGCCAGGAATGGTGTATAAAAATCAGTTGGAAAAAAAGAATATGATCCTGACTGTTCTTCAGCTTCCCTGGGTTTTCTTGTTGTCTTCAGATTTTATTGAAATTGAACGAGCATTATCATAAAGATTTTGTAGGGAAATACCAAATCAGGGTCAAGTTTTCTATGTGTTCCTAGAATTTTAATTCCATTTTCCAATTTGCTTTCATAGTTAGTGTGACTTCAATTCTCATAATTTGGTGGAAGAAACAGGGAGATCTATATGAGAGGTGAGTTACAGAGATAACGAAAAATCACATTTTTGTTTCATTTCTGTTTCTGGAAAATTAATAAATTTTTCACTGGATACACGTATTTTTACCTCACTTACCTAACCCATCTCCAGCAGGATATCTTCATAATCAAAAATCATTTTTAATAAAAAAGTTTCTTATCTAGACTTTCCAAACTTTTCTTGGTTTTACTTTTCCTTTACATATATATTTTTTTTCTCCTCCTGTGGGGTATCTCTTTCTCTACATTAGTCTATGTTGTTGTAGCTAACAGGTAGAGACAAGTTCAACAGACGGTGTGAGCAAATTTTTTGTGGAACATCATGTAAGTATTGTTCTTGCTTTACTTCTGTATAAAAGTTACATGGCAATAATTTTATTAAATTGCAGTGAGGAGCATGTTCATCGGTTCATCAGATGGCAGTGAAAAGCAGAAGGGACCCAAATCCATTAACTGAAGATCTAAATGTGCAAAATTTACTCAGGAACTACTCACTGGTTTTTGGATCCATTTAAAAGGAACACTTACAGAAGCAGATACTTCTGGCTCAGGAGCAATGTAAGTTTAATATAAGATGCAGAGATAAGAGTTCATAAATTCTAATCCATATTTTCTTAAGACAAGTTGAAGAAATTTAGAAGGTATCTGGCCAGGCCTCATTTGAAAAATGTATTTCTGAAGATTCTGAGGCTTCTTGTGTGTTCCACTTAACTCTGCTGTATTTGAATTAAGACAACTAGAAAATCCGTTGTTCCAAATTAGTCGACATGTCCACATGATCATTCTACAAAATCTTAGCATTTCTTCATTTTATTATTGGGAGAAAACTCTTCTGAAAAGTAATTCTTATTAGTTTTACCCTAAAAATGGGGCTTGCACTAGGCAAGGAGATCAATATATATAGGTATGAATCTTCACATAAATCTGTTGGAATAGAGAACAGTTTGCATGTATATTTTCACATTGAGATCTTTAGAGTTCACACAGCTAAACAAAATACTTCTGGAATGTATTTGTAAATAAAACCAATATGCTTATGGCCTGTCTGTCAAGTAGTACTTTGAATGTTATTAGAATAATTGCTACCTCTGGAGTTTCATTTCACTGAAATATAATTTTTATTCCGTTAGACTATGAACAGAACAGATGCAGCACCCAGAAAGGATGATTTCTGGTCCATGTCTGAACTGGGGGACCCACAAGTTCATCTGAGCTCATGGCGTATTTTCTGGCCATGTCACAGATTCACTTTCTATATCCAGGGTGCTGCAACAAAGAAACGTGGATGTACAAGGCCTTGACATGCTCTAAGCAGGGCCTTACGGATATAGCCAGTCTGATCGATCCATCAGGAAAGTTTCCATGATTGTTCCTGTAATTTGGAGTTGAATTAAAATCTCAAATCAACTAGACAGAGACACAGAATAGTTAGTTCTAATTATTCAGATTTGCTGTGAAACTCCAGTTAAGTAATTGTAACCTCTTTACATCTCCCAGTTCGATCCAGAAATAGGAATAACAGTAATAATGTTCTCTCAGTTTTGTGTTTGCTCTGTATTTAAACTGTTACCTTAAGGCTTTTCTGTCCAGAGGAGTGTGTGTATGTGTATGTGCACACACACATCTGCATGCATAGGACAATAGTGCTGCAGTACACATTTTCAGAAATCTAAACAGAAATATTTATTAGTATGAGAAATAGATATTTTGTGTCCAATTGTAAGAAGTGCTTAGCTACTGACTGTTGTTAGTCTGGCCACATTAGCTAGATCCATGTTAGCAAGCTGAACATGGCACAGACTTGTGCAGTGATGGTCAATCATGTATATAGATTTCTGAAACGCCCTGTAAAGATTCATCCCTGCATGCCTGTGGAACCATATACTCTGTTAATGGCACTGTCTTTGCTTTGGACAAAAATAGTAGGAAAAAGTATTGTATCTTTTGAAGGCTGTTTATTATTTTGTTTGCCTTGGAAAACAATTTTCCCTACAGCCTCACAGGTAAATGTCTTTAAATGACTGTATTCATACCAGCTGCTAGAGGTGTCAAATGTAAGCATTATAGATACTTTTGAACCCCAAGTCAAATTAAGAATTAGATTGCCTAGGCTATTTGCATACCTGGCTAGGTCTATTGTCAGTAAAAAGAAAAACATTCAAAGCCTAAATTAAGCAAACAGCAAACAGCTTACTTTGGAAGTCTAACTTAAATATCACTCTTGTTCTCTCCATTGACTCTAGAGTCAGTAATAAGCCAAGCTGAAAGAGATTTTTCCTGGAAATCTCTTTCATGATTTATCATGATGCTTAACTAAAACACTACTGGAAGACTAAATACTACCTACAACACCTTGTCTTCCTGTATAAGGGGGTTTTCAGTTTTGTTTGAACTTATTTCTTAATAATCTGGTTATGGTGTGACTCATACTAGCTGGCACACTGTCAAATGCCCAGCTCTAGAGATTTAATCTTCCCAGGCAAATCATTGGTATGCATAATAAATAACAGTACCTTTATTGTTTTATTCATAGTAAAGCAAAAATTTTATTCCATAGTGAATGATTTACGTCTAACTAAAAATGTTTAAAAATGTCTTAATACCACTGCCATCTCTATTCTTAATTTTGATGTTAAAATCTTATCCATAAGAGAATCATATAGGTCTTTTGCCCTTATTTTTTAGAGTACACAATATTGTTTGCTACTAAAAAGAAAAGCTGGGTCATTGATCCAGCTGTTAAATCATGTCTACAATGTATCATAAACAGCCAAAAGATATAAAGCAAGAATTTAATTGACCAATACTTGGGTAGTGTGTGACATTATGTAGCTGTTTTAGCTGGCTTTGTAACATCACAGAAATCTATAACTTCATACTTCATGAGTCAGAATCAATAAACCTGCCATTACAGACTCCAAAATCAATCTTGCCTTACATGCACCCCACCCTTTACTTCTTCCTCTTTTCCTTCTACTTCCCAGCAAAACAAAACAAACTGCTGTGAGATTTTTTAATCTTTTGAACTAAGTAAAACAGATGAATTAGGAACATGGATTGTATGGGAAAAATCACTTACCATCCCCTTCAGGGCTGAGTGTTGATACAAACACTTCAGAGCTAGCACCTGCACCCAAACTGGTATTCCACTATAGCTGTAGTCCCTCATTCCTCTTTCATTTCTTTAGGTTATTGTGACTTCAGTTTAACATTATCAGCCTTAGGCAAATGAAACCTTGAAGTAAAATTGAGAAGCCAAGCCCTAATTTATCCTGTAATGTCTGAAATTCCTCTGTTCCTCTTTCCAAGAACTCATTTGACAATCCTGATCTCCAATAGAGTGATTATATCTCTGCCCATCCTCCCGTACTTTATACTTCTCCAGCTCAGGACTCCAACCTTGCAGGCACTAAAATTCATCTACTTACTTCCTTAACAACATATCTAGATGTCTTAAAGCCCTTACCATGCAAATGTCATTGATCTTGCCCAGGAATTTCATAAGCTCAGTCATTGACAAAATAATGTAGGGCACTACTGTCATTCTAAAAATGTTACTAGAGCAGTCGTGTCATCAGAATAATTTGTACAATGTCTCTCTGACTTTGTAGCACATGCTAAATGATTTGAAGTCCTTACCCTTTTAGGAAGGAGAAGTAAGCTCCTTCATATATCCTATAGAGAAAGAGGACATTCATGGGAAGAGCATCCCTGGATCTTTGGAAGTCCAAGAAATCACTTACCTCCATATTCTTAAGGTTAGTCCTAGTTATCAGGAAAAAAAGAAAAAAAAAAAAAAAGAAAAAAATGTGAATATTTCCAATATTTAAAAGACCAAAATGATGGTAACAACTTCCCCTATGTTCCTTCCATAGGGGATTTTGTATTCACTTAAGTGCATATCTATTCTGTGGCCGATGACTTGTCTTTGTGTTTAAAAGTCTGAAGGAGTTGTGTCCAAGAAAGTACAAGAAAGTACATGTGAAAACAGTTTTAAGAGGTATAAGTATAGTAAAAAACCCTACCTGTTTGAATAAGACAGACCAAAATCTCAAAAGTAGACAGGAAAGGTGATATGATCTTTGATGTGGTTTATTTATAAAGTATGTAATTTCAGTATTCTTCACCAAGGCAATTCTGCTAGTAGATCTAACATTTTAACTTGTAAAATGAATATACAAATAGTATGTTTTCTACATCATATAGCTCCTGGCACTAATTGAACCCAAACAATCTGAATACTAATATCTTCTGAGCACAGATTTCCTGTATTTTCCTCATTATTTATTTATATTCCCAAATAGCCCAGGCACTGCTTAGGATGTGGTTTAATAACCCTGGCTCATACTGTTGAGCTATTAGTGCTCTTGTAGAGAGCGTTTTTTGGCATTTATTTTGCTGTGTCAACCCACTGGGGCACTTAAAAAAGATTGGTAAATGAGAAGTTTGAGAAGGGAAGGAGAACAGTTAGCAGGTGTCATGCATTTGCTGAGCTGCACTTGTTACACTGAATACATAATCTGAGAACGATATTGGCTTAAAATGGCAGAGAAGAATGAAAAGATTGTGATGTATGGCACAATTATTTTTTCTTGGCATTTTTTTCACAGGTTCTGGCATCATTTCTGCCCATTTATAGGAAGGGCAGAGCAGTTCCTCTACAGAAGATGCTATGTCATCCTTAATTCGCTTCTCTGATCTTTCTGAAAAGGGGATGTGGATTCTTTCCAGGATTAATAACTGTGCATCTGTTAGTTTAACAGTGAGGCAGATTTGTGATCAATAGACTTACACATGTATCTGAAGAGATCAGTGGCACTAAATGAATCTAATCATGTAATTACAAAATATGGCCCATTCTACAAGTCATCTGTGTCTATTTTAATGGCATTTGATACTGCTATGATATTTTAAATGCTCAAAGTATCATACTCCCATTCCCCTCTCCTCTCCTGTCCTCTCCTCAATGAAGACTTTCCCCCAAAATATTTCTTAACAAGGAAGGAAAGCTACTGAAAGATCAGTCATAAATCATTACTTCCTATAGCTGAACAGACAATTGACAGAAATTTGAAGGGTATTTAATGAATTTTTGAAATCTTTGCTGTTTGATAGAAAGAATGCCTTGAGAATGGCTCCATCTCTTAAAATTTCTCGATTGACTTACTTCACTTCTTCTAATTGTCCACTAATAGTAGTACTTGGGTTGCTACACAGGTTTCTAAAAGTGAAAACAATATTGAAAAATGTTTCTGATGTGTTTTGAGCTTGCTTTATTGTGACAACTTCTGAAAATAAGAGGAAGTATGATTCTGAACAAATTAAATTAAAGATCTCTAATTAATTGCAATGAAATATGGAGGAGAACTTGGCCCAATCAGTCCTCAGTAGACCACAAGAAGGCTCTCCATTAACCACTTTGGAAGCTTTTCAGATTATAGAACATTTTTAGTACAGACTATTTGTTCTATTTTTAGTTGTGCTATCAAATACTGGCAATGCAATCATAGAAAAGGAAGGAACAATGCAAACAACTACATCTTAACAGCAATATATGCAAAAATATTAACTTTAAAAACTGACCAGGAGCCTTGTTCTGTTATGTATGATGCTATGGTCCCTATGTAGATAAAACTGCTGTCAAAGGACAGTGACTGAAAAACAACTGCAGGGAACTTCAGAGTCAACTCACACCTATACTGCTGTTTGGTATATATCACTCCTGTGTTGCACAGGAGAGGAAAGTGCTGTCAATAAGATAAAGTTTTGTCTTAATTCTGTATGGATGAACTATTGGTCTACAGTGGATTAAAAATGTGACCTCAAAGAGAATGAAAGGAGCTTGTAGATCTCAGTTTTTCCCCTTCACACCAAAACACAAACCATCACCAGTTGTTGTCATCAGCCTTCAGTAACTAGATCTTTTTCCACTCTTAGGAATGTTAGAAAAAAACCTCTGAAAACACATCTCCAACCTTAAATGCATGTAGTAAAGGCAATGAACAAGCATGGCCAAGCAACACGTATTTTGTTTCTTTCAGGAGACATATAGGTTTTGTGAAAGAAGTGTTACCATCTCACTTTGCACATAAGGGATTATGCTTTACAGGCAATGAATGCAAGAGAAACTGCATATATGTATGATGTTCCTTGTGAGTTATTTTGGCCATGGAAAAGGGTCAATTCAGACCCAAGTAAACATGATATGCTACTAACAGTGACTTATCCGCTTGCAAGAAAAAATAATTCAAAGCATATGAAGAACAGGTCTGACTGAGCATTGTGAAGATGTTATCACTGATTAAATAAAATATTAAACTAGAGATACTTGTCAAGTTAGAAAAAGGCAAACCCACTGACAGTACCAATAAGAAGAGGGTCAATGAGATAAGTAAAGCTGAATTATAAGGGGGTAGTTTGGGTTTTCCCCCAGTACCACACAGGGAGGCTTCTCAGTAAAGGTTAATCTTCATCATCTTTTCACAACATGAGGAATCTTTTATTTTTATGCCGTCTCTCCCAATACATTGTATCAAGGTTTAATAAAGCCTTAACTACTTTCAAGAACAGCAAGCATTTGGCCTCTGCATTGGTTTTTTGACCCTTTGTGGTGGCCTGCTTTTAACTTATAACCACAGTTCTTCAGAGCAGTGTATCAGTTTTCCTGTGTTTGGGGTAGAATCTTGATGAGAGTAAAGTTTCATTACTTCTCCCTGAGGACCTGGCTTTTTTCAAAATGTAAGTTATAATGCTTCACATGTCCCCAGCAGGATGTTTCCTAAGCAAAATGTCAAAATCTGCAATATGAAAACAGTTTCCCACCTATTGAAACTGCAGTGGTGAAGACATGAAAAATATTTCACTTGTCACAGAAGTCATACAGAAAGATTCTCTTTGCCAGTAGTAGGTTCAGATTTGTAACCATGTGAGTAACTGCTGCTGACTTTCCCTAGTCTCAGGAACTTAAAGGTCAGCATGGGTTTATGTGCTACACAGAGTAGCTGACACCTACCAAGGTAACTATAGTGGCTGATTTTTTACTTAATACCTACAGCTTGCACTCTCCATTTTTTTTTTTTTTCAGAATAGTATCCCTGCAAAACTTTATGAAAAGAGGAATGGTCCTTCTTTTCTGATTCCTATCTGGGAGGAGTTAATATTTTTGTTCTTCCCCCTGCATCATTTTGTCAAATGAGCCATTAAAATGACATGCAAGAATTTAGAAGTGCTCTAAATTATGTATTTCCAGTGGAACTGCTCTGCACAGCTGTCTGGGACATATGAGCTTGACTTCACATCCCAATCTTGTATTCCTGACCATTTAAACAGAAAACCCATGAATAGTAACTAGTCGTTAATAACCCTCTCCAACTTGTCATCTCCCTCAATCCCTGAGATATTGCTTCCCCCATCAGCACAATAGAAATTGTAAGGAAATAACAGTACAGCTGGGCATGATATTATCTTTTCTGTGGTGTTCCTTAACAGCAAGTTATTGCTTGAAGTCTAAGAAAAACCTCTGACCATAAAATGAGCTAATGTGTCCTCCTCCTACCTTGTTAGGACCCCCACTGGGTCTGAAGAGCTATTGGAGAAGAAAACCCTACGTATTTTTCCCCAGGGAAGCAAGTTTTGTGGGCCATTTGTAAGAATGAAAGACCAGGCTTTGCTTTGCCTCATTGATCTGTCCATTCTTAAGTTCAAGTATTAGATATTGGTCCTCAGCACCAATGTCTGTGGTATCCTGAAACTATGCAACTAGGTCATCACGGGAGAAACTCTACTCCAGAATATAAAATAGACCTAGAATAGACCAAACACTTCCAGTCCCTCTGGAACAGTAAGATCAAACCTGCAAATATATCACTGCCTGCCCTGCTTTTCTGGAGACCACCAAATCAAAAGGAAAGTTTGAATTTTTTATTGCTAGTTCACTACCAAAAACCTTGTGACATTGAAGATTATTCTTCATAAATATATCTATGCACATTGGAACATGGCAACATGATTATTACTCTTTTAAAGAAAAAAAAAAACAACCAACCACCTTTGTTGTACACACACATATATATAGTTATATGTATTCGTTTTTATAAAAAAACATTTATTCATGTGTATACAGATCATAGGATGTTGATTTATGTTATCATCAGGCTCATTCTTATTGCATTGCCTGCCCCACAACTGAATTTTCAATAGATTTCTCTGCTGAACATTTTCAGCCATATACCACTGGGATTCCATATGTACACAGCAGTCCACCAATACTCAGTGAATTGCAAATTTGGGAATTTAATAAAAGCATTGTGAAATTACAGGAAATATTTAATGCAAAAGACTCACTTTTTAAGAACCATACCATGCCCACAGTGTTTTAGATTTCTGTAAAAATGCTGATTTGAGTATGAAAGTACATCATAATGTAACATTTTGAATAATTCTGACTATGGTTGAACATATAATCCTAAATTTACCAGTAATATATAGTTTTTTGGCAAAAAAACGGAACAAAGAATAAGTGTACCTTTAAGAGTATCACTTCTGTCTTATTTTTCATTACAAGGTCTCATAAACATCAATTAAATCACATTTGTCTCCTTATCTACTTCAAATGAGTAAACTGAAGTTCAGAGAGATTATAAGGTTTCTCCATGATAAAATAGTAAATCAGTGGAAGAGATGAAAATAGAATTCAAGAGTTTGGATGAGAAGAACATATTATGCAAAATTTTCATAATGAAATAAAAAATGTCTTAAATATCAAGGATATTGTTTTTTATAAATATATAATTGGATCCAATCTAGTGAAAACAACATTTAGATGCTAGTGGGAACAGATTTTATCTTTGTAATGGAAGTATTCAAATCATATTTGGGACTGTTTTCCAGTAATAACATGCCTGTTTGTGGGCGAAAATAGATTCTTGAAAACTGTGTGTACATCAAAGAACAAGTGAAAATTTATGGGTTTATATTTCCATATCTATGTATGTATATACCGTTTTATTTATATTTATATATACATATAGCCAATATAATAATGTTATTAAAGCTACAAATACAGGAAGAACAATGGAACTGAAAATGCAACCAATGACAATTTTAATACAAAAAGACACAAAATCAAAATGGCAAATTTAATCCAGCTGTAATCCTGACCATGAACCCAGAGACCAAAACCACTAAGATGCATCATTTCAACTGCAAACTTACTTCAGTTTTCAGATCTGTGAGCAGTTCTTTTGTAATACCTACGATTTCTTTTTAGAAAGAGCATTAGTTCTGCAAGTAATGCTCAGAATTAAAACGATGAGATATATCTAGGCTATTTATTGTTTTCTATACTGACAACAGCAAGATCCACTGAACCCTCTGGTGAACTTAAAACTAAGGTTTCAGCATTCCACAAGGTTCATGAAGTTTTCGTTCTTGGAGATTCATTTGGCTATATTATATCTGGCACTAGCTGATGAACAAACAACATAGCACAGTGGTGACTGCACAATGCTGGCTTTTTTCTCACTGTGCACTGGGCAAAGATTCCTATTTTATGTATCCTTAACAATTTGTTCCAGTGGTGGAAAAAAATCTACTGGACTTGTCATGCACTGACAAAAGCAAAAATGATAATCATCAAGAAATGTTTCTGTCTTGCTAGTTTTGGAAAGCTATCTGAGAAGTTAGACGTGTAAAGCAGAGTCTTGGTGCTTGTGCGGCTTATCCCTTCGAGGCCTCCCAGCCAGCTCAGCACCCAACTGTCAATGGCCTTAGTTGCAGATACTGGGCAAGGATTTCAGTGCGTGCTGTTGCAATCTCCCTTACACTTTGTCATTTCTATGTTTCACACATTTTGCTTGTTTCATATCTCAGTAAAATTTCAGCTTCCCAAGCAACTGCCAGCTGCTGCTGCAATATGGCTGGTACCTTCACCATGATTCCGCCACAGTCAATAAAAAGTTTCTTACTGATCTCATCAAGATCTGGATCAAGGTTTTAGTGTGGAACAAAGCTCATTCAAAACTGTCTTCTGTAATACTCCCAGTAAATTCCTCTGCCAATCTCTTGGTCAGATAGCAAGCTTAAAATCAAATTCCTGCTTGCCAGACCCAAACAGCTGAACACAAATAATTTCTGATCCACCTGCAAAACTCGGCAAAAAATCAGTAATATTAAATCACTAGGATAGGAGAATAAACAAATGTGTTAGTTTTGCTGGTTTTCTCTGTTGCCGTCTGCGTCTCTTTAATCAACAACTTCTTCCTATAGGTTATTTGATAATATACAGAAGGAAAGGTTGGTATGTTCAAGAGTCTCAGGTGAGCCTTGTTCTTCATGGGGCAGGATATATAATTATATAAACACGCATATATAATACTTCATCTGTAACAGTCCTTCCATTTGAAAAGAACAAGGAATAACTTTCTTTATAAGAAAGTATTTGTAATCCTCATTCTGAAATTTACTGTTTCATTCATTTGGGTGGAATTCGTCTCATCTAACTTTCAGCAATCTACAAGCTTAGCTTTGTCTCCTGGGGTTTATCTACAGCCACGAGAAAGAAAAGCAACTCATCCAATTCTAAAACAAGCAACTCAGGTAAGTGGAATGACTCACCCTCTAATGAACCTTGTCTTCCTGCATTAATTATAGTACCTAAGTAATTAATTTAGGCTAGACACATAGATTCTCTGTTCCACTATTAATTTTTTTCTTCAAAAGAGAAATAAGACTTATTCTAAAGACAAACTTAAATAAATCTGTGAATGCATAAATGTATGTATGTGACTAAATAAACGTAAACAGAAAATACACAATACATAAACACATACATAGATTTGCAAATAAATATAAATGCACATATACATAGATTTATATGCATATATGTACACACACATTACACCCATACCTTCTGTGTATATAAGGGTGTCATTGGGTTTTTTAGATGTCTTTCTATAGCTAGTCATTCTTTTTCCCTAAATATCAGTAACCTGTTCACATCTCCTTGTGGCTTCCTAGGTATTTCATTAAGAAAATTACATCAATGATTAAGAAAGCAACGTGGTCAGTCTGAATTTCTTTCCTTTTTTGTTTGGTCTTCTTTAAAACAACAACAAAACAAAAAAACCAAAAACCAGCAAAACAAAAAATTCACTCACATTTCATGTAGTTGTCTGTTTTCTTGCCACTGTATTGTATAAAAAAATAATTTAAAATATTTGAAATATTTCCCTTCAAATATCTAATATTCAGTACATTTTTTTAAAAAATCCTTCTTTTAGTTGTGATGCTAACAGATAAAGTGTCATTAGATTCATTTTGAGGACACCTGTGTTCTTAAACAGCCATAACAAGGTCTTAAAGCTAATCTTTTGTTGAGAAAATTCTCATGACAATGGAAGAAACAGCTCATTAGTAGGATGATAGAAAGGGACAGTAAATGCACTGTAAGACAGTAGTCATCTTTACTTTCAGATTGACCTTAATTTTGTACCAGAGAAAATGATTCAATTGAAAATTATTTTATCATTTTCAGTTATGCATTTCAGTTTGACAACAAACTAGAGTTTTTGAGACACTGCAGTTAAAATCTCCCATAAATTTATTTAAATTCAATCTTGCACCTTTTTTTTGGCTTGCGTTTTTCCTCCAGATAAATGCTAACTTTTTATGAGA
The DNA here is from genome assembly GCF_023638135.1 of Falco biarmicus. Classification (NCBI taxonomy): domain Eukaryota; kingdom Metazoa; phylum Chordata; class Aves; order Falconiformes; family Falconidae; genus Falco; species Falco biarmicus. Next base: position 3,070,477 of record NC_079293.1, on the reverse strand, counting down.
TTGTTATCATTACTAGTAAATAACATTGTTAACACTAATCAGTAAAAATGCTGCTATACCCTAGGAAAAAATAGGCATAGCTGAAAATACAGGAGAGGTGCTTGTTAGGAAACTGATCAAACAAGCTTAATTATGACCCCCAGATAAAGGGACTGCTATTAAGCCATTAAATTATCACAGATAAGACAGACTCTTAGTCACTGTCTGATGATAAATCACAGCTAACAACAGCAAGGAAATCAGAGCCTGAACTGCTAATCCTTTTGAGTTTGTGATGAGCACCAGTTCCCCTACTGTTTTGCATCTATTTATATTGCACTCCGAACCCCCAAATGGCCTCTGCTTATCTGCAGCTCTAGATAATTTATGCGTATTGGTGTGTCACCTCACAGCAGAGGCTGTTACCAGGAAAGAGGAGTTTTAGGAAATCTGATCCCTTGAAATGCTAATCCTCTGGAGATTACTGCACATAAACCAGTTTTCTGCTGTGATTTACTTTTGTTTACTGGTAGCAAAGATTAGCACTTTACGATTGCCGTTTCAGACAGCTGCTTAGTTTGAGAATAAAGGATTCGTTTAATGTGCAGGATTTTCACATATGAAGCTGTCCTGAGTCTAGAAGTACAAAAGGCAAGATAGTAATTTTTATTTATATGTAAACTCTTAAAAAAGATATGTAAATATTTTTACTACATGAAAGGCTGGTTTAAAATGGTCTGTTCCTTGTACCTTAATCCAGAAAAGCACCTTCATTTCTGTGTAATTTTAATCATGTGGGTCAGCATAGTAACTTTGATGGGATATTCTTGTATATACTAGGAGTGTTTAGGTGCTTTGCTGGATCAGGCTCCAGCAATGAGATGCTCTCCGGTTTTCAGCTATGACAGGTATTTTCTATGCTGAAATGGTTACTAATGAGAAAGGATATATGATTAGGAATTTTATTAAAAAGCTTTTTCCCTATCTTCATGCTGTTGAACGGCTAAGAAATCTTATCTTTTGACATTTGATGGATATATTTGGCTGGTAGTTGAATGTCCTGCTTCTTAGTGGTGCAGACTATTCCTAAATTAATAACTACCAAAACCATCGAATTCAAACATGCCTGTTAGTGTAGCATAACAAAAGTTTCAGCTGGGCACACAATGCTGCTGAAAATAAACGGACTAAACCAATAGTTACTAAGAGTTTCCAATTTCCTTTTTGTTGTTGTACTAAGGTTCAATATTCAGACTGGATGAGATCACACCAAGTGACATGAGTGATTACTAACTAGCCAAGCATTCTGACGGTAGCTGTTGGTGGCAGCTACTGAGATACAGTACTATGTGTCAAACAGATAAGGACAGGCAAGAAATGAAGTTAACCTTGAGATTTCATTACATTTAATGTCACCTAGTAACACCTGATATTTTTAATCCTGGTTACATTCTTCTTACCAAATCCATTCCCACTGGCAGTCATGATAAAAAAATTAAAAAAAAAAAAAAAAAAAAAAAGTTTCAGAACTTCTCCACTGCTTTCTCTGAATACAGGAAGTATTCCCAGAATTGAGAATACTTCAGTATAAAAATGTATGTGAGGCCAGCCTGGTGTAAAGGAAGTGGGGAAAGTAGTGCCCCCTATTTGCAAGGGTGAGAGAGGGAATATTTCATCACTTTAAACTATACATTATATAACTTTTGGGTTGTTTTCCTGGAGGGAAGTCCCTTGGGGGACTGCAGTTAGTGATTCTGTTAATCTTCTCCAAAAGCATGGGAGTGAAAGGGTGGAAAAATGTTCTTAAAATAAAAGCAAAAAATGGCCACACAGAGAAGCACACGAAAATGTAGATTACGTCTCTGAGTGCTTGTTTTTGTTGGATTTCAGAAAATTACATCTTTATATAAATGAAGGTTTCTGTGCAATACCATTTCAGACATCATGTGAAGGTGAAGTTTTCCTTAAATTGTTTAATTCTGAACATGCCTCTAGTTCCTGAGTAGAGAAACAAAGATAAGACCTTCTGACTGACTGGTCTCTGTACATCTATTTGTGAATGTATGTTTGAATATCTTGTGCACCCATTGGCAGGCAAAGACAATTTCTGGTAAACTTAGAGCAAGACCTTTTAGGCTTTTACCCAAGAATTTGGTCTAGATCTGCCTAAAGATTTATGGGCAGCTTTGGTGATAATAAGAATATGAGGACATAAGCATCTAAATCTATAATTTCCTTTTTTCCATTCAGCCATCAAAACAGAGGTACAGTTGTTGGTCACTGTACCCATAAAATATTATATTGAGTGGACTAGTGTGACAATTCATACATTGTTATTTGGCAGAGAGGGATAATATCAACATGTTCTACTAGCTTTAGACCTGATTTGATTCATCTAAAAAGGTCTATGTAGAGGAATGAAGCTGGGTTAATTAGCATTGATAATATACAGCTGTGGGCGGGCTTCAGGGGTGGGGGGTTAGCTGATGTAGGTAAGGTGTAGGCGTGGCTGGTTAAGTGGTTGGGGAGCCAAGGAAGAAGAAGCAGAGAGAGCATGCCCTGGGTGAGGTGAGGAGAGGAGAAGGCAGCAGAGGGACTGGCATGAAGAGTGTGCTGGTATGAGATGGTAAAAGACCTTCTTGCAGCTTGATAGTTTGGAGAGTGCTGTGACAGGTCTGCTCTTTTCTTTTGCCTTGAGCCTTACCTACTGTTTCCGTAAGTTATACTTAAGCTATGTCTTCAACAGACATTAGACAACACTACAGCAAGTTTTTGGAAAGAATGTGCTCCATCTATTTTTACAGATTAATTTGAAAAAAATTGACAATGTAAACACTTTACAGTAAGAAAGCTGTAGATCTTAAATTTCCCAAAGAAAATTCTGCTGGCTATAGTTATTGAGATAAAACTTTGAAATGGTGTTCTTGTTCTGGAGAAAGTTATTTCAACAGTGGGCTACCACAGGGTTTGAAATATTCTTCTGCAATGTAATATTAATTATGGCTGACAACAGTGCATCTTCTTTTAAGTTTCACTTAGCTGAAATATTTAATGAAGCATATAACCAACTCCTTAGATTTATTAGAAAAACTGTCTCCAAACTGATCATCTCAATTTGTTTTCCTTGATATTTCAGTTTTGATAAGAAGTTCTGTCCACTGGGTAAAAGTTCATTTGTGATAATAAAGTGGAGAGACTTCCCTGGGTACTTATCTACACCAGTGCACGCAGCATGGGAAACAAACAGGGGGAGCTGGAAGCCATTGTGCAGCACAAAGACATGACATGGAAACACGGTGAGATGACTCGCACAACTGAAGTGCTGCAATGGGTGGTTGTAAACTCTTCTGAAGGGATAGGAAAGGAAAGAGAGGTGGTGGGGTAATCCTGTGTGTTACGGAATGTTTTGACTGTCTAGAGCTTAATGACGATTAATGACTGATGGGGATGTAGTCTTCAAGGACAAAGGAGTCCAGGAAGGCTGGCCATTCTTCAAAAAGGAAATCTTAAAAACACAGGAGCAGGCCATCCCCATGGGCCGAAAGGTGCACCGGTAGGGAAGACCAGCCTGTCTAAACAGAGGGCTTTGGCTGAAACTCAGGGAAAAAATGAGAGTTTATGACCTTTGGAAGAAGGAACAGGCAACTCAGGAGGACTACAAGGATGTCATGAGGTTATGCAGGGAGAAAATTAGAAGGGCCAAAGACCAGACAGAACTTAATTGTGCTACTCCTGTAAAAGGCAATTAAAATGTTTCTATAAATCCATTAGCAACAAAAGGAAGGCTAAGGAGAATTTCTATCCTTTATTGGATGCAGGGAGAAACATAGTGACAAAGGATGAGGAAAAGGCCGAGGTGCTGAATGCCTTCTTTGCCTCAGTCTTTAATAGTAAGTTCTGTTGTTGTTGAGCCCAGTTGTTCTGGGTACTCAGCCCCCTGAGCTGGAAGATGGGGATGGAGAGCAGAATGAAGCCCCCATGATCCAAGGGGAAATGGTCAGTGACCTGCTACACCACTTAGATGCACACAAGCCTATGGGGTGGGGTGGGATCCACCCAAGGGTACTGAGGGAGCTGGCAGAAGTGCTCACCAAGCCACTTTGAATCATTTATCAGCAGTCCTGGCTAACCAGGAAGGTCCCAGTTGACTGGAAGTTAGCAAACATGATGTCCATCTACAAGAGGGGCCAGAAGGAGGATCTGGGGAACTACAGCCCTGTCAGCCTCACCTTGGTGCTGGGGAATGTTACGGAGCAGGTCATCCTGAGTGCCATCACGCGGCATGTACAGGAGAACCAGGGGATCAGGCCCAGCCAGCAGGGGGTTATGAAAGACTTGTCTGCTTGACGAGCCTGATGTCCTGCTATGACAAGGTGACCTGCTCAGTGGATGAGGGAAAGGCTGTGCATGTTGTCTACCTAAACTTCAGTCATGCTTTGACACTGTTTCCCACAGCATTCTCCTGGAGAAACTGGCTGCTCATGACATAGACAGGTGTACTGTTCACTGGGTAAAAACCCGGCTGGCTGGCTGAGCCCAAAGAATGGTGGTGAGCAGAGTTACATGCAGTTGGTGGGTGGTCACAAGGGTGTTCCCCAGGGCTCAGTACTGGGGCCCGTTCTGTTTAATGTCTTTATCAGTGATCTGGATGAGGGGATTGAGTGCACCCTCAGTCAGTTTGCAGACAACACCAAGGAGAGGGGAGTGAGTGTTGATCTGCTTGAGGGCAGGAAGGATCTGCAGGGGGGTCTGGACAGGTTGGATTGATGGCCAACTGTATGAGGTTCAACCAGGCTCAGTGCTGGGTCCTGCACCTGGGTCACAGCAACCCCACACAGCGCCACAGGCTTGGGGAAGGGTGGCTGGGAACTGCCTGGGGGAAAGGACCTGGGGGTGCTGGTCAACAGCCGGCTGAACATGATCCAGCAGTGTGCCCGGGTGGCCGAGGGGGCCGACAGCATCCTGGCTTGTGTCAGACACAGTGTGGCCAGCGGGACCAGGGCAGTGACTGTCCCCCTGTACTGGGCACTGGTGAGGCCGCCCCTCGAACCCTGGGTTCAGGTTTGGGCCCCTCACTGCCAGACAGACACTGAGGTGCTGGAGCGTGTCCAGAGCAGGGCAGCGGAGCTGGGGAAGGGGCTGGAGCACAAGTGTTACGAAAAGTGGCTGAGGGAACTGGGGTGGTTTAGTCTTGAGAAATGGAGGCTCAGGGGGGACCTTACTGCTCTCTGCAGCTAAGGAGGTTGTAGGCAGGTGGGGGCTGGTCTCTTTTCCCAAGTAACAAGTGATAGGATGAGAGGGAAAAGCCTCAAATTGCACCAGGAGACATTTAGACTGGATATTAGGAAAAATTTCTTCCCTGATGTGTTGTCAAGCATTGGAACAGGCTGCCCAGGGAGGTGGTTGAGTCACCATCCCTGGAGGTATTTAAAAGACATGTAAAAGTGGCACTTAGGGCCGTGGTTTAGTGGTGGATTTGGCAATGTTAGGTTAATGGTTGGTTCAATGGTCTTAAGGGTCTTTTCCAACCTAAATGATTCTATGATTATACAATTCTATTATGTGAAAGTGCAGACAAGTGTATGCATTTAAAAGAAATAGAGAGCTTGTGCCATAAAATAAATCAAGCCCCTAAATGTCAAAGAAAAAGTCAGTAACTTAGGCTGTTCCTTTTGTTTTAAAGATGTCTTTTTTATATATATATTTCTGCAGTTTGCAATAAACTGAGAACTCTCGTATTTCAGGAGTTTGTAAATCAGTACTTAAAAAAAAAAAAAAAAAAATCAGAATCCTATAAATGGCTTCAAGTTGAGTTCCCAAAATCTTGGAAACCTTAGTGCAAAGTTTTGTTACAGGAAAAGTTTTGCTTTTACAGAGCTAGAGAAGATTATTTTTTCTTTTTTTCTCTAAAAGATTGACCACTTCTCACATCTTAAATTCTGGGGGTTTGGATTAGAACAAAAGATTGAACAAAACAACCTTTCAATAATGTAAGTAGAGTTTACATTCAAAATGCAACTAAAAAGACTTAAAATTTAAATAAACATGAGGCCAACCACCAATAAACTGATGCAAGAACAAGTGCATGTGAAGGTAAAAGAACACCTAGAGACTGCACTGGAAAAGGGTGTGGACATCCAGTCTTTGGTACCTGTCTATATAGCAAAAAAAGAGCTAGAAAGGGCTGGTGAGATGAGCTGTGAACAGGGAGTGAGCATTCCTGAAGGACATGGTGTGAACACACTATGGCAGAATGGCAAAAAAGTTCATCCACTTAAAGTTATTACCTAGAATTTTTTGATCAGGTTTAAAGCCACAGTTTTCAACCAGGTCCTTCTTTTGTGTCGCTGAGCATATTAGATCTCCCAGAAATAAGTTCACTGTTATTTGCCATCAGAGCATAAAAATCCACTTACTTTGCCATTTTTACATTTTATATAAAAAGAGCTGTACCTGCCCAGTACACACTGGGAAAGACTGGCTGATCTGGGATTTGTTATGAATTTTCCTCTAATCTCAGATTTCCATTCACCAGCTTATTTTATTGCTGCCTGCCATTGTTACTCAATTAATATTGTCAATTAAAAAGCAGACCCCATTAAAGTTAATGTCCGCAATACAAAAAAATGCTGAAGCAGTGGAGAGACTGGGCCAACGTATATGTCTAATAAACTGACAAAGTAAGAAATTGCTTATAAATGTGGGAACCAGTCAATATCAATAGAGATACTTAGTTATAGATGATAGAGATAGAGACAGAAGCCATTCAGCGCTTATTTATTGTCAGAACATTACATGGCAATTTGATTTGATAGTTTGTGGAGTCTCTTAATTTTTGGTTTATTAGTTCCCAAAGTTCTACTGATTCAGAGAAAGATTTACAGGCATCTACACTCTACTGGAACAGAAAGAAATTCATAACACTTTCTCTATGAACATCACAGATCTCCTGTGACAACCAGTTCTCTTTTGTCACTGACTAGCTCAATATGGCTATAGATTTTGAAAGAATTACTTTTATAACTACAGAAAAATAAAAACACTACTACATAATTCTGTATTTTTTTTAATATAGGCAAGTGTAGATGAGTCTAAACCCCAAGGAAATAAATAAATACATAATCTTTTCATTCCTTCTTTCAAATATCAAAGATGCAACTCAGATTGAGAAACACTAAATGTCAGTCATCACCCACTTACTTCAATCACTATGAAAGATTTCTGGTATGTTATGAATACTAATAACTCATAGGATCTTCTACTCACCTGTCTACAATTACATACTCTCAGTATTCACATAAGGTAACATGGGTCATGGCATAATCCTTGTGTAGACAGAGAATAGGTTTGGGAGAATTGCTAAAATGCCATTTCAGTGAAGTTAAGATATGGGACAAACAGAAGGGATTCCTTTTTACACAAGCAAGTTTATCAGATTTCCTAAGTCAGGGTTCACATTATTCTCACTGGTTTCACTGGTGTTGTAACGCAGACCCCTGGCATTTAGACCTGCAATGAAGCAGAGGTGGCTAAATGCAGCTTTGGGTGCTCGCTGCCAGGGTAGTTCCCAAAAGTCCACTCTGCTGTTGCCTAACCCTGAAAGTTCAATAATTACTGGGATAGACAGAAAGAGAGGGATTGGCACCTCAGAGCTGTAGTTTGATGCCAGAGCTTACTGCAGGGAACAGTGGGATAAACAAAAGGAACAGCTACTGTGGGACAAAAGCTGAAAGTCTCACCTCATGACACCCTGTAGTCCCATGAGTAAGGCAGTGTTGAAAAATATACTAATACCAGTACAGCATTCATTTGTTTTATCTTCCCCATCTGGATGTTTCTCCGTTCACTCAGACTGTTCCCTGCTCCGCACGCCAGAGTTGGTGGAGGGTGCTGCTAAACATCCAGCTGTCCTTTTCAGTGTAGATGGATGTGCCTAATCTGCATTTATAGCTTCTCTGAGGAGGGAGGCCATCTAAGAGGCTGAAGGCTATTCTTAAATGCACTTTATGGATCTAATCCTTAACAATTTTTCACTCTGAAGGTTGTATAACCACTCGGTGTGAACCAGTAGGCAATAATAAGGTCTAAACTCTATTTTTAAGGTTTCCAATTAATAAATATAAAGGCCAATAGCTTGAAGGTTTCCCTCCCCCCTCCTGAAAAATACAGAAGTGAATTATAGCAACTGGGCACTTAAGTGTGTGCAAAGATTCCTGGACTGAATTAATTAAAACAAGACTTAAGCAAAAGTACTTTTATTAGTAGTAAAGGGAAATGTGGTATCTAAGAACCGTCAGATGAGAAAGTTTGATACAAAATGATTTTTAAAAGTTAAATCAGAAGCTGCCTGTAAAGAACTGTAAAATGATTTCACAATTTTGAATGCCATTTGCAATAAAGTGGTGATGAAATTTGATAAAGCAGAAGGAAATGCACGAGGGAAAAATAAGTCTAACTATACATACACAGGCAGGGACTACAAATTTACTATTGCTTGAGAAGAAAAAAATAACTAAATAATATTAGACAGCTTTCTGAAAACATCAAGTCAAGCACTCAGTATCAAGTAGAAATGTGAAACAGGATATCTGGATGATTAAGAAAGAAACTGTAAACAAAATAGAAAACATATATATATATATCACTGTATAAATACACTGTATCGCTATATCACTGTATAAATACATCATACACTCTTATGTTGAATAGTTCATGCAGCCCTGGTCATTCTATTTCAGAAGAAAGAAGGGCAAGACAGACAGAGACAGAAGGAGGAAGCAAATTCACAGGATCTAGGACAAATTCAGACTATTAAACATAGTGTACCCCCAGATTTAGGAAGCATTTGAGCTGTACATATTGGATACAGAGCCCTGAAGATGTCTGGAAGTCAACAGCTGAAGGTGTCCCTAATCTGACGGGGAAAATGGAGGCCTTATAGCAACAGGACTGTACCCCTACCTGGCAGGACACCCGCCAGGCACACAGGGCTATGTGGACTTGTGGTTTGGGTCAGTGCAGCTGTTCTTACTTTAGGCACAGCCAAGTATCTTCTTGGAAAAGCTGACAGGTAACAATAGGAAAGGATTGGCAGGAAAAGTATAGGCAAGGTTAAAAAAAAAAATTATAGGCAAAATAACCATGCTGTCCTTTACTCTCAGAATACATTATGATACTCTTTTTTTTTTTTTTTTTTTTTTTATCCCAACCTTTTTCCTTTAACTCCATTTGGCTACTTCCAAAATCGTGCATCCAGTTATGCGTCTGAACTCAGAAGGCAGGTCAAACTGCAATTTCCAGAGTTTACGGCACCTTTCCCAATTGTTTTTGTTTGTTGGTGGGGTTTGTTGTTTTTTATTTTAGTAGCAGAGGATGGGAAGATGCCACACAGTGGAATCCTCTCTGAGGGCCAAGAGACAGGTACATATGTCTTCCATATCTGCTATCATGCCAGAAGCAGGGGCAAAATTATGCAAAATTTGGAGCTTGTCTAAATATAATTAGTAGAAATATTAACTAAGTTTTGATATTGCTTTATGGTGAATCCATTATTGCAAAAAGTTGTAGGCAACTGAATTAGTGGGGTTCTTTCAAATACATAAAAATAGATGTAAAAAATTCTCTATTATGGGGAGATACTACGACACTGCTTTGCAAGCTCTTCTTTAAATGATACAAAGACTGTTATAAAACTTTGAGCTACATTTGATTGTAGAAAGAATTTAAACAGGATAGGTTTGGTAAGTTGACATCACAGCTATATGATTTAATTCCAGTATTCATTCAATAATGGTAGAGAGAAATTACTGAGGTGGGCTGATTCTTTAAGCATTGCTGAGCATTGTCTTAAGTCTCTGTACCTGGTGTGTTCTTTAGTAGCTGAAGTTGCTATATTGACAGAATAGGTCCTGTAAACTTCATTACTAAAATGGTACCCTGAGGTGACAAGAGTTTAATTAACTTAAGCAAAGTTCAAATTGAAGACAATTTAAAAAAGTGTACTTGGCCATTGCTGCCATTTGAGAATCCAGTAAACCACCATTTGACAAAATCTTCAAGAAAATGATGGACAAACACAAGCAGTTAAAGATTTTTGGTAATATTTCAGCTATGACTTTCAATTGTCTCCTCCTCACCCAGATGAATTATCTGAATCCTATCCAGAGTCACCAAGATATTCTTAAAGGAGGTCGTTGTCTCCACTAGACAATACTTAAATCATTCCACTGCTAGAAGAGACTAAAAATGGGCATCATATTGATAAGGTGTCACAACCACCAACTTGATATCACTCTGGTGTACATTCAAGATGAATGACTCATGCAAAGCTGTGTTACCCTGAAGGAGAAGAAAAATTTATCCAGTGCTGTCCGCTAAAACTTGTAAGAAAAAATACAATGAGTAAGTACCTATAGTACCCTAAACATCAATACTTTGCGGTTAGAAGTACCGAGCAAAAAGTGTCTGTGTATGCCAAAGTAATAGAATACTCCATTACCAGCAGTAGTCTCTCAGCTGTCATCCCAGTACATGTGCCAAGCTAGAACTGTGTCTCAAAACAGTTTCACTGGAGACAGAAAGATCTGAGCCTTTCCAGTGTGCTTTCTGATAAACTTTCACAGGCAAAATGGAAGAGATTGAGGAGGATATAAATGGAGACATGGTCTGCAGCAAAAAAGTGACTTCCTGTTAGCAGATCTAGTCAATAATTCCTAAAGAAGTTGGCAAAATGCCTTTTCTCAGGGAGACAAAGTAACTGGTTTTGCTCTTTGCAGCCTAACCATTAGACATGTCTGATCACTGAAGCAGAGAAGAAGGAAGTGAGGAAGAGATTAGATTGGCCACTTTGCAGCTTTCTTACTCCTGAAGAATTCTTACCTTGAAAATCAGGGTAGTTTAAAATATCTGACAGACTAAAAATGGCAGTTTTCCAGTTTCCTTGTAAAAACAACACCAATTTTCTAGAAGAAAAACAAAAAAAAGCCAATCCAACATAATGAAAATAATTCCCAAATTTATCAGAAATTTTCATGAAAAGTTATAAAATGTATTTTTTTTTCAGTGAGCAAAATCCCCATTACCGTTTTCTGTAATAATGAGACAGTTCTAAAAGAAACTGCTCAAATATGTTTCTTCCCTGTTTCCGTTTCACTGTGGGCGTTTTTATTTCTGCTTCTTTCTGATCTAGAATGAAAGGACATTTTGAAATGTCCTGGATTGGCTGAAGTATTATAATTTTGCTGAGTATTTCTCAGCAAGGGCTGTTTGTAAGTAGTGGCAAAGCCTCCCATTGATTTGTCTGCATGAGAAAGGCTAACAGGATGCTCTATGCTGCTTTCTACCAGTAGCATCGTCAGTAGGAGTAAATCTGTATCATCCCAGCTTAAATTTCTTCCCCAGCAGGATCTCTGGAAATGTTTGATTTAGCTGCTTCTCCTTCTCCTTTGCTCTTCTATATACATATTTTGTGCATAAGAGGGGGGCTAGAAAGAAGATGGGGAAGCAGGGTTATGTTAGTGTGAGGAACTTCCAGGGCAGGCTTCCAGGGCAGCTTTGCGGGCTCTTCTCTCCCTAGCAGCATCGCCATGTCCTGCTTCGCCATCCTCCTTAAATCACCATGCTCTTCAGATGTGGTCTTTCATTCTTGGCATTAGTCATAATCCTCAGCTTGTCGGGTGTGTGTTCTGGCCTCTCCCATACACCTCTGTTTACTCTTCCTCCTGTTGCCAGTCTGTTCCTCCCTTCTTCTCCATTCCTTTCCATGCTTCTTTTCTACATTTCCATTCTCTAATCCCAACTACAGTCCTTATGCGCATTAAAAAAATGCCTCATAGCGTTCACTGTGCCTCCAAACCAATCTCATGATTTTATGGTTATAACTCTTGTTTTGCTTCCCCTTTCTGCTTCCTTTGTCTCCTGCCATTATGCCATTTCTATTCAGGCTGTCATCTCTTCTGGAAAGGGACTTTTCTTGTTCTCTGTTTTGCAAAGCACCTGGCATGTTTTTGGTTCTGTCAAACAAATAATAACAACAGATATGAAATTGGCAGTGCAGCAGAATCCTGATATCAGGAAGTAATAGAGGCAAATTACACTATCATTCTTGTTGCCATGTATATACCACTACTTGACAAAAAATCTCATTGACTAGCTAGGTAAACATCAAAAACCCCAAAGATTCCCAAGCAAACACCTCTAACATGAAAGAAATGTAGTTTCATGTTGGATCTCAATGACCCACAGGGTTACACTTCACAATTTCAGTGCTGGAAATAAAGGAAATGAATGAGGGGCAGTCTTTCAGATGGGTGTTTGGGTATAAAATTAAGGACTGGGAAAAGATGTAGGTAACTCCTTAAAAGAAGGAAGTAGGAAAAGAGTGGAATGGGTGTGTTCAATTTAAACTCTGCTTAATTAAAAGAGCATACACATGGTAAGTAGATTGTAGCATGTAAACTAATAGACTCTCCTTTAGCCTAAGTGATGTTACCAGAAGATCTCAGCATTTCTGAAGAATCTAACAAAGTATTTTAACTGACTTGTCCCAGTCATTACATTATCATTACATTATATTAGGCGCCCAAAGACAATGTTTACGTTATCTGTGTTGCCAACACCCCACCCCCTACCCCCGGAGTTTAAAAAAGGAAAGGAAACAAAAAGATGTGGCTTTTTCTGTATGTTTAGTGATGGGCTAGCCATATGAAATCTCTGAAACAATATAGCTTTAGGACTAATGGATATAGGCCAGGACTGAATAGAAATTATTTTACGTATGGTTAGCAATCTCTTAACTAAATTATTTGAAAATTCCTGAGAGAAAAGCAATTTATTACAGATGTTGAGACAAGCCAATGTAACACTAACACTAAAGAAAAATAAACCAGCAGAGGAATGTCCCCCTGCCATACCAACCAATATCCTTACAGTTGATTCCACAGTAGTATCTGTCATTCCAGCACATGGATTAGATTATTTAACAGTGTGAATCAAAGGGAAGATAGTCATTCAAGAGAAGAGTATTCTAAATACATTGTAGCATGCCATACATCTCTGTCACCAAACTGGACGAAATGGGAGCAGATGTTTTATGATAAGCTGAGAAGAGGACCCGACAATATTAATAGCCATAATGTCTGAGGCTTAGTAAACAAAAACCAAAGCTAGGGAAAGCAATCTGATGGAGGGACAGAATGTTTTTTTCTGTCTCTAGCGTAGTGTCCTGGAGACTAATTTTACATGAAGGGAAGGTATTACCTAAGCTAAATCTTGCTTCTATTAGGTTTTTTTGCACCTGCCCTTTGCAACCCTAGTAATGCAAGGAATGTGTGAGAAAAGAAAGCAGGAAAAAGGAACTCTGAGGAGAAATCCTTTCCAAAAGGAAGGCTTTTTTTTGACTTAGGAAACTGATAGTTTCTTTTTACTGTTTTGAACGCAAGTAAGTCTTTGAATTAGTAAAAATGATTGATATGTGAATTTATTCAAAGCTAAAGGCAAATTGTAGTCACAAACAGCACATAGATGCATAGGTATTTAAAACCTCAGCTTACATTTTTATTGGCTCTGTCTCTACTGACATTTTTTGGTCAGCACCAGGATGAAGTTCTCCAGATCAAGAGACTCATGAGATAATTTACGTATACCCTGCACTGTGGCACTTCTCATTGCCAAGAACTGGTTTCAGCAGAGCAGAGACCAGGTGCAAGCTAACAAGTATGAAACATCAACAAATGGGAGATGAGGATCCCTACGTGACACATGGCAAATCAATGCGATAATTTCCTTGCATCTGTATGACCTAGCTATTCAGTATCATAATGTTTCATTTCTAGCTGCCCTGCTGTCCGATGTCATTCCAGGCCTGAATTAGATACTCCATCTCTCTGAAAAGAGATGGAAACCTAAAACAGTTTGGAGAAACTGAAGGACCATCAAAGACAGCGGATAAACCAGCTGACAAGCTCTGCTGAGGTGAGAATAGGGCTTCAGTTCTTGGCTGAGGTATCTGTACAGTTGGATTTAGTACTTGTTTTTCCTGACTGATGCATGCCAAGGCCATCCCTGTGTTCAATAACGAGACAAAACTAACACGTGCACAGGTTACCACTGACACTGTAACTGACAGAAAGGAAATCCAACAAGAACTAGTTCTCAGAGGGTGCTGGTATGCCATCATGTATTCCAGCAGTAAAGCTGGATGTGTCCTGAGGAAACTATTTTCAGGGATTCACAGCCCCAAACCTTCTCTCGATGTAGATGCTTAAATTAATCCTTTCAACAGGAAACACATGTAAAAGAAGGATCAAAGAGATCATATGCATCTCATCCAAGAGTTGAGCAATGACAGAAGGATATGGAAAAGTACAGTGCTTGCAGACCAGGCTGTTAGCTCTGCTGGGACATGACAGGACACTCAACCACTTCCAAGAAAAAAAACCCTCCATTTTACGCAAAACAACAGCCTCCTCATTCCTACAGAGGTGTCCTGAACACCAGTTTCAGAGTAAGAAGGAGGGGATTTCTGGATGGGAAAAGTGCTTCAGGAAAGAAAGGTTGTAGAGTGCAGGAAGGAATTTCAGAGGTAGTTTTGTATTAGACTTAGCCTAACCAACCTTTTGCCAGGAGAAGCTGCAGCTCAAAGTGTTTGGCAACATATGAATACCTAGAGAGCCTCCCCCTTCCCACACAGAGGTTGGAAGTATCATGTTGGCCTTCTTGTAATACCTTTCCACAGTCCAAACTGTAGAGTCAGTTTTAGCCTTTCTGTGCTTTTCTCACCCAAGAGAGATGTAAAGTTTCCATATGTTCTCAGAAAAGAAGGCAGCCATTCATCAAATCACAAAAAAATGTGAGCCTTCCTGGGAACAGAGGTAAAAGGATGCCAGACAGATGTTACATTTTCATCAGCTATGTATCTTGAGCTACAGGTAGCCATGACACAGCTGTCAATAGGCATGAGGGCAGTCAGTTTTTTGGCTTGTTCTGGCATTTATGCTAGACGAGGGGAGAGAGGGAGCTTAGTAACAACTGGACATCACCTCTGTGAGATCTCTCCATACATTCAGCAAGTGGCTTCTACCAATTCACACCGCATTCACCTGCTTGCTAACGCTCACTAACCTTAGCTAACAAGGGCTTCCATCACCAAAAGGCCTTAAATACAAACCCAATGGAAACAACACAATAGAACTTAGGGTCTAAGCACTGCCATGTGTAGTATACTGTTTTGTGAAAGTATGCTGTGATGGCTCGATGACAGACATGCAGATGTATAACTGTATGCTAAGATATGTGGTTTCTGTTTCTCTGGTATCTAAAGTGAAGCACTGTTAATTTAGACCTGAAAATTAACCTTAAATATTATGCAACCACTTGTAAAAGCATTGCAAAATATATAATATCCATTCCTCTAGGATTTTAGATTAAAATAACTTGACAGCATCTGATGTTTAAAGAAAAAGACAGATTCAGCTTTACACAATCCTATTTCAAAATACAAGCGTAAAAATAATATTAACTGCTTTAGAGGCTTACTTCATAGGGCTCTTTTTTTTCCTTTTCCATAATTATCAAGATAATTTGTTATACTGAAAGAAGGTAATACTTCTGGGGTATATCTTCATTATTTTTCAGCAAATAATTCAGAAGCAGATAACACAGGTAAAGCATTAGTTTCCATAAGATTTTCATTAATTCAGCTATATTAGTTTCATAAAATCCATAAGAAATAGCTTTATGATAGTATAAAAGAATGAGAAAGGAATTTTCCCCCATTCATTATGGTGAGTATGAAATCCCAGAAGGCAACTCTTTCCTCCCACTGCTCTAAAATAGTGCCCTCACCAGGTGTTTTGATCTCTGCCATTCAGCTCCCTCTTAGATTGTACTGTCATTAGAAAGATTTTTATATTATTTTAAACATACTTCGTTATCTTTTATCATTGCTGTTACTGGGCAGTTCACATGTAACACTGGCTGATTCAGGTCTTCTGAATTCAACACACAGCCCCTCCCCCATACACACACTTTTGTTTCCTTTTGTTTTGACCAACACTAATGACTTCGGCGCTCTTAAGTGCAGATCACCTAGAGTGATCACCCTGACCCGTAGCTTGTTGGTCATAGATAGACATTGCATTTATTGTTGTGCGGGTACCAAATGTTCTTTCCTCACTGTTACCTCCTACTTAAGCCCCAGCGAAGCATGGGTGCTGCTAGGTAAGTATAAATGACTAATGCCCGCTGGGGAGGAATGGAAGTAGAGCATAATGCAAAAACCAGGCTCCTTCCTCTTGGCTGGGGAAATACCCCCCAAAACAGAGGCACCTCTGCACAAAGAAACAAACATGGACACCCGCAGAGGGACTTTGTTGTGATACTCAAGTACTGCAAGAAAGGTACCCTCTGGGAGACACCTCAATGTTAGGCAGTTTTATGGACAGGAGGCAGCTTCTGACTGAGACCTGCAACAGACAGCACAGTCTATCTGGGATGCTGTGGCCAGCAAGTAGGAAGTATCAAAGAGAATTTGTCTCTTGCACAAGTTTAGGTAATGTAAGCATTGAGGCAATTTTTTTTCTTGAAAAGAGCACTACAAAGAAAAGCCTGAAAGCTTTTTTTTTTGCTTTTTTTTACCCCCTCTTTTCCCCACCCCCCCTTCCTGCTCTCGGCAGTGGATGAACGGGAGTGTGTAGAGAAGCTATATCGCAAGGTGCGGCCTTTCTCTTCACAAAAGCAATCAATCGCTTCTCCATAGTACTGAGGCTCAGTAGTATTAAAGGAAAATCCTCATTAGGAATCCGTCCCAGTGCCTTGCTGGCCCAATTTCTTCCTGTAAGCTTATTGACCTGGATTTGAATCTAAACCTGTCTTCTTCTTCAGCAGCCCATGAGGGTACAAACTCTAGCTACTGGAGAAGACGACACTGCTATTTTGTATAGAGTAATGTAAGGGAGGACTTCAAGAGCAACTCAAGTAAGAGCCCTGGGATGAAATGGGCTGAGGGCAAAGGCTCTGTGCCACAGAGATCCTGAAAGAGAAACACAAAGATTGCCCAAAGTCACCCACAGGTTGAGCACCTCATCTCAGTTTCTCCTCTTCCACCCAGAGAGTCCTCTCTCACCCCATCCAATCCCATTCTCCTCTTCTATTGTCTGGACCCATCTTACTCTTCCACTGATCCCGCATGGAAGTGCCAGTGCTGCCAAGACCAAACAATAAATAGTGAAGACTTGGTCTAATTCTGTTACAGATTTTTTTTTTTTTACTAGTTTGTTCTTATGGGCTTCTAGATTTTGCATTTGTGGTCTAGTTTCAGGCACAGTGACAGAGGATATCTACCACCCAGAAAACTCCATACATTGCTAAGTGGAGTGTTTTACTGAAAGCTGCACGCACAGATTTCCCATAGACCCACCTCTTTCACTTTCTGAACAAAATCCTAGCCACCACTTAAAAACTGCCATTTCTGAGTAGCCTTCAGGAAGTATCAGGATGATTTTACTAATTATATTCCAGGCAAATCAGATTTCTCATGCAATTTACTACATGCAACCTCAGTGGGAAAACACATCCAATTTACAACTATGACTGGAAAGAACACTCTGGAGAGAACTAATCTGAGATTCCTAGAACTTCTCACTCTTAAGCTACACATGCATTCTTGGCATAGGCTGGTTGGTCCCTGAGGAAAGGCAACTGAAACATGTTTTGCAGGAAACATCTTAAAAATGGACAGTGCAGCCATTCAGGAAGCCAGTGGAAGCTGGCATAGTAAAACAGGTTGAATGATAGTCAAGAAATTGCCTGAGTAATGTTTCTACAGACATGACATGTGAGGGATCAACATGGACACATTATATCTATCATTCTTCAGTCTAGCCTCCTTCAAGCCAGATTTGGATGTACTAGTAAAACTAACGGATGACTTTTCTTCTTAGTGAGATGGCATCTTTTGGAGCAGGAAGTTTGTTTCTTTTGTAAGAGATAAAGTCATGGTTTTATTGGTAATTCTAAGGAAATAACCTGAAGATAATTTTTATTGCACTTGATAGACCTTACAGGTTGCTCAGCATTTTTTTTTTTTTTTTGCACAAAAGAGGAAGGCTTTAGTTATGGACCTGGGGCTATAATGTCTCTGGTTTATAAATGACTTTAAATACTCAGTCAAGGAACTCTAATACCAGCGGCACACATAAGTCTTTGTGCTTAAGCACTGAGTGTGGTTTCCAGTGTTGGCCATATTATGATCCATCAGATGACCTCTGAGTTGTAGTATTTCATTATTAGTATTAATTATTATTAGCAGCACAGTTCTACAATTGGTTATTTGGTTCAATTAAATACGGAAGCCTTGGTCCATGGATGAATAGGTTTTCTGTTCCTCATTTAGCTCTTCTGGCACTAGACATTATGTCTTGTTTTGTCCAAGATTCATTTGGCTGGCTACACAAGTTTTGCATGGCTGTATCACATCTTTTTTCACAGTCTATCAAGACATCAACTCTTATTTTTTTTTTGACTTGTTGTTCTTTTTTTGGTCATTCTAATTAGACATTAATTTCACCCAATTTGTATTGTATCAGCGCTAAAATCTGCTATCATTACTCTAGACTTAAAGAGAACTACTCTAAAACCTTCTGAGTGTAAATATCATCAGAGTTCATGTTTTATTTTCGGGCTTTTAATGTAAAATTCTCCTTTCAAGTCTCTTTAAAGTCTGCTTGAATGAGCTGTGTATTACCAGTGGCTTTCCCATCTGTCTCAATTTAGTCTCTTTGACAAATTCCAATCTGGCCTGAGGAAAAATCAGAGTACTGAAACCACTCCACATTAGATTATTAGGTATATTTTATTAACAGTGTCTCTTTACTTAAAAAATCTTGACACTCCTTAACTCCCCTGCCAGCAATGTCTTGCGGAGCCCTACGTCTTAGACTCACACATTCTGAATGACTTCTTGCCCCTCTCTCTCCATTCCCTCCCATCTTCTGACTTTTCACTACGTACAAAAGTGAGGGTTTCCTTTTTAACCCTTTCATAATCTCGCTGGAAATAATCTACAGTCTGTACAGCATGCAGGCTCCACATGACTTCTTTCACTATCAAACTGCCTAACCCTTACCCACCATGAAAATGCACTGAGAATTTAACAGATTTTATAGACACACTAGTTTTGGCCCTTGGCCTGTCCCAAGAGATTTTACTTTAAATGCATGTGTTAACTATTGCAACTTAAAAATCTCACAAAACCAAATCCAGAGAGGAAAAACTCTCACAAATGTAGCTTGCATTCTGCCACTACTCTTTTATCAGGATATTGCAGATTTTGTGCCTATGGTTTAACCTCTTATATTTTTCAAATTCCTATACGGAATGTGTTACAAAAATGGTGAGCCCAGCCATACTTTGGGTTTCGCAGGTCATTTGTTGGACTGGGATTTTCTTTCTTGTCCGTGGTTTTTTTTTTCCCCAAACTTTTGTATTACCTCCCCCCTCCCCTATGCCTCCCCAGTCCTTTTTTCAGGAAATTTAATTACAGAACTGCCTATTCCCAAGTAAATAGAAGGCTGCACTAGGCAAACAATAAAGATCTCTGTTTAAAAGTAATTGTTGGCTATGCTTGACAAACCTTGAGGGAATAGGAGAGAAAATACAGGCTGCTGCCCGGAATTTCTTGTTTTACTAGAAATTAGTTTGAAGCTAAGAATTTTGAGTAGTCTTGCCCAAATCTACCATCTACAAATCCATTCCAAGTTAGCGGGGGGGAAAAATCACCTGTTTCTACATATCAGTTAATTCATCAGATGTGCAGTCCTAACAGATCCTGAACATGCACAAACCCTGCAGTGCTAGTTGCTCAGCAAATCACAGCACCAACTGCCTGATACCCCTGCAGCACGTGCTGCCCGATTTACCGTCAGGCAAGAATTTGTATCATACTTTTCTCAAACTGGGCTTGTCATCCTGTCTGGGAACTGTTCTCTTCCACAAGTACCCCAAATGTCAGTCATTTAAAATAAAATAAAACAAACAAACAAACCCCACCAAACCCCAAACACATATCATGAGCATACTGCTTTCTAACTGCACGAAGGGAAGTAATGCATTAAGGAGCGTTAGCTCTAACAAGTCACATATATATTTTTGAAAGGTGAAATGACCCTTTTTGGGCTGAGTTGGCCTTCACGTCTCACAGATGGTCAGTGGATTGTTTCATGCCATTACTGGGCAACAGAATGCCAGCTGAACCCACCCTTGTGGCAGGGTGCCTTGGCATCACTTGGTATTATAGGTGTAGTGACATGATAACCATCTCAGTAGTAACCCGGGAGTCGCAGAATTTAAATCAATCTCAAAATTGCTATATATGAATTATATTAGAAAGTTAAGGACAAATTATCATTTTTTATTTCAACTACTAACCAATAAATGTAAAAAAATACCAACAACAAAACAAAAATAAACCCCTTCATCCCCCACATTAAAGCAATAGGTTTTGTAACATTCAAAACAGTGGAAACTATTTACTGTATATTACTATTAGTGGAGAAAAGCAAATTTAATTTAAAATCATTTTTTCAAACTCCCTCAGTTGATGCCAGATAACTCCAGCTTAAACAAATATAAAAAACTCATTTTAAATGGAGAATAATACAGACAGAGCTCAATTATTGAGATATTAAGGGCAACATTCAATTTGAGATACATTTAAGCATCTTTGCCTCCTGGAGATTTTTACATGACAAGGCTTTAGATAAACATGATTTTGCAAACAGCAACTATCATATCTGATCACATAACCTCTGTAGTGAAGCAGTATGTCAGCAAATATTTCTGATTATTTAAAATATTAAATAACTGTAATTTACTAGGCAGGTCTTCCTCAGAACAATCACAATTTTTTTCAAGAATTAATACCCACATACAAAAAAGCATTTAGATGATCTGTTACAAATCTTGGAATAAAAAAAAAATAATCACCTCTCTCTGTGATAAAGCCCAGTTTAAATACATTCTGGGACAGACTGGCAGTGGAGGATCTGCCTTTCTATGACACTCAGCTTGCAGGGGGGAAACTGCAGCAGCCAAGGACATATAGGGTAGAAATCACCTCACCTAACTATCTAGACATTTGATGCCTAATTTAAGCTGATCATCTGGGGTCCCTCTACAGGTAATGGAGATAAGCATTCCCAGAGGGAGATTCATCCTGCTTGTCTTAGGCACATCTCTTTTAGATGCTTGTAGATGGATAAAGTCAAGAAAGATCAGCCTCACTGACAGCCTGATAATCTGTCTTAAACGATACACAATTTCCAAATTCAATAAAATTAAGCCAGAACTGAGATAATGTCTTTGTTTCATCATTTAGCCTTTAATTCTCCCTCCGACCCAACTTTTTCTTCCGTTCCTCCCACGAACATCAACTTTCTCTGGCACTTTATTTTTCTTACGCTGGACTATGTTTTCCTGGAACCTGGGGAACTGCAACCAACATCAACATGTTGCTGCTCTACCAGCTACAAACCCATTTACATGCATGTGCTCTAAAATCGCAGTAATGTTCTGAACAGATAGATGGGAGTATTGATAGCGATTGTGCTTTCTGGGTCTACTCTACCACTTTCAAACGTGTAAAAATCTGTGGCAACATTAAGGCAGTCAAGGTGTATAGATGAATGCTAAAACATATTTACTATTCAAAGAAGATGGCTTAAATCAAACAAGGAAAAATAAGGAAGAAATACCATTAGGGCCCTCACTTTTGCATGTGGGATCCCAGGTCACCACGCACGCTTTGAGGCCTCTGTGCTTCAGAACATTGACTGAACAAGTCCTAAAGGTGAAGCCTGGCCTCAAGTCTCCTGCAGCTAGGGTTAGTGGGTTCTCAGCAATACCAGCATTGCTGCATCGCACCTTTAAACACCGAGCCCTCAGAAACAATAGCCGAGATTTATGAGGAAGCAGGTGTCTGAATTTAAGCCCCCTAAATTCACAGCTGGGTGCCTAAAGCAGCAGCAAAACTGACAAGCACCCTGTGCAGCTGCCCACAGATGCTCACCCCAGTACCGAGGCACTTAGCATTTGTTTCTACACAAAACGGATGTTTATTAATTAAGGGTGTTCCAACGGCTACTCAAAGTGCCTTGGCCGAGTGCTTGTTTGCACTAATTTCAATATCGGGCATGCAGTCTACTCTGCGTCTTACTTCTACAGTGTTTCTAGAAAATTAATTTTAATAGTTAAAAAACCATCTTGAGCTGCATACATGAAAATAACTCCATTTCTACTGAATGACAATCTAATATGAAATAAGAATATTCACCTTTTTTTCTTACTCTGCCCAAATCCAGGCAATAAATTAGGCTTCTCAGCATGACTGTAAAGTGCTGTGAATTGTATAAACAATCATATATGGACACTGAAAAATAACCCTTATGCACATTGCATTATAGTTCCAAAAATATATTTACAGTCTATTACAAAGATTACAAATGGAAGTGTCTATGTAACGGGATTATGCTAGTTAAAAGCTTTTTACAGATTTTCTTCAACAAAGGCAGGGGGGACAAAAAAATTAGTATAACCAAACTGATTTTTCTAATGAAACAAATAAATAAAATGACAAATATAACACTGTACAGTGATCTAAAAGGGGGGAGAAAAAAGGAGGGGAGAAATGATGCATTTAAGTTTTTGATAACTATCTTTGGTCCTAAATGTGGGAAAACACATTATGTAGCACTGAATATACATGTTTGTTTGTGATGCTCTGCAAGTAAAATAGAAAAATATAGTGCATTTTCAATGTATTCAGAGCTCACTACACATAAACGTGTGTACAAAACAAGACAGTATAAATAAAATTTACAAGTTTTACAAAGGAACATTTACAGGGTTTTTCTTTTGTTTTTATTTTTTTTGTGTGGATGCCCACATTATCAAACAAGACCAATTTATGACTGATCCCTGGGATCTTTCTCTATCAAAATCAATAGAAGCAGCCCAATTCTCTTTGGAAGTACAGCATTTCATTGCTGGGGTAGTTCACAATTTTCAGATTTCTTTTAAAGCTTTTCTCTCTGGTTCATATACATTCCTGCAATATCCGTAAAGACCTCGTTCATTATTGCTTACGGTAGTTAAATGTTTTAATCAAACAAAATTCATATATAGGTGTGTAAAAAGATATTCCATTCAGCAACTATTCTTGCATCTGTGTTCCTGATGAGCGAGTTGTGTCTGTGCGAGCACACATATGCATGTTTCTTCAGAGCAGCAAAAGCTTGTAAAAAACCTGAAAATTTTGAACTGCCCCTTGCCTCATGCTCTACAGTTCTCATATAAAATCTATGTCCTTATTCTGACAGCTGGACTGCATACAGCTTAAACTCATACAAAATATATGCCAGCTATTTCTCTCAGATTTGCTAATGCAGAGTATTGAAAAAAAATGTGGTGTGCTCAGATTAAATGGTTTAGATAACACTGGAGAACTGCATCCATGTTCTGAGACACGCCTACAATCACTTGTCCATTCAATGCAGTGTCCCAGCAAGTTTACAGTTGAAGATCTATGTCTTAGAGTATATCTCACTTTAACTCTAGTCCATTAAAATCATCTTGCAAACAATTTGCTAAAAGTGCCTAGAACTACTTAGGGGTCATTATTGCTTTTCCTTTTTTTTTTTTTTTTTTTTTTTCCTCTTTTATTTTCTTTTAAAAGATAGTATATGTGTAACCTTAAAAAATTCTTTAAAAAATATCAGAGCTCTTGGCAACTTGCATTTTCCTGACTCCCTGCCAATTAGCTAGCCATGTCAATACGGTACTGATTTAACAAAAGTAAATGGCACAAAAGGATACCAAAGTTTGGACAGATATACATTGCTTGGTCATGCTTCTTAAATCTCTAGAAACTCAAATAATCCTTCAGAGGTACCCAGTGTAGTAATGTGTCATAGAATTAGCACTAAAAAGGTCCAAAGATATAAACATCATACTAAAAGAAAGTCTTTATGAAGAATAAACACAAATGATTAAAAAAAGATTCAGAAATCACAGATTTAAGGAAAATATTTTGTTGAATTCAACAATAATATCATGATTTTATCTGACAAATATATTCTTTTTTAAATTTTTATGTACATTTAAAAAGTCTATTAGATAAAAAGGAGGTTAGAGAGCTCAAGGTGTTTGTATGTTTATTCAGGTAGTACTTTGTTTATTGTCACTGCTGTTTTCCTTGCCACCACTGGTGGATCCTAATTCCCTTTTCATAAATTCTGGTGGCACTTAGGAGTTCAAGTCTGTAGGTGCTTCTTGTAGCTCTTCTATTCACTGCAGGAAGGACCCAGGAAATCAAGTGTCTTCTAGCAGCACTTCATATATACTGAAGGCCAGTGCTGTTCTCTCAGTCTGTCACCTCCCTCATAAGGGAGAAATGTCTATCACACTTGGATGCCAGTGCCGTGTAAATGTAGCATTTGTGCTCTCATAGTCTGAATGCTGCTCATGATTTTCTTTTGATGACCAACCAACGTGATCCCTAAACTCATCACATCCCTGGGGAAGATAAATGCGTACATTGTTAATTTTTCAACTTAGACTGCTATTGTATGGTATTCAACTGTGAGTCAAAGCTACGTAGTGGTCTGGGCTACAGGTTTCTAACATTGAAGCTATACTGGAACCTCAGCTCAGTACTATGAAGTTCATATAGGCACTGCTCAACTTCTCAGCAAGGAGTGCAATTATATGGCAAATGTCATGTAATTACACTGCATGTGTCTCCACATCTGAGAATGAGGCCAGTAAGTTTTGCGCTATGATAATCTTTTGTTGGGGTTTTTAAGGACAACCGAAGAAAGAGACACTTCTCTTGTAAAATACCTTGGGTGGCTTTCAGGACAAAGTTAGGTACAAAACCAAGACTTTGGGAATCACATTCTGCTTCCTAAAGAGATGCCAGGAGAAACCCTTTGCATAGTGGCCCGTTCCCATCATGCAAATGAAAAAGGAGCAGCCGGTTCAGTTCCACTGCTACTAGTGCTACTGACCTAGTAGAAGCTTGTGGGCTCTGATGACATTCCCAAGCTATAGGCTGAGACCTCTAGTGATACCAGGCAGATAACAGTAGGGTTGCAAACTTGAGAATATTCTTTTTAGAAACTTGTTTAGAAACCCACTGCCCTCTATAAGAGGAATTACATGTGTTTGGCAGCCATCAGAACAAGAATATTGTTTGCAGGGTGCCAAGAAGACCTGTTTAAGATGGCAGTACCAATACAGGCCATGCTTGCCTTCAGAAAATTGTTTTGCTTCTATAGACTTTTATCTTGATGCAAAGTCATTTCTTGCAGGACACAGGCAACCCCCAGCCAATTCGAAGAAAATTCCACATCTTCCTAGTACGTGTCTGGAAAAAGGTCAGGTAGTGGAGGCAAAAGTGGTTATTTTCCTATAAATACATACTTCAAAATGGGCCACATTCTTCCTCAGATTCTAGCCATTTGGTGTTTTTTTAATTGGCCTCAAAAGCAGGGAAAGAAGTGATGCTACACATAGGTAGCAGGGCATTTGCCCTTTCATGGGATGCTCTAATATAACACCATCAGCTGCTAAACCAGCTGGCTTAATCCCAAGTACCATGTTTGTACTCAGGATAAAGTTTTAGAGTTGAACATTGTGTATTATTTTACCTAGAAATTCCCTAAATGCACGTTAAACATGTCCAGTACTAACTTACTCAATAGTCATCCTGGCAACTGATTCAAGAGAGTTGTAGCCTGCTGCTGTGAAATTATCCTTATATCTTTCCATCTTAATAGCTTGTAACCATTCGCCTACGGAGCAGAAAGTGGTAAAATCGGGAGTGTTCTGGTCCAGAAGAGGGCTAATTGGTCTACGGAGAAGGAAAAAGGAAAGTAAGTTGTTTCCAAAGAGAGTAAAACATCAGGGAGTATTTAGCAAGGTGAGAGTCAAATAAGTTTGGGGTACTAAAAATGTCAAGAGTAGAAAGTAATAGGCCTTTATACACAGCTTAGGTTATTCTGTGAGTAGCTTTTGACTGCTCTGTAGCTCACAACATATACTTCCTAAGCTTATTCACGTAAAAGATGAAAAGTCAGAGTGAGCAAAATCTGCCTAGTGGACTATTGTTACTAACAGAAAATCAACCTTATTACCTAGCGTGACAGCAGCTGCAACTAAAGTTGCTGAGTAAAAAAAAGATGCTATTCTTTTAAGCATCTTGGAAAATATAGTAGTATCTATTCCCATTATTCAATTGGATGGGACAAAACAAAGACAAGGAAAGAGCAGAGACACAAAGTAAGTTGCTTAAGGTCACACAGGAAATCAGGCAGTAGAAGAACTGGGAGTAGAGTACAGGCCAGTTGATTCCCTAGTGTAGTGATCTAGCTAACTGATCAAAAGATTACCACAATCAAATAATTCACCTGAAATTTATGAAGAAGCCATTAAAATCTACACCATGAAATACAATGAGATGCAATCACTGAAAGGAGTTAAAAGCCAGAAAATGAAAGGTAAAAATCTAGAGTGTAGCATGTCAAAGTACATTGGCCAAGAATGAGTACGATTAATTACTATTTCTACTGTAGCAGTTCTTAGGGCAAGGGATACATCATATAAAACTACAGTAACTCATGATCCTTGCCCTCCAGACTTCACAACTTTAAGAAATAAGGAAAACAAAGACTGCTAGTGGTGAAAGTGTGGAAAGCGTGATGAGCAGGCAGTAGTTTACTGAGAAATGTGTTAGTTCCAAGTTATTTACTTTATTTTGGTTATTTTTTTAAGAAAGTCCTTTTTGGCTTTGTTCAGCATGGTAAAAAAAGAAGGGCAAATGAGGGAAGGGAAGAACAGGGAACAGAAGGAAGGAGGAACTGTGAGACACACATGGAGTAAGTGTGAACTGGGAGCAGCCACCAAGCAGAACATCCAGAACCCAGCCACATGCACCATCATAAGAACACACACTAGAGCTTTTCTTACCTGCTACAGGTTCCCAGTGGGGTTTTCAAGCTGTTTGGGTTTCTAATCATTTTGTCCAGAATACCAACTATCTGCTCAAACTTCGGCCTTTCACCACGTTCCTTCTGCCAACAATCTAGCATCAGCTGGTGCAGTCCTGCTGGGCAATCCATGGGTGCTGGCAAACGATAGCCTTCTTCGATTGCTTTTATAACCTAGTAGCCAACATAGTTAATTTTTCATCAAGGGATATTTAAACATATATATTGCTACTCAGTACAATAAATAATAAAAAAAAATAAACCCCCAGAAAATCAATAAACTAAAATTTTCCATCAGTGTTGCAAAAATATGACTGTTGTTTTGACACTAGCCTTCCTGTTTTCAAATAATTTCCCTGACTTTATCTTTGGCCTTCTTACACATATTCTTCTATATGTGCAGAGCGCAGCTGTATTACCTAGTCAGGTGAGCAGTGGGGAACAACAATTAAATTCACCGAGAGAGCAAAAGATAGATTGATAAATGGAGTTATTTCAGACAGCATTATTACTTGCCCCAAGGCTTTTGTGAAAGAGTGTGTGGTAGAACCAACTGTCTCGTAAATGGATAGGGATCTATGCATGCACATATAAAATACAAAAAGCCTGAAGATACTACAAAAGGATCCAAGAAAAATGTTTAGCAGACAGAAATTGTTAGGGGGAAAAATGTTGTATTCTATGTCTAGCCATGTTATATTAATGATAAAGTAGCAGGAATGTGCCACGTGAGAGAGGAAGACCTGGCTGAATGGTATTTTAATATATCACCTAAAGAGAAAATTAGTTTTAATAAGAGATGCTGTTAGATGATGATGTGATTGGAGCAGAACATAAATGTCTGAACCAAGAATTACACCCACCCAATTGACTTCCTTAGCCAAGTCTATTTGGATTTAAGCAAAAAATAAAAATGGGTAAAGTAAAATCACAGGAAACTGCTGTAAACCTTGAGGGCAGGATAAGAAAGCACATCAGGAAGCAAGGCAGATAAGAAAGGCTTGCGAAAAAGGGCCAAAACACCATTCATGGGGGATTTCAAGCACACTGACATTGACTGACATAGCAGTATTAGAATTGCTAAGGAAGGGTGCTTGCTCCTGAAGGGTAGTGCATAGGACTGTCTTCTTCCTCAGTTTGTACAGAAAGCAAGATCATAAGCTGTTCTGGATGTAGCCCTGGGAAGTAGATCTGGTATAATAAATAAAGTTGATGAATATCCGGGTTTAGTGAAAATAAACTCAGATGGAAAATATTCCATAGGTTGTATGAGAAAATGTAAAAACAGTGGACTGCAAAGCAGACAAAACTGCAAAGAATACAAAATGACCTTCAAAAAGCTGGCTGCAGTCCATAATTGTATCAAAACATTTTGCAGAAAGTAAGTGTTGTGAACAGAGAAGACATAGCCCGGTGGTAGGGCACTTACTGCAGGTTTACGTCACAGAATGTCCTTCCAATCTCATGGAAGTTGCTCCATCTCTTTGGGCCTTGGCTTTCTATCTGAACATTTAGAATAGACAATACTGTCCTACAACTCAAAAATGATGGAGAAATATTAAATTCCTGCAGCAACAGCCACACTTTGAAGAATGAGTGTGATGACCGTTTAGAGACAGTGAAGCTATCTGTCAGAGAAGGTGAGGATAGAGGTTTTATGCAGAACAGGGCCATTAGAAAAACAGGACTATATAGGAAAGAATATATTGAAAGTAAAATGTAAGATCTTTTAGAGCAGTATTAAGAGGGAAAACAAAAGAATGGCTCCTTATGCTTGAAGCAGCCGTGGAACAAAAGTGACAAATAAGCTACAGTGTGTATAGGACAACTGGTATGCTATGCAAAGTAACGCAGGAATTTCTGACCTAGAAGGTAAAAGGTATTAAACGCTTTGTGCATACTACATATGATTTACTACAAACAAAGCTTAAGAGGTCAGAAGGAAGAGACCACCAATAAGGAGTGAAAAAGTATCTGAAAGCAACAGCAAAACCACCACCAAAATATCTATGACCGTTAGAACTGGCAAGCCATGTAGGTAAGACTAAATCCAAGAGTGTACACAATAGTGAAAACATGAATGAAAGGATCATGAACAGGACCTTTTCACATTCACTACAATCTTCAGAGAAACCTGAAGAGAGGTTAGGATCAAGATGGTGATATTATTTTTCAAAAGTTTTTGAGGATACTGCAGAATCAGCTTTTTTGATGTGTATTCTGAGCAAGAAGGATGTAACTGGGAAATATAAAATAATGAGCTAGCTAGAGATGGGTGGAACTGCTGAGAATATCTAAAACACTGGAAAAACATTGTGAAATATAGACTAGGAAAGGTTTGGGGGTTTGGGTTTTTGTTTGTTTGTTTGTTTAAGTTTATACAAAACTTGGGCACAGGTGTCTAATCTGCTAAGAAAGGTGGAGGTGGGGTTCCAAAAAATCAGTACTCTGAGATAATGAAACAGATGCAGGATTTATTTTTTTTTTTTTTAAATAAGCAAGGCTACAAGGAGAACACAGCTGGAGTTCTTACTAATAGAACTGATTTATATTATTTACACTTCCCATAATTTGTTTTCCAATTTCTGCTTTTGCTGCAAAAAGAAAAGGTGACACTGCTCTGTTAAGAGTCAAGTATGCTTTTATCATAATCAGGCTATCTGAGGATGTAAAGTAGATGAGAAGAGGGCCAGGTCGGTTCACCATATATACTGGTTGCCAACGAAGAACTATTAAATAAGAGTAATTGGATCAGACAACATAATGTTATCACTCTGCTTCTTGTTATATAATAATATTAAATAATAATAATAATGGTAATAAATCCAGGTGTAGGTAAAAGAAAAAATATGTAAGCCTAAGCTCTTGCCCCTTTCTGAAAAGCTGATGTGCACTAGGGTCAATAACTGAACGAGGGTAAGAACCAGCAAACACTGGAAGTCTAATAGGAGAACAGGGTAAAGCGCAGCAGTTTGAGGGCTACTGTTACCAGCAAGGGTTAAACTGAGGGGAGCCCACTGTTCAGGGAGGTTGAGGGAACGCTGTGTATCTGTGCTCTACCCGCAGTGCCTCTGTGGGGAGCTTCTAGGATGAGTGTTCTTCTGGTGTACCCTAGTTCCAGGCTGCTGCTAAAGGGAGGACTTTTGCTTAAAAAGATACCTCAACACAAATTTGTACCCTCCATCAGTTTAAAACAATGACTTAAAAGAAGAGGGGCAGAATGAAAGAAATGCCATCTAAAGACCTGAAGTCAGGGAGACATATTTTTTAGGAGATCTAATCTGGTCTATGACTATACCCACATCCAATTTTAGGCAAAATGATACACGTCAGATATATAAACTGCCTGAGTATATATGCAAAATTTAAATAAACATATTTAGCATTTTTCATTCCAGCTAAATACTCCCATTGGTAACTGTGAAGGAGAATAACTAACTAATCATAAGATTTTTCTAAATTTTTTGCATCATAAATTGATCTAGGGGATTGGTAGGATGTGCGCATGTTTTGGAAGGACACGTTTGAAGATCACAGCATACAAGAATATTTGACATTATTTTACCAAGCAATTGATTAACCTTTTAACTATGTGCTACTGAAGATTATCACGTAAGATTCTAAAAAGAAATGAAACTGCAAGAAGTGGTAATTTTTTTGTTTTATGAAAAAGGTTCAGTCATGCACTTTACTTCCAGTTTCCAATGGAGGGCATATTTTTCAAAATCCAACAAGAAACATGAAAATACCAAAATTTCTCCCATATTTAAAAGTTTTTCCTTATTGTTCCCTGAAAGATAGGTAAGGTTTGCCTTTGAGGCATCATATATTTCTGTCAGACTTCTTTTATGTTTGAATCTAGTACAGAAGGAAGGTGTCAAAAGAAATGAAACTCTACTGGGTGTCTAGGGAATGTAAATATTTCTCTTTCTCTGCCCCAAGGACTTGTTTGCCCATATTTTGACAGTCCATGAAATCTTTGACACTGAGACCTGTCAAATATTAACAACTTTGCACTGTGCCAAACTGACTCATCATTTACACTTTTATCTTTTTTTTTCCAACTTTGATGTCGATCATTCGATCAAAAAATAAAATAATAAAAAAACCCACACTCAAGCCCCTGACCTGAAGAACTTTAAATGAGACACTTTCTGACATCTTTCTCACCTGCATGGCTTTTTGCTGTGTACCTTCTATACTAATAGATACTCTTGTCAGAAATCAAGATTAACACCCATCTGTTCTATTACTGCTGACCTGTTGCTCTGGGTCATATTTTATGCAAACAAGGATATTGTTAAATCAGCATAATTAACTTGAAAATGCCGAAGTAGGTCATTACCTGCCACTCAGAGTTTTAACAACTTTTTTCAACTGATTAAACATTGCTCTGAGGTTCAGAAACCTCAGATTTATTTTTTATTGGAAAAAAATATAATTCTTTCTATGCTTAAGTGTAATAAAGTGAAGAGCACATAGTATTATTTTTGATTTTCCAATTTTACTTGATAGTCGAGAGAGAGACCTACAACATCCCAATGATGGAAGAACAATCTAGAGATGTAGGTAAAAAGTGAAAGCTTTATAGCTTTTTCATTTTGTGAGAACCCTAAGGTATTCTGATAAATCTTATTTCTAAACCAACATTTTATGTATGTATAGTGAAACACATATGTATGTGTTTACAATATGTCATTTTTGTTTTACTAACACATGCTCAGACACACACACACACAAGCTCACAAACAGACAAAGTATAACCTACATCTTGATTTGACATGTCCCAGTAAGGCCGTTCTCCGTAAGACATTACTTCCCACATAACAATTCCATAACTCCACACATCGCTGGCTGATGTAAACTTGCGGTACTGGATAGCTTCTGGAGCTGTCCATCTCACTGGAATTTTTCCACCCTATGACCAAAAAAAAAAAAAAAGAAAAAAAAAAAAGAAAAGAAGAAGAAAATTTTCATTTTTCTTCACAAAATTTCCATACAATCTTCCATAGAGTACATTGACAATTATTTCCATCAACATCAAAAGCAGCACTTATATCATCTACTATAGCTGATCGATTGCAGAACTTTCAGAGCAGTCTGTGGAAGTTTAGGCTCTTAAAACACTTGGACCATAGAAACTTAGATACCTGTCTAAGCTAAGTTGGCTGCATTTCTCTGTAAGTGCTTCTCTCTCCATTGATTTTAAGGGGCTGCTTAGATGTCTGATTTACAGTAGTCATTTAACTCCTGGCTGGCTGAAGCTAGGTGACGGGAACCTCATCCTGTGCATATAAATCCCGCTGACTTGTCATACAGCTCCTCTGAAATCGTGGTCTGACATTTTTAAACCAGGATCCCACTTAGAGCCCAGTGGCAGGAGTGACAGCCGTGAATGCTGGTGCAGTTTCCTGATCCGTGCGCCTGTTGGAGCAGATTCCAGGGGCCCCTCCTTCCCTCAGCATGAGAAAACAAGCACAGCAGGCCTCACGGGCGGGAAAGTGGAGCTGGCTCAACAAAAGAATAAAGAGCATAGTGTGCCCAATGAATGCTTATTTAAGAAAAGCGTCCCACCCAAAAGCAAGGGAAAACACAGGAGTTGAGCTTTGTCACAGTCTAGCCTCAAGCTAGTCAACATTTTGGTGAGATAAAACCTAGTCTGAAAAATAGTAATAGCTTACAAGTATTTTAATTGACTCATAGTAAATGAGATGATTAAAATTTTTAGGGGTAAAACCTCTGTATTTTTTCAAACAGAAAATCATGAGGAAGGGAATAATGAGATACCATGCAAAATTTTTAGATTTTATTAAGTAAAAATGTATGTTCTTGTGAAAATATCAGTCCCTAATTAGAGCTAGATTCCGGCAGAAACTCTTTTCCTTTTCACTGATTAACATTTCTCAAGCAATGAACGTATTTCTCTTATTTATACTCTCCAGAAGATACACTTCTTAATAACCACATCTCAAAGCTATGAAAACCCATTGATTTCTCTTACAGTAGTAGTGTAGACAGCCTCTGGATCATCTTCTATAACTCTGGAAAGGCCAAAGTCTGACACTTTACAAACAAGGTTGCTGTTGACAAGAATATTGCGTGCTGCAAGATCCCTGTGTACATATCCCATATCGGCCAAATATCTCATTCCAGCAGCAATTCCTCTCAACATTCCCACCAGCTGAATGACTGTAAATTGCCCGTCATGTTTCTGGAGGGAAGAAAGGAGCAGCAATTCTTGTTAGTATAGCTGAGAAGAGAAATAACAGTTAGTTTCACAACTTTAGCTTTCTACTTATTTACTACTTCTGTGGCAATTCATCCTGGGGCGAAGAAACTCACTTCATACACAAGTTTTATTTTCTTCAGAGATAAAAAAGTACATCCCGTTAAGAAACGTGTAAGTAGCTAATGTACTAGAAGGAACAAAACTTGCTAATCATAAATTTCTGGCTAAGTCCTGGCAAGACTTTTGTAAGAGAGATCACTTGATGCACAGCTCTTTATAGTTTGCCTATATGCTCTTAATCTCTCAGCATAATTATGTGTATCAAAATAAGAACTACCTCCTTTTGGAACACTAGCTACTGAAAATGTTATGCATAGCTTGGAATTTATCAATCGATCATAATCTTTCTGTTCTCTACACAGTGTTTATACATCATCTCTGTACACCTGGTAAGGAGTCAGAATGGGCCCGTCCAGAACACACACTCAAAAAATGCTAAATTGCTGTGAACTTGCATTTCTTTTTCCTTTGTTCTTCTCTTAAATACAACCATAATTCAATTAGGGATTCTTGTGTGCTGATTTCCACCATGTTGATACAATAAAATTCTGCTCCCAAAACGCAGAAGACTGGGCTTCAGGTATCAGCGGTTTTTACTTCAGCTGGTGGCAATAATAAAACCCACCATGTCTATGCCACATTAAATGACTCCAATTCCTACAATGTTCCCATGCGATTCTGTCTGATCCTCTCATTTCGGAAATAACGTAGAGAACTGCTAGTATTCATCAAGCTCCATTTTAGCCTGAAAATAATATTAATTATATGAATATCATGCATGCATACATATATGTGCACATATATAAACCCATGTTTTTAAAAGTGACAATACATAATATATACATCACTTAAAATATGTCTATATATGTTTTCATTTTGGTACTCACCCTAAGAAATGCATCTAAGGCCCCATTCTCCATGTATTCTATTACAATCATGACTGGTTTCCCTAGGGAAAAAAATAAAACCAAAAAAAGACCGATTTTGTTTGAAAAAACTGTAACATAAATGGAGTGCCTTTTTTTGATAAAACACACGTTATTCCTTTGAAGGACTGAACCATTGAGACAATGAGTATTTCTGAGGCCTCCAGCACTGTTACTGAGCTCTAATAAGTCCATAAATATCTGCATGGAACATGGTCTTGATTCACAAAATTAAACCATACAAATCAAAATGTCAGTGTGTTCTCCTAACTCATGCTGTGTGAACGGGACTCTGCAATAATGACACTTCAGATAATATGAAAGGACATAAGAAACCTTATCTCTCTGCATGGTCTTTGAGGCTAAATGAAACTAGAAAAATAATATATTTCGAAGTACTTCATCTTTTAATCAGGCGTGCATCTTAATTTTTTCCTCAGGTTGTAGCACAACACAATATTGTTTTAGTTAGTTACGCATCAGGAGAAAATCCATTAGGAGTGTGCAGCCTGTTTATAATTTGAATCTTTGACCATGAATAAGCTAACGTAATTTCTGCCATTATGTTGTTATTTGACTGATAGATCAAGCTGCTGCTTACCTCTGGTAACGACCCCTTCTAAGTGAACAACGTTGGGGTGGTCAAACTGCCCCATGATGCTTGCTTCGCACAGGAAATCTCTCCTTTGCTTTTCAGTGTAGCCAACTTTCAGAGTTTTTATGGCTACCGCAACATCTCTCTTGCCAGGAAGCTTTAGACGCCCACTGCACACTTCACCGAACTCTCCTAAAATGAAGTAAATCGATGCTGAGTTACTCCGACTATAATATCAATATTCTCTTTATGCCTTGATGCAACTAGCTGCCTAAGTGTGTGTTTAAATTTAACATGGGAATGTTCACATTTGAAATGGGTTACTTAGGAATGCAGACAGGCACGTGCTTTAAATTAATTGCTGACTATGTACCTTGCAGAGTAAAACGCTTCACGTTAAGCCATGTTACTTGAATCTTTTAGAAGACTTGTTAGTAATTTGTTACATTTTTTCAAAAATAGAAAATAAAAATGAAGCGGCTTCCATAAGAAAATACTATTATAGACTTAGTAATACCATTTCTAAGTGAAAACGTCTTTCTGTTCTACATGGTTTCCTTGCTATCTTTAGATCTGATGGTTTTTTTTCTTTCAAAAGGCAGCTCTTTCATAGCTGCCTTTAATTTAACATCGTTACAGTGTTAAATGAAGCACTACCTTCAAGCAGCTTAATTTACTTTCCAGATTATGAAATGATAGGTGTGACTTAAAATAATTCTGTTACATTAAACAAACCCAATCAAATGCTGGAAGTTTGTAAAAGGTTCTAAACCAGCAGACAATTGGAACCTGAAGAAGCATGTGAGAAAAAATGGCCAAATAGCCAGCAAGAATACTTTAAAAAAAAGCCTTAACAACCTTAATTTGGGAGAGAAGTAACTGGACTCCATTGGACAGGAAAGAGGATGGAAGCATGCAAGGCGTGGAGATGAATGGCAGTACAGCTACGTCACTATTATTAGAGATTGTAAAAGATTTAAGGATTGTCCCTTGCCTCACAGCCATGTCACAAGAAAGAGAAAGACAGACCCCCTAATCTGTAACCAGGAAGAAAAATCTTTTGGGATATATAGGAGAAAAGGGTAGTAATATATTGGATACAGAGGAGCATCTCTTCAAAAAGAGAAAGATTCATTTTTTATTTAATTTAACAATCTGGTACTTTGCACCAGAAATATATAAAATATTTAACAATCTGGTACTTTGCAGATCTATCTGGACTATGGAAGTTATAGATCCATCCCTCCTCCAAATCACATCAAATCTGAAATTTATTTCCTGCATGCCTGTGGAGTGCCTTCACATCAAGCTGTTGAGTATACACGAGTATGCAGACACACCTAAATCCAAGACATGTTTTAGGGTGAGTGCTGAAAAAACTGATTGAATTAGGAAAGACTAACACAGAGAGTTTGATTAGAGAATCCCTTTGGGACACACACTGAGGGCCTGATAAACCTGGTGGGATCAGGACTTCAGTGCTCATACACACAGGCAAGGTATCTGGCTAGCAGTGGAGAGAGGTATGCTTGGAAACGGGGCTCAGTGCCTGAAGAGGTAGATGCTGAGGTGTCCTAACAGATGAGTTCTGAGAAATCTTGTTTAGGGTCCCATCTTCGTTCTAACACTACTGCTTTCCTGTCACCCTCAACAGCAGAGCTTAGAGAAAGAAAAAAGCAGTACCTAGGCCTCAGCTTCACAGTTCTCCAACCAGAAGTGTAGAACTTGGACCGAACCTTAATATTTCCAATCGACTTGCTCGGTCAAATCTTCCCTCAGCGTGGCTCATTTTATGAGTCTCATAGGAGATGACTGCATACAGAACTGAATTCCTCTCCCTCCTGTTTTACACTAGATAAATTAAGGTTAGCTCAGATCAGCTCCACATACCTCTCGTAACACCGTGCTGTACCTGAGATAATCAGCCAGATAGAGTACAACCGTTCCTGCCCGTACTGGTGAGGCACTAGCCCAAACCATCCTTGGGCACTGGAGTTGTGGTCTGAATATCCACGTCATAGCTATGAATACCATGAGGCATAGTTGTTAAATACATAGCAACTGGCTACTCATGCCCTTAGCCTGGTGCCTTAACTTCTCTCCTGCACTTCACTAACAATATGGATGACTATTAATGAATTCAGAACTCACCTCACTCACAGTTTCTAGCCACAAGAACTTACTAAAGGACAACAGTTTTCTCTAGTAGTACCTTCCAAAATTGTTTTTGTTCCATGCTGAACACAAGATGCGAGTATAAGAGTGTGTGTGTGTGATACTTCAGAGCCAGGTAATTAGGATACTTGGCACAGGAGACACTAAAGCTAAACTCCTTTCCAGCTCTCTGTGATCTGATTTTGATTTACTTCCAAAAGCAGATCACTCACACTCAGGCAAACCAGAAACCTGAACTTAGATGTTATGCTTTCCAGGCCAGGACACTAGCCAATGAACTACTTTTATTCCCAATAATGTAGTCTATGCAGCTGAAATTATGCCCAAAAACAATCCAGAAAATATGACAACCAAAGTGGGAATACTGCACAGCTGCACAGCCACTAGCTCAGCTCAGAGGCTAAAACAAAGGATGTGTGGCACGAACAAGGGCTCAGTATAGTGGACACTATTTTGTATCTGATAGGTGGTCGCAGAGGGATGGTAACGAAAATATTGGCAAGGAAATCACATATCCCTTGTACAAACTGAGCACAAGCATACTTGCACCCTGTTTGAGAGAGACATGGCACTACTCAATAGTTGATGTGGCCAGCATTGCTGATAATGCGTATTGAGACTGCTAAGTGGCTGTTCTGGTGCCGTCACTAGCAGAAATTCCGCGTTCTTCTTTGATGTACGAGCTTCCGTTGCTTCTTTGGGTCCTTAACATTCTATTGTTCCTGGACTGCATTTCATTTAACTCCTGTTCGCTACCTACATCAACAAGTTAAAGCCATAGCTAAACCCCACACACAACGTGCTTTCACCATAGCACTACTTACTAACTTTCTTCAGAATGACTACTGACACACAGTAATTTTTTTTGCTATCAGTTATACTCATTAAAAGTAAGAATAAATCCATCTGTGGTCAACAAAGCCAACATCCTGGAATTAGTCTGTTACAACAGTGAAGATACATTTTAAAGTGTATACTCTGCAGCTGAAGTGTTTTCAGCATTTAGCTCAGAAGGTATCAGCAAAGTCCAACTGAACATATCTCTGTGCTCTGAACTGCTGCTATGCTGACAGTTTTTTAACTCAAAGCAAAAGATAAAGCTCAGGAATTTTTCTATGCTAATCTTGAATTTAAATCTGGTCTACTGCCTATTTATTAGAAGAGATGCTGCCATTCTACCATCACAAAAATTACTAGTTGCAGGGGCTGGATTCTTATGCTCTTAGTCATCTGAACGAATAATTTGCTCAGCAGTGTTTTTAATTTCAATGGAACTACTACTTGATTAAGACATGTTTCAACATGTGTGAGGTTACTTTAGAGAGGCATTGAGAATTCTAAGTGTAAAGTTTTTTTTTTCTACAGGTAAAACAGTTTATTTTAGAGATATTTCTTTTTCTCTTTTAAAATAATACCACAGTATGTAATTTACAGTGCATGCCAAACTACAGGGTGACTTTAAAAGTGTTCTACTAATACTTCTATAAAACAACAGGAAAGCAAAAGAACATTTCCTCCAGGAATCCAAAGTATTTGATTTTTTTCTTACCCATGGAAACTTAATTTCACTACATGGAGTACTGCAATAAAAATGTCACATATCTTATTAATGCAAACAAATGAAACTGCCTTTTTAGAGCATGAACACCATGGCTTAAGTAGGTGGTAGACAGTTCAAGAGGAAGAAAAGCAATGTAATGCTGGTGCAATTACAATCAGTCATGAGAAGTTAAACAATAACTTTTTTGTATTCATAAAATATCAAAAAGAAAAATGGTAGAAGAGAAAACAGCCTTAGGGAAGATTTTGTTATACAGAAACAAGACCTTCCTAGTCTCTAAGATTTTGTGCTGCAGCCAGTTTTCCTTACTCACATGAAAAAAAGTTCAGAGGTCAAAAAGCCCACTTGCAAAAGGAAAGCGAGCAGAATTTGCACTCATGCCTGACACCTTTACTCTGACAGTAAATAATAGGCGGCAAACTTCCCCCCTCCCCCCAGTTGCATTTTTAACAGCAGATACAGAATTAGAAACCCACAAGCTTTCAATGTCAAGCAAGACTCTTCATTTACTTATTTGGGGTTTGTTGGGTTTTTTCCTCCTGTTTGTTTTTAGATTTTACAAGCGAGTGCAGCTTCATTGCTCTTAACCACTCTGGCAAATGCAAAAAGTTCTTCTATACCTGAGGTATAATTATTTGCCTGTCATTATGATGTATGAGCTTCGATCCCAGCTAAATGGAACAGTTGAATCAGGAAGCCACGGCAGCCTTACCTGCACCAATCACACGCTCAATTTTAATACAAGAGGCATCTAGCTCCTTGGCGAATTGATGGACAGCTCTATTTGGGTCCTCGTAGGTTTCAGGGTCAATGTAGGTTTTGGTGCCTGGAAATTTAACTGTAATGATGTAAGAAAGCGTGACTGTGATGAAGCAAAGGTACTTATTGTGCAGCCAGCCCAGGAATTTCATTATGCAGAGTGCTCCTTGGAAGAGTGAACCTACTTCCACGCTGCCTGAGTCAGAGCCGCTCTGAGAGGCAACCTTAGTTTTAGACATCATCTGCAAGCATGCTGACACAAGTACACAATCCCATCACCACAAATGACTAACATTAGCATCTGCATCTCCACCTTGAAGCAAAATAAGTAACAAATATTAAATAGTGCTCAATGGAATGAATGCAAGGGTTGAGGGGGAGCAAAAATAAAGCAGGGGAAGGGGTATAAGACCAACAGAAGAGGTGAAACTTTCTCTTCTGTGTAAGGA
Organism: Falco biarmicus; assembly: GCF_023638135.1. NCBI lineage: Eukaryota > Metazoa > Chordata > Aves > Falconiformes > Falconidae > Falco > Falco biarmicus. The sequence goes on along the minus strand of NC_079293.1, from coordinate 3,030,703 downwards.
CAGCAGCTTATCCTCTTTTCCCAGGTTGCATAAACAGCATTTCTTTATGTTATCTCAGTCTTCTAGTGGGATTTGAGAGGCTCCTCTACCTGCTTCAATTTGCTTAAACTACTGAATAGGTTATTATTTACAGACTGTAGCAATAGCCAAGCTAAAGTATTCACAGCACCTAGATTTTATAACCTTAGGTATATTTCTTATACCTAACATACATTAGGTATGTTTCTTGCATTAGAACACAAACATGAGAAACACTTGTCATCAACTTGTAAAGGCATAAGAAGGGAAAGTGGGGTTTGTGGCACAATTATTCCCTGTCTCAAGCACCGAAGTGAATAATCAGCAGCAACTTTCTCCAGTATAGCACTTGGAGCTACTCAGGCAGTGTAGCACTTTGGCCAGCATGTATTTTTTTCCCTTAGTTTGCTGCTGATTCAGGAAAATTATTTTTTGCTCTTCTGGTGAAAGTAGAGCAACCCTGGCAATGTATTAATCAAGCAATTTTTATGAAATAAATTCAGCTCACAAGGATTACAGTCTTGAGCTGTAATTGAATCACTGAATTAAAACTCAACTTGAAAATGCAAGAGTGTTCCTCTGCTAATTGATATACCGATATACACGTATCGGATCAAAAGTCAATACAAAACATAAATAATTTATGGTTGCTTTATAATCTTTTAATTGAACGTAAAATATCTTAAATTTTAAAACATACTGAAAAATTGCTTAGCAATCATGAGTATTTATGTTTCAGATTGTATTACTGACCAAAAAAACCCTAAACCCTCAAAGGAAAGAAAAATCTAGATAAATTGTTTGAGTAAGCTAATGAATTTACAACCAGAGAAATTATTTGAAATGTTGCCCAGGTGTTATCTGCCACATTATGTATTTAAATAGGTGTTCTTACAATTGTATTGATAACACTGCAAATTCTTACAATTATAAATATTTATTTCTTAAAACCAAGAAAGACTACAGAGAAAATGAGAAGAAAGCAATAGGTTAACTTCCTATAATAGTGCTTTCAGACAGGGACATGGAGAAGGAGCCATCCTCTTCTGTTTGCAATAAGGGGCCAGGATTGGAGGTAACCTTGCAAATCTCAGGTGGGCGTCTGATGGTCATTTATTCAGGCTGTCATAAAACATTTTGACAGGCCAAGGCTATCCTGGCATACCAACGCGAAATAATGCTGGCCTGGATTTGAAGACATTTTTAGAAGAAAATGGTAGGAGGAAACCAAACATAAATCTGAATTGCTTGACTAAACTCCTCAGTTGTACTTGTATCTTCAAGTGTAGCACTTGAGGTCACAAAGAGTTGAGGGGGACTGAAAGGAAATACGTGATACTCTATTAAATACAGTGCTTTAAAGCCTGCGTTAAAAAAGAACGGTTACTTCTAAATAAGTGATTGTTGTAAGTTATGTTTTTGAAAACTCAGTCTGGCACCTCAGGACAGAAGAAGGTTGTCTAGATGCTATGGAGCAAAAGGACACCAAACTAGTGTTCACAGCTCTGTGACCAAGCTGGTGACCACAGACCTGGGTTCCGTCTCATTCTGTACATGGTTATAAAGTAAGTTTAAATACTACGCAGTCAATCAACAGAGAATGAAACACTAGCTTGGCAAAAGTGACTTATATTTGGTGCTGTAATTTTAAAAAGACTGTGTATGATAACTGCTCTGACTGATTTGCTGGATAACCACATTTCTTGAAAGTAAACTGAGCGAAACGGACACTTATAAAGTCTCACCATTTTTGGATCAACTATTAATCACTAAGTAGCAGCTTTCATATTAAGTCACTTACGTTTTCATTGAAGCAAAAAATGTCACCAATAATGGAGACAAGGAAAGAGATTATTTAGCTAGCATATTCTTTTTGTTTATGTACTGACATACAATGATACATAGTTGATCTTTTCCTTCAAGGACATAATGGGGGATGCTAAAAGTGAAAGCAGTAGCTCTTCTAAAGACATGAAAAGCTTAAAATGCATCTGTGAGAGGCAAATTTCAAATCTATCACTCCCAGAATAGCAACATTTAAGTAACATCAGATTTTTGATGGATCCTTTAAAATCAGCTGCACTGCAAAATGTGTGATAAATAATTCCTATGCCATTATTATTTTCCACCTTTTTTTGCACAGATTACGAATTGATTTGCAAAAGCTGCAATGATGTCACTACTTAGTTTAATACTGCATTTAAATGATTTGGGTAGTAACACACCCAAACCCAGGGAGCATGAACAAATTCCAGCTGATCTGATTTTTTTCAGGGCAGAAAGGTAAAACAGAAGCCTGGATCTGTCTTTGAGTAGAGCTTTGGCTAGAACTACTTGTTTAGAGGCATGCATTAGAAAGATGTGATAAATTTGTCACTAGTGGCTACTTCATTCTCCATGTGACATTACGTTCTGATAATAGCGCACGATTTTAACATTATTTAAAATAAGCCATATTGCTTTCATTTTTTAAAAAAATGTAAATCTGATGGATTTAAGCTGCAGCTGCAATTATTGGTAGATAAAAAAGGCTACAAACAGCATAACATGACTAAATGGCAAGTTTTACTGATACGAGAGTTATCACGTATAGGAGAAGACTGGAAACCCAGGCATTGTTCTGTGACAGAACCTATATTCAGTTTAATTTTATTATGTGAATCTGCAATTCTGGATTTTCAAAATAATTTTGCAACTTAGTTTTAGCATGCTTCCTGAGTTAATGACTGATCCTAAAATAAATGAAAACATTTTTAATTTTTCATGTCAAAATGATATTACAACTGAAATGAGAAAGGGCCAAAATAAGAATTTAAAAAAAAATATTTTGATAAAACTGAAACTATTGTTGCATAAACCTTCCTCTCCCTTTAAATTTTCAACTGTCATTAACCCAAGAAAGATGTATTTTATTGAATTTTCCCAGGGTTCTAGCATAAGTTCAGATGTTAGATTTTAACGAGAGGCTTCAGGTACTACTCTTAGCCAGGCAAGCGATTCTAGAACAGAGAACAGTAATGAAGTAGCTGACCTTTCTTTTCATATTAAATATTCAATTTTTAAGGACATTATGTTTTGTACATTTGAAGCTACAATATTCACAGCAGCAGAAAACAGCTTTTTAGCATAACAGCTTCATTGTTAGGGTGGTGCAGTGACCCACACTTTCTTAATCTGAAGTTTGCTTGAGGTAAAGATCATACAGTCACTTAGCCAAAGGTCTCTCAAATACTGCGCCTCAGAGGGATCATTAGGATGGTGTGAAACATGTATTCAAAGCAACCAGGAGGGGGGAAAAAAAAAGCAGAATGAAAACAACAGTATATCACACACACGTATAGAAATCAAACCATCTGTGTGAGCAATGCTGACTTTAATCTGCATCCTTTTTGTGTAGGTCACGTTTCCAGTATTTAACCTTCCACCTGCTACTTACACAGCATTTTTAAATTTCTTAGGGCTTTGTCTTTCATGGAGTGTTGTTTTAGTATTGTCTACACTATTGCAGTTTGAAAAGGGGGAAAGAAAAAAAAAACAAAACACTTACAATGAAAGTAAAGTTCTTCATCCCCTTCCTGATCAGCTTTGCTATAGCCACAATGCCTGAAAAGAAAGACACCAGTTTCACTGGGAATTAAAGACTTCCTCATATCTAAGGTCCTGACAACATCAGTTCTGCAGGCTGGGATTTCCAGGCACTGAGCACCTAACTGCTGTAGGCCCTTTGAAAATTTCAGTTATAATTCTCTTGACAGCAGAGTTTTAAATAAATCATGAACAGTTGCAATCAAAAGGCTTTTGTACCAAATACCAGTTGGGACAGGTCCTAAAGAGAAAATTCTAGTTCTGGTGAAAAGCTTCTGCAGATAAGACAGAGGATTAAAGAACTTGAAAGTAGAACACTGTTTTACATGAGGGTATTCTTAAACTTACTGCTTTGCCTCTTTTTCTTGAATGTAAAGTCATTTAAAGGCTGATCAGATAAAGTGTCAGACTTCTCCACGTGAGAAAACTGAACAGAAAGACAGACTTTGAGGAGTACAGGTAAAGAACCTGCTAGGGGTTCCTCTTACAGCACATTTACATAGGACAGAAAGAACATCTTGATTTAAGTGTGTCTTGCCAAAGTAAAAGGATGAACTGTATAATTGATAACGGGATTTAAATGAAATTTGTCCTTACGAAAAATTACTACCATTTCAATTTTGCAAATTACTATCTCAGATTAGACTATGTGACTATTAGACTATTAGACTTTACAAAAGTGGGGTCATGTGCTTATGCCTGTGCAAGGTGCAATACCTTCTCCCGATGATGAATCCAAACACCATGAAGACCAGAATGATGGTTCCTGCCACAGCAACCACAGCTATAATAATAACAGGATTCTGTTCACTGGAAACAGCCGTGGCTACAAATGGAGCACAAAGCAGAGATTAGTTTAAAATTATTCCCTACAAAGGAACTGCAAAAAAAATAAGTCAACCATCATGAACTGCAGACCATTAGTTTACCTTTGCCTGGAACCATTACATTGATAATCTAAAGAAGGGCCTCCATTGGAAATTCATCCAAATGCTGGATCAGCTAATGATCATCTACAGGGAATAAAAAGGAGCTATTCTGGAACTGACTTGGCCAAAGTGGTGCAGCCATTAGCCAAAAGACAGGAGCAGCACCAGCCACTTCCAACCCCTCCTACGGCTGCGCTGCCTTCTGTTTTGCTCAGTGATTGACTCCTTCCTAAAAGAGAATACCTCTATATCCCTGCAAGGGGCACAGCAGGAGAGTAATCCCTGCGGAGCTCTGCTTCTAGCCTCCCCTCTAAAACTGGTTGAAATTACTTCGATGGCACCCAGGGAAACAGTGTCTTACCTATAAAAAGAATGTTTGAGATGAAACAATAACTATTAACACAGATTTCCTAGTTAGCATATTTCTATCTCTTACTGTTATTAGTAATTGTAATTGCTATTATTATTCATCATTTGTTTCTGTTAGCAATGAAAAGGTGCTTCCACGCACACAAAATGGAATTCTTCACGCTGCAGAGAATTTACATGCTAAAATATCCACCCATTATTGCTGTTGTAATTCAGATATGCCTGTGCTATTAATAAATGCAAATGTATGCATGACACATTAATGTAAACCGAGGATGTAAATACTTAGCCCGAGAAACCTCAAGGCTTGTTAAATACATTGCTTGTCCGACATCTAATGAGGGTGGCCATGTACTCCGGTGCATTAAATGAGCACAGCTTTACTGAACTCTATGCTGGTTTGTAACAGCGAGGCTCTAGCCCTGAAGACTGTAAAATAACGGAGGAGACATCAGGTAGTGGTGCTGAGTAAGGGACTGTGAAAGTGTGAGTCACCTGGAAGCAGCAGAGATATCAAAGAGGGGGGAAAAAAGGAGACCCAACTGACAGCTGATTAACTAAATCATTGATGGTATGTTAATATGGTTAAATGCTGGTAGTGGTAACTGAACAGAAATGTCTACACAAAGATTTGATGAATTCCACAGAATCAGGTTCATGTTGCAGACTTCAGAGGTTCCCCTAGAAACAAAAAACCCGGTCTTTTCTTTGCTTTATCTTGGGAGAAGTGAGCCAGTCCACATGATTTATTTAGTCACTGACACTGACGTGTACTAACTGCTTCCCCCCAGAATAACAAACCCCTTGTTATACTACACAGATATAGAATAATCTGCACGGGGGGCAAATATCTTTCTCTCCCTTCAATTTTATTTCCTAAAGAAACCTTGCAATTTTTCTGTGTTCTACCAAATGCAGATGAGGAAGATCTCGTTATTCATGCAGGTCTTTAACTGAAATGAACAAATACTAATCTTTGAGTAACTACAACTTTCTGAGATACCCAGGTCACTAGAAAGCTACTACAGGCCTGCATGTATCCCACTTGTGGAACTTTCAGGCAATCAGTGGTCATTATCTCATGCAAGAGAGTAGGGGCATAAGCAACACAACTCAGTTCCTGTAACTTCACCAGGCCATCCAAGCAGACAATCCCAAACAATGTCAAATTTATGCAAAATACAGCATGTCCTAAAACTGTTCCCTTCTGCCTTTGAACTTCAGTGCAAACCTCACTTGGAAGACAAGAAGAGGCAGCTACTGCCACAATGGCCAGGCTGCAAAGCTGCATCCATCTAACAGAGTTTGGAAAAATACCCAGCCCAGACTGTCGCCTAACCTAGCAGCCAAGTTGAGTGCATGGAGGTTGACATATGTGAGTGGGTCTCTGCATTACTGCCTCACAGATTTTGGGTACTGGCACATTCTAGAAGCAAGGTGAGGATGTTATTTGGGTTCTGGAAGATACTGGGGACATGGTACACTGGCCAACTGCTAAGGTAGGTGAGATTAAATGTATGATGTATTTTTACATTTTAAAAAAAAAAGGAAAAAGGTCCGATTGTGAGCATGGTCCAGTACAAATTCAGAGATGCCAGTCTAAGACACTACCTCTGTTCAGGTACCCTGTGCTGCTTCTCTCTTCTGCGCGATAAACTCAGTGTGTTAGTGTACGGGTGAATCAGAAACCAGCTTCTGGAATGATCACTGCAGTTTGCCAGAAACAGAGGTGCTGGAGTGTTCTTCAAGGAATGCTTTTGAAGTGTAGATGATCCCTTCAGGGGGTGCCTGGCATGGTTACCTGTCACTGGTGCTGACACAATGGTGATGGCAAGGAACCACCAGCAGGACAGGGAAGTCTGCCCGTTCCTTTGCTTAACCTGTGCTCAGAGGGTGGGACAGGGATCTGGAACTTGGGCAATTATGGTATTTGTGTATCCAAATGAAGGAGGCAATGCTTAATTTAAAGGAATTTAAACAATCGTTTTTTTAAATACAGGGTTGTAGGGATGGGGAATGGATATCCAAACACCCTGTAGGATTTAAAAAAGATCAGCTGTAAAAGCTGTGCTGCTCCTCCAGTGATATTTTCTCATGAAAGCAACCTGAAACGTATGATTTCCAGAAAAGAATTCCTAATGAAGTCCACCATGAAAGCTTCAATGATATATTGGATTCATGTAGGCCAAATATTACTATAGTGGGTTCGTGTGGCAAGGTTTTGGTAGCAGGGGGGCTACAGGGGTGGCTTCTGTGAGAAGATGCCAGAAGCTTCCCCCATGTACAGTAAAGCCAATGCCAGGCAGCTCTAAGATGGACCCACCGCTGGCCAAGGCCAAGCCCATCAGCGATGGTGGTAGCACCTCTGAGATAGCGTATTAGGAAGGAGCAGGGTGGGAATCTGCACCAGCGAGAGAGAGGAGTAAGACTGTGAGACCAACAACTCTGCAGACACGAAGGTCAGTGAAGAAGGAGGGCAGGAGGTGCTCCATGCGCTGAGGCGGAGATTTCCTTGCAACCCGTGGTGAAGGCCATGGTGAGGCAGGCTGTGCCCTGCAGCCCGTGGAGGTTAATGGTGAAGTGGATCTCCACCTGCAGCCTGTGGAGGACCCCACGCCAGAGCAGGGGGATGTGCCTGAAAGAGGCTGTGACTCCATGGGAAGCCCACCCTGGGGCAGGCTCCTGGAAGGACTTGTGACCCCGTGGGGCAGCCTGTTCCTGAAGGGCTGCACCCCGTGGAAGGGACCCATGCTGGAGCAGTTCATGAAGAGCTGTAGCCTGTGGGAAGGACCCATGCTGGAGAAGTTCACAGAGGATTGTGTCCCGTGGGAGGGACCCCACGCTGGATCAGGGGAAGAGTGTGAGGAGGAAGGAGCAGCAGAAACGACACGTGATGAACTGAACGTAACCCCTGTTCCACCGCTCCGCACAGAGGGAGGAGGCAGAGAAATCAGGAATTAAGTCCAGGAAGAAGGGAGGGGAGGGGGAAGGTGGTTTTTTTCTGATTTGAATGGTAATAAATTAAACTAATCTTCCCCAAGACAAGTCTGTTTTGCCCGTGACAGTAATTGCTGAGTGATCTCCCTGTCCTTATCTCGACCCACGAGCCTTTCGTTGTATTTTCTCTCCCCTGTCTGGTTGAGGAGGGGAGTGATACAGCGGTGCTGGTGGGCACCTGGCATGCAGCCAGGGTCAACTCACCACAATTACTTTCTTAAATATTATGCTTTATGCCTTCTATAAAAAATTCTAATAGTGTAATTTCAGACATTAGGAATAAATTGTACATCTGCATATTACTTCAGCCTTGCTTGATTTAAACTGATTCATGGCAAAAGGAAAAAGCAAAGTCTTCTTCACGCTAGGTTGTGCTCAGCTCTTTTACCTTAAGAGTGACAGCTGTAACAAGTGGCAAAATTTCCTTCAGTTACAAAAAGCACAGGATCGCCTTTAGATCCACTGGCTACAAGTAATTTAATGTAACTTTTAAATACTTAGTGATTGACAAGACAAATTTACCACTTAAATGATATTCTACACATTTATATTTTCTTCTTGAAGGACTTCGGTCTCTAATAACAAGCAATGATTCCTACAAAAAAATGCAATGATTAAAGTACTTTGATCTGTGGAAAACAGTATAGAACAGAAATATCCCGCCTTTTTAAAGCATTGTTACTTCATAATTATGAATTTTTTTTACATAAATATGTATGCAATTCCCAACATGTATGATATATGCAAATACAGGCATAAAATATGTATATTTTACGTATCAGATGATAGTAATGGAATGGATGTTGTTCCTCAGATATTGAGAAGTGGCCATGCAGCTTCTATCACAATTCATAAACTGGAGCACAATACAAAAATCTACTTAATCAACAGCACCAACCGAATGGTGCCAACCAGTTGAAGTGCCAGGAGAAATGCAGGTAAGCAACACGACTAGCTGACTGTGATGATCATTATATATATTCTTAAATAAATGTGTATATATGTGTGTGTATATATATATATTTTATCCCTATATATATATTCTCAAAATATTTTTTACATATTCAAAAACTGCATTCCACTGGAACAATGAGAAGCCAGTGCCTCTAAACTGTAGCATAACATTGGTCTACTGCTCACCTGCACAGTACTTCATGTGAGGTATATTTCCTAAAAATGATCCAATAAGGATCTCTTTTTAAAATGTTAACAAAAGACTATTTTGATTACCCTGCAAGTTCTGATAAAACTATAAATAAAATACAAGAATAAAATATTTTTGCACAAAACAATTCTCGAAGAATTTAATGGAATTTACTATCTTTTTATCAACATTTTAATTATTTCTGAAAACCATATATGGAAAATTGTGGCTCCTTATCCTTGATGGGAATTATATTCTATAATGTCCTCTCAAGATATGGAAAAGAAGCCACTTTTAAAATATTCTTTAATGAAAAAACAGGACATTTTACATGGCATGTCAAAACAGAAACCTGGCCTGTGAAAACAGAAAAATCCGTTGTGCATACTGGCCAAGTATGTCACTGGTTTGTGTGTATTTTTTCAACACCTGAGTCAGAAAAAGGGTACACGAGCATGGTCAGTGATGCATTTATTCTAAGGGTTTCCTAATCTTCCATATGTTGACAAAACTCCAGTCAAGACCGTTATCTTTGCTAATCTTAGCAGCTACCAGAATGCTTACATTCAGTATATAAAAAATACCCAGGTAATTAAGGAAATCTTGGGAAACATTTTGGTTTACTGATTTTAAACTGCTATGGACAATAAATTAGCTAATTTGCAGGAACTTATGACAGATTATGACAGACTCTTAATTTGTTTTCCAGGAATCTACTTGAAATAAGAAGTTACTTCTGGCTATACTTCAGGTTCCCATTATGCAAAATGGTGATTTTGCTACTGACTCTTTTGAAGCAGACATCTACGGACGGAAAGTATGCTATCAGACACAGAGAGAACAATATTAGTAATAACAGTTTATTGCGGCTATTACGATAATTACTATTTCAATTATGTTTATTAGATATGTGGTATTATTCATTATTGAGAGCTCTCATATTCTGTGTGGAGCCAAGGTGGAATCAAGACCTAACTACTGTGTTTTAAGAATACCTGCAAACTGTCCAGCCAACACCTGGCTGCAATTAATATGGTGCAACACCACGTGCTGCAGAGTGCAGAGAGCACGGTTGGCACCCATACCCTTTGAACCTGTAGGCTATGTATTCTCAGCTCCAAATCTGGCTGACCTGCCTGACAGCAGGTCAGCCTGAAGCAAATGACACAAAATAGAGCAACCACATTTGGGTTTGCAACAGAGCGGAGAAGCTGCCAGGGACACAGGCAGTTCCCATGAATGGGCTCACAGCTGCCAGGTCTCAGTGATGGAAGAGTTTCCTTCTAAAGATTCAAATTGTGGAAGATTAATCATGTATGCAAATATCTACACTGGTGAGGGAAAAAAGGTATCACTGCGATTTTTCAGACAAATAAGGACACAAGATTGGTTTTAGCATCAAGGAAAGAGCAACGTTTCCCAAAAAGTTATCTCTCTGCTGAGATGTCAGAGCCACATTCTCTGGTGTGCTGTACTGACAGAACTTGCACTTCAGCTTCATACGTTCCATTGTGAGGGTTTTTGAGAGTTGCTTTTTTCTTTAAACAGCTTACAACATATTATACGAGCCTCAAAGAAACCTTTGAGACCCCTGTTTCTTTACTAAACCAAGTTGAAACTAGCTAATTAACTCCAAAGACCCTAAGGATGGCCATATAGCTTAACCAAGAGACCCACATAAACAAAAGTATACAGAATTTTTTCAGGAAATCAAACAGGGGGAAAATACCCTGGAGAAGCCTTTGTGGCCTGAAATCTGCTCTTGCCTCCTCTCCCCAGTTACAGAAGAATCTAGGAGAGTTACTCAGCTCACCACTACACACTTGTCTTGTGGGGGGAAGGAGGTGTATACTTGATGAAAAAAACATTTCCCTTTGTGTTGGAAGGACAACAGAGAAGAACCTGATATGTTATAAATACTCGCCAGCTAATTATAAGAGTGTAATTTGTACTTCTATGGTAAAACAACTAATTGAAGCTCGTCCTTCAACATACAGTGACAAAAATCCACCTTAATGTAGAAATTTATTCTTTCTAGTTTTAATAGTATTGCCTATGATTCTTTTCTTTCTTGTTTTAATTACTACTTCTACTGCAAGTGTTAATTTCCTCTAAACCTAATTGTTTACCTGTTGCTTCTTCCAGCGTGGCAACATCCAGTCTGGGGCTGTAATTTCCATAACCGGCAGCAGTAAAAGCACGAATCTGGAAAACATACACTGTTCCTGGCTTTAGGTTATTAATAGAAGCTGAAGTGGACTTGGTTTTCACTGTTGAATAGGTCCTCTCCCTTTGATCCTGGAAACAATAAGACAAAAGATTAAATGACAGTTACAGGTCAGATTTTATCATGGTTGCACATCAGCGACTGACAGCCAGCCTGGGTAGTTTATTTCAATTTGCTGAATGCTTTTTTTCCCAACATAAAAAATAAAGCATACTCTGTGGAGTATTACAAAACACTGTCAATGCAATGAGGAGCTCTAAGTGTAACATAAAATTCAAATGGGATGCTCATGTTGTTACTCATAAAACATCCAGACACAAAATGATTGCTTCTTTGGCTCTGATTACATTTTGTGAAATTTTGATGAGAAAATAGCTTGACCGCAGCCTTCCATGGGGATCTGTGGGGACTAAATGTGTTGTTCAAGGACAGGGAAATCTGTTCTTTCAGGGTCAGAACACCTTCCCTTGTTATCTTCCAAATACCTTTACAAAAATACAGATTCTGAGATCCTTAACTCAGTTTTCACTTAGTGGGTTTTTTTTGTTTGTTTGTTTGTTTTTTTGTTGTTGTTGTTCCGGCTTTTAGTCTTTTCTTAGGTTTTGACTCTATGGCATCAAGAAGAACCCTGGGAAAGAAGCTCAGCGTGACATCTCCCAAATCTGAAGCTGTAAGATTACAAACCCTATGAGTAATAGCTCACTTTCAAATACTACAAAAGCTGTATTACAGATCATTACGGTATTCAAAAAGCTCTATTTATTCATCACATTTACTGGTCCAGATTATCTTTCAGCATAGATATGTGCAGCCCTGTTGATTTTTGGTGGCAGATGCAACCCTGATTTGAAGGGCAGAAGAGATGAATTAACCAACCATCTGAATGCACTACATGACCAGAGAAGCATGAGCTGTACAAGGCAGTGCTAATGAGACAGATACAGAGGGAAGGAATAAATCTGTAACTCATTTCAATAGTACTTCAACAGCTAAAAATGACGAAGGACCTTCCCTTTCACAGTCAGTAAAGCAGCAAAGGCTTTTGCTGAAATAGTGTTAAACACAACATACATGATTTCTTTTCTGAGATTCAGTAATGGCTTCTCCTGGTTCTTGCCCAGTCTGACATTTGAGCAAGCCCAGCGGCTCAGCTAGCAACAATTTTTTGTATCTTCTCCAAGAGGGTTTAAATCATCTGTAAGTGAGGACCATGGTGGAATGTATGTTGGTATGTGAGAAAGAGCAGGAATGCTTGAGAGAAGAGAAACAAGTGTAAGGAAATTGTAGTCAGGTTTTGACTGTAAGCCACGGTGGAATTTCAGAGTTTGGGTTTTGATGCATAAGTGAGGCTTATTTGAATTGCCAGCAGTTCCTGCATTCAAAATAAGTAAGTAAAAAAATAATAATAAAATAACCTGTGCTAGAAATCTCAGAAGACAGGCTTACTTGGGAGATTTCAGACAGTTTCCATTTCAGCCTTAGCCAGAAGTGAGAGGTGAAAAAAACACTTATCAGAATATTTCAGAACCACAAAAATGCTTTATTTAATTTGGCTCTAAAAGTTCAGAATATTTTTTTTTCACTTAAACTAATGGAATAAAACTTAAACTGCGTCTCTCATTCCGAGCAAGAAGCTTATGAAGTACTTTTCAAGCTGAACTGCATTACTTTGGAAGGAAGACAAGCATTTAAGTATTGGTGTTAAAATTGTCTCACTGAATTAAATGTATATTGTCCAGTTTATCTGTGGTTGTAGGATGAGCTTCTTATTCCCTTTTGTTAGTTTCACTGTAGTAAGTATAATACTGGTAGGACTCCTTCCATTACAAAAGAACTTTAACATCAGTCCTTGTCTTTGCAAATGTAGGAAACTGGCAATGAAATTCTGCTGCTTATTTAAAGTAACATGAATATATCAGGAAAATAATAAAAGCCATGTACTGAAAGTTATTATTATATGAAAAGTATAGCATCTTGATAGTTATTCTGTCATTTTCCACTACCTATTTAAATTATTTATTTCATTTTAACAGATCAGAAACTATTTTGCATATTAAAAAAACCCCAAACCACAAGTTTTTGGTTTGTAGCTTTGTATTTTTAAAGGGGTTTTTTTTGTGTGCAGAGAACAGTTTTGCCTTCGGTAAATACATAAACTGTGGGGGTTTTGGTTTTTTTTTTTAACGTATGGACTTTATTTATGTGTGTGTGTGCGCACACATGCTTGAGGAACAAAAATTACCCGCTAAAATCAATAAAGTTTCTTTAAAAAAATTGTTTAGCTTTTTGTCCACACCTGGTAAATTTTTTTATAAGTGATTAAAGTGAACAACATAAGCTGGGAGTTAGCATCAACAAATAAACATTTTATTCCATTCCCAAACCATATAAAGATCTTTTGATAAGTATATTTGTGTAATTCAGCATTGAAAATTAGATTTGACACTTGATATTAGATTCAATCTGGTCTGAATTTACCTAATTCTATGTTACCTAGTAAGCTGACATACTCTTTTTGATATAGAGGTACTACTACCTTGTTTGCAGAGATGAAATGTCTTCACAAGTGATCACAAAGGAGCTCCTTTGTTCATTTCTTTGCCTTTTAATTCTTTCTTTTTTCTCCCAGATGTTTTATAAAAATTAGGAATAAGTTACATGCTGCAGCAAGTTTCCCAGGGAATCTGGAGGAGCCATACTTAGTGTGGGTCCCATGACAAACATATAGCTGCACAACCTGCCTTCACTCTGCTTTCATCCAACCTACAGTTGTCAGATTTTTTTTATTCTGAAGTACCTCAAAGTTATCATGAATGAAGCCCTAGACATGCTGAAATGCATGGCAAAACTCCGACTGACACCAATAACATTGAAATTTCACTCTACCAGAAACAGACATCACTTAATCTGCTATTGAAAGGCAGCCTCAATTCATTACTGTGTTGAGAGAACAAGTGAAGAAATAAATTTCACAATGCTGGGATTTTTAAAAAAGAGAAATAAGGAATATTTATCAGCTGAAACTGTAGGAAGTGGTTTGGAAGTTTTCAGACATCAAGTCAAAGCTGCCCAGATCATAAGGAAATACCAAATGCAGTCAAGAGCTGTATTTGACACATCATCTCAAGACTGGAATTACAGCGACACAGAAGGAAATGAAAAAAGCTTTAAACACAATGTAGAGGAGACAGAAAAATGACAAATATAATGGTAAAATAAGTCCAACAATAACTAAAAAAAAAAAAAAAGTGAAAAAACCCAGGCAGATTTCAAGTGGATGTTTCATTTTTAAGATACCCTGATGAAATATATGAGACATATGATAGCAGTAATAATTGCAGGGATTCACTAGTTATTAAAAACAAGCAAAGTCACTGTGACTTTGAAGAGACAGGATAGTTGATGACTTTAACATTGTTCTACAACACACCAAGCCAACACGAAGCAAACAGCACATTGTTGTACATTACAGGTAATCTTAGCACTTACTTTCTCATAATACTTGATTTCATATTCAGTAATGACTCCATTGGGATGTTCTGGTTCCTGCCAGGAAAGCTCCACGCTCCTCTGCAGCACTCTCTCTTTCATTACTCCACTAACTTGCGAGGGAGCTGTTTGGACAAGATGTGTCAATAAATAAAAAGCAAATTTGTTGGATGCCTAAAATCAAATGTCATTACTGATCCGTCCCATGCTGAGCCACTTTCATTAAGGTAAAAGAAAGCACCTTTTCATAGCTCGCAATTTAAAACTAATGAATATTCAAGCAGGACCCTATTACTGTTCATAAACTTAGAATGAAAATAAAATCAAAGTGCAAACAGGAAAAAGTGGCATTGTTCAAGTTAGTGCAAAACTGAGATTGATGGTTAGGAGTAACAATTAAGCAAATTAATTCTGATTAATATAGCAAAGTAGATTTTTAGATTGATGTGTAGTAAATTAAGAGTCTAAATGTTTATTGCATATGTTTCTGAAATGTGCATAAAAAGAAAAATAATACTGTAGAAATAAAATCACATTTTCTGCTTAATAAATTGTCTGTCACATTACCTGTTAAGGATGTTACTGGGTGATAAAAATAACTTTGTTAAGAGACTAAACCCCCTCTTTTTCATCAGTTCAAACCTTCCAGGATATCCTCTCTTTAGAGCTGAAGTTTCCATATTTGGTCTTGGCATTTTTTGAAAGTGTGAGACAATTTAAGAAGTAGAGCTCATGAAATAAAGGGGACACTGTCTTCCTCCACCTCATGCCACAGAGACGCACATACATGCACACTTGCGTGTGTGCACACATACACACAGTTTCGTAATAAAGATCACCCACAAACAAGCACCTTTTGAAACTAAAAATAATAACAGTAATAAAAGATACAAGCGTTGTAGAGCCATTGATTCTCATCTAAAAATGTTTGAGATAATGTGAGAAAATGTGAGAGACTGAAAAAGTTACTTGCTTTATCAGCTTATCTGATGTTTAACTGAACCGAAAGACAGCAGATTTTCTACTAATGTGCAGTTCAAAAGGAGGCCTAACATCACACTTTTCCTCAAACATACATACTACCTACACGAGTGTACCACAGAAGCCCTGTAAAGCCATAGCTCTTTAAAAAACAGCTACACCACCGGAACCATGCAGAACTTGAACTTGTTCTCTTTCAATTCAGGACCCTCAGCCCTCTAGAGTTAAAAGCAAAATGACATTTACATGTACAGGAGCTTGGTCACATTTGGACAGCAGATTCAGACACAGGAAAGGAAATTAAAATCAGAGATAAATTTATTGATCTTTTTCAGATATAGAATCTGGTACCGATTCTATATTTGAATGTTCGAACAAAAATTCTGAAAAATTTAAATATTTTCTAAATAAAAAATGAACTTTATTTCAAAACTGTATATAAAGCTTTCACTATGTAAACATGACGTACAGTCTTCAGATAAAACAGAATTCTTATGCCATGCAACAAGCAGGCGAACTTCACTTTATTTAATTTAAAAAACATAGAAATAAAACATGGAGAATGCACACTCCTGTAGCATTAAGGATAAAAATATAATGATAACATAAAAATATCTACAGCACAATCAACACAATAATCCTCTAAAACACTTTAAAATTTGATTGTTAAAGTCTTATTTTAATTGTGAGGTTTCTAGCATGTTTTCCTATAACATGTATATTCCTGTAGGCTTTTAAATGAAATTTATTTACATTTCATTAGAGGCTCCAAGGGTCCAGGAAAATTAAGGACTTAAGTTATGCATGATAATTATCATTATGAACTATTATGTTGTATATAATCAATATAATCAAAGTTGAGGACCCCTTCATGTAGGCTGTCTAACTGATAATATAATAAAATTGTATCATCCAGACACCGTGGGTTGATGCACCATTCCAAGGCCAGGATCACTCTCTTTCACTCTTGCATTCCCTTTCTAAAACCTAAGAGTATGTTCACTCTCTAATTAGTGAAATATATTCTTTCTGTAGCCAAGAGTCTGGAATGCAGCAAACTAATTTACTCTGTCTAGTTTTCTTTGCCATGGTTAACTAGTTGTCGTCTTTGTCTAAATGAGTACCACAGCATCCTGGCTGGATTTCAGAGGTCATTACGTTTCATGTATAATTTCCTATCTCACCCAGATAAATGCTTTCAAATTGCTAACTTTACATTTTTAGATGTCCAGAATTGTTAATGTTCATACTTACAATGAAACAATTTCATATTACCTCGGTCACTGGAGTTTGTTCTTAACATTTTCTGCCTTTTGTTTTAGCTTATCGATTTTTTTCATTCTGTTGGTCATAGCATTTGTTTTTTTTAAAGCAGTGAAGCAAAATGAACTTGCTTCCTCTGGTGTTAGTTAACCCTGTGTATGTAGGGAAGGAACAGCAATGCAGAAAAGGAGCAACAGAGAAGGGAGAAGATTTTAATTGGGGAAATTAAATATACTGTCTGAGAGTCCTATTTAACATCTGAACAAAGCACAAGACAAATTTGCATATTCTATTCTTAAGAAATTTCCATTCAAAACCAAAATCTCAGTGATTTATCAACACTGCAAGACAGCATTCAGAACTCTTAAATAAATGCAACCCTAAATACATTTTCTGTCGATTAATATTCCTTTCATTCAATAAAGGTCAGATTAAAAGCTGGTTTTGAGTTTTTTTGGGGTTGTGTTTTTGCTTTTTTTCCTACCCTAACTAAAAATGTTGTGCTACTTTTCATTGGTAGAAGAACCACATGAGGAAGAAGAGAAAGTCCAACCCTGAGACTTTATATGTTGGTAGCTCTGAAGACAAATATGTTGTATATAATTCCCATAACATACGATACTCCTAAAATGCAGTAAGTTATCTAAGATTATTTCCTATCCCCGTATTTGTGTTTTTCAGGGGAAGAAGGGAATCATCAAATGAGTTGAAGCCAGAGTATCCTTCTCTGGCAAGGTACGCCAGTCTGTTGCTACTGCAAGGAAATCTCTGTGATCTAGAGCAACCATGAAAGTCATTCCATTGACGTGAGAGGATAGACATATATGCTATCTTTACCCTGCCTTTTGGGTTCCATTTCTTGATCTGTGCGTAATGAGAGCGTACAGATCAGAAGCATTTTGTTCTTTATTCTAGTGTGATAATTTCCTCTGTATTTTCTCTGTGCTTTTCTTACAAACTGTTTTGCAGTCATGTTTTATTTGTTCCAGCTTCCTGACACCTCCATTTAAACCTTTAGCCTGCTTGTCATTGCCTATTAAAGTTAATTAACAACCTATTTATGGTTTTAAAACAACTATGTTTGAGCAAGCTTGAAAATGAGTTAATGCATACAATTAATCCCTAAGTACTATATAAAATATGGTATTAAATCACACACAAAAAAAGAGATAACTATAAAAACAGAATTAAGAATACCATTTTTGTTCCCATTGCTAGCTAAACCAATAATAATACTACTACTAATAGTAGTAGTAGTAGTAATAATACGTTAATACTACTGAGAATACTACTAATAATAACAATAACAATAACCTATATCCAGTATTTCTTTATTTCAGTAATCTAGTTCTTGCCACTGCATCTATAACAAAGTTTTTTGGGGTAAAGACACTTCTTACAGCATTTCTAGACAACCAAGTATCCAGTCCTGAATGACTTGAGCATAAATAATCCCTACTGTATCACTTCAGGTTACAAAGAAGCGTCACTTGTCAGAATAATTATTTCCATAATACATTACACTGGGGGATACAGGCTGTTCAAAACACCATTTGCTATCAACTTTCTTTCTGATATACCTCATCTCTTCTTTTTCTCCTTCTTGCTGACACAATATCCAATGCATCAAACACACACAGCCTCTCAGGGCTAACAGGCAGATGTACCTACACATGTTGCATAAGAAAATAGAATGACAGGTCCTCAGCACACTCATTCACCTTTTTTAAATGCTTCAAATATACCATTCAGCAGAAGGAAGAATTGATTTTCACCAGGTTTCTGCATCACAGCCGCAGAAAAATATAACTCTGCTGGGCGTTACTGATAAAGCCTTCAAGTTACATTGATTTCAAGCTGGTCATCATTTTCAGATCAAGTTATAGAAAAAGTTAAAACTGAGATGTCAAAAAGAGGAGGATATTCCAAGGAAATACTCTGTTCCAGAGAGAATACTGCATCTGGTAAACTGACGTGTTACACCCATACTGCTAAGTGAAACACATGGTATGTTATTAATATGTGCAAATATTTAGGTATAGAAAACTGTGGTGATTGTTTTGGGAGGCATTGCTCTTAGTCCAGAGTCCTCTGAAAATGTTATAATAGAATCACTTATGCCTTTAACCTCTATCCTTAGCTATTCCCTGGTTCTCATGCCCAGAATTTCCCTTGATCCACAGTGTACTTTCCAACAGACAGAAAGAGATGCAAAATCAAATCTTTTGCACTTTATGGGGGGGAGGGAGGGAGGCACACCAACAAACACACAAATCAAACAAAAAAAACTCACCAAAAAGTACAAAATACTAAACCAAAACAATAAAACTGGAAAATGAAAACATGTGAAGCTCTGGACTTTCACATGTAAGGGGAATTAGGCATAAGGCACCAATTGGAAGCACAAAACCACCTGCAACATTTTTATTGAAAAAAGGTAACTCAGCAAAAGAAACATACCTAGCCATTTCTCTGAGATTTCTGAAAGCCCTGCACCTTTAATGTGTCTCAATTCCATTACCAGAAGCCGTCACGGAAACTTTTAATCTGATACTTTTTCAAAAGTGTCTCTAGAAGCAGCATCCTGGGTGTTTAGTAGTTCATGTGCATAAAACTATTAAAAATCCTCAGAAATAAGGGTTTCAATCCTGTAGTCCCACTTCATGCAGAAAGCTTCACAAATGAACATGAGTAAAGGCTCTCGGTGCAGGAGCAAATCCTACATTAACAAATGCTACCAAATCTACATTTGCAACTCCAGCTTCATGATTTGTTATACAAAGACTAATGAATGAACGGGCTATCAGCCTGCCTTGATCATTTTCATATTTCTTTATCTTATAATAGCATAATATAGTTAAGTCAATCTGAGCTTTGTCTGGTACTTGCTGAAATCAACACTAACACTCTCACTTTCATAGCACGAGACTCTTACAGCACTTCTTGAAGGACAAAAACTCTTGGCTTTTGGCTTCTTTCCTTTTTATATTGTGAAGATATGCAGCAATCACTCAAAACCACCAGCTTTTCATACAGCAGCAAAGAGATCAATTTTTACATCCCTGTAAAACTGTATGTTAGGGCCCAACGTAAGTTTTACATTATGTGAAGCATTAACGCCATTTTTCTTTAACAGTGTTCTGCAGTGGTTGGGGAGTGTTTTGAGTATTCAGCCTGAAGGGGACATTGATAACAGATGCAAACCATGGAAAAACAGAGATATTTGTATCCCAATGGTTATAACCTACTATATTATTTCTTTTTAAAATGTCTTTGCTGTCTCCTTTCTTGGCAGAAATTTTTAGATAACAGAGTTGCTTTGACTCTACATCTATTTTAAGTGAGACTGGAATCTGGCATTTTACCAACAACAAATGTGAAACGAACCCATGTCTATATATATACAAAATAGTAGCAGAAAATTATACTGTTGTTAGTTCTTAAATGGTTGCTTAGGAAGAGAATACAAAACTCCCTATGCTCTATAAACAGTCCCGCACCAAGATCGCCCGAATGGCACCCTTCTGGGCTGGTCTGTGCGCTAATTTGCCCCCAAGAGAAAGTGTGTAAATGAAGTCATGGCCTGGTCCGCCACCATGCTCTGGTTTGCTCTGAAGGGAAATTTAGGCATCAGAATTGCCGAAATTACTAACTCAGAGTGGTAGGCAAACAGATTATACACCTTGAGGAATTGCAGCTGTCAGGGGCCTGGGGTCAGCATGTGGCATCAGACTGGTTTTTATGCTGGTCTGAAGCAGCATGCCTCGGGACACACGCCCTTGCTTGCTCCTAAGGAGCTGTCTGATGTACATAGATGTCACTTGAAACAAAACCTTGACAAGGGTTTGCAGGTACTAAGAAAATTTTAAGACTTTACTGTGTAGATATTTCCCTTATTTTTTATTCTGTTTCCTATAAAGATGCAAAGGCTTTGTGTGAAAAAAACCCACAAAAAATATATTAAAAAAGTTATATTTATTATAAACAATATATAATTGTTATAATTAAATAATATATAAATAATATTTGCTATTATATTTAAATTATTAACAATTTCAGAGCACCGTAATATGGCAGTGCTACTCAAGCCACGATAGAGAGCTGCCACAGTTTGCCCTTTGAATGCTTGGGAAAAAATGCATAATTTCTCTTCATGTTTACACTAATATGTACAATAATTTTCATGTTATTTTATATGATAGTTCATGCAAAAAGATAACAGAAAAGAACAGGATAGCCCTTAAACTGAACATTATTAAATGGATAGATAGAAATTCATAAGATTTTCTTTCTTCTTACGGTGTATTTCTCTCCCCTCAGTTAAGTCTCCACATGACAAAGCAGCCCATGATAAAAGGTTATTGAGTACCACTGTATTATGCCATTAGTGCCCATTGCTTTGGATCAATGACAGAGAAATTCCCCACTGTGTTTACAAGCTGCAGCACTCAAAAAGAGACCCAAATAAATCAGATATTTTACACTAACGATATCCTACAGAGAAGCCATTTTAACTTCCTTTCTGACACACTTTACTTTCCGGCCCATAAATATAACACAGTATGCTTACAATGCTCTGTACGCCGTGAGCAGAGGCACACAGCTCTCTGGGCCACTTGGGGATGTCCTGAGAACACGGTAACAGGCAGTGTAGTCAAGTCATACCTGCAGTCAAGTATTATTTAACTACATTGCTCCATGACATTTTTTACCATTGCTTTTTGTGGTTGAGAAACTCTTAAATTACCTGCTGATCTACAGAGAGGAACAGAAGCAGCAGTTACTCAAAATACTTTTGCAAATGAATGAATACATGTAAGTCAAAAAATGAGGAAAAAAAAATATTCTGATCTCCCCTAATATTATTAGTGAAGTTCAAAGAAAGCTTAAGCTTAAATAGCACTCTTACCAAGTATGTAGTGATTTACTTATTGTGCATATCTTTTTATATATATCTGATGTATGCAAAATAGTTAATCATTTGGTAATTCCTTCATCAAGTTCAAAACTCACCAGCAGCATCATTTTTAAATGCTGTCTACTCTGGCAAAATTCTGGGGAAGGAAAACTATAAAAAGAAAAAAAAAAAAAAAGAACAAGAAGAAAAAAAAAAAAAGAACTTACCAGAAAAAAATTAAAAGACCAGGGCTGACAGTTTGTCTATCATGTTTTGGACGGTTTTTTGGTCAGAATCTACATCTAGACACATTCTATGAACTCTATGTTTCTATGTTTCTCCTGCCTGCCATTTGGTACAAACATTATTGTCATGTCTGTATCCCATTTCTCCCAAAACTGGCGACTTGGGCATCAATCAGTGCTGAACAGACGCCCAGTCGCGTAACAAGTGACAACATTGACTCCCAGGGTATCCACAACTCTTGCTTTGTGAATAAGTTTTGACATGTCAGGCACAAACCTGATTCTTACAAATGTGTTAGAGTAACAAACGAGCCTTACAAATAACAGAGAGGGGCTTTTGTTCTCCTGAAGCATTTGTTTTCCTTTGCAGAAGAAATATTTCTATGTTAATTAGATTTTTCTTTTGTCCTGCCTTCTTTTGCGATTCATCTTTCATATCTTTTTTTTTTTTTTTTAGCAGAAACATCTGCCACCAGGCTTGCAGCAAATCCTTGGCACACAGGTATTACTCTTCATTAAAGAAAACAAAACACCACAGAACTCCCCAAAGATGAGGACACTCTTTTCCCCGGTGGGCTACTCAGACACATTATGTACTCCTTCTGTCTCCAGCCATCTCTGCTGGCAAGTGTCAGTTACAGACACAGGTTTTAGGGAACAGAAGGATAAAGCACAATTTACAAATACTTTCCTATGGAAGCAGACAGATGTAATGACTGAGACTGTTTGCTGTAATTGAGTTTCATGCTGTCATCTATTCAGTCACAAAAAGATGTCAGCTTCAAGGATGTTACTCGGGGGGGAGGGGGGAACCCAAACCAACACCACCAAGAAAAACCCCTTAATACATTCTTACTGCTGCTGTATAGCTAATATTGCTACCCTAGTTTGACTTCTGTGAAAGTTGCTTCTTCTGGAGGGTATGAGGTGATCAGAACTGTGGCTTTGCAGGCCTGCAGACCAGTATGATTACGCTTATTTAGTGTAGGACGTCCAGGAGACAACTGAATGAATTCCTGCCCCATAACAACACGCTACGTTTCAGATATCGCCAACCAAAACCTGGAAACAAAGTGCCATGCTAAAAAAAATAAAAACAGTTGATCAAATATTAACAGAAAAGCATATAAATATTCTATAAAGATGTCAGCACAAAACAATAATTACCACTGTGCCAGAGGTCTGATCAAACTGATGTTTTCAAAGACATAATTGTTCAGTGGGGGAAAAAAATATTACTCTTCTAACATTCCTAAAATGTGTACAACTTCTGTTACAGCCTTCCAAATTCCTGTGAAATGCATTGTAATAGCACTGCTAACGATGGCCGTATTTCTGAAAGCAGCATGGGTGGTATTCACAGGGAATGCAGGGAGTATTCCTTGCAAACAGAGCCTGCTTCTTTTTTTTTTTTTTTTCCTCATGTTATGAGCCTGTACTTCTCCCAAAGAACACTAAATCTCTAGAATTTAAGGAGATACATAAATACCCATCTGGGAATCTCTGCTACAGTGATAAATATCAGTAGTAACAAGCCTGAAGTTAGTGACTACACACAGGAGTGAAAGTCATGTCCGCGAGAGGAAGGTCAGGTACAGCAGCCAGTCCTTGGTCAGGGCCTGTGGAATAAGCAGTTCTGCTGACCAGAGTTAGGTCACCACTGTGGAGAGCTGCCACTGGCATAAATACAATATTCAGAATTTCTCTTGAAGTATAAAAATTCACGTACATCCTGACAACTGAGACAAAATCCATTTGATACAATGTTGACTGTCCCAAATGAAATAACTTTGGAAGTATGCACGAGCTAGTAAAAAAAATGCTGTCATGCAAAAGCAGAAGGAAAACGCCTTATCTTAGGGGGAACATATTTTGCAAAGTGAAGCTAGTTAATTGATTTGAATATACAACATAAATTAACATCTGCCTATTAAACAGCAATAATTACTTTAGCAACACTGCACATACTTACCTGATAATAAAATATACAAAATTTGTATGAAAATATCTTCAGTTTGTTCATATTTTCTCTTTTGTGCAACCAGTAGTGTTAAAACTTCTAACAGGAATAACACATTTCTAGGACTTAGGCAACTATTGACATTAAATTGGCATGATTTTTAAAAAGTGTATCCCTCCTATGTATTACACTAACAGTAAACTCTAAACATAATTTCCAAAAGGCTTTAAATATTCTTGACTTTGAGTAGATATTGATTCCTAAATCTCCTTACTGCTTAAAATAACCTTTGATTTGGAGGGGGTTTTTTTTGTTATTTGAGAACATGCTATGGTTCAACACTTCTCCAGCTTCTGCTCACCAGAAAACTTTGCACAAAGACTTGTCTTCATACAGAAACTTATTAAACTGGAAATACATCAATCATTTAATGGAAGAATTCAGTACATGGTTTTAAAAGCTGTACAGATTCGTCATCTTTTTACAGACTTTCTAGTGGCTTCACTTCCTTGAATGCTATGAGGCTCTAAGGGAAACCCAAGTTCTATATCCAAAGGTTAACTTCTTGGAGATCCAGATTACGAAAATGTCAATTGCACAAATTATAAACCCATTTACCTTTCTGAGTGGTTCCACTTTAGCATACCATTTCGGGCTAAATTCTGACCTCTCATCAATTATATTTTAGTTTAGCTGCATTGATTTTATCTAAGTTACCCTTGTTTTTTACCAATGGAAATAAGACCAGAATTGGGTCCTAAGGGTAAAGTAATTAAAAATGTAATTACCACAACTGATCGTGAAACTTAGAGCTACATCATTAATTGGTTACCTTTTTTTTTTAACAAAAAGATTAAAATTTCTTTGCCAGTTTCACAGAGATAGTTTTTTACTCTTTTATTTTAGAAACGGTTCTGGATGGGATCCAGACAATCTAACTTTGGCATCTGCGTGCATCGACCCTTTAGGCAACTACAGCCTCCTAAATTAAGTGCTTAAGTTCCCCCCAATAGCTTTGCTCCCTGTGACAGAGAGGGAAGTGCATTGGAAAGATCCAGAAAGAGATTCTTCCTGTTTAAACTGAGACTCATAAATTTGAAAACATCTTCATTTTAAGGCAATTGAAAGACTTTCTCCACTGATTACACAGCGAATTTAGGCACTGATTTCAGGAGACACAGATGACCTGGTACACCAAATAAACCTGACACATAACATTCACGTACTTTTTAGGAGAGGTAGACTCCGTCTTTCTCACACACAGTCTAGAATTTCTTCCAATCTCCTCAATTTTCCTTGTGAATTTAAGAAGGTGTATTCCTTGATCCGTAAAGCACCTTGACATAATTAGTCTACAGTCTGTTCTGACTTACTTAGCTCTCACCCAGATCCTCTAGGATCCAGGTTTCTACATACAATAGCAAAAGTCTAATTCTTGATAAGCTTAGAGGTATTTTAAAGAGCTGCTAGCTAAATACTGTAACTACTTACATAACTCCAACTTCACAATTACAGGGAATCAATTTAATACTAAAAATATACCTAAGTAGAACTGAAGCTTGAACTAACATTTTTATAAGAAAAAAAAAAAAAAACAACCACAAAACAACAAAACCAGAACAGCTTCTGGGTCTGACTCTCTTTCAATTTGTAATGCTGTGAATAAGTAGTGACTGTGCTGACTCCTTTCATCCTGGATGTGGAACTTTAATCAATATGCAGGATGAAGAAGATGAAAATGGAGCTCTTTGCAGTAACAGAAAACCATGCAACATTTAGTCAGAAACCTAAATTTAAAAAAAAAAAAAAAAAAAGAAAGATACAAAGCTGGTTCTGTTTTATTGCAGAATTCGTCAATATATTACAAAAATAAGCAAAATTGCATAATCATCCTTAAATATTTTATTACGGTTCTATTTATTCTAAGTAATAAATTTTAGATTTGATTCTCCATTGCCTCACTCATGGTGAAGGTATTGGGAGAGTGCAGAGCTGCTCTCTCTTTCAGACCGCGTGCAAGACATGCTGTCCTGTTAAACAGAGGTCTGGAGAAATGGTGTCTACACACCTTATGAGGCTTCCCAGGTTGTAAAGGATACAGCAAAAAGACAGTAAAACTGGAATGTCACAAAAGAAATTAAACTTGAGTCATAACCACAGCACTATCCTGCGTTTTAAAGAAAATTACTGTTTTCCTACACAGACTGTGTAGATCATTTTTCAATTACTATTTTTCTATGAGAGTCTCGAAGTCTACAGTAGAAGTTATTGCTACCTATATGTACATATAGCACAACAGTTGTATTCACCACCAGCATCAAAAGACTTAAATTCAGTGACTCCGAGGCACACCACCAGTACAGCAACTCTATTTACATGAGTGAGCACAGCGTGTAATACAGTTCATATTTAGATCAGCCAAACAATGTGACATTATTTTGACTGATAGTACTTCAAATACCAGAATGTGCAAGGTTGCACAGTATGTACACAGGAATAGAAGTATATCCCCTGAACACCAGTCTATTGCCTTATCCATTTCAAAAAGCTCCAGTGTAATTATTTATATACATTTATGTATTATAATACAATATGAAGATAGATATACATCAGATTAACGAACATCTATAGTTTGTTTCCTTAATGAGTATGGTCTCAGCGCTGCTTACTGTATGAAATGAAAAAACCAAATTATTGGTACTGGAATTTCCCATGACAATAAATATACTAAATTTTCATTACTCTCCCTTAAACGTGCACGTAAAAATCCTGCTTTAGAAAACAGCCATGCTAAAACCCCTCTTAGATCTCCTTAGAAACTCCTCTTGTGATCATTCAATGATAAAAATACTCCATCTACTCATTACCTAGATATGAGTTTCTGTAGCTCTTCACGTAAACTCCAATGAAAAAGGTGGGATAGTAGAGAGGTTACTTAAGTAATCAAAGCTGTACGGCACATGTGCTCAGGGATCATAAAAAAAGGGGAGAAAGATCCCCCTTCGTTCCGATTAGCCAACAGTGGTTGAATTAGTCATGAAATAAAGCTGGCAATGATAAGGGCATGTCTTCTTTTAAATCTCTACTTGAAGGGTTTTTCTTTTTCTAACCTTGTAATTTCTCTAATCCAAACTAAATTAAAGGTTTATGAAATAAAAGTCAGATAATATAAAGACATGGCTTTTTCACAGTAACATCTGTATCCCACAGGAACCAATCAGAGCTTCATATATGCAGTATGTGTGCAGATTATATAGGACAGATACCTTCAAATGGACATGACTGCAAACTGATTTTTGGAGTGGAGCACCCAACAGCCTTATCTTTATTAAAAAAACATTTACTATATACTGGCTGCATAGGTTGTAATGTTTAAGGTTGTGTAGAATTTATCAAGAAATACAATTCTCCTTTTGTGAATACAAATTTCACCCTTTCTGCAAGCGTACAATACCTGCTTGAACTGATCCCATCTAATTTTGCAGCCGAGATACTAAAATACATTAAGGACCTTTCAGTTATCGCAGAAAGAGATCCTGCTGGCTATTTAGATCTTATGGTAAGCAAGTCTTAGGTGGGCCCTTAAGTCAGATTTTGTTCCTGCAGGTGCGTCCTGACATGGAATCCACATCATCTGAGTGGCAGGATTGGTTTTTTCATGCTACATGTTTCATAGGGGTTGGCTTGGTTTTTTTGGTTTGGTTTGGTTTTTGTTGTTTTTTTACTGCATTATTATCATGATTCCTTTTTAAATGGTTTGCCTGATATTTGTTTTCTCTGACAGAAACACAGAGATGCTAATTTCTGGTATTTGGATGGATTTATTACCCACAGCTGGGAACTAGCGCTTCCCTAATTTAAACTCTGGAGTCTATGCAATAGATGCCCAATGAAAAACTCTCCCAAGAAGAAATCTAATAAAGGAAAAAGGCTGCCCTAAAAGGTTTCCAGAGAGACATCCTACCTGGCGCAGCTCAGGCACCCAGCTAGGGAGGCAGGACATCCCTCTGAGGGACCTTGGAAGCATCTGCCACTCTTCAGGAGGTAAATGAGGCACACCCTTTAAGGAGTCTGGTTTACTCAAGAGCTTACAATTTATGTTGATACGCAACACACAGCAAAGTTTGGCAGCTGGAGTCTTCCACTTACCCACCTCTCTGCTGCAGTCATTAACTTTTCTCCAGGATCCCTAGAAACCACTCACATTCCTAGACACAGACTTGAGTTTCTGCAACTAATTTCCAATTTCCACAAGACTGTATTCTATGAATCAGACTTACATAAGAGATGTGTAGAGACACATGATAAACTAGTACTGTGACTAATGCAGGTTTGTGAAGCGTAACGTGCAAACAGCTAGCCAGCTGACTTACAGCGCAACAGCCATATACGTGTCTTCAGTGACTGAGCTTGGACTGAGGTTACAGCATCACCCAAAATTGTACTGAAACCTTACGTTACACTACACAGCCAGCCTATTCAGATAATATACTCTAGTCTTAAGTATGTACTTCTCCCTTTTTCAATTCTGTGGCAAGCTGCTGGCAAAAGAATTTTAAAAAATAAGAGCTCATCAATATGGTATTTTAAAATATTTAGCATTTATTTTATATGCATATATAATAATGCCTATTTAATAACAACACAGGTCTCCTGCCCCTCAAAAAAAAAAAAAAATCAAGAAGGAAAATCCAAATCTGCAGCATTTTTGCTTTTTTTTGGTGAAATTATCCTATTTGTTCCTTTCCTTTAATTTTCATATTGGTCCATAGCTCATGGGATATGGCGCAAGAAGGAAGAAGGAAGGGCAGGGCAGGGCAGGGCAGGGCAGGGCAGGGCAGGGCGGGATGTGTTTTTTTCAGTCAGTGCTTTCTTTCTGAGAAATCAGATGCCTGCATCGGCCTCATTGACTTTAACATGAAGAAAGCAAAATCTGGAAAAATTCCAGCCCAGTCCTGACTGTATAACAGCAAGTGAATGCCATGACTGGTCTTGAGTACTGGCTCAATAGTTCCAGAAGGTCAGGAATGCAAGCAGTTGGATAGAATTTAAAGGAAGCTTAACTGCTGGGGACGGGCGGGGGACGGGCGGGGGGGGGGCGGGGGGAGAAGCCATTTTAATGACTTATCAGACTCTCAGAGTAGGTTAATCTGTCTGCATAGATACAGACAATGACAATAGAAATGTTAGACTAACAAAATTCTCCCTACCTATAGAATATCAATGTTTATCAGAGGAACTTTATCTTGTTCTTAACAAGTTGAATCATGCAAAACCAAGATCAATAAAGGAGGATGTCTTTAAAGCTCCACTGTTGCATAATGGAAATTACTTTGAAGAGCTGGCTGTGTGTTCATGGAGAGTTAGCAAACTGTCCCTGCAGGCGCTGGTGACATTAGGCAGCTCAAAATACGGTATTTCATTTGAAGCATATCTGACTCATTCTATTGGCAAAAACATCACATGTTTAGCATTAACTGCTTTTACAACCTGTTTTATAAATATATTTTGCTTCCCTTTCCAACGGCTGTCTTGTCCTTTCTTTTGTTGCAAACATTTTTGCCTGATGCTTTTGCCTTTGACAGTTTGACAGTTATTACCTTAAGACATTGCAGGTGTTCTTTAGTTCTTTTCAAAGAATGATCTAGGTACCTAAACCTTCAGCACATTAACAGGTGACTAATTTTTAGTGGTACAACTAAAAGAATAAAGCTAAAAGACAGAAAATATAAATAAAAATACAATGGCGACAGCAACACTTAACATTTTTTAAAAATCCAGTGGTATTATTCTTAAACTAAAATGAAGAATAGTCTAATCACTGGCACTTAATAACATAGCACTGCAACACTCGGGTTATAACAAATGGAACATAGTACCCTTTTAATTAGGCTATTAATCAGCAGAGTGGAAGGTGGATCAACAGTGTTATCATTTGCTCCAGATACAGATTTCCAGATTGTCACTAGTTATACAGATAGTGGCAGTTTGCAGGAATGCTATTTTTGCAAAATTCTGGGGTTGAGAGTAAATCTCCCTTCTTTCCTCTGTCTCCACAGCAAAGTCCCTTTGCCAGGAATCAGGGCTTTGGAAGAGAAACATTTGGTATGAGAAGCAAAGTTATGAACTTAATGTTCAGAAATATCCTCTGGCCTGCACCAACTTTTCTTGATAGCGCAATAGTCTTTTCTGAATGGAAGTTGATATGGGCAAGCCTCTCTTTCTATTTCCAGAATAAAGCAGACAAGAGAAGAAGAAAGTTCAGCCTTCCTTCTATATATCTATTATCCTATTCTCTCTTTGCTATGAATGCCTGATGAGACTGATCTGAATTTTCTTCTCCACAGACTTCCTGTCTTCATTCTACCTTCTCTTGTTTTGTCTCTATTGAAAAGTAAAAACAATGACAAAGTGTTTATAGCATTGACTTGACTATCATTTATGTTGTTTCATGCACTTAAATGCACTCAAAGTTTTAAAGTAAAGTTGTGGAGTTTGAATAACAAAATGGTAGTGCTTAAAGAAACCTAAATTCCATAGAATTTGCAATATGAAATGGGGACAGAGACTTCAAATCTCTCTACTGTAGAAGAACGAAAGAACATGGAAAAGAGAAACTTCTTAAATATAGCAAAATAGAGGCATTGTAAGGAAGGGTATACCAAGCCACCCAAATACACATATATTTTAGAGCAACATCAGGAAATTATACTTCTAGGTCAGCTCTAATATTACTACAGAAAACTTTAACTTAACTGCAACTTAAGTGAAACTCACCTAACTTAAACTTTTACTTATTTGGAAAACCTTATTACAGAAGACTATTCTCTTTGATGTTTGCCGTGGCAGATAAAGGAAAGGATTAAAATTTACATAAGTAAAACAGGGATGTACTGGTGTTGAGTGGTTTGTTTAAGAGACAACTAAGTTTGAACAAAGATTGTCCAAACTGGGCTCTTTTTTACATGCTACAATTATCTTTCATCCTTTTAATTGAAAATGGTAAATTCTTTTTAAAACAATAAATAGGACACAGTACCCCTCTCGGTTTTGGAACAACGAGCTGAATTTAGCCATTAGACAGCACTTGTACTACTGGCCTGTATCCCTCAAGGTAAGTGGTGTGTACCACTCGAGAGAGGGGCCCCAAGAGCAGAATGCTGCTACGGGCTGGAAAACCAAATTATGTCTTTTAATCACTGGAGTCATCCAGCCTTGTGTTGAATCAGAGATATAAATTTTTTTTTAAAAAAAAAAAGTGACTAGAATAAAAAGAAATCGTAATGAAAATATTTTTTTTTCTTATTCTGTTTGTTCCTGACTCCTTTGTCACAGTATTCAAACACAGTTTTCTTCTAAATAAAACTTAAGTGTCGTTTTTCACTTTTTTCCAAATTCTCAAAAGCTATGTTTTTTCAAGGTAGCTCTTTTGAAGTTGCCAGCCCTAACAATGGTTTATTTAATAGACTCTGTAAAAAGATCTCTCTCTTAGACATACTTTTATTTACTGATTTGGCGTTCCCATCTTTCTTTTTAATTTTCTAAGTTTATTTTACTATTTGCATTCTTTCACAGCCCTGAGGTAAACAACCACCTCACCTATGTATACTAGGATATGGCTTTTTAACTCAAACTCTGCACCATGAAGGCTGTACTATGGACGTTCACTCAAAACTGATCACCTCGCCCTTTTTTTGTTTGGTTGGTTTATTTATTTATGGTCTATCTGTTTCATTGGAACATCAGCTGTGAACAGAAGCTAATACACCTTCTTTGTTTTAACTGCTCACTTGTTAAATAATTCTGCTGACCAGAAACAATCAATACCACAAATAACTTGGTGCATTAATAACAAAAAGAAAGAAAAAAGTATTAAACTGATGACCCTCTAATTATCACATCTTTACTGAGGTGATGGCAGCATATTTATAAATGCTGTTGGACTTTTATATTGCCAGGACATTGATTTTTGCCAATTAATGAATCTTAGTACCCTGAAAGAATACTATTCTTTCTTGAGCTAGATACAGATCTCTGATTACACAGAGATGTTCTTGGGAAAACACTGTAATTTTTCATTCTAATGTTCTTTCATTCATGAGAAATAGTGAAGTGAATTTTCTGGAATAATTATCACCCCCAAACCCACCAAAAATAAATATCACAAAACAAACAAAATCCACCAAAGTGATGTCGATAATAAAATTAGGGTTCCCTGTAAAAAAAAAACAAAAACAAAAACAAAAAAACACCAAAAAACCGTAATATGCCCATAAGAAGGCAAGCTTGAATTTTGCAATACAGGTTTTACAGTATCCAGGTGCTACCATAGCAGGTTCTCATTTAATGATCTATATTTTGTTAGTCTTAATTCCACTTAAAATACGTAGCAACATTAAAATGTTCTGTGAAATATTACTTTTGAAGCCTGTTCATTTAAAAAAGGGCAGGAAGCAAGAAACTTCAGTGCGAACAGAAATACAGCCTTCTCAGATGTTACAGATTTCTTTCTCAAATGGAGCTGAGGAACTGATGCACCTTAAGCATCAGCACCTGCACCAGTGACGGGAAGGTGTCTGAGCGCCTCATAACAGTGGCTTTGGACCAGAAAACCCAGGTTCATCATCATGCAATTTTAGGCACTAAGAAGAACACCAAAGTTAAAAATAACACCTCCAAGACTCCTTAGAGTAAAGAAACATTCTGATCTAACATCCCTATGTCTTGCTGTTGGATTTAAAGGAGTTTAGGGGGAAAAAAAATCACACCATTTTATCACTAACGTACAGACTTCTGGTTACATGCTAAACTGAGAAGGATCAAAATTAGGCCTGAGTCCTTATCTAGAAAATGTATTTGACTGAACTTACATAGATATATTGTCCCAGGGGAGTCCAGGAAAGCTGTTTTTTGATCAAAATATGATCTACTGTGCAATTCCAAACTCAGTTGGCCAAAGCTTGCCACAAACGAGTTGTATGTAATGTAACTCATTGGTGAGGCTAGCATATGGGATAAACCAAAGCGAAACAAACCACTGAACAACAGCCTAACAGATATTTCACACTGGAATTAACAGCATTTATTTCCTCAAATATTTGATTTCCTTACTCCTTCATTAAGGCATGCCTTTCTAAAACAAGGTGAGAGGAGAATTCAGGGCACTCGATTCACAGTGCTGTTTCTGCTAAAAGCTGGGTCTGTTCAAGTGTAACCATCAATCTAGTGATATATGCTAACAAAATGCAGGAAAACAAGATCGTGAGCTCCCTGTGTATCTCTTTCAGATAGGTTTCTCCTCTGTATATCTAGGGCTTGGCCACAGCTCAAGGAGAAAATGCTCCTGCCACTCCAAGCAAGCTGTCTCATAAATGTCATTCTAACATTTACTACCTGTATGATTTTAGCTTACACAATGCTGAATATTAAATGCTCGTTTTTTACTTATTAATTACACCCATTTATTCTTGCTGTTTCCTTTTACAGGTTAAAGCAACTTCATAGGAAAATCACTACAAGTCCTGCATTGCAGAGAAAACTTACAGTAGGTTTCAGCAACTGCTAGTACTGTCTGTGAGAATTACCCTGTAAAGGAAAGGACAAGTGGGCACTGAGCTGGAGTAACTCGGGAATCAGCAAGGGAATGGGTGAGATGCCCAGACATTCCCATGTCACAGCCATGTATGTAATACCTTCCCTTAGTTACAGTCATTACAACCCTCTTTACTCACCAAAAATAAATCTTGGTCTTGAGATCCAGCCACCTGATACAGAAGAAACTTTCTGAGGCAGAAGAAAAAGTGGCTGCTGTTATTTATTTTAAAAGTGACAACTTAAGGGATACATTTCCTGCTCTTTGGTTTTTTTTTAATACAGACCTTTGCCATGGGGATATAAGGTTCGTTTTTTAGCTGGCACAAATCATTAGAATATTAGGGAATGATATAACTTAATTTCTATTTAGGTATTACATCTGTAAATTGTTTAATTTTTCTGCACAGTGAACAAAATTAAGCCCAGTTACACAACTTCCTTGAATGACTAATTCAGACCAAAATTTAAGTGCACGTTCTGATGTTACACACAACATTATTTTTCTTCATTACAATAAAAGTTAAGAAAAATCCAAACAGTAATATAAACTAAACCTCTTCAGAAATAACTCAGTATGTTTGTTTAATAAGGCACACATCTGTTACGTATGTACACATTGACATACCATGGTATTTGAATAGAGAATTCTGCACTAAGTCAAATGACTGATAATTCTAAGATTAAAAAATCAGCACTATTTAAGATAATTACATAGCAACAAATCTCTATTCTAACATTTTTATAACTAATAATAAACTTATATTACATATTATATATTATATATAATATATTGTAACATATATTATATGTTATAACTTATAAATAATAATAACTTTATTGTCACTATGTAACTTGGAATATATAACGCCTATATAATGTATGTAATGAATATTCTGTATCTTTGATAAAAATAATTTTATCTTTAAAATACAGGAATAAATAACCTAACTACAAATACATAAACAAAAATGTCTAGTAGTAATTTATTTGTTTTATTTGCTTATTTATTTTTTGGCTTTAGCTCCCCCTCAAAAAAAAAAACCCAATCCAACAACAAAAAGCAAGAATACCATTCAATCCTTTGCAATATATGTGTTTTCAGCGAAGTTCTCATTGTCATGAGAGTATTTCCCTGGTAATTATTTCTACTATTTTAATATTAGAACTATTCCTAATATTAGAACCGTTTCTTTAAAAGACCACAATAAAAAATGACTAGCCATAATGAATTGTTTAGAAAGTACAAATATATTTTCCTGGCTTTTACTGTAGGGTTTTTAACCTGAAGTCTGGTTAAATGTGTATTTCATCAGTCTTCTAGAGAAGTGATATTTTAACTACTCTAGATCACAATCAAACTTTTTAATGTCCCAGAAATGTAACTCAAGACATACATCAAATCCACCTCAAATAAACCTGCAGACACTCAACTAACTTTTGACTGCTTTTCCTAATCTAAAGTTCAATAGCTGTATGATGTTTTCTCTGTCATGTGTAATAAAAGCTCTATGTTTATGGCAGAGATTTAGGAAAGACGACATGGGAAATGTGTGTTGAACCACCAGATAAAGATTTTAATCTTAAACGGTGGAAAGAAATTTGAAGAATTCCTATTGTTTTCCAGACAGAACCATTGTAAATTGGCATAATAAATGAGCATGTCCTAATTACTCAGGAAGTTCCAGAAATTAGAATCATAAAGCTGTCCTTCAGAGTAAGGACATTTGTCTACTTCACCAGGCAGTACGTTGGAACAAGTGGTAAACAGGACATTAGCATTTCACCTTGTCCTTGGCAAAGCATGCCATTATTACTTAGAGTAAAAGCTTTTTGGGTTAGAGAATGCATTTTTATATGTGTATCTAATGACTAATGAAGTCAGTCTGAAATCTGATGGGAGCCTTTCAACACTATTCTAAAAGACAAGAAAAAACAGTATGCAAAAAAAAAAAATAAAAATCCCTGATAATGACACTGTCTTTCAGCTAGTTTGGTAGCTAAGTTTTATATGGCCCTGCAGATGAGAGATAATTTTAAGTATACTTCCAAAAATAAGGTGAAAAAGCCAGTGATGCCATGGATTTAATAAGGCATATTCATAGCAGAAAAATACAGAATTATATCTACTTCCCCTTGCTTTATACATTACTCCTTGCCATTCTCTTCCTTCATCAGAAATAGCTGTATGAAACATGATAGGCTACCTCTATTTCTATCTTGGTTAGCAGGACTCAGTCCTGCAGGAAAACATAAAGTTGATTTGTGACATCACAAATAATTTTCAGTGTAACAGGTCTTATCACAGATCTTGGAGTAAAGATTCTTTGAACAACAAGCCACAAAAAGATGGCTCACCAGCAGAAAAAGCATAAAAAATATCTAGAAAAATATGAAAATGGCACAGCAAATGGGATAAAGGATCATTTAAGGCTAGTTCCAATAAAGGCATGCTTTCCAAAACTGTGTACCACAAGTATGCTATGAGAATTCATATTCCATTTCTCTGAATATTTAAAATGTACTGGCAGAACTGCCTTTCTTACTCTACCATTAATAATCAATAACATCAGTAGTGTATCCAGACAGTGATATTACCAGTAACGGCAACAGCAATGGAATAAATAATTTAATAATACAGTAATTGTTGTTTCCAGTAGCTCCTAAAGTGTGTTTAGTATTATATCAACATGGTAACATATGTGCAATATTTAAAAATTTCCATTATCCTATGTTTGCCAGAATTTATCAACATGGATGTTTATGAACATCTACATAATATTCAATAAGGCATACCTCCATCAAAGATGCAATAAATCAATAATCACTGTTTCCCTGCCAAAATTTCAACTTACTATTCTTGGTTATTTTGATGCAAGTGTGGTAAAAATAAATATGCATATGTATGTCGGTCATTAAAAAAACCCAAAACATTCCACCCTTTCACTTCTGACTTAATACAGAAGATTAGTATTTTATTTCAAAAGCCCAGTTTTCCTCTTCTACAAACCACTATGTAAGAACGCAGAAATCCCAACAGTCTGAAAATATTTTAGCCAAAAGAAAAGAGCTGCACTTGCAATGCTTAAGCAACTATAAGGCTAACTGACTTTGGTCTATCTTGGTTCTATCTGTACCCACATCTAGGCTAGGATTATCATGAAACAAAATACGTTTAATGCAGCTTTGGCTTCATAAAACCAGTTTTATTTGGGAGATGCTTGGCATTGATCCTGCAGCAACAAGTTAAACTTTTGTCATTTGAGTATATATGTCCTTGATCATACTTAATTGTAAACACAGCAATTAGGTACAGAAAGAAAACCTTTCTTCTTAGTACAGAGAGTATAGAAAAAGGAAAAAAACACCTTGTTTTTTAAAAAAGCAATATTAAAAATAAATACCAATTTTCATTTACTGGATCTAGTTATACTTGACAATGAATCAAGTGTATGTAAAGTTATATAAAACAATGTAAATTGCAAGCAAAAATGATAGTGTTTGTTAGTTAATGAGCTTTAGTTTCTAATCTGCAGGGCTGTTGAAAGGAGAGGTATTTTAGACCAAAAAAAAGTCCACCATATGGTGCAAGGAAGGATGCATAATAATTAACCCTTAACAAGGGAAGCACTTCAAGCTATCTTTTTATGAATTCATTTCACATTAGCTGGATTTCAAATGCCAACATAGTTTTAAACAAAGAGAAATCTGGAAATGCCCCAGCAATCCTCCTAAGGAGCACTGTGGCTCTGACACCCCTGTTGATCACCGCCTCCCTCCCTCTTTCCAGGCTAACAGGCTGGGGTGAAATATCTGGATTTTCACATCTGCCAAAACTTCTGAACAAATGCTTTGTTTTCACTCTGTAGCATAGACAGATGAAAAAGAGGAGCGCAACGAAGGAGGGAAATACTCGATCAGGTTTTTGAGCACGCTGCAGTTCAGTGGCCTGGCTGCCTCCACATGCAAACAGAGGGGCAGGAACGGGAGCCCCAGATCCTGGGCGGCCAAGCGGGCCATGCTCCTGTTCCCTGCCGCCTTCTGGTGAAACACTGAAGGCATGTGTGCTCTTAGATCAGAATGGAGTTGTTTGCATGGCAACATGGAGGGGATTAAACTACTGCTCCTAGTCCTTATCTCAGGATGACATCTAGGGCACAGCACAACACTGGGAAAACAAAACCAGGGGTTTTTTACCATACAAATACAAATACAAATGCAGTACTGCATCCTCACTTTACTTAAACACCCCAAATACAAAAGCTTTTCAGGATTTCTCTGAGCTTCCAATATTGCAAGCAAGACTCTAAGAGAAGGAAATGTGTAAATGTCAAGGTATCACAGTTAAAATATCTGCACTGACATTACATGTGTAAACTTTATTAAGTTTTTCTAGGCATGTCCACATTCTAAGTGCAAATGCAATGTCATGCTAGTCAACTCTAGTAAACACTGTACATTTACTGTTACGAAAAGACACATAGTTTCTTACTAGTTTTCTGATGTCTACCATCAGGTATACGCTTTCTGGAAAGCAGGTTCATGTACTTTGACAAATGGAAAGGAGAACATGTTTTTTTTAGAGGATGAAGATTCTTTGTATTCATATGATAAAGTTGAAAACCTTTTTGTAGCTCTTAAATTTCAGCATTTTTCCATGTGAAAGTTGAAGAGCTTTTTCTTAGGGGTTGGGGGGTGGGTAGGATCTCATTTCAGACAGCATAAATGGACAAAGTGAGACAGAAGCTTTCTAAAGACATATTTTTTAAAAAGACAAGAAATCAGGATTGAAGGTACAATTAAAGTTGAAGGGGTGCAAGTATATTCTTTATCTTCTATGAAATGGTCACTGTTTTGAAGCCTTTGAGGTTTAATCACTAATGAGTGATGTGCCATATGATAACTCAAAGCTCCAAGTCAGGACCCACCCACATCAAACCTTTACTGCTCCTGAAAACTACAACCTACTTTTCAACGGCACACTGAACTGAACTCACACACACTCCCCATCACCTACTGGGGCAAGTGCAGGGTTTGAATAAACCCAAAGATCTATCCAAGCACTGCCCATTACTAGCAGGAAGCTTAGAAAGAAAATGTGACTTCCATTACCTCTTTGAACTAAATCAAAAGTAATCCACTTTGTTTTGAAGCTGAAGAGAAAAAAAAAATTATGGGGGGAAAGGGAAGGAGGAAGGGGAAGGGGGAAGGGGTAATGGAAGAGGGGGGAAGAGAGATGAAAGACGGTGGAATCAGCAAAGCTTGTAGCTGGAAAATGCTGGCCTGCAGATTAATCTAGCCCAATGTGCAATAAATTCAGAATGTGATCTGCTCCAGCCTCAACAATGAAATCAGTCTGAATGCTATTTTATAAGTCATTCAGTCATTCTTTAACAAGATGAATGTCTGGCAACATTCCTTCACGCCCTGCCTCCTGGAAGAGATTACATTTTCAAAATCTTTAATTTCTGAAGGTCTTCAATATGCTAAAGTATGGGCTGCTCCAAAAAGCAGCTTTAGTTCTGTATTTCAACAATGAATTGGGACTGAATACACAAAGAGAAAGATGATTTACACTGACTCTCTCTCACACGTTAGTGTGGGCAAAAAGTAAATGAATGTATAAATACATAAACTCCAAACCACTTTATTTATTTATTTTTTTTTTCCCTACATAAACCTTGTTACATTCGGTGAAATGCAAATTCTAATACAAAGTATCACAGAGGTTGTTTGTTGAATAAGTGCTTTGCTACTGGTGCTTCCAGGAATGAGCAATACTTTATAGCCAAATTCACCCTGATACAACTCTGGGTTATACTAGATTTGATTCTGAGCTACCATGAATCAATCATTTACCTGAAATGAGCCACAAGCCAGAGAAAGGGTTTTCTGCTTTTAATTTTTTTTTTCTTCGTTGCCATTTTCTTCCTGAAGGATAGCACTGATAGGAAATAAATCATACATTTAGAAGTTATCCCATTCTAAATAAATGTTTTCATTTTCTGGTTGTGGAGTTGTTTAATCTGATGCAAGAAATAGGTAGGAGAGGTAAACATATTTTTAACCAGCCCACCTGTCACTGAATACCTTGACAAGCTTCATTTCTGTAAATTCTGAAAGCCTGTGCTTAAACATTTAGCCAAATAAAGTCAATGAGAATCAGGAATATGCAGACTTTTTCTTACCTATTTTGTTAAAAATAGGTATTTTGTGGTATCAAGTCCAAACTAAATAACCGACCTATAGCCAACTGCCTGCTTTAAATCTGTTCCACTACATTCCCATCCTCTCAGTACATTTAAGATGAATGAACACAAAGCAGATACATTTGTCCTTTATATTTGAATCCTTTGCTGACAAAGGATTAAAAACTGTATTTTAACTACCTGTAATAAATATTAGGCAAACTGCTGAGGCAAATTCTCAGTTATGCTGGGTTTATACATGGATGCCAAGGGCACTTCGCGGAAGGATCTCTGCCCAGCATTTCTGAGCTCTGCTGCATTCTTCCTTTCAGAGTCTGTTCCTTGCAAACTCATCAGTCTCACACATGCTGCAGAGCACACAGTACGGAAGGAATCCATATAGAAATGAATACGCCTGTTGCCACATTAACTTCGAGTTAAATTTTCATGTGGTTTGTCCTTCCTTAGCTCTCCCTTTCAAGCCTCAGGCCTTGGAAGGACTAACAGTGGAGTCTTGGAGGCATTTTTACATACAAATTCTTGAGAAGAAAGGAAACCAGAAATCCTACAAAGATAACTATTAACTTTTCGTGAAATAGTTTCGGATCTATAAATCCTACCTAAGTCATGAGAGATTCTGTGTTATTTCCTGTATAACTTGGGCATACTACTCTTACTTTGGCAAGATCTACTCTGTAGGCAGTCAATTCTACAAGAATCCTACGTATACTTAGGGATTCATAGATAAGTCTCATATTTATCCATTTCAGGTCTTAATATCTGTCTGTATGAGGTCCTAGATGCTTGAAATTATGTGTATCATATTAAGGGATTATTCCTGCTCCCACAGGCAGGTTTGTAATTATTTTGAAAATTTCATCTCTGCATGTTATTAAGGTATCTCATTGTGTTTCAAGACACAAAAATTGCAATGGAAAAAAAACCAAACAACAACAACCTAACCCAAATCAAAAAAACAAAACAAAACCCCCAAAAACGGGGTGGGGGTGGGGGTGGGGGGGAAGAAAAAACAAACAAACAAATCCAAACTGGTTTTAGAAATCGCTTATAAAGAGTCATCTTGGTTTAAACAATATCTCATTGATTCCACTCAGCTTAAGTTACACTAAGAAAGATTCTTTTACAATAGCCACAAAGTGATGTATACAGACATAAATGCTCGTCAACACAAGTATTGGTTATAAGAACAGATACATGACATGAAAATCTTCTGGGTTAGTCCTGTACCTTAAACATACCTGTGGGATTCCTGGGTTTACACTCCACAAATATGTGATCAAATTAATTCTCTTGTTCATTTCATTCTCCCTAACTATGCAGGTTTTTTTACATGTGGAATTGCATCAGGCACAATACTTTAAATATGGTTTGAAAATATTGTTGAAGAAAACATGGAATGAGTTGTCTAAGTTCTCATGACAAACTCCCAGAGGATATGACTGGAAATTTTGAGGGGTTTAGTGTTGGTTTTTTTAAGGTCTAATCAAACCTGCAGGGGCTGACCTCTGTGCCATGGGGTAGCCAACAGATTCCAGCAGCATGACATGCTCTGCCCCTGACAAGATATGCAACGAAGTCCTGAAATCATAATACAGCCCCATAATTGTTACTGTCAATAATGTTTTGAGTTCAATGCAATAGGTAAAATATTCTACCCAGCAAGTTTTATTAAATCAACACTACGAATTTTTATAATGTGAAATTACCCTTCCGCAGTCAGTGTCTTACGTTTTTTTATTCTGAGTAACCTGAAGAAATCGAAAGTCATAACTGACATTCAGACTCGGAAGGGAATAAGTACAGACACAGGAACGTTCCTGAAGTAGCAGGCTATCATTTTATTAATTCAGTATACATGGCATATAAGAAAACCCTGTCTTACCACCCCTGAGAACTGCTTGACTGAGTTCATTTAAAGATTCAGACCAATCTTAAAATTCTCTCATCTTTCTTCTTGAGGCAAATAGAAGATACTCAAGAAGGAATTAAATTTTCAAAATTCTTTGTTCTATGCTTCTCACAGGGAAAAGCTCAACCATTAAAATACCAGGTCAGCTCTTGCAAGATGAGTCTTCAGTTGTTGGCACACAGCAGACATGAGTCACAAACTGAACAAACTAAACACTTACACAGATCTGGTTATTCCCTTGTAATTAAGTGCTCTACACCCTTCCTCCTCAATGTCCCCAGAATGTTATGAGGAATGAAATAAAAATTTGCTAAACTTCTCTTAACTCTGACTATCATTCCCTCTTCAGCCTCAAGAAACAGGGACTGGTCATAGCTGCAACATCCCAAACAAGGTTTCTGCAGTACAAGAAATGTGACTAGGACAAAGAAGAGCCACAAAGGCTTTTTAAAAGTTTGGATTATTGAATTGAAAAAGTGACACACATATATCAGCTGTCTGTGGCACTCCATGAAATGCATAACTCCTTTGCAGCAGAAAGTGCATGTTCCTTGTCTTCCTCCACCAAGCTCTTCTACAAATGAGGAGTACTCAGTCTCCCTTCTTATCATGCAGGTCCGCATACAACACCAAATCCAAAATTGTTTAAAACTTCTGCACTATTAGTTCTGCACATAATGCAAACATTTGAAGAAGCAATCATATTGTTCCATCCCTTAAATTGCTACATTTGTATAGGAAGGATGGATGGCTGCATATCAGAAAAAACTTCCCTTATTATGACTGCAGCCCTCTGATATTTAAGCATAATGTTCTCAGGATATTGTTGGGAATAAAGTTATTTTGCTGTGAAGGCCAATAAAAATTATCTATGGAGTAAATAGACTTTAAATGAAGAAAAGAATTAGAGAGCACAGAAAAAGGCAATTAAATATACTACTCTAATGCTGGGAAGGGGGAAAAAACCCCAAGGGACATTTAAGATCTTCCTCATAAGAATATAGATATACTGAGTTTATTTCAGTTTGGGGTTAAAGGAAATAGAATTCTTTAACAGAGATATTCTTAAACTTTTATTTTCAATTATGTCATACCAAATGTAAATTGATTGTGTTATCTCAAGCTTAAATTTATGTGAAAGTGATCCTTGAGGCATATGTACTATCCTCCCCCTGCAAATCTATTTCCCCTGGCAAGCCCTGGTTTCCTCTGCCAGCTAAGGACCATCCATTCTGCTCAGATTCTCTTTTTTATTCTCTTGCAAAATATCTGGTAAAAAGACTTATTTGACACTAATTCCAGGGCTTTGGTCTTTTCTCATTATTATTACTAATTTGGGTTTGCCTTTCTCCAGTCTTCTTAACTCTTAAACTGACAAAGACTCTCTCTCCTTCTTAAAACTAAACAGGAATAAAGGAAGAAAAAATGAGGACACTCAGATAATTTTCCATTTCTGGAATGGAGCTTGTCTGCCTCTTTGGAAGGAGCAAGTGTTTCAGCTGGAGAGCTTAGACTGAGGAACAGCTGAGATCATACCTCAGAGCCCCAGAACAGTGGCAACACTTGTATACTCAGCTAAAATTAACATGGACAGAAGACAACTACAATTATGGTTACTTATGGGACAAAGCTCAAGTGCAAGGGCTGAAACAGTTCATAAAAAAATATGAAAAATTGGATATCCAAGTTAAATTTCTTATAGAGGCTGCAAGTACTGAGAAGCTAAAATGCCTGTTCAAAAAAAGTTGAACCAGACACTGCTTCAAAATAACCAAAACCGTCTTATCTCCTGATTGCTGCTGATACAAGACTTCAACGCACCAGGACTCTGAGTTTCTCCACCCTGTCTTTTATTTCGTGAGAAGCCTCCTAAACTTCTATTGCAACCATCTAGTTTCTACAGAGTGAGCATTTTTATATTCTTTTTGACAGAGGCATGAATTTGCCTTCCTTACTATCATATTCATGTAGCCTGACCAATAAAATGCTTATTAATAATGAAGTTCATCATAAATGATATCCTTTAAAATGCTGGACATTGAATTAAAAATAGATTTTTATTTTCTTTAATGTATTCTAAAATCCAGGCAATATTGACACTTCTGATCACAATGGATAAACATTTTAAAATATACCACTCCTATGAAGAGTCACAGCTTGATTTATGCATTCTGATTTGGGAAGTTCCTAAAGAACAGGCTAAGATAATCTGGATAAATGTCTGTTTCCCTGACACTTCCTATATCCTTTCTGTCTTTCCTGGATTTGGTAATAGGTTGTTCCAATTTTGGAA
This sequence comes from Falco biarmicus, assembly GCF_023638135.1. NCBI lineage: Eukaryota > Metazoa > Chordata > Aves > Falconiformes > Falconidae > Falco > Falco biarmicus. The sequence continues at coordinate 2,986,597 of NC_079293.1, read as the reverse complement.
TTTCTTGGAGTCAGTAAATAAATCCTATCTGCCAAATCATCACACTTCCATGACTGGAAAGAGATCGCTGGGTCACAACACTTAATGCTCTGTTAACGACATTGTAGGTAACATTACGTGGTCAGGATATCAAGATGCAAGATACCAGGGGGCTTGCTTCTTTTTTGACTGGAAGATTGTTCTAGAATTAGATGTATGCATTGTTAACTTCTGAGCATTTCCTGCCTTTCTCTTGCTAAATAAGCTAAGTATTTTCATTTCTCCTCACTTAAGTGAGGCAAAATGCATCTATCTAACATCCCTAAAATGTTTAGGGAGGAATCACTGAACAATCTTTCAGGTAGGAGAGAAATCTGAGTGGGAGAGAACTGTTACCTAGGAAGCCTGACGCTGAAAGTGCTGTGGTGAAGGGGTAGGAGGCAGAAGTGACAATGGGAGTGAAAGGAAATGAAGGAAGCAGTATAACGCAAAATCTGAATTCTGTCTCCTTTATGAGATCCAAACCCCTGTGGTATGTGATATCACCCAAAACGAGGTATTCTTACAAAGCTGCTTTCTGGAAAACTCACTGATAGTTCTGCAGAAGGCAAGTTTAAAGTAACACACCCCAAAGAAATGAATGCAGTCTCACTCCTTTTCGCTTCTTACTGCCTTGGGTTATTGCAACGCAGGCTTTTCCAATGGTGCAGACAGGTGGAATATATCCAGGCAAATTACAATTCCCTTTTTCTGCACAGCATGCCAGCTGCAGAACAGAAGTGGCCAGGATGCTCCTGAAGTCTGTTCAGGCTCTGAGAGTTTCCCTTGGAGAATCTGCTCTATAAGTAGAACAAACATCTGCCAACATCAATGCAGTGACAGAGAGGATAATGCTGCTTTGGCTGTGCACATAACTTTTTCCTTCCTGATCTTCACCTGGTCTTGGCTGCCAGGTGGCTCTTGATTCACTATTTAAAGGATAAAATGGATAGACGATTCAGAATAGGTAAGAAAAAAGATAGAGAATACAATTAAGAAAGGAAAATAGGAGTAGAGATGAAGAGATTTTTGCTGAAAGAAAATGTATGGTATTTCCAGGTGTCTACTCAAAACACAAACCATGTATCAGCCAGATTGCCCTCCCGTTTCTAACAGTTAGGTGAACACAGTCTATGTGTGTAGTTTAACCAGATAGAAGAAAAAGTAATTACATAATAAATTAGCTACAAAGTAATCAGTATGATTAAATAAACGGTTAAGGAACAAAACTTGGAGTGGAGATGTTTGGCTTCTTTTCTACAGTCTGCCAATTATTTCCTTTCATATCTTCAGTAACACTTGATGTCTCTCCATCAGAAATATCTACTGCAACACTGGATAATAATTCTTACCCTTATTTATGACGCATATGAAGATTAGAAAATGATCAGTACATCACATTTTCCTAGGGATTTTCCTGTACTTAAGACATGAACCCTACAAGGCATATCTCCTGTGAAAACATAATGTAATTATTGCAGTAGCCAAAAAAGGTCATTCACTGACCTAACTGTGTCTATTTAATAAGAACATTTCTGAAAAGATAAGACTATTACTGCTATTGTATTTAGCAACAGCATGTGAGGCAGTGAGACTATCCTTGCCTCTCTACACCCACCAGCAATTTTTCTTCTCCCAGAGATGACAACCATGAAAAAGACTTGCTTTGTAATACAAGGCACCCTTCTGATTTATTTATTATTATTACTATTTAGCTTTTGAAAAAAATGTATTAGCTATAGGTTCTACCATGACTAGTGGAGAATAAATACATAAATGTGAAAGCATGAGATTTATTAAATTCATTACATTTTAACAGACTGGTTTTCTAATTGCAGCAGCAGTAGATAGGAGCAGCTGGTTCCAGAATCTGCAAATGAATGAATCCATCACACCACAATTGGTAGGTTGTGAAAGGGCTGTTTATTATTACGGAAATCTTTGTTATTAAAACAAAGCAAACTATGATAACCAGGGTGCAGAAGAAGCTGCCTTCATTTTTGTCCCAACTTACTCAAACAACCATTAACCTTTCATTTTATGTAGATGGATATATTTAACATTACACCTGAGTCTGCTGACATGCACAACAACAGCAAGAGATACTGTGTTTGAAATTCAGTCCAATAAAATTATTATGAGAAAAATCAACGTTCATTAGTCTAAAATGAATGACCAGGACCAGAAATAAATAAAATAAAACAAACAAACAAACAAACAAGACAGAGGAACACCAACCTAAAATATCTTTTAAATTACTTAATTCTTTTTGTACAACAAAAATAAACACAGCAAAGATTTTTCGTTTTTCTGTTATTAATGCCTATTTGTTCTACACAATATGTAAAAGGAGATGAACAAGTTGTTTTGATTCAGCAGAGACAAGTGATGAGGAATGAACAAACTACAATAAACGGACAAAATGGTAATATGAGAGATCAAATTGACTAAAACTACCTATGACTTTGTCTTCCCAAAACACAAGCAAGCACACTGCAAACTAGCCACAGGCTGGCCTTCATAAGCGAGTCAAAATGTGAAGGCAACAGTACACAGCAACTCTGATCTGCGCTTGCCTGTACCTCCAGCATTCAAAAGCAGTACACCCAAACCCTGATTGCTTCAAACCAAAGGATATGGAGACAATAGAATCTCAAGGTTCAAGGAACAGGAGAAAAACGTGCAGTCTCTGTTTCACTGGCAACATGTTCAGATACATGTTAAGACTTTTAATTAGCCGGCTGGTTTCCTTTATCCATTGACTTTCACTGTTTATTCCCATGTATAGCCCATTGTTGTATCATTAATGTCCCCATTGCAATGGTAAGTCAAGTGTATCACAGAATCATAGAACCATTTAGGTTGGAAAAGACTTTTGAGATCATCAAGTCCAACCATTAACCCAGGACTGCCAAGTCCACCACTAAACCATGTCCCTAAGCACCACATCTACATGATTTTTACACACCTCCAGGGATGATGATTCCAACACCTCCCTGGGCAGCCTGTTCCAATGCTTCAGCACCCTTTCAGTGAAGAAATGTTTCCTAATATCCAACCTAAACCTCCCCTGGAGTAACTTGAGGTCATTTCTTCTTCTGTCACTAGTTATCTGGGAGATGAGACCTAACCCCACCTTTCTACAACTCCCTTTCAGGTAGTGGTAGAGAGCAATAAGATCCCCTAAGTCTCCTCTTCTCCAGACTGAACAATCCCAGGTGCCTCAGCTGCTCCTTAGAAGACTCATTCTCTAGACCCTTCACCAGTTTTGTTGACCTTCTCTGGACACACTCCAGCCCCTCTTTGGGTCCCTCCTGAGGTGAGGGGTCCAAACCTGAACCCAGGAGTCAAGGCGCAGCCTCACCAGTGCCCAGTACGGGGGGACAGTCACTGCCCTGGTCCTGCCGGCCACACTGTGTCTGACACAAGCCAGGATGCTGTCGGCCCCCTCGGCCACCTGGGCACACTGCTGGCTCATGTTCAGCCGGCTGTTGACCAGCACCCCCAGGTCCTTTCCCCCCCGCCCCCGGCAGCTTCCCAGCCACCCTTCCCCAAGCCTGTAGCGCTGCCTGGGGTTGTTGTGACCCAAGGGCAGGACCTGAAGCTTCTCCTTGTTGAACTTCATAGAATCGGCCTTGGCCCATCGGTCCAGCCTGTCCAGACCCCCTTGCAGAGCCTTCCTGCCCTCCAGCAGATCAACACTACCCTGCTCTCCGCAACACTGTGTCATCTGCAAACTTACTGAGGGTGCACTCGATCCCCTCATCCAGATTATCAATAAAGACATTAAACAGAACTGGCCCCGGTACTGGGGGTGTTCCCCTGGGGAACACCACTTGTGACCTGGAGTTAACTCCATTCACCACCACTCTTCAGGCTTGGCCATCCAGCCAGATTTTTATCCAGCATAGAGTACACACGTCCAAGCCATGAGCATCCAGTTTCCCCAGGAGAATGCTGTGGGAAACGGTGTCAAAGGCTTTGCTAAGGTCCAAGTAGAGAGCATTCACAGCCCTTCCCTCATCCACTAAGCAGGTCACCTTGTCATAGGAGATCAGGTTACTCAAGCAGGACCTGCCTTTCATAACCCCCTGCTGGCTGGGCCTGATCCCCTGGTTGTCCCCAATTTGCTGCATGGTGCCACTCAGGATAATCTGCTCCATAACCTTCCCCCACACTGAGGTCAGGCTGACAGGCCTGTAGCTCCCCAGATCCTTTTGCTGCCCTTCTTGGAGATGGGTGGCACATTGGCTAACTTCCACTCAACTGGGACCTCCCAGATAGCCAGGACTCTTGACAGATGATGGAGAAGAGGGTCTTGGCAAGCTCCTCTGCCAGGCTCCCTGAATACCCTTGGGTGGATCCCATCCAGCCCTGAATCAGTATGTTTGTAAAAGTAAAATAAATTCCTATGTCTTTGCTAGGACTACAACATCCCTTGCAATAACAATTCTTATGCAAAACATTTTCTTCCTCAGAACACATACATATTCATTTCTTTATGCATTGCTATATTAAATTTTAATTTTCAGGTCCTAATCATAACAGATTATGCAAGGACTTTTATTGTTTCTCTGTTCGTAACAGCTGAACTTTCTACCACTCCAGTCCGTTTTTCTCACTAGCAGTCCAGTATTTCCACTTATATAGAGAGCACAAGTGAAATATGATCATTTTCCTAATTTCAATACCTGTTATTGTCTCTGTTACCCACCATTTTGGAACACACTTCTGAGTCTGATACCTTATTGAAAAGGCTAAATCCTGCTGGCATACTGCAGACAAAAACTTGCATGAAGAAAGTTATAATCCTAAATATCATATATATATTTTCTTATCTGTTTATACTTCAATATTTGCCACCAGTTGTTAGTGAAAACTGCACCTGGATTTAGCATGAAGTCCACCTGCTAAATCTCAGTTAAATGTATTCCATGATCTGCCATGAAAATAAAGAGATGCAGATGAGATTAGAAAACTCCTTTTTTTTCACACCTGCCCTTAAAAAATGCTAGTTCATTAAATGCTGGGTTTCACCAGAAATTAAGAGCAAGTGTGTTTTTAATATAGTGACATTTTAGTAAAATTATGTATTAATTTTAGTGAAAATGTACGTATGTTGTAAGTTTCCCCATTGAAAAAGGAGTTCCAAAAGATGAGCTTTTTATTTCTGTACTATACCCTGGGGATGAAGACCAGTTATATTAGCTCTTTTAAAAGGAGTGCAGCCATTAGTCCATTTATCCAAGTTCATTACACAAGGTAAGAACACATCCCCTAAATTTTCATTATAATTACATGTCATATGATATAATTTTCATAATTAGGTGCTACAATGGCTATATGTTCTTGAAAAATCAACATAAAGCTCAACTTGAAAAATTACAAAAAAAAAAAAGCAGCATACCCTTTCCAGTTATCAAATTTATCTGTAATACACTAAACTGCATAAATGCCAGTCTAAAAATATTTTTTGACCAAAGCTTGCATACTTGTAATGGTTAGCGCTCTGGATGGAGACAGTATGGCCCAACACAATTAGTAAAGCCTGAGACAGCATTAAAAAGATAAAAGGTGAGATAAGAGTAAGCTTACTGACTCGTATGTCCCCAGCAGAATCTGCACATAGCTAGGAGATAATCCCGTCTGTAAGGGCTTCCACATGTCTCCGCACACCCTATTACTGAAACTCTATTTTCCATCCTGTGGAATTAGCACGAGCCAAGTATGTGTAACAAACCCATTGCTTTCTAGAACACCATGGCTGTTTATCTCATAAAGTACTATTGTTTCACCATCATTAAGCTTGCATAATTATAACTTCATTTTATGCTATTGCCCTGCCATTGGGTAAGAGCACTGGAGTGCATATGTGCTTTAGAAGTAGACATCACTGTGCTTTAAAAAGAGACATCGCCAATTTGAATGCTTGACTAATTTGTTTTCAGGTACAGTCTATGATCAAAACATCTTTAAATGCTGCTACATAATTATTTTATTATGCAACTTTCCAACAAGGAAGAAACACGGCACTTGAATTCTGTACAAGCTTACATTTTTAAGAAGCTCAGTTCAGTGAAAAATTAGGATGCCTTTCTGGCACTTTTTCATGTTTCCCAGGCTGGACTATAATGGAAATCGGAACAGGCCCCAGGAGATGACAGCTGAGGGGGGCTTTCTGTATTATAGTAGACTCCAAGGATGCCCTAAGGTAAGCAGAATTGCTCAGAGTTTGCACAGTGCCACATGCTGTTATCTTGTTGTTGAAGGCACCGTTACATTTCAGTACACTGTGCATTCACAACCCACCGGCAAAGAGGTGACAGGCATCACTGGTCATCTAGTAAAGCAGTTTGGTTGCCCTTAGATTGTCATTTACAATGCATCCATTTTATATGCCCAGAGATATATTTTTCCCTGCTACCTGTGCCATGACAACAAAGGAAAGAGTCTGCTTCAGAACATCACAAGCCAAAAATGAGGCAAAAATTCTTTGCCGCCTACAGGGTAGAAATATACATTAATAAATCTCACTTCCTCTATGTTACTCCATCTGTATGGGAATGCCACTGGAACAGCTCTCTACCATGCCAGTGCTGTGAAATGCTGTGCATTATGGAGATGAAAGAAACACACTCCGTTTTTCTTCAAGGTCCCAAGACGCATCTACAATATTTGGGAGAAAGTTGCACAGGAAGAACAATTGTACTGGGAAAAATAATCATACAGGGAAGACAAAAATAGTTATGAAACTGTTCATCCTTTTAAAAAACTAATTCCAGAAATTCCATTGAAATCAGGGGTCCAAATTCATCCCTGATATAAACGTATGCAATATTATTAATCTAAATAGAGTAATGTCACACATTGTCATAAGACTGCTGCATGGCCTGGGCCACAGGAAGAGTACACTTCTGTCACTTACTCATCCTAAGATTGTCCTAAGGAGCTTTAAGCTGAAATCCTTCTTTGAAATTACGTTTTCAGTGTGTAAATCTGCATTCTTCCTTTAGACTCGCTGGCAGAGGGACTGTCCCCCACTGTTCGTACAGCGTCTAGCATAATGGGACACCAAACGTCGTCGTGTGCATTAGACACAACTGTAAAATCATTATCATCTACACGTATCTGTTCTGTTTCATTGGTTCCTCACTATTATTCACGTGCCCCCTCCTCTCTCAGACTTCCAGCTGAATGTTCTCATGTGTGAAACAAGAGACTACATTGGTAAATATGAACTACGCAGATTCTGAAATCTGCCAGCAAAGCACACATGATAATTAAACATCAGCAGACGCATGTTATTTGCTAACTAGGCCTTAAACATCAATACGTTCTGGGTTATGCTCTGCACTCCTCAGGCTATTTATTACAGCATAGTAATAGCAAATGTTTACCTATTTTGACATATTTTTTTAATTTTAGTTTTAAACATTTAACTTCCCTTTGGATTAAAATTATTCTTACAAGGCCAAAGTACTAAAAATTAAAGACATTTGCTCCTAGCTGATCTGATGAAGTACCATCTCAGCTTCCAGTCATTCCTGCTTTTTAGCATCTTTGAGCCTGACATCAGTTTTGGATGCAGCTAAATGCCAACTATCCCGATAAACATGTACACTACCAGCTGTGGCTCCATCTGCTCAACTAAACATTTTCGCACCAAATCTGCCGGGGGAAAAAAAAAATATTGTTTTTGGAGTTGGTTTGTAACAACTGAAATATTAAAATCTTAACTCCAGGTGGCTCTTCACTCTTCTGTTCCTCTGATGAATATATTTAGAAGAAACAAACCCATCTATTTATAGTCTGCCTCAAACCCACAAAATTCAATGGAAGGAACTTGGTGAAAAAAGAACAGATAAACAAAACAGAAATCCAGAGCTGATGAACCTTCCCTTTGCCTCTTGCAGAGCCCCTGTGAATGCCTACGTGACTGTGCAACCTGACCGATGTGCAGCAGCAGCTATAAATAGCTCCCGGTCCCTCTGCCTCACCCCGGAGGCAGGCGAGCCGGTGTGTTTGTCAGCCTGCTCCCACAGCGCTGCCACTGCAAACCCCGAGTTGCAATCGGCACGTCAGTAAACTGGTTACGATAGCTGCAGTGTTTCAGAGCCTTTTATGAAAACAAAAGATGCCCCTTTTGTGTGAGTGGTGATACCTGTAGGAGCAGTGAAGCCAGCATCCTGCCAGGAACCTAGACGTACTACTAGTCTGCACTGACTTCCACACGTACAGCACACTGAAGTGACAGCTGTGTACGAGCCTTTGTATTAGACAGAGGTCTAGCTCACTATTGTTAATCTCACTTTTTTTGTGTGTGAACGTTTTTCTTGAGCAAAGAAATAAAAGTCCTCAAGAAAAGGCAAAGCAAGGCTGTGAAGGTGGCTCTTGCTTGAACTGTCAAAATCATGTTAGAAAGTTCAGCCTGGTAACAACAGTGGTACCTGCCACTGTGCTAGGGCAATAACCCTAACACACCAAGTCTGAGCAAGGACTGAGGTCTAAATGGCACTAAGCGGGTGTTTTTCACTTTCCACTCCCCCGCCAGGAACCCAGCCGAAGGTGTGGGGCAGCCCCAGTTCTGTCGCTGCCAAAGTCCGGGCAGCTGTTGTGAAACAGCGATAGCACAGTGGCTGAGCGGGAGAAGACTTACCCTAGCCACAAGAAGCTCAGGTATGTTCTTCCTGCTGTACCTGCTAGGGCCTGTACATTGCTCCTTCTGAGAGTCCTCGACTGCACATGCCAGAGTCCTGCGATAATCTTACACCGTCAGGAACAACAGTTTGAAAATAATAGCTACACATCTATTTAACTCGAAAGACCAGCTGAGTCAGACCAGCATTTGCTTTGTACAGTATCATCTTAAAGGCAAAACCAGAAGTCGTTCCCACCCCAGCTACGGCTTTTACACAGTTGCAGTAACATACGAAGCAAGAAAACAGCAGCAAAACACTGGCTGAATGGACTATATTGTGCTTTAAAATTAAAAGACATCCTAGTGGAAATTCTAGAGGGATGAAAAGGTGTGATGCTTTTGTGATTTTTGTGAATGAAATTCAAGAGTAATTTTATTGAAGTGAATGGAGTAATGCCAAAATTTTCATACTGAAGAGACATCAGACCCATTTAGCTCCAAAGTACTCCTTGACAACTGAATATATTTCTGTTTAAGAAAGTTAATTGTATCTTGGATATTACACCTTCTATTCTGTTACATATGTTCCTTACAGAAGTGAAAGAAAAAACCTTGCTACATCTAATAATGTCTTCTAACTAAAAAAATGGCACCCAGGAACATGCTTTAAGCAGACGTGGCAAGCAAATAATAGTTTAGACTCCACATCAGAGGCTTCTGAGTCTTTTTGACACAGGTTTCTCATAATTTCATTCTGAGTTTATTCTTACTACCAAATTCTAGTACCCAGATTTTTTTTTCAAGCTACTGAAATTAAATAACACAAATTAAAACAGTCATGAGAAAGGTATCCAAATTCTGCATAAAGATTTAGGTTTTTACATTTTATCCTTTCTGGTTCTCTTACCAATACCTTGCCTATCTGCATGAGCACACACGTATCAGTAGACAAGGAGTCTGGGACAGGAAAAGGTATTATATCAAATAGATTAATCACATAACAGTTCCTACTAATCAACACATTGCAATCTAACACTTAATGCTGTTGTATATGACAAGTTAGTACAATTAAACTGTGAAAATAAACATCTGTCTTTCCCCTCACATTTTTGACTCAAGAACCATTACAAAGAATCTCAGCAATAAACTAAATTGTGAGAAACATGAGTTCCAGAAATAAGCCCAATATTATGAAGTTGTGTGCAGAGGCACAAGTACACAACACATTTTACTACCTTCTGTATTTTGAAGTTTTGCAACGGAAGTACTACTGGCATCAGTAAGGGGGTAACAAAGAGTGCAACATGTTTTTTTGTAAAATACACAGCATTTTGAAGACTTTATAAAACAAGATCAATATCCAGCAATGTACACAAGTAAAAAGGGGTTTCTATTTTTCAGTAGACAGCATCTCTGGCTACTGGCTAACAATAAGGAATAACATTATTTAAAAAAAAAAAACAACTTTGTCAACATTTATTTCATTGGTTTGGTATTTAGTTTTAGTGTAGATATTGCATTGTTATCCATGTCTGTGATTTACGACAATTTAGAACTAAAAATAGCCTAGCAAGTTCTTTAGAAGGAAAGCTTATTAGCTATATAATCCAGCAAGGCCTTGTAATAATGATTTCCCATCTATATATTCATCAGTTATAATTTGGCATACTTTCACTGTACTCCTTTGAACTGTACTAGTTTATGAACCTAGGGATCTTTACAAACACAGAAGCATATAAATATTATATATATATATTTCTCATCCTTTCTCAAGGACTAGAGGAAAGAATAATTCAATATCTAAGCTGGAAAGTTACTTTTTTTTTTTCTTTTTCTTTTCTATTTTTTCCTGCTATGGCTGTTTCTGTGTAACTATCAAGATAGAAGCAAGTCCAAGAAATCTGCATCACACAAAGAAATAAGGCAATATTTCCACAGCCATCAGATTCCTTGGGAATTAACTCAGAGACTTTGATGCAAACTGTACTGCTGTATGCTCTCTCCTACCGATAAGCCTTATTTTTCCTGTGAAGAAATCTACTGGAGAACTTCCAGCAGTGAAGCTATCAAGCACTGGGACTTGAGATAGCCTTTTAGATTATTTGGGCCCAGGCCAGAGAGTCTTGAAGATAAGAGTGGAGACTGAAGTTAAGCCTAATTCTCTGAAAAGCCAATGTAAGGCAGTCTGATGTGCTCATGGTAGTCTGAGTTGCTGCAACCTTTTGTATTAAATAACTTTCCTTCCCCAGTAAGAGCTTTATGCTTAGGTAACTGTGTTGCTATCATTCAAGGCAGAAGCAGTGAATGCATGAATCACTGCAGCCAGTTCAACATCCAGTGGGATGAGGCAGGCTCTCTTAGCCATAGAGGAAAGACGGACAGTTTTATTTACCAGGTGTCACTCTGTGGCAGCTTTAGTGTCAACACAGAATACAGAAGTGCTGCTTAAATTATGGAATGTTCTGGCCAAAAAACACTGCATAACTTTCTCCAGAAGCTAGTATATTGGCCCTGGAAACTCACTGACTTGGCATTTCCCTCTTGCTAGCACTATCTCTGTCTCGTTTGGGTTCAGTTTCAATCAACCATTTTCATTCCTGTGCTGTTTTCTTGCCATCAGCTGCCACTACAGTGAAAGTGGAATGGTTACTGGTCTAAAAGTACAAAAGGAAACAAATACGATCTGCATACTTCTTGGGCATCCCATCTGACCTGTTCACACTGTAGCTGAGTAGATGTCAAAAGAAGCTAGCAATAAAATTGATTCTTGAAGGGCACAGAATGAAGAACAGAAAGGCGGTCTGCCCTGACTACTTGTTGGATGTGTTTGTCTGGGAAGAATGCCAACCATTTTAGTGTATTACTTTGGATCCTGCTACCTCTCTCAAGCAAGAAAGTACTATCTCATGATCAACTGTGTTAAATGCTTCAGATATGTCCAAAGCGATGAGAATAAATGTCTGTACTCCCTCCACTGTCAGGAGCAGATTACCTATTACACACGCCACTAAAGCCATTTCATGCCCTGCTTTAAATTCAGATTGTGCTGGATCTAGAATTTTATCTTAATTTAGTTAATGCAGTTGGCCTTTGGCTAGCTTCTGTACGAGCCTGCAAAGAGTTTCACAATTATTCTATGTCTGTATGTGGGGACAGACAAAGAAAGATGATTACAGTTAGCTCTAGGGTGAAATGTGGAAACTGTTATAGAGCACACGGAAATGCTACACGAAGGTTTGGGACAGGAAATGAACAGCTAATCCAGCTGAAGCTACAGGGGGAATGACAGGGATGCGAGACATAATTATTCAAAATGGAATTTGCTCAGGACACTGCGGTTAACACCTCTCCTTTTGCAAACTGTGCAGGACTTCAGGTTTTTTATTTAATTTGAAAAGCAACAAATCCAATTGCATTTTTTTATTATTTTTTTTTTCCCACAAGGGACAATGGGTTAGGCATAATACGGTGAGAAAGAACTGTCTTCTGAATCATCCTTAGCACTTCCTTCCTTCAACATCTGGATTCTCACTGCAGGAATTCCATTCAAGTAATAATATAAGCATATAATAAGTATATAAGTATATAAGTATAACCCTACTCAGTCTGATAGGTGAAGAGAAACAGCTTAAAATAATATAGCTACGGTGACCGTGAGTCAAATACTTCTGTAATTTAACCTCGCCAACTAACAAATTAAGTAACAACACACAGTGAACTAAACATTGGAGAATATATCCTGGAAAATTTCTAGGCTGTTACTTTAAGGTTAAACAAGTGTGGTAAGTAGATGAATGCAGGTTATTAAAAACCATATAAATGTACACACTCTCACACATATAAAAGAATCAATTTTATAATGTTCAGAAGCTGTACAAAAAGTACTATGTCTTTGTGGGATTTTGCTGATCTTTCAAGAATGACAGATCAATTTGTTAAAGGAAGAAAAATGGATTGAAAACCCACAATGTTTTAAAAAGCAATTCCTTTCAGAGCTCTACTTTTTTGATAAATTAACTATGATCAGCAATGGAGAGATCCATTTTCTTTTCTATCTAAGCTTCAAATAATGATATATAATAATAATAATAAAAAAGATGTACATAAGCAATTCATACCAATGCCCAATTTTTTCAGAAGTAGCCTCTACTTTTCAATCCCTTTCTTTTTGTAACTTGCATCATGATTTAGAAAGATGCTAATTGTCTACAAGTCCAGCGGCACTTCAGTTACGCAGTAAATGCTGCCAAGGCGTCTGGCAGGTGTCTGCTTTGTTGTGTCCCTGAAGCCTGACTGAGCAACTCAGTGCAAGGTGAACTTGCATCCTTCTGCCACATCGTCCCTCCCGAGCCTTTGGAAGGAACGGTTCCCCACAGTGATCACTGCTGAAAATCAGGCCACCAGCATTAGTCAGTGGGCATTCAGCACCTGAAGCATTCAGAGAAACCACATTTTAAACCTTGGTCATATTTCTACATCATCAGGCAATTATGTCATTACTTATAATTTGTAACCTTAAAGACCCTCCTCCAGGGGTTTTATGCCATAGAGGAAGTTAATGACCCGTTGCAAAGTACCTCCTTATAATGGGATTCAAAACTTCATTTTGGCACCTTGATTATGAATGACATGCTTCTTGTTTCACTGCCAGTAAGGTGCTGAGTCATTAACAGCACTACACATGAAAGCAGAAGCTTTAACATTAACAAAGCTGGGATAAACACAATCTTCCAGAGTCCCTTAAACGTGGACATTACATAAGACTATACTATTACTATCTGTGGAAGCAAAGCCTTTTAGCATCTAGTTTTTCTGCAACACAAATTCTGGCAAAGCTTATTTAAAATGCATCATAAACATCAGTTACTCTTAAGGATCATAAATTTGTCTTCAGGGTTTGAACTATTGATGGCATGATATAAATTTTTTTTACAAAATTCTAATTTGAACTTATTTAGCTGTAATACTAATGTAAAACAATGTTTTGGAGTACTCCTTTTTTACTGACTACAACACGATTTGTCCTCCCACAAATTACAAAAAAGGTGTTTGAAAAATGAAGTCAGAATACATTCAAATGTATTTTTAGTATCAATGATGAAGAGTTTACAGATCCTAAAAGGTTAACAAATGCAACATTCATTTAAAAATAAACAAACTGGGGATAAGTCTTCGCTTGCCTTCTAATTTTACGCTATCCAATGAAACAACACTTACTCAACGCTTTATCAGTCCTGACATCAATATTAAAACAGCTATACAAAGTGCCATAATTGTTTATAAATCCCTTCCAGTCTTTTCAATGTGAACAGTGTCCTCCTTGTTTCTTACCCTACCTGCAGCCATTTCATCATCTCCACTTCACATATCAATTACCAGACTTCTGCAATCTCAACAAAGATTTTTCTTTTCTATGTCCAACCTCTCTTAAGCAATAAAAAATACCATCATCAAATTACAGGTGAAACGTTTCTGAGAAACTGAAGAACGTAACAAAATATAAAGTATTTTTCTAATTAAGAAGGTTGGAGTGGAAGGGTACTTTGGGATCACTGTGTCCAGTCACCTGCCATCTCAGGCAACCGTGTGATGTCATTCCTTCCAAAAGAATGACCAAGGTCCATCTTAAAATCAGATTATGTCTCCCACTACTCCCATCAAAAGCTGTTCCAGAATTCACTGGTCTTATGGCTAGAAAATTAGAAAACCTGTAATTTCCAGCCTAAATATCTCATGTCACAAAATGAACTATTTGTTTTCACATCAGTACTAGTCATCCCATTAACTTGGCATTTCATTCATGATTTTTTTCCCCACATTCCCTCCCAGTGATTTTCGGAGTACTAGTGAAATCTGCAGTAGCAACAAGTCTCTGTCGCTCCTGTTGAACCTCTTTCATGTGGAAAGGTAGGCAACAGGAGAAGAAAAAAATTAGGCACTACACATAAACATGACCCCGTGGGCTAAAAATTAGGATATTCCTAGAGAAATGGAAGAAGCACAGTTAAACTCACCAGATAAAGAAAGGAACTAAACCTGACTCTACCATTTCACACGCTATAGCGTAATGATGGTGTCGCACTTCTGAGCCACAGCATCCCATTTTAACAGAAGGCTGAGACTGTTCTTTTCTCAAAAATACCATGAATATTGGCACACTCACCTCCGGACAGGTTTTCTGGCTCTCAATCCCACATCCACTCCAGCACATAATTAAAGGCAGAATGGAAGGAGATATGTTTTCAGCTAACCAGGTCCAACAGCTTGTCTTCCAGCATGTTTCTCCTGAACCCTTCTCCTAAGGCACTTGACTTTCTATAAGCAGAGGGTGAAATTTCATACTATTCTTGATCGCTCCTAATAATGGGCTACTGATAAAATATTCCTGTTCTCCTCTGTGCTCAAATCCACACTATTCCATCATTTCCTTTACATGAGATCTGAGGAACTACAGTTGAGAGTAACAGAAAACTGTTTCTCTTGCCTTCTTAACACTGGAGAGTCTGCATCATGAACACAGAACCCAGCACTCAGCACTCAGGCCCTTTCAATAACTTTGTATTGTTTCATTTTCAGCAGTAAAATAGAGCTAATTAACAGTTTTTAATGTAGAATTAAATTACCTGTTTGAGGTTTCTCCAGTCTCGCATACGATCATGGTGCTGAGCGATACAATGAGGGTCACCTTTGAAGCAGTCTGCATTGTACTCATACTGAAGACTAGGTTTTATTTTCCAAGTGGCCACTCCTGGACTTCTCAAACAAATAATTCTGTTCAACTCTAAAATATAAATGACTTCATACTTACTAAAAAGAGAGCAAATCTAATTCTTTGAAACTAAATCTAAAGTATAAATGATTTCATGCTCATTTTTAAAAACTGACCGGCAGTTCACTGTCATTAATCATATAGCCATTACCAAGCTTCTAGTTACAAACTGCTTTTTATTTTTTTATGATCACTTGAAGACAACAAAGCAATAAAAATACGGCACCTAATGCCACAGAAGTGAAGAATTTGCTTTCAACTTTTACAGGAGTCTGAGCTTCTGTTTCATTTTTTATCACAGTTAGTCTCTGCAGATATTACACTATATGAAATCTGTACCACAGCCATATTTATCTTGA
Source organism: Falco biarmicus (assembly GCF_023638135.1). Classification (NCBI taxonomy): domain Eukaryota; kingdom Metazoa; phylum Chordata; class Aves; order Falconiformes; family Falconidae; genus Falco; species Falco biarmicus. The sequence goes on along the minus strand of NC_079293.1, from coordinate 2,970,813 downwards.
GCTTTTCTGTTATATGTTCATGACAAAAACAAACAAACAAACAAAATTTCCCCAAGATGTTTCATGTGATGAGGATGTAGGAGTGGTTTTCATTTAACTCACAACCAGTTACCAAAATCTAGCTACTTCCATATTTCGCAGTACAAGATCTGTCTGGTAGTACTTCAAATTTATAAACTCCAACCAAAAAAAAAAAAAAAAAAAAAAAAAAAAAAGCATCCACTGTAACACTTCCAATCACCTTACTTCAATACTTTTTTTTTCTTTACACCCCTCCCCCAAAACAAAATTAATAATACAATTAGCACTGATAACCTAACAGGATCATTTCCTGAAAGGTTAAAATATATTTTAGAATGGTAATTTAAGGTGTTCCTAATACAAAATTAAATCTGAGACAACTCAGTGCAATGATCTCTAAATCTGTATAACGGATCTGTGGCCAGATTTTCTAACACTAGCCTGCATTTCAGTGCAATCTGTGGGCAACAGGAACTGTAAGCAATTTTATGTCCAGACTATGGAATACAATAAAGCAATTAGCGTTCTAACTCAAAATGGATACAAATTACAAGCAAAAAAATGAAAACCCTCAGAGAATTCCCCTGGGCGGGGGGGGGAAAGTGTAACAAAAGATTCTCTGGTATTTTTATTTTGTCATATATGTGCAAATAATAATTACTGATGTCTATGAAGTCATTAATAACATTGTCAAACAAAAAATAGTGTTTGTAGTTGAACAGATTTTTCTTAAAAAAGTCAAAAATTCTATCACCCGCTCACTTCAAGGTTAAAAGAATAATGCAAATTCATAAGGGTCCCTGATGATCGAGGTAGGATTAACATATTTTCACCTTCTCTAATAGAACTGCTTTGGTACAAAATACATTGTTCTGCACTGTCATGATGTATGGCTCATATTTAGAAATCTGACAGTTTAGGAGTGTATTATGGCATTCCATTAAACTGAATACATTTTTGTGCTGCACAGGAAAAGATAAAGAGGCTACAATTCCCGTCTTCTTTTTAAAAAATAATGGCTTTTCTCACTATGGTAGTAAAAATTTTAGAAAATGTGGTATTTACTGGACTGGTAAGTTCTACTCTCTGCATTTCAAAAACTATGAGGAAGATATAATCCTTCATTTCATATAAGTTCTAACTGCTTTACAAGAACATGAACTATATTAATTGATAGAGGTGTCAGCTAAACCTCTCATTTACAACTGCAATAATTGTAAAATGCCAGCAACATTCGTATTGCACTGTTATTTCACAGGAAAACACTGTCACTGAGACAAGAAAGAAGAGAAAGAGAAGGGGCCAAAAAGAGGGGCCTGAGAAGGAAAAGGAAAGAGGATTAGAAAAGTACCAGTGAAACCTCAGGTTAGGATATACATGTGCAAGGAGTCCTTACTTCCATTGTGACAGGACAGTGCGAAGTTGTCTATAAACCTCTGGAATGCAGAGACAAGTCATTAATTTAAGAGCTCTATCTACTCTTAATTGACATTGGGGGTTGTGTCATTACAACTCATTTTACCTTCCTTTCAGTTTTTACCCAGTTTTCAAAATCAAGATGAACAAAGAAATGGTTTTTTGAAGACCCCTGTTTCCCCTAGTGAGAATCATTGAAGCTAGTCGTGAAGAAAGCAAACCGGTAGTGCCTGGCCAGCATACCCAGGGGAGTATACCACTGAGTGGGCGTCCTTTCATCATAGGACCCAAAGGTTGCGTTCTCAAAGCTTCAGCTGAGCATTTGAGCTTCTCTCTTCCCTTAGGGTTGGGTCAACAAAATGTAATGTGGAGTAAGAAAGTGGCAAAGCAAACACAGCATCACACTGGAAAATTATCAGACAGGACAGCGGCTTTGACAAAATGTTAAAGAGGAACCAGGAGGCCAGGGCTTGATGGTTTTGCCTTTGCTCACCAACACCTGGAGCTGTGGGAAATTGTCCTCAGTTTTTGTACCTAAAACTTACTCTGTGATTACCTCCTTAAGGTTGGCTTGAATTTGCTGACTATAAATGACTTTAACTGTATTTCAAATAAAAATAAAAATAATAAAATTTGTCACCAAAGTTTAGTATCCTCTATTGTTCTTTACACCGACTTTTGTGTGATCTTAGACCATCAGGTTTAAAATTGCCTACCCTAGAGCCATTAGAACAGAAGCTTAAAAAAACCCTCATGCTCATATGTCTGAACAACCTCTTGAGCTTTAATGATGTTGTAATGTGGCAGAAAGGTGACACCTAAGTTTTAGAACACTTCCAATATAAAGCAAACCTAAAATCTTTCCACACAAAAGATGAAGAGTAATGGTGCTGGTCTTCATAAAATTATTCCTCTCATTCAGAGTACTGGGGTGAGAAAAAACATGAACCATGAAAAAGCACTTTAATGTAACTTGTCTTGTTATTTTAGAGTACTGAGTGAACAGCTTATTAACTGCAACAAGAACCAGATCTTCCCAGGTGCAATTAGGGAGTGGAGGAATGCATCAGTGTTACAGTTTAAAAGCTGCTGTATTAAAGACCTGCTTTTGTCCCATGGCAGACTTACCTACAACACTGCAGAAAGATTCACGTGGGTTAGGTTGCCAAAAATATGTCACAACGATTAGTGATTAAAAGCAAAGTTTCAGCAAGAACAAACTATTTCAATAAGGTCACAATCTCACGATTATTTTTTTTTTTTTTTAATAAGCAAACGTATTAGTAAAACATCCTTAAGGGCTAACCCTGCTACCTGCTCAGGTCTCTGAGAACTTGGAGATTCCTGGTGAGAATTGTTTCTCTTTCATATGCAACACCGGCAGCTGCCCAGTGCATCCAACAGAGCTCTAGGAGAACCAAGCTTTCTTAAAAAGCTGGTGATATACTGGACTAGTCCGGTTTACATCTCTCTTGCATTACAGTTCTCAGGGAAAATATAGAGCAATAAAGAAGTCCGGTAAGGGAGGTTTACAGGAATTCCAGCCGAGAAAAATTTTGCCATTACTGAACAAAGAGAACCAACAGCTCTAGATTAACCAGCAAACAAGGACTTAATTCTATTACACATTTTAACAAGGAAAAATACCAACCAACCAAATAACCAACCAACCAAACAAAAGAACAAAAAAGAACAAAAAGGACCACCACCACACACAGAAAGATAGATAACTAACCTATCTTAGTAGTTATATAGCCACTAGCAAAATAGTATCTAAATGCCTCACAGTCACTAATGGATTTTTCTTCATAATGCTCCTTTGATGCAAGGAAGTCTTATTATCCTCATTCTTCTCATGAAAAACAGCGTCATGGAAAGATTAAGTCATTTATCCAAAGTAACAGAAGATGCCTATGGGAATGACTATGTAATTTATCACGGATATCCAGAGCCCCAGTCCAGTGCCAGAACCAGTAGACCATTCTCTTCTTAACAGACAAGAGTTGCTGTACAGTACCTTAAATGACCTTTCAAAATGGCTATTTCTCACATGGTTTTTGCTCTATCACCACTCCAAAGAAAGTCGTTACAGCAACAGGCTTTTGAGAAAGCTTAATTAAGCACGCTGTACCTTGTCTCAACATCAGCTGTGAAACTTGGGAACACAAGTTCAGACCAAATATTACATTTGTCTTCAAAGTCAGCAGCAAAGCTAAAGCTTAGCAGCTTGGCAGCTGGCAAAGCTCCTTCATGCTCTGCAAATGACCATGCTTTAATAAAGTCCTTTACAGGTCTTTTTTTTCAAGGCTTTTTATATTCCTGTGACTGAAAACAGCTACTATACTAGCAATATTTGTCTGAATATATGGCAGGAGCCATTCAATAAGTAACTAAATATGTTCTTTCCTGGCAGACTGCAAACAAAACTGAAGGCATCAGTTTATACTTTGATAAAGCTGCTTATAAACAAAAGGAAGTCAATTGTTTTCTTTTTATATTCAATGAATGGTTTCGGTTTGAGTGTAATTCAAGCTGCAGGAGCACCCCCGAGACTGGCAGTCTAACATACTGGGTCAGTATCTGCCTCGAAAGATTCAAATTAATTAAAATGTGATATTTAAGTGAAAAACTACTAAAGTTCTGTCTTTATCCAGAGAGTAAGTGCAATCCACATCAGCAGCCTGAAATTCTCCAGCCACTGTGTTCACCTGAAGAGATCATGACCAGGAGTGAAAAGTTTACTAGGTCATGCTCCTTTAATCTTACCTTCTCCTTTGGATGACTGCCAAAAACACTGCTTATTATGATGTTTATGGAAAAGAAAATGAACTGAGATCATCATTTAAATTCCACACAGTTCACAAACAACTTTCATATGGTAGCAATTTTTGGTCTCTGCTTGGGTTGACTGAATTTGAATTGATGACCTAAAGGTGAAAGATTCTGCATTCCAGGATCAATCTCCATGCTGTTCATTGTTCCCATTTTCTGAAGTTCAAAGTGGTAGAAGAAAGAGTTACATGGTTGAATACAGTTGCCTCCACTTTTCATCCAGTTAAATCTTTTCAGATTTTTTATATAATTACTTTAAGTGTAAGCCACTACTATACCAGATTTTCTCTGGTATGGAGAACTTCTGATTGGAAAAAAAAAAAAAAAAAAAGTACCTCCATTAAATAAGAAAATAATCTTGTGGAAGATAATCAAATGTTGATATTAAAGACGTCCTAAAAACAGGAAAGAAAAAACAGTGTAACAAGTTCAATTGTGCCTTTGTAAAACTGTTTGCTTAATTCTAGGGGTTTTAGTTAAGAGTATCAAACAGCCTACCTTGACTAGCTTTAAAATTATGACAACAAAGAAAATGCCTGTCATCTTAAGATCTCATAATATCCTTCACAATTCTTCATACTTTCTTAGTTCCTTAGTTGCTGGACTTTTTTCTAATCCAACAATTCCGTTCTGTACTCAAAACATGAAACTTAACTAACACACACGTTCTTATCAGTTTCAGTAATAAAGTGAGCAAATTTATGTCCAGGAATTAGACTTCTGAAAATTCTCAAGGAATTCTCAGCTGTATCTGAGGTAAGCTGTTTCTGTCAAAACCTTTGTAAAAATTAACCTGTTAAAATTTTCCTTTGGGGAATCAGAAGGGAATTGAGAGAAAACAAAGAAGAAAAAACACTTCTAGAAAAATTAGAAAGGAAATTTCCAAAATAGACATAGTGTGTCTAAAGTTTAGGCAACTGAATGAAAGATTTGCACTATGCTAATATTTCTTTTTACCCACTGAGACAGCATTTTTGTTCAGCTTTCCAAATACCTTAACTGTTCACTATTTTTAATAAGACAGGCATAAAAAAAAAAAAAGACTAAACTGTCCTACAAATTTATTACCATGTTTTTAATCTGCTGGTTCAACAGTACATTTTTAAAGGTCTATCTTTCACCCACAGAGCAGTGAAACACAAAACTGAATACAGTGGCAAATCCCTAATCTGATATTGGGAGGTGGACTTCTAATTTGTCCTCTGAATGCACCAGCTCTACAACGTAACTCGACAGCATACAGAGTTCACACTGTAAAAGCTATAGATCATTCAAGAGCAAAACCCGATTATTTTTGGTACCTGGTTTCACAACCTGATAACTATTTCTTCAGAGACCAATTGACTTTTATGATCTGTCCTATTTTAATATATATTTTTTTTTAATAAACCACCATTTTCTACCATTGCCCTTTCCTGCTTTACATCGTACAAAACTCAACTATGTCAACCAAAGCAACTAGACCACAACATCCTTACAGACACATTAGGAGGGTAACAAAAAAAAAAAAAAAAAAAAAAAAAAAAGGAAAAGAAAAAGAAAAAAAGAGAGATCCAAAATTTGTTTCATGGCCTATTTGGTTTAACAACAGACCCAATGCCCATTCAAGCACATATAATTCAGAAGGCCTGCCTGCCAGCAATAAAGACTGAAATTGGATACTTCGTGAGATTAATTACCTAGATAGGGCATGATAATGCTAGTCAATTGGGAAGGTAATTAAAGTGCACCTTCCATGAAAATTATTCATTGCTGATGGATCAGGTAACAGATAAATCAAAAGGCACTTTAAAAAGCTACAGGTTAACTTGTGGAAGGCCGTTCCTCCCTGAAGTCGGGTGAGTGCCACTGCCTGTCCCCATCACCAGGCAAAAGGCAGGAGGGTGACACGGCCTCTGGGAAAGGGGACCCGGGAGGAAAGTTACCAGCACTGAGCCTCCAAAGGGTCAGCTAGAATGGAACTGGTCAGCCGGCAGCCTTCGCATTACTAGATCTCTCCGACTGTACGCCATAAAGGGGTATTGCAACCATAAAAGGTGGCAAATGATGAATTAATAAGTTGACTGGTCCCCCGGGTACAATTCTTATAGGCGGAGGACATGCTGCGGTAATCAAACGGGGTTATAAATTGTGTACACTGAATGGCACAAAATGTGTCTCACTTCATCACGTTAAGTCAAGACTTCCTGAATTTGTCATTAACTCTTTAGCTTCAATATATTTATTTAAACAGTAAAAGGAAGAAAAAGAGCTTACAATAACAAAAGGGCAACTGATACTACCCAGCAGGATATACAGTCTAATGAAGAACACTGACTCTTACTTTCTGCAGCTACAGGGGTCAAACTGCGCTCCTTTTACACCAAAGCTCTCCTTGAGAAGTACTGATTAAGGTCAAAACATTTGACTAAATGCATTTCTGAATGCAGGGAGGAGGAAAAAAAAAAAGAAAAAAAAGAAAAAGAAAAAAAGCCCTGAAACAAACCAACAAAAAAAAAACAACCCAGGATCAAAACATTTTTTACTGCTAGCTTATCCAAATTCCTAAGTATTTATTTACTACTTCAAAAAAATTGAGCTATTTATGTGGGTAAGCATTTCCCAGATCCAAGATCTTTAAGAAAATTTCAAAACAACCTTATTTTGGATGTAACACCTGATTATTAAAATGTATGAAAACAGTTTTTATATATAATATAAATTTATATATAATATAAATAATAACCACTTTCTCTCTTTTTTTTTTTAAATGTGTGCTAACTCTCTGTGCTGTGATGTTAGGATAATTCTGACTGTTCAGTTGAAGTTAAAAGGAAAGCAACTTTATGCCACCCTTTTTGTCTGTCATAATAGCGAACAGCCATTTTCAAGGGCTTAGACATCTACCAGGGTTGAAGGAAAACTTGAATCAGAGCATAAATAGGAAAGAATATGATTTTTTTTTAAATCCTTTACTTAATTTCTTCTCTCAAAAATATACTCAAGGTCTTCCCACATTTTGAAATAACGGTTTTGCATAGTTTATATATACTTCAAAACAGTTTTCTGCATCCTCTCACTGTTTTTGTCTTCCCTAGGCTTCATAGTGAGCACAGGAAATGAACATTTAAGTGAGTACTGAAAAGTGATGTAAACTTCAAAATTACGAAATACAAACTGAAGCCCTTTCTGTGTGCACAATGGAAAGCATAACCCTTCTTCAAAACAGAATTTATGACACCAGACATGACTGTTCCAAGTCTGGGGGGAGTATTCTATATTCAGAAGTTTATACAACCATGTGACAACAAGAAGCATGGTACTAGTTTACCGATGTCACCGCAGTTGGCAGCTGTAGCATTTCCCCCAGAAAAGGAGTTGTGCTGATTTTGTGCATAGTTTTATCACTTTGAGATTAGCCTATTAGAATATTTTCCAAGAAGTCAAATTTTATAGACTTTCTAACCTATAAATACAGCTCAGTAAACTTAGTAAACAATCTAGTAAACTGTGGTAGAGCTGCAGACGGAGTAAGAGCACATGCTTGCCCATACCATTAATTCGTTACCATGGTTAGTTAATTGGGCATAGTTGTGGAAATCTCAATGTGGGGCACACTGTTTTGGGAGATAGAGAAGTTTAACTTTGCAAGGAACATCCCTGACAGGCCAGGAACAGAGAGGATGGGCCCTGATCGTTTCTGCATAGGCATAGCTTCGGTAAACAGGGAACACACATTAGCTTCTTTAAGAGTCCCACCGCCTGTCTGCTAGTATTGAAGTGGAATTTGAACTATTGATTTAGATCTATAGATTGCTAAATGGGATGAGACTTGTACGCCTAGAGATCATCACCATCCTTTACCCCCGCTGCGGTCAGCAGACATGTGAAAGATAGTTTCCTCTTTGGCATCTAGAAATTACTCTCCAAAGCGTCATGAATGGGATAACATTCCGAGAGCCTGGGGTACCTGCTAGGGCAAAGGTTGAGAAACGGCTCCCAGGTGGATGGTGAAAGAGTTCACTTGGTGTATTTATTGCTCATTGAAGGTTATCTGTTTGTAATTGTTCTGTGCCACTGCATGGCTGAGTCAATTTATTGCTTACATGAAAGTATGTAACACTGATGAGTGGTCATCACTGCATTACTGTAGGCAAGATAAACTATTAAGGCACCTGCAGCCCTCCTAATGGGGACTCTCAACTAGAACTAAAATAAAAAGAAAGGATAGAATATGTATTTTACATTTTTTAAATGTTTTTAACATCAATGCTATAAACTGCAATCAAGTGGAATACCACTGCTTTTAAGACACACCTGTATATGAATATCCTCACTAAACACCTTAGTTAATTCTGCCAATGGTAAAAGGCTTCAAAGATTCTTAATAACATGAATTACTAATAGGACTAGAAAATAATTTTAAAGCTTTAAAATCCAGAAGACAAGGAACTATTTTTCAGTTTGCTTGCTTGTTTAGTATTTTCTTGAAAATAAATAGAAGCATGTAAATATTTAATGTTAACATTGTAGCAGAAATTAACATTTGTATATGTGGGGGTGGGAGGAAGAGGGTATTCATGTCCTCAACTTTTGGCAGTTAATTTAGGTGGCTAAATAGGGAAGGTAATCTAAAGCTTCCTCTGTAATTAAGGACGAGTCAATGCACAATTCCTAAATTTGGCTCCTGTTCCAAATCACTCCCTAAAGAAACCTATCAATCTCGGCTGACTACAACAATGTAAATATCCAGCAAAGATTTAAATGCTAATGTTTAATGCCAACATCAAAGAGCAGAACATTTCGCCCTAAAATGCTTCATGTGATTAACTCTACACAATATAAAGAGTAATGACACTTCTCCCTCTTCATTACCAGTTAAGCTGCAATACGAAAAATTAGAACTAAGGGTGAAATTTTGATCTCGGCTACACAAGGGAATATTTGGAATAATTCCACAGGAGGTCCACAGAGACAGATCATTAGAGTATTGGCTCTGAAATATTAACATCCAATTCCTCATTTCACAGCCATGATTAGAGGTTCTATGAACTTAAATAGACTCTTTAGCAGAGTTAATAGCATTTCTCCACATAAGCATCAGGGTTTACTCGTGAATCCAGCCTGCTGATTCACCCACTACTGCCTGAAAGGAGCTTGGTGCTACAAAAAAAAAAAAAAAAAAAAAAAAAAAAAAAAAGTGTGCTCTGTGACACATTAGGAAACAGGGTACTCAAAAAAGAGAAAGGCTTAGATGACAGACAGACAGAAAAGGTCAAATGGAGAGACGGGGTAAATAGATCCATCAGCAGGTATGAGATGGGAGATACAGAAACTGAAGGGTCAGCTGCTGCAAATGCATACACATGAGAGGTAACCCCAGATTCAATGGACAATTGTGTACAACAAGCTGTTGAAATGTAGGTAAAAGTTTAGGAGGGACACCCTTACAAAGAAAAGGTAAGAATCACAGCGACAGGACCTTATCCCTAGTCTTAAACTCACTTCAGAGAAAGTGAGATCTGGCTTAAAAATTCTGAAAAATACCCTAAAGGGCTAGGAGAAAGCAAGATTAAAAACAGATTAAGCTACATGTATCCATGTGTGTGCACAACTCTCCCTCTCTTCCTTTCTCTGTGCCTGCATATGGCAGAAACCAGATAAAAAATAAAATATGAAATAATCCCATTCTGCACTTCTAAGATTTCTTTCATTAACATCATAAAAATATCAGCAGCTCTGTGAATAATTATTCTTCAGAATTTTCTGGTTTTGCACACGTGGATTCTCTTACGTCTGGCACATGACTTAGCTCATTCAGGAAGGACAGGTCTGCATTGGCCTGTTGACCTCACGCAGGAGCTTAAGATTTCTACCTCTTTCTCAAACATAGTTAAAACTGGTCAAAAACTGTTGGCAGAGGACAAAGGAGCTGAAAGAAAATTGTCCAAAGAGATACACATTTAACACACTCACGCAGCCTTGCATGTTAAAACTAAGCTAAAAATAACCTTTTCTTAATCAGCATTAACACTAAAATGCCCTGAGTCAATATGACTTATGCTGCTTGCCATGAAAAATTAAATGTACAGATGAAAAAGCAGCAACTCAGAGAGTTTAACTGCAGCTGTCATTAAAACACGCTTTATTTTGTGGGTTGCTATCACAAAGAAACTACCTCACGGAAACACAAAATGCAGTTTGTTATAAGCTCAAATTTAAGACATTTATATTGGCCCCACAATAAGAAGATCTCTGTGCCATTATCGCGAGCGTGATTTAGTTGCCTTGAGTTCTCATGCAGAGGCCGTTATGCAACACTTAGACAAATGGCTCTGTTCTTGATCTTCCTTATTCTACTGTAGTTAATGACCAAATATTGTTAAAAATTGGGACACTAATTATCTGATGTCGACATGTTATGGATAATTAAGAATTGCTCACTCTGAAGCCATGCTAATTGTTTTTCACAGGTCTCCCTCTCTTGTCCTTGTATCCTCAACAAGGCAAGCAGCGACAGGTTTATGCATACATCTCTGTCACGTACTTTGTCACAGAACATACATCATCCTTTCTGGCTCATCCCTGATCAATTTTGCTTGCAGCAATTATCTCTCCCTCTTTGTGACTGACCTCCTGGTAAATGGAGTGCATGATAGCTGGGCAATTTTTTCCTGTGTATTTTACCACTTAATTGATCCTTGTTGGCTGCCCACGATAATATATACTAAACTTGAAGTCATAAAATGGTTGAAATTGAGAGAAAGTGGTAACCATGTTTTAGCAATTGTAGTTGACAGCTGTAAAAATCAGATCTTGATAATGTTCTCTCATTTACCCTATTACTTGGATCAGTTGGTTAAAGCTGTTAATGATCCTCTTGGATCAATGTCTTTTGCTTGTAGCTATAATTTACTGCATTGGCGGATTAGTACAGATGTTTTCATAGATAGCTCTGCATCATTCCACCAGACTGCTGTCTGCATCAAATTTGCTTCCATTCATCACTAACGAAGCAAAGAAAACGATAATCAGCATCTCCTATCTTAACATTAACTATTGAACTTGGGATAACACTTTTATTGTTGTCAATTTGCAGCCTTCAGCCATGGCTTCCTCAGTAAATTGCCCCAAGAATTTCCTCTAGAAATAGATCCAAGAATATATTTTTACTATAATGGGGAAAGACTACAGAAATGCCAAACTGCACAAAACAACTCATACATACACCAGTAACAGATATGACTTTTCAATTAGGGGGTATGCCCTATGGAATCAGGGCTGGTCCTATCACATGGAAAGCAGAAAAAATACATAGGGCAGCAACATGTCAGACATGGCAAAAACTGTCCAGACTTATTAATTATCCGGACTATTCCAGCATGTGAAAAATCTGCTGCCACCCACGGAGCTGTCATAGTGGGTAAGTCAGCAATGGCTACTCCTGTTAGGGAAGATTTCTCCCCTTCTTATTACCCCAGTAGCATCAGAAAGATCAAGCTCAACTCTTCACAGACCTTTATTTTGCCTTGACTTTCCAACCCATCTCAGCTGTCTTCACCCTTACCTGCCAAAAGTGAATAATTCAATCCTGGGCCATTAATATTCCCTAAAATGCCAGTAAGCCACGGGCCAGAAGAGAAAGATTTTTCACCTGATGGCCTGTTTAGCCAAAACTCTTTTTCCTTCTGAAAAAGCAGGCTTGCTGGCACATGCAACTAATAAAAAATAAGTAACTGAATAAAATATGATCCGTTCCAAATGAGCAACAGCAGAATCTCTGACTCTAGTTCTAATGAGAATACATATATAAAGCAAACTGGAAATACACTGTCTTAAAATGTTGAACAAATGGCACCTCTTTCTAGACAGTTAATTATGAGACTGAGCTTCACCCCTAAATGGTGGACCTGAACCTTGCTTTAAGAAAGTTCTTGATTCAAGATATTCTTCGTCCCTTCCTAAAGTGCATTTTTGGCATACTAACTACACTAGCTGTGATAGACTCACCATGAAGGTCTTCCAGCTATTAAATAGACACTAGTGTGAGCAATCTCTCCCATCTGGAAGTTGCACATTTAGCTATTCTATCATTTAAGCTTAATGGAGAAACTTCTTTAGTTCTCACTTTATCAGCTATCTTCTCTTTTTTAAAGATTTCCACAGGAGTCATTACAGTACTCCATGCAGTACTGTCATCAAATGCTTCACCCTATAGAGATGTTACCGTTAAAGAATTTTTTAATTTACTACTTACAATCTCAATCAGGATTTCACATTTGATAGCACTTATGCATTTGCAACTATGCCTTTTAGTAGTGATGCTCATTTCTCCTCGAAAAAGCATCTGTGCACTTAAAGGGTTCTGTTTGCTTTAATGACAATGGTACTTGAATTCTTCAAAAGGTCTGAAACAAACTAGCAAACATTAGGAAATTCAGGGAGAAAACTAATGTCTTATTTTGCTACATGTATGATCATACTATTTCTCTTTGAATTTTGTTCTTTCTAGGCAAAATAACAAAGAAATGAAACACTTTAAAAATAAACTACACTGTACTGAAGTAAGAACTCAGAACTCATGAGCATGGTGGGTTTTGGCTAGATTAATTCAAACACCATGTATTATTTGGTCCTACCGATACCGATGTTTCACAGTTTTGTTCACTGAAGGAGTTCATATCTGTTTTTTAAATACTGAAAACCAAATCTTCCTTGTGCTTTTATGAGGCTAGCTAAGTGTTATTAGCTACAAATTAGAAACAGAAAGCTCAACCAAACAAAGTTATCATTGAGAACTTTTATGACAGAACAGAATAGGCCTTTCTTTTTGCTACTTTCCCACTGTATTTCTCTTTTAGGTCTCAATATAGCCATGACAGTGTTTCACCTAAAACAATTTCCTACGGAAATTCTAAAGTTTCCAGACAAATACTTGCCTACATTTCATAATCATCATCGTGACACTATTTTGGTAAGAGAATGATACAAGTGGCCAACAAGCAAATAGCATTGAGTTCCTGAGATCCTAGTGACGGTGTTCAGCACTCATCTAGATCCCACATCCAGTTACCATACTACAGTTCACAAGAGGCAGAAAAAGGAAGATCTGGAAATACAGTTCTGGTGGCAAAATCAAAGGTCTATGGAATTGTTCTTTCTTTGCACGTGACTTAATAAGCTGCACTAAACTGTGTACCACCATGTATAAATGTATCAAGTGATTTCTTGTCTGTGTACTGCAGGTATTTTGAAAGCCTTTGAGGTTGGCCACGTCTTCACAGAACTAAGCGTAAGTGTCCCCGAAGAGTATAACAAAGCTCAAAGAGACTATTTAGTTTCTACTCTGTTCAAAAGGACTTACGGCCATGAGAAACAAACTATGAATGAAAGAAGAAGGCAAGCATATTTACGAGGGTCTAAAAACGCACCCAGCAAGCGTCACAAGTACAGCTCTCTTATTTTACAAAACTCTTTGGAATTGGACATAGAAAATGTGATGTTAACACACACATTTTCTTTTCATGATCAGGATTATTTTTCATCACTACTTTTAAGAAGACAATTGATGTAATTCATAAACACTGAGGAGATGTCCAGCTCGTGTTTGTAACACTACAAGAAAAAGTGGTTCCAATCCTTTGTTAGCATTAGCAAAACAGTCTCTCCTTTCTTTGGGTAAATCGTACTTTGTATCACTCATTTTCTTCCTCAAGTACATAGTTATTTATTGTGCAGCTGGTGAAATTATGCTTTAGTAGCGTACATTTAACTGTGGTGACATAACCTGCTATTTCAATAGCTCAGTGCACGGGAAAGTTAATAGCCCTGTGGCTGTCATCCTTCTCCTAGCAGGTTGCTACCAAATGTTTAACAGACGTAGAAGCTTAATCTGAGCATTTCTAATTCAGAGCTTTGGTTCTGTGAAGCTGAAGCTTTATTTTGTCTTTGTCTAGATACACTAGAATGTAGCATCCTACTACTTATATTTCTAAATATTGTAAAATTCACATAGTCTCTACAAGAAAAACTTAACTCAGTTTCTTAACAAAAATTATTACATCTATTTCTGAAAAGCATTTATGGTAAAGCTATACAGGCAAGAGCTCTGGTATATTTGGAAAAAAATATCTATTTTTAGTATGCTAAAAAATAATTTAAATTCAATCGACATTCAGCCACAAACTGATGTTCAAAAACCTGCTACAGTCAGGCTCAAAATGAGATATGAAGTTAAAGCTTCCTTTCAGGATGCAGAGTGCCCATTGCTTTGGTTCCTGTGTGTTCTGATAGAGCATAAGGTTCAAATCCTGCTCCTATTGAAGTCAATGACAAAACTTCCATTGACTTCAGCGGTGCAGGATCAGACCCTAAGCAACACAGCTAACATCTGCTTTCTTGCTTTCTCTCTTACCTTTCAGTGAAAAATATTAGAAAAAAAAAAATACTATCAATCAGCTATTCTGTGGTAAGTTTTCTTTATAAAACATATTGCTTGTAATTTCGAATGTATATATATATTCATTCTGTATATGTATAGATATTATCAAAACTGTCAAATATCATATATGCTATACCATATTATATCCTATATAGATGATTCCTTCTTTGTGAAAATCCTAAAAAAAAAATAACATTTAGCAATCTTACAATAATGCCCCAACCTAGCAATCCTACAGTATCTCTATAACCTTGTGGATTTCACTACATTTAATATGACCTGATACGATCAGCAAATGAACAAATTGCTTTCCCTGATCTGATATTATTTGCTATACAGAGACTGGAATTCTTATCAAGTTTTTATCCATCAGTTTAATTTAGGCATAAATTCAGTTACCGCCTCCTGTCAAAATATCTGTGATACTAGTTCAGGGTAATGTGATTGCAGATCAATAGTCAGTCTTAGCTCCACAGAAATAACCCAATCCATTTTTAAAATGTACTGAAGAGACATCTAAAGAAACTAGAAGAATGACTACCGCATTTAATTAATTTCTGCTCTAGTTTTACCCTTTTCAGTTGGTGTCCATGGAGAACAGAACACTTACAGAGCTATACTGTCTGCTGCTGATCTAGAAAAAAGTTAAAAATTATTAAAATATTCTTAAGAATAAGCACTAACATCTTTGTAGCTCCCATTAAATAAACTAAGCAAAACAGGAACCCAAAATACAATCATCATAACATAGATTTTTCAAAAACAACCCCACAGCTTAATGAAAGCAGTTAGGGAATATCAGTTTTTAAAACTGACTTTTTATATAAAATAATTCTCCCAGCTCAACAGGTGAAACAGGTTTGGTAAAAAGAAAACCATTATTTTTATAATCAGAATTATTTTTACAAGAAGAAGTAATTTTAAATATATATACAGACAATGTAGCCATATCAATGTAGGAAAGCTGATCTACAGTTGAAGACTAGAGGATGAAGCACAGCTCAAAAATTAAAGCCAGTAGCAGGAAATATCAAATGAAACTTGAAGCTAAAGGAAGTCCGTTGGAATAGGAAAACAGAAGCAACATTAAGCTGAACACTGAAGCTATTTGCAATAAACTGTCGTGTACCGCCAGAAGTGAACATTGGATGGAAGGCACAGACAAAAGTAGATTAAAACAACTTGGCAACAGAATGGGAAGACACCAGAATGGTCTGAGGAAAGGAGAGAAGTGAGAATAGGACTAGAACAGTAAGGTCAAAGCAACTGGGAAAGCCACAGGCATAAATCTTCTTGATTGCTGCCTCTGCGGGGGGACAGCTCATTGCTGAAGAAAAGTCAGGCTTAAGTGAGACTGACAGAGAACTGGAAACAAATAGACGCTCAATAGTGCAGAGACTATGAAAAAGAAGACTTTAAAAAATGAGTAGAGATAATTGAGAGCTGGGGAAAATGCGCAGAGAAGCAAAGAAGAGAAAAATGATGAGCAGCAACAACGAAAGAAGAACGTAGAGAGGGGGAGAGCACAGGTGTCTCCCCTGTTTAGAAAGGCTTCGGAGGTACCTAAGAAAGGCAGGACCCATCGCACAGCTTTACGTAAGGGATGGCTTGTTATCTTTATGCATTTGATCATTTCTTCTTGCTGTGTAAATCAATGGTACTGCAGCTAATAGGCATGATTTTATAGCATGTAATGTTCTTTTCTTTTCAAGATGCTGGCATAATGCAACTTTGAAAATTCAAGTTCCCCCCCCCCCCCCCCCCCCCCCGCCTTTTCTTAAAAAAAAAAACCTGTGAGTTTAGGGATCTGGTTTTGTAGGAAAAGGTCTGAAAGTTGTACTCTAAGATCTAAAAACAAGGAAAAGCAAATCAACACATACAAAACAAACTGTTACTAAAATTGTTTTTCAGGAGTAAGGCTTGATTATGGAACTGAATGAAGGTTTTTTAACCACTTCAAGTTGTCAGCGTTAAGTGCACCTGAAGGCACAGCATGACCTAAGACTGCTGTGGGGAACCTTTCTCCTGGTGTGAAGAAGCAGTGAGCATTAGCAAGTGTTCCCTGCACAAGAACAGAGAGTACGTCTAGGAACAGGTATTGGCATTACACTTTAACTTTTGTTTGTCATGTTTGGTTATGGTAATAAGACATGATGAGTGAGTGTCCCCTTGGATATGATTTTTTCTTTCCAACGACTGCAAAGACAACTCAGAGTGGCTCAGGACAGATACTTGAATTTTCTCAAACCCTAACAAATGTTGGGATTCATCCAATTCAGTTTTCTCAAAGTCAAGCTAGACTGGGTAAATATCAGCCTTTATCAGAGACCAGTCCAATGTCCATTCCAATCAATTCCAGAGGAAAGGACGTAGAAAGATAGTTTTAAGAACACACTATCTTTGCAGAAGTGTCAACAGAAAAATTATACGCTATTGAAGCACACATTTTTTAAAGGTTTGAGAGGCATAAATGCCAAAATCTGACAAATATTCATTTGCTGTGAAACCTACCCAATTCCATTAGCCTTTTGAATGTTGTATGAAAAAAATTTTAAAACTGGGAAAGGAACTTGATGGATCAAAAGGAACTACCAGTACCACCAAAAGGTGAACATCTTATTAGGAAAGCGGTAATTTTTTCTTTGGTAAACAACCATTTAAAAAGCTTGCAAAGGTAGTGTTTGTCAGCTGTGTGCCAGCTGCAGCTCTTCAGTACATTCACCTATTGTAACTGGGGCTTAGTCACATTTAAATCTGAATTCTACAAGGATGCAGGGGTTCACATAGATCAGCTTGCAATATTGGGATGACATCCTGTATTCTTTATATGATGCTGGATAGGCAAGATATGGAACAAGATGGTTTACTCCTGGGGGACTTAGTGCACTTAATCTTGTCGAAAAAAACAAAACAAAGCAAAACAAACAGCCTCATGGTTCTTGACTGCAGCATAAAAAATATGCCCTATGACAACTGATAACCTAGTCACAAAGCCTTTTTAAACAAGGAATGAATAGCAATGTGTCATATGTGTACATGTGAGCAATGTGAAATGCTACCTACCCACTAGCCGTCATTTTATTGTGTTACTTCCACAAATATAAATAGCTTTTTATCAATCACCTGTTTCTTTTCTGTTACATGCCCTTTGTCTCATCAGAAGCTTGTTATATGTGGGTGAAGAAACACTGAATATATTCCATAACCCCATTCTTTTATCAATAATTTCCTGTTATCATTACACACCGATTTGAATTTTGTGAATATGGCCACAAAGGATCAATTCAATTAAACCAAAACTACAAAGAGAAAATCTCACTGCAAGCCTCTGTGCAACTGGTGAACCCAGTAATTATATATAGCCACCTATTGTGCTAGCATAATAACATGCGAAGAAGGTTTAGTTAGACACATTTACACACACAAAAAGCAATATGGGCATAGAAGAAGTCATTTTTGCCAAAAGTATAGAACAGTCACACAGTAACAAATGAGAGCTGCATGAATCCTAGTTTACTTGGCTATAAATAAATCCAACATTTTCTTTCTCTCCATGGTAAAATAAAATAGGAGCACAGAAGCATAACAGTCTCCTTTGAGCAACCAGTCTCTTTCTGTTCAATTATAGTCATCAATCTGTTCCACCTAAAATATTTTCCTCCTTGAGAAACCAAAGAAATCAGTATTAGGATCCAAAACATGCTGTTGCAAAAATAATGTAAAAGAGGTCTTTCCTTTTTGTGAATGCATTTGTTCTGAAAGACTGTAATTTTTTTAACATTAATTCTCTAATTTGGGTGAAAATAAAGTGCTGCATTTATATGGCACTTTTAATCAAAAAATCTTGAAAGGCTGAAGAGCTTGGTAAGGAAAGGTAAGGGTTACCTTCATTTTACAGAGAGAGAAAACTGGAACAATGAGAGCTTAAAGCTCTTCCCCGCCCTGTTCCCATCCGTTTCCTATGTATATTCATTCCTTTTAGATGCCTAACTGGAAGCCTTTAAATCCTGATACTCTGAAGCAAAGCGCTAAACAGACAAAGCTTCAGTTGTACGAGTACCCTTTCTCTCAACAGTGACAGTGTCAGATTCTGTAGCACTGGGAAATGCTCCCCTGCGCACGCTCCCACAGCAAACTGGAGAGCAGGGAAGGAACAGGGTCAGGTGTCCTGTTCCCTGCTGCATGCTCTTACAAAACTTCTCAAGGAGGGTGAAGGTTTTTCCATCACTTGACATCACTAGGTGAAGTCTAGTTGTTGTCTCTAATATATATGCAAGCTATAGTTTCACTAACATCTCTGAGCTTGATGTGAGGATCATTTAATAAAATCTTATAGCTTGTGTTACTTACAAGACACAACCATCTTATGTCATCTGCCCTAAAAATCCTTACAAATCTATGACTATGAGAACACAAGAGAATTAACTGTAATGAATTATCTTGGGGGTAACACATTTGGACTAAGGCTTTTTCATCTTCTTAAGATGTGATAGCCACCAATTTGCACTGTCTTTTCCTTTACCCTGTGTGCCACCGAACCATCAAAGCGCATGAAGTAAAGCCAATTTGATTTAGCTAAATAGAAAAAAAGTCCAAATACTCTTATTCATGTGGTAGCTCTGTACAGAAATCTACAGAGAGCAGAACACTGTCCACCCATGCACATTTGAAAAATTATAGAGAATTATTTTAAAGGTGAAAAATCAAGGTGCCAAAATAATGCAATCTGTGGTGCAAAAATAGTTTCAGGGTAAGTTCATTGTGCTCAAAATCTCATCATAAACTCCAA
Source organism: Falco biarmicus (assembly GCF_023638135.1). NCBI lineage: Eukaryota > Metazoa > Chordata > Aves > Falconiformes > Falconidae > Falco > Falco biarmicus. Next base: position 2,951,335 of record NC_079293.1, on the reverse strand, counting down.
GACCTGAACAAGCACAGGGACCAATCCTTTCAGTCACAGGGATGGTTCCAAAATAATATACAATGTGCATTTGGTATCCAGGGAAGCACTATGGGGAAACCAAATATCTCGTAAGTATTCCAGCCTAATTTTAACAACTATATAAACTGTCCTAGGTTTGGGGGGAGGGAGGGAAGGTTTTGAATTAAATTTCTTGTGGTTTTGGGGTTGGTTTTTTTTCCCCTTAGATGACTATCTTTAAAGTGTAAAATAACTACAGTTATTTGTTCATTGCCCCTGTACAGTGAGTTTGTCCTCAGTTCAAAGCATTGCTGTAGGGGATCATTTCTACTGCACTAAAAAAGAATAGCTTGATCACAGTCATTAAAATTTCTTCCAAGATGTAAGTATGAAATATCCTTTAAAACATTGGTTAGCTGTTCTTACAGCAAGCATCAGTTATTCACTTCATATTTTCTTTTAAAACATTTCTTCAGAAGCCAGATCTTGCAATTAAGGTTCTGTTTAAGATCTTTTGTTCAATGTGTAAAAGGTTAGTTTTACTATCCTCTCTTAAAGCCCACAGTGCACTACTGCCTATAATTTTTACTAACAAGCCACTCGTCATTTCAGAAACCTAAATCAGAGAATTCTCTTTTTCTCACTCAGCATGCAGACAACTAAAGCCCTTTTTCCCCCTGGGGTCATATGCTAGTTTGATTTTATTTTCCCTGACATTTCACCTGTCAGATTATGATAAGCAGAAGAAACAAAGAATAATCATCACATTCTCACTGAATCTCATAATCGCATATCTGGAAACATAAGATAAATTAGAAACATTATCCTGAGGGAAAACATTAACACTGAAAACACCATCAGATATCCAAATCATCTTCCAGTGACCTAGGATTCCCATACAGGTTAAAAAAATTCAGAAAGGAATCCTGCGTGGCACTGTCACATCTACTTTTTTTATCTTCAAATACTAAGAAACAAGCTACAATGACGTAAGAAGAAAAACAGCTGCAGAGTTAAAATCTATTTAATAATAAAGCCATATGTCTTCTTTAAGTCCTTCACGAATGCTTTCTGAAAGCAATCCCGAGGCCAAAAAACAGGACAGGTTACCATGAAATGGTATAAGCTCAAATTAACTAGTTGGCAAGGTGAAAAGATTAATGAGCCAGAACACACCAAACATGCTCCTGATTTACTGCATCTGTAGTTTGCATGTTCCCAATTTCTCTCTGTCTCATAGTGTTGAGAATCGTAAGTGATGAAAACTTACCTGCTTGACCGGTGGTAATACTGACAGCTGCAAAAAGCCTCTGGGAACGACTCAAGTCGGAAACTCCATTCACAGCTTCAACTTCAAATGTATAGTTAGCATGAGCTAGCAGGTCCATGACAGTGACATAGTTATCTACTAATCCAGTCTGCTGGGGCATATATCCAATGTTACTCCCACAGGGAACACATTCACCCTGCTCCCAGCTGCACCTCTTGCACAAAATTCGGTAGGTGACATCATTTCTTCCCCCATTGTCAGCAGGAGGACTCCACTCCAAACTCACGGTAGTTTGGTTGATATTGAAAATGAGGTTCTGTGGTGCGGATGGAGGTCCTGTGTAACACACAAAAAAGTCCAGGGTAATTGCACAGAACCACAGTGGGACATGGAGCTAGCATTTTAATTACTGAGACAGAAAACATTTGAAGCATTTCTCTGCACATAAACATTTCATTATTTTTAAAACAAGCTGCATAAAAGCTTCCTTGAATTCGCTTGGTAAGAGTTTTATTTATTTTCCATTAAAGCGTCAGAATAACAATTGTCTGTATATTTATGGCAACTGACTTTAGCCATATCTCTTTTGTGCAATTAAAAGGATTGGTTAATGTACCTTAAAGGTTGTCTTTTATAGTTTTCCCAAGTATGGGATTTGTTCGTCTCTTCTAAACGTACTGCACCAACTGCACCTAGTCCTTTGTTACCAGCTCTGATATGATTTACAGAGATATTTGGTGCTGCTTTGGATTTAGGAGGCTTCTACTGTTTGCACCACCAATCTGTGTAGGCTATTCTATTTGTAATTAGAAGGTTAAGCCAGATCTGACTACAGTTCAATCAAAGCTCATATCTGCACAGGTTACTTTTCATTTTTCATGTTACTCATTCTGGTACTATATCACGTAAAGCACATTGTCTACAACAATTTTACAGCCATGGGAAAATTATGCCTTTCTAATTACAATGAGTTACAACACTTACCCAACATGCAAAGTTGTCCAGCGTTATATCGAGCAAACATGAAACTATATTTATGCTGATTCTATATTCACCGTCAAATTCCTACCCCCGACACACCCCACCCCCCGCCTTTCAAATTCACTTACTGTTGTAAATGTACTTTTCAAATATAGGCAAAGCCAACCGAAACTACTAGCTACAAGTGGCTGCACCTGGTTGGTTAAGCAATGTCCTTTACTATTAAATTCATGACTGACTCACTTGTGCATGCGACATATGGTGGATCAGAAGGTGCTCTATAATAGCTATCTTCACATTCGCATCTTGAAGATCCTTCCTTGTCAGAAAAGCTGTGAGTAGGGCAGCGGGAGCACTGCAGATCTTGTGAGGAGGATTTGTAGAACCCACGGCCACAAGCTAAGGCAGAACAAAACAAATTACGGTTTAGATTTGCATGGACTACTACTCCGATCATTCATTTTTGTCTGTCACATGGGGTACACATTCCTGTAAATGTCTAAACTACCCATTCTGTCATGTTGGCGCAAGCAAGATATTATACTTACAATTTCTTTTTCTTCAGTTGATGCTGTTAATGATTTTGTAGCATTTTTATGAGTTCAAGCATGCACTACAAATACCTCGGCAGTTGGCAGCACAATATTTTAACACAGAAAGCCATAGAAATATAACAAGCATCTGTTTTTCGCCAAAGAAGAGTACAATAATGGTGTGAAACAGCTGGATGCCTGCGATAGGCCTAAACAAGGGAAAAACAGTCTGGAGAAGCTCTGCTCTAAGGCCACTGAAGTGTTTCTGGTATCTAAACTAGTCGATTTGGAATTAATGGAGCAAACGTTACTCTTCCCTGATCTGAGAAACCCAAAGAAGCTGTAACCCACCAGTGAACCCTAATCCCAAGGAAAGAATGAGGCATGAACACTTGCTGGATGGATGGTGCTGGTAGGAACCAGGAGGAAAAGGAGGAGGGCAGAGAGCATAAGCTGCACAAATGGTTTTTCCAGTTTCACAGAAACAACTAGGCTCAAACGAATTTACTAAAATTTTCAAGGGGGAGTTAAAAGGTAGATAATTGGAAATAGGCGCGTAAGATCAGCTTGCCTGCTGCGAACCCATGGAAGTAAAAAAACCTGATGTTTAGAAATACTTCTTTCAGCTACTGTCACAGCTCCCAAAGCAGAAACACCCACAAAACACACCTATAATGACCGTTCCAAGCAGAGGACTGCGACCTAGACAGCTAGCTTAAGAACGGATAAACTATGAGAGCTGGAAGGGGATGAGGAAGAGGGAAGTGGGGATCAGACTGTGCTAAAACTGGAAACAGACTCAGGACTCCATTTCAGCATTGAGGTTATGGGCAAACTTACACTGTTAGCATGAAAAACAGAACACAAAAGTCCTCCAGAACCTTCTAATCAAGCAGAGGCTTTTTCAACCACACTATTTTATTTCAGTTTTTTTCCAACCCTAACAGACCGTCCAACCTTAAGCCGCCACCTGTATGCAAAGAAAAGGGACAGTGGGTGAAACTTTGTATTTGGTATCAAAATATTACAGCTAGTTAAATAGTCATTCTGAATTCGGAGAGTGAGGATTTACTTTGGTTATATTCATATTTGCTTGGATATTTTCTCAGAACAGAAATGCAAAGTATCCAAAGACACTGATATTTGGAACTGGTACTGCAGTGATGACAAAAGCATGAAAACAATGAGCTTTATCCAAATTTCACTGAAGTCAGTGAGGAGTGTCTTTGATTTTAATAGCCTTTGGACTGGATGCACAGTGTAGCTCCAGCAACATGACACTTCTCGATGAGAGAAAAAAAATAGTGGCAATACTTAAAGACAAAAGTAGATTAAAGTTGATGAATTATGTAAATCAACTGTGTATCATATACCAGTATAAAATTATAGGAAATTCTGGCCCTCTGTTACTCCCTACCAATATACAAACTTTACATTAAAAAAAAAACAAAAAACGCCTAAATGACAGAAATCACCATAACATTTAGAGTTTGTTTGTGGAAAAAACACAGTGGATGGAAGCTAAATTACCTGGCAAAGAATATTAGCATGCAAAGCAAGTATCCTTTGACTTTGACAAAGGGGCACAAGTTTGCATGAGAAGAAAATCTAGCCCTGCTTGTAAAACATGCTATAGTTTGATTCTACCACAGTAGCTGTTACATATGCATTTTACAAAAGAAGACAGAAAGAATTTTGGAAAGACAGTTTGGATAAACATGACTCATGAATTCATAGTTATGGCAAATTTAACTCAGAATTATCCTTTAACGCTTTCATTCAAGACTGTTTCAGAATTTCCTGGCCAAAGACAAGGAGTACAAAAGCTGAACTGATTTGTACGCGTGTACCTTAAGACATATATTTAAACTTCTGTCTGCTCTTTCGATACTTGTAATTGAAATGTAGTTAAAATTACCAAGTAATAGTTTCCTGCCTTTCTTAAATAGTCATGTTTCTCTCATACTGAGCAAAACACTGGACAAATACACCAGGTCTTCCAGCACGTAGCCCTCTGCAAAGCAAAGAGCAACTTAAAAGGCAAAGATCCCTACTGTGTTTCCAGTCTGTCCCTCTCAGCAGGGAACATTACAAAGCAGACGCAGAGGGTAAAATAGAGATTTCAGGCAGAAATAACAAAACGTAAACAGAAAACCCCTTTCCATTTTTTTTTTCTGATGACTTGATCAAGATGTCTATATGCTTAGTCACTTACTATTTAAGGTAACTGTGCATTTTTTATTAGAGTTCAGAGGACCTGAATGTCTGTGGCTAGTTTCCATGACTGAAAGCCATTTCTCCTGCACAGCATACCACAGGTGGCAGGTTCAGGTACTCGTACCACGCTACCATTCCATCAGCTTTTTGTCCAATAAGAGGTTTGTGGCAACATTTAATAACCATCCCTTCAACTTATACACCCCATAAATATAAGGGGCAGGATATTCCACCATTGACACTTTTAACAGTCTTAAAACAGTACTTTTAAAAAGGATTTTATATAACATTGCAATTCTTTAGAAAGGAGGGTATGCAAGGGTACACGCAATTAAAAGTATTCGTTGGAGGAATACAACTAAATTCTTTTTCTTTGTAAATTTAAATCTCCCCCCCAAAAAAAAAAAAAAAAATTCAGCCCAGCAGTGGATTATTGCTCAAAAATTGGGGAGCTCTGAATCTTCATCTGTTTTTAACATATATCATTGTCCTTGCCAAGAAACTTACAACTGAAAATTCTACCAAGAGAGTGTGCTGCATGGACCACTTACAAAGGTGTGATAACTTGCCAGTGAGCTATTACAGATCACAGATGGGAAAGAACCATTCAAAAATACTTTTTGTACTCCTTTTTTCCTCCCTTTTGTCCTATCTTGCCAAATTGCCATGGTGAATTTTTTTGATATTACAAGTAATTTAAACGTATTTTTTTGTTCTACATTATTTTAAATCCATCTATTTTGATCCAATTTAGTTCCTTAGAAGGTAATATTTTTAAGATCACAGGGACAGGTGGCATAAAATCCCCACTGCCACTACTTCCAGAAGCAACTTTAAATGTAAAAAAAAAAAAAAAAAAAAATCCAAACCAAAAACAAACAACACATTACCCAAACATTACTGAGAGCTCTGTACAGGTAAATCTAAAGGTGATAAATACAGGTATTGCTCCACAAAAGTACCTCATGGTAAAGCTTGAGTCAACTTAAATTATATTTGATCACATCCATTTTAATATTTCAATTCATTAGTGCAGGAGACAACTCAACAGCAGCGTTTCTCCCCTATAAAGGGAACCTATATTGTAAATCAAGGTACAGAATGCAAGGAATGATGGGACATATGCAGGAAGATATGACTGGTAAGGCAGCACTGTGATGCTGTAGCCATAATCCTCATTATTGTTGATCTGAGTAAAATGTGAATTCATTTGATCTTCCTCAAGCAAGTTAAGACCCAGGAGCAGTTTTGTTGCTGAAGGGCTGAAGGGCTTCTGAGGTACTGGAAAAGATGGAGCAGGGAAAGGGAAGAAAGCCAGCACAAAATAAATTTACTTCCATTTACTGTGGTGTGTCATTCACAGCTGCTAATTTAATAGAACAGCTCTTCCCAGATGAAGCTCCCATTTTGCTTAATGAGCTGCTTTAAAGTCTTACACATCACTAACAGCACAAAGATGCAGAGTAACACCTACCAGCCTAACCTAAACCAGTCTTCAAATAAAGCAAAAATTAGTTGCTAATTCTTTCCCCACATACAAAATCAATAATAAATAGAGAAGACAGTTGTGCTTCAGCCAAAGCACAACTCTTTGCTTAGTATCTTAGTCTCACCATCGTTAGGGACCAACCGTCAGTGACCCTCCCAGGGCTGCCCAGCACCTTGGATTTCTTTATTTGCCTGCTATAGCCACAGCTGCTCCTCAGAGCCAATCTTGCCAGCTCTTCTACAAAGCAAAGAGGTTTCTTTTGGTGGGAAGTTGGCAGAGTTTCACTGTGAAATACAAAGACAATGTCAACAGCCCATGGATGAGAGACCCTCTTTATGCCATGGAGCTGCAGTTCAAACCTGAGCAGGACATTGATGTTTCGTATTTAAACTTCATTGCCTGGAAGCTTTAGATAAAGCAGTAACCTATTCTGTCTGTACATGATGAAAGACCCTGGTGAAGATGACACTAGCAGTCTCTCTTGGCATGGACTACGTTGCTTTCTTCTTGTACATCCAGTAGCACTCAGCCACAGCAAGGCCGTACCATGACAGTAGGGTCTGGTACACGGCTGGGCAAGGCTGCAGCATCAGTGCATGGCACTCACTCGAATATGCCACCGCCATCAGTGCAATCACAAACATTTTGAGACAAAATGTATTTGGTATCATTTAAGTGCCTAATCAAATTCTGTAAATAATGGAATATTGCAAAGCCACAAGTAAATACTGAGGAACTCACACTAAGAACTATGGTGCCACATCTGTGGCACAAGGCATTAGCTGCTGTAACTAGAGATGCTGACTGCAGCTTATAGAGAAAAATAGCAACTTCTCTCCTGTGAGCTCATCACATGCCTTAGTGGCCTGGTAGAGATCAAATAATGTATATTTTTCTTTCTGTACTTATAAAAAAGAATTCCAAGAACCTCTGGTAGGGGGAACAAAGGCAGATGTAGAGAGCAGCAAACAGCAGTCTGGAGTCCCACTTGTGGGACAGCAAAAAGGAGAAAAAGGATGTGTACCATTCATTTTTATATAACCTTTTCACTATAAACACTATTGAGATTCATTTTTACTTCTAGAAAGGCTAGGGAACTTAAACTGGAGGGATGATGGAAATATAATGAAGGCTATGAGTGACATGTGTAACAACTGATGTTTATATAACCATAGGAGAAAGAGTAAACAGTTGTAGGGCACTGACACATTAATCAAGAATATTATTTGCTACTACAATAATACAAACAAATTAAAAAAGGAAATCTCCATTTGTAGAAGTGCAAGGTTTCCAGATGGCATATCAGCTTAAGACTTAAAGGGCACACAATTCTTTCAGCATGTTAGACACTTGATTGAACATGACTTTTGATATTTATTTTTTTTTATTTCTTATGAAAATAATGAAACATAATGAGTTGCAAAGAGGTGACTGTACTAATTACTGTTTGATCCCATTATAAAAAGTAGGTTGGTCTGAGAAAAAGATGAAACACTGTGCTAGCAGAGCAAGACAGCTTGTGTTTATTCTCGTTTGCTCTCCATTCCCTGACTTTGCTGTCACAAGTAAGTTTTGGTGGCATACACGCCATAGTTTCATGCACACTAAAGAAGATGAAACTAACATTTAAAAATTGATACTTTTTGAAAATCAGCATCAACACATGGCAAAGGCGTAATCAGAGTTTCAACAACAACAGTATTACTTAGGGGTTTGTGGTCCCACTGAGAAGCACAGCAGAATGACTGCCCACCTCGGGAGAGCTCAGGTTTTCCCCTCAGTTCCTCTCTTCTCTTCACTTGAATAAAGTAAGTTGACTATACGTTAAAGCAAGCCCACACATTGTGTTTTTTTGCTCCAAGCAGTGGCTAGACTTTGTTTTATATCTGTGTGGACATAAGCTGCCATTCTTGTGATTTGCTTTGTGTTATCTTAATCAACTCCCTACCTTTCTACCCTCCCCATGCCTGCAAACATTAAAGATAATTCAGCTAACCCTCTTTTCATAGAAATTTTGTATACACAAGCAGTTTGTGCAGATGCTTCCTGGATGAAGTTATGCAGCTGCAAAGACTTTATTAATTAGAAAATGCAAAATGGATTGTTTTGTAATTGAAACTATGTGGCTCTGATACATTTGAAAATTAACATACATATATGTACGATCAGGACATAGATGGATGCTGTTAGATTATTTATTACAGATGGATATTTTAGCTAATGCAGAAAAAAGGCTGGTCTTTCTCCACTGGAGCTTTCAAATATTTGCTTCATATTAATGTCTATGGTTCCATAACTCAGGACTGAAAGCACAGCTTGCAGAAACAGTACTCCCACTGCTAGTGTTGCTGACCTCATCTGTGATGGACAGGTCCTGAATCTTTATTTTAATCCTATTGACAGTGCCTCAGTGGGAGTAATTATAACAGTCGGCCACAAATCCAGACCTCCTGTCACTGATATATTAGGGTTTTTCACAACAAAAATGAGCAGCAGACAAGGAGGATGAAAACAACATAGCGTAGTGATTATAGCAAGATTTGTCAACCCTCTTCTGTATTAACCCACTAAAAAGGTATGAGAATTTGGCATGGGAGACACCAGAAATACAAAATGTGTTTACTCTTCCACAGTATAAAAATAAAATTTTGAAAATTATTTGGGGGACATTGTTTTCTTACGAGATACTTGTCTGGCAGATCACAATATCAGCCACAGGCACTTTTTAGCCAATGCATCTGAAAAGTTTAGAGAAACGGAAAGCAGACCATTATAAAATAACTCCCAAATGAGGATTCCCGTGTGAAATATCATACATAAGAAATTCAGTAACAAATGGAGACTTTATAACTTCTGATCCCCTTTTCCAACAATTTGTGTACGTTCAAGTCATGGCTATGTTTGAAACTGTAAATTACTTTTATAGTGAGAGATGACATCTGTTACGCCTTCTCTGGCACCTAATATATATTGTTTTATAAGGTGCTTAGACTGTAGTATTTTATTTGTCTAACTACTATGCAATGATAAATGTCTAGCTAAAAAAGATGTTTATTTTAGCTTGATTTTTAAACTGCAACAGCATCTAAAGATTATTCATGTTTCAACCAAGGAATTATGTTGTATGGTCTAGCTAGAGTAAACTCAGGACTTTTAATGGTGCCTCAGCCATAGTGTGAATGACATATCTAAATAGGGCTGTCCCACGGCTGCACACCATCATCCACTGAATGTTTGTTGCTGCCTGTCAGGAATCTCTCAGACCTCATATTCATTTCCTAAACCTAATATGCCCTTGTTGTCTAAAGTCCTGCTAATGTCTTCTGAGAGATCTCCACGTACTGCTGTTCACATAAATACAGATCCAGAAATAGAATGCTTGCTGAGTAGCAGTAACTTATTCCAGTTTTTCCACTGAAGTGAAACTTTACCTCTCTGCAATTCTGCTTTAAAAACAACCAACCAACCAACCAAAAAAACCCCACAAACCTGGGTATGTTATCATGTGTGCCCTTTTAACTTACGTAGTTGCAGAGAAACATAGGCGCAAAGAAATAACTTGCACAGAAGGACAAGGTAATCAGGTTGAAGAACATAACCCACAAAACAAAGAATACCCAATGTCATTATATTGTAACAGCAAAATTGTTTTGAATCTAACAATTCTGAAAAGTACATAAAAGACTACATTTAAACGGAAATTAAAGAAAATCTAGCATAGTCTGACCAGAGTTAATTAACTAGGTAAGTTAAAAGCTGTGCACTGAGGCTATGACATCATGTTTCTCCCCATTTTCAGAGTTTGCAGGGATATGGGCATGTGTGCCTCATTAACGTTCCTGGGAACCACAAATGTAAAGCCACCATGAAAATTTGGTGGAAATTAACGTGAGAGATACAAAGACACAAATATGCTAATAAATGCAACTCTTTTACTAAACAGAGTTCAAATGTGAATGGTGGATTAAAGAAATGAAAGGATAAAAGATATTCTGGTTTTCCTGTTCATTTTTTTCCTTTATTTTTCCTTTTCTTTCGCCATGCCCTTCCCTCAAGATTAGGTTTGCAAGATGCTTCAGTAGTTTCTGTGCAGAGCTGAGTGACAGCTCGACTGATTAGCCAGATCAGGAGCAAGTGCTCCGCACTTTGCAGGACATGGTGCAGGTATGTCACAAAAAAAAAAAAAAAAAAAAAAAAAAAAAATCCATCCCTGAAGTTTTTTCAGCAATAGAAATTTTACCTATCTTCCTCAAAAGGTTCTCAACCAGTCAAAGAATTAATGGAAAAATGCCCTTGATTTGCTCATAGCTTCTGCATCTTGGTGTTTTCTTTTTTCCTCTTTTACTGCCTTGGTAATATTTAATTATGAAATTTTCTTTAACTTTTATTAAAACACCTGTTAAAAATACAGTGACTAAGAATTCAGCAAATCTAAGACCACCAACTAACTTGTTATGGAAGTTATGGTGTTATGATAGGGAAGCTCTATGATTATCTAACTGAGCAGAATAAAACATCCATTAGATGCATCAGCAGACAACAGACATTGCTGCAATGAAAAGAAATTGGCTATGCAACCCACAGTGTAAGTGGTGCTTTTTTTTCTAAAGAGATGTATGAAAAAATTATGCTATATTTGTCACATTCCTGTATTAATGTCTTTGTCTTTTTTTTTTTAACTTGTACAAAAATCAACTATTAACAGCCATAAGAAAAGAGAAAGAAAAGAAAAGAAAAAAACCCACCAAAAAAAACCCCTGATGATTAAATTAATACACTAGAATGTTTTCATGAGCTTTTTCTTTAAGTTTTTTTGCTTCCTTGTTCTTGGGGTGTACCTCAAACAATGAAGCAGCAAAAAAATTCTTTATAGTCTATAATGTAGTGAGCTTGCTTACACAGTGTTGCCACTTAGATAACAAACAAGCTTACTGAGTTGGGTTGGGACCTCGAGAGTGGCAATGCTATGGCTCAACTCCTCTGATGTCACACAGGCTCTGTACAGCCATACCTTGTCTGTCCATACACAAATGAACCCTTTCCGGTGTTTAAATTGCATTCAGGCTTTGTGACTGCCAACAGGTCTTAGGGAAGGTTTCTTGTTCTTTTCTAAAGAGAACAAAATACATCAAAAAAGCTCCAAGCAGTAATAAAACCAACAGAGAGCGGAGGGGAGGAGATACATATTTTGGGTTTGTTTGGTTTTTAAATAAAAATACAATAAAACCTGATAATTGACAAATCATTTGGAAAACATAAAAAATATTTGAAAAAACATCGTTAAATTTAAAGCCAACAAGATTCTCATGGCCTCCTTACCTGACCTTCCACTGTAGCAAAAGCCTTTGAATTCAATGAAAACAAAAATTTGTTGTGTTCAGGTTTGGGCCCCTCACTACCAGACAGACACTGAGGTGCTGGAGCGTGCCCAGAGCAGGGCAGCGGAGCTGGGGAAGGGGCTGGAGCACAAGTCTGATGAGCAGCAGCTGAGGGAACTGGGGGTGTTTAGCCTGGAGGGAAGGAGGCTGAGGGGAGACCTTACCGCTCTCTACAGCTGCCTGAAAGGAGGCTGTAGGCAGGTGGGGGTTGGTCTCTTCTGCCAGATAACATGGGACAGGACAAGAAGAAATGGCCTCAAATTATACCAGGGGAGGTTCCGATTGGATATTAGGGGGAAATTCTGCATGGAGAGAGTTAGCAAGCATTGAGACAGGACATCCAGGGAAGTGGTTGAGTCACCATCCCTGAAGGTATTTAAAAGATGTGGCACTTAGGGACATGGTTTAGTGGTGGACTTGGCAGTGTTAGGTTTATGGTTGGACTCCATGATCTTAATGCTCTTTTCCAACCTAAATGATTCCACAATATTAAAGGTAGAGATGTACAGTGGAATATGAAAGTACTGGTTACTAGGTAGGACCTGTTATTTTTTCCTCTTTTACTGATTTTTTTTTTTTAAGCAACTTCATTATTTCAGAATCTTTTAGCCTCATTATCGCAAATCAAACAAAGAAAGGCCATCTTACACTAAATAGCAACCTCACTATCCAGCACTGCTGCAACACAGCAATGATATGACAAACTTTTATATGGAGCAGTGGACATGTCCCCTGATGGGCATTTCTAATGCCTATTAAGCCACCCAAAGACTCCCATCTCTCTTGCAAAATGAAAAGTCATAGTCTTGCCAGTTTGGCTGTCAGAGTCCTCTAATCAGGAAATCACTGAGTTTTCACCAAATCACACAAAAGCAGTTTCCAAATACCTGCAAAAACCTCCTCACTCCCTGGCTACTCCTGTTCTTCCTTTTCTGGGAGCAATACCAAGAAACTTCCAGAAGAAACATGAACTGGTGAAGGGAAGGCTCGTAATGATAGCTTTTCTGGTGGAGTTGCTTCGAAATTGCCATCAGAGGGATAGAGGAAACGTGGGTAAGTTTTGGTCTATCATAGGCACATCAGCCAGGTCTGCCAGCCAAAGAGGTCTACATGTGCAGAGATCAAAGTTTCCAGCTTGCCTCTCTTCCTTCAGAGCCATTCCTCAATGGACAAGTCCTGTGGCCATGGGGGCACATGGCTTATTCTGCCCCAGGAAGAGCAGATGCCTACAGCTAGGCACTCCTCAGGCTGCCTACAGACTAGATCTGCCCCTCTGCAGCTTTCCAGGAAAGTCCATATGTTGAGCTGCCTGCCTGATCCCAGCCATGGGCAGGCATGGGTGGGACAGTGTTTGCTCAAGCCAGCTGGAGGATATCAGGCCAAGTTTTTCTTCCCAGGACACCATGAAGTTCACCTAACATTAGTCTCTAAAAGCCTGGACACTCAGCCAGTCTGGTTTTGCTCAAAGGCTCAACAGTGATGTCCAAAATACAAGGTAGATGCACCTATGCTGACAAAGGAGTTCCCCAACAGCAATCTGCTTCTGCAAGTAGTAATAATATATTAATTAAATTAGAAATTAATTAAAAAATAAAGTTTTAAGTGCTTTATTATACAGGCATGATCATTCACACGCCACTAAAGCCTTATTTACAAAACCTTCTGACATACTACTGTAAAAGTAACTTTGTGCTGTTTGTTTCATTAGTTCCTCAATCCAGTTAGCCTTATAGCTACTAAATGTCTGTGAAGGCACAGCAGAGGAGCAGGGGGCTGAGAAATGACGGAAACACTTCTTTCAGCAGCAGTGCTTAATTGCTGCAATAATAAAATGTAAATTTAGTAAAAATATAACCTGAGTATCTTGTTGTATTCCTGTGGAGAGAACAGTATTGGGTTCACTCATTCCCTCTTCCCTCACACAGATGACTCTGTCCTGCTGCCCCAAAATCCTCCTTTACAACAAATGTCCAAATACAAATATCATGGGAGAGTTTCTTACGAAGGCCTCAGATAATCTGAAATGCTTTCATGAAATCGCTTTGTCCCCTGTGAAATAACAGAGGGCTTCTGGGGACTCTTAGATCACCTGGTTCAAGGATAAAGTTGGCTGTAAAGAAAGTGGTGCAAACAGATGCGTTGCTCTGGACTTCCTGAAACTTTCACGCAATCAGCTAGATGTGGATGTTTAATTTAACTTAACTGTAATGGCTCTTAATAATTGTCTGGCAAGAAATAAATCTGGAGGGCTTCATCATAAAATAGAACAGAAGCAGCCATCTCTATAAGTTTTCCAATTGAAATGAAATTAAAATAAGTTAATAACACATTTTTGTTTCCTTTGGACAACGACCTACCATTACCATTCCAGGCCTCAGTCCAGAAGAAATTTTTCACAGGTTTCTGTAACACATTCCTCAAGGCCATCATTATACAGCAGGCAAATTCATCCAAAAGACCAGCTTCTAAGAACCCACAAGACAGAAATTACTCCACTTCTGCACAACGGTGCTACAGAATGCAAAAATAACTTTAATTGCATATTCTGGTCTCAGATATTCCTGCATTTAACGCTGATTTTCCTACTTAGAAAAATGTGTTCATGCCTATCAATCCATTGTGGTGCTTCTGGAGAAAGTTTAATGCAAAAAAGCAACTGTTCTCCACAATTACATTTGGCCTGCAACTGGAAGAAACAGAAATATTTCTGGAAAGGAAACAAAAAAAAAATACACTCTGATTTCTTTAAGAAGGGATTCCCTTCCAGGTTCATTGCAGACAACAAATTTTATCTCAGCACATAGACAGGAAATTTAAACTGTCTGTGTAAGTATTTAACTATAATTTAAAAAGAAAAAAAAAAAGAAAAGATGTAACCTGTTTATCTGAAGATTAAGAGTATCAGTTTATTAACAGATTACAAACACACAGCTCCTCTTAAATGAAAAAATAAAAAAAAAAATATAAAGGAAAAGCATTACCATAGTAATTAACTGATACAAAACTGAACTGGAATAAAATATGAAGAAACTTTTGGGTTTGCCTCAGTAAGTCTATGGTAAGAAATAACATTGCTAACTCTGACAGATTGATCTGCTACAAATTTTTATGAGAAAACTTCCCAGATTCACACAATGCTTTAATTCCAAATACTACAGCATGAGTTGTGATACTGTGAAATGAAGTTGTCTTTACTAATTGCATACTCTGAGCAGAAGTGTGTCTTATAGAAGAGAGCATATCAAATCTGCCTGGCTGATCCTTATGATTTGGAAATGTCACTTTCTACTAAGCACAGAGAAAATAGGGAGGGGCAATAAAGCTGCTCAAAGATAGCAGCCGTCCAAAAAGATAAAGAACACGCTGAGGAAAAGCAGACAACAGATTGCAGAGACAGAACAATCACAGATGGAGGCCAGGTGGGTGGGTCAAACAATTTTTTTTTTAAAAAAAGGTTTATTTTCATATTTAAACAGTATCCCGTTGTGTAAATGTTCAGCAAAGAACTGATAAGAAAATGGATTTGTAAGTGTGTTTGAACAAACAACATGTCTTATAGTCAAGAGGGGCTTAGTCATATTAATTAGGGGATAATGTGCATGGTTGAAGAGTGTATGATACTGCAAGTGATTAAACGCTACTGCAAAACAAAGGAGTTAGATACCCAAGGAAGCTTTATGGAGCCAGCATGGAGTAATCTTAAAACAAGAACTTTCTTTTTGTTAGAGAAGACAAGAGGATATTCATCTAACCATACAAAAGATATTTTTCAATGAAAACACTGTGAACTTCCGTGCTGCTTGTCACCTAATCAGGCTCCTTAACTAAGATTATCACACTTTCCGTCTCAGTGTACACTACTATTACATCTAATCCTTTAAAACCCCTAGAAGAGCTCTGTCCACATACAATGCCCAGATTCACTGGAACTGTGTGCAACCACTTCTTTGCAAATTTCTGAAAACCTGGTGGCATTAATCAGCTGAGCAATTACAGCCCTGAGGGCCTGATCCAAGCCCACTGAAGTAATGGGTGTCTTGGATAGTGGACAACCTGAGTCATGCAATAAAGACAAGGCAAATGAGGAAGATCAAAGGTCCACCTAGACCACTGGCTTGTTTCTACCCATGACCTATGCCAAATGCTTATGAAGGGAAAGAAAGAACAGGGCGGAGGAGATCCACATCCAACAACTCGGTGCTAGCAATTGTGAGCTATCAGCCTCTCCATCTCTTCTCTCAACATGCTCTGACAAACTTTCTTTCATTAATTTATCAGATTATTTTCATAAATTACCAGAGTTCATCCATGTGACTATTTACCTAAATGTTAAAGCCTGTTTTATTTCTTATAAGAAAGTATACATAGTGCATATCTCCACACAATTCCTTACATAGCTGTAGCTTGTACAGAATATGGCCACACCAATGCTGAATCTGGGTAATGCTGACAGTAATGCCACAGCAGCAGACAACACTGTGTGGCTTTCAAAAGCCCAAGAAGCTGAGTAAATAACACATTCCAACCACCACCCATTACAGTGGCTATGTGCAGGTGTCACTGACCACACAGCCAACTCAAGTATGTCATAGCAGAGACTGCAGTATAGACACACGAGCAATCTCTATTGTGTCTCAACAGCTGTTGGGTGTATTTCCAAGAATATCAGTTTCCCAAGGCATTTACAAAACTTTTACGGATTTGGAAACTTAGAATTCTTATTTGTGTTTTTCATTATCGTTATTTATTTCTGTCTTGGGTGTCAACGTTTAAAAACTAAAAGGGGATAGAAAAAATGCTAATACAACATCAATGCATCCACATTAGCACTTTTATTTGGATCCAGAATGTACTTCTTAAATGACTTCCCGGTCACCCCTGCTTATACCATGTTTTGGTTCACATCAGAGCAATCTCACATGAACTGGTTTGCTGTCAACGGAAAATAACCAGGTGTGCTCCAAGAGTGAAACTAATGCACTCCAACCTCAACTGGATCAGCCTAGACCTACTTCAAATAACCCCCCACCAGAAATGTATTAAGTGTGGACATCCAAGTCCTCAGGACTTTTACTTTACAGATTCACTCCTATTGTTCCATGTTCCTTGCTAGTGACACCATCATGAGGAAAAAAAAAAAGAATTCTTCATTTGGAGAAGCCTTAGTTGTTGGTTTTGATTGACAAAACAGTACGTAAGTTACCTAACAGATGTAGAATTGACTCAGTGTCCTAATTGTGAACAGTTTGTAACTCAAATGATTATTTTTTTTCTGTGCAAGTAATTCTTCAATCAGCTCTCTGTAGCTTGTTAGAAAGACAAATTTAGAGATGTTCGTACCTCAGTGCTCAAGAAACTGCACAATTCTTTGGAAAAGAGCAAGATATTGAAAGAGGAGTGATGAAGGAATCAAGTCGTTATAGTCTCAAATAAAAAAAGAAAAAACAACAACAAAGAAAATAAAAGCTGGTTTACAGAAGCGGAGGGAGAAAAAGCAAATACATAAGTTCAATGACAGGCAATGGGGCCCAGTTTGTCCTCACATAACATGTATGCAGCTCCCAGAAGACTCCCAGAAGAAATACTGTCCATGTTAGGGAAGTGCACTCACAGCCCATGGCAGAATTCAGCTTTCCACTTAGGGTAGAATTTAAGGCCTTTAATTAGGCAGCTTTATTCAAAAATCATTCATTCATTCTCAAAAGGGTGGACTGCCAAGGCAAAAATAAAACATATCTCAAGAAGGCGTGAAAGTCATGGCAATGGCCCAAGAGACAGCAGTTATTGTCACCGATAGAAAGCATTCCCTGATATCTCCCTGGCCTCTAATACACTTCCTTCTTTAGTTCTGCTATGTTACCCAAAAGCATACTGGTCCACTGTCCGCCTTCCCCGTTCCTGCAATTTTCTGCATTAGATGTTAATATTTTTTTTTCCCTGAATGATAAAAACACAAATATAATTAAACTTCTGTTATAATTAATTTTATAAGAAAAACAAAGATGGAATAAACTCAGAGAGTAGAGTGACTGTAGAGGTCCACTAGGAGTCACAGAACGGGGCTGAACAATGGGAAACAAAACAGGCGTGCCGTCCTCGCTCGGGGCTCAGTTCCTCCCCTTCTCTTCCCAACTTTTTCTAATTGCTCAGCCAGACGAATTTCCATTACACAACGCAGCTCCTTATCACTGGCAAGCACACTAGCCCAACAGACGTACTGATCTCAAATGGGTCTCCTCTGAGACAGTGACAGGAAAGCTACACAAAGAAAAAAGGCTGGCCAACTCTGACACTGGATTTAAACACAAAGTCAGACTGGGACCCGGGTGTCCTGAGTCTACCTTGAGGACTTCAGCCAGAAAAAAAGGGACTGTTGCAAGGGAAACATTAACAGAAACTGAAACAATGTGATACAGACTGGTAGTATTTTCAGAGTTGTCCAAATTAATCCCTTGATCCCCACTGTCTACCTGACAACAGGCCACGCATTAAATATTGAGGATGTGATTTCTCCCACGATTACAACCCCCACATTTCAGTGTCAATATGTTAGTGCTTACATGTGGAATGAGTAGCTAAGTTCTCACTGGAGTCTGTGAAGACCTAGGGCTCAATTCTGAGCTGCCTAAATGCAATTTCCTAGTGCAATCTGAGACGGGCTATCCTGCCAGGTCCCCAGCTAACGGTCTGAAAGAGTATCGCTGTCCTGTGAATCCTGTATCACGTCTGACAGCACACACAGATTTCTTGTATACTATCTATACACCACCTCAAACAAGACCAAACATTATGAACCCAAGCCCAGCCTCTTGCAAACGTCAGTGGAATGGCTCTCCAGGTGACAGCTCTAAAATCAATCCTGCTCAGTTGTTTGTCCTGGCATGCCAACATATAAAGCATCCAGTCATAAGAATTACCAGTAATCCTCAAATGGCACCCAACTACATAGCCTTATAAAATATCTCCTGTTTTCATATGCAAGCAGTTTATCTAGCATCCTATGACAGGTCTGTAGCGATGAGAAATGAGAACAGTAGATTGTCCACAATTCTCTATCAGATCTGCCTCTATCAGGTACCAAACAGATCCATGCACCAAGTGGTGTAGAGCTTTTTATAGCTTGTCACACAAAGTCTCACTGACTGAACTGAAATGAGTAATGTATGCCTACAGGGAATGAGATATCAAGCTGAGGTTGGCATATCTGAGACTTTAAGTAGAGAACTGGTGTACTGTAAGTAGTTATCTAAGTTCAGAATAAAATACTCACGAAGTTAAGTTGTTTATGATTATGTTAGGCTATTACGACATTTATGTGGAAGACGATTAAAATTAATGTGATATGAATGCAAATGTTATCTGGCAATTTACTGCATTACAACAGCAGTATAGATAGAACACCCACTTGAAGAATCTTAATTCTACACGAACAATGTAAGCATGTCCGTGTTTGTGGGCATGCGTGTACACATATTTCAATGACATAGCCCTCTCTACTGGCCTATTATAAGTCCAGAAATGAGTAGCAGGAGTAGCAAATAGTTTGGGTGAAGCTAAGAAAGAGTAAACATTCTCAGCTCTCAGTGACTGCGGAAAGCTGAGTTATAAAAGACTTTATCAAATACACATTGATTCTTAAAAGAAGAATAAAACCCTCCATTTGTCTTTCCATGTCTCATCTTTCTTCAGACTTTGGAACAAACTACTATAGGACATCACTGAAATAGCAAATGCAAAAGCCATATATTGGGCTTTTTCCCACTATATGCATGAAGTTACAGGCAGCATTAATTATATATGGACACTTCTGGGGAATCTGTGAATCTTTAATGAACATTTCACTTCCCACACAACAAAGGGTGCCAACCCCTTTGCTCAGCCACTAATTCTCATGTTGAATTAATAAGGCATTTTTGAGCATTTTTGTGCCCTTTTGCTTTCCTTGTCCCATAAGGCCCATAAGTGGTCGAAACTCTATTCTGCATATAACCTGCAGCTTCTAAGGTATTTGATAATTACCAGTAACTTTGTCAAAATAAAACAAAATGCCACTCAGAGAAAGGAGCTTTAAGATGTAGAAGGAATGCAAAGCTCACTGGAATCTTCCTTAAATGCAGGGAGAGGTTCTGACTATGTGTACCCACACATTTGACATCAGTGTCACAGAGGGTGACTTTAATTACATATTTGCAAGAATGAGCCCAAATGTATATTCATCACTGCAGGCATACTGTTTTTCAGCCACTAAGGTTCCCAACAAGTACCTCTGGATGGACTTAAACCCATACATCCTCCCACCTGTTCTCTGCACTTGTGCTTTTCCAGTAGTACCAGAGGTTTCAGACAGCCCACACTTAGTGCTGTATTTTCATTCATCCACCTTCGGTCCTGAACGTAACACATACTGTGAATTAGCAATCCAAAAATCCTGTTTCATCAAAGTCTGAAAATGGGTGCTAGTGAAAAAATAAATGGAATTTAATGTAAAAATAGGTGACGCTAGGGTTACTGTACTGATTTCTTTTGTCTTTTTTTTTTTTTTTTTTTTTAACTGAGTTCATTTACAGCCTCTGTTTTTCAATTGCAGTGAAGCTGCTATAACAATTTCCGTCAGCCGTATCTGGTTTGCAGAATTAAGGGCTACTGCTATACAACAGAAATACAGATTCTTGACCCTTTCCATGATAATGTTTCTACAACACCCTTTGGCAGCAAAGCCCATAGTCTAATCGATCATACAGTAATTGTCCTAAAACCAAATATAAATTGTTCCTGATGGGGCTTAAGCACACAGTATTTTTATTTATGTCCACTGAGATATGGAAATAAAATACTCCTTTTCTCTTTGCAACACTCTGTAACAGGTTGGCAGATTTAAGGTTTTGTGTAGAAATAAGAGTTATGTGTTCTGCCCTGCTTAAAAACAAAACAAAACAAAAAAAACCAAACCCACAGCCCCCTAAAAACCAAAAAAATCTCACAACTTTAAGAATGAAGACAATAAATGCTAAGTCATGCTGGTAGATGAGTAGCTCCAACCAATATAAAAAAAAGTGAAGTACTTCTTTCAGATGAGAAAATCAGAAAACATGGGACAAAGAAAAGCCTCAGACAAACTCAGAGTGCAAGAAGATTACGTAAGGTTTCTGATTTTACTAGTAAATCAAATCCAGTAACACGAAACTTGAAGAAGGGATTGACTTTTGGTATTATCTCAGTCTATATCGTTCAGCTGAAGATTCAACAGTTATACAGTCCATTTGCATGCAGCAAAATTTATGTCTCCTGCTCAAGTTTTATACCAGTTCTGTTAAAACTTTAAAAGACTGATTGCACTGCTGTTCTTACAAAGGTCGAACAGGTGATGCAAACTTCTGCCGCTTTTAGTTCCTAAATTTCTGGAGAGTTACCTTAATTCTGTGGGGTTTAAGTTTACTTTGTTAAAGCTGTAGCTATGTTTAAATACTTCAGTGGGATGGGAAAAGACCATTTTTCCACATAAAAGAATAACATAACATTTGGCAACCCATACATCTGCATTATCTCCTTAATCTTCTCTTTGCATCGAACCCACACTAAAACTGTAGTCACTTTCTTTATTCTCTATTTCTTTAAGTAAAATTATTTTACATTTTCAATGAACTTGGGTAAATTTTCCATTGAAGTACCTGTTCCTTGAAATAAGATAACCACAGTAACTCATCATCATGATAATTCATCTTATCTCTTCTAGCTTCTCATTTTTGTATCAGAGAATCTGTATACTGTTCTTCCAGGCTTTCCAGCATTTTACCGCCTCATCTTCTTCAGCCTGACTTCCTGGCACTGAGTACATCAAACCTGTCTGCCAATTCTAAATTACTATTCCCTAACCAGGGAACACAACAAACCTTTTCACTGGGTCTGTCTTCATAGGCTCTTCCTCTGAAGTGGCTGAGCCCACAACAATATATGTATGATGTCCTTATGTCATATCACGAAAAGTGTTTAAAAAGAGAAGTTTAGTCGTTCTTTTCATACATTGTTGCAGCTGGTTGCATATTTTTTAAATATCAGCAACACACAAAATACTGGCTTTCCTTCAGAATTAATTTTTTCAAATGCCTATAAGCCTACAGTCAACTTTTGTATCCTTCTCTTAATGATGTTAACCATCAAACTAGAAACAGATTTAGTAGGAAGAGCTGCAAAAAGGTGTACATCTTACTCTGTTTCAACTCTCATTAGTCATGATGAGGTAAGGAACAGCCTGAATATTATTTTTTATGGCCTCTGTTCTATTCTAAGCAGAGGTATAAAACACAAGTGGATCAAATCCACACCTGATCTTATTTCATTATGTGATTTCATTCCACTACTCTGTTAACTACAATAGTTATTTGGCCAGTTTTGCAGGCTGAGCAGTCTTCTTCACAGAAGAAAATTATCTAGAAGCAGCATTGCTCAGTAACAAGGGTATCAGTCAAAATTTGGTTTTGGGATCTATTCCCCACTTTGGCACTTAACAGCTTTGTGACTGTAGCCAACTCACTTCATTTTTCTTGTATTCTCTGTCTACTGTGGTTAAAAAATGAACAGAAGAAGCAAAGGGGGATACATTCCCATTCCGTATACAGACAGTAGCACCTCAGAATCAACTGACTTCTCTTCTTGAGTCTGTCTGAAACATAATAGGCATTAATATACTAAACAGCAACAACAGCCTTCACTAAGATTTGAGCAATTTCAGATTAATTTAAACTGCTTAAAGGACAATATCACCAGGATAGACGATACTTTCTAACAGCTGATAGAATTAAATGGAAGAAGTGACTCTATTCTCTACACCTCCACCAAAAGAAACATAAAATGATAAAGTGGAAAAGACCCTGGCTGTCAGCCACAGGATATACCTAACAGACAGGCACACTGAAGCTAAATGTTGTATTCCTGCACCTTTTTTCTTGTGGATTTCAGGAGAGGGTTGTGGAGGTAAGAGGGTAGATAGACAAGGGGCTTTTTATTGATTCTTGTGTGCTATACTTGTGCTTGCTCCTTATTAAGAGCTGTGGAAATTTCCCATGGCTATCTTTTTCCATGTTTTTCTTCTGGCTGCAATACTGTCACTCCTGCCTTTGTTCATGTCCCGGAAAAGCAGTTCCTCCAAGGACCACTGCTACAACAGCATTCAGACACCTAAGTCATACAAATTAAGATCATTAGAGATGTGTAAATACTTCATAATATTCCGAATAGTCCTATTAACCAACACCATGGTCACTTAAAGAGGTGAAGACCTTCAACCCACAATACCTACAGTTAAAACCATCCAAAAGCATACGATGGCAAGAGAATTCCCATAGGATCAGGCCGTAAAAGACTGCCTTGTTTTCAACTACAAGTCTTATTTTCAACCAAAGTAAGACTCATTGCAACTTTCCTTTAAGAATTTGCTATAGTGTCAACAATTACAGCGGCAGTAGAGACAGCAGCTTCCCAAGCATCTGTTGTGTCAGTATTAGGGCCATCAGCATAAACAGATTGTGCTCGAGACAGTTGTCCCATGTGAATCCGTAAGACTCAAGCCAATTCTCTCCATTCTGTACTGATCACTGATGAAAAGGATTTTCTTTGAATTGAAGGATAAATGTTGTAAGTTCCCTGTACGTACAAAAACCTCACTGTGTTTTATGACTTGTTTTCCTCTAATTTCTCCTGGTAAGTGCACACTCCAATTTGATAAATACTCCCTGAGGAGCATCATGCATTCTGCCTGTCCAGACACACGGGGGGGGGAAAATAATAATAATTTTTAAAAATCAATGTATGGATGACTAAATATTGATGAATATGGTGTGAATTCTGAGACGGGTTCTCCCCTCCTCTGTCTTCCACTTTCTAATTTACAGAGTCTGCAGTATTTAGAGTCACAATGTCAACCAAAGTCAGAAGAAATAAAATTCCAGAAAGCATTACAACCATCATTAGCACTCTCTATCCCAACTACTTATCAGACACACATAAATCTTGATGCCTATGTGACTCACTATGATGAAATTAAATGAGAGCAAACAGAGCAAATGCATGTCTACTGCTTTTATCTCTAACCTAGTCAGACAGTCATCAATATATTTGAGCTACAGCAATATATTCTCTAATATCTCAGAATACTTTTTTTACCCTTTTATTAAATCAAATATCTTTAGTATTTACTCCTTGTATACCCCCATAGTTTTCTAACAGATTACCCCTCTCCACCACTGACTGGATGATTCGACATTTCATACAACAGCCTCACATGCTCCCTTTTTGGGGAAAAAAAAAAAAAAAATCTGTTCAAATATACATTTAATTTATGCCTAATATGGTGCAAGGAGAACTAAAATCAGCATGCACAAAGGCAAGGAAGAAAAGCAGTTAGCGTCAGTAAGAATGGAAAAGCATGTGGTATCCCTGTTTATAACTGCACATATTGTAAAAGCACAGAAGCTGTATGTTCACACCAAATCAATCCTCCATTTACCCTCAGACATTTTAATCTGTTTCCTTAAAAGGACAGGTGCTGATAAAGATTTGAAACAGAGACTGAATTAAGAAAATGACAGGAAAAAAGAATCCCTGCTGCTACAGAACAGCACTCTCACCAGTATTACATTTCTTGAATATTCTCCTTCAAGGAGAAAAGCGTATCATTTTTTATATTTAGCCGGGAAAGGTGACAGACTGAAATCATACTTGCTAAAACCAAGGCAGGTAGTGTGAAATCTAAGGAAGTACAGAATTGAAAACCTGAAAAGAGGAAAGGGGTTAAAATCTTTTTCATCTTTAGAAAATCAGCACATTATTCCAACTGAGCTAACATGCTCAACTGTACTGCAGGATTACAAGGAAGCTGAAGACAAAGGTTTCATTCACAACTCTACCCCTTTACAAGAGATAACCTCCTCAGCAGATGTAAAGTCAAGTCACGTCTGATTAAGTTCACTTTTCCTGTGACAGCGAACAATACTTTTGGAATCAAAACATAAAAAGAAACCTTGATCCTGTATTAGTCAGTTTCCTGCACATTGTTTAGATAAAAATTTTGCATCGTGAACTGGAGCACGTGGATATTCATTACAATTATACAAAAAATTATGAAGACATCGATAATCTTCCTTTTCATTCTCACCACTACCTAATAAAAATTCCAACTCTTTCTAACAGGAAGTTGTGAAACACCTTTAAACATCGCTGGTTTTCCACCATTTATTTTCTTTTATTATAGGACATGTATAAAATAAATCATTATCTATGTTGCTTAGAAAAGTACCTCCTTTTGATGTCTGTTTTACCCGCAATGCTTCAGCTTCGTGACATCACAATTAGCTGTCATGGAAATTGCTATGAGATAATAAGCAGAACACTTTGGGTCAACTCCTAGTCCAGTTAAAGTAAGATTCATGTCATTCACTTCAGCAAGGCCAAAATCTCAACTTTTAACTTCCACCAACGAAAACCAAGTGGGAACAGATGAACATGCCATCCAGTTTCTGTGCAATGTTTGATAAATAAATTCAGCAGGAGGTTTGGCATTTGTTTTCATGGAAACATGGATGAACCTATCTCGTGCAAATTAGCTGTGGTAGCAGAAAAACATGCATGCATTGGAATATTTTGTAGAAAGTGATGTGTCCCACATAGAGCTGATGATTTCAGGAACTTCTTAGTTGTCCCACTGGTGAAATTAAAAGGGGTCATTCTACGTATCGGCAGAAAATTATTTCGCTTGTCCCCAAATTACACATAATTTTGTTTTGTTCCGAGTTTTTAGCTTCTATGCTATGAGATTATATTAACTTTTTGTTCTTACTGAGGCAGCAAGGAAGACTATGAGACTTGATCATATTAGAGAGTTTATCTGTTACTACATCATTTCATAAGTTTGACAAACAACGTTTAATCATTATTTCAAATTGAAAATAATAATGTAGAATTACTATACCCATATGATACACTAATTAATACCTACCTCAGAACTGTAGCAAGGGGGGGTGGGGGGAAAGGGGAAGTGAAATGTGAGACAGAAAGCTGATGCTGTAAATATTTTCAATCTGTTTCTGGCCTGATATGTTAATATTGCTCATTTATCACAGAAAAGTAGCATGTGTGCTGACCTAGCACTGCAACTTTTTGCAAATGTACAACAGCCAGCCTACTAATGGCTTTGAATGCTATTAGTGCATTGTGGTGAGAATAAATGTATCAATGAGTTTTTAATGACTTTAAATGGGATCCCTCTGTACAGCAGCAAGGACAGGCACAAACATAATACACTGTGTTTTATTAATAAAAGAACAACCATTGTTCCCTCCATCAAGATGATCCCCTTCAGGCCTGAAGTGCACCGTAGGTGATAGCTTTGTGACAAAAATAGAAAGACATTCTCTTAGTCCTAAAAGAATATTCCCTAGAAGGCATTACTTTCTTCCTCCAGAGCAAGCAGATTACTTTGGACTCTCACACAGCCCCAAACAAATAGCTCACATCCCCCAAAAAAATCTCGACAAAAAACTTTAAATACCCTGCACACAGAAAGGTTAACAACAGGAGGTCGACCCCTTCTTATTTGCACTGGAGACTTTAAAACATGACCATTACCGTTTACTATTTTGATTATCCCTTATCACTTATCATCTTCTTTTAGTCTTCCTAACTACACAGCCTTTGTCAAATATCAGAAGTGTTTGACAGCTTACCCATTAACAAATTCAAGAAAAGAAAACTGGAATATATTTCTTCACAAACTGATACTGTACAGCAGCAAGTAGGCATAAAGCTTATCATAACGCTACAAGAGCTGGCAAGAGGCATTTCACACAATGAGGCAAATTCAGACTTATTTCATTGTCCAGCACAGATTTGCTGAATTCCTGCACTTTGTTCTTAGCACAGAATTAAAAGTTACCCTTTCTATTTCTCCCCAGTGATGCAAAGAAACTCAGTGAGAGATGGGGTATCACCAGGACAGAGCATTTTGGTTAATACAGCAGAGCAGGAGTTGATCATTCCAGGAATGTTAGATGTCATAACATAAAAGAGCAGCAGCAGCAAGACCATAAACTTCTAGGGCTGTATACCGAGAGCGCTGGGTATTACTTAGTGGAAGTAAAAAATTACATGCAAAGTAGAAAATGCAGTGGAATACAGTTCTGAAATAATGACTTTGGTATTGCATATCCAACAATTTATTCCCATTTAGCAGTCAGTGGTAAAGAGACCAGGCATTGCAACTCATAGCTAAACATCTGATTTGCAAGCTGAGGATCACTCGGTCTTCACATGCAGTTGTTCCTGATTAAATCCATGCAAACAGAATAAGACTTGTTCCTGTTTAGTTTAAATCACTCTTAAAACTAGATTCCTCTTGACATGCTTGCTCTCCACCAACAGTTCCTGGTTTATCCTGCACTCTTCAGCATGGAGGAACAGGTGTGCCCTGACCAGAAACCTTCTGCTGCTCCATGTAGGATATTTCCTTGCTCTTAACCTAAATGGTGCCCACAGGGAAACTCCAATTACACAGACACTGGAATGCAAGTCCTACGCTCTCTGATGTGCGGCATGCCAGGAGCTGTGAAAGCGCCAGACCTCATGAGCTCAACGTCTTCTGCAGTCTGGCCATTGAGGGTATTTTACACATGCAGGCTGTAGCAAGACTGCACTTCAAAACAGCCTCTACAGTCATATGGGAGAGAGACAACCACCCATGCTTACGGTCCGCTTGGTGAATTCTGCAGCGAATAGAACTAGTTTGCAAGAAAAAGGATGTTTTTGCTGTTGACCAGCCATACAAACTCAGTCTTTACTTACGGATTTTCAAAGTCCCAAGAGGCTTCTCCCCATGCCTCATCAGTGGTAACTGTGTGCACAAGTCAAATTATGTCCTCAGTTACACCTATGCGACACATACATGCTCCCGCACTTTGAGACACTTTGCCTATTATGTTTCTACACAGGTAAAAGCGACTCGAAGTCATTACGATTAGGCTATCACAACTTCCTAAGCAGGCCCGTTGCTGGTGTATGAGATGAACCAGGATCCTTGGCCTACTCTTCCAAGATACATTGGTTGTTCCAAACTAAAAGTGTGTTTTTAAATAACAGCTAAAGAATCCTGAACAGATCTGACTGAATGTGAAAAAAGAACTTTGCATTTGTTTTAACTGCGGGTTTTAACATGGGCTTCTGAATCCAAGTATGCTGCAGCATACAGTTGCCAATTCCTTTTTTTTTTTTTTTAATTCTTAATCCTAAAGCAATTGATAATTTCGTTTACATTCCAATTCTAAGAACCATATGGTTTTGTCATTATTATTTCTAAACAACAATCTAAACTCTAGCTTGATAAAAAAAAGAGGTTTTTAGTCCTTGCAATCATGGAAAACAGTTTGAAAAGATGATCCAAGTACATTTCAGAGACTGATCACATACATACACAGAGATTAAAGAATATTAATGATTTCAGACATTCCTGACTTTGTGGGGACCAAAGTAACGTGAGCTTCATGAGCTATGCAAGCCTGTCCAAAAGTTATGAAGTTTAACAACAACAACAACTAAAACGATAAAAAAAAGAAAAACCAAACCAGTAAATTCTCAGATTCAGAACCCTTTTTCTACTGAACTCATCTTTTAATTTCCAGTTTTGCAGGCACTTAGGGATGGTGGAAAGTGAAAAGAGACACTCTAACTTGCTTAGTAAGAGGCATAGAGCTCAACTGCCTTAGGTCCAGATCATACATATAAATTGCATCTCTTTTAATTTTTTTTTTTTTCTGAAGTGACATTACACAGTTCCTGAGTCTCTTGCTGTGTGGATAAAACACAGTGAAGTCTTTTGTACAGGTAGTACAAAAATCTAAACTCTGTCGCACCCTCTGGCATTTGAGGCATTTGAGAAATAGGAGCAGCACACAGCAGTGGAGAGGAAGAATGCACCTTACTCTCCTCCACTAAATAAGAACATGGCCACACTTACAAATGGGCCCTTCATTTTTTATTATTTATGAAAGGTGTTTCCACAACATTTACCACTGATACTTAATCTATTAAAATGGTTATTTTGTGTGTGTGTGAAAGGCACTTTGAAACCTCTTATGATAAAACTAAACCAGAAGCTGGAAGTAGACCTTAGCTCTTATGAAAGACCATCTCCCAGTCACTTCAAAGGGACAAAGTCAGGCCTCGCCTTAGTTTCATACATTTGCATTATTGACTTTATGAAAAAACAGGCAAAGCCTTAAGTAAAGAACTCATTACGTAAGCCAAGAATGCCTGCATAATGCAGTGTCATTAGCAATGGCAGGTCCCAACCAGCAACACACACTGGCTTGAGACCCTGGCTATTTGCACAGCAGTCAGATGCCACTTTGCTGTGGTATGCAAACCATTAAATGATACATCTACCACAGTGATTAAAACTCCTGCCCTGCACTTGTATTCACCTGCTGACACATCCACTGCCTGGCACTCTGAAGTACAGGGCAGAGGTTAAGAAACATCTCTTCCAGCTCAGCCCAAACTCATGCCCTCAGATTGCATCGCCTCACCTGTCCGCAGTCCCACCTCACTAGCACGCCCTCCCCTTCCCTCTCCTCCAGGATACATCCCCAGGCTTCAGTCTGACAGCAGGTGCTTTAAGCAGTTCAGTGCTTTGTGTGGGTGGAGTAAATTCTATCACTGACTTTAAAAAAAAAAAAAAAAAAAAGCCAAAGCCAAATGGATAGCCTTGTTAGTATACAAAAGTATAAAGTGGTACATTTAATTTAGATCTTTTTTACCCATATGGCAAATGTTGTTTGTTGTAAAATCACATATTTCATTACTGCTAAGTTATTTACAGTATTTCCGATCTCTCCAACAAAATGGTACATGGTTAACTGTTCTTTTTTAGGTGATCCTTTATTAGTCATATAATCCATTTTTCCACTGATTAGGGAAGATGATTCAGTACTAAATATCCTATCTCCTCATACGATTGATTTTTTATGCTCTTTTCTTCCAATACTATTTTCTGCAACACAGTTTTCCTGGCTAGTCTTTATTAGTATAAATCATCGGCAGATGTGCTAGAGATTTCACACTACAGCTTCAAAGATCTTTTCTAGAAACTGAGGAGGACAAAGCAATTTTTCATACCTAATTCCATTCTTCTCTTCCCCACTGATGCAACTGTCAAAGAAAATCACAGCTATGCTGACAACGCAATACAGATTGAACTCGGATCCATACAGACTATTTCTGCAGAGGCCCAGAGTCCAGAGGTGAAAATTATCTATTATTCTGAATAGAACCAGACAAAAAAAATCTGCTGTTGAAGACCTTACCCCTTATGGATAAGGTTAATCAGAAGCAAAATCAACCTAGCTTCAAACAAGAACATCAGCTTCCCGGTCCCTGCCAGGTCTCCTCCATGAGAGCAGCCGGACGCGGTGACCATATCACCAGCACCGCCAGGCTGCAAGAGCCACCACCAGCCACCTCCCCACACCCCCACAGCTCACAGCTCGCTGTGTCACTGCCCCCCTAATGCATCTTCTGCTGACATTTAGTCCAAAGCACCCTTTGTTTTGTTCTGTTTTGTTTAAAGGGAAAAAAGAAAGAGAGAGAAAAAAAAAAACCACAAAAAAACCAACCCACAAACAAAGAGGAAAGTACATTAAACCAAACACTTTCATTTTCCATTATTTTTGGATCACTTCCTCAGCAGCCTAAGCACGGCAAGCTAGCATGTCACAAACTTTCAACTAAAACAAGAACAATATTCAACACCAACAGCATGAAATGAATCAGTCTGCCTGTGGTTTAATTCACAAAAGCAAATTTCTCTTTCACAGTCTCATTCCAGAAATGGGAAATAAACTTCTGTACTTCAATATCCATTTCTCCTGGAGGACCAGGCAGAACTGGGTAAGTTTGGTGGCTTTTTTGGCATTCTATACTTTTCATAGGACAGAGCCTGACAAAGGGACAGCCTATCAAAACTGAGCCATAAACAAATCAATTTACAGCAGCATAGTAAAATTAAAATGTGACTCAGTCTTTTTATTACTCAATATAACTTGCAGAAGAAATGGGTCTTTCCAAAGTCTTAAACAAATTAATTTTCTCGCTTAGCAGACTTAGGGCTTGTTAAAGGCCCACTAAGGTGCTTCATTGATTTCAATGCTCTTTGGCTCATTGCTCTTTCCACACTGTTCAGGAGCCGGCTGCAATTCTGTATTTCAGAAATTTTCTTCTAACTACAGGTAATTTCAGAATGATTGTAGAATAGACTGAATATTGGATTTGGGGTGGGGGAGTGGAATTTGACTTAATCTAGCTGGACAAATTAGTCCTATCAGATACCCCTTTAAAATCAGTCCAAACTAAAAGTAGCCTTTTAATCATCTGAGCTACACGACTGAGACTTCCTATGTCACAGCCAGCGCACAAACAGCCAGAAGCTAGTGAAATAGTGCTGTACTTCAACCAAAATCAATCATCAATTTCTCAAAATTTCATCCAGAAACCTAGTGAATTTATTTCTCTTTCGCTGCTTTTTTTTTTTTTTTTAATCCCATCTCGTCGGAGTTAGTATCAAGCAAAGGCATACACAGAAATCTGTAGCTGATGAGTTGCCAAGTAAATCTGTTACTATAGGAAAGGTGCTTACATCTTTAACAGGTACAAACACACACAACCGATGGGAAGAACGCAATCAATAATAAAGCTTCCAAAAATCCTAGGCCTGTTTATCTTAGGATCAGACCTGAGTGGCATCATTAGATGCAAATCTGTTCTGCTATTTCTCATCTTTACCAGCTTGTCAGATAATTGCCTCCCAAGCAACTCCGGTGATCAGGCTTTCTCATTTCAACCATTAACTCATTCTTTGACACCCATACAAAAAAAAAAAAAAAAAAGGCAAAAAAAAAATCCATGGAACTTTTAAGTTCTTTTTCAAAAAGACAGCTATGGATTGCAGCCTGAAAAGGGCTAACTATACTACAATCATCATTCAATGGTATTTTAAAAACCAATACTGTGGCATAATACAGAGTTTTCTAGTTTTCTTTTACCCGCTGCCATGCTCTTTACACAGTGGGTAAAAAAAATTGTGTGAAGTTCAGTGCTGGATACAGCTGAAAATTTTGATTAGTAATGACTACTTATCCTGCATCTGTACTTTATTACTGTAAGCCATTATGCTCATCTCTCATAAGGTAAGCACACATGAGCCAGAATTACAGCTAATTTCCACAAAAAAAAAAAAAAAAAAAAAAAATTGACCTACTTTTCAGCTCCCAGGTGTAGTACATGCTTATGTGCTTCCTCAAATCAGACCCACAGGCTGCTGAGTTGGAACACCACTGCGCCTTAAAAAGATCCATAGTGTGTCGCCCCAGAGTTACTACAGATGTTTGACTCCGGCTTTTACACAAGAGAAGTGCGGATGTGTTCTGTTCGTAAAAGTCTGTGGAAAGTTTGGGGGTCTATCTGGATGAAATACGCTGTATAAATACGCAGTTATCATCAGCGCACTTCTGTCTTAGATAAACTTCTGGCAAAGTGGAGCGTATGAAAACTGTTTAAGGTTCCGTAATTAAAGCAATATTAGAATAAGCACGTTTCACCATGGCAAAATATTACTGAAAACAAAAGACCTTAACCACTGCTTGTAACAGGCCTTTCAAAATACAAACCGTACACATGAAAACAGTTGGTTTTTACTTTATTTCCTGTCACGAAGGTATGCTGCCAAATAAACGCTACTCTTTGTTGTGTTCTAAAAATGTCTGCTTTCAACTATTAAAACTATTTTAATTACTCACTGTTTTATCAGCACAAATAAAATTTGCTCACTGACGCACATATTTCCTATCCAAGTGAACTGAACTACTTCTCCCAGATCATTTAGTGCAGGTTAGCCAGGCTTTGTGACCAGCACATAATATTATGCAAACTAAAACCATAACTACGTCCATTTAAGGTCAAAAAGGCCTATTTGTGGTTATTATGGAAATCAGTTTAAATGCGAGGTGGCTAAACAATGCATCTTTGCATCCTGGCTCAGCAAAAAACACAAACAACCTGCCAACATCTGCTTTTTGAAGTGTCAGATAACATTATTTCCAGGATGACATCAAGGGCCTTCATTGGCTATGCATAAGGTCAGTGAATATTAACTTCATTTACACTTGGCTGAGAATTGGCTGGTGCCAACAATAGAGGTTTAGATCCTCTGCTGAGCAGGGTTAAAAACTGACAGAAAGCTGCCATTGAGGAAGATGGATGATCGTACTAGCTGACCCTATTCCTCCCCAAGTGTCACAGCTTCGGCCTCTTTTCTATCTCCACAACAAAAGACCCTCTCCGAGCTTCCCAGTGGCCTTCAGCTTTATTGGTGCTAACAGGCCCAGACATTTTCATCGATTGGATTCTCTACCTCTTAAACACAAGAGCTTGCCCTCCCTGGCTAGCCAAACCTTGGCACAGATGTCTTTTTTTGTAATTGCTTCTCTGCTGTCTGTTGGGAAGGATGCAATCGGACAGGCGAACATCATGTCAACACAGAAATGTTTCACCATTTATCTCAGTTTCCCAATGGCATTTTAAGGAAAGTGATAGCTGCTTGCCTGGGGGGATTTAACCCTTCGATGGCTCGCAGTATCTATA
Source organism: Falco biarmicus (assembly GCF_023638135.1). NCBI lineage: Eukaryota > Metazoa > Chordata > Aves > Falconiformes > Falconidae > Falco > Falco biarmicus. The sequence continues at coordinate 2,917,789 of NC_079293.1, read as the reverse complement.
AATGTGGTAAAAGAAGTTGCTGTAACATTGTTGTAGAAAAATTCTAGCTCATTTGTCCTACACGTAGTTCACAAATGATGAATTACTTTTCCAAACTATTTGAAATAAAACTTCTCTAAATGCACAGAAGTCAGTTTAGTGTTATTACAATGTATGCTTCTATGTCAGATCCTCAAGGGGTTTTTCAGTCAAGTTCAAAATATACATTTCATAAATAATAAGGCTTGAGTAGTTAATAACAAACATCTATAGAATTTCCAGTCTATTTAAATCCAAGGCCACAAACTTAATAGAAGTATCACAAAAATTCATTAGGAGCTTAAATGGATTAGAACTTATTTATTACATGGAATGAAAGTAATCAGACATCTTTTAACATTTGAATGACTGAATGACTGGAGAAAGGATATAAAGGAAATGTAACAGAACTGTATAGAATGCTTTGGGGTTAAGAAAAACAGAAGTGATGTTCTTTTATCTTGTGTTTTTTAAACATCTGCTACTGGACATTGCTGGCAAAAGAGTAACGGGTTTGACAAGCCACTTGTTTGATCCAATACAGCAATTCCTGTCTTTCTGCATACACCATGGAAACACCCAGCCTCCTAACATAATTTATATATTTTCCCAAAATCTGGGCTGCACGGCATGTGCTCTGTGACAGACTGATTGTGCAAAGCCATCCTTAAAGGCATTACAGCTAGCCAGAGAACTGTCTCCCACTGAGGTGCAATCGACAGGTTTATAACAACCCTTGCTCTGCCTAACCTAAATGTATAGCCAGAAGCAAAGGAGCATGGATTAAACGCCCCTATTAAAACCCATGGCTCAAGTTATCTAGCAGGGACAGGACAACTCTCAGAACTAAGGATGACCTAAAAAACATGCACATAAAAACTGACGGAAGAAAAAAAAAAAAAGGGGGGGGGGGGGAGGAGAGGGGTGCAACAAAATTGATTTTTTACAGAGCTATGGGTTTTGTAGTAAATATTATGGAGTAATTCGCTCAAATAATAAGGTAGAAATGCCAAATACCATGGAGGTCACAAAAGTGGGGAAAAAACCCACAATCCAACCTGGCAGTCCAGCCTATAAAAATGAATGGAAGTACTGGCCAACAAGTCTACCTCTCTGTTGTGTGGCAGGATGGATCAAATTATTTTAGGTTTCCTATAACGCTTGTAGTTATAATTGAGGGAGGGGGTGGGAGCAGGTGGGGGTCAAGTAAAAAGGCAAGAATTTTCTGCTGGGGAAGAGGGGAAAATGGCACCATTTTCAAACTAGCCAAAATCGAGAAGGAAGCAAAAACAGTAGAAAAGAAAACGCAGTCATAATTCAGCCATAAAACAAAAAGATGTACTATGAAAAAAATACACGTGAATGTAGCTGAAGTGATTTTAGAAAATACAGCAGTACATATATTTCTTGCAATGAGATGTTTATTGCATACAGCCTACCGCAATATAAAATAACGCAATTGTGTGGTTGTACACCAAAATTCATGACTATTTTTTTTTTTTTACTGGTAGGGAATATTGTCAGAGTAATGAGGAAAACACACATTTTTCATATTTGTAGCAACTCCTATTAAACAAACTGCCTTTAGCGAGGACTGCAAGGCTGGGCCCTTGCTCTTTGTGTTAATAACAGATGGTTATGACATGGGGCCAATTCCTGTTTTTCTAACTCTCACAAGTAGTCCCAAGGGACTAATTATTTATTTTTATGAATAAAGCAAGCAAGATTTTACCCAAGGGAAAATAAGCAGTTTTGCAACAAAAAACGTTTGTGATCCCCTTTTCCACTGGGTAAGAGCAGGGAGCTCCTCTTTTAGGCACACCCTGCCAGCCCTGTAAGAAGCACTAAGGAAACCCAGTTCCAGGTACTTGGAGGGGACTGGGACTGAGAGAAAGGCACGTAAGTACAAAATGATGACAGCTCTCAACAGATTTCCCCAATATGCTTCAGAAACCACTATCAGGGATGGAGATTGGCAAGGGATCCCCAGCAGCACACTACTTCCATCTGGACTGGGTGGAACTATAGCGTCTCCCAAAGCAGACAGATACAGGGATTTTCAAAGATGACAAGACCGGTCCATTTTTTAACCTACAGAGACATGTAATACAGCACAAGAGTTTTTCCCCCATGGGTAATCACAGGAAAAGGGTTCCAGTCAGCAGACATTTTCCTTTTCCATCACCTTAATGAACAGCCCTCCATCTCTTTTAGTTAACAAATCCATCATGTTGCATTTGTAAGTATATTCTAAAAATCAAAATGAAGAAAAAAATTATGAGCTATAACTACCTCTGAAGAGGTGCTTATCATATGCTGGAGGTGACCCAGCTGTTCACCTATACAGGAAAGTACCATCTCTCTATATGGGCTATACTCTCCATAAATCACCATACTGTGTGCCTTTAGCTGACTACTACCACTGTTGTACTATCAGGTGCCCAACACAAGTAGCGGGAGGAGCTGAACCGCTGTTTCCCATGGGGCATAGGCTACCCAGCCTAGGGCAAGCGTAATTTGTACGTGGCACACAAAGGGGCTGTTACATACTCCTTTAAAAGGATGCGTGAGGGTGCCACAAGCTGGATCTCTCTTTCATTGAATGAAAATATACTACTGACTCAGGAAGATGGAGAGCACTGGTATGACCACAGATATTTAAAACTCACTTCTGAAGGGATTGCAGAGATTGCAAGATTGAAAAGCCTCTTCTATCTCTGCATTTCAATGCAATATAAATTGGGGTTTGGGAATTTTCTTCTACCTAAAGAAGAAATTACATTTGTATATATCCATTAGGTAAGCACGTATAGCACTTTATAAAGCAATGTCAAAAACATTTTTCAACCTGAATGCTTAAAAGCACCTCAGCCACTCACAGCCAGAAACAGTACAATGGCATTTTACCTGTATTTACCAGACCAAACTAAACTCTTATTAATGCCAGTTTACATGACCACGTTAACAAGACCATGGTGTGAGAAACCTAGGGTTTAGTTTACAAATCAAGTGAATCTAGGATACATGGAAGGATATCATCCCTTTAGGAAGGACAGTCCAAGCAAAAGATCTTTTTGTGTACGTGGAGCTGATCTGTGATGTTTTTATGTGTTCAGATGACCTGAGCAGCCTGTTTGTGCATAGTCCCAGAACATGTCCATCAATCAGTGTCAACATTCTTCCAAGCTCCACTTTGACTGGCAACTGACAGTTACCTCCTGAACGTTAATTAATAATGAATACCATTGTCAGTGCTTAAATACACAAAATGTCTTTAAATGGTGAAATTTTAAAAATGGTGTTTGTTCTGTGAGGACAGGCATTGTATTTTCATTAATTGTATTGTATTAAGGAGAGAAATAAAAACTCCTAATTTAAAGATTGCACATCATTTGTATTATCAATATGTGCTTTGTTTTCTACAAAGTACTCATCTCTACTTGTGTCACATGATTTTGAATCTTACATTCCTGGATACATGATTTTTACAACAGTAATACACAATACAGTGACTATGTAGCTCTCCATTTGACAAAAAATCTTTTAAGATAAATGAACAAAAGCAGGCACATCACTGTCTCCTCCTTTGTCGCACTCACCCAGGAAAAAAAAAGTGTGGTTTAAAGAGATGTTATTTTTCTCCCTTGTTTACTGACATTGTTCACGAGCAATTCCACTCACAAGACCTTTTTAATAATAAGCCAAATAGAGACTTATTTCAGCTGACAAACTAAAGCAGACAGACAAGCATACACATGCTAAAGCCAAAGAATTGCCCCTTTTAATCAGAAAATTAAGTGATATGCAACTAATGATAAGTGAAAGTGAACAGAAGAGACAGTCACAGATCACAGACTGAATATTCTATTCAATCTGCACTGGGGGTCACGAGTTTCAGTCCTGCTTATGATTTTAAGCACGTGATACTTGCACACTTCTCAGCAGCCACAGATTAAACCTGGCTGAGACTTCCATAGGTGAGGTAATTAGGTGACAATGTGGAGCCTTGGGATTTGCTAACAGTTAAAACAATGTCCATTTCCTTTAGGTATTATTTGGGGGGACTTTATCAGTGCTTTTCTTTTCTTTTTTTTTTTTTTTTTTAAGTTAGTGTCAATAAAACTGCCTACCATTTGAAAGTTGTCCATTCGTCTGTCTAAACATTTTGTCCTTACACAATCAGCACAGAACAATGTCACAATTACAATATGCTCAAGAAAGTAAATATTGAATGTTAATTTTTACAGAAAAGCTACTAGTATGGAATAAAAATTTTCAATAAGTGGGCCAAAACCTAAAATGAAGAGTTATCTAATTCATTTACTGTGCAAATAAATTGATCAAGAAAAAAAATATGTTGACATTTTGAAACATGAGAAATCCAACATCCAAGTGTTTGATTTCAGCTAAATGACTATATCATGAGCCTGATCGACACAACAAAATTAAGTAGCAAGAATACCCTCTCTTCAATAGGATTCTAACCACATTCCAAAAGCAAATCTATATAGCTATTAAAGAAATAGCAAAGAGTATCTTAAAAAAGATATATCTGTTTCATCCTAACTTTTTCTTTCTGATTACATTTTCTTATTGGATATTTTAAGACTTGAATCAAAGCTATATGGTCTAACAGGAAGAAGAAAAAAGTTCAATGTGTCTCCATTTGCTTTGACATACAAACACATCACCCTTATGAACAAATGAAAAAATCAGTAGAAACTTTTCTCCAGTTCTATCATTCGTCTTAGAAATACATGCATACAAATACATAGTGCAAATAAATTGATCAAGACAAAAATATGTTAACATTTTGAAACATGAAGCTCAAACATCCAAGATTAAATGCTTTATATTTTATATGTGTGTTTGTATTTTACATATTAAACATATATATAAAGGAAGCTCAGAACCTAAGATACTGGAACTCATAGCTCCATGTGAATGGTTCTAACGGCTAAACTATGGGAAGACAAGATTCAACAGGGGCTAATAAAACCTTCTAACAGTGACTGCATGTTGGTTAATAGGCATGCCCTCCTTCTCAGCAAGAAAAATAATTGACTTAAGTCTGGAAAACTTGAGTTGAATGAGATCATGTAAATATGATCAGTGATCACAGCCACATGTTGCCCACTCAGACCCATGTTCTACAGACAAATTTTTTAACATGTAATTTGTTCCAACATCAACAGAGCTGAGCTGTTTGGCACACAAACTGCCAAACTTTTAGGAATACAATAAACTTTACTTAAGAATCTCAATTGCCAGCATTCTTCAAGTACTTTCATGGTAGCTAAGCAAGGGCTCCAAGAATTTAAATTAGAGATTTAATGAGATTCTCAATACCAACTATGTCCCTCTGTGTACACAAATGGATTGATTCAATTAGGCACCACATAGCCATTCATGAAATGTATAGTTTGTTCTCAAAATCTACCCATACAATAGCTTAATGTAAAAAAAGATGGTACATTCAGGAAGTTCAAAGAATACTGTTTACTACTTATAAATGAAGACTAGCTATTAAGTGGAGAAACTGAGGGATTCGGAAGTTTGTAGGCCACAGGCAGTATAACTTTTGAGACGGCGTGGACCGGTCATTAATCCAAGCTCCAGAGAGCTCGTGAGTTTTTCCTTGATGGTCCATCATATGCAGATGGAGAACTCTGACATCCTGCCTCTCTCCTACACTAGAATAAAATAACTAGATGGTCATCTGAGGAAAAAAAGCCCTACCAAGCATCAGGGGACACTTGCAATTTAGTCACATCATGAGGACATATCCAGTAAGGTGAAGGGAGCGTACAGCAGGTCACATGCACACGGCTATACAAGGCCACCATATTAGTCACTTGCCAAAAGATCTTCAACTACCACTTTCAAGGGCCACCCTACTTCAGTCCACTGTGTTGAATCTACTGGAAAAATGCACACCAGTCATTTAGGCCGGATTATATTTCACATTCACTAAATGAAAGAATAATAACAAGTTACAGCCACTAAATATGCTACATATCCCATGTGCCATCAGTAGAATTTTTGAGTCACGTTTATACTCGCTTCTCTGTACACATTTATATCAGCACAATACCTACAATTTAGAAAAGCACAACTAACCAAACATGCATTTAAGTATGTTTCATCCATGTAAAAGTTTTAGGTTTATGTATATGCTTACAGCTCCTTAAAACTTTAGCACTTTCCTCAGTAGGAAAATATTAGCGCGTTATATTACTCCCACTGAGTTAACGGGAGTCTTGCCATTAAGTCCTAGGGATGATGCCTCAGCCTTCAGTCACACAGTCCTCTGCGTTAGGCATTACTTCCCTAAAACAGTCATAACTTGTTTACTGAGAAATAGGAGTCCCATTGTTACACTTTCTTCAGTATGTTTGTTTATGGTAATACATACTATCAGAAATATTTTTTTTGTTCAAAACAAAAAAAAAGGTAGCCAGCCAGCAAGGCAGGGCTCTAGACTTGCACCAGCTTCTCAAAATCAAACCCTTAACTCATTTCACAATTAAAGCAAGAAATAATCTTTGCATTTATGTATATTAAATACATCAAAAAATAATACTTACATTTCTTAATCATGTACTTCCCTTTTATCCATCAATCACACACATTTGAGGTATGTCAGGTGTCAGAAAATACTAATAATTACAGTTAATTACACTTTCATTAGGAAAATGCTCGATATTATTATTTCAGAAGAGACAGGTCTTGCCAAGTCACATGTAACTAATCCAAAGCACAAAAGTTAAGAAAAGTATCAATTTACTTTGGGTAAAAAAACCTGATGTTTATTACAGGTGTGAGCAACTTTATCCTCCTTAGGACAGGCAGCAGGGCCACCCAGCTATATAAAGCTATACAGGTACACGTGTTGACAGGATCAGACTCCAAAAGCATAATAATCAAGCCCAATTCTTACCTCACAAAAGTTTTATACTTGGTTGCCTTAGCTACTCTGAATTATGCTTATAAATTAGTGTAATATTAAGCAAAATTTCCTGAAATCCATATAGCTGTTAAAAGATAATTTTTCCTCAAAGGAAAATCTCTTCTTAAAGGATAGAAGTAAGGAAATAAGCGTTACATGCTGAACAGCCGCTCTTCAGGATGCTGGCATGCTGTGTTTATTAGGGAGACTTGAAATCAGAAACAGTCATTAATGGAGAAGTACAGAAGAACACTCCTTCAGCAGACATACTGCTGATGTATCTGAGAGCAAGAAATGAAATATGAGATTCCCACAGAAAACAAAGTATCTCTGTAAACTATTAACTAGGATACTATTCCCTTTCACATATAATGTATAGGTATTTTGTTAATATTAGGGACAAGAGAATTCACCGTGACAGGCAGAGGCAACAGCAAAATTAGGAAGTACCCAGGGATAAAAGCTTCTCTAAGTAAGAAGAAGACTGTTCATAAAAGTGTCTTAAATATATTTGCTACTGCTGCTGTTTTCTTGATAATGCAAGGTTATAGAACAAATTAGATACACCATCCTGCAAAGGGAGGTTAAATTTTATAAAATTTATGCCGACTAATGCTGAATTAAACAGCGAACCCACCTTCCTTTTTCTTTTGTTTCTGTTTTTGGGGTTTTTTTTCCTGCTTGATGCCACAACATTCTGTGTAGGCTTCTAGTAGAAAATATCTACATATTTTCCCTGTCATGTGAACGATGTTTGGTTTTTAATAAACTCCCTGAAAATACTTTTCTAATTCTTTTAAGGAAACCCCTTACAAATTGTTTTAATCTTAACTTGGTTCCATCCTTACGTATTTATTAACAAAGTAGTATTTATTAACAAAGTAGTATTTATTAACAAAGTAGTATTTATTAACAAAGTAGTATTTATAGGGGGGTGAAAAAACCAACACAATCATGACAAACAATGTTACATACTGAGTACACTTTGAAAGAGCTATTTTGTCTTTGCAGATATTAATTTCAAAAAGTTTTACTTGTTTTCAATTTAGAAAGTGTTAATCCACAAGCTGTGTACAGCTTATTGTTTTTAATAACTAAATTATATTGCAAAGATGGCACTGTACAGAGAAAACACCGAGATTTAACGCTGAGAAGTCAAGAAGCAACAATTAATTTTTACACTGCAGTTCAGGTGGTAATAAGCATGATATTAACTCAAAATCCACATAAAGAGAAAACTGTCTCCACAGTTTCCCAAGTAAAAACAGAAAGATATTCTTACAGATTTAATACTGCTTAACATGTATGGACTGTTGAGGGGATGGAGGAGCAAATATTTTCATGATAACAGAGGAAGTTTGGAATGCAGAAAATTCAAAAGCTAATCTAGTTAAGCAAACATTTTGCTCACATAATTTTTATTTTCTTTCAACTTCAGTACCAAACATGGATCTCTCTGTATGGTTGTCCCACTTCTTGAATAAGAACCTCCACTTCACTCCTTTGCTTAAGGCTCGTTGCTTTCAGAGACCAATTTATACTTTGAAGTGCAGTTTGCTTGAACCGCTTTGAACAGCATTCCATCATCCATATAATAGCTGACTTACAGATACATAAAGTAGATCAGTTCAACACTTATTAACATGTTCCTATCTATTCTGTAAGAAGTTCTTCCAGGAAATAACCTCTAATTTTAGTTTCTCTGTAATCTACTAACTTTCCTTTTTTCAGTTCCTGAAGCCTTATTTTCCTGGCTGGAGGGGTTGGGTTTTGGTTTGGTTTGTTTTTTTTTTTTTTTTTCCTTAAACAGCTAACAGTCATATTTAATGGGATGCACTTGCACCTGAGAGTCCCCTAACAAGGATTATATGTGTGTGTCATTTCTCTCATTTGTACTCTGAAATAAAAGAATATTTAAATTTATTTTTAGTGGCTTAATTCTCAGAGATTAACAAAAACACTGGACAACAACAAACAAAAAACCAACCCCCAGAATCCCAGAATTTTCAAGCAAGACAGTTGTTTCATCATCTAGGAAAATCTTTTATACTCCAGAAAAATTGTAACAAAGCTATTATGTCTCTTTTAACTTTCACAACAGATTTCTGGGCAGAAAAAATTGTTTCAGAAGCAAGATGTATGGTTTTGTGCAACAGACTTAACATGATGAGATTCCATTTCTAAATAGCAACTAAAGCTTCATTTAGAACAAACAGAAGATAGACTTTATGGCTAAGGAGTTAATGGCCCAGCTGTTGAGCAACCATAGCTAATTCAGCAGTGGCATCCCAGACCCGTAAAAAGACAGCTTTAGTGCTTCCTCTGTAACTAAAGGAGAAATTACTAAGAATCTGCTAGATTTCATTGCTGGCTTTGTTTTGATTTCAAAATCTGTGCACAGCAGTGAATCTGACCAAAAGGAAAATAAATTAAAAAAAGTGCAACAAATTTAGTTTCAGAAATTCATATTCAGCAAACCTCTAGAAAAATGCAAAAATAAAATTAATTCCTGGAGACAACAGAATCTGGAAAGAGGAGCAGAGGGGCGGGGTGGGGCAGGAGAAAGGCTAGAGAAGGGAAAGAGATCTACATTCAACCACATTACCCAACAATTTCACTTCTAGAATCTGGACTCCTGATCGCCCACGTGCATGTGCTAACCCACTCCTTTCAGCTCTCCTGGAGCGAAACAACTAGTTCAGTACTGACTAAACCTGTCAGTAGTTCCACAGTTAATGCATTTTAGGGATCACTGATGGCATTTTGGATCAGAACTAGCAGGTTTTGACTGCCTCCAGCACTTAAATCACTTCAACTCAAACATCACCTTAGCTTCTCACATATATTCATGTCACACTCGAGACAGGATGCCGTATCTCCAAAACTATATGGCCTATAATCATACTAATCAAAGTAATTCAGAAACTTAAAGGGAAAAAAAACCCTGTATCTTAGGGCCACAAGGCAACCCTGAGGATACCTGCAACAAATGCTATGAGGCATGAAGGCAACCGTTTCTTCAGGTGATAGATTTAATTTGGAAACCAATTTTCGAAGAGGACTTGTTTAACAGTAAACATAGCTCCTCTCCCCTTCTCTTCTCTGCGCTGACACATCCAAGAGGCTGAAGAACATGAATAAAGTAGGTCAAAAACTCAACTGACTTAGGGAGACTGACAAATTTGTGAAAATCATACTCTATAAGAAGACTAGACTGTTCTGAAAGAAAGACGTAGCAAGAAAATATATCTTTCTACCACATCTCTGACAAGAAGGGCAGTCAGGAGACTCCAGGGTGAAAGAAAGCCAAGACATTCAACTTTTCTAGAAATTTCTAGAAATTCTAGAAAAGGGGGCTGGAAGCAGAAATCACAGCTCTACATTTCACAGTAGAAACACCTTCAGTATTCTTGACCATCTAGCTAGAAAGTCTTACTTTTACCTTAAAATTAACTGGTATATTTTTCTGAACCCTGCTAGGATCCTTTGGAAAGATATTTACATGATTATTATTTTTTTAAAAACCAATAGTTCTTATGCAGCTGTATCTGGCACCTGATATCACATTGACCTTTGTTTGAAAAGGGGACAGCAAAATTATTTAAAATTTTAGGGGACAAAAAGGGAAGGAGGTAGACATTCTCGTGTTGAACTTCCACTGGCTTCTGAGAAAATGACAAGACTCAGAGGTATCCTCATTCTCTGCTCTGGTTCAATTTGCTATGAATAATTACATTCTCTTCCCTAGAGTAATTTTGGAGGCAAATGGAAGAAGAGTAACTGCTCTTTAAAAAAGGAAACATTTAGAGTCTTAATGATATAAATGCCAATGAAAAAATTTTCTACCGTTTTTCCCCTTCTTCACAAAGCAAAAGATTTTCAGGTTGAAAATGCAGGAATGTCAACATAAGTTACTGAACCTGCAGGTCACCCAAAGCTTTTGGGACACACTACCTGGGCTAAACTACACCAATTTCACAATATGCAAAACCTGAGCTTTTTAGAAGCATGGTAACATTTTTTTAATGACAGCTTATTCACATTCGCCTCTTAATTCATTGCCCTCTACTAATAAATTTGTGGCTTATCAGCTCCTAAGTGGAGTACTATCAAAAAAACAAAATAAAACAAAAAAACCCAACCAACCAAAGAAACACAACCACACATACTTTACACCACAAAAATGCCAAGCATAAGGCAGATTCACTTTCTGGATCTGTTATCAAGTAAGATTTCACAATGTCAAGAGATAAAAGTTTGTCCCAAGAAGAAAAAAAGAGAAGGAACAGGTGCAGCTTGCAGTCTGGCACAGCATACAGCACATGACAAGGTTTGGAAAGAAAAGCCTGTATCTCCCTTTTTACCTCACCAAGACAAAATCTACAAATAGCTATAATCCCCTCCCCATTTCAGGGCCAATAAAACAACTGTTACTGCATACATTATTATAAAATGTTTAACAGTAAAATGTACCCATTTGGCTTTCCCTAGAAATCTGAATTTTTGGACTCTGTGCCCAATCACCTGTGTAATTTCTCAGTTCAGTCATATTAAGTGATGCTTCATACCTCCTGAAAAATCACTCTACTACTCCAATTGAATAAATTTAATTCATTCCCTCCCCATTTCCAGCTAACACGAAACAGATGGAAAACGCATTACACTAGAAGTTCACAAAGAATTATTTTCTCCTTCAAATACAATCACTGATCACAGTGTGCTCCTTACATGTACAACATATTGACTGAAATCCACTGTGCGGGGAAAACAACAACAAAAAAATAATCAAAGTTAGACCTACTGGGAGTACACTACAGTTACTGAGATCTTTATTGGGGTTTTGTGGCTGAGGTTTTTTTGCCAGAACAGATGGAATACACGCTATTGGAAGAACTTAGTATTTCCAAGTACCTTTCTGGTATCTCTGCTAGGTACCTTTCAAGGCAATCCTTTACAATGTCCAACTTCCACACCTAAGCCTAGTGCCACATACCATCAGACATAAGATCAAAATGGAGGAGATGGTGTCCTTGCACATAAACAAAAGAATCTGCAATTCAAAGTTCAGAGGCTCGTATAGTTTTCTCATGTTTGTTTCACCCAGGTTTAAGATTTTGCTTTAAATGACACTTGTGAGCTCTCTGCAATTCGGCTCTCTTATGTATGTTTGTTATCTCAATAGATCACCGAGGTGGCACAGACCCTTGGCACACCTATAGTGAGAAATAATCAGTGTACACAGAAAAAAAACCAACCAAACAAACACACTACTTCAGTTTCAAAGATAAAGCTGCAGAAGAAACACAGGGGAGCTCATTTTCCAGGTTTTGTGTTTCACTGCTCACAATTGTTTTCTTCCTTATCTTTCCCAGCATTACCAGTTACTTACATTCATGCAACAAAAAAAAACCAAACCAAAACAAAAAATCTTCTGGCAACACATCCAGTGCAGAGCTGTGTATAAATCAGAACTCAATTGTTTCAGTGTCTGAACTGAAAAAATTTCACACACGGGAGAGAAGCTGTATGCAAAAGAAACACATTCTTCAGTCACAGCCAGCCAATCAAGCCAGCCTAACACAAATGAAAATCCCCACTGAGCTAGAGGCTGAAGAGCTATTTGGAACTACAATGTGGCCATCTACTCCTACCTTTGCTACAACGCAGCCAGATAAGGTATTATTCTGTATCTTTAAAAGACCTTCCTATTGTGTAAGTTAATTCAGCTGAGCTTTAGCAAGCGTGAGAGCGGAATCACAGACTTCTGCCCATCCTGACAGAGCACAATGCTTTCTGCCATGAGCAGTCCCAAAGAAGTCGCGCAGCATGCCAGGTACAAAGTATTTGCAGAAGTGAGCCCTCAGACAGGGCTATAAAAGCTCTGGGTTAAGGAAGCACACTCCAACTTGCTTCTGCTTGATCTGTTACACAGCTTGACAGTAACAGATAGCCAGTTGCATTAGTGTCAATGTTCAGATAAGCTTCTCTCAATATCTGTCACAAAAAACAGACGCGGTATCAGTGTGCCAGCTGTATTATCGGTCACTACATAGTTGATCATACTTAATAACATCCTCGAGCACAGGCACAGCTAACAAGTATCACAGACGGCAATTATTGTGGTGTGCCAGAGTCACCCAGATCGTTCTGACTCAGAGCTGCCAGCGGCGCACATTCGGCGAGTGCCTGCCTCCCACCCTTTCCCTCCCAAATACATTAACTTGCCTCAATATGGAGCTGGAGTTTGTTTTGAAACTCTTAACAGGATCACTGAAAGAAAAGAGGAAAAATACCATAAATGATCCTCTGGACTGTTTCCAGAGTAGCGTATTCTCTTAGCGATTGCTTTGGAAGCAAGCCAGAAACGGGAAGTGTTCTTGCAAATGAGCATGCTACTATACTCGAGTACAAGTTATCGTTTAATTCTTTTGTCAACATCAGTGCGGTTATAAATTAAGAAGCCTGTTTAATAAACAGATTACTTGAATTCATTACCAAACACCGATTTCTTCTTCATCCATCCCCCCCAGGCCCCCAGCTCCTGTCCCCCACCCGCTTCCTAACACACACTGCTTTTTCTGATACTTTCTCTCCTTTATGGAAAATCAAAGATTATTACATTAATTACATCAGCTATGACTAGGTCCGTAATCAAGAGCAAGTTAACTAAGAGAAGGAAAAGAGTCAGTTGCTCAAAAAAAAACATTTGAAAAATCTCAAAAACCAGGCTTTTACGGGACAAAGTGTTTAATATTTTTAACAGAGCTTTAATACAATCTACTGAATGGTTTCATAGGGGCAGTTTTTCACATTACAATTACTCCTAATGAGATCACGCTCTGCAGTGTATAAGCCCTCGCCCCTTCCCAACAGAACAATGGAAGATTTGTGCAAAGCTACAAAGGCCTCAGGTCAACTCAACTCGCTTCACTTTGTACTGAATTTCCTCATATAAACTCATCAAGAACACAATAATTTTTTTTTTTCCCCAAGGAAAAATTAATAGTGAGATTCATTTACTTTGTTTTAGGGTGTCCCTAATCCTCTACAGATTTTGAAGTCCTCACACAGGTATCTTGGACTCAGTGACTGCTGCCAGCCTTAGTTTTCAAAATCTGTAGATATCTCCTCTTTGCAGATACCTGTGTTTGGGGTTTTTTTTTTCCAGTTTTTGACTTACAACATTTCTCACCAACAAATGTCTGCCTATCTTACAAAAAAAATATGGTGATATATAACTCCTTTTGTTATCTTATGATAAAAGTGATAGACCTTGTATTAAGTGTACATGAAAACAAACTGCCTATTCTCGTGATTTTGCTGTAAGCGGAAATACTGAAATATGCTTTCACACACTAAACAGAAATGTCTTATGCATGTAGCCCCAGTGACAGCAATGCTAAGGGCACGTATCATTCTAAGAATATGATGTCAGAATATGCTGTATCAGTCTGAAAGTACAACTCAGTAGTCTCCGATTTGCTAGTATTTTAAACTAATCACTATGATCCCACAGCAAGCTGAAAGTTTTGAGTTAGTTTTAAGCAAAAAGATATTGTAGGAAGAAAAATATACTTTATTCTAAAAACTTGATATTCCGTTTGAAAGATCTATCTTGTGTTTGTTTGAATTTTACACTCAGGTTTAATTGTGTGTGTACTCCTCCCATTACTAACCACACCTCATTCTAAGTTTACTACCTCAGGTTTAGTTTCCTTATAACTCTGCCACAGATCATGTGAAAAAACAAACTGTTTAACTACTCATATCTAAGATTATTGACACAGTGTTCTCTGATAGGTATGACTTGCTCAACATCACCATGAGGTACAAGGAACATCACCTTAACCCGTTTAAAATGTTAGTCCTGAATCTGTATTTGTGCTTCACACAACATTAACTTTTCTTGTTTAAATCTAAAAATGCAGTATGCACCCACTGACTTCCATATCCAGAAGGGCTGACTGCTTTAGATTAGCCAGTGTGAAGTTTACAGATTGAGGATCCAAAAACTTCACAAGCAGTCTGATGACGTATTTCTCTTGCAAGAAAAATAATAAAAATAAGCTGGTAAAACATGATCTATAATGTACATTTTACAGCAACTTGTATGTTTACTTACGTTCACACGTGTCTCCTTTTTGCTGGTATCCTGCTTTGCAGATACATTTTCCAATAGGCACTAACCATTCTCCCTCCGCACTACAGTGCATCTTCGGCGAGTTCTCCGCCTCCTCCTCCGCACTGCTGACGCAAGTTCCTCGTACTTCAACTAAAGAGGAAAACTCTGAGCCAGTCACTGTGTCAGGGAAAATAGCTAAGTTCTCAATGATGGACCAACACTTCTTGTAGTAGACTTTGACAGAGACCAAAGCAATGCAGGCCCCTACATCCTGAAATGCAAGATAGAATCCTTTTTTGGACAAAGGTCCAATTTCTCTCACCTCTGTGTTTAGTTTCATTTTTCTCTCCCCAAGATCACCTTGGGTAAAACTTTCATCTGCTGCAATAGTGTCTATTTTTACATACTGGTTTTCTCGAATATTCCTGCCAGTGTCGTAGTCTGTTTCATAATAATACAAGTTAAAAGTTTCTTTACAAGTCCCCAGAACTCCAGGAAGACTGTTACAATCCCTCAGAGTGAATTTCAGCTCTACAAAAATCCTTTGTGCATTGCTTTTTGCAATCCAGTTAGTCCGAAGCCAGTTGTTTTGGTTTGATTCCATCACCTGGCATACCTGGTATGTTCGTATAGGAGTGTAGTTTTCATCCAGTCCACTAATTTCTTCCCACTAAAACAATAACGAACAGTTAGTAATACAAAAAAAAAAAAAAAAAAAGCCACTAGATATAACTATTGCGTATTTTAACAGGCTTCAAGCAATTCAAAACTCGTTTTTAACAGTATGTCTTCCTAACAAGCAGGTTATTGTTAAAACACTCTTAAACACACAAGTGAAGAAAATACATATTAAGGCAGCTGCAGGATCTCTCTCCCTCCATGTCTTGCTAACATAGAAATAACTTCTAAAAATCACTTTCATATCATGGGCAGAGTTGTAAAGGAGAAGCTTCAGAGCAAGCTGTTCAGTGTACCAAGTTCTGGTTACACACCAGGCTCTCTCATGTTTCATTAAAGTCATGGCAATTTTAGGTAAGCAAAGACAAAGAGGGCGGCAGCTTTGCTTCCAGGGAAACCTAAAATCAGTGAAGTCTTAAGACACTGAAATTGCCTAGCGTTACGGTACATAAAACTTGTGTACATAAAACTTCCAGTGGAACCTCCAGTTGTACAGAAAGCACGGGACCAGGTCCTGAAACTTGTGAGTCAGATGATATTCACTCCTATATGATCACAGTGGCATACAGAGAGAAGGCAAATG
Organism: Falco biarmicus; assembly: GCF_023638135.1. Classification (NCBI taxonomy): domain Eukaryota; kingdom Metazoa; phylum Chordata; class Aves; order Falconiformes; family Falconidae; genus Falco; species Falco biarmicus. The sequence continues at coordinate 2,901,439 of NC_079293.1, read as the reverse complement.
AAGACAGACAGAATCAAAAAATCTGAAAGCAAGAAAACACTTTGATTGTCCTCTTTTTGTTCAGTCCACTTTCTGTTCTACTTACAAACCAAAGAAGGCAGGCGGGAGCTCCTCACCTTGCAGTTTGTTCTGTGGCTGCATCCATGTTAAAAGGAGCAAACTTCATTTAGTTGGGAGTTCAAATGAACCATGAGATTATACATAATTAAGAACAACTCGCATGACTGAAAGTTCACTGGTTCAAAGCCCGGGTTTTGCTGTTGTTCCCTCTTTAGGGTACCAACTGTGTAACAAGCCAGTAACAGCCCTGCAGTCTTCAACAGCCTTCCGTGGCACCGGAATTTGCACCTCTGGCAACGGCAAACCTTCCAATGCAATCAACCAGGTGGATCTGCCCGGGTGTAGCCGTAATAATACCTGTCTCTCACCTTTTTTCACATTTCTTCTAACATCTAATCCACTCCAGAAACCACAGCTGTAATGAATTAGGCAGGGCAGGGTTGGGCTATCCGATGATACAGGCAACCATGACTTCTCTGTATGGCACTTCGCCCTCTGGCCCTGTGTCAATAATGCACTTAAGCTCACACTTAAGATCAATGACAGTGCTTATGAGCTTAATGGTAAGCATGTGCTTAAGCGCTCTGTGGGACTAGCATACTGGGCACCTCCGCAACATGGAGCACCCACTGAAATTTCTTGCACCGGTAACCAAGCATGGAAGGCGTCAGTTTCCCAGACTAGGAGCCATGCAGTATACAGCATTTTGCAAGCCTATCTGACAGCAAATGAGGTCATTTTAATGTTGGTATACTGCTCCAAGGAAAAGCAGATGTGGCTGAATTGATGCTGGTTATCACCACGAAATATATCACGGCTGCAGATGCTGAAATGCACAGAAGCTGTAAATATCAAAGCACATTTCAAAGCCCTACAGTTAATATAGACGTGGTATGTATGGCATCATATATGCATATGGTATTAAATGATTGAAATATAAGATACTCATGGAGTTAACTGAACTGATTGCATATGGAACTGTATTAATCTCAGAACAGAAGGAAGTCTATCTTTATAATAGATACACTAGATCGGAATGAGTAAGATTCTTAGATTCTTCCCCCACCCCACCCCCACCCCCCCAAGGACTAGTAAAAATTATAAGGAAAAGAAAAAGGGGCCCTGGACACTGAGGCTTTCGGTTCTGCCACATCAAAAAACAAAACAGAACAAACAAAAAACCAAACCAAAATACCCCAGAACAAAAATGACAAAAAAGCCATGAAGCCTAAAATGTTACTGATTTTTATTCTCCATTTCACATCAAGTAGGGCTGGGGGATGGGTTGGGTTTTTGGGGTTTTTTAGTTGGTTTGGGGCTTTTGTTTCTTTCACTTTTTTGTCTTGTGTAAGCAGTCCTCCCTCAAAACACGGAGCCAGACTCTGCAAGAAGATATTCCAGTTAGACAATGTACTGTATCTTTGAAGTGAAAGTGACTCTAATGCACCACAGAACAGAATCTGACTTTTCCGGTTTTGATGTGGATTGCTTTGTCAAAACAAATCCTCTCTCCCCTTCCTCCCTCCCTCCCTCCCCACCCCCCCCACCCCCCCAAAAAAAATAAAGCCAAAACCAGAAAACAAAACAACAAAAAAAGCCAAATAAAATACATTTACCAAACAAAACCATTTTTAGCCCACTACACAAGGTTAGCGAGTATCAGCTTGATTCTTATGCTACTGTCAAGCAAAACATACAAAACCCTAAATTCAGATAAGAAATCCTACTTCATGTTAGCCTTAGCATTAAACACTGAAGTCAATCTTTCCATTATTTCCCAAAGCCATGGAGTATGATCTTCCTAAAAACTTAAGGAATTATGACTTATAACTCAATTATGTAATCACAGAGCTATTATTTCAAGCAGCCCATTTTCAAGCATACCTACTTTGCAGTGCAAAAAAAACCCCAACCAACAAGATCAGTACTTCAGGGTATGTTTTCACCTAAGCCATCTGAAGTCATGTTTCACTGAAGTCTTTTTAAAGTGATAAATTCTATGATACCTTTTACAGCAAGAAAATTCAACTTTTCTTTGTCCTGCTGCAACATGTCATGATATACATGCAATTCCATTTGAATGTATCCTGTTCTATTGGTTTTAACATACGGTATTTTAACCTCTTGGTTATCTTAGCAATGTTTGAGATCATTGTTAGACCTAACATTTGCAGCTGAATGAGGCTTTTAATGAGTGTCTGGCTGGTATTTTCTGTACAGGATGATGCAGTAGTTTCTCTCAAGAATAAGATTTTCTGTGTTTATTCCCATGAAGTCTTTATTGCATAGTAGAATATTCAGTAATTAAAACTAGAAAAACATTTCTTTTCAAAATTACATTATTAAAATGGTACTTTTATGTTAATTTACAGGCAACTGTTTCTGAATATTTTCACGCATAAAAATCCAGCCATTACTTTTTATTCACTTTTAATTCCTGATTGAAAGTGGCTTCTATCTCTGAATGCTGCCTTTTACTATTTGTTGAATTTGACTCTACTTTCATCTTTCACTATGCTGACATGTGTAATGTGTTGGCATGTCTTTCATTATCTACAGGTTAGCCTAATATAATTGCCACCAAGCTAATCTTTCAAACACCTCTGGTAACGGCTTCAATCAGCGCAAAACACCAATGCCGGGGTTATTAGCCATCATACGTGTTGAGCTCGCACTAAATTCTTTCTGAAGTCCTTAGATTCGTTTCCAGTTTATGCTTGTATTGATTTTGCGATCTTGCTTTTAAAGAAAGACACTTTCAGATTTTCATTCTTCTTATTTAAAGGATTTGTTACACTTTTATGTCCCCACTCACACTTCACGCTCTTCTGGCTGCAGATTTCTTAATGTGCTGAAGATTAAGGGCCTGATCCCCCAAGTCCTTGTTCATGCAGGGAGTCGGAATGGATTCATCAAGAGTGCTTCCATGAGTAAGAAATGTCCATATAATCTATGATTTGTCAGACTGAGTTAAGGTAGGACTCAGCTAAGGTAGGACAATATACCCATTCTATCTTTCTGAAAACGTTCTTCCTCAAGGACTGAGGAAGAAGGGGTTTTATACCACTTTCAATTCAGACTGAAAGTAAAACTTCCCAATTTTATGTATATAATAAATAAGGCAATAACACCAATGTTTCTAAACTTCTCATTTTTTATACCTATGTACTTTACAATGCCACATTTCATGGAGTACCATGAGATTAATTTGTAAGCAAGCTGGAGGTGGCCTTAACCACATAATTCGTGCCTAGTTCCAGATATCAAGCTCCTCAGGACTTGGGGATGTTTCAAGTTTGGAATGTCACTTCAAACACATCTGCAGTATAAATGTTTTTATTTTAGAGCACTTCAATCTGTGCTATTCAATTACAAAGAAAACATCGTAAACAAATTTATGATCACCCATTATACAGAAAATGAAAAACATATTTTTAGAAGTTTCCACACAGAAGTAAATCTGTTGTTTCTAAAGGAAGAAGGAAAATGATTTAAAATGCCACGTTACAAATACAGAGAGCTTTCTGGTATATCACAAAGGATTATGCTACAAAACATAAAGCCACCGAGAATATTGAGGTGAGACTCTACCCTTTAATTAGCTTGTACATTTGTACACTGTAACCTGAGGTACACTTACTTTCCATTCTAAAAATGAAAAAGATGTAAACACCTTGTACAACTACCGAAAGAAATATGAAGGGGAGCTAGTTTAAAGCAAATGTTTCAATTGCTTTGGTAAAATAACAACTCGTCTTTAGGAACTTAATTTTTGCCTGGAGCACTTACCCCATTGGGAGGAGAGGAAATCCATTCCAACTCTGTCTGTTGTGCTTTAGAGTCCAGCAATATTACTAAAAGAAACCAAACAAACAAAAAAAAGAATTTCTACTGTTTGTTAAATATAATAATAAGTGGGAATATAAAACTAAAGAACAAAGTCCAAACTTCTTTAAAAAGTAGTTAAAAGAATATAATTTTTGTACAAATTAATATTTTTTCATGTTATTATGAAGTTATCTGCAACCACGGCTATGTATTTACTTGTAAACAGATGATTAAATGATTAGGTACCAACCACACATAAGCAGATATACATTAATCTTAACAATTTCATTGCTTAAATCAAAATCTATTGTTTTTCTTAGTGCTCTAAACTGTTACTAATCAGTCATTAAGATGCATGCTCCCTTCATCTCCTTTGTCATATGCTTGTTACTACAATGAGTTTAAAACAAACAAATACACACCAACATTTCAACACTTTCCCAAACGGATTTAGACAGGACTAGCCTATACCCTACCAGGAGTTGCACTGCAAAAGCAATGGTCTTTCTGAGTTTAAAAGGAAACAGTACGTCCTTTAGGTGATAAAGCAGTAACTCTATAAACAAATGACAGCCAGGCATACAGAAAATAAAAGACTCTGCAGTTACCTCACACTTCGCATATAAAAAATACTATATATACAAAATACTATATACACAAAATCAGATTAATTCACTTTATGGCAATGCCTTACTAAATTCTTCGTGTCACTATACCACAATGACACTTCTATACTAATATACATCACTTCTAGTAGCACTGCAATTATTTTCAGCTAAATGTAACCCTGCCTCTGAAAGCAGTTAATCACAGCTCAATAAACCAATTCTTACATCTTTTACGGTACCTGTTGGAGGTTATATTACTAATGATCAGTTACCTCCAAACATACATTTCTGTAGACGTCTTATATCCCAATCATAGCTATAAGCTTCTTTCTTAGCATATTATTATATAAGTTTCTGTAAGACTTTCAAATGGCACATATATTAATCTGTAATGTCCAAAAAAAAGAAGAAAAAAAAAAAAGAGAAAAAAAAAGTTAAATAATTTGCTGTAATACCTTCTTCCAAACAGCCAAAGCTGTAGACTAATCAACCATATATTTAGGTTTGGTACACTTAGACGATTCCTTCCTCAAAGCTGCACATGTAACGTCATACTTCTATTTGACTGAAGAAAAAGTAACACTTCTAATTTAAATCTATTCAGTATATCTTTAGCTATAAACCTATCTATGACTTTATACACAGCATTTAAGTACTGCTATTCCATTGCATGATTTAAGGCTGTAACTCAAAAAACTTTTGTCAGGTCTTTTAAAATTGTTATAATTCTGGTTTCAGCCCTTTCTCCTAGTAGAATTTAACACAAAATTTCAGTGCATTACTAGAAAGACGAGATTACTAAAAAGAGTTATTTAAAGGCTCATATAGTAATATCTGGAATGTTAGCTCAACACAAGACGCTAGCTTCCAGGCCTGTACTTCAGTAATAAAGTCTAACTACTCATTAAGTAAGTTTGATAGTCTCTCTCTCTAGAAAGATTATCTGCTCTTTCATTACGCTTGGATTCAAGGGGCTTTACTTTGTAACACTTTCTATGGAAAAGCAGGTGGTGTATGTGGTGGTTTGTTAAACAAAAGCATTTAAAAATGTCCGGGGAAAAAAGATTACCACCAAAAAATTAACCATTTCAGCACCAGCACAATGTCCCACGACTGCACTTCATTATACCTTTTATTTGGCTGCGACTCTCCATCACATAGCAACGGGCGGGCACATCCCAGAAAAAAAAACCACCACAACACACACACACAACGCCGCTCTGCGAACACCCTGCAAAGAGCAAACGCGCCGTTTCCGTGCAGCACCGAGAGTTCCCGGGGAAGAGCTCCCCAGGGCAGCGGGCGGCGCGCTGCTCCCTGCCCGGGCAGCCCCGTGCCCGGCTGGGCTGGCGGGGCCGTGCGGGGCGCTGCGGGGCCGTGCGGGGCCGGCAGGCTCCCGCGGCGGGCGCGCAGCGAGACGCCGGGCGCGGTCCCTCCGCAGGGGCGCGGCGGGGGGGACGCCGCTCGGGGCCCCCTCCACGGCACGGAGCGCGGAAGGAGGCGCACAGGCGGCGGGCGAAGCGGCTCCGCGGGGCGCCGCGCCGGCGGGGAGCGGCAGCCTCTCGCCTCCGCGGGGAGCCGCCGCCGCGCACCCACCCCGCCGCCGCGCTGAGGAGCGGGGCTGGGCCGCCGGGCAGCAGCGGGGCACCCGGCCGCGGCCGGTCCCGCCACACACCCGCCCCAGCGCGGCAGCCGTCGGTTTGGGGAGGGAGCCGCCCGGGGCGGCGACCCCCAGGTGTCGCCGCCACGGGCGGGGGGCCACGACCTGTCCCCCGCTCCGCCCCGGCCGCCGTGCCGGCAGGTCTCCGCAGGTAACGCGGCCGTCTCCCGCTCGGAGCGCCCGGCGGCCCCTGCCCCGCTCCGCGCCGGCACCTCAGCGCGGCTCCGACCGAGCCACAGAGGGGAGCTCGGAAAACTTTTCAGCCTCCCACCCCCCACCCTCCTCCGTACCCAGCGGGGACTGGTGGGAAACCACGCGGGGCTGCTGCCGCCACCGGCCCTTCGGCGAGGCCGGGGGTGAAGCTACAAAGTTGGTTTTTGTGGGTTTTTTTTTTTTTTTTTAAACTCGCTCTTCCTTCCAGGGGAGTTTTCTGCGCTTGCAGCAGGTAGCCGCTATCAATCCCCGTCTGCCGGTCGCCCCCTCCTGACCCGCCTTGGGCTAGGCTGATTTTCCCCAAACACAGACACATTATACACGCACACTTGTACGTATAGATGCATACATACGCTCACCCATAGCCGTATGACACAAACACGAAGCAGATCACCGCCGGCAGCCAGCGGCGCGGCCCCGGTGGCGGCACAATCTGCGGGGCGGGCAGCGCGCGCCCTCCCGGCCCTTCTCCCCTCCCCGCCCCACGGCCACGCGTTAGCGCTCCCCGGGGGGGGTGTCTGTGTGCCTCACAGTCCCCCCAAATAAACTTTCGAAACGCTGCTGAGGAATGGCTCTCCCCTCTTTCCCTCTCTAACCTCGTCATCGCCGCCTTCTCTTAAGGGCAGAGGACATTTTAATTGAGGGATTTTTTTAAGCTCCAGTTACAAGCTCGAAATGGCATTTTACTGCATGCCAGCGGTTTTATGAAGATATTGACGTATCCAGCTGAGGAGGAAAAACCCCCAAACGCATACATATGCGGAGACACCGAAAAAGCCCCTAACTCCCCTGTCGCCACCGCGCCGCCCCCCCCCCCCCCCCCCCCCCCCGAAGATGGAGACGGACCTTCGCCTTTGGCTGTCAAACGCGAGCAGGGCGCTCCTTTAAATCATTTCGGGTTTTCTCAGCGCGAGAAAAGAGATTCCCAGGTGGACTTTGTGAATTGATTTTATACACCTCCATCAGTCTCTGATAGACAACTGTCTGGTTTGTCTCTGCGCGCGGGGAAAACAAATGTCCGGGGCTCGCCTTACGCAGGCACAAGTGTTGGATGGATGGGAATCGGGGAGCCCCGCTGTAACACGCAGATGGTGTAAAACACTCATACCTAAACCTGCCTCTCTCCGGCGATGCCGGAGGAGAGCCCACACGCTGCAGGCACACGACGCCACGCTGTGTGTACCCTCTAAACGCCTGCACGGCCGGGAGGTGCCAAACTGCACTCCGATGCTCCTTCCCGCGGTCTGTGCAGGCCCCCAGCAAGCAGCGATGCGGAGCTGCCCCGCAGCCTCAGCCCGCGCCGTGCCCTGCCTCCCACGGAACGTCCCGAGCCCCGAAACTCGGCCCGGAGCCCCTGCAGCCCCCGCCCGGGGGGCAGCGCGGCTACCCGCCCTCCCTGCAGCTCCGCGGGAGGGTCAAGGCTGCCACAGGCAAGTGCGGCTCCCCTGCACGGATCCCCGGGCCGGGGGCTGTCTCCCCAGCCCCGTGCCTTTCCATCACGTGCAAATGCCTCACAGACCTCATTCCTGAGAGCAATGGCAGTTTTCCCGGTCTCTCACACATACACACGCACACCCCCAGCAGAATGCCTTGCTCTTTCCTCCCTTCCACCTCAGCTGGGAAAAAAATGTTGTTTTTTTTTTTTTGTGTTGGGGTGTTGTGTCTTTTTTTTAAGGGGGGGGGGCGGGGGCGAGGCTGCCAAGCAGCTCGCAGCGGCAGGCTGGTCCTCCGCTAAGCCACCGCACAGACGCTTCGCGTGCAAAAGCAATAAATAAGCCCAAACTTTTGTTTACCGCATCACCTTACCTTCTTTTGCAGCCTGTGCCTCCCCCGTGTGTGCAAAGCGGAACAGCCAGACGGAGCACAAAATAATCCAAGAAGGGAGCCTATTTTGAAAAACCATGGTGCAGGAGCGTGGTGATTTTATATTTCTAGCTATATATTTCTAGACACTGCCGCCGCTGCCGCCGCTTGGTGGGTGCTAGAAGACGGTAAAGAATTTGCTCTGCTAGTCTCTGGCTCGGCGCTCGCTCGCTCGCTCCCTCCCGGCTGCCTTTCTCTTTCGCCTTCGCCTCCTCCTCCGCGCCGCTGCCCTACTCCCGCACCGGGCCAGCCGGCCGCCCGCCAGCCCCGACTGCAGCCCGGCCGCCCGCGCCGCGCTCCGATAATATCAATTAGGGCGAGGGGGCGGGACCTCAGCGGCAGGGTGGCCCGTCCCTCAACCTGACTGACATCCACCGTCGACCAAACAGTAGCGAGCCTCAGCGCTCGGCAGGCCGAGCCGCCGCCTGAGTCGTCGCGACCGGGGAGGCGGGGTCGGCGGCGCCGCCCAATGAGCGTGCGGCGGTGTCGGGTTGCCGCCGGTGCCGGGGAGCCGCGGGCTGTGCGCGGGGCGCCGTCGGCGGGACGGAGGGGCCGAGGCGGGCGCGGAGCTGCCCCGCACGCCTGGAGCCGGCCGGCCGGCTTGTCCTCCTAGCGAGTGGCGCGGCTGGCCGGCCGGCCGGCCCCCGGGGCTCCTTATGCTCCCTCCCGGGCCGCAGCTGCCGCGGTAGGGAGCGAAAGGGGGGACCCGGCTTTGGTCTCCAGACCGAGCCGCCGGCGGCGGGGTCCCGGCGCGGTGGCCGCCCGTGGCCGGGCCGAGCGTGCACCTGGGCGGCTGCCACGGAGAGGGAAACATGGGCAGCGGCTGCGGGATGGTGCCCCGAGACAGTTCCCTGCCAAAAGTCAAGTTCCTCGGGGCCGACACCGCTCGGGCTCCCTTCCCTTTGTTTTATTTGGGTTCTCCGTCCTGCGGCTCCCATTTTCCACAAATGAGAAGAACACCTTAATGACAATGTAGATCTTATTTGGGGAGGGGGGGCTGCTTCCCCCGGTCCCCGGCGGGTGTAACCTGAGGCGAGGGTAATCCGCTAACAATGAGACAATTTGAAAGGGGGCGGGTGGGGGGGCAAAACCCGAGGGAGGGAGGAACTTGCCAAATCTCTTTTGTCAGCGCTCGCCCCACGGGCCGGGAGTGCTTTTCCCAGGGATCCATCATGCCGCCACCCCTCCATTTTCCCCTCCCCAAACCCACCCTTGCTCCGCCAACGAGCGAAACAACGGAGCGACGCAAAAACTTACCGCTCCCTGAGTGAGGCTGCGGGGCGGCGGGCACGCTGCGTCCCTCCGGCCGCCCGGCGGGGCGCCCCGCTCCGCGCCCCGGCCCCGCTCCGCGCCCCGCTCCGCACCCCCCGCGGAGCCCCTGCCCAGCCCCTGCCGCCGGCTCTGCCCTGCGCACCTTCCCGGGGCTGATGCCGTGCGGCGCGGAACGGGCTTTAGACAGCTCCGTCAGAAGTGCGTTGCCGTGTCCTTTCGGAGGGCAGAAATGCGGTGTAAACGGAACATGGGATTATCGTCTTGGAAGCGGGCGAGAACGGCGCAGCGCAGGGAGTGTGATTGCAATTCGGTGGCAAGATCGTGCGAAAGTCTGACACAGAGAATGTTATGTCATAAAATGAAATATAAGGGGGGGGGGGGGGGGCTTGTTAATGGGACCTGTAGGTGGATAAAGCAAAATTAATTACAAATAGTAATAATAAGCTCAACATTGTGGCTGGCATAAAGAGCCACCATACTCCAGGCTTTGAGCACTTTCCCTGTGGTCTCCTCGTTACTTCTGAGAATGGTGTGGAGGTAGCCTCAAAAATGCACTGTATTCCTTTCACTTGCCGAATAATTAATACTCACAGCTTAGAATACAGATTTTGCATTTCATTCAGAATGCTCTTTTGATACTCTGGATACCATGAGTGTAGGCAAAGTATGCGCTCTTGACTCTCTCGTCGTCTCTGTCATTCCCATCCTCATATGTGTGTACTCAGAAAGGAGAGCTGTACAGAGCAGTGAGTTTGCTTATCTTCTTTTAAAAAGACTGTTTTGTTTTAAATACTTATATGCATGTAACTTCCTTGCAAATTTTTAGTTAGGTCTCTTGAGATTTCCAAGCATAAAGTGCAGGCATTTCACTACAAAATCATCAACCCAAAAAGACAATTTTTAACCTACAGAATGTATTTTAAATAAAAGTGATTTGTATTGACACTTTGAATGATTATGTTCATAAAAACACAAGAAATAATAAATGAACAAATTGACAGAAGGCAGGCTCAAACAGTAATGAGATATATCTACATCCTGCATATAGTATTAGGCCAGACACTTATTTTCATCATCACCTGCATTTATACAGGCTATATTGTACGATATTGTGCAATCTAGTACAGTCTGTGTATAATATGTTCATAGGGTCTGTACACATATAAAGACACTTAAAATTATGTAAATATATTAACCACCCAAAGGATACATGTGCACATGACTAGGTGTATAAAGAAAGTAAATAAGAGATATATTTTTTTGAAAAAAGGTTGTACATTTCTCTTCCTGATCAACTAATTTTAAATGCCCTGTCTTCCTGATAATTGTAAATTGAGCTGAAGATGACATATTATATGTACTGCTTCCCTGAAACAGTCATGGATGTATTCACAGTTACAGTAAAACAATCCATATGCATTGAGAGGGTATATTACAGTGTGGGGTTTTTAATTGTGCTTCTTACACATTAAATCTTTGTGAAATTGATTCAGAATTTGAAATCCTTTTTAGTGAATTTTATTTTTCTCCTTTTCCTCTGCTTCCTTGTAGTGCTTTCTAGTACTTCATTGTATTTTGTAGGATGCACAGCCTGTATTGCATCTCATCCAGCTGAGCATTGAATCTTCTATGAACAAAAAGAGAAAATATAATTATAACTGAACCAAAGTTCTCAAGTTGAATGGACTACAACCCTCAGATTTGGTATAAAAATGTCTGAGGAAGAAGGGGCGGGGTGGGGGGGTCAGAAAAAAAAAGCAACTAGGAACTTCACTCAACTCACTGTGTTACAATTCAGACACCATCAAAGTAAATGGTTAACTGGAACAGAACAATGTAATCAAAGATACTAATATTGCTTTTTTGTTTGCTTGTTTTTTTGTTCTGTTTTGTCCTTTTTTTCTTACTCAAAATTTGTAGGCCAGATTCTGCCTTTTATTTAAACGTGTGTATTTAGAATGTTTTTTGTATTACCTAGCTTTCCTACACTGATACGAGCTTGATACTAGCCAAACTTCCCTATACTGAACTGGAATGGTCTAAGCAGACTTTAGAGAAATATTTGAAGAATTTTCTCCTTAAAATTGGCTAATTCTATCTTCACCACATAACTCAATCTAAAATTGTGAGACAAGAAATACAGGATGAATTCTAAGGCTATACAAGCATACGTAAGGAAATAAGCATAGTTTGAAAGTAGTTACAAAACTCTGTTTTCACAGATTCCCATTTTGCAGGATTAAAACATTCATTCTTGACTACTCTGTACAGGGCTAAAGCAAAATTACAACAGCTTCAAAAAGGTGTTCAAGTTTTGCTTCAAACATAGTTTATGAAAATTATACTGAGTCTTGGTTCTGTCCACACAGGAATGATCATTAAAATGGGTTTTGATAAAAAACTTTTGAGCTGTGTTTTACAGTAGTAAAAGTAGAAATTAGGCTTAAGTAATAGAAACAATTTTAAACCCCGAATTTGGTCATTTGTGGTCATAATTAAGCAATCCTTTACCGGTGAACAAGATTTTCTATGAAACACGCAGTACACATGTTTGTACAATTTTTGTCGAATTTTTGTAGAATTTTTAATATAAAAATGCAGTGGGTTCATGACATTGGACTTTTAAGTAATATGTGTACAATAAACCATTATACGAGACTTTGGATTTAGTCTTCCAGATATAATGGCACTTACATTCCAAATCTGGACCAGAGATTAATTTTCCATAGAGTGTCAGGTGTCAATTTCAGGTCTTCCAGTGGATTTATAAGTGAAAGTAGCTCTACTATAGTGAAGAAAACAATGCATTAAATAAATCTTATTGGTCCATCCAGAAATTGTGGAGCATTGGGACTGGTTTGTTTGAAAAGTAGTTTCATATAAAAAGTCCTTTCTATAGCTGAAATTTCAGTGCTGTTTTGGGTGGGTTGTTTGTTTTGTTGTTTGGGTTTTTTTTAAAAAAAAAAGTTTAATTAGCACAAATCAAAAATAGTGCTCTAAAGCTTTACACTTTAAAGTCTCCACATACATCAAAATGGTAATAACAATTCACTGTCAAATTTTCTCTCAGGGGATTTAGTTATATACTATGCTAAATAGATACTTAGATTCTGTTTTCCAAATTATGAATTTTCCTTACACTTGAAAAACACTGTCCAGAAATAGAGGTAAGATGGTGTGTCATCTTGCTGTTTAAGGGAAATGAAATACATTCTGTAGAACAATACAAATTAAATTCATGTTAAATATATAAGTGAATGTGAAACGCCTCTGCCTTTTCCAAGGAACAATAGCAAAGACTTATAAGGGTCCAAAAATATGCTGCATCTGGGTCCTGTAAGACTGCTTCCCCTTATAGATCTGAATTTGGAAACTGTTTTATTGAGGAACAAGAGCCTTTGGAGAACATACTGCATCTGCCTTGATCACTCTTCAGAGTTAGTTAGTACATCTCACTGAGCTGCGGACCTTCCCCTGGGAAGCCCGAGCAGGGCAAGCCAGTGCCATCATCCCACAATAGCATCTGGAGATACTCTGAAAGGAGATAATTTCCATTGCTCATCTCTAATTAAAGGAATATATTTGTGCCTAGGTGCAACAAGAAGTAACTGCACAAGTGCATTCTTGAGTTCAATACTCTGTAAGATTCAAAGTTTCATTTTTCTTAGGATGTTTGTCATACTAAAAATTGTGCACAGAAGAGCTTGATCATAAGGGTTGCTAATTCTTATTTTAGTTAATTAGTTGGAAGTAGTAGATAAACTCTAGCAATATGCTCCAGTGAGGTTAGTATCTTCCTGTTCTTCCTCAGTACAAGTGACATCTGATCACTTCCATCTGTGACAGTCCTAGATTCTTCTTTCAGCCCAGCTGAGGTGAAAAATCAGACCCAGTAGATTTCCTGTTTCCATATAGTACCTCCTTTTACCCTCGGTCTCAATCACTCAGTTTCCTTATGGTTCTGTCAAAGAGCATGGAAGCATCTATCCTCTCAATCTCCCTTCTGTGTTGGTAGGTAGGAGGGGGACGGATAGAAGAACAGATGCAATAACCCTTATTTAGTTCTGAAAGATAAACTACAGATTGCAAAGGCAGGAGTTCCAGTGCTTTCACCTCTAGATCCAGGAAGTGTAGTGATGTGGAGCATCACTACTGACAGGAAAGCTGCCAAAGTGTATGGGAGAAGGTGTTCCTTGAAGTAGGATAATTTAAGAATTGCATCCAACAGGAGTACAACCCTCTGCAGATTTCCTTCTTTGCCATCTTTCACATATTCTCATATACTACCAAGTTTCCATGGACATATACTGCCACTTCACCCTGGCCTGTAGATTTACCTGCCCCCAAAACTGATCTCTCATTATCCACTGCAAGTAAACCAGATTTCTAGCAAGTAAAACACATACTAATTCATGGAAATTTGTTTTATCCTAAGATAATGGATGATGAGCAGATATGCTAAATCACAAGCCTCGCATACTTTATCTCCTTCAAACGTGGAGGTCCATGTGAAAGGTAGCTTCATGGGTAAGTAATGCTTAATTCAGAATGCATTTTCTTTCGGCTTGAATTTGCCAACTGTAGTTTCAGGATGTGATTTCCTTAGTATTTACTGTAGTGTGACAAAGGTTAATAGAAGTACCTAACAAACTGTCTTTATACAGTCAACTCTGGTTTATCTAGAATAATAAACTTGTAATACAAATGCAAGGATAATGCAAATCCTCTGTAAAATTAAGCGACATGACTGTAAAATGAGGAGAAAAGGTTTTGCTATATTCGACCCTAAAGGGCAAGCTAACACCCATCTGGACCAGTAAAGGCAGACTATAAAATGTACCACAGTACTGCAACACTGCCTCTGGACCCCTTCAGTCCTTCATCCAGTCAGATTAGCTATCTCTGTCCCCATGATAATACACACCACAAAACAGATAATTTTGCCCCAGTCATCACTGAGTAGATTATTTTCTTTTAATTATTATTATTATTATTTCACGTACATTTATCGAGTAAGTTCTTCTTTGTCTCCTGTCTAAAGCCTCTGTTCTGCTGATGTTTTCCTCTTGTAAGTGGTTCCATTGATCTAGGTGAGAGTTAGGTGCTACTCAAGCTGAATGAGAGTGACACTTTTAGGTAAACACTAAGTATCTTTAGAGCTCCTTCAGATGGAAAACACTTCATTTCAAGAAATCCTTTATTTGTCCTTTTGCACATGTTTTTCTTGAGGAGGTGATTTGAACTGTAAGCAGTAAATGGACTTAACTGATGCAGTGGGGAGTGCTTTTTCCGTACATTAATTTTTTTCAAGACCATAACTTTGATTTTTCTCAAATGTTTTGTTGGTGTAGGTTTTGATCAGGTTTTTGTGGGTTTTTGGTTTTGGGGGTTGGGTTTGTTTTTTGTTTTTTTTTCCTTTTCTGTTTGGAGTTGTTTTATTGGGTTTTGTTCTGGTTTGGGTTTGGGTTTGGGTTTTTTTATCCCTCAGCGATAGCACAATAAACACTACTGAGCTGTAGTGTTGCCAGTGATGTCTATATTTTTTTCTTAAGTGGCTGCAATAAATTTAAAAGCCATCAATGTGATTGAATAGTTTTGGTTTTTTTCTCTCTTCTTTCTAGAGAATAACATGGCAGCTGTCTACAGTAATTCATCTGTCTTTGCATTGCTCAGTTGCTTAGAGGTAGGGTTTCTAATCCGCTGCATAACCTTTCTTAATCCTGGCTAACCTGAAATAGTCTTTTGCCACATCACTGCCTATGCCTTCTACAATAGGTAATAAATATATTAAACTGTGCTACTCATAGTACGTATCTTGGAGTATCCTATAATTTGCTTGGGTTTATGATGGAATCAACCATTTATTTGTTAATGCAGTTTGTTTTCCATCTCATAGCCATGCTGTAATTCTTGACAGATGTCTGCCTTGCACTCTGTAATTATTTAACGGTCATCTTTGGGGAGACTCAAGAGACTACCTTGTACCATTTTATTTGAAAAATTTCCCCCCTTTTTAATAGTATTATCCAAAACATTAAATCAAAAGGCAACTCTAATACGTGAATTAACAACATCTTCTATTTTCCTTTGCTTTTCAATTTTGTTCTTTATCCCCTTTTCAAATATAACCAAATATTCAAATAGCATTACAAGAAAGGAATTAGTATAGCTGGCAGACTGAACCTTAAAAACAAAGAATTCAGATTTATGTTGTCTGTGAGGTAATACGATTTTGTATTTTTTTCACGTATTTTATTAGTATGCAAACTACCAGTCAAATTTCTGTAAGTGCTCTATTATAGTAGTAAGCACCACAGTAAGACTAATTGAACTTCCAGTGTTAAGAAAAAAAAAGAAAAGGTAGACTTCTAGACCAGGGCATCTGCCAAGGCCATATTTCAGCAGAAATCAGCTTCCTGAATTCTAGAAGAAAAACTCTATACTACTTTTTCCTTCTTCATTGTTAACATATATCTTCCAAATCATCCCATATTGGTAGTGGGAGTTTGTTTTTCCCCAAAATGAGCACAGAGTTCTCAATGAATGCTGCTACACAAAAACCGCTAACAAAACCATAATGTGCCTCTTACAATTTACAGTCAAGGGGCACGGCAGACTGAGAGAGCATTAAGTCACCTCCGTGTCCTTCTGATTTGGTAAGCTGAAAATGTCCTCAGTGTACCCAAAAGTGCTGTGGGGGCCTGTAAAATTATGGCACACTTCTGAGGCTGCCTGGCGCACCACGGGGTGGGTTTCAGTCTCTGCCTTCTGCAGCCTTGTCCCAACCGACTCTTCATTCCCCCAGCTTGCCCCTAGCTTTGCCCCTTGCTATGATTTGCAAGACAGTGCTTTGAAGGCTGTCTTCTAGCGTGCCTGTGCAAAGGTTTTCCTCTCACAGACAGAAACAGTGATTGTAGGGCTTTAATGCTATCCCAGCCTCTTTGTCCTGTCATAGAGTGTGCCTTGCATGTAACCAGCTGTAGCATAAGTAAACTAGATTTGAGGTGCTTAATCAGGCTCAGCGAAGTAACATAGTTTGTCACATTTCTTCCAGCTGAAATCAGTATATAGCTTTAAGTCTGCACTGCCTCTACTGTACCTGAGAGTAACTGCTGTCAGCTGGCAAGAGCTTCATCTGAATTTGGATTCACTAGGAGATTAATTTAAGTTACTTTTCCTTCAAAACACGTACTGTACTATATCTGTTCAGTCTGAGACTTTTCAGTATATTTATTTGTCAAATATGCATATGTATGTGTCTACATATGTAATTTCCTCATAAATTCAATAGTCGTAGATAAATGGGATGTAGAGATAATGTGGTTTCACGCATGCAATCCTGTGTACAGAGGGCCAGGCCCTTATGTCCTGTAAACTGACATAATTGCAACAACATTATGATAGTTGGGGCTTTTTGGCAAGAATTCATGTGAGTTACATAATATATTACAGCATATTCTAACCTACTGAAATCTACACATATTTTTAGTCATAGCTTGTATATTCCCAGTGACTTCTGCTTGTGAATTCCCTTTAGACATGCCCTCAGGCTCCCCCTGGATATGCTGCTGTCCCTGTGTCCCTTTGAGAGTCACTGCTGCAATTCTTCCCTCTCTGCAGTTTTTGTAGGAGTCAGTGCAGGATTCAGATGCACATAGGTAATAGGGCTGGATGCTGGTCAAAGCACAGCAGGTTCTGAGCTCTTCTAAGGTCCTCTGCACAGGCTTCCAGTTACTAAGCTCTGTGAGCCTGAGTCTTACCTGACGTGAGCCCCTGGAGGTAGTGTCTTTATGCACCTGCTAAGATTTCTACCTTAGAATGAGTTACACCATTTAAATCTTTCAAACTGTGTTTATATATTATAATATATATATATATATATAAATAAAACCTAAAATATCAAGTATCTGGATAATATTAGACTGGGGGGGGACGGACGGGACGAACAAAAATTCTACAGGTTTTTGCAGGAATGGAGGGCTCACTCTCCACCTCTTTCCCGTTCGCTTCCCACCAGTCTGATCTTGCTAGGAGACTGGGACTTGTTCCTGAAGAAATTGGCCCTGCAGTTGAGACAGTAACCTGCAGTAGGAATGGTTGGAGATGTTAGAACTGCCTTCTTCTGTACATCCTCATTGAGATACAGTGCTGCCTGTCCCCAGGAAGCACCCTCTCTCACCTAGGCGCATGACATATCTGTGTGACTCCACTTGCTCATTGTTCTGGCTCCGTTTCAAGCCTGTGCTGGATAAACGAGAGGAGTGAAGGAAAACAGAGTACAGCTTGCCTCCACCTCCACCCGGCTGACCTGAGGAGAGGGACAGCTCTAGGAAATGGAGAAGCAGGAGCAAAGCCACAAACAGGGGAGGCTGCTGTGCTGTGCTGTGCAGAGGGATGTACTGAATTACTACTGTTTGATGTAATTTCTGACAATGCCATCAATGGTGTATTATCCATACCTTGCCTTCTTTTCTTACTGTCAGTTTTGCTACTCATAGGGAATTATCCAGTTCTCAGAAAGGTATAACTTTGGTTTTGAAAGGTGTATGCCTGTATCTAAATGATGGAAAACCAGAAGACTTCATAAGGAGGCTAAAATAACAAGATTATTTTAAAATGACATTTGCTTATTTTTTTAACTCTTATGTCTCTCTAGCACGCAGATATGTGTGATAACCGCACTTAAATGACAGTCAGGTCATATTAATCAGGCTACTTCTATAACTGCTTCTTTCTACCTGCAACTGCATATCATTCTCCAAAAGAATTCTTCATAGTTATGGCCAGCGTGAAGACAGGGCTAATTCGGCAGTGCTTTGCTCAGCTGCTTTAAGTTGTTGTGCTATATGGGAAGAATTTAATTAGTTCACATCAAAGTTACACCACCTTCAGTGACAGGTAAAATCGGTGCGTAACAGTATGAGATGAATCAATGTGAACTGATATAAAACTCTGGAAACCTAGCTTTCAATGGACTGCTTAATGCAGCTCAGAAAATCAAGTCCCAGCACAGCATAGCACGCAAAGTGAAGTAAATGAATGAAAACTGCATGATTAAATGCTTTCATCTGGAAATTTCGTTGCAATATTCCGAATCTCTACAAATTCTTCTAATTCATCATACTCTTTGTTTATTACTAATAAATTAATGTGCTGATGGAAAGAATTCATTACCCTTTCTACACACTTCACTAGTTGCAGGTCATTTATTAATCTGTGTTATCTGGTAAGACTAAAACCAGCTGTAATTACATTGTTAAACATTGATTAATAAGAAGCCCACATCACTAATATACGCAAGAAGCAAGATAAAAAATCTTTTTAAAGATTTAAAGTAAAATTTTAACATTCCTTTGGGAATAAGGAAATCTGGATCTTCATCAATATTCATTTTTGTAAGATTCCATTTGCTTGTACAGCTGTATTTCTAAACACCTTTTGGAAACAGATTAACAAGCACATTCAATTATACTAGAGGAAATGTACTGCATTCACAAAGTGGTATTAATGCACTAAGTGAAACATTTAGAATGAATAATTTTTTTTAAATAGTCTTCATCTAACCATTTTTTTTGTTTTGTGTTCTTAGTTCAATCATGTAATTAGGCACACATCTATTTTAAATCCATTTGTATTTCACAGATTTAAAAACCATATAGCAATTTGAAGTACGTTATTAAAAACACTGCAGATTCCTAGACCCTGCTTTTGTAGGTTTTCAATAAAATCAGTTTGATTGAAGTGACACACAGGAAATTATTACATGTCAGAAGCTTGGGTTATCATTAGGGGTAAATAAGCAGAATGTCTATGGCACTTGACAAAATTGGGGAACTTATTTTTATGATATAGCTCTATGGGAAATAAAGCAGATAGAAAGAAGATGCTTTTAGAAAAGGTGTTTTAAGACCGTCCTCAATTAATCATAAATGACAAATCTTATTATAGCAGCACTATTGGTAAGGGTCTGTCAGTATTTCCATTACAAACCTATATTTCAAAGATTTATAAATGGGCTATAAATATTAAGCCTGGGATGAAATTTAGTGTTCACAGTGTTCACTATGAGATGATATTTTCCTCACAATACTTCAAGAAAATCTGTTTGATTTTTTTTGAGTTGGGTAACTGAAAGGGACCAGAAGTGAGAAGTTTAGGATGACTTGTTTCCTTGTGTAACTGTAAAAAAGAATAGATCAGGAGAACTGTGATTCAGTGGTATTAAGGGTTGAACTTGCTTTTTTTTTTTCCCCTCTGTCCCTGAAAGGGTCACCTATTTTAGTCTAAGTTCAGCTTGTAATAGGGCTGCTGAAATTATCTACTCAGCCTTCTAACTCTTTTGGGTTATTTCTTCCAATTTAATTACTAATCAGGGACGTGACACCTGTTTTCCAGCTCACCCAAGTTTATGCTAGTCCAGAACATGTTCTGCCATTGCGATCACATAGGACTTTGAAGCGGGGCCTAGTATTTCTGCAGACTGATGATCTGAACTAAGGCTAGTGGTTCTTGATGGTTTGATTAAATTACCTTCTTTTTTCTATGTC
Source organism: Falco biarmicus (assembly GCF_023638135.1). Taxonomy (NCBI): domain Eukaryota; kingdom Metazoa; phylum Chordata; class Aves; order Falconiformes; family Falconidae; genus Falco; species Falco biarmicus. Next base: position 2,881,388 of record NC_079293.1, on the reverse strand, counting down.
CCCTTTGAAAGTTTACAGTATTCTGTAGGGGGCAAAAACCCTATTGCTAGAATGTCCCGCCAGTGTAAAGCTCAGAAGGGCTGTGGCGCTCCAGTATTATGGCCCAGGAAGGTAGATGTCCTGTTAGGCTTTTGAAGTCTCTGACAGAGATGGTGAGAATTCCTTAAGGGCGTTCTGAGGAGGATCAGAGCCGTGTTTCGAGACCCATGAATACATACTCACTACTCAAGGATGTTAGAGGTGGTGCAGTAGTCCTTTGCTACTGTTCTCTACCTGTGAGACAGGACTACCCACAGCATATGTCCTTTGATAGGACAAGGGATAATGGTTTGAAGTAAAGGAGGGTGCATTCAGACTACACGTAAGGAAGAATTTTTTTTACCCTGAGGGTGGTGAATCACTGGAACAGGTTGCTCAACGAACTGGTAGGTACCCCATCCCTGGAAACATTTAAAGTCAGGTTGGATGAGGCTCTGAGCAACCTGATCTAGTTGAAGATGTCCCTGCTCATTGCAGGGGGGTTGGACTAGGTGACCTTTAAAGGTCCTTTCCAACCCAAACTATTCTATGATTCTATGATAGGGACAACACAGTAAGTAAATGCTAGTTTTCTGGGATCTGGCAGTGTTTCTTAGCCACTTTGGCCAAGCCTCTCTTGGTAAGCCATGTCTGTGACTGTTATCTGGCACTGTTGGGTGGTAGAGCAGTTTCTATATCCCACTGCTCAGCTGGCTGAACCACCAAATCAGGCAGCTACATCCAGGCTGCCCATGGCAAATTGCACCTGCCTATGCCCAGGGATCACTTTGGAATGTGTTAACTGGTCTGGCCAGATTCTGCTCTAACAGCGCAAACAGTGCTGGGAAACAATCCTCAATGCTCTTTTATTTACAATTTGAGGTCATTCAAGCTGATAGCTAGATGTTGGTTTGGTCTGAACTGAAATCTGCAATCAGGGTGAAGTTTGCCAGTACCAAGTGGGGGAATCCAGCTTCAGAGGGCCAGACCTTCAAATTGACAATGGTCATGTCATCTCTAGAGCTGGTAGCCCTGAATGACAAGTGCATAAACATCCCTGGTATCCGTCAGGGCTGGCCCAGTACTTGGTGTCTGTGATAGTAAGTCTTTGTGGATGGAAATGTAAGTGAACCCAAAATATTGATGGGGAAATTGCTTCTTTCTTATAGACATACAGAGGAAATTACAAGACCCTGGAGATTCAGCAGACTTGACCACATTCAACTGTATTTTCCCCTGTGTGTATGTGTAGCTGCTGAGTTGTGTTTGAATCTTTACCTGTATTATTTCTCAGGCTCACTGCCTCAAAATGAAAGCATCAATGAACACATGAGAAAAGATTTCTTGCCTATGAGTAGGACTAAAATTAGGAGCAAAACTGGGATGAAAACAACCCTACAGGGTAGCTTGGAATGATAGGAAAGCATGATACCAACTTGTGAGAAGGTGTGGTTTCAGCTGATTGTGATGCGTAACTAGCAGGCTGTGCTTGATTTGCCACTCTTCTCCCGTATGCACACTTGTGCATATCTGTGGATACAGTGCGGTGTGGTGCAGGCTGAGGGCAGTTTAGCGAAGAGAGAAGCTCTGATGTGACTTTGAAGAAAATAACTGAAGATTCTCTGATTGTGCCTTCTGTTGCACGTTTTGAACAACAAAAAAACGTTTAAATCACCACAGCTTTTACACAAGTCTCACCAGCTACGCGATGTAACTGAAAATGTTACAGTATAAGCTCTGCTGGTTTGATTATCTCACATTGTCTGATTTTCTGCTAGTATCATAGCCTGTCCTCTGTAACAGACCATGTGACCTAAGCACAAATATAGTTTTTGTATCTTGTAGTGGTATATTTTTAGGGAACCTCGTACTCTGCAGGATTTTCTATCTACTAAGGCACCTGGCTGATGTTGTGCATAAAAATGAAGCTCTCGTTTGTGCTGAAACCCCCACATTTCTAGTTTTCTTATGTTTTCTGTAGGAAAACTCTAAAGAAAAAATGAAGATATTTTTATATTTGAACTGTTTTGATGGAGGTGGTATTTTATTTTCTTTCAAAGAGAAGTGAGAAAAATAAGATCAGGTTGTTTTTTTTCTTTTTTTCAGAGAAATACTTTAGGTAGAAACTGTTTATCTGCTTATTTATTAATTTTAATAAAGACGGTTTGCTAAAAAAAGCCAAAATGAAACCCTAACCATTTCTATTTATGTATTGAGAATTATTATGGGGAAAATACTGAAAAAAAAAAAAAGGCTTAATAGGTATAAAGGTGATTTAAAAAATAATGCAACATCACCAAATATATATGTAGCTTTTAGGTATGGCAGAAAACAAACAAAAACTACATCCACACTAATAAGTAAAGCAGGCCATGGCCTATTGTTTACTCCTGAAATCAAGTGGCACAATGTGGCTTGCATCTCTTCCCTCCTAAAAGAGGGTGGACATACTGACTCCTGCAACCCGTCCTGGCTGCCTTGCTGCCCACCTGAACTAGTGCTGGCTGCCCCAGGCAGCCCCGTCTGAGTCCTCAATGGCAATTACTAGTGTGGATGGGATAGAGTACAGATGATCACAGCTCCCTGCTTAATGCCATACCCTGGCCATGCTTAGTTTCTCGTAACGATGTAGCAAAGGGACTAGCTCTCTGCTAAAATTTGCTAGGAGCTTAATTTACCTGTTGGTCTTATTCGTCAGTGATGGGAGAGCTTTTTTTATGCTGGTGAGCCTCACTGCTGATGTGCAGAGCACAGGAAAGAGCTTTTGGCCTGAAATAGGAGTGGTCTGTTTTGAATGATCATTTTTACTAGTGTGAATCACCACCATGTCATCAAGAATATAGCAAAAACGCATGAGAAACTTCTGTCAATAGAATGTTATTTCCATGGACTATCTTATATCATCACAAATCACATTTGCTGTAATAAGTTAAAAATGTAATTTATTACAAGTCAGCACCAGGACTGAGACAAGTCATTAAAAATGTATAATACACACAATTTTGTTTCCCCTGACAAATGTTAAGTTTGCTAGGCTCAACTCCCCTCATTAGTATGTGACAGTGCCAGGAGACACTTTGATCCAAAAGGCTAGATATACATGCTGTATGCCATGAATGCATTTTAGTTTTAATAACAATCCAAGAGGTTCAGCATATTGCTTAATAAAAGATCAATGCAGTAATATGATTAACTACCCTGTGTTGCTTGCTTTCCACTTGTGAGAAAAGATAGTTCGGGAGCTGCAGGGCAGTGAATAGCAAAATGACTAATTGACAGGCAAAATGAAGGTTTCCCTAAGGGTTTTTTCCCCTCCCCGCCCCCAGGGCTTTCTTTGTTGGTAGAATGCTGTTAACTCTTTTGTTTAGGGGCTCTTACCTTTAAGCAGGCTTGTGGAAGAGCTTTTCATATTTTTCAGTGGTAGATTTACTTGCTGAGTAAATATAGCTGATGAAAGAAAAGCTGGTGATCCATAAAAGACCAGGCTGCAGGGATCCTCATTAATCTTCCAATAGTTTTTGCTGTCATTCCTCTTTAAAGTTCCTTGCCTTGTAAAGTGTTTGTGGAAAAAGTAGGAACACTTTTGCCTTCCACTAAGCAATGATTTCCAGCCAGATCCCAACAAAAGCTCACACACTCTTTCAACTGATTTTAACTTCAGCCATGTCATTGGGCAGGGTTCTCAGCTATGAAAAGGAAACACTGTTCCACTGAATTTTACAACAGGAGTACAAAGAAAAAAACAGAGAAAAATAGTTTTCTTGTTATCTGCTGATGGTCATATGACTATATCATTAAATGGATAAGCTAAGTGAGATACAATGATAAAATAACATTAAAAAAAGTAATAATTCAAGTATATTCAACCTTAAATAAAAGACTGTCCTTTGGAAATCTTGACTTCTCTTACAGAAATAGTGAAGCATATGGCATGAAATTGAGAAAGTTAATATAATTACTGTGATGGATTATGGCAGGATCATGAGAACATTAGGACAGAGGACTGCAGTTTAGAAGGTATTCCAAATTTGGGATTGCTGAGCTAATTGGTTACTGAGCAGAGCTCAAAGCGTGGTCTGCTTCTCCTGAGGATGATTAAACTGACTCGTGTTCAGCTTGTGCTTTCTGTTATCACTGTACAGCATTTTAGTCCATTTTTTAGATACGCCACCAGTAAGTCTTTTGCCCAAGGAGTCACAGAAAGTTTTGGGTTGGAAGGAGCCTGAAAGATCATCTAGTTCCAACCCCCTGCCACGGGCAGGGACACCTCCCACTAGACCAGGTTGCTCAAAGCCCCATCCAGCCTGGCCTTGAACACTTCCAGGGATGGGGCATCCACAGCTTCTCCAGGAAATCCGTTCCAGTGCCTCAGCACCCTCACAGTGATGAGTCTCTTGCTTGTATCTAATCTAAATCTACCCTTTTTCAGCTTCAAACGATTGCATCTTGTCCTTTCACTACATGCCCTTGTAGACAGTCCCTCTCCAGCTTTCTTGGCGGCCCACTTGAGGTACGGGAAGGCTGCCAGAAGGTCTCCTTGGAGCCTTGTCTTCTCCAGGCTGAGCAACCCCAACTCTCTCAGCCTGTCTTCACAGGAGAGGTGCTCCAGCCCTCTGATCATCTTCGTGACCCTCCTCTGGACTTGCTCCAACAGGTCCATGTTCTTCTTATGTTGGGGGCCCCAGAGCTGAACACAGGTCTCATGAGAACAGAGCCTGGTCTGGTCATGCTTCTTTTGACACAGTCCAGGATATGGTTCACTTTCTGGGCTGCAAGCTCACATTGCTGGGTCATGTTGAGCTTCTCATCAACCAACACCCCCAAGTCATTCTCCTCAGGGGTCAGAAGAAGTCATAGGGAATAATTCAGGCTCTTTCATGGAAAAGAGATGATGGAATCAAAGCGTTTTAAAATCTCCTACGGTTCAAAAGGTAAGAAAGGATACAAACCAAAATGCTACCTATTTGCATCAAACTAAGGGAAATAATTTTTGGTAAGGGGTGGAAAAAGGAGGTGCAATATTAGATATTATCTCCACATTTTCACTTGGACAATGGAAAGTCTGCAGGGCAGAACATATTTGTGGTCCTCTTTCAGCTATATTTGGCACACTTATTTTCAGAGATAGGTGAAAGTATTTTAGTGGATCATTTTTCTAGCAAAAAGTAAAACCTTAGGGCATTGGAAAACATTTGAACTTGGATAAAGTTTAACAAACAGTTTTTGCTGAAGCAAAAAAACGGGAGGTGGGTGAAGAGAAGGAGAAAAAGAGACACTCTAATAGGCCAGTTCTGCATTCCCGACACAAAAGTTTTTGGTATGACCATCATTCAGAAAATCCATGAAGTCCCCTTATGGCAGAAGTGGCAATACTTGCTTCTGGCAAACCTACTGCTGAAGCTCTCTCTAGGACCCGGGAGGCCAAGGTTTTGATGTATTATCTCTCTGAATTTTCAGAAACATAAGCACTGTGGATATTGGCGATCTTGCTTTTCCTCCAGTCTCTCACATCACAGCTTTTCTGGTTTGTGTGTAGCACTGAAATTATCATCAAGGCACAAGCTAAGATTTAACAGCAAGTTTTATGTGGTTTACTTTTGGACAGCTAAACAGTAGTCATTTTTTTTAAATCATCTTCTATATACTCAGTGTCAGGTCAGAAAAGACCTTAAGACCAGTCTAAGGATGAGTTTGAGCTGTGTAACTTTGCTGATGGTAAATAGTATTACTAGCCTTTATGGAAGTAGGCCGAGGTTGGGTGATACAGATCCCTGCTGGGGCGTCTCCTTTTCTAACAGGTCCTGCACTAGGTCCTACACTCACTTTCATTTTTTCTCTGTGGCCCAGTGGATAGCTAATTAATTATACATTGGGCAGCAACTAAAAAACAAGCCATGGGAAAACACAGTCCTGAGTGACTGGGGAACTGGGAGCTTACATTCTATGGCAATGAAGGTGGTAAGAAGAAAAGACTACCAAGTGCCCTAAAAGAAATCTCTGTGCTTCTAGAACAAACTAAGTGTTAATTTGTCACTGAAATTTGATTGTACTGTCATTGTATAAAGTATACAAGCTATCTAACATTATCCCTAGTGCTGTAAAATAAGTTTATATAATAAATGTAACAACATAATCAAAGAAAAGAAAGAAAAGAGTTGCTTAATAGATTTATCTGCCTTTGGAAACATATAAAATAATGATGGTCTTTTCTATTACTGGGCCTCTAAAGTGATCTGGAAACTAAAATTTCACTTTTCCCATGGAAAAGGGATCAGATGAGTTAGATGCAGCAATACACTTTGGGCTGTACAAGCACGGCCTCAACGGCTGCAGACACGGCTCCGTGGCAGACTGGCTTACTCAGTGTATAGGTCAGCCTTAGACAGATGGCTAGTCCCTGAGAAAGCCTTCAACAGTGAGTTACAGGACTGCCTGGGGCAAGCTCTCTTCATGGAAATGAGCTCACCTCTTCCTCCGTTCCCAAATTCCTAATTCCTGGAAACACCTGTTCCTTAACCTGGGGCTGCTTAGCTCAAGAGAGTTATTTCAGCTCGTTCCTTTGTAGCCTTGGCTTTGTGTATATGTCTCTGCCTGTCGGGGAGAGACGGAGAGACCTTTCCGTCAGGGAAGAAGGCACTGGCTCTCTGTGGTGAGGTTTGGGGCTGTTTGAAAAGAACAAAACATAGGCTCTGATTGTAATTGAAAGCTCTTCCCACAATGCCAATAACAATAATGCTGTAGCAGAATAAACAAGCCCAGATACTAGCATTAACCGCTATTTCTAACAATTCTCATTATTGTGAAGCAGGACCTCCATGGTAGGGCACTGCATGACTGTAAGTGAAAGGCTGTGCCTCAGAAACCTGTAGTCTAGTCTAGAACCAAGGAATAGCAAAAAAATACCCATTGGTTTCATTTTAAAGGAATGAATGGGCTCAGAAAATCAAGTATGTTAACATAATCCAGTCACTAACAAGCAGTGAATGTTTAGGAAAGACCTAACAGAGGCTTGATTTATATTATAAAAATCACCAGAGCAATAAGGCCTTTATGTTATTTAAAGCAATTATTTTGGGGAAAAAAAACCCCAAAACCTCCAAACAACAAAAAATAACCCAACCCCACAACAAAATAATATGAAGTAAATAATGGCCTTTATCACTGTTTGTTCTGAGGTATATGAAATAGGACCCACAGGACATTCAGGTTAAGCGTTTCGTCGTGCGAGCAAGGCTGGTCTGCTCTAGGGGAAGCTGGCGCTGAGCTGGGCGGGTGTGAGGCACTCTGCATGGCTTGGCTTGCAGGTCACAAATTGCTCTCTGGGGTGAACACCTTCAGCAAGTTAGATGTAGCCTCATTCTCTCATGGGGGAAAACATACTATTACCTCTGCTGGTGAATCTTGAATTAAACAGAGTGATAATTCCTATTTTCCTGTTTTAAAAAGACACAAAAGAAAATAGAGATGAGACAGTGAAAGCTAGGTGCAATACATCTTTTAGAGGCCTGTCTTCACCAGATGTTTGCAAGAGGATCAGTCAGTTCTAATATCACAGTTTCTGCTCCAGACTCTCTTAGCTACTCTGGGAGACGTTACACAGAATTACAGAGTAGTTGGGGTTGGAATGGACCTCTGGAGATCATCTCGGCCAACCCCCTGCTAAAGCAGCTTCACCCAGGGCAGGTGGCACAGAGTCACATCCAGGTGGGTTTTGAACGTCTCCAGGGAAGGAGACTCCCCAGCCTCTCTGGGCAGCCTGTTCCAGGGCTCTGTCACCAACAAGGTAAAGAAGTTTTTCCTCACATTCAGGTGGAAATTCCTGCATTGCAGTCTGTGCCCATTGCCCCTTGTCCTGTCACTGGGCACCACTGAAAAGAGCCTGGCCACGTCCTCTTGACACTCGCCCTCAAGATATTTGTAGATGTTAATAAGATCCCTCTCAGGCTTCCCTTCTCCAGGCTCAACAGCCCCAGCTCTCTCAGACTTCCCTCACAAGGGAGATGCTCCAGTCCCCTGGTCATCCTTGTAGCCCTCCGCTGGCCCTTCTCCAGTAGTTCCCCAGTTTCTGGAGCCCAGGGCTGGACACAGCTCTCCAGATGTGGCCTCACCAGGGCAGAGCAGAGGGGGAGGATCACCTCCCTCGACCTGCTGGCCACGCTCCTCCTAATGCACCCCAGGATGATCCCATTTGCCTTCTTGGCCACCAGGACACACTGCTGGCTCGTGGGCAGCTTGCTGTCCCCCAGAACTCCCAGGTGCTTCTCCTCAGAGCTGCCTTGCAGCAGGTCAGCTCCCAGCCTGTACTGGTGCATGGGGCTGTTCCTCCCCAGGTGCAGGACCTTGCACTTGCCTTGGTTGAACTTCATCAGGTTCCTCCCTGCACAGCTCTCCAGCCTGGCCAGGTGTCACTGAACGGCAGAGCAGCCTCCTGGTGTGTCAGCCACTCCTCCCAGCTCTGTATCACCAGCAGACGTGCTGAGGGCACACTCTGTCCCTCCATCCAGGTCACTGAGCAGCAAGTTGAACAGGACTGGACCCAGCACGGACCCTGGGGCACACCGCTGGCCCAGGGCCTCCAGCCAGACTCTGCACCATTGATCACAGCCCTCTGAGCTCTGCCATTCAGCCAGTTCTCAGTCCACCTCACTGCCCACTCACCTAACCCACACTTCTTGGGCTTACGTATGAGGATGTTATGGGAGACAGTGTCAAACGCCTTGCTGAGGTCAGGGTAGATGACATCCACCACTCTTCCCTCATCTGCCCAGACAGTCATTCCATCATAGAAGGCTACCAGGTTGGTCAGACATGATTTCCCCTTGGTGAATCCATGCTGACTCTTCCACACATCTTGTGCGATGGATCCATTCAGGTCCATCTCCCCTATTGCTCTTGCTGAAGCTAGGCCAAAACACCTGAGCCATATCACTTCTGCTGCCATTGTGATAGCTCTCAGGATTGAAAAAGAGGAGTGAGAAAAGGGAAGTATAGTAATCAGAAGAATCTGAGGAAAATACAGAAACATCCTGAAGGAACGAAAGAAGATGGATATCTCTTGTTTTCTACGTTTGTAACTGTGTGGACCACTGGTCAGGTGTCCTTAGTATGGATATCCTGTTCATTATGCATGCTTAATGGAAGAGTCTTGACAACAATGATGATAACATCAGAAATAATATCTTTATTTTTTTCCATTTGACAGGAAAATATTTTCTTTTCAAAGCTTTCATAAGTCAGGTTACAGATGGAATATACTATCCCAGACTATTTCATTCAATATTTAGACCCTTTTCTTGTAATATTAGTTTGGGTTCATTGATTTTTCAGTCTTATATTTTTTGTATTTAGTAAGTTCAATCTTCACATGCTGAGCTTTATTAAGATTCCTTCTCACTTGAATAAATTATTTTTCCCCACTTTCATACCACTTCCTTCAAACAGCTACTTTGTTTTTTTATGAATTTTTAACCACTTTGAACAAATAAACTCACTATTAGGGCAAATGTTCAAGCTCATATTTTTTACAGTAGGAAAGCAAGGAAATAATAAGGCATATTGGTCAGAATTGCAGGCAGCTGCTTCAGTACTAGTGGTGGGACAGTTGGGAAGTGTTTTGAAGGCATCAGGGGAAAGGAGATTTTTAAGCTTTAGAGGAAGATAGTGAATTAGGATTGCAGATGTTCACAATGATACCTTTTCAAATGTGAGTTAAAAAAAAAAAAAAAGAAAAAGAGAGAAAAACATAAAGGTCCTGGCAGAAAAACTGCATTTAACAGGATTAAAATGGTTAAGATAAGACATGAAAGGTCCTTCCCTGATTGTGGAAGCAGGTAGCCAGAGTTCAGTGCAAGAAAGAAGGGAAAGCCAAGAGGAAGATGCAAAGGGATGGGCTGAATTGGTCAAAGTGCCAAGCTATAAAAAACATCTTTACAGAACCATTTTGAAGGTATTGAAAGAGAAAGATTACCTGTCTTAGGGTCTGGAAGAACAATGTTATGCTAACTGGAATGCCAGAAGACAGAAACCATCTGAAATAGATAGAAAATATAGAAAAGTCTGCAACCAAGAGATATTTTAAAAGATTTAGACACAGTCTGGAAAAAATAAGATCTAGAGAAAAGTCTGAATTGGCCTAGAAGTATCTACTAATCTTCATTAACTATTAAGGAAGTCTAAATGACTGCTCAGCTTTTATTGTTCATACCAGTATCTGTGATGGCTAGGTGATAGATCTGATTGACAGATAGGTCTTTGGTTGCTTTTTCAACAGAAAGACAAAAAAGTTGAGGAAGTATGTAAGGGGAAGAACAAGATCCTATTTTAGTCATATGGAGTCTGAGCTGATGACTAGATATCTTCAAGAATGTATGAGAGGTGAAACAGTATTTTGATTTGTACAGGAGGAAACAGGTTTGGCCAAAGTAGAACTGTGAATTGTCATAGTAGAGAAAGAATAATATTTTCATGTAAAGGTAAAATTACCTGTAGAAAGAGAATGAAAGAGAAAAAGAAGGTAATCTAGAACACAGTGTACAGAATCACCACACTAAGGTTTCTCCTTTGATGAATGTAATGAAAGGACAGTTGTTAGAAGCAGGAGAAGATCCGGGAACGCATCACAGAAATGAAGTGAGACAAGATTTAAGGAAAGGTCAGTGATATCAAACACAGCTGACAGATCAAGATAGAGCGGGCTCTGGCAAAAAAAGAGTAATTGGGAACTTTAATAAAACCTGTTTCACTGTACATAAGAGGAAAAGCTGGAAAATAGAAAGTTTGAGAAAAAAAAAAAGAAAATTTTATAAACAGTGATTAATTAACTCAAAAGCAGAGGAAAATTATTTTTTTTTTTATTTTTAGTGGAAAGACTAATGTTTGTGTCATTAAGAAGAAAACAAAATGGAATTGAGAGCTTGTGGATAACAGAAGGGAATAAAAATGAACAGTAGGCTTATGGAACGGGAGGGTATCTATGTTTCAAAAGGTGAATAGAAGAAAGGGGCTTCTCCTGGGACAGGGTAGTAGAAAGAAGGGTAGGTAGGAAGTCATATTGTATTTTACCAGATGATGTTCTGTATCAGTACTGGTTCAAAATTATGTATATATGTTTTTTTTTTTTCTTCAAACACAGATTACCTTAAAATATTTTCTTGGGTTGTAATAACTTTCTTGTATGCTACCATGAAGTATTTTGGAGAAATTCTACAAAAAGAAGAAAAAAAAAAACCCCAAACAAACCAGCTAACTTTTACTGCCCAGTTATGTACCGCATAGCTCAGTATTTCTTAAGAAAAAGATTTATTCATAGCAGCATGCTAAAACATTTTTCAGAATGCTTCTGGCTGTTCTGAGAATGTACGTTACTGACAAAGAGGTAGCTAGAAATATTGGAGTATAAAACAATTCTTGAAATCATGTCTTTAATTTTCATACGTAATTTTGTTAGAGCTTAGATTTACATATTAGAAAACAGTGAGGCACAGCAATGGTTAAAGGGACTGTGCACAAACCAGGCTTTCCCCATGAGAAACAATCTGCACACCTATTTTTCTGGGCTGCATTCTCAATCACTTTTGGAGCAAAGTAAGTACAGCAAACTGCTCCTCAGGACTGGGAATGAATCCCACCTCAGCATCTGTTAGTAATTTTGGAGCTGAAGACCCCATGCATTATTAAATCAGTAAGTTTAAAAAGTTGTGTTAAGCTGGTGTCAACTTAACCCACTACAGTCAGGAATGTTAAAGGTCAAACTAGATTTGGGACAGGGTGTCAGTGGTGAATAGTTTCCTAAGTTCATGTAAAAGGTGGCTTAGATTTCTTTGGGCCAGAAGATGCTACATTTTATAAAGAATTGTTTCACGCTGTTGTGACTGAGTACTGAAGTGGTCCTGAACGGTAGCACATTCAGACTGCGCTGTAATGCCTTGGTACAATGAGGCAGCTAAACAGTGAATTGCTGGTTAAGGGTGTGCTCTCAGCTGTGTCTGATATAGGGTGCTACCTGAGCTATGCCCTCCTGATGTCATGGCTTTAAAAAGCCCTCCACTGTTTTAACACAGGTTAGCTTTTTTGGCACTGCACTACACTCTTCGTCAACAGGGCTGCAGAGACAACACTGCTGGAGATGACAATTTCAATTTCATTTGGTGAAGAGCTCCATAGTGTGGCAATAGTCCAGAGCATTGCTTGGGACTGAGTCCTTCATTCTGAAGTTCTCTAACTTAGTATAAATGGAAGTATGCTTTCTGCCTGAGTAATTTATAGGTTTACCTTCTTTTTCAGCAGGACTTCCCAGAAGAAATACCTCCAGAAAGCACTGGGCTTGCTGCACCTGAGCTATACAGATGGTCTGCATGTGCTCATAAAATCAGACGCATTGACCTGCCGATATGTAGCTGATATGTCTGTGCTGCTCCTCCAACTGAGTTGCTAGGCATCTGGAATTCTCAAAAAAATGTCCAAAATACTCAAATTCCACCTGGACACCATTTCCAGGAGGAAAGAGGACATGTCAGGAAAACCCTGGACATATGGCACCCCTACTACAATCAGAGTAGTTAACTATGAAAGCAATCCATTAAAATAAATTGTGTATTTTGTATTCTTTGTGCTGGAAATGTGCATACCTGTCAATGTGATTTTAGGGTAATTATTTATTGTTTATTTTATCTCTTTTATCATGGAAATTAAAAAAAAAGACATAGGGATGTTCTGTTACAATGCATTGAGTTTGCAGGCTTCTTCAATGTCAGTATTTTCTATAGCATGGAGTTATATCTTTCATGCTTTTCCCAAGGGTCATTATCACATGTAGTATGAATGTGTATGCACACTAATTTGAAATAGCTATAGGGGATCTGCAGCTCCTACTGCAGTTACAAAGCAAGCTTACTGAACACTTTTCCAACATCAGTATCTTTTATGTTTTATACATATGGAAAGCAAGCACTACTTTTGTTACTTTGCAGCATTAAGGTAAGGGCTTCTTTGAACATGGATGCACTGTGTTCTAATAATAGTACAGATTGCATATTATGAACCTGCAGTACTCAATGCAAAATAAATATCCCAATGGCAAGTAGCTTCTGAGAATGTGCAGTAGCTGCTTTAAAACCACATCTTGCCCAATTTAAATTACTTAGACCGATTATTCTACATTCCAGGCTAATTGCCTGCAAAATTTCATTATAAAAACCACAGCTGTTTTCTGGTGCATGTGTGCATGGGACTTTGTTTGTTTAGTTGTTTTTTATTCAAGAGAAGAGAAATATGTGTCTGAAACAAAATTTCTGTTCACTTTTCAGATTCTGTTCACATTTATTATAAAATATTTAACATGGAATCGGTTTAAGCCTATTAAGGCTTGTAACTTAACCTTTCATCCATATCACCTTTCTGTATAGACCCTTACCAACATATTGCTATGGTATATGTGCCTGTACATCAATGCCTGAAGAAACATATGGCTTCAAAGCATACTGACTCAATCTGGGCATAATTTATATAAAAAATGGACAACGTCTATTCTTATTGGCATATAAAGGTCCACAGACATCTTCAGATACGAATCAGAAAATCCATCTGAAATCAGTGGAAGTACACGCACTAAAACTAGCATATGGTCCACAGTTTGTGGAAAACAAGTGTTCTGCCCACACTTTTCTTAAAAGACACACACACATAAAGCCTATGCTTTGTACTTCCACCAGCTGCAAATTTTAATAAATTTAATTACCAAATATCTTTTTTATATTTCTCATTTTAATCTGGATCTCCACCCAGAAAGATCTAGTTGTGTTCTAACTGAGCATTCAGAGAGACTAATAACATGTTTTGCATAGAATAAACTGCTGACAATGAACTAAATTTACCAGAGCAAAATATGACCGATGCCTTAAAAGTCCATTTCTGTTTTCCGTATAGACAAGGGTTAAAGTTGCTGCTCACATGAATGCCATTAGCTGCAATAGCAATAATGGTGATCATGGTATGTGAGCAAGATAAGTCTGGGAGTCGTGCCTTATATAGTAATTGCATCCAATCAATGAATCACTTATTTCTGTGCCATCTCTCCAACTGCAGGCAGTGTCAGCTCCCTCCATAAAAGGCTAAGAGTATTCACACTGCAACTGCATTTACCACTCACCCAGGGACTGGAGAGGGTGTTCTGGTAGACACTATTTAGTGACTTTTCAAAAACACCTGTGTGACTCAGAAGTTTGAAAGTGGCTTAGACACTTAGGAAAGTCAATAGAATTTATGCACCTCAGGGCCAGATTTTTAAAGGCTACTATCTTCCATTGATTACAGGAATTAGGAACCTAAATACCTTTACAAATCTGGCACAAGAGACTAAATCACATTTGAAAGTCAATAAGAATTAGACTCCTAAGTGCCTAAATCAAATGAAAAAAAGATGTGTTTTAGGAGTGAGAATCTTTATAATTGTATTCTTGCTAGTGTAACTGCAAATTATGGGTTCAATTATTCCACTTAGGCACAGCTCAGAGGAAGAAAGTGGTATGAAGTTGCAATGCCCCAGAGGAAAGCAACCATTCCGAAACTCTTTCAGGAGATGCAGTATACTGCTTCATGAATTTTAGGTTTGTGAGAGAAAGAAATGATGGTTTTATTTTAAACTGTTTTCTTTAGACCATCAGGATAATGACTAATGATTCTATTGGTCTTTATTTCTATTTATAAAATGATGCAATTTAAAAAAATACTTTTAATTATTTATTAAAGCTCTGAAAACTGATACAATACTTAACACAAATAGAACAAGGCATTTTCTTTGGGTTTGAGAACTTACAATGCAGGAACAAAATCATATAATTATTTGAATGGTCATGTGTGTGCTCCAATGAGGTAAATTAGCAGGACTGAGAAGTAACATTTTATTCAGAATGAACAAATGTGGCAAAGAATGGCCATAAATAAATAGAGACAAATAAGATACTTCATGAAACAAACATAAAGGCATGAACGGTAGGAGAGAAAATACCAACAAGAAGGTAAGACAGACATTTGGTAATGCCTTGAAAGGCAAATAAGTGTATATCACTGGCACAGAATTACTTTGTTTATAATTTTACTATGATTACGTAGGAGAGTTAGCTTACCACTACTAACAGGGCAGCAATTATATGCAAAGGTCATCTCTCTTCACATTCATCAAGGAGTTAACAGCGATAGAGATGATTCAGGAAGATCCTAGAATGGGAAGGGAATTATTCAGAGAAGGGAAGAAAATAAACAGGAAACATCATGTATTGCAAAAAACGGATAGCGAGACTCCAGAATGAATACATTAATTTCTAGCATTATCCCATCTGGGGAAGGAAAAAAAAAAAAAGAAAAAAAAGAAAAAAAGAAATGTTCCATCTGAGCTATTAGTACCACATGCAATAAACTAAGTACTTTTTAACTCCTCATTTGGAAGACAAATATGGGAACTGAGGATGGCATATAAAGAAAGGTATGTAAAGGAGGCCTATAAAACCATATGCTATATAGCAAAAGTAAACCAGGAAATGTTATTCATCAAGTCTCACAATGCAGCAGTTAGGAACAATCCAATAAAAGCATCAAATAGCAAGTATAAAGCAAAGGAAAAAAAGACTGATTGTTTTCCCACACAAAATATTGTTATATTGCATTACTTTTTGCTATACACAGTTTTAAAGCTGAAGTGTAGGGTTGGTCAAAATGAAGAAGAGGTCAATTGACAGTTTTAATGCTGCTAGCATAGATCTGAAAATCTCTAACTTTGATGACTTCCAGAATCCAGGTAGCAGGTAGAAGAACCAACTTATGGAAAAAAGAGGAAAATAAGAACACCAGAAGAAATATTGTCTATGTCTTATTGTTATGTTCTCCCCTTAACATGTCAGCAGCTGGTGTTCCTCTTGGTTTTTTTTCTTATGGACAGATTCATGCCAGACCAAAAGGTCTTCCCACAAAATCCATATCCTGTTCCCAAAAGGAAGACAGAGAGAGGAAAATAAACCCTCTGGAGCAAGTAAAGTGTGGGAAAAATGATAAATAGAAAAGGGAGAAGGATAACAAAAGTTCACAAACATAAGGGCAGGAATACATCAGGACACACCAAGCTGAGTCCCGCAAAAGCACTTATCATTCCTTGAAAGTGTTGTCCAAGGTTGGTGGACACTGCCTGATGATGCAATATATGGAGATGTGACAGGACAAGGCAACAGAAATAGAGCTCACGGTTGTCCCCTTTCCCTGTGCAGCTTCCTTTACCTGGTGCCAGGAACAGCCACAGCCAACAGGAAGGTGATAAGGAGATGCCAAGGCATGGTACCTCAGATATAAAGAAACGGAAAAGGAGAAAAAGATATCATCGGGGGGTTCTTGAGGAAGTGGAAGAGCGACTTCAGCTGGTGTACATGGAGTACATTTGCAGCAGGGTCTCCCTCTCGCTGCAGGAAACACAGAGGACACCAGGAACTGCTCCATATTGATGAACATGTCCATGTGTGGACAATTTTCTATTCATTCACAGTGAAACATGGAGTATGCTGCCCCACAGGCACATTTTGCCAACTGGATAGTTAAAGGGCCTATCAATTAGTGTCTAGATGGGGCACAAATTGAGAAAACTGAAACAATTATGTGTGTGCGGAAGTGTTTTCACTTTTTACTCTAAAGTGCCCTTTAGAGACTTGTGAGGCCTACTCACGTGGGGTTGCGGCATGCTCATGCTGCCTGGAAAGGTATATGAGGTCAGAAACCCAGTAAGAAGACCCATGTAGCCAAGAGTCACATGTGTCTGGAGGCCACCCTCCTACGAGGCTTGCCTGAGAGAGGAAGGAATCAGCAGATTCAAGGTGGCCCTCATCTGGAGCAGGGCATGGGCAATGATGTGTATCAGACATCAGGCAGTATGGGCACATGCTTGCCCACTGACCATAGTCCAGGAGGTCTCCAATCTTGCTGATACCATTCTTCCACATGTCAAGAGGATCTCTACCACCTACACATGTAGGTAAGGGTAGTGCAGCAAAAGTACAGCAAGATTCCCCTTTTTGGTGGCAATAGATAGTTACTCCAAAGATACTTATAGGTCCTGTTGGCATATGCTGTTGGGAACATCAATGTCCGTTAGATAAAGCTGCAGTCTAAGACTGGCAGTCCTTACAATCTTGTCTGAGATTGTCTCACACTGCTTTACTCTTCTACAAAGTAAGTCCGGGCTACCTTTATAGCCAGTGTAGGGAGAGGCACCTTCAAAGAGTGATGCGGACCCCGGTGAGAAGACTGTGTAGGAGGAAGAAGTTCCTGGCATATTGAACATTGAAGGAAAAGTGTTCTTATTGCCCGACTTGGTACTGATCTGCTATAAGGTAGCTTTCATAATGCTGCATCTAGCTGTCAGGGTGTAGTCATAACAATAAACTCTTTTCCCTGTTTGGTATAAAGAAACATTTAGTACCCTTTCAGGCTCCTCTTTTGCAGGTTATGGAACAATAGACAATTTTAACTCTATTTGTATTGCTCTATTAATACAATAAAGCCACCCTCTGAGAATTTCCAGTATTGCAATACTTCCACAGAGAGTTCTGTATTTCCCATAAAAAATAAATTAGAAGTCTTGTAATGCTGCAACAGAGTCTTGTCAATACCAGTTAAGAATACAAGGGGATTTATGAGGTACCAGCCTTCTGATTCGGCAACACAAGGTAACTCAATCCGTAGGTTTGATTTAAAAGCAGTGACCCTCGAAGTTTGCTGCTTAAATATTATAAAAACTTGCTGCTAATTATCAGAGCCATTACTGTCAACAAATCATGGCTTAGAAAACCGAACCTGAGACTGTCTACCATGCCATTAATGCATAGAAGATTTATAGTTGCAATTCACATCTTGGCAAATCCTTTCATCTGTAAAACGACAGGTGTGATTTAACCATGTCACTTATCTATTCAGCTCAGTGAAATTCCAGGACTGAATTCCTTCATATTTCTTTTAACAAGAGAAAGATATTTCAAACAAATGTCTTTTTTTAATTTATTTTTTTCCCCCCAGTGTAATGAGCTATCCACATTAACTGAGAAAATATTGCTTGTGGATGCCACAGTTGTAAATGAAAAAGTAATTAATGTTTGAAAATCATATGGCTTCAGTCCTTGTAGTTTTAAATACTTAATTGAGTGTTGATCTTGCAAACATTTGTGTATGTGAGTGCTATGATTAAAGTTAACAATGCATCTACAACTTGGTAGATTTGATCTTTTTGTGATATATCTAAGCATTTCTGTTCGCTGATTACAGGATACATACCAAAAGGTTAGTTTGTAAAATTAATTGATTTCAGTAACTGCTTGTTAAGAGATCTCAAGGTATAATCAGTCATGAAAGGACTTGTTTTCTTTCAGAAACTTGTAAGAGGAGATTTGTAGGTTTTATTCCTAAATCATGTAAGTATTCTCTTCTGTTGAGGTTGCTCATGAAAGTTCCATTAGGCATCTGAATTTACCAGTTATTAAACATACTTATGTTTCTGATTCATATTAACTTTCTAACTTAAAAAACAAACAAACAAAAAAACCAAACATAAAAGATAAGACAATTCTTTTTCCTTCAGGAATTTTAACATTTCCCTCCAAATGAGGGATCGCATATCACTGGAGAACTAGATTACTCCCTATCATTCATCACATATGTTGCTTAAAATTATATTTTCCTTTCTATTATTATTTTACTTTTCTATGCAGAGCAAACAAGATTTCAAATGGTATGGTATAACTAATCAATCCTTTCTGTTAGTCTATGGTACACAAGACTGCCATTGTATTCGGAATACATTGAAGTTTCTGTCAATTTGCTTTTGTCTCCTTCTCCTATTCATGACCTCTAAATACTATAAGCAATAAATTATGTTTCTGGTCGCAATAAATAAGAATCATAAAAATTCTAAGCGAGCATAAGGACTTTTCAAGTACATGTTTATTCACTTAGTAAATCAGACTTTTCAATGGCTTTATAAAGAATGGATATAAAGACATAATTCATCATCTGATAAGAAATGCAGAAATATAACCCGTTCTTGAGAGAAACTGACTCCCATTCTTCCTCATACAAACATTACTTTAGTACAGATTATTGGATTAGGGACTGTAATCAAGAGGTAACAATTGTTAACATTAAAGGAAAATATCTCTTCCTGTTGTTCTTGAAATAGTTCATTTTTTTAACCAGAAAAGTTCAATAACCTTCCAGCTTTGCATTAAACTGAGTTCCAAAAGTGTGTGGTATTTATACATGTAATTCCCTTTAGTACTAATTAAAACATATAATTACGTGTGCAAGATTTTCCCATGTGCCACCTAGTGAACTGTCTATGACAGCAAGTTTCCAGTCTAGGGAGAATGTTATATGCAAAGGACAGCATGGAAAAAAAAAACAAACCCAAAACCAAAACAAACCAAAACAAAAAAAACCCCAAACAAACATTATGAAGCTATCAGAAAAAAATGAATGGGCTTTTCTGCTTAATGAGGAAAGAGCATGGTGGGGTATGTTGTGTTTTGGGGAATTGTTCAGTAAGTATTTAAAGACAAAACAGTAGCTTTTACGTAGTGGTTCATTAGTTTCTGTTGGGTAGCTATCTGGGTTCTCGACAACTTCATACCACTGACAGATACATGCCCATTTTTCTTCACTTCTCACTCAGCAGCTGCACCAGCTGTGGTATTCATCAGATCCCTCGGGACCAGTTCAATACACAAAGTTGCAGAAAACTATCTCAAATAAGAAAGGTGGAAAGGTAGAAAGGAAGAAAGAAAAGAGAAAAAAGCAGTAAAGAAGGAGGAGGGAAAGAGAGATAAAGAGAATGAGAAATGGAAAGTCCTCTGAGAATGTTTTCTTTTGCTGACTAAAGTGCGATCCAAACAATTGACTAACAATAGATAATCGGTAGACAGCTAAAAAAACCATGAGATAAATTTCAGTCAGTGGAATGGTGTTCAAAACAGATTCAAGATAAAAGAATCATAGAATCACAGAAAGTTTTGGGTTGGAAGGAGCCTGAAAGATCATCTAGCTCCAACCCCCTGCCACGGGCAGGGACACCTCCCACTAGACCAGGTTGCTCAAAGCCCCATCCAGCCTGGCCTTGAACACTTCCAGGGATGGGGCATCCACAGCTTCTCCAGGAAATCCGTTCCAGTGCCTCAGCACCCTCACAGTGATGAGTCTCTTGCTTGTATCTAATCTAAATCTACCCTTTTTCAGCTTCAAACGGTTGCGTCTTGTCCTTTCACTACATGCCCTTGTAGACAGTCCCTCTCCAGCTTTCTTGGCGGCCCACTTGAGGTACGGGAAGGCTGCCAGAAGGTCTCCTTGGAGCCTTGTCTTCTCCAGGCTGAGCAACCCCAACTCTCTCAGCCTGTCTTCACAGGAGAGGTGCTCCAGCCCTCTGATCATCTTCGTGACCCTCCTCTGGACTTGCTCCAACAGGTCCATGTTCTTATATTGGAGGCTCCAGAGCTGAATGCAGAAGCAAGTTTACGTCTATTATTTTACATTGCAATAGGCCACATGATCATTTGCTCTGGATCTCCTTGTTCTATATAGCAAGGTAAAAAGATTTTTAATTGCAATGGGCCACATAGCGCTGTAGAAAGATAATACACACTACCTGAATCCTTCACCACACCTTAACTAAAAGTATCGTTGTCAAATGACATCATACTAAGTTTCCTTATGCAAAAATCTCTTTTCTGTACTAGGTATTTTTTCCGCTCCTGCACTGCTACACTCCCCTTCCCCATTGTCCCTGGTCCAGATATTCACATCTGTGGGACTTTTCATGGGACTTGGTGTGCTCAGCCAGCTCTCTCAGACTGCCTCGTACCTCTTTTTATGACCTACTCTTTCTTCTGATCCCATGTGATGCACTAAACTGTCTCTATAACGTGGATTAAATTGCCTGAAACTTTTTTTTTTTTAAAAAATTTGCAATCCTCTGGATTGCGCTGCCTCTGTTCTGCCTTCTTTATTGGTGATGCAAAACTTTTCTCTATGCATTTTGGCTGGCAATCTCATTCACTGTACCAGTCAACACACTTTCTCCAGGGACACTTCCAGTAGCTATGCCATTCATGGGTAATACTATTTCTAGCCCTTCTGCCAGGAATGGCTGTAACTTCTTCACAAAAGACACATATCTGACTTACGGTCCCAGGATTCCAAAATTGTGTAGCAAAGGAATGATTTTTCCCATTAACCCCGCATAACACGCCTGTTTTCTCGCAGTGATTAGTACTTTCGTTGACTCAACTGACAGCTTTTTTCCTTGCCAACTTAAAGTCAAAGCTCTACCAAATATTTATGCTCAGATTTCTACCTTAATCCTTAAATTTAATTCTATAACATTATGCTTAGTTCTGGTTAATATGCAAAGATAATTCAGCTGTGTAGGATTTACAGAATCAATTTATTTAACTTAACATTTATTAAATCTGCATATTTTAAGGTTTTTTAAACTCTTCCACTTGAGACTTTCTTCCAGATTTGATTAAATTGTTGCTACAATTTTTTCCTTTTTTTTTTCCTCTGCACTTTTTTGAGGAGTAACTGGAACTGAAAATAGTACTCTGAAGTGCACTGATGTACTGCTAAACAATGCAGCATAATTGCCTAGCTTGTTTAACATGACACTCCTAATAATATAACCCAGATAGCATTCATGGTATTTGAAACATGTCATGTTGTTGACTCATTTAATTCATCATCTGCTAAAATACTTAGATCCTTCTCTCTAACTGCAAAGTTACTGATTCTCATATTTTATATGTGTGCATCTGGTTGCTTCTTCTTATCAGGAATACTTCATGTAATGTCATTGGGTTCTGTATTCTTTTTCAGAAATTATATCCTATTTATCATCTCTATATGGGTTTTTTTATTATTCTTGGTAGGACTGCGATGTCCAGAATTCCTGGGCATGGTTATTAGGCTTCTGCCTTGTTCTACACTGATGATGTAGACACAAGCCGTGCCATTTACATCTGTCTTGTACCACCATGATATTTTGATTGCTTTCAGCACTGTATTTATCTAGAAATGCAATTATCATATTCCCAACTTTAGCCTCCAAGTCATTAATGAAAATATTGAATAATACTGAAGCCAGAATAGATCCCTGAGAGACCCAGCTTAATATCTTCTGCCAAGCTGATGTTGAGTCATTAATACCAGAGTGGAAGAATAATTGGTACTGACTAATTTACTGGATAAGCCTTATTTTTCCATGTTTACTGATTGCTAGTGAGAAGATAATTTTTAAGTGAATATTTCAGTTTTCATTAAAAAGCTACTGTAGAAATCCTTGATTACCACATTTCTCTTGAAATATGAGAAATCGCAAGGCAATATAGGCTTGAAATTGTGTATACTAACATCACTATTTAGGACCTGTATACAAAGAAGAGGCACAGAGCAAAAAACAAGCATGGGAATAACACCTGCTTTTCATTAATTCCTACAATGGATGTACACAATGATTTCTCTCCCTGGGAGCAGCTACTCACTATTCAAGATGGTGTAGCTACTACACACAAATTCTCCACAGTTCTCACTAATGCTGTGTTTATATGAGTGAATTATATGTGCATGACAGCACTTTTGGAAGCTGAGGCCAACTGGCATGATGCTGCCCACACCTCTGGTAGCAAAGTCTCTTAGCTCCAGAACAGGGTGTTACATGTAAACTGTTTACTGGAAGTGAACTAGCCTGTACAAGCTCATGAACCATCTCTGGGCATGGTCTGGACCATGCTAGGTGGCATGAGCCAAATTAGTGCTAAGGAACATTCAAGTATTTACTCATACAGACAATGGCGTTCCAGCATCCGAAAACGCTCCCAGACATGACTGAATTTAATATGATAGATACAGTTTAAAGGTCTACACTGAATGTTTGTGTGGCATTCTGATGCGTTTTAAATTCACATCATAATATGTTGTTAATTATTTCTCTTAACGTCCTTAACTGTCTGTGT
Source organism: Falco biarmicus (assembly GCF_023638135.1). NCBI lineage: Eukaryota > Metazoa > Chordata > Aves > Falconiformes > Falconidae > Falco > Falco biarmicus. The sequence continues at coordinate 2,858,343 of NC_079293.1, read as the reverse complement.
GTAGATACATGTAGTACCTACTTGGTTCTGTTCTCCAGCACAGCTTTCAGCATTAGTTTTAGCTTGTGGAATAGTTCTTAAGTAAAACCAGGTCATTCCGTGGCCAGTGACTCACTTCCTGCTTTTCAGCCCATTTCACTGCTTTTTCTGTTAATGTCTTTTACTAAGACTGGAGATGTATATCAGCTATTTCTAGAAGCATAATAAAGCCAGTAATTACCCAATATTTTCTGGTGAATCTAGAAAGCAATTAGGTATCTGTGCCACTGAAGAGGTGGAGATTCCTGTTGTCCCTTCCAAGAGTAACTTATGGAAGTATGCCAAAACTGCAACAAACACCTTCAGTGTTTGTCCTCAAAACACTGAAAAGGTTGTTCCATTCTTAATCTTCATGAGAAAAATATTCCGTATTTTAACTTAGTCAGCCTGACATTTTGATCCAACAAACCATGATAGATTAAACTTAGTTAAAATTCTGTTTCAGCATGCCCATGAATGACATCCTGAACCTCATTCCAGTTTGAGTCTCTAATACTGTGTTATTTAATGTGTTAAGATCTTCCCATAACGCATAGCAAGACATATACACATACCAAAAAGAAGCTCCTAATCTTGTACATCTTATTTGGCTTGTACATCTTATTTGATGGTTGCTGTTTACTAGCTTCTAAATGCAAACTCACCCCTTCTCTTTAAAAAAAAAAAATATATGTGAGAGAAGCTGATGGGGTTTAACAGAAGAAAAGAAAAAGAAGAAAAATGTTTTGAAGGAAAAAGTTATTCAACAGGTAGTGGAATTTTTTTTGTTCAGTTTTGTCTTGTGAATTTTATCCTTTCTTCTTGCCATAGACAGTATTTCCCTCCTCCTCAACTTCATTTAGGTGGGGTTTTTTATTACTTGCTGTAGGTGGTTTGATGTTCAAGTTTTGTGATGATTTCTTGCCAATATAGGATTACTGAATGGACAGATGTCTGATATCCCTCAAAGGAGGTGAAGGGAAAATTTGTATTTGCTTTTTCTTCAGGGAAGACAGTAATTTGGGGCTCTTTCCTTTATCCAGATCCCAATTACCATATGAGCTTTGAAAAGATAAGTTATGAAATTGGTTGAAATTGGTGAGTTACTTCAGAAGTTATTTGTGGGACAGAGAGCATGGTAGCATAAGCCTTACTGCACCAAGAAACGAGGCTGAAAGGATACATCTGGAGTAGATATCAGAACTTCTGCTTATATATTCATGTTATTTTATTTTTTTTTTAGTTTTCAGCAACATTCAGTTCATACAGTGCAATAATTTCCAACTAATCAACCTTAAATTTCTCAGTTTTATGTGATCTGACATACAAATCTTGTTATATGATTCTTTTAATATTTTTTAGGATGTTTTACGTTATTAGATCTTGACCAATAAATATTTATGTGAAATGGCTCTAAGCCAATAATATGCCTTTTGTTTAATAAAAATGCACCGTGAACAGTTTAAGAGGTGTCTGTGTTTAATGGTGAATAAAACAGTGACTGTTCCTTTCTATGGCCAAATTGCTGTCTAGCTTGAGGTGTTAAATAACAGAGAGTAAATTTTGTGGTCTCTGCTAAGCCTGAAAGTGGAAACACCAGAGAAATTGCATGGCCAAGGGGTTTCAGAGCAGGACATAGAAAATGGCTTGGTGTGTAAATGGAGTAATAAGAGCAACAAGTCCGAAGGATATTCAGGGCGATTGAGGACATTGACTCACAGGACAATTAAATTCAGGTGTCTGAAGTGTCTTGGAGCCCTCTGCCTTACCCTTCTCGCTGCGGGTGCTGTCCCCATGGCTAGGACAGCTGGCTCCATGTAAGGCTGCTCCTGAATGGCATCATTTTACAGCTGGCTTTTTGCCGTATTATGCCAGCGGTAAGCTGTTCAAGAAATACCATTAGAGTTGGACCAGCCTTCCCATCTGCAAGCGGCCACCTCTGCAAGAGGCAAGGTGAATAACAGCAGCAAACAGTTGTTTCAGTCAGACAGGTTTAATCTACTTGCACTCACACATCAATCCCAAGATGGAGTGAAGTGAGATTCAAGGTAAAATTAAAGGTGAGATGCTGAGCAGTGTCCACTCTAGCTTTTACCTTGCTTGAATTTTGGAGTGCAAAGCACTTGTCAGCCACAGGAAAGTCACTCTTTGAATCTTCCCTGCTCAACATTTCCAGTTAAAAAATGGTAAAGGACTAAGTCCTGCTAGCCTTGGGGAATAGCCCTTTCCCATCTCAGAGCTCTAATATTACGGAAGTAATTTTTGAGGCAGTGGGACTTCTTCAGCAAGTAACAACTATTCATTTGCACAATTCTTTATGAGATAAGATTATGTTTATATATATATATTTATTTGTCTAGCAACGTTAGTGGATTGGGCTTGTGTGGTGAGGTTTTGGTAGCAGGGGGGCTACAGGGGTGGCTTCTGTGAGAAGCTGCCAGAAGCTTCCCCCATGTCCACTAAAGCCAATGCCAGCCGGATGCAAGATGGACCCACCGCTGGCCAAGGCTGAGCCCATCAGTGATCATGGTAGCGCCTCTGGGATAACATATTTAAGAAAGGACAAAGAAACCTGTGCAACTGCAGCCAGAGAAAAGGTGCGTAAGACCAACAACTCTGCAAACATGAAGGTTAGTGAAGAAAGAGGTGGAGGAGGTGATTCATGCGCTGGGGCAGAGATTCCTCTGCAGCCTGTGGTGAAGACGATGGTGAGGCAGGCTCTCCCCCTGAAGCCCATGGAGGTTATGGTGGAGCAGATACCCACCTGCAGCCTGTGGAGGACTCCACGCTGGAGTAGGTGGATGCCCAAAGGAGGCTGTGACCCCGTGGGAAGCCTGTGCTGGAGCAGGGTCCTGGCAGGACTTGTGGACCCCATGGGGGACACATGTTGGAACAGTTTGTGAAGAAGGGCAGCGCACGGGAAGGACTCACATTGGAGAAGTTCATGGAGAACTGTCTTCTGTGGGAGGGACCCCACACTGGAGTGGAAGAAGAGTGTGAGAGCCCTCCCCCTAGGGAGAAGGAGTGGGAGAGACAATGTGTGATGAAATTACTCCAACTTGTGTTTCCCGTCCCCCTGCATTGCTAGTAGGGAGGAAGTAGAGAAATTAGGAGTAAAGTTGAGACCATGAATAAGGGACAGGTTGGGGAAGGGTGTTTTTAAGATTTGGTTTTATTTCTCGTTCTTCTACTTTGATTTGATTGGCAATAAATTAAACTAATTTCCCCAAGTCGCGTCTGATTTGCCCAAGATGATCTCCCCCTGTCCTTATCTTGAGCTATAAGGCTTTTGTTATATTTTCTCTCTCCTCTTTAGCTGAGGAAGGAAGTGATAGAGTGGCTTTGGTGGGCACCCGGTGTCCCAATCTGAAGTGATCTTCTACAACTTCCTGACATGAACTAAGTAAATATAGTAATTCTGCTCTTGTAGCATCATCTAAATACCACTAAAATTGCAGACAGGCTCTGAAATGATAATGACAGGCCTTGCATCACGTTCTTACTAAAGAGCTACATAAGTTTTTGTGCCTGGTGTCCACCTCTCCAACCAGAACTCCCAGTTATAGATTTCAGGCTTGTGTTATGTTTTTAAAGCTGTAAGGTTCTAAACAGAAAAGGAAGAAGTTTCTAGCTTGATTTATGCATGTTTTCTATGCATGCATGGTGTATACTTTCTATATTGTGCAAATATTTTTCTCAACGTTCAGCCTTTGAAGCAGGTTGGGTTTTTTCCAATTAATATGAAAAAGGTTTGTATAGGAACACTTTTCTGTTGATTTATTTTCATAATTCATTGAAACAATTATTTTTTTTGGGGGGGGGGGAGCGGCTTATTATGGACAAACTGAGACCCTAAGATACTGGGATTTTTCCATTTGCTCATGTAGAACATGATACATTTTGAACACAAGATCCAATCAGATCTGCAGTTTAAAGTTACAATAATTGGAACTCTACAGGTTTTGGTTAAATATGGAAAAAAGTACCACTTGAAAAACTGACCAGTGTTTTGTCAGCTGGGAACTGTCTAGGGGGTATGGGACAGCCAGCCAGCCAGCAGGAGAAGGCAGGGGGTAAGAAGAATGAAACACACTTCATTCCTTCTTCTCTTCAAGCATATTTCCTCCACAAAGCCTGCTTTGGTCAGGGACCAGGCAAAAAGGCTGGGTGGTGACGGGGGTGTATGGAACACCGTCTTTCCATACCTTCCACTAGGTGAGAGGGAAAAGATCAGTATTTTGGACAAAAGAAATGAGAGACACACAGTGTCTCAGACATGGGATGGATGGGTGGCTGACTAATTTCAGAGTAGGAAATACAGAGAGATTTGAAGGGAGGAAACTGATAGAGGGGAAAGAGGAAACTAAGGAGCACCTGTGCTTTAATCAAGTTCACTACTGACAGCAGCCTTTCCAGCATAGCATCATGGTCCTCACTGCCTACCTCATTTTTCTTTTGAAAGATTTTCACAACGGCATCCACATCTCCTTGGAGTTTTCTTTTCTTACCATATTTCTTTGTCACTTATGGTAACTAAGGTGACCTGAGAAGAGCCTGTTGTTTTGGTGGAGCTTGTGGCTTGGCCAGCTGTCCCCCATTTCATGCCAGCAGAGAACTGATCTCCTCAAATCCTTCCAGACCTCATTTCTAAAGCTGTAGTTACAGTGTCTGAAGAGGAACTAGAATGAAGTTTGATGCCCCTGGATATCTTTTCAGATGATATGTAAACTTGAAAAGCCATTTCCATCAAAAACTGGGATAAAGCAGATCCCATGATCTGCACGCCTACTAAACCCTCTAGTGTTATCTTTCTGAACACTTATTTATTGCAGGAACAGTAGGGAGCTTTAGCTGAATGCAAGATTTTATAGCACTTGAAAGGACACTTAATCAGTGACTCATTTGTAATTTAATTTTATTATACTTAAAGATACTATAAATACAAATTTAGGGACTGAGGCTGCAAGTCTTTATTCATGCAAATAGCCCCATTGCTCTCAGAAAGACTATTTCTGTGATTACAGAATAAGCTCTTAGGTTATTGGGAAGCTACACAGCTGTTAATCAGACAATATAATTTTCATAATAATTATTCAGAAAAGGTATCTGTAGCTGTGTCAAGAGGAAAAGAAAAAAAGATTCAAATAGTAGGTGTGTATGAGAAAAATTGCAGTCATATAATAAAAACATTTGTTTTATTACAATATATAAATAAACCTTGGTGTATCTTAATTGCCTTTCAGAGGCAAATCTATCTTAGAATTTATTTTTATATTTTGAGTAAGAATCCCTGCACAGGTTCCATCAGTTTACTTCTGTTTAATCATCTGTAAGGGCAACTTTGTTAATTTTTTCTGGGGTACAGAAATTTATTTTTAGTTCTTGCTTGTCAGTAAAGCCAGGTCTACATTAAAGAGTTACTGTAGCACCATTGCCAGTCTTGTTATCTGGCATGATTACAGTGCCAGCCCTGATAACTGGCATGATTACAGTGGCAGAGGCTCTTCTGGTGTAGACACTACTCAGATCTGTGTTTTTTGGCTAAATGCTCTGTAAGTGATTTCTTTAGCACAGTGGGTGAATTGGGTAGGGAGGTTTCGTAATTCTTTTTCTTACATGTCAGAAGCATTGATTCCTTTACTATAATTGACCCTTTTAATACAGAATATATTCAAGACCAGAATGTGTATTCATTTGATTAATTTTTAGTGGTGTAGAAGTTATACTTACATATGCTTAGGTTACACCTATACTGGTCAACCACAGAAGAGCAGGATGTGTGCCTTACCACTGGCATGCAATCATCCATAGTGTCCAGCTCTAAGCACAGATCCTGGCACAGTGTTTTCCCATGCCAACTCTTTCTTTCCCAGACAATATTCAGGCACTGCTGGGGGACAGGCTAGGCCAGGTATCATTCCAGTAGCAGTTTGGGAGCAACCCCCCTGTTTTGGCAGCAAAAGGTTGCGTGTAACTGAATGGAAGACTCAAAAATGTGCTGTACTGGTTGGGCTTAGGTCAGAAAACAGTCCAAGTCCTTTTCTTTTACTGATACACATGTACTCTTAGCCACCTCATCCATTCTCTCTCTCATCTCAATAGAGAGATAGGCATTTCCAGTAGGTGGTTCAGGCTGACAATATCACTGTCTTAATTAGAAAGATTACATGACCCAATGACTTTAGAAGGGTCCTTATTGATTAAGTTAGAGTAGATGTTACTGTAGTCAAAGTTCGGTGAACTAAATCTTAGGCTGAGTCCCTCGTGGAGGCAGACCACGAAGGAAGAGTGTTTTCCAGCTGAAATCTCTGCAGCGGCAGGCTAGGAACTGCAGAATGAAGATGAAGAAAGAGCCAAAGGAGATGTTCATGCTGCACTGTGCTACAGAGAGACTGCAAGGTTTTGTGGGAGGCTGTGAGGCATTTGAAATCTGAGAGGTAATTAATAGTCCTGGAGGAAATCAAAATAAGTAACTATATATGTATAGATAATTGTATATTATTAGGGCTCCCATTTATAGAGTAAGCGAGCATATTTAAAATACTACTTGGACATATTTTCATGAGGTTTTAACTGCAACTTGCTTGCACATGTAGACATGAATAAGATTATGTGCTAGGTGAGATACAGCTTTTGAAAAAGTAAAACGTAACATGCAATTTCAGTGTCTTGTCATTTTGCAGTGTTAGAAGTGGATGGGTGTGTGGCTGTAAAAGGTGGGCACGTAGATTTTCCAAGGGGATATTGAACTTGTTTCTTGCTTTTAAAAGCCCAGAATATCAGGCTACTGAGGCACTGAATCTGATACATTGCATTTCACCTGCACTACATTATCTCTAACATAAGCATCCATGGATCCACGTCACAAGCCCTTGTGCAGAGGACTCACAGCATGTGTGATTCATGTTATTTGTATGATCGCTCTAGGGCTATTCCCTTCTATATTCATATTTCACACGTCAGACTTAAAGGACAGACTTCTCAAATCACCTGAGAGCAGTGAATGACTGGTAAGCAAGCATATAGCTTGTAATTCATGCAAAAGTGTTTTTATGGTGACAGCAAATCTTTACGTGTCCTTTCTGAAGAAGCCTTGTTGACATAGAACCATCAAGATTGGTGGATGACTCTGTGTGCAGTGATTGACAAAGTGCTTGTGCTGCTATTAGTAAATGGGGCTCCTCGATGGCTGCACAGTTATTACAAGAAATACATTAATATTATGACATGTTGCTGTCCACTTTTAAAGCTATGATGTGCCTGGCAGTTGTGGAATAGCAATTGAGTTGTTTTTTCTCTAAGTAATATAGTTAAGAGTTGTTTCTCATAGCTGTCACTCAATCCCAGGCTAGGGGTGGTAACAGGACATCTTGTACAATGTGGAAAGTGGTCATAACGGCTTGGATTCACCTTAGAACTAGTGCACATTGGATAAGAAGGCGAAGATATGCAATGCTTGCTATGCATATATTTAGCTGAGCAATGGAGCCTCCAACCTGCTGTGAAGGCTGTGAACCCACAGTGCACACCGTTAATCCGAATGGCAACTTATTCAGTCATACGCTTTTCTGCAGCAGTTTGTAGCAGTCATAATTCTGTACCTTCATAATAGCTGGAAAGAATCTAGAGTCTCTTAAAAACATTTTATAGTAAAATAAGTTAATGAGATCAATGTAAGAGTTGTACACAAGCTACCCATGTACTCGGCAAAAATTAAGATGGCACATACCCAGTTGGAACACCTGAATTAACTCCTTTGAGAGACTAAAACATGCTCATAGCCAATTGATAAATTTAACATAATTAGAAATCACTAGGTCTTTTTGCCTGTGGTTGGATGTTTAAACTATGTGCATTCACACTAGAAACAAGACAAAGGTTTTTTAACAGTGACAGCAGCAGAATAATCAATGGAGTAACTGAGTATTAACTCATTACTTTAAAGTTAACATTAACTTTCTCAATTTTATGGTAGATGCTGCATGACTCCAAATTTTTAAAACAAGGTGTTTGGTTTTTTTTGAACTGCTGTTCAAAAGTTACTGAGCTTTTATAGCCAAATAACAGGTTTCATGTCTATTGCAGTATGTTACTATATATGAATTTATTTTCCCGCAACACTGTATATGGTCTGAGAATCATCTTTAAATGGCCTGATTTAGCCTTTATGACCATTAGCACTTTTCAGACTACAGTTAGTACCTGCTGTCATAGTTCAAAAATTAATTCATGGAAGACCCCTAACTTAAGGCCAGACTGGATAATCTCAATGTTTCTTTACGATATCATAATCTGTGAATACCAGTGTCGAGGACAGAAAGGTTAGGATAAAGTTTGAGAGCATAATTAAGGGGCAGTCATCAAGTAGCCTTCTTTCCAAAAAACCGCTGTCCTAATTAATGATCCCTTTGTGTAAATGTTAACAAAATTTCCTACCTCTGAGCTAATGAATTCAATCCATTTGATAGTCAAACAGCTATGAAAAGGATGTCTGAACATATAGAATATAAAAGATTCTCTAGAGACTTGGAAAAGGTTCAGTTGGAGAGCAAATTATTTTGGACAAGTGAGCAAAGGATCCTGATGGGTGCCATGTACTGAAGTGTGGACAGATAGTCTTTAGGGTGATGCAGCTACTTTCATAGTTGAAAAGTCCCCATGCAGAATCAGTGCAAAGCAGGAACCATGCTGTAAACAGGAATAAAAATTACCTGTTCTCTTTCAGTCTGCAAGTCAAAAGAAAGTTTGCTCAGTTTATTTCCTAAGGAATATTTTAAACATAATTACTTTTTCTCAGAAATCTTGGTTTTCTTAAGAATGCTGTCATAGGAATGATTTCACATAAATATTCTCGAAAAAAACACAGAGGCAAATAAATCCTAAGGAGAAATAATGAGATAAAAAAACCCTGTTACTTTCATATTATTCTTGGCTTTAGGTCAGGGCTATAAGTGAAGGTGTGAATTACATCGTTGACAGGTGAGAACCTAAAAGACAAATGTGGGTGGTTAAAAGACAGGGCTCATGATGGTATAAATACTTTCATGACTAGTATCTTGAGTGTTTGTACAATAGTGGGTGGACAGACACATACCATTCCAGATCCACCATTGCAACATGCAGATCAGTTAACTGAGTTTTCTGTTTGTTTGGGTTTGATATCTAAGCATTTCTTTCTGAAATATGAAGCCTCCTTCTAAAAATCTGTACATATGTTTATCATCTTCAAGCTGGAGTCTAAATTCTGCCATCATTTGATGTTCTGAACACCCACTATAGTTTGCATTTTTAAGTTTATTATATTTGATCTGGGTTTTTCTATATGTTTTGTGCCAGGACTGTAAGAAAATATTCCCATACATAAAATTCAAGAAAACTCACTGAGATAATAACACGTAGTGAAATACATACGAAACTTTGTTTAAATCATAGTATCTGAAAGAACTTTGCAAACACCAATTGAGCCTTGTAGAACATGTCAGAAACTTAAATGTTTTATCATCTCATTTAACAGAAGTGGAGATGGAAAGTTTTGACTCATGAGTTCTAGTGCATTTAACTTCAGGAGGTCAGGATAGTCACCAGTGCTTTGTTCTGAAACACAAGTGAATACACGCAGTGAATGCCAGCGGCCATTGGATGTGGTGGTTTCTGCCTGGTGCCTGGGTGAAATGGCAGCAACAGAAACCATGGTACATGGCACATGGGCAAAGGGTGAGGGAAGCTAGAGTAAGCTCCAATAGGCCCCCTTTCATGGACAATTGAAAGACTAAGCCTGTTCTGTACACCATGAAAGATACCCCACTAAACTATGCCTTAAGCTGACAATATGAAGAATTTGATTCCTTTCTCCTGAGGACGAAGTTCAGGAAATTATATGAAGACCATTGTCCTCTTCCTTAATGTGACCATCTTCCTGAAAACAATACAAATTTCAGAGGATTTGATCTGGATTTAGATTGAGCTGAGTCACCATTCATAATGCTTCAAGCCTCTTTTTCTAAGACATACCACAGCCAGACTTGTACTCCCAGCATTATCAGATGTGTACCCCACCTTGGCACCAGCTGCCCTTGGACTGAGGCAGCTGCAGGAGTAGAAGGGATTTGAACAGGTCTTAGGTACATAGCCAGAGGCCTCTTCTGGCCTGTTTTTAAGGCCAGAATACAACCTATTTTAAATAGGTTATAGACTTTTTATAGGTTATAGAATATATATGTACATGTCTTTCTATTATAAATAGCCACTTCCTAAGCATGAACCCTGCTAAAGCATTATTAATCAGCAGAACAGACAAAAGTAACGTATTTTAATAAAACCTTAGCTTAGATAAGACAGCTATGTCAACAACAACTAGGTCGTCATATCAGGAGTTTCATCATAACACTCAGCAGCAAATACATTGTTCTACACTTCATAATAATTTATTTCGTACTTTGACACACTTTGTAATTTACCTGTTTAGAGAATTACATGCCATGTTTCTTTACTAGTGAGCATTCAGAAATGGTGGGAACAGACATCGTCTTTTGCTTTTCTGTTTCTTTATTTCTGAAAAGCAAAATGTGATGTCTGAAGTGTGAAGGTTCTGTAAGGATCATCCAGACATGACAAAAATTTATACTGGTGGTACAGTACGCACATCTTATGTCTGGTTCACCAAAGCAGTAAATTTCTAACTACTTTATTAGTGACATGGAGTGAGTATCTATGAAGATACAGGCATGGAGTGAGTATCTATGAAAATACAGGTATTAAACCAAAAATGCTCTAAAAAATTATACCAAGTGCTTGTACAGTGTTAGAACTGCATAGCTGAAGAAGCAGCAGAAAAAAATATAATCCCCAAAGTAGTTTTGCATTAGAAATCACAGATTACATTCTTCAGAACATAGTTAAGATTTAAATCATAATTATGTTTTATTTTGGGCCTTTCTCATTTTATTTCTGGTCATTTCTGATCACCTCCTTAATCCAGTATTCTGTTTACATATTGAGTTAGATGCAAAATATACCTTGTCATAAAGTGCTGGGTAGCATTGTTTCATGATGGATAACAGATGGGTTCTTCAGTCTTTATTTCCTTCTTTCACAGAGATATTGTGACCTAAGTTAACTAATATTTGTAAGGCAGTTTAAGATAATTTCATGACAGCTAGCATAGAAATAAAACACTGGATCTGGATCCCTCGCATTTGCAGAAGTTCAGAACCATGTTGTGGGTGTGATGAGCACAGTTTGTGACTAGCAACAGCGATGAGCATTTCCAAAGGACAATTTATCCTCCCTATCTCAGAGACCAAATTTAGGATGGGATTTGTCATAAGATTATCTCCTCATCTCAATCTACTTCTCATCATTTATTGTAGGAAGAACATATGGAAGTATCCTAGAGAAGCCTGATCCTCAATAGCTAATGTTAAGTGAGACAAATATGATGTTATGGTCTAAATCTGCATCCTTTCACTGATTTTAAAGGAGCAACACAGAACTTTGGAATCCTAAGTTTTTATCCAGGAGGAGGAAAAGCTCAAATAAAAAATGGAAATAAATTTGGAAATTGCAGGTTATATCTTAACAAAATTTTACAGGAAGATAAAAATATTTTGAGTCAGTATAGCAGTAAGAGGAATTGGTCAATTGGTTAGCAGGTTGGAAAGTGAATATGAAAAAAACACTGAGAACACCAGAAGTGCCATTGTCTTTTGCACTTTTTTCTCTCTTATAAAGTTTAGCTGTGGCATATGACTAACAATTGACACCAGTCTCATAAGGGTGAAATTTCAAGTTATAACAGGAAAAACTTTACGTTAAAATCACCTTAGATAATCTAGAGTTTGAATTGACTTTGCCTTTAGGGAACTGGGTGAAATAATTTCAGACTAGTTAATAGTCATCTTCGGGAAATGAAGAGGGACAACTGAAATATCAGAGAACTGGAAAAAGATGTGGTGCTTAACCTCAGGTGGTAAGATGAAATGTCTATTCTGAATTTCAGGCTTTGGAATGAAAATCAAACAATCTATTTGTAAGCATTTAGAAGATAATAAGGCAGTAAGTAACAGCCAACATAGATTTGTTAAGAACAATCATGTTAAATCAATACAATTTTCAACTATTCCTTGGGGGACAGAGAAAAGTGAAATATGTAGTTTTTCTTGGTTGTTCTAAGGTTTCAAATACAGGTTTAGATTACATCATAATCAGAGCAGGTTAAATATTATATAGATGAAACTATTGTAAAGCGGGTGGATAGAGCACAAGAAAAGAAAGTATAGGTGTGTGCTGTTCACTATCAAAGCCTTTATGAAACTGGGTTGTGCAGATGTCTGTTCTGGGTCTGATACCGTTTCTTTTTCAACAATAATTGGGAGTCCATTTATTTAATGTTAACAAGCTGGAAAAGTTACAAGTACTTTGGAAGGCAGGGATATAATTTGAAATGAACATGACAAGCTGCATAAATTCTTCAAAAATATGAAAAAAATTAGTAAGAAAGACAGCAAGATACTACATTTAGTAAGAATAATCTGCACTTGTAGTATGTGGAAAGATTGTCAAAATAGTTTTGCAAAATGCAGTCCAGGAGATACTTTAATTCCTAAACTGATCATCAGTCAACAATGCCACACAGTTGAAAAAAAAATAATAAAAAAATTTAAATTATTCTGTGATACATAAATAGGGAAGTTATACTTAAGACGCAAACCAATCCTTCCACTGCCCACAAATGGTCTTAATTAGGCACAATCCAGAGGATTGTAAGAATGATCAGAAGTTTATAAAAGACAAGATACAGGAAAAACACTTGAAAGCAGTGAATCGTTAAGTATGTAATAAATTTGCTTAAGGAAACAGCCTGTTGTCTGTACCCACAGGAGTTAAAAATGTGAGGAACTGATCTGAGTAGCAAAGGGAATTTAGCTTATATATCTCCAAAGATGCAGAGTCTACAACCTCATTTTTGGGCAGCCTGTTGCAGTGTTTAACCACCCTCACAATAAAAATATTTTTTTGTCTTTTTTTCTGTCTTTTTTTTTTAAAGTGGAATTTCCTGTATTTCAGTTTGTGCACTTTGACCATCTCCTAGGTGTTTAAGTCCTTTCACTGGACATTTAAGTCTATATTTTGCTCCATAACTGATAACTTGTTTGGAGGAAATGCAAAACCTCTAGCTTCCAGGACATTGCAGGAAAGCAACCTAGGAGAGAAGACTTTATGACTTCCTAATAAAGTATCTATCGGAAATCCTATCCCACAAAGTAAATTGAAAAATGTTGCATGGTATTTTAGTCCCATATTTCCTTTTAAAGTCATTCAGAGCCCGATACTTACTTCAGTTTTCGCTGGCTAGCAAATTTATACTTTAATACTCCTTTGATTTGGATGTATGAGAACTTTATAATACCTCAAATCTAATGTATAATAAGGAAGGGTATTATTTTGTACATGATGAAATAACTTTTATCTTACTGTCAAATAAGATATTAAGCTATAAAGACTCTTGAAATATGCATTATTTTCCCCTTGATAATAAAGTTTTTACTTTCTTCTTCTTAAACAATGTTCAACCAAAAAGTCCAATATGAAGAGCTGCTTTTTAGACTGAAGGAAAAAGTGAGCACATACACAAATGCTCATACCTGGTTACATTCCCATTCTTCCTTAAAAATGAAGCAAAACTTAAAAAGTGTAAAAATTTAAATATACAGTATTTTTTATCTGATTAAAAATCACATAAATATTGAAACTTGTTTGCAATGAATTAATGGTCTTTAATTTTTTTTTATTTATTTTAGAATACATTGAATACCTTACATTTTTAAATATTAAAGTGTTTGTGATGCAGTTTTTACATGGGGGCAGTGAAATAAAAATGTATTCAGTTTATACATTTTTATTGCTAAAGAGTATCTGAATTGAACCAATCTGAAACAGAAATTTGAAATATTTGAATTCATAAATTGTTCTAAAGCTAAGAGACGTATTAACATAACTGAAATTTTAAGCCAAGACCACATGATTGAGTTACCTTCGTTGTAAATCGAAAACAATTCAAAGATCCTTTTTATATCTCTGTTATTAGTTGTTCCTCAACATGCAACACTTTAGATGTCCCTCTTTCTATTAAAATCTAGATTTTCCTCCTTTTACTTTTTGAAAACCGAAAGGCTTTGATTCTTTTAGAGAGCATGGCAATAAATTCCTTGTTAGGTTGCTTACAGTTTGCTTTTCTGATTAAACCTCCTTGAAGAAACTGAAAGCATACTCAACATGGGCTGTTAATTCAAAATGCAAATCACTTCCACACTCGTTATCTTTGCCTCATACTACCTCCTTCAGAAACACTTCCATTCATTTCTGTATGTTTGTCTTTTTACGATGATTAGGCTGAATGATGGTCTCTGTCCTGGTCGCAGCTAGTTGTGATACTTTGCCTGTTTGAATTCAATTTACTTCATCTGATGAAGAGGAGGCAATTAGGCAACATTTGGTGCCTCAGTCCTTTGCTGGATCTAGTCCCATATTAATGATAATGAATAATAAAATAATACACTGTCTTGAATACAGAAGGCCTGCAGAATGCTTAAGCAGTCAAAGATTTAGACAAGTTTAAGTGTTTTATCTACCACTTCTTTCATGGGAGTCCTTTGCCTTACTTGCGTATATACACATGTAGTTAAATTGTGATGTTTAAAGTATGTCATAGATTTACCTTTCAAGTATGGAGTTATTAGACTGTGGGCTTCTCAAAGCAGGAGGGGGGTGGGGGGGTGGGGAGGGAATAACATTTAAAGAACACTTGTACCTGAAATTAGATCTGTTAATCTAATGCATCCTTGAATAACTTATCTTGCAAAAAATGCTGAAATTCATCAGATAATCTGACCTGCAATGAATAACTCAATTACCTTGACATGACGTAGTATTACATGCGGTTCCAGCTGCTATAGTAAGGCTACGGAGAGGAAAAACTCATAACTAGTTACCTGCCAGTTCTGCAGGAAAGGAATGAATTTTGAAGTTTGCCTTCAGGAGAGGTGGTTCCGTGTCTGGAACAATTGCTCTGTGCACCAGAGTACAAAAGTTTTCAGATGATTTCATCCCATGTGACTTCTGCATACTACTGTGGTAAGGACAACTTCTCTGATGAGAAACCTGACACCTCTTAGCACTAGTGGGCGTCCAACTCAGCGGCAGAAACAGATGGAGCCAGGGAAATCGCAGCATCTGTCACATAGGCAGCTATGAAATGCATAAACATTTTTTGTGAAGGTGAAAATTGGCAGATTAGTCTTCTGGTTGTATGACAAAACCATGAGGTCTGGGCTACAAAACTAGCTCCTGAATGAATCATTCTCACAGGTAAAAGTCACCAGTTTCCTCACCTACATACGAGCACATTCATCATGTTCTGGTTTGGGGCTAAGTAGAAGACGGTCAATTAGCTGTGGATGGAGTAGGCAGCCACTGGGGAGGTGGGTGGGTAATGCTGGTAAGTCTAAAGAGCAGCAGTGACATGGTCTGGTGTGCTGGAAGATGGTGACTGTCCAGAAGGTGCTTTTTTGGGTATTACTAACAAGAAGGGCTTCTGACTGTGCTACTGTTGCTGTAATTTCTAGGCTTTTCCAGAAGCAAGACATGTTGCGTAGAGAACAGAGGTGTAGACTTTGTATCACAGTGGGCCACATGGTGGGGAAAAATGATGCCTACGTCTGGCTTGAAATACATTAATTTTTTTTCCAAGATCTGTGAACGTCAAGCAAGATATGGGATTTTGTAAAATTCTGCTTCTGATGCCTACTATTTCAGAAGCTGACTCAACTAATGACTTTCAGTGCTTTGATACACTGGGATATAATGCCTTCTAAAGGACATGGGCAGGTAACAGTGGAAAAAAGGACAGTCAATGTAACTGCCCAAATTAAGTAAGATAAATTCTGAGATGGAAAAGAAAAAAACCCCAAACCCCAACACCAACAAAAAAAAGAATATAATAGAAGGATGTTTGAAATCAGAACCACTTGGGGGCCTTGTCTGCAAAGAAGCCAAGCAATGTAGGAAAAAGTCACTTAATTTGGCTGAGGTGAGTGAATGAACTGCCAGGAGTCCACACTAGTAAGCCAGATATAAAGATTGGAGAATGACTAGAGATTCAGCTGATAAATCATTTCCCTTAGGTAACGGGTAACCTATTTGCTTCAGAAGTCAAATAAACTTGGAAACTTGATGATTAACAAAGTGTTAATTTCAAATGCTGTATGTAACTGAAAATGTAAAAATTTCTTTGTAATTTCAGACATTGCACATCATTTACTGTCACTGAAAAATAGTGTCCTTCTCACAGAGAGCTAGCGTACTAAGACCAGTATGTTTTTTGTCATGACAGAGTGCACAATGTCTATTTCTACAGCCAACTGTCAGGTTGTGAGGTGATCAGTGTAGTATCATAAAACCCGTAATTATTTAATTGTCCTTCATCACTTCATCTCACCGTTCAAAAACAGTTTTCAGCTATGCATACAGCAACATAAAGCTGGGGCTTAGTCAGTTTTTTAGCTGTTTGGTACATTGAAAAAAAAAAAAAAAAGTACTTCAAAAGGAAAAATCATGAGGAGCTTGGTGAATTTTCTGTCCTCTCCTTTAAACCTTTGGAATGATTAGAACTTTAATGTTAAGTAAAATTCAGGGTAATAAAGAAGGAAATCAGATTTCTGTCAGTCCGAACACTCCAGTTATTCTTCACAGAATTATCTGAGGCATTAGTTCCATGTAAAAAGGGAAATTTGAAGCACTGGACTTCTAAGATTTACATAAAATCACATCTGTGGAATAATTGAGACTACACTGTACAGCTTGTTGGCATCCAATCTTACACTCTATCAACTGCTATTGATTCTCTTACTTTAAGTGATATTTCTTATACTGTGATTTCGGTAAATTGAGGCTGAGGAGAGGAATACACCAGTGAGGTAACACAAAATGGGGAATCCCAAGACAAAAGACTGGAGATAAATGCCTCAGGGCAACAGCGTGCAAAGAAGGACTATTCTGGGAAGAGATTACCTTGCCTCAGGATTAAATTCCCTTGGACTGGAAATGAAAAAAAGTTTCTTGGTTTAAGGCAGATTTACCTCAGCTCAGTAGTCTTCATTATGTAGCCAGAACCGTTTCTTTAAATTAGCTGAGATTTCTCCGTACTATCCTGTTTGTATGCTTATGCCTTTACTTTGCAAATTATATTTCTCTCTTTCCAAATATATCCTGTTATTTAATCAGTAATTTTGTATCCACTTGTAAAATGTCAGTTACAGAAAAGGTAATTGTCTGTATTTAGTATTTAACTGTTTCTTAAACAAAATATATTGTCAATATTCATTGTGAATGTTATTTCTGCATTAATGACAGTGTGAAAATTGAGTCTTTTTGCTTTTAGCAAATTAGCCTTTTATTCAAAATACATATTTTCTGCTCATTCATTCTTCAATCTCACATCTAACGGAATACA
This sequence comes from Falco biarmicus, assembly GCF_023638135.1. Lineage (NCBI taxonomy): Eukaryota > Metazoa > Chordata > Aves > Falconiformes > Falconidae > Falco > Falco biarmicus. The sequence goes on along the minus strand of NC_079293.1, from coordinate 2,840,816 downwards.
AAGATGAAGCCTATGTTATATGAAATCAGGATTGTATTTTGTTTAGATGACCTTTCTAAAATGAAAAATCATTAAATTTAAGTAGTGCTTGTTGTCCTTTACTGTATTTTTATAATTAGCAGTTGACTGAAAAATCGAGCAAAACCTGAACCCTCTGAAAACATTGACTGCTGAAAGAACTGGTAAAATTTTCTTGGAACAAGTTTCTTCTGTTTGTAAGTCTGCCAGAACCTGAAATAATTAAGTAGAAGTGTAGTGCCTTAACTAAAAGATGAACTCTAATTGAATAAAGATCAGTTAGTAGATGTTGAAAATATTGATATAGCTTTACATTCAAACTTGACAATTCTTTCCCTGATACCTGAAAATTATGGAATCTGTGTAAGACTGCTAAAAGCACTTGCCACTTTTAAGAACAGTTTCTGAGCATTGTGGTTGTCTTTCAGTAACTCTTGCGTGATGGAGTTTGCTTTTCATTGTAAGAATCAGATAGTGTACCTTGAAATACACTCGGTGGGATATGGCATGGACTTTTTCTGTAACTGGACTGTGTGACCTTTTTTCTGATCCAGCATGCCTCTTCTTATCTTCTGATTTGATACTTGACTGCTGGAGTTCACTTAAAGCACTGTTGTTACTTAAAGACTCTGGTGCTTTTGCATTCATCTTCAGAATATCTGTATTGGTTTTGAGGTCCATTTCACTTTATGTAACATCTTAGCATATTCAAGGGTGAGGCAGAACAAGAAAAAGATTTCCAGGCCAAGAAAGCAAAGGATATGTAGCCAGATGTCTGAAATAGAATTTGACTCTACAAGTTCTTTGACACGTTCAAAAGAACTTAAACTTATGAAAAACCTGAAGCCCATAATCGTTGCCCACAGGCCCTTCTTCAGAATCACAGAATGGCTGAGTTTGGAAGGAACATTTGGAAGTTCCTAGAGGTCATCTCCTCTCCTAGGCCAAGAAATCCATAATTTCTGTGACATCTGTTTTTTTGAGCAGACTGCGTGCTCCATTCTTGTAGATGTGTACTTAGAATTGCCTACGCCTTACTGGGACCAAAGACTAAAAAGAGTAGTGAAGATGTCCTATCAAAACATATTTGACAAGACCAGGCCCTTTGGAACAATATTTGTTTTTATGGAAGTGATTGACATCTTCTATATAAAATTCTGGAAATAGAATTGGAACATTTAAGATATATGATTTTTTTTTCACTGCCAAATTTACAGTAGTTAAAACACTTAACAGAAACAAAATAAAAATTATTGGCAATCTTCTCATGTTTTTATCTGCTTGTTAAGACTTTGTATTTTTGTTAGAAATATCACTTCTCCCTATTTCCCTGCTCTATCCCAATTTGAGATTTTCTCCAAGCTGAAGACCCTGGCTGGGCTGCATACGTTTTCCCAGTTGAATGACAGAAAGCAGAGCACAGTGAATAACACTTTTCCATTTCATTGTCAATGTGTCTGTTTGTGTCAGAATGATTTGGAAATGAAACAGAATTTCAAAATATGAAAATTTCCACCTTTATTCGGGGAAAGCAAACATAAAACTTCTCTAATTAGTTAATTCTATGTTCTGAAAACATGCTCCATTAAAAAAAAAAAAACCAAAAAAAAGACAAACAGCCAAAACACAAGGGAAATATTTTCTTCTTACTGTTTTTAATTAAGACTTCTAGTTTCGTAATTGAGTGAACAAAAGAGGCTATAATTGTGTCTAGATGGAAGCTAAAATGCTATACCAGGAAATGGCCACTTTCAGGCTGGCTAATTCTTATGCTCTTTCCCAGAACACTGATTACTGGACATTACTTGAGACAGCTTTTTAAGTTATATACCCTTTTCATCTGACCAGCTTAGCAATTATTGCATTCCTATTTATTTTCTCCCAAGAATATGATATTTCGCACAGACCTAGAATGCGATGCATCCTTCAGACTATTTTTTGAAGGAAATTATACTTATTGGAAATGTATTTAAGCTGATGGTAAAAGTATTTTAAGCTGGTGATACTCTGCACACATAGCTCTTGCTAGCAGATCAGAAATTAGAGAAGCTAGTTTGTAAACCTCACCCTCATGCAAGTGAGCCATTACTCACATGAATGATCACCGCGTTTTCACTCTCGCTGCATCAGAGAATTGCTTGTGAAAACTCATTATTTTGCAACCAAAAGACAGGGACACAGGGTAAACTCATGCTATAAGCATACCCTCAGTGTGAGATCTGTCATATGCCAATATATGGAAGTACTCTATGCATACTGTCTTACCTCAGTTCAAATTTATTATAATATGTCATTTAGCCAGGATGATCATAGTTTGTTTGACGTACTTGAGGTATTAAGGATCACATTCTAATTCCAGCTGAGTATTTCTGTGAATCTCTAAACATATGGCTTTGTGGTTGTGTTGGAAATTTTCAAGAAATGTGGAGGTGTGTGTTTGAAGTTGGAAGCCGACCCATAACACTGTATGGGTGTTTACATAGTACAGTAAAAGGGTTCTATTTTTTTTCTGCAATAGTGCATACAGATTAACAGTTTTATCTTTTTGCACTGGTTAACTGATTGAAAACGTATTTCAGAACAATGATCTCAGCCAGATATCTGTTAACCCCTTCTTCCTTTAGATACTCTCCTAATGGCGTTCACAGGGATAATAGTGGAACACAAAGTGGCAGACCTATTTTAGTTTTCTGGGGGGAAATACAGTCCATTGTAACAAATGTGTTTTTTCTTTCTTTTTTTTTTTTTTTTTTCTCTAAATAGTCCTCAGGCAGTGTGATCTTACATGGGTCTGAAAGAGACATTTTGCAATGGGGTGAAGGTCAAGAGAAGAATGCAAGTGAGCAGGGGGAAATAAAGAGGGAAAGGATATTTATGGATAAGCTGAGGGAGCAGTGCTGGCTAAGCATAAAAGATCTACGGGAAATCAAGTTCTCATTGTAGGGTATCTGTGCAAGGATTAGTTCCCATCTTTCCGTTACTCCTGGCAGCATAAACTCAAGAGCTTTGCTGCTAATGGCTTCTCTGGCATTTAACGTAAGTGACTGTCCCTAGGCTCACTCCTTCTTCAAGCTGACAGCCTCTCAACCTGCTTAATACCAGCCATGCTGCGTTCATGAGGAGGCACTCCTGGGGCCTCGTAACCTGCTATGTAAGCTCTGTTCCTATTCCTGCTGTTCTCAGGGCCTCAGTGCTTCCCTCTGTGTTCCTACATATCCCTCCAAGCGATGCAGCAGCAAGAGCTTTTGACTAATTTCATTAAAGCTATCGAAATAACATACAGAAATGCAAATAAATGTAGGTGAATCACAGCAAAAGTGGTTATTTTCCTTTAAAGAGAGTATGCTGTTTTTATTAGTAGACCCACCATATTTTTTACAGAAAAAAGGATGATATTCCATTAGAAAAAGAATAGGTTTACTAGATGCACAGGAAAGAACATACATTTAATAATAAGCAACCACCTGTCAGGTGCTTGAAACTAGCAGTTAGTCCAGTCTCAGAGGAGGTCATCTACAGTCACACGACAGCTATGTTAGTCTCTGCTTTGTCCTGATGCCCCTCATGTTGCTTCATTGTGCCAGCTCTTCTTTTCTGTATGTATGCTAAAAAAATGACTTTTTTACCTCATGAATCATTCATATTACAGAGTAATAATTCATGTAAGACAGCTCATAATCTTCTGTGTTTACATTAATTCAGAAAGGTGCATTTAATTTTTCCTGTGACCCCTTCAGTTCTGCTCTTGCAGAGTTCAGTCTTTCAGCACTTCTTGCTCATTTGGACCTTTTTGCTGTTTCTTGGCTTTTTAACATTCAAATAGTCTTCCCCTAAGCTTTCCCCTTTTAGGTTTATCCCTGCACCTTAGGAATGCTCTGCCTTTCAGTTCTAGGCTCACTTCACATGCTGATTATAGCTGTTGTCTCAAATTTCTTTTTGCCAAGTTGATCTGGACTAATTCCAGACCAGTTCCTGTCATTTTCATGCACTTAAACTGCTGTCTGAGATGCCTCTAAACAGTATCTTTCAACCCATACTCCTTCCTTCTTCTTGTCCTCCCTGCTAGTTTTCAACATACTTTCTCAATCTTTCCTTAAAGTGGATGTCCTTTTGATATTTTTAACTCATTTGCCTTTTGGCTGAAAGTCTAAGCATTTATTTATTATTTGTTTCTGTGGACTACTTCATTGTACTTTACATTTTACAACCAACCTACGTATTGCCAGCTTGTTTCCTTTTTTTTTTTTTTTTGGAGGGTTTGGGAGGGCAGGGTGAACTCAGGTAAAGATAATGCTAAGAAAAGACCTCCCATTTTCATCCCAAAGACTTGCAGTTCATATTTTAGGCTTCTTGTGTCTCATCTGTTTTTCAAGACTGCACGGATTTATTCATATGGATTTAATTTCTAAATCTGTGTTCTTCTGCTTTAGCAGTTTTCTGTTCTTATTGACGTCAACACTATCACCCTGCACTGGTATCTACAACAGGACTCTTTGAAAGTCTCTTGTCTCTCTCTTAACCATGATCCATGCTCATAAGTATTGCAAGCTGAACTACCTTTTTTTAAAAATGTGGAAGAAATTGCACACCTCAGAAAACTATACAGTCTAGACCTTGATAAAATAAGGCAATCATAATAGCAAAAAAATAATTTTGTCGAAGTAATGTGTTTTATTCAGGAAGTGACTGACTTTTTTTGAAGAAAAGTTCTATCATGTGTTGGCTGGGATTGCTTGCCAGAATAGCTCTAGTTTTACATGCTTACTAGCAAATTCAGGACTGTCATACATTTTGAGTTAATATTTTTAAAACTGATCTTTTGCTTTATGTTTACCCGGTCCAAAAATTCTTGTTCAGGCTATCATCTCCCATGTAAATGTCTCCTATTGATCCATGCAAAATTATAATTGTCCATCGTGGCTCTTTTTTCATTTTCATTCTTCAAATTTTGCTTGTGGTGAACCAAATTCAGTCATATCATAGAAAGTATCTATTCAGTGGACCAGTGTGACTGAAATCTATGATTGATAACATAGTTGATTCAACTCAAACCAGCAACCCAATGCAGCATTCCTGTTCCTCCCTCCCCTATGATTTGTGTGACCTCTGTGTCTCTCAAGACTTGTTTTCCTTGCCAACTGCAATGAATAAAATTAGTCTAATATAAAATGCAAACTCAACATCGTATCAAGACAAAATGAAAGCATGTACTGAGACAATAGAATCACAAAGATCAATGGGGCAAATGCTGTGGAGGAGATTGAGCTGGCTTTACAGGTTCATCAGCCAATCTCAGGTTCAAAGTCACTGCTGTGACCTTCATCACAGGGGTATTGGTCATCAAAGAAACAGTATAGTAAGGTCACCTTAGTGTAAATATCAGTGGGAAATGTGAGAACAGTCAATCTGTTCAGTAAGTGGCATGTTCTTCTTTCAAAGAGAAATTTGCTTAAAGACTTGTCTTAAAAGATGCTAGATGTGCTTCACAATCTGATCTTTTGGATTTTTTTTTCACATTTTCTTCTCCAATTGAACTACCACTAAACTAAAAAAAATCAAGCTTAATAATAACTACCATGCCTCAGATTTACTACATATTTGGAACAAAAGCTGACATAAAGCTGCACTGTGTTGTGTTTTTATTTGTCAGTTTCATTTACCAGGAGTAATACAAAGCATTCCTTCCACCACAGACACCCACCACCAATAAAAAATATCCCCCTTGTTACTTCTTTTTATTTGTGAGAATAGAATAGACATGTCACATAAGAAGCTCCCAGTTAAAAACTTCCAGTGAAAAGAAAATTTCCATCCATTACATTATGTTCAATGTAAAAGCCAGGTTCAGAGAAACTTTCTCAAGCTGTGGAAACTTCTAAATGCAGGTAATACTTCTATACCTACAAATTCTAGTTACAGACCAGATCTCTGATATATGAACTAGGTATATTACTTTATAGGATTAGTTTTGAGGTAAGGTAACCTAATACCTAACGCTTTGCACAGGGACAAAGGGACTATGGCTACACCAATAAATTAACAGATCCAGGCACTCCAGCACTACCCTGTGATCATCAGTTCTGCTTAAAAGCATGACATGCTCCTTGGCTCAGTTTCTGCCAACAAGCCCTGGTAATGCTTGAGCACTGTCTAGGAAATAGCATGGTCTGTGGATCTTTCCCAGGAGGTCATAGAGACTGGCTGCTAAGGCAGCTTAGCTGTGAAAAGGTGCTCTGTTCCATGCCACTCGCACTTAGGGACAGGTAATGGACCTTGGACATTGTATTAAGTAATATGGTTGCAACTAAATTTGTGACTTTGATATTCTAGTTTGCCCTCTGGCTTTGCACGGATCAGTTCCCTAAGACTTGTAATTCTGGCATGTCGAGATCTTCTGACTTTAATCACAGAAGACATAAGTAAAGGATGGATTAATTGTAGCTCATAACTTATGAGACTAGGAAAACTTTTACTTCATAGTTCCAAAGGAATATGTGTCTTCTCTACTTACTATCACATCAAAATTGTATTTAAAATTTTATTTCAAAATTGTATTTAAAATTGTATCCTCTTCAACTACTATTTTGTTTATTTTAATGAGTGAGAGATGACAACTGTGGATTTTGTTTTAAAATGATGGAGAGGGGTATTTGATAAATAACAGTGAAGGCAGGAGATCGATTTCTGGTTTCCATTATCCATTTTTTTACTTTTTGAAGTTTTCATTGTCAATATTTCCATGACTAAAGAGAAGCATTTTGCAATAGTGAAAAACTTTGTGAAAATGCTTCCACTTTGATTTACATGTTAAAAGTTTTATAGCTTCATCTGTCGGTGGTATTTGCAAGAAAAAACTTTCTCCCCAAAAATGGCAAAACACTTTGTTTCTGGAGTGAGATCATCTCCTTAAGATCTACACGGCCACTGGGAATTCAAAGGAGTCACAGATGTAACATTTAGGTGACGTAAAAGTTCCTTAATTACAGAAACAAAAGTTACATGCACGCACACAACAGCCTTCCCTTTCCTCTTTTCTGGAGAAGACTTATAAAAGAAAACGCCTAATCTCTACTAACTCATGTGAATCCATCCATGGAGAAAATGCAAACCCATGCTAAGCCTCATTGGATGACTAAGACACCAGACTACAGAGGGAAGAAGAATATCTTCTTAATCAGTGCAAAGAATTGCATGAAAAACAGTGTGGTATGTACAAATATCCCTCACTGAAAAGGTTCATTAAACTTGACATAAACACAAAAGCTGATGTATTCTATACTCATCCTTTAAATAAATATAAGTAATTGCAATCTAATTTGCTGTCTGTCTGAATTTCTCCCCTTTAACTCTTTACGTTACAAGACTAATGTAGGTGAGACATAAGAATTTCTTAAACTGAAAACTTCACACCCCAGTTACGTTTTTAACTGTCTTTTCCAATGGAAGGACACTTCAGGAACATGCTCCATTGTGCATACATTTATGTCTCTTTCCACCACCTTTTTACTGAACAGTCTATATGTCTGTTGACTATTGTAATACCAATTGCAATGTCAACTGATTTTGACAGAGGACTAGAGATCTCAGAAACATTATATTTACAGCCAAAAGTAAGAAGTAGAAAGCAGAAAAAACTATGGTTTTTTATGAAATGGGGAAGAATTCAGGTTTTACAGAAAAAGAAAAATACTTCATCTGATCTTATTGGAGTAGCAGATGACAACCAGAATTCTGCAGCTTTCCAACTTTGGTATCTGAGCTTTAAAGCTACATAATCATACGTGTAGAAATGTAATATCCTTGTACCTTGTTTTCACTCCCTTTTTGGTAGTGCACATGGTCTATTAATAAATTGTTAACTTAACTTTATAATTTATATCAAGGCATATTTTAAGGGTCAAACCTAGGCTTTAGATTCTATAAACCTACTTCTATTTCTTACAGAGATGTTCTTTTATTTCTGGAGTTCATTAATTTTTCTATTCCAAGTAAATTTTGTAATATTTTTAATGGAAAGACATACAAGACACTCTAACAATATGTATTTTGTTGGTTGGGTTTTGTTAATTCTCATAAAACAGCCAAACCTTCATTTTTCATACCTGACAATCTTTAATCCTAATAAGTGATTAATATTGCTACAGACAAAAGTTCCCTAGGAACAGCCATACATCTGGTAGCAATAGAAAAATGGAGCACACACCTAACTCTAGTTGTAAGGAGATTTCTATGCTCAGTGGTAGTGGGGGCCTCAAGAAACTCCATTTCCTCCCCAGGACTTAAATGATTAAGCCTATGTCAATTCTGGCATACGTTTGCCTTGCCTTTTTCTAAAGATAGCCAGTAAAGGAGACTTAATAATATCACCAGACAGTCTATTTTGTTTTTAATGACATAAGAATATTTTTTGCTAATGTATGACTTGATTTTTTCCCTGCTGTGTGACTTTTGGTCCTTTTGCCTGTGGAGGCAGAAAGCTGATTTTTCCTTTCTCTTTGCAGTAGCCTGTATCTGTACAGGTATGCTCATACATAAACATATATCACTGTATATAAATACACATGTATGCTTCCCTCTTCCCCTCTTCCTTCAATTCCTAAGCCTTACCCATTGCTTAAGGTAAGCCAGATCATTCAATATTTCTTTTCAAAGTAGTCTTGATTTTGAGATTTATGATTGGTTTTGTTTGGCTTCTCTGGCCAAAATTTTGCTTGAAATGAATGTCCAATACTCTGCTCAGTATTCCAGCTGGACTCTCGCCAACTCTGAACAGGACTGGTTTGTACTTTTACTTGCTCATCATATCCGCACACGATGTCTGCATTTTTTGCAACAGACTGATACTTTTGGCACAGGTTCAGCTTAGAATCCCCTATAGTCTCCTTTTTTCTTTTATTTTTTTCTCCCTCCCCCCCCCCCCCCCCCCCCCCCCATGATTAAGTGTTATCTGATGTTATCTCCTCAAGGTTTTTTTTTTGTATTTGTGCAGCTGATTACCGCTGCTCTATTTGCTATTGCACCTGTCCATACAGGTCCTCACTAACTGCATCTTATTTTTTCCTCTATTTATCATAAACATTTTGGATTCTAATCTTGCCCTCCAAAGCACTCTCATGTTTGTGTCACCTGAAAATATAATCAAGTATTAAGGAAACCACGGATTGGCATTAGGCTGAGGACAAAACCTGCATAACCTCACTCAATATATTATTCTGTTTCAAAGTGAATTGATAGCTGCTTTTTGAGCAGGGCAACCTGAAATTTTTGGTACAAATTTTAATTAAATTCCATACAGTACATTTGCCCCTAGTTTGCTAATGAGACTGCAACATGGAAAGCATAAACCCAAAATGTCCACTGCTTCTCTCTTGCTATGGAGGAAACCCTGACAGCTCTTTGATTTTTTCCAGTGCCCTGCACCAGTGGTCTCACATACTCGCGGAGGTTTCACTTGTCTCAGCAGTCTCTGATCTGACCTTCCTGTACCCTAGGACAAGATCCTACCTCCCAGCTACTCAAATTAACTGTCCCAGCTGCCAGCTCCTTGTCGACCTTTTCTCATTAAGCACCTCAGCCTGTTGAGAGTCCTGTCTTGACCACTGCCAGGATATGGGGGGATGGGAGCAGAAATTGCCCAAAGTCTTGGAAAAACAGTGAATTGTACAGTCAAGGCTGAAGATGCTTAATTCCACCTTCTTCTCTTTAGATTAAGACTGAAATATCTTAAAAATGTGTGTTTCACAGACTAGGTAACATGTTCATGTGGCCTGAATGGTGTAAGCAAACTCTCAAGAATATGAGGATCTATTTAGAAAACATTTTTAAACAGCAGTGGATGCAGTGATATTTGCATGAGTGTGCATGTATCCTGAAACAATTAATCAGAGAAGTGAACTCCACTGTTTCTGTTTAGCTGATTGGAATATCAACTCTGAAGCCCACTGATGGCATGTTGCTGTTGACATTTAGTCTTTTGTCACTGTTCAGGAATGAAGGCAAAAGGTGGGATTTAAACCACTTTGGCTTGGAAACGAAGGATTCGAAGTGCTGAAAAGAGTAGAGGAAATTATAAGATTATGGCAGAGAAATAAAGAAGCAAAGGATAGAAACAGCGGTGGGCAGAGGAGGGGCAATTTGGTTTGTTTTTTTGGAGGTGGGGGAAGTAACAAATGTGACAAGAAAATATTAGGAAAATTAAATAAAAACCTGTCTGGGACTTCTGTGCTGACTTTCTACTGACATCAGTGGGTGTTGTGGCCCCTGCACTACAGTCCTGAATTTATACCTCCTGTTACAAAAAATCATATTTTAATGTTGCCAAAACCAATAAGCATGTCAAACTTGTGAGCCAGTTAGGCAACAGAACAAATGAAACTGAGTTTTAAGTTAAGATGTTTAAAACCAAATGGCCATTCTTCTTACTTGCTGCTTTTAGAGCCTGTGGTGTCAGCCTGGGTCCTGTTCTCAGTCTGTGCTCCGAGTTTTTTTTGGCTGAAGCTGAAATTCCCGCATGGACACTTGACTCCAGAAGGGGGAGCTTCAGCAGGCACAATTACAGTAAAGTCAATTTGTAATTAAATATTTAAATAGCTGCTCTCTTACAAATAGATTTGATATTTTTGGTCAAAGTCAAGGCAGAATTTGATCTTACCAGAAAATAGGTAATGCTCTAACTCTTTACTGTCCCCAAGCACTATCAGTAATAATTATTATTCTTTTAAAAATAAAACCACAATGGCAACTAAATATGACTTTAAATCTTGTTGAAAAGAAATATATTTAAACTTAGGCACATGCTTAAGCTAATTAGGTCTAAATCTGTATACTTCTTGCATTGTTCTAATAGCTTTCAGTGTCTGAAAACAAAGAACAAATTGGCAGCTTTCCATTCAAGCTGGGTAAGGAAAAAATGCATGCCTTTTTTCTTTATTGATAGCTTAAATAATGAGTAGAGACTACAAGTTTAGATAGCTGCCAGGGCATTTTACTAATTTGAGTTTCTCAGAATGCCAGTATAAATTGTTAGGCATAAACTAACCTGCAGGTGTATTTATGTGTTTTTATGTGCACAAGTGCGTTAAATCTGAAAGAGAACAGAAAAGAGCTTGAAGACAGAGGAGGGCAAGGATACACTTATAATTAAGCCCATGGTGAAATCCAGTAATAGGTTTTTGGGGTCAAAGTGGTGATTAAGAATATGGGAGTCAAGAAAACAAATAGTGAATCAATTGTGTGAAGACCAAAACATTTTGAGTTCCTACATCCCTGCCTCAGGGTAGAGACAGTCCTGTAACTTTCAGAGTAACAAGACAACTGAAATATGCAGAGAGCTGTGCTCTTAGATGCTTTGCACAAATCCTCTAAGTTCCTTGGAGAGCTTGAAAGACTGGCAGTTGGTACCTGCAGAACTATCCCACTCTTCAGCGATGACAACAATGCTGTATGTTCTGCATGTGTCCCTCTCAATTTGGATGTTGGTATCGTTTAAATATTTACTACCTTAGTAAAGAGAATTTTGAACACTATATCCTAGAGACATTTAGAAGACAGAAAGTCCAGACATTGTTTTATCCCAGATTTTATCCTTACTGGCCTCTAGTTCATTACGGTTTAATAGCTAGCAATTTAGCTATCAAATATAGCTCAGCATTTTCAAGGGTTGACCAGCAAGGCTTCCAGCTTTTTTTTTTTTTTTTTTTTTCTTTCTTACCCAAATAGTGGCAAAAGAATAAAAAATTGTCTGCAAGGTATATTTAGAAGGTCATAGTAACAGACACACTGTGACCGGGTTCAAGGATTTCAAAAATTGTGATGGACTTTAATGCCCAAAAAGTATTCACTTACAGACCCCGGCACTGATACAATTTATGATATATGCAATGGTTTAATTTACAACTCTTTTAAGCAATTCCATTTTTATAGGTATTGAAAGTTGGCAATAAGTCAAAGAGTAGCACTTTCCAAAGTATTACTTCAAATCACATCAAATATTATTTTGTTTGGGATATATTATGAAAAATTAGAAAATTAATAACTCGGTAAAGTAGAATTAAACACAGAAGTAATGACTTCAGGGACTGAAACAGTCTTTTATAAACTATATAGGGTACAGTCACTTCCTCTGGAAAAGATAATTCTAGTGAAAAGTAAATATAAATTTGTTCTCTTTTTAGATCTCTTTCTATCTTTGTACCTGCTCATTATGTGTCCAGCATAAAGCCCATTAAAGTTGGTGTTATTCTTTTGGCTGGTTTGACTGGACTTTAGAGCACAGTCTCCCTTACACACCCAGTGTGTAACTACATCTGCATTTTATTTGCTGTTATGATATAAAATGTATCCCTAGCTTTCTGCTTCAGTTTCTAGATTCTTGATACTTTTTGCATAATAAATGTAAGCCTCTGGGCAATAACATTCTTTTACTTAGTTATTTTTTCATGGACTGCTTAGATATATTCATTGTCCCTTAGGGTTCACAGTTGCACATTTTATATTCACCTGCATATTAAAAGGCCATTAATATTATCTGTTTGCTCCAAGTGAAACCAGTAGCTTATGTTTGGCTTTCAGAAAGGCATCCATTCAAAGACATCACAGAATGCAAATTCTGAGACTTCCCCTGATAGTTCTTTTAGCACAACATAGGCACTGTTAAAACATGCCTACCTTCCATGCTTCTTACTATAAGTCTGTCAAGTCACCAAACAGATACACTACAGCTCTTAGGGGGAAAAAAATAATAAAAAAAAATTAAAAAAAAAGAGAGGATCAGGAATTGAATGAGTAATCCAAAGTACAATGTAAGAAACACGACTCAGGTGTGTGTCACAATTTTGGTGTCCTTCAGATTCTATGTAGTATATCCCCAGATTTCATTAACTAACTCTCCCAGTGCTTAAAGCAATGTACCCATACGAGAACTTTCTCAATGATACCTGATAAAATACATAAATTATGATATAGTGCCACTTTTTAAATGCATGATAATTCTTAAAATCTGAATTGAGCATTTTGTTTATATGAGCAAGTTCATGAAAATATAGATTTGAAGGGGGAAAAGGTTCACACTGATTTAAGCAGTTAAAATCCAGCAAGTTCATTGTGATTCATAACCCAAACTTACACACGACTGTGTGTTGTTTTCTTGGTATTAATATTATAATGAAATTTATTTTCATTTATTGGCAATGTGAAGCAAATCTGCATATTTTTAGAATTATTTATTGATTAATTTGGAGAATCATCTATGAAAATGGTGAAAAGTATAAATGTTCACTTCCAATACCACTATATTTTCCAGGCACTGATGTATTCCATCAACCTTTACAGGTCACCAAACTGAAAATAAAGTTGAAAAGAAAGGACGGCATTTGGAAGGAGGAAGGCAGAAATGTTTGTTAGGCTTAGTATCTAAATTTGACTGACCATTATGTCAAAGTCTTCAAAATAATTCTTTAATATGCATATCAAAAACATGCATACCAAAAATCAGTAAGCATTAAACGTACTCCCAAATCAATTTTCAAAAATAAAAATGCTGATATTTTGAGCATGTCTCACACATGTGCGTGTGACATGCCTGCATGTGCGCGCGCACACACATACACACACTCTCTCTCCCTTCAATGGTTTTACTATCATTTTTATTCTATAGAGGGTTTTAGGTAGCTTTTGTCGTAACTACTGATGAAAAGCAAGGAAATAAAGAAAAGATCTGTTTTGACTCTAAGAAATTATTTTTCACTTTACTTTTGGCCTACTTTATTTTTTGCATAGTGCTGAAGTTAGATGAAGTATTTCAGAAACATGCATGGAATACACCTTTTCCCAGAATCCATATTCCTGGTAACTTAATATAAATGACAAACTTCTTGCCCCTTTCTTACTTTGTCCACACTCTAATCTGTCAAACACTCACAGCTTATGGTGGTATGTAGAGGAATTATAGAGGGCTGTATGAAAAAATTATTTGTAAGAAGGTTGTACTGATTGTTAAAAACATAAGGTATGAAATGTTAAGAAAAAAAAGAGAAAAAAGGGAGAATTGTAGCAGAATGAAGCTGGGTTAATTATCATTGATAATATACAGCTGTGGGCTGGCTTCAGGGGCGGTGGGTTGGCCGATGTAGATAAGGTGCAGCTGTGGCTGGTTCTGTTAAGTGGTTGAGAGCCAAGGAAGAGGGAGAAAGGAAGAAGCAGAGAGAAAGGAGAGCATGCCCTGGATGAGGTGAGATGAGGAGAAGGCAGCAGAGGGACTGGCATGAAGAGTGTGCTGGTATGAGATGGTAAAAGATGTTGCTGCAGCTTGATAGTTGGTGCTGTGACTCTGGTAAGACCCTGTTCAGCACCTGAGCAACTTAAATGGTAGGAACTTTGTACTCCACCAGCCCATGTGAGATCAGAGATCTAGGAATGATCCTGTGTCCGGTTTGTTTGCATGACTTTGGTCATATGACATTGCCAGAGGGAAACAAGACTTTTAATGTAGGCAATTATCCCATTTGTCCTAGCTTTGGCCTTGCACTAAGGGATAGCCTGTACTCAAAAGCCATGTTGATTGAGCATACATCTGAAAAGCATGGATATGATGCCAGTTTTGTCTAAGGAAAAAGACTGATCCCTCCCTTCAATACAGGGGAACCTGATGAAACAATAAAAAATGGGAGGCCTGGATGATTTAAGCGTTTTGGTGGTGACCAACAAGCAAGGAATGAATGTCTGCATGTGAGATCCTAATCCCCGTAAGTAAATGGAAATAAATATCTAAAAATCACTTAATATCTTGAAAAACATAGTAGTCCTGTATCATGAATGTTTAGGCAAGGACTCTGTAAAAGGTCCTGAAAACTTTGCAGAGAAACTCACTATTACAAGTTTGCTAATGAACAGCTCCCAGTATTTCATATCTAGTCCTTCGTATTAAGTCTACTCAAGATAATTTAGGTAAGTCTCATTCAAAGCTTCTTGGACAACTTTTACAGAAAATATGTTTAAATAAAAGCAACAGAAAAATTTCGAAATATGGTGTCTCAAAACCTTGCGTCAATTGCCTTAAGTTGGACAAAAATATCTCTGCTGCCTGAAAAGTGCTCATAAAGTCTTTGAAATGGAAATTATGTTTTCTGGAAGGACAGTTTAGGTTAAAAGGCACAAAACCAGGCAATAAATAACAGAAAGCAGAAAGCTGGATAAAGGTGGAACACTGAGAGTCTTAGACATGTGAAGACAGTGGGAAGTGGACATAAAAGCCTATCACATGAAAATGTCAGCTTTTTGCAGCCACTTTACATTTTTCTCTGCACTGTTGCAAATGACTGATTTAGTACAGGACAGCAGTGAATTGAACCTATATTATATAACCATCTGGAAAATAACCCTGACAACTGGTTGGACCCAATTCACCATACTTAATTCTATTTTTTTTGTTCTTGCGTAAACAGTTAAAATTTCTTCAGAGAAAGACTTCACTTTCAGTGATTTAGAAACATTTCAGTACAGACAATGTACACTTTAATACTTTTGGAGCAGAACATTATTGATCTTTGTTTTGAGAAAACTTTTTTTAGGCCTATATGATGTAAAAAAACCCCAAGACTAAAGACTGATTTTAC
Organism: Falco biarmicus; assembly: GCF_023638135.1. Taxonomy (NCBI): domain Eukaryota; kingdom Metazoa; phylum Chordata; class Aves; order Falconiformes; family Falconidae; genus Falco; species Falco biarmicus. The sequence continues at coordinate 2,825,187 of NC_079293.1, read as the reverse complement.
AAAAATGACACTTTCAATGAATATGAAACTAATTTCAATAATATTATAAAAGTACGTTTAATATTAGTTGGTAATGCAGATTTACTAACAGACCAGCAATTTTCTTTTAATGTTATTTTGCACTATAGAATTTGGCTCGATCATACACTTGATGTGTAACCAAACAAGCACATCTGCACCCACGCTTGGATGTACTGTTTCTTTGATTCATACTTTTGACATGTGATAAGGATAAGTTATGGTGTATGATTGGTGTGTGCAACTGCACTCTTTAAAAAGTTGTATTGATGATGGAGAATGCAGACAGTGTTGAAGAAAGAAAGGAAAAAACAAAAGGATGGATGGAAGGAAAGAAGGAGAGGAGAGGACAAGAGAAAAGAAGAAACAAAAACACCTTAGTTCTGTTGGATGGCAGAAAACTAACTCGAACACCCTTGCCTCGTTATTGCTGAGCTCCACTGGAGGTACAACAGTTACAGCAATGTTATCACAAGAGCCAAGTGGATCAATATAGTGATTCCACAGCTGCAGGGTATTAAATGCTGACTGCACCCAGTTCTGTGATCATCGCACGGTGTTTAGCCATACACCAAGTCAAGTGTTAAATCTACTACTGGCAAAGGACCTCTTTTTCCTCGAGGCTGTTGGATGTTGATGAGTACACATCCTCTTGCTTTCCTATCTGCTCATCAACCTTAAGTGCCTTTTATTGACAGTTACTAACTTCTTTTAAACTTCTTTCATCCACATGTAAACACAGTCACACACATGTGAAGGGTAATTTCCTGTTTGGAAGCCTTGCTAAGCTTTCCTTTTGCTATTTTTTTTTTTTTTTTAAGGTTCTTTCCTCTGAAACTTTCCAAACCTGATCAACAGTGAAGGTAAAAGAAAATGTTTAGGCAGAAATGCTGTGCTCTAAATAGGCATTCATGAATAATGGAGGAAGGGATTGATACACGTCTTTAACCAATCTGTCTAGCTGAGAAATTGCTGAAGAGTTACGCTGAGTTGTAAGTGTCTTATTCTTTCATTATAAACCGCCAGAAGGGCCAAAAGCCATCCTTTCAGTTATTAGCGACAATTCAGGTTGTTCATTTGATACCCAATTACTTTGGCACTCGGGAAACCCTATTCATTCTGGGCAGTTCAGTGAGAAAAGCTGACAAGGAATGTAAAGAAAAGTTGGGACAGTCATTATCCAGCTGTGTTCCAGGCATTATAACACCATGTGAAAATACCTGCAACACAGGGATCAGGGCTGAATATCCCCAGCTTGCTTTCCTTCTGTGTTCCTGAATACATTGGTAATGGAGCATACAGTCAATTGTACGCAGATCACTTTTTTTTTTTTTTAGTTAAAAGTTTGCCCTACATGATTTCAGCAATCCCCATGATCCTTAAAGATCTTTAAAGGATTTCTGGGAAACAGCACAGAGGATAGTGGCTTGTAGCTAACATGCCACCAGACTAGTGGACTTACAGAACAAATTGCCCATATTGAAATCATTACACGAAACTTACTTGGTATGTGATTTCATTTACTATTTAAAAAGTTGAGTCTGTAGTTAGATCACAGTTGTTTTCCACTTAATTTTCTATATCATTATCAACCATGTGTTTTAGTCTGTAGAAAAAAAAAAAAAAGGCAATCTTTAGAACAGAAACAAAGCAAGAGTTACCCACAGAGGGAACTCCCGTGACTCTTTTATTTAAGTGTTCTCATTCATGTTTTATGATCCTCATGGAAGGTATTTGTCTAAATGAAGAAATATGTTCTAGTATGAGAAAGGAATTGAAATGAGGGACATCTGTATTTGTCATTTTGGGGAATCTACATAAAGTTCATAAGCTTTTGGGGGAGTATTCATATCACAAAGTCATCACTGTATATAGAAGCTGCTGCAACTGTCAGTATTGTGGCACCTGTATCACAGATCAAGGATGATAAGGAGCAGTGAATGATAGCCATCATCTGACTGCATGAACAATATTTGCACTAGGAAAGATGACCATTTTGAACAAATTTGTTGGCAGAAAATAAATTTTCTTTGGGAAAGATGGGCATAGGAGAATGTAGCTAAGTGAAGCAACGGCAAGTTTTTATCAGAAGTGAAGATGATACTGCCATACTGTGCTGTGAAAAGAACAGATATAAAACAAGCTAAGGTAAACCACATCTGCCCTGTGAAACTGCATAACGGCTTTAATGGCACATAATGGTGTGAAGAGAAGTCAACATATGGAGAAGCAGAAATAGTAAATTATGGCTACCTGACTCTTTACATTAAACTGAGCAGCCCAGAAGTTTAAGGAAAGAGCGGGAAAGTTTATGTGGAAATTAGTATTTTAACTATGCATTATTTTTTGTTTTAGGTAAAAATACATTGGTTTAAAATGTAAATAAAACATGTAAAATAAAACCCAGGTTTAGACTCCTGGGTGACATGCGTATATGAGGAACTTGGCTGCCATATGCCCTTGGGTATTCAGATGGAATACTCATAAAGGTGCAGTTCTGGGAAAGGTTTGCTTAGCTTATTTGGAGGCCTGAGGAAATGACGATACACTAGTATATATACATATATATATATATATATATATATATACACTGTGCTAGGCAGTATTTCTTGCTGCAAAGTGGCACAAGTTCAACGGGAGACATCGGAAGTCTCTTTTAGGAAATTGTATCCCTGCAGCTAGGGAAAGCTTCTGGAAGGTGGATGCAGTAGATTTGAATTCCCTCCAGCTGAAGCAAGAAATGAATCCAGTTCATTCTCCAAGCCCTTAAAGAAAAAGGGTTCATAGCACAACCACCTCCTTTAGTGACCTTTTAGAAAAATACGGATTATTAGAAGCCTTTATCTTGCTAATGTCTGTGAAGATGACTTTCATAGAGAAATCCCTCAGTTCTGGATGCCAGTGGGATGGAGGCAGAAGAGATGAGCAGTATTTTACATGCCAACAATGTGGAATTTCAGAGATTTAACAACTTTAATGTCAAACATGGACATATGACAAATTTAGATGCTACCAGTTACAGACATGTTTAGGAAGGAGGGGATGGGGGAACAGGAAAACATTTGTAAAATGATCTTGAAGTTAGATAACCTAAAATTCACTTGTACCCTTTTATTAAATGCCTATGAGCCTTTTATTTACGCTAGTAGATTCATGTCAGAGCACAGGCACAGACACTGAAAAAATGATCATCCATATTGTTAAAATGCTAGTACACTCTCTGGCACAACATCACTCTGTTCCAACTAGTGTGCTTGAAAATAATTCTCAGGCATGAATTGGAAATTATCACAGAGTGGGAATCATTCCCAGTAGGCAGTTTGAATGTTGTTAGCTTGTTTTTGATGGCAAGAGAGCTTAATAGTAAGGATGTGCCAGTTGGCTTCAGTGTCAAAGAAAGCCCTAGGCTCTATTTAGTTTGCTAGTGCAGATACAGTCTTGTTGGTTCTAAACCTGACCTAAATTTTATTGTATTTTGCAGAGAAGATGGAGGCTGTTTTGGGATGCTGCCCCTTGTGATTTGGAATTGATCTTGCAAACTCCTATTTATATAAATTATTGTAACTCAAATAGTTCCACTGACATTAACAAGCTGCCTATAAAGTCAAAGCAAACATTTGTGAGTGAGGTTTTGCAGAATCAGCACATGGTGGGACAGGTGTAAAATAGAAACACAGAATCTAATGCCTGTGTGGTAGTGCATTACTTTTCCAGGGAAACTGAAATCCTAAACACCAAAGCAATCTGTCTCACCTTTGGGTTGTTTGTCCATGCATCTGTTGATTCTGTGGCCCTTCCCCAAATCAGTAGTCATATGGACTTCACTTGATATGTATTCCCTTATATAAGCAGATGGTAAAAAACTAGTCCCTAAAAATGCTGCCTTTGTAAAAATAAGTACATTATTCCTCACTATGCAGTAGTGATATAATCAGTATGGTTTCTTACTTTTCATCCTTTCATCTTGATTGACTTTCTTATATTATTGTCTATTTCCCTATCAAGGAGTTTCTTCCTTCAAAAAAAAAAAAAAAAAAAAAAAAAAAGGAACATTATATGCTAGCTGTGCTTGTCTTAAATATTAAAAGTTAAGAAACAAAGTGTTATTAATTATTAAGAAAAGGAAATTACTGGCTATTATTATTATGCTGCATGCCAGTTATGGTTATTATGTTAACATCAAGAAGCCTCAGTGAGGAAATAGAAGATAAAGTTCCCCATGCGGTTTGAGCTGCACAAATGTAAAGGAAAAAGATGGACACTGAACCTCAGTTTAGAAAGAAACAATCAATGCTGGCCAAGTTCAAGAATCAAAGGGCCAAGAAATAAAATCAATTGGACAATTCCCTCTCTTCTGCCACCCGTACCCAGTGACATCTACCACCACGCTTCATGCATCCCACACTTTCTACACACTCCACCACCTCTTACCCCTTACATAGCAGTATGACCTGTTTTACGCTTCTCTACTTTTCACCTTTTGTTGTTTCTGTAACAATCCTAAGAGAGACTGCAGCCATCTTCACACTTCATTTTCTACAGCTAGCTCTCACCGAGTCCTAATGATACCTCTGCCATCCGTCTCTTGTGTTCTCTCCCCAGCAGACTAAACTACAGGGGACTTAATTCCCTCCATTTGTGGAAATGAATCATAGAAGTTTTGGCTGAAAGGAGTCTCTGGAGATTTTCCAGCCTGGACTTCTCACTTGAAGTGGAACTATACCACCACTGGGTTGGGTGGCTTTTTTTTGCCAAGTCCTGGAAAAATCCAAGGACAAAAAGTTCAGCTTTATGCCCTGCTGGATAACATGTCCCAGTGCTGCGCTACCTTTCTGGAGGTTTTCCTCCTTTCTAATCTGAATGTCCCTAGCCACAATTTGTTGCCTTGTTATGTCTTCTGCCACTACCACAAAGACTTTGGCTCTATCACCTTCATAACTTTCAAGCTGTTGTAGTTTGTTATTAGATTGCCCCTAGTCTGTCTCTTCAGCAGACCAACGAAGCACGGGTCCCTCAGCCCCCCCTTAGAGGTGATGTGTGAACAGCTTGGCAGTCTCTGCTTGGCAGTCTCCATATTTCTTATGGGCTGAGAGACCCCAAACTGATGTTTTCAGTTCCTCCATCCTCTCCCTTTGCTCTTTTTCTCCTCCTTTACATCTGTCTATTTTTTTTCTTTTGTTACTCATTTTTACAGTGGACCCCATGGGATTTCCTCACCTGTCTCCTTGCCTTGACACATAATTCCTAATGCTGTTCCCTTCACTCTCATCAATAGCAATTCAGATTTCTTGTTATTGATATTTGTAGTTCCACATTTCTTTGACGTTTACTCTGCTTACAAGTTTGATCTTGCACTTCATAGGCAGAAAAGGACATCAGCTTGGTGTTCATTTGGGACATCTGTAATTCTTTTGTTTCTGATATCCTCTTATATGACCATCATCTGGTTTTCACTGCCAGGATCTATTGCAGTGCTCTGCACATGGATTTTTTTGTTACTTTCAGTTGATAAGTGATTTCTTCTTGTTTGTAGTGAGGGTTGATGAATTTTTCTCCTCCCAGGCTCTCTTGCCTCAGCAAGGTTGTTCCTTCTGTCACTTCTATCCATACCAGCTCTTTGCCTTTCTTTCCCTCTCTTCATTGTAATGCAGGGCATAACTGATTTGTTTGCTCACAGGATCTGTGTAGCATATTGGGTTTTGTGAAAAGCTTGTGGATGGGCAAAAAAGTCTACTGTTTTCCCTGCCCTGGCTACTACACTCTGGATCAGATGAAACAATGCAGTGGAAAGAAAGGTAATTCCCTCCTGGAGAAGAGGCCTGTGCTCAGCTCAGAGAAGTTCTAAAGTGTAAAGTGAAAGAAAGAAAAAAAAGTTATTAGAAACTTTCCAAATAGAGAAAATGCTGCATGAGAAAGGACCAATTGATTTCTATGATAAAGAAAGGGAAACAAACAAACAAACAAACAATCCAGCCATATAACCTTCCTTTGGATATTCACAGCCCATTGATGGCTTTGCTGTATTTACTTGCGAAAACTGTGCAGACAGATGGACTCAGAATTCTGGATGACCCAGCCTCCTGCCCAAATGCCTTACCAAACCACTCGCCCTGCAAAAGCACCAGCATCCAGTTCCTCCACTGATATGCTCAGAATGAAAGTTGCTGGAGGAAATTCTCGGAGGAGGCTTACTTCCTTAGAAATTTGTTACATTTTTCAGTCAGTACTAACATTTTTCTTCCTAAAATAAATCATCTTCTCCAAATTAATTGATTCCTGTATCTAAAATCACAGCTTCTATTTTCCTCAACTCATTTGTCACAGCCTCCTTCTGCCCCCATTTTTCTCTCCTCAGAGGACCTTGCCAATTTCTTTTGAGAAAAAGGAGAGAAAATGTGTGTCTGTTCTCTTTCTTTGATCTTTTTTTATTTTTTTTTCCTTCTCACCCTCTCATATTTCTCCAATGTTGAGGATGAGGAAGCTCTTAATTCTGTTCTCACCTAACTCCACAAAGTGGTCTAGAGATTCTCATCTCAGCTCCTTACCTTACATTGTGACACTTACGACCTCTTTGACCTCTTCTTTTTTGTCTCAAATCATTACAAACATGCTGTATATTTTTCCCATCTTAGGAAAACAAACAAACAAAAATGCTTACACACACACCCCCCCTTGCATTCGCCTTAGTCTTCTTTTCCATTTCCTTTGGGTTTTTTTAAGTGCAAAGCTACTTTAATTTCTCACTTGCATCAAAAACCTTTTCAGGTGTGTCTGCTGTGTGCTGCTGTCCATAAAAGCCCTATTACCTTTTTCATTCCTGATGGCAACCATCAGCAGTCATCCATCTCCGACACTGTCATGTTTTTTCTAGAAACTGTCCTCTTTTGCTATGGTGACTCTGTTGCCATGTTTCATAGAGACTCCTCATCCTTTCTTCTCCTCCTCTCTGCAAACGTTCCATGTATCTCTGCCCATGGTCCTTTCTCCTTCCTTTTCTAAACATGGGTAATCTTATCCATACTAATTCAACCGCAGTTCACCGATCTGCCACTTCACAGTAAAGCGATCTCTTTTTGTCTAAAGCAAGTTTTTGAACTGTTTCTCTAATATTTCCTCATGATTATTTAATCACCTCAACTAGCACAACACAGCTAAACAAATATTTTAAGGAAAATTGAAAGAGCTTTTGCTCTTCCTTCCTAAATCTCCATGCAGGGGGAAGTGCCTGTGTCTGTCATTCAACACACCTGACAGATATCCTCTCTAGGTCCTCAGGTATAGGGTACATTTAAATAACATGTCTGTCTTTTGTACAATATATTTAAGACACACTTTTTCCACTCATCCCAGCTCCAGATTGTACAATTGTCTTGGATGGTATTTATCTGATTTCAAGCACCTATATGTAGTATAGGCATCTGCAACTGTGTTCTTTTTTTGGATTTCTTCTTAGTCAGTGTAGAAAAATAGTTACTTATAGAGTGGAATTTTTACTAAAATAGACACCCAATCAAACAAATTTTTAAACGTTTTTCCTCCAAAAGTTCCTGTGTCTTTTGAAGAACTAGCTCGTATGTAAATATTCATGCTGCAGATGTCTAAAATTAGTTGAAATCAATCTTGTCTCCTTTCCCTTTTCTCTCTTTAGCATTGTAATTTCTTTCCTTTTGATCCTACCAAAGGCAAACTATCTGCACGTAGCATCCACTTCAAAATAGTCATCCAGGTTCATTTTCCCAGCCTGTAACTTGGACTGTATCATTCATACTTACATATCCCTTCACTAGCTATACCTTTCATTTGAAATCAAGTTTATGCGGCTTATCTTGCTCACAGCCTTTCATCTCTCATTTACTGTTCAGACTGACAGCCACATATGGTTACCCACGGCTGTAACTCCATATTGTTCACTTAAGACATTTCTGAACAAATGTATGTATAGTTTCTTCCAGGCTGTCCTGCATATTTAAAGGAATATTCCCATAACCATCTGCAATGCTGTAGAAATTAGATTTTTACAAAACCCCACCAAATATCTTTTTTGCTGTGAGGCTTACAAGGAGCTTGTTGAGCACTTGGCTTCTGGCACAATGAGACCCCTGCTCTGGATCTTCAACCACAATTATCTTCTTTTCTTCCTCAGTTTGTCTCACTCTGCCATAAAAACCCCTATTTTTCAGCAAGGACTGATTTCAGTCTGGGTTTGCAAAGTACTTAGCACAAAGACATCTTAGACTTTGACTAGATCTTCTAAATGCTCAGAAAATCTAAAGAAACAATAATAACAATATTACATATATATGTAACTAAAACATTTGGTGCTTTAATTGTCTCTAAATCTCAAATGAACAAAATAAACCCTTTCTTTTGTACTTTGACAATTCACTATGAATATAATTTTTATGGTGCTTCAGTGGGAGAAAAAATCATTATTGTTCAGCAAGTATAGCCATATATGTTGCCCAATTCTTGTAAAGTAGGAAGGATAAGCCTTTATTTTAGACTAAATTTTGCACCTGTCCCTATTGGGAATGCCAAGCTATTTACAGTAATTCAGGAGCATTCCTACCACATAATTCAGGAGTTACAAGGCTGGATTACGTATTATACTGTAGGTCACAAGGAGACAAAAAAACACATAAAAAGAAATATTTTCCCCAGTCAGTGTTGCCACTTCATATACTTTGAACTGTCATAGATTTGCTTTGTTTATGTAAGCTTTTACATATCTACCTTTTTATACAGGTAGATAGCAATATTGCTTTGATTTGTTTCATATTTGCATACGCCCTGCATTGAATTAATTAAGTTTAGGTAAAACTGAATTTTTTGTAAAAAAATCATGAGTGATACTGTGTAAAGTAACTAAGAAAGGTATTACACTGATGATGGTATTTCTAGTGCATTTACTATTTTTAAGGATCTATCTTGTTTTGGTTTTTAATCTGTATCATCAATAATTCCATTCCTGATAGATATTACTGAATAAAGAGGTAGGCATGTAATGTTATTACCTTTATCATCAATAGTCAGAAGGATATTTATCTTAACACAGCATTTTACTTTTCACTTTATTTATTCAATCTCCAGACATATACATAAACAAAAAAAATTCATTGTCAAGTTTATAACCTACGATACAAAAAACCTGTCCCTTTATTTCCTAAAGTTCAGATCTACCTCATAGATCTGAGACATGAATTTGCAGTGACTAAGTGCAGCAGAAATAACATCACACACTAGCCTAGAGAGCCAGTGCAAATTTTTAATATTTATTTATTGCCATAAATATAAGTGCTCCACGGCTGATTTCATTACAATTACGGAATATTACATTTAATATTAAATTAAATTTATTTGCTTATTTTCTGAAAGTTGAAGTATGAGTTTTTCAAGTGCCATTTTAGGCAATTTTTGCAGAGCAACAGATACAGATTTTCATTAGGATCACAGAAAGCTGTTGCCTAAGATTTGAACTCTAGAGAGCAAACTCCACTGGAACTACATAAAAATATTTTAAATTACTATCACAATTGTAGAGGCATGAACTCCAAAAAAAAAAAAGGGAAAAAAAAAGAAAAAAAGATATTCAGGTTTATGACCCCCTAAGGTATAGCTCTTTGAGAAAATAGAAGAAAAGGATAAAACTTCCCCAAAAACTGCAAAGCTGACAAATAATTACATTACATGGGAAAAAAGATCAGGAAATATTTGTCTTGTTTTGATCTGGTTGCATGTTTATAAAAAAAAATATCATCACAGTGGGATGAAAAAACCTGAAATACTAGTGAGGTTATGCTATAATCCACTTGGTAAACCCATAAATCCCTCTTTTTCACTCAATGATATGGCTGTTTTCTTCCTGGCCACATTCATACATTCTTACTTGTCTCTTGATCCAGGTTCATAGTCCAGTCCCAAGGGAGACCTCCACTCATGTTTTCTCTGCCCGCTGTTTTCAAATGGGCAAATGAACATACTTGATAGCTGTGCTTAGTTCCCTTTGCGGGTCTTGAGTACAGAGCCTAGTGTGTGTGCGGGGGAAACAAACAACAAAACAAACCAAAAAATTGGTTTGTAGGTTTATGGGAGAAAGGAGACTACAGGAGGACAAAGGAGAAAGGAAAGCTGGAGGATGAAGTAAAAATGGAAGAAAATAATGAGGGAAGTGCAGCTGAAAAAAAAATGCAATATAGTATCAGATTGCAAGAACAGACGGACAGAAGTATGAGTGAATTCCAAAAGTCACTTCCTCCGGAGATCTTGTGTCACAGATGCTGCTGCTGCTGAAGAACAGGATTTAAACATCCATCAAAAGCCTGCTGTTGCCCTGGTGGGAAAATAAATAGTTCAACATATTGCTCATCTAAACCAAAGTTACCCTGTAAAGGCTTAGAAGATGGGGAAACTTGGGACTTCTGAAGGCTTCCCTCCGTTCTCTCACTCACTGAATTCTCTACCTCTCTCCTTCTTTTCCTCTCTCTCTGTGTCTCTATTTATATCTATAAATGTAGAAAATTTCTGCAACAATAAGCAATATATATACACTACATATAGTGCATATCTATACATGCATGAATAGGTATCGGTAGGTGTAAGAGTGTGTGTGGGGAGTGTAGGTGCACACACACATATGTATGTATAAAATGTATATGTATTTTTCTCAAGCCCGACTGAAGCAAAGAAAAATCTTATTTACGAGCTGGCTGAATTCCAAAGTGAGTTTGCATGTAATAACTTCATGCATGTGTGCCCACATAAACACATTGTACATTCACAGTTTTAATGTTCTAATGCAAAGTATAAATCAATTTTATAATTTATTGAAAATGTCTATCAGAATTTGGAATGTTTCCAGATGGAAAAAAATAAATCAAGTAACCCTGAAAGGCTTGGGATTCAAGTTGAATCCATACCCAGTGTAATTAACCAGTATAACTATTCAGCATCAGCATCATTTTTTAAATGGGTTTGGATGTGAAATCAGGTTTTCTCCTCTTTTCTTTTTCTAGTGGAAAACAAATGGATTAAATAGGCTTTGGACAGAATTGCTTGAAAACACAACAGATCTAAGGTTCTTTCATCTGCATCCCAGGAAATCTCTAGCCTGGACATGACTGAGAAGCGTAAGGTTCCTCCTGCTTGTAAAATAGTCCTTGTAAATTAATCAGCTGAGCATGCCATGAAAAAACAAGAGTCAAAGCCCAGTTCTCACTACAACATTACTGCTGGTGGATTCTGTTGAAATAAATTAAGACCATTAGATTTAAGGCCAAGCCCTTATGTCTGTGTTGACCGACACTTGGAAGAGCTGATTCTAAACTGGATACAGCTCATACAGAAAATTCTTTCCCTCTTATAATGTTTAGTTGTGCAACTGAAGTAATGAATTTTCTGAACTTAGTTTCTGCATTTGTATAGCTGCTAAAACAGTAGATATTCACCTCATTCTTCTTTTCCCTTTTATAAGATCATAAAATTGTTATATGAGTTATTAATGAGGATCTAGACTTTTAACCTTTGATACTTGGCTGAGGAAAAATTTATCAAAGTGGAGCTATGGTAGAGCCAGCTGGAGTCTGTTGAGGTGTAAGAATCTATATTCAGTGTCATTAAGTAAAAGTAATAAAAAATGCTGCTGTTGGTGACTCTGTTCTTAAAACATGCTAAAAAGTTGTCTGTGCTGGCCTGACAAAAGCTGATCATTGGTGGAGCTGCTCTCATTGCTCCAGTCTAGTTCAAAGAAGGTTCTGTAACGTAACACAGAAAGGCACAGAGGAGAGGCTGCTTTACTCTTCATAATACTCTTTCAGTTTTTCCACAAAAACTGTGAAGGGTACTTAGCCTAGACCCATAATTTTCCACAGACCTGTAAACTAAGTCCTATTTTGTGAGAAGTGCTGACAAGAACCTCATGAAGTTCAGTAAGGGGAAGTGCAAAGTCCCACCACTGGGCAGGACTAAGCCCACGCAGCACTTCATGCTGGGGGCCAACTGGCTGCAAAACAACTTTGCAGAAAAAGACCTGGGGTTCAGGTGGTCAGCAAGCTGAACATGAGATACAACAGTGTGTTATTGAACCAAACAGGCCAAGAGTATCCTGGGATGCATTAGAAGGAGTAGGTCAAGAGAGGTGATGCTTCCTCACTAACCTGGCTCTGGTGAGACACAGCTGGAGGGCTGGATCCAGCTCTAGGCACCACAGTATGAGAGACATGGGCATACTGGAATGAGTCCAGCAAAGGACCACAACGATGTTGGTGAGGAGACATAGAGGCTGAAACATCTGGGACTCTTTGGCCTGGGGAAAAGGAGGCTCAGGGGGATCTCAGCACTCTGTATAAATACCTGACTGGGGGGGAAGTAAAGAAAATGCACGCAGTCTTGTGTAACCTGCTCTGTCTGATCCTGCTCTGAGAAGGCAGTTTGGACTCAGCAGTCTCCAAAGGTCCCTTCCCATCTCAGCCATTCTGTGATCCTGTGATAGTGCAAAACAGATAATCATCTGCCCAGGAAATCCTGCTGGAAGCCCTCCTGCACCATTCCTGCAGCATGACAGCGCTATTACTCCTAGGTACTGAATCTTTCCCTCCTTTCTCTTTTCCTCCCAGCTGCGGACAGGGCACTGCAATGAATAGTGTGTTTACCAGTGATTTCCAGAGGCTAACAAAAAGCTTTGTAGCATGGCAAGGAAGGTCAGTATCTTACCACAAACTAATTTATGCCCCAATAGTATCAGAGGCCAGCTGGCTGGAGTGGGAAACCAAAGATGCCCAGAATAAAATCACTCCCACAAAGGTAGGGGTCAACCTCCCACCAGGCACGTGTAGTGAGCCACATTGGTCCTGAGACAATGCAACCTTCACAGTTTTCTATATTGCTAGATGAGCAGACACACAGCAGTATAGAGGTACAGATATATTCCTCTGCAGATATACAAAAGTGAATGTTATGTTGCACAGTAATTTTTACGTTTATAATTTTAAGCCCTTTCCCAACTTTGATTGAGACCAAGTAATTTTAGCAGACTGTCACAACAGTTTGAGATGAGGTGCCTTCTAAAACTCCACTAGTATAGTTTTGTGAAGAAACTATTCAAGACTTTGGAACTGGGATACCTAAAGTGACTTTTCTCTTGTCCTTATTAGGTAGCTGGAAGGAGATTACAGTAGATAGTGTAAATTTAATGTCACCCTGGCAGGAGGTGGCAGGTTAGGAATCCTGTCAGTCACTGATTTACTGCTGAACAGTAGGGAAAGGCTTTAGAACAAACCCCGCAGGAGCATTATAAGCACTTTTTTATTGTCAAGATGTCAGAACACAACACAGGGTAGCCACTAAGCTTAAAAGTGATTTATGAAAAAAAGACCACCTGGAGATTATCTTATTTTTATCATTTTAAAAGGACATAAAAAGATCATTTTTGTCATATCTTTTTCCTGGTCAGTACACAAATCCACAGAGGAGCAATTTACTCATAAAAAGGACATTGATGTTATGGAATTGTTCTAATGTCTAATGTTTCATGTCATTTGTTGCTGTTACTTAGAATGACCTGTGGCACATTTCACTGTTACTGTCTTTCCTCTCTCACCAAATTTTTGATTTCCACATTCAAAAAGCTGAATTTTCCCCAAGCTGCAGGAAGCATTCAGAATCTGCTAAAAATTTTAATGTCGAGTGATGGAGACCTATAAGGGAAAGTGTTGTTAAAGACTGTGGCATTTTATACTAATTTTCCATCAGCGGTTATGGTTCCAGAAGACTATAATTTAAGACATTCTAAAATCCTAATACCAGTCATATGAAATAACAGCACTTGCTATATAGAAACAACAATAAAAATAACCTTTGTAAAGAATAAAAGCTAGCAGTAGAAGTTGTAAATTGAAAAATCCAGTGTGACTGGATTAATAATAAAAAAAAAGAATTCTCAAGATTCCAGCAAGCTATGTTTAATGTCAAGGTCAGGACTCAAGCATAAAAGCAACATAAAACAAAGCAAGGTATTCTTTTTAGCAGTAATAGTACCTTGTCCAGAGTTGCACTTAGAGCGGGTGTAAATACAATACAGACTTCTTAGTTTTCTCTCTTATGGTTGGTTTGGGGGTTTTTGTGTGTGTATTATTAACTGAAAAGTCCAGTTTGGTTTTGCAGCTACACTGAGTAGCACTTCTCCTATTAGATGGAGCTGGCTCAGACTAACTGAGAAAACATTCTGCAAATCTGTGCCATGGACAGTCCAACAGAAACTATTTTCAGAATCTAAAGTATTCAGGCTCCACCAAATGCCATTTAAGTTTATGATTTACATGTAAAAATGTCCTTGGGTTGCATATGGTGTAAAACAAGACCTGGCTCAAGCTTCTCAGTAACACAGCCAAAACAGGTTTTCCAAAGCCAGGGAGAAAGGGGAAGGGGAGACAGCCTGCTCAGCGTCTGTTCACAGTTGGGGAACCAAAGGGTCAGGACGGGAGTTGGGCCCTGGGTGGGAAGGACTCTGCAGGACAAGGCTTGCTTTCATTCTGTGCCTGAGAGGCTGGAAGAGATGGGGATCCAGCGGATTTGGTCTCTATGACTTGATATCTAGTCTTTTCTTAGCATCCGGCTACTTATTCATCACTATCAAATTATATCCTTATAATTTTTTAACTTTTTCGTTTGTGAGTAAAAGAGATGGAGCTCTTTGAAGTGTTTCACAGTAGACCATTTTACAGTCTTCAAATAATTTTTATTGATTTTGTACATAATGTGTAGATTTTTTACTAAGAATGCTTTGTAGAACTAATGTGTCTTGTAGAAGGATATATGCAATTCAATAAACCATGATTTTTTTTGAAGTGATACCAGTCATTCTATATTGTCTGAATAAACCTAATACATGAAAATATGCATTTAACTCCCACACAATAACATTGGTCACTACTTTTATTTTCTGACATTTCAGCCCAAGAAGCAAGCAAGAATTTTTAAGAAACTGTAATTAAGAAAGTATAAAGAGCTTATGTGTAAAGAATTTGTTTCAAATCAGTTCTCTAAATATACTTTCTTAATATTTTGCAAGTTATTCATAAAGCATTGATAACACAGTTATTTTGCTGGGCATAAATACATCCTCTTCTATGTCATATAATTCTCCTTGTAATATAGTTCCGTTGCAAGAGAAATTTAGAGGCTTTTAAGATAACTATAAAACATCATAACAAGTATGAAATTAAAATAGAACTTTAAAGACATCAGCTGTCTTATTTTTCTCTGACAGAAGTCAGAAAGTCAACAGCATAACTAAAAACTAATCTGTTCAACCACTTGTATCTATCATTAGGTTTATTACTCAAATGATAGACATATTTATGAATATTGCTTTCAAATTTTTAATAAAAGAAATCAGTGAGGTTGAAGGAGTAGGAGAAAAAAGGAGAGGAAAATTGGGCGTAAAGCACCTAAAGTAGAAAAAGGAGGAAACAGTTTTCTGCCAGGACTGATACAGAGGTTCCCAAGTGGTACTGGAGACTGCAGAGGGCTTGTTCAAGCTTATTGTGTTCTCAGGACTTGTCTTGTCAGATAGCTGTATGGAAGCTAAAGCAGCTGTTATGTATATATTTCCCTATGCTATACATATCAGAATATGTTTTATTCCATAGGATCAAACAGCATTTCCTTAGATTTCTTTCAGTTGTGGATCAGATCCAATACATGTAAAAGAAGAGGAATCAATGGATAGGGGTTGAACTCTGTGTAGAAAGAGATATAGAAAGAGGATGAAATCAGATGCAGAGAGATCAGCGATTAGAAAAACTCAGATTAATAACTACCCACCTCACCATGCCTCTTTCTGTCAGTTCTATCAAATCAAGGCATTGTGTGGTTGTCCTGCTTCCAGTCTACTGGCAGCTGACCCAGCATAGCTTCAATTACCTAATCATGAAAGCTTTTTATAGCATGGAATTTTCTCTCTCCACTTTCTGTTCTTTAACATGCAAGGAGTATTCATGTTAAAATATGCAATAAGCATGTGCCTGCATTGAAAAGGTTTAATACACACTTGCATATGGAATTTGTCAAATCTATTTCAATTGGTTGAGAAAGGGTTGTGTGATTTTTGTACTGCAGCTCTACAGCTAACTCACTGGCAATCCAGAACTGCCCCCCCTCCTTTTTTTTTGGTTTTTTTTTTTGTTTGTTTTTTTTGGTTTTTTTTTGTTGTTTTTTTTTCAGAGCAAGAAGCATTTATGTCAAGAATAAAGGGTCAGCAATACTACAAATGCTATTCCTGTTCCTTGAAGTGTGTTTCAGTTCTTTGCATCTGCTGTTGATGCTTGCTGAGCGTTTTCATGTTAAGGTAAAAGAGCAAAGAGAAGGGACACAAGGCAGCTCTAGGGAAGGCAGAGAAGGCTTTAGAGTAGGGAAGAGAAGGACTGACAGTGAGAACAAGACAACTTGTGATGGTTAGCTATGAAGTGATGCAGTTCCTCCCTCTTCTTTTTCTCAGCTACAGAAAATCAGCCTAGTCTGTGCAGACCGCTAGGTATATGAGCTTAATATGGAAATGTTTCTTATTCCAGGTAGGGTTATCATTATTCCTTATTAAGTCTATGGTACCCGCTAAACTTCAGTATCTTCTTGTAGACATTTAGACAATGAAAAGAGGAAAAACTAGCTTTCTTGCAAAGACACTTAGATATATAGCTGATTGCAGCCGCTCAAAAGCCTCCAGCAGCATTTACCAGAGTTATCTATTTATTTAAATAAAGGCATAATTGTATAATACTGTCCTGGCCAGTCCAGATATGTTTCACTTTGGCAGTTAAATAATTGCAGGTGTGCCTCATTTTTTAGATAGAAGCCATTTGAAATCACAGGTTAGCAAATGCCAAGTTGTCCTTATTTATCTCAGGGGAAGTGGGACACTGAGCAAAATGCTTCTGCTTAAAATACATAGTACATCCATAGCATAGCTAAACTTTAAGCCATTCCCAGAGCAGTGCTTTATTAACACAGGGCAACTTCTCTATTTGCCCTGATCTGAAAATCTGATTTTTAATTTTCTTCTTGTACTACAGTTACATTCCCAAGTTAGGATGCCTAAAAAAGAATAAAAAAAATTATTATAGTAGATTCTGGTTAAAAACAAACAAACAAACAAAAAAGCAAACAAAAAAAACCCCACACCCCCACCCCTCCAAGAAAAAAAAAAAGAAAAAAAAAAAAAAAAAAGAAAAAAAAAAAAAAAAAAAAAAGAGGTGGTATACTAGATTTGTGACAACAGAAAATTTGTTTTGTCCAGGAGAGGAGGACAGCTGTGTTCATTGGGGGCATAAGGAGCATAAGGAAACTGTAACATTAGAAAGTGTTGTTTAGTAATCAGTAATCTCAGCTAACTACTTCTGTCACTATTCTGGGAGTTGTAAATCTTTAGGCAATTACTGTATTACATATTTCAACATGTACTACTTAATTTTAGGGAAAACAGCTAACAATATTTTGCCTTGCAATATCTTTTATTGGAGATGTTTAGCTGGGAGCGTAAGTTCATTTAAAAACATGTTGTTCTGGGTTCCTTAAACCTTTTAAAGACAGGCAGGGACTGCCTCAGAGACTATTAATGCTTTGGGGCCTACTTAACAGCATGTTCCATAATGAAATACTAAATCAGTATTTTATTTGATCTGCCTTGCTTTGTGGGCTACCCACTCCACTCAGCTCCACCCCACCTTGATTTTTCTCTATCATGCCAATTAAGTGGTTAGTTTATTATTAGTTAGTAAGGCGGGGTTTGAATGTCTCCAGGGAAGGAGACTCCCCAGCCTCTCTGGGCAGCCTGTTCCAGGGCTCTGCCACCAACAAGGTAAAGAAGTTTTTCCTCACATTCAGGTGGAAATTCCTGCGTTGCAGTCTGTGCCCATTGCCCCTTGTCCTGTCACTGGGCACCACTGAAAAGAGCCTGGCCACGTCCTCTTGACACTCGCCCTCAAGATATTTGTAGATGTTAATAAGATCCCTCTCAGGCTTCCCTTCTCCAGGCTCAACAGCCCCAGCTCTCTCAGACTTCCCTCACAAGGGAGATGCTCCAGTCCCCTGGTCATCCTTGTAGCCCTCTGCTGAACCCTCTCCAGCAGTTCCCTGTCTCTTTTGAACTGGGGAGCCCAGGGCTGGACACAGCTCTCCAGATGTGGCCTCACCAGGGCAGAGCAGAGGGCGAGGATCACCTCCCTCGACCTGCTGGCCACGCTCCTCCTAATGCACCCCAGGATGATCCCATTTGCCTTCTTGGCCACCAGGACACACTGCTGGCTCGTGGGCAGCTTGCTGTCCCCCAGAACTCCCAGGTGCTTCTCCTCAGAGCTGCCTTGCAGCAGGTCAGCTCCCAGCCTGTACTGGTGTATGGGGCTGTTCCTCCCCAGGTGCAGGACCTTGCACTTGCCTTGGTTGAACTTCATCAGGTTCCTCCCTGCACAGCTCTCCAGCCTGGCCAGGTGTCACTGAACGGCAGAGCAGCCTCCTGGTGTGTCAGCCACTCCTCCCAGCTCTGTATCACCAGCAGACGTGCTGAGGGCACACTCTGTCCCTCCATCCAGGTCACTGAGCAGCAAGTTGAACAGGACTGGACCCAGCACGGACCCTGGGGCACACCGCTGGCCCAGGGCCTCCAGCCAGACTCTGCACCATTGATCACAGCCCTCTGAGCTCTGCCATTCAGCCAGTTCTCAGTCCACCTCACTGCCCACTCACCTAACCCACACTTCTTGGGCTTACGTAGGAGGATGTTATGGGAGACAGTGTCAAAAGCCTTGCTGAGGTCAGGGTAGATGACATCCACCACTCTTCCCTCATCTGCCCAGACAGTCATTCCATCATAGAAGGCTATCAGGTTGGTCAGACATGATTTTCCCTTGGTGAATCCATTTTGGTTACTCTTGATAACCTTCTTTTCCTTCACAAACTTTGAGATGACCTCCAGATGAGCTATTCCATTACCTTCACAGGGATGGAGGTGAAGCTGACCAACCTGCAGTTTCCTTGGTCCTTGTTCCAAAGGCAAGACCTTTTGAAAAACTGGAGTGACATTGGCTTCCCTCCAGCCCTCAGGCACTTCTCCTGTTCTCCATGACCTTTCAAAGATGATGGACAGTGGCTTAGCAATAACATCTACCAGCTCCCTCAGAACTCGAGGGTGTATCCCATCAAAGTCCTTGGATCTGTGGGTGTCAGGTTTGCTTAAGTGATCTCTAACGTCACTCTCCTTGACCAAGGGAAAGTCTTCCTTTCTCCAGACTTTCTCTCTTTCCTCCAGGGTCTCAGATTCCTGAGAGATAGCCTTGGCAGTAAAGACTAAAGCAAAGAAGGTTTTCAGTAATTATACCCTCTCTGTATCCTTTATCACCAGGATAACCATTGCATTCAATGGCTGGTAGGCACCTTTAGCACCTGGTAGGTAAGAACACACCTGGAAAGACTCCTTAGTCTACGTATTACATTTATGAAGCTCTCCAGGTAATCAGAGTTCAAGAGAAGGAGCTTGAATGTGATAAACTCTTAACAGCATTCAGTTGAAGGTGGCTGGATAACCATTCCTGTTTATTCTCAAAAGTGCATTTTCTTCCTATTGTTTTCAGGGTGAAGTGAGGCACAGAACGTTTGTGACTACATCCTACAAAGTGGCATTGGAAGAGACACAAGTCCCAAACCACCATGCTCTTCTTCTGCACAATGAATCTTCACAGTGTAAGGAATACGATTTCTTCTCAGGATTTGACGTGTCAAAAGCGATATGTCAGTATATGTCCCAGTTATCCCATTAAGGGCATTACATAACATAGAAATTGCTACTGTAACATTTGAACAGCTATTTTTTTTTCTCATCCCTCTTAATTTTCACATGCAATTTTCATCACCAATCATTTTCAAGTACAGTAACTAGCAATCTGTTTCACTCATACCTACACCTCAAGAGGATAGCAATGAGGCTGAACCCAGCATTTTTCTAAGCCTTGTAATACTCAGACTCTCTAACTTTTAATATTCAAGTATCCCTGTACAACTGCTTGCAGGAGGGAAATTTTTGTTGTTCAGGCACATCATCTCATAATGCAAGCAGTAACCAAAATATTTGGTTATGCACAGTAAAATGGGAACAGAGGTCAAGGAAAGAAGGAATCTTCCTCAAAGACTGTTTTCACTGCTTATGACCAGTGATGATGATTTCCCGCTTGCCTGGTTGCTGAACATGCTTCTGGGTGGCAGGAAGACAGACCCTGTGCTGGTGATGTGCTCTGGTGTACAGGAAGAAGCCAGTTGTGCCTCCTGCCATTCATGCAGCATCTGAGTTTCTCCAGGAGAGAACTGTGGGAGACAGTTGTCAAAGGCTCTACTAAGGTCCAAGCAGACAGCATCCACAGCCTTTCCCTCATCCACTAGGTAGGTGGATCATCTTGTCATAGGAGGAGATCAGGTTAGTCAAGCAGGACCTGCCTTTCATAAACCCCTGCTGGCTGGGACTGATTCCCCGGCTGTCCTGCATGCACCACATGGTGATGCTCAGGAAGATCTGCTCTGAGGTGAGGCTGACAGGCCTGTAGCTCCCCAGATCATCCTTCCTGCCCTTCCTGTAGGTGGGTGTCACATTGGCTAGCCTCCAGTCCTCTGAGGCCTCCCCAGTTAGCTAGAACTGTTGAGAAATGATGGAGAGCACATTGGTGGACCCCTCCACCACTCCCTCAGTACCCCTGGGTGGATCCCATTCGGCCCCATGGACTTGTTCATGTACAAGTGGAGCAGCAGGTCATTAACTGCTTCTTATTGGATTACAGGAACTTCATTCTGCTCCTCTCCCTTTCTTCCAGTTTGGTGGGCCGAGCACCCTGAGGGTAACTGGTCTGACTGCTATGAAAGACTGAGGCAATCATCCAGGCTTTCAGGGGTGAGTAAGCTGGATGTCTATCGATCTCCTGGAGCAGTCTGAAAAAAAAGGAGGTACCAACATGGTGTCCTTGACTTTTCTCCAAGGAGGTGCACATGCTTTTTCAGGAACTTTGATCTGAACATTTAAGAGAATTATAGCTTTTGTGTCTTAGGTAGCAGATATCTTGTAGATAGTGATAATCTCCCTCCCCCCAGTCTTTTGTTTTATTTTGTTTGGTTTGGTTTTTTGGACCAGCTGGAAAAGGCAGGCTTGTGTATGTAGTGGAACTGAATAAACTCATGTTTATGGATATAAGGGTTATATGATTACCATTAAAAATTTTATATACTATATATATATACACTCACACACCTGATTATGTATGTTGTACTTCTCAAGCATACGTTGCATATGTAAACATATATACAAATATATATGATGTGTATATTTAATCTTCAACACATACATCACAGGTAATTACATTGACATAGACAAGAATTGTATGTGGACATTTCTCAGAAAACCGGACATATATATCATCCCTTTTATACCTTTTCTGCAGTGGTAACAGCTTTATGCAGGTTCCTAAATTGCAATCCAATGACTAAAAATATAGAGTGACTGTTAAAATAAATGCATTGTGTATGTCTGGTACATATATGTACATATTCAGCCTCTCACATGCATGTTTGTGTGTGAACAAATGTTTATCAATATATCTATGTATCTATATATTTATATAACCCTATAAAGCAGAATGGATTAGTGTAAAGGTGATATGTCAACTAATATTCTTAAAAGTGTTTTCAGTGATGTAGAAATATATATGTATATTTATATATGTGTGTGTGCATATTTTATATATACACACACAAACATCCATCCATCCATCTATATATGTAAACTTTTTTAGTTATCCATGTATGACTGTTTTGAAAGATATTGCTCAAAAAACCAAAACAAACTTTATATTTAACTTCATTTTTTCTGTGATTTTATTTTCTCCCTCCATTCCACCCACCCCTTTTTTTTCTCAAAAAAAAAAAAAAAGGAAAAAAGAGAAAATATTGTTGCATACCTTTTTTTTTTTTTTCAGATTATAAGAAAGCAAGAGGGTGGTTTGGTTTTGTTTGTTTGCTCCTTTTTTTTTAATATTGAATGGACACGGAATCCTTGTATGGCTGAAAAGTATACTTTTGGGAGGCTTTTGTAAAGCTCAGTTTCCTCCCTTCTTAATTTTTTTTTTTTTAATCTTTCTTCCTTTGTCAACCTATCTCATGTTTAAACCTCAGATAACATTTATCAAAATGATCCTAAAATGAGATCAACATGAGCAAATTATTCTGAAAATGACCTTGCACTTTTAGTTGTTCTGATCCTCCCTGCATTTTAAAAATTATAAAAGTTTTTTTGGAGGTCATATAATGCAACTGAGAGTTCATACTTTCAATTCAATTTTACTCTATATAAGTCAATTAAATACTTTATAATGAAATATATTATTCTGTATATTTTTTTTCATAAAATTGCTGCAAATGTGTGCAGTCAAATGGTTCCAAACATCATCAGATTGCCAAAGTAGAATGGACTTCAGTTTTGCTAAAAGTAGTTTTTCAGAGCTTGTTTTTTGTGAAGACTTTCATATTGTATTCTCTGTATTCATTCACATGTTTCAGTGATCCTGGACATATAAATTTATAGTTGTTTGTTGATCTTCTGTGGGAAGCTATTTAAGGTTGGAAGCATTTCTAGTTAATTTCTTTCTATCCATTGAATTTAACAAGAAAGTGAGTTTGTGACAGTTTTTACAATAGCTCCTTATCTAGCAAACTTATGTGCAATGCAAAATAAAACTATGTTGCAAAGCTTTTGGATAAAGATATTTTGAGATTCATAGGCACCAGACAAAAATAACGTTCTTTATTTATGTCTTCTGTAAATATTAGCTCCTGCAGTTACATTTAATTGTCTGCTTATAAAGATATTTTTGTTTTGTTTTGTTTTAATTATGCTCTGTTTTTCAGTAGCTAGTGAGGGTGCTGGAGAACCCATAGCAACCAATAGTTTATTTTAAATTGTGTTCCTGATTGTAACAAATTAAGGCCGAAGATTCAAAATTGTGCCACCTCGACTATATTCCTGCTTCTTGGGGATCTTGTTCTGAGATAACATAAGTTTGTACAATAATATTTGTGTTGCATTGTTCCCAGCTCTTCTACAAGAGAAGAGGTTAAAACTCACTGAAACATTTTGCCACCTACACAGAAAACACAAACTGAACTCAGTATATATGATGGCCAAAGGCAATTGCTATGCATACAGCTGTGCAGGTGGGGCTTTTCCAATTCCTTACATGCCCACACCACACTTCAATATACCACCCCTAAGCTGAGCAAACCTAAGATACTGCAAATATAGATGTCATTTTTTGAGAAGTGGCAGTAAAATTATTTGGTTTATTGTCAGTGATAATTTTCATCTTCAGAATTTGCTCTGCTGAAAGGAAACATGATTACAGATATACACAATGTGTAATCTTTACTGAGCACTTCCTCCTGAAAGTAGTGATACTGAATCTAATGGGAATATTTGCCATTACTTGACAGAAGCTAATCATATACATGAGTCTTTTGAAGGCTGCACTGTTAGAGTGACTTGAACTAGCTCTGCCTTTTGCTTTTGTCATATAATAAATAGAAAATAAAAAAAAAGATGAGAAACTATTCTTAGATATTAACGTTTTTGAAAGTTTCAGCAAGACCAAATAAAGACTATGAAACATCTCTAAAGATAAAATATAAATCAATTAAAAAAATAAAAAAAATAATGGGAATTTCAAAGCTTGCAAGTTGTTGAATAATGTGTTCTCTTCTTGGTTTAGACTACTGGGAGGTAGAGATTAAAGGCTTTAGATCTGCATTTTTTTTATGTTTTAACCTTTCAGACTGATCTTCAGATTTTGATACAAAGTATAATGTATAAAAATGGGAATAACCTGCGATCAAAAAGGAAGTAGCCTGTAGCACTGGAATATCCAGCCTAATATGGTCTTAATTTTCCAGCTATTTCTGAATTAATACAG
Organism: Falco biarmicus; assembly: GCF_023638135.1. Taxonomy (NCBI): domain Eukaryota; kingdom Metazoa; phylum Chordata; class Aves; order Falconiformes; family Falconidae; genus Falco; species Falco biarmicus. The sequence goes on along the minus strand of NC_079293.1, from coordinate 2,801,185 downwards.
ACGGGTAACAGTAAATGGTCACAGGCCCTGGTTCTCATGGGGAACTTCTGCCACTCCAATATTAACTGCAAGGGCAACCAAGCAGGCCACAAGCAATCCAGGGATTTCTGGAGTCTATTGATGACAGCTTGCTGACACAGGCGATGGAGGAGCTGACAAAGGGTAGATGTTTTACCAAACCTTGTACTTGCAGAGAGGGAGGGGCTGGTCAAGTGATGAAAGTTGGGGTAGAGCTAGAAAGCTTGGCTGTAGTAACCATGAGATGGTGGAGTTCAAGATCCTGAGAAGAACAAGACAAATATCCGAATCTCAACCATGCATTTCAGAAGAGCAATCTTTGGCCTCTTCAGGAACCTTCTTGGAAGAATCCCATGGGAGATGGTCCTTGAGAGAAAAGGTGTCCAGAAAAGCTGGCTAATTTTCCACGATTGCCTCCTCCAAACCAATGAACAATCTAACCCAACGTGCACAAGGCAAGAAAATGTGGCAGGAAGCCTGTACATAGGAGCAAGTAGCTCCTGAAAAGTCTTGAACAAGAAAAAAGGAAGCAAATGAGATATGGATTTAGAGACATGTGCTCCATGGTCTAGAGCACGCAGGTGTGGCATTGGGAAAGCCAAAGCCCATCTGGAGTTGTATATGACAGGGGACTTGAAGGGAACAAGAAGGGTTTATGGAAGTACTTCAGCAGCAAAAGGAAGGCTAGGGTAAATGTGGACCCACTGCTAAATGGGACAGGAGATGTGGTGGCAAAGAACACGGAAAAGCCAAGGTACTCAAAGCTTTCATGTGCTTGGTCTTTACTAGTAAGCCTTCCTCACAAATTTTGGAGAGAAGTGGGAAAACCTGGAGCAAAGAAGACTTACCATTGTATGTAACGATGCATATAGCTCAGGGCGAGCATCCAAAAAACAGTGCTTATACAGAGAGTGTTGCTCAAGTGAAATAAAATTATTGTAGGAAGGAACTATGGTTTGAAATATGTCTTAAATCCTAATTGAAAGAAAAGAAGAAATGATTGTCTATTTGAAAATATTTATCACCAACTTGAAAAGGGGATTTTCAGGAATATTTCAAGCAAGTTGTGTAACATATACACACGTAAGTAATTTTCAAAGTATGTTGCAGTGGTTAAATCTCTTGCTGATAATTCAAGCCAAAATAAATCACTGAATGAAAATGAATGTCAGAAAATATGGCTGGTCTGAAATATGCATTTTTAATTTTTCTTAGTGTGATGAAAAAGAAGAGAATAAATTACACATAAAATTCTCAAAAGCTGTTATTTCACGCTGCTGGTGTATTCAGCAAAACCTTAAAAGCATGAGTCATATTTGGAGGAAAAGTTTGCCTGTGTAACAGTATCTTCTTAAGACCTGGCATAAAAAAGGTTTTCCTATTTTTTATTGAGATGGGAAGGTACAGATCTGCAAGTGATTTAGGATATATATATTTTTTTTTACATAAATTTGTTCACTCTATGTTCACAAGGAATTCACGAAGGAATAATTTGCTATGTGTCAAAGTATACAGAAAATCTTTGGCATTTCTTGGATCGCTGACCATGCAAAGAACTCTTTGGCAGTTCATTTTTCATGATTCCCTTATCCTCTGGTTGAAGACAATGGATTGCTACTGATGATGTCCCAGCTATGACTCTTCCGCACAAGAAAGGGATTCAGCAAAGCCTGACCTTAGAAAAAAAGACCATAGGAGTAACAATGTGTAATATGAGTGTCAGTGTCAGCCTGAAGGACTAATAATTACAATTAATGGTCTATAATGGGGGAAATACATTTATTTGTCAGGCTGTCATGGTCACTGACAGCTTCGTGAGATGGGAGAATCCAGTCCTCTGATGGGCTTTCTATATATACATTTCTATATATTCTATGGCATTTGCATCTTCATTAATCAAAATTATATCCAAAGTATACTTATTAACTCTTGGGTATGAAGCGTAGAACAACTTTTATTTCAAAAAACCTTTTTTAATTTTTAGCTACTCCACTGTTGCATTACTAGCCTGTGTTGCATTTTCAGAATGTCTGTTAGATAATTCCCCCATAACACCTTATTTTTGTTTCCTGCATCCAAGACTTCTGCTCTAAATAAAACCCTTGCTATTCTCTCATTTCGTCTATTGATTTATAGCAAGCATGGATAAAAGACTCTCCTGAATCTTATGATCTTTTTGTCCCTTTCATCATTATGTTGTTCTTAGAAATGACATATAAGGTTTCAATCTTCTAACCATATAAAATATTCCACCAGTTTTCAGTTACGGCAGTTACAACAATTTACTTATAATTAACTGGGGTTTCTGCTGCTTACACTTTTCTTTGGCTCTAAGCACAAATGACAATGTCAACTAGGGTTAATTTTGTAACCTCCTTCCTCTCTCTATCTCACTTGTTGCAGGTAACATCCAGCTATGAATATTGGACCTCATAACTCAAGCTATTTCCTTAGAATGGTCCTCTCCTGTTCTGTAACGTATACCCATTTAGAGCAAAACAAAAATCTTAGATTTCCCTGCATTAACACAATAGGATGAAAGGACAGGTAGGCCCTTTAGAGTGCAATTTATCTCATCTTAAACGTGATATATAAGACAAGGAGATAAATCACATATTAGAAATGCCCATATTTCTATTAACTGCTAAGATATTGCAAGCCAAGAAGCATACATTTGATACCTTCCTTCTAAGTGATTAAATTTAGGTGTCTTGGATCTCAGCTTTGAAGATAACTTTACTTCTTTCTTTCATTTCATTCCTGTGCATTTTGCCTGAACAGCATAGTTATCAAAAGTTATGAAGTTCTGGGACTTTGAAGTTGGAATTTAGGTCTTTAGAATCCAACCATTGTCAATTTCTATTTTCAATGATTAATTTTTTTGTGTGAAACGGACATAAATTTTCAGGAAAACAGACTACCTTTCCTCAGCAGAACTTAATTTTAATTGAGAAAAAAATCAGATATTCTGATGTTTATCATATTTAATAATAGTATTATTTAATAGCCAACAATATTAATAATATAACAACAGTAATGATGAAAATCTAGTTCTTTCCTCTGTAATTCTTAGAACAAGTATTTGCATAAGTTATATGTTGCGAATATCGTTCTAATATAGGTAAGGGAGGGAAACCAGAAAACCTTAGAATTAGTCTATTAAACCTCTTTAACAGCTTTCTGAAGAATAGAAATGAAAAGTAAAGTTTAAAGGTAGAAGAAATACCTCCTGGAAATTTCATCCCAGCAAGGGCTTATTTTTAACAGCCTATCCCTACAATTTTCAGTTTTCAACATGGGATATGAGTATGCTCCTACACTAACAGCTCTCATCAGCATGTTTAGTTTTAGATTATTGGTTCTATAAATATATTTTTAAAAATTATATAATTTATAATATTACATTTTAACTCCTTGATTACTAACAGCTTTGCTGCAGTCATTATGCCTAGTATAAGTGCATTTAATTGAAAACTGTATCAAGTACAAAATATATATTGATATTTTGTGTCTTTTATTTTTTGGATAGGAAAAGGTTAGAACAGTAGTGTCAAATCCAAGGGAGTTATTAGGAAATTCTGTTGGGAATTTGACAGAAAGTGTTAACTAATCTAGTAGCAAGTGTCACAGTATCTTGCACTTAAGGGTTGGGGATATTGTATTTCTACACCATCCATATATTCTTTCAAGTATCAGCTAACATGGCTTCAGGTTTTATATATACGTCACCATTTGATATGAATGTTTTCAGTGAGTGATGCTTGGTTAACCAGTACCCAAAACTCCAGCCTCTGTTCCTGTGCATTGTTCCTGCCTTCAGCCACTCCTTATATCCACCTGCAGAGCAATTTGTGTGGCTGTGCACTAGGATGGGGAACTGATCCTGCCAGAAAAAGCTGGTCCTTTTTTTTGCTGGGCTCCTTTTTGAATACATCAGTGACTCATTTTGGTTCCTCATGTGAGGAACTAAATTCAGGCTAGTACAGAGGTAGAAATGAGTGTTAGTGGGGAATAAAGAAACAGGACTTGAAATGCTAAAATTGGCTTCAGCAATGTTTTTGTGGAACACTTAATTTGACTAGAAATGATGATCAGGCCTATGCAAAAGCAAACAATGTTGTGATAGATTATGGATCAAAAGGGAGTGTGACAGTGACGCTGAAAGAGTGAATGGAGAAAGAAAAGGAAGAGAAAACAAATGCATGCAAATGGTTACATCTCAAATGAAATTAAAACACTAATCACAAGTGTGCATATAATAACTGAAGTGCCTCACTTTTTGATTTTAAAAGTCCTTTTGTGTTGTAGAGGTGGCAGACGTAGGGCTGAGGGACAGCAGTGTCCTGATAGCTGCCCTCAGAGACAGGCAGTGGTTGCAGAACATGCCCCAAGATGCATTTCTGAATTTTCTCCATGTTGTTCAATGTAAACCACAGAAATGCACCCCTGGAGCAGACCCTAGCAATCTTTTTCATCCACTGTGCCCCTTACACCTACTTTGCCTCCCCAGCCATAGGCTACAGGACAGGGGTCAGACAGACAGACAATCTTTCTGAAGAAGGTAAGAACTAGAGACGCGAGACAGCAAAGTGAACATTGGGGTTGGTGTCTGCTACAGGCCACCCAACCAAGGGAAGCCTGTTGTCAAAGCCTTCTTCCTCCAGCTGAAGGAGGCATTGGGCTCTCAGGCTCTTGCCCTGCTGGGACACCCTAATATCTGCTGGAAAAGCAGCACGGTGAGCTGCAGGCAATCCAAAAGACTCCTGAAGTGCATTGAGGATAACTCCTTAAGCCAAGTAATAGACAGCCCTACCACAGGGGATGTGAAACTGGACCTGTTGGTCACCAGTGCAAATGAGCAGTCAGTGATGTCAAGGTTGGAGGCAGCCTGAGCCGCAGTGATCAGGCGCTGGTGGAGTTCACTGTCCTAAGGGATATAGGTCAGGCAAAGAGTAATGTCAGGACCCTGAATTTTAGGAAAGCAAGCTTCCAGCTCTTCAAGGAGTTAGTCAATAGGACCCCCTGGGAAATTGTCCTCAGGGACAAGGGAGCAGAACAAAGCTGGCAGATCTTTAAGAATGCTTTCCATAGAGTGCAAGAGCTTTTGATCCCCAGGTGTAAGAAATCAGGAAAAGAAGGCAGGAGACCGGGATGGCTGAGTCAAACTAACCTGAGTCAAACTGAGACCTGCTGGTCAAACTAAAGGGCAAGAAGGCAAACTAAAGGCACAACCAGTGGAAGCAGGGACGGGTACCCTGGAAAGAGTATATGGACACTGCCCAGTTGTGTAAGGATGGGGTCAGGAAGTCCAAGGTGCAGCTGCAGCTGAGCTTGGCAAGGGATGCAAAGACTAATAAGGGCTTCTACAGGTATGTCAGCCAGAAAAGGAAGGTCAAAGAAAGTGTATCCCCTCAATAAGCAAGACTGGCAAACTGGTAACAACAGATGAGGAACTCAACAACTTTTTTGACTCAGTCTTCACTGGAAACCTTTCTTCCCACATCTTTCAATTGGATGGACCACAAGACAGGTACTGGGGGAGCACAGTCCCTCACACTGTAAGAGAAGATCAGGTTTGTGACTGCTTGAGGAACCTGAATATACATGAGTTTATGGGACCTGATGAGATGCATCCCAGAATCTTGAGGGAATTGGCTTATGTAGTTTCCAAGCCACTCACCATATATTTGAAAAGTCATGGCAGTCAAGTGAAGTTCCTGGTGACTGGAAAAAAGGGAAACATTGCACCATCTTTAAAAAGGGTTGAAAGGGGGACCCTGGGAACTACTGATCTGTCAAACTCACCTCTGTACCTGGGAAAATCATGGAACAGGTCCTCCCAGAAGCTATGCCAAGGTTTTAAACTAAAAGATGGTAGATTTAGACTAGATAGGAGGAAGAATTTTTTTATGATGAGGGCAACGAAACACTGGAACAGGTTGCTCAGAGAGGTGGCAGATGCCCTATCCTTGGAAACATTCAAGGTCAGGCTGGACAGGGCTCAGATCAACGTGATCTAGTTGAAGATGTCCCTGCTCATTGAAGGGGATTGGACTAGAAGACCGTTAAAGGTCCCTTTCAACCCAAATTATTCTGTGATTCTATCATTCTGACTCAGTGATGCCCAAATGATGTTTTTTACAGTTGAAGTATTTCTGCACAATGTGCTCCCCTCCTTACTTTTCCCAGAGTTTGTAGATAGGAAAATCATGAAGATATGTGTCTGAAGCCCTCTGGATAAAAGATATCTGGTCCCTACACTTTGTGCAAACTTAATCTATTTATTATACTTTATCTATACCTGCAGTATACATGTGAGGACGGATAACACTGTCTTCTGCTTCCCTGACCAGACATTAAAATAATATAAAATTTACAACAAAAATCCTTTTCCTTTTCATCATTACAAGATATGTGATTTGTTAAGTCAGAAAAAACTTCTGCCAAAAATAATTATAAAAATTAAAACGAAAACAAAATCCTAATGATTTTGAAGGCAGAAATGTTTGAATCCTGCTGCATTGCTGGTGTTTGTTTTGAACAATACCACATGCATGTGTAAGTATGCATGTGTGTGTAGGAGATTAATATTTTCCTGTGTGTTAGTAGGTGAAGTATTGCTAAGGTTTTGTGCGCTTCATAACTCAATGGTCAGAGCATACAGTTTATACGAGACACTTATTTCATCCTCGCTCCTTGCATTTCATTTCCTAAGGCTTCAATGAATGTAAAACTAAGAAAACTGCTGAACTGCCAGAGGCTGTAATCATATCAGGTTTTATCAGCAAAGGCTGGGTCTGTTTGGTGCTGACTGGAAACTTTAGGGAGAAAAAGGGGCGATAGGGCATGTTCATGTATTGTACCTAAAGCTGCCAGTATGTCTGCCGTATCTCACATTTATAACTTCAAAATTGTATTTTTATAAAACTAAAAGCAAGCAATAGCCACACAAGATTAATTCACGGGATTTGTTAATGTAAAATCCATGGTAAGATTAACATAGCTTGCTTTCTTTCACACGATTCATGTAATACTTAATGATTGAATAACATATGAAGCAGTATTAAATGTAAGTGTGCTTGAGATTCAACTTAAATTCTTAGTGCAAGTTTCAGCTTTATATTGATTTATGTACAACTACAATTTGTAACCTTTCTTTTGACTTTGTCTGGTAGGATTTATTATCCCTTTTACATAAAAGGAAATCAATTTTGAGAAAAGTGACTTATAACGGTCATTTTGCTGGTGGCAGTCAGGGGTAGAATTTGGGAGTGAAATGCCCTGGGAAACCCCTTCATGTGTCTAAAGTGTAGTCCTCCAGCCCCATGTCCTTTCAGATGCATGTATGGAAGAGGCTTGTGTAGGCAAGTGCCTGGGACACTGCTTGGAAAGTGATATGTGCATTTGCATGCTCAGGGACACAGACTCCTCAGTATGTCCTGGACACTGCTCAAGATATCCAAGGCAGTGCAAAATCCCACAGAAGGCTGGGGCTTTTTTTTTGGTTTGTTTTTGTTTGGGTTTTTTTTCCTTCCCCCAGACTGGGCACCACAGTATTTCAAATAATATCTGGATTACAGCACTGGTTAGGACTGGGAAGCCTTGAATGAGGCTTAATGCCTATCTAGTTACCAGCTCTCTGATACCTATCACAAGCAGACCTTTTCATAAGGCCTGTTGCAATAGGACAAGAGGTAACAGTTTTAAACTAAAAAGGATAGATTTAGACTAGACCGAAGGAAGAAATTTTTTATGATGAGGGCAATGAAACACTGGAACAGGTTGCCCAAAGAAGTGGTAGATGCCCCATCCCTGGAAACATTCAAGGTCAGGTTGGACAGGGCTCAGAGCAACCTGATCTAGTTGAAGATGTCCCTGCTCATTGCAGGGTGGGTTGGACTAGATGACCGTTAAAGGTCCCTTCCAACCCAAACTATTCCATGATTCCATGATTCTATCTAGAAGCTAAATGAGCTCTTACCCTGAGCATGCCAGGACTGATTTCTCTGCTCAGACATGTGGACCTACGGGACAGCACATCCCTCCAGCCTTTCTGAGGTAAGCATGGTGGAATTCAGTGGAAGGGGTATGTAGTACAGAACACAGTGTACACAATACAGAATGATGCTGTTTTATAAAGCAATGTAATTTTTTGGCATTGTGTCCTTGTTTTACTTGCTAAATAGAGCTGCATGTTAGACAGCTTTGTATGATGTTGTAATGACAGACCCTTTGTGGACTCATGCAAAACAGCAAGCTATAGCTTAGCTCCACAGTTTAAATATCACAATTCAAATGTATGCTGCTTTCATACACTTTGTGTTTGTACATTGAGTTGGAAAAGGAGTGCATTGTGACAATATGACACCTCTACATTGCCATATTGGCAGTTATCATTCCATCTCATGTTAATAATTAATTTCTCTTAAAGAATTGAGTCCTGCTGTTTTAAAGTGTCTTCTGCTGGTGTCTGCTAGAGTTAAATGATTTGTTGCTTAATATAGAAGCTTTGAGGAAAACGGGATAAATTGGGGGAAAAATAAGCAAAACATTTAGCTGAAATAAAGTAGCAAAGCAACTGCCCATCTGGACTAATCTGAGACTTTGCCAAAACATTAAAGAGGAAATGGTAAATTTCACTTAAAATACAGTTCATGAAAGTTATACTAATGCTAATATTGAATGCTAATGAAAATCAGTCACAGGGTGCATTTGAAGCCAGTGGCAAAGCAAACAGATACCTCCAACCCCCTTCAGAGTCCATCTGTGCTGAGTGGTTTGGTGAACTGGGTGGGTGTCTCTCTGATGTGAAACACTTGCAAGAAACACTTGTAGGTCAGTACTCTGGGAAGATTTAACAGAACCTCAGCCTGACAAGCTTGGTGACTTTTGTGAACCTGAACATATCAAAATACATACTCAAATACCTCCAGAAGGTCATACCTGCCAGGCTGTGTGTCAAACCTTCTGTCAAAAATGTGCCACTATACATGGTACCAAGAAAGCAAGCAGGAATTTGAGTCTGTAGCCTGGAGGATAGATCACTCAACTACATCACTCAACTGAAAATGTCCTGGTTCCTTTCTAGGTCTTGCTCCACAGTCCTGCTAGTTCTGAGTTTGGCATCTGACGTAGAACTACTTACATCACGTTTTGGATTTGATCTTTTTAGCTAATACACTGGTTGAATATCTCTTAACATAAAAGGCAAAACTGAACTCCTCAAGATTTTGAAAGATATTTGGAAGATATCATTTCACAGCATGCACAGGAAAATCTGGTTTGTTTGGGATTTTGAGGGGCTTGGGAGTTGACTTTTTTTGCTTTTTGAGTGTTTGTTGGTTTGGGTTTTTTTCTCCTTCAGAACTGTGGGAGCATTTTTGTATTTTCTGTTTGGTTTTGTTTGCCAGGTTTTGTGCTACTCATCTGCTCAGAACAAACAGTACAATGGTTCATTGAAAACTAAAATCTGCAGACAGTGAGTGCCACATTTGTGGTGGATGGATGAGTGGACATTTGCCTTAAATATTTCATACAAAAAGGTGCAAGCTTTGCTGGCTCGGGTGCGTAGCAGGTGTTATAACCACAAGAAAGAACCAGACACTGCTTTCCAGGTCTGTAGGGGCAGGACTGAGACGGTCGTTTTTGCCACCCTTGCATCTTGGGGGTTTGGTGCCTGTCAACAGCTAACTGTGCATGTGCAAGGGTAGCAGGTCTGTGAGCTTGGCGAGGGTCTTGTCTAATGTGACCCCAAAACAGTCCCCCGTCACTATCCAGGATACACGGAGCCTGCGCAGAACCAGACCGCACCTGCCCTCGCACAGCATCACACACATCATGCATATGCATGAAGTTCCTTGGAACCGAGCAGAGATTTTGAGACTTAGACTATATATGAAAAATGGTACCACCAAAAGCTCTGTGGGACCCCCACCACCAAGATACCCAGAGTGAAGAGGACCAACGGGATGCCGCTGTATCCGCAAGTGATGATATCTCTTTCCTTTATCTCTTTCTCTCCCTCTCTCTCTCTCCCTCTCCTCTTCTCTTTCTTCATAGAAATGTGTGGCACAGGACTTGCTTATCCAGTTAAGCTATCCAGTTAAGTAATTGCCATTGACTTATTTTATCTACCCACATGCCATGTATTGTGTATTAATAAATCATAAACCTGGTTGGCTGGTGTCGCTTCACCTTAATTAAATCCAAGGGGATCACAAACTTGGTTGTTAGTCCCAAGGGGAAGGAGGTCATCCTGAACAGATCCTTTTGGGTCATGACAACATTCCATTGCCTTAGTCCTTTAATATGCTATCCAGTTAAACTTTCTCTATGAAGATTGACCAAAGAGGCAAGAATCAACAACTGCTATAACTACAGCGTCTCTCAGATTGTATGAAATCTTATTTTTTGTGGGGCAAGATACATTTGGCTAAGTGGAGAGGATGTGTGAAATGCAATCCAATTAACATCAGAAATATCTCTACCTGCCACAAATTGCAAATTTAACAGACAAACGAGTTCCTTTGCACTTCCATATGAGACAGACATCTTTGTTTCAATTTTCAGAAGTTATTGGTCCTTATTTGAATACATTAAAAAAAATCACAGCCTGAAAGATAGCCCCAAGGAATAAGCAACAAGGAAGCCTTTTAATAGGAAGAGTCTTCATTCTGTGCAACCTGCTGTAGGTGTATCTGCTTTAGCAGGGGGTTGGACTAGATAATTTCCAGAGGTCCCTTTCAACCCTGACCACTGTGATTCTGTGATTGTTGAATACAGCGTGTTAAATTTTAGTTTTGATATAATTACATTGACTTCAATAGAGCTGAATATACTAGGGCCTGAGTCTCCAATTATCACAGTTACTCCTGAAATCCTCATTGACTTAGTTTTAACACATATCCTTTTTTATTGAAAGGAAATAAAAATTTTATAGTGGCATCAAGAAATCATTGTTTTAACTGTAAACACATTATAGACATAAAATAATTAACTTTCACAATATCTTGTCAGGTAGGCAGATAAGCACCCCTACTCCTATTTGGTAGCTGGAAAAATATGGACTGAGATAGTAACACCAGATCACACAAGTCTGGTGCAACCTGGGTATAAACTCTGAATCTGAAACCCAAATCTGTGCTCGTAAATCCAAAATCGTGCTTGTAGTATGTGGGGGGTTTGGTGGTTTTTTGTTTGTTTGTTTTGGGTTCTTTGTTTTTTTGGTTTGGTTTGGTTTGGTTTGGTTTGATTTGGTTTGGTTTTTAAGTGCTCCCACATTTCAAGGGTCTGCAGGCTGCACAATTTGAACACAGTAAAATATAATTTTGAATGTGTAATGCAAACCTACACATTTACCAGCACGTGTTGGTGATTGAAAACTGAGTGATTTATACTGTTACCGCTTTGGGAATACTGTGATAAGATTGGCATGTAATATTGGACTTACTTAGGGGAAATTAAACCCCACATTTATACTAATAAATCAAATAGTGCCCAGGAATTTTCAGAGGCATCAGGATAAGATTGTCTATATTAAAAAAACTGTTACTAATCCTTTGCATATGCCATTTAACAGTCTCTCAGATAATTCCCAGTCATGGCTCCAGATGTAAAGTATTCTAAGGACTGTGCATACGATGCAGTTAGCAAGCAGCCATCCTGCTTTGGAGATGTGGGGAATGTCCTACCTTGATCTAGACCAGTCTTTTTAGCCAAAGAGGTTAGTCATGTTCATGGACACCTTTCAATCTCTTCTATAGACACAGCTACTTGTCTAGATGCAAAATTGTGATCCAGAATATGCACACTTTTATACTTAGAAGTTCCTTCCTTTCTGTATTTTTTTCTGTCAATGAGGTCATCTTGGGTTTCAGGACATCTACTCCTAGTTAGAAATTGCTTTATTCATGATTCACACAGTTCTGAGGAAATACTGTTCAATTTTTTTTTTCTTTTGTCTCAAGTAACTTTAAAAGTTGATTAAATGGAGAATGAATTTGTTTTCCCTTTTTCTCTTCCATAAACACAACAATCTTTTTGTTTAATTTTGCTTCTAAGGGAAAGGAGTGTCTTGAATGCTTCCTAAAAGCCAGATTTGCAAACCAAATTATTGAGTACTTACTTGTATGAGCACTCCCATGGCAGGTCAAAGAAATCAGCCTAAGTCGGTCAAGTGCTGCATGTTAAATGACTACAAGGAGACTTAAGTATATGATTAAATGGTTCCTTAAGAAGCCTAATTTTGTTAAGGAAATGAGAGCAATAGCTCAGTGTTTTAAGGAGTGAGATCTAATAGCTTATCTACCAGATGAAATTAAAAATCTGTTAGCATTTATCTTTCCTCTGTAAAGAAAGTATACCAGAAATTATCTTTTCTGTAACAGCTGTCAAAATCCTATATTGCAGAGGGAGTAGGGGCTGGCTTTAAGCACAATTCTAATCAAAATGTCACCAAGTTTATTGTTTTCAGGTATTTTTTAATGGCAAATTAAGTTTTGTTTGTGCTAACCTTCTTGGTAATCAAAGGAATAAATGTGTTATGTACCAGTTAAAATACTCATGTACTTCTTCAATCCTTTTGTCTTCAGACAAAGCACAGAGATAGCAGAATTTTTGCCTGTTGAAGAAAACTGACAATTCATGTGTAGGCAAAATGAGAGCTGACTAATTTCTGACACCAGGAAGTTATCTGATAATGCAGAGGAATCAGATTTGTCAAGTGAGAAGAAACACTTTATTGCACAGTAACTTGTCAGGTTACTTAGGTATATACTGAAAACAAATTGGCTGATGCAACATTTAAAGGCATACAGGTGATTTCCAGCAATCTTGTCTGAAGTTTGCAGAGTATTTGTTAGTAGATTTTTGCTTTTAAAATCTCAGTAGTTATGTTGGCACACAGGTTATGGTGATTATGGAGTATGCATCAGCAGAGATTTCTTTTTATTTGCTGAGTTAAAGGAACATCTGTCAAAGATGTATTAAAGACATTTGATCCTGCTTCCACACAAGGAGAAACACTACATGACTCCTTTGAGTCCCTCAAAATATTACATTCCCTTTAACTCTGTATTTCAGTGAATCAAACATTATAAGTTTATCTTGGTATTACTGTTTAGTAGATTGGCAATTCTAAAAGGTACCACATAAATGTGCATCAATATCAATAAACAGTAATGAAAAGCAATCAGATAAATTGAAAGGGAATAAAGGTCTTAAGACTGATTCCACTTTACAGAAACTAAATTTGAAAGTGACAGTTTGTCTTTTCCTCTTAACTATTATGCACTAATCTGTCAGTTTTGCTCAGCAGAGTGCTGATGCAGGCCATGAAAAATACATGTTTCTTATTTTTTGTGGCACCAACATGAAGTTAATTTAGCTGTTATTGTTTTACATGTACAACTCTTTACACAGGTCCATGGGGAGCTATGTAGTCACAACCAGAGGTGATTCCTGATACTGTAGGAATATAAGAAAGATTAGTGGACTTAATAAACAAAACTGTCTAAAGATGACTGTTTCATATCCTAGTCATTCCTGGTGGCTAACCAGTGATTTTTTGTGATATATTCACTAGGTACCTATCCTAAGCTTTAACTAGAGACAGGCAGGCTAGTTAAGAAAAGAAGCGTATGTTATTTTGATACTTGCAGCCACTGCTGTATAAGGGTTTACGGTATGTATTTGTCTGAAGTGCAGGAATGTTTAAAAATTCTAAAACCCCCCGCCATTGTATGCAGAAGGACAGGTTTTGTTTAGCTTAAACAAAAAAGCCTACTGATACCTTCTTTTTCTTGTTTGTATTCTTTCTGCCTTCTGTTCAGAAGAAAATACCTTAGCAGATGAAAATACATTGCACAATATTTTGGCCAGAAACAGTAAGTAAACCCAATGCCTTTAACAGACCAAGGCCAACACTTATTTCCCAGGTCTTGGAAAGCCAATTAGGCCCTGCACTGCGCCTGTTTTTCTCTGACACTGAGATTTCAACTCAGATCATCATGAGTAACTGAAGTTTCAATTTCCAACATTACAGTTCTTTTCTTTGTTTGGTTTCATCTTGTTCCATACTGGGAACGCAAGCTCAGACTTCCATAGCAACTACAACATCAGCAACTGTCCATCTCAGTTTCGTTCTCCTAAAAGAACAGTGAAATCTTCAGCGTTAAATACTATTTAAAAACTGTTAACAGAAAATATCCTTACAAACAAAAAGGACACAATGCCAAGAAACTACAGCAAAATTTCCTAACATTTTCCTTTTCAAGAGTTTAAATTGCTTTATTTTTTCTTTCCTTTTTCTCTGTCTCTTCTAGAAGAACTAAAAGTTTTTTTGACTATAAGTGTCTGGCATGGCATGAAGGATGATATCATAGGTCTGGACTTGAAATGTCACTCCCCTTCCACTGTCTGGTGTAACACAACAAAATCATGCCAACAGCTCTAACTGAACTGCATGAAAGCGTCTACCCTTCACATATACATCTTTTACGTTTATGCTCTTCTTAACTATTTTTTTGAAAATCTATTTTCTAAATATTGTAGAAGCCATAAGTATTTTAAACTAAACCTGAAGGGTTTATGGCATGCCCTTGAGGTCACTCCCCTTGTCTTTGCCCACACAAACATACTTTTCTATGTGAACATCTATATGTATATGTATAGCTGAAAAAATATGTAATGTTTTCTACTAGGGCTTGAGATTTAATCAGGAGTGGCAGCTCTGCCTTCCTCTGGTGCTTAACCTACATCAGGAGACACAGAATCCCTAATACTGTGTAAGAATAGTTACATTCCCCTAGCTCAAGCTGCTGAGGCGAGTGATTTTGGATAAAAGGGTCATGACATCTGTTTCAATGGTATCAGTAGTAGTTTAGAGAAATAAGTTTGTGTATGTTAGAAATAGCCATAAAGTGTTGTAAACTGTCGGTGGTGTATTTTGACTCCTACGCAATCATTAGTGGCATGATGCTGGTAACATAACAGCATTGTATTCTCCAGAACTGAATAGTAACTGCAGGAATAGGAGAGAAAAAATCAGTCAGGAAAGCCCTAATGAAAATTGATTGGAGAGGCCGGAGGATAGAGATATAGTATATCCATTCAGCAGGAAACCTAGCTGCAGTCATTTTTTTCCCCCTTTTTCATCTAACATATAGGCTAGAAACAAAGATAAACCCGGATCTCTGGATCCAGAGGAAAACTAATACTGTATTTAGTGTGCCAAATTTTCTGCTGGTATATCTTGATACAGCTCAATTGACTTTAATGGAGCTTGGCCATTTTTCACCAGCCAGGAATTTGGTCTGTTGTAGTAGGAAATGTTCTCACTTAACTTGCTGGATGTCTCAGTCATATTCCTTTCTATTATCTTATACCTTTATTAAAGTTTAGAGAAAGTTTTGAGGTAAAGGGCTGGAAATTCTCTGATTAGTCTCATGAAAGTCAGAAATTTCCTTTAAAATAAAATCATCTCGTTATTTTAAAATCATGTTAAATTAAAATTACATGTTTTCCAGTATTTTTTGAAGTGTTTTAAGTGATGTGACTCTGAATGCTCTTAAATTATGCTATTTCCTTTGAAACCAATGACAAGGTCTATTTATCTGGCTCAAATGGAAGTCTGACAATATCTTTAATGTTTAGATACATTGCTGGAAATTGTCTAGGTGATGTGAAATGATGCTGCACATAGTTCTGCTGTAATAAAGCCACATAATAGTAAAACCCAGACTGGGTAGAAAGCAAAGAACTACAGAACACACTGTGCCACTGTAAGATTACAGAACCACCCTTCAGAAAAAAAGTCCTTAATATGTCTAAAAGTCCTGTGCAAATGTGTAAAAAACTCAAGGGGGTTGAGTGGATTAAAATTATTATAAATATTATATACATTTTTTTTTGACACAGGGAATAGTCTACTTCTTTGACTTTCATAAGTTTTGAAGAGAAGAAATCTTTTCTTTAGTATATTTTTTTATTATTGTATTAGTGCAGTTTTAGGTAGAAGAACATAATCCTAAGTAGGTGGACAGTAAACGTACAAGAGAGACCTCCAGCTGTGGGGTGCTGATAAGGAGGTAAATATGCTCCTGTAGGTGGGATGGACTGAATCAATAGGCTTGAACAAGAGCAATAGCAGTGAGTTCATCTAGAGTTTTGAAAACACCAAAAAAAAGCTAGTTTATGTTGCATTTTCAAATGGAGAAAAATAAGGATGATTATGTACCTATCCACTAAATTTTGTGGGGTTTTTTTTTGGTGAAGAACTGATTGTGTCTGGTTCTTGATTTAGCTGACAGGATACTCAATAGATTAACTTTTTCTGTATGCAGCACTGAGCTTTCATTTAAAGTAGGAATTGTTACAGGGTTGCTGGCTCTTGTCAAGTCTGGAGTGGATTTTGTGCTTAAGCATGAGGTGAAGCATCCAGAGATTTTTTTAAAGTAAATAAATAGTCACATGATAAAACAGCTTATTACTGTACCTACACAATTTAGGCAATTCTCAGACAGTCAGCAGTTGAAAGTAAAGTTACAGGGTCATTGGTTTTGACATAAATGTCCTTCAATTATTGTTTGGTTATTTCCACTGAATGAAGATCTTTTCCAGGTTTTGGACTGGGAATAGTGGGGAACTGTTGCCTAACTAGAAATGAAGGCCTTCTGGGCTGACTAGCTTTCCTTAGATGTTAAAAGATATGCCTCAGATGTTAAAAAAGGAGAATGTACTTTCATCTTATTTGTAATTGGACATCCAAAAAGCTTAATCTTAAAGTATGAATGTCTCTAAAACTTAAAACAAAAAGTCAAAGCACGTAAATAGCTCTCAAAGCCTGCCACTTTGAGCAAAAGGAGGTGAAAGTTATCAGAATTGGAGGGAACAGGAGTACAGATACATCGTTATTCAGAAACAGGAAAAGGGTGATTACATTGTGCTGCTATATGGAAAAGTCAAGTTCATTGTGGAGGACAAAAAAGGAAGTAGAAAAGCCTTTGAAGAAGTGTAAGACAGAAGACTGGAAGGAGAATTTCTGCTGACAGATGTGATCAAGGCTAAAATAATGACACTTCTGTAGAATAAAATTGTATGGTGGGAAAGAAGAAAAGCATCAGTGATTGAGCACTAAATTTTGTTTTACAAGAAAACAATTACTAACATGAAGGGAGAGACTGGAGATTTACTGTCAGATTGTCTGGCATTTTTTAGTGTAATACAGAGTCAACTTTAGCATCTGAATCAAATGACAAAAGGATTTATTTTGCAGAGTTAAATTTATTGGGATATTCACTAAATTTAGGGATGTTTTGAAAAGGTATACAAGCTAAGTATGGTTTCCTGTAGAGCTGCTGTAATGCCTAATGACAGCTAAACATCATGGTGACTGGCATATTAGAAAAGTTGGAGATAAATGTGTTGCTGTGGGGATGAACAACTATTAGCTAAACACGGGAATACTAACAGAATGCATTTACATTAATCTTCAAGCAGGAACACATTTTTTAGGAGAACTTTCTTGTACCCCCTTTTCCTTAAAGTCTAGCATCTAGTGTCCCCTATTCCTTCTCCCTGGTTCATACTGTGGAAAGGTCTCGGAGCTCATGAGCTAGTTTTCTTTCAGAGGGACTTAAATCAAGAGATGTACCCCAGGACCACATGTAATATTATCCAACTGCTAATTGAGTCCCCACTTCTCGAATCAGACTAAAGCTACGCCAAAGCAACTCCCTGTTCATCATCAGCTGTCTCTCTTCACAGATTCACTCCTGTTTGGCTGTACTACTTGTCAGACCACACTCAACCATCAGCTTTGTAATGTGCCATATGCTTCTCTTTCACCACACATAAATAGATGCAACATCATTTAGACAGATCTGAGGGAGAAGAGAGTAAATCAGGATGAAGTCCTTCAGTTATAAATGTATTATGCTACCAAAAAATCTACTCCCAGTTAATACTTGTAGTAATATCAGAGCAAATTTAAACATGGTCTTGTATGTAGAGACCTTTTCTTCATACAGCAGAAGGAGATACTTTACACATCCTAGTAAACATCTACGTATATACACAAACAAAAGTGTATATAAACACAAGAAAATATTCAAGGTTCTGTAATATGGTACAAATGCCAAATTATAACAAAATTTAAAATTAATTAGATAGTTAGTAGAGTGCACTGAAGGATTTTTTTCTCTTTGGTGCAGCAGAAATACCGGCTGCACAGTGCTGTGTATGATTTATTTATAGGCTGCTAATGAAGACATATCTAATCATCATAATTAATCGGTATTTTTGTGCTTTGGGGCCTAATCACAAAAACTTTCATGTGTTGGCTCAAACTGATCTTAGGTATGGTATGAGGCAAAAATTCACAAGAAAGCTTGGGTTTTCTTTGTTCGAGTTTCCTTTTCCATTGAGCTTATCTACTATGTAGTGACTATAACTTAGTCCTCAAAACACAGAATATGTTGAAGTATTGTGAAAATAAGCTAGGAGAAGATAATACGCAGGGACAGCGTTATATGCCAACCATTTCACATCTGCTGCGGGAATTTGCTTAAATCCAGACTCATTTTAACTGTATAATCAGCATCACATCAGTAAAACAATCCAGTAATTTTTGTAGCAATCTACACAATTTCCTGATATTTCCTATATTTTTGTATTCCATAGTCATGTATATGAAAAAAATATAAAATGTTGCACAGTTCTGTAAACATGCTGTTCACTTGTGATTATATTTTCATGCAATTGTCTACATTCCCCGTTGCTCTAGTAGTAGTATATGTACTCAACGTGTATATATTATGAGTTAAAAGTCTGGTTTAATTTTAATTGCTGAACCTAATGTGCCTTTTATTTTATATGAGGAAAGTTGTCCACAGGTATTATAGAATTAATTCTATGTTTTAAATAAACCTGTACATATAAATATGTATAGGGCAATATGAAAATATATATATACTCTTTATATATACTCTTTGGCTGCACAAACACAACTTATTCTTGTTCAATCTTTCAGATATGGCTGATGCACATACTATTTCATACCCATGAAATGAATACTCCTACCTTCCTGTGCCATAGATGGCTTGGGTATGATAGGCCTTCATTACAGCAGCAGCAGCACTTTCATTTTTGGCTAATACAGTTGTTCCAAAAAGTAGCTGTGATAATCATCTTCCATCTTGCCAGGTATTGGCTAATGGGCAAGGGGAACTGTACACTCTTTGTGAATGTAAATTATAATAGAGAAAGTAATAGATTGCATTGCATATATTTTTTTTTTTTGGGGGGGGGGGAGTTGTTGAATCTAAAGTCCTATATCTTTTATTAAATAAACTAACCTGCAGTGGTGCTACAAGTGATATATAACAAAATAATTCTACTAGATATTTTGTCCGATGTTTACCTCTCAACCTTTGTCAGTTTTTATTTTCTCCACATTCCAGAAATAGCAATTTTATTTAACAGTTTCTCAGTATGCATCTCACATCTCTATTACCTTTCATGGATCTGAGTTTTCAAGGGTTTTCATTGTCCTGGAACAGTAAAAGATATTTTCCCAAGTATTTGTGATTGGCATGAGTTGTCTGTCTCCAAATGCTTAGAAACAATCTTGACAGTGGTGAAAGACACTTTGTCCTGTTTTGAATGTTAACAAGTATGTTATCAGAAGCAGCACACTGAGTAAGGAATCTGCCAGAAATTCCTGGGTAAGGAATCCTGGAAATTGAACTGAAGAACCTTGCATCCCAAATCATTGACTTTGTCAATTGAGTGAAAGAAGAATCTCCATTAGCTGTTAGTTCTAGTGGCAGCAATTCTTATAAACCACTTCTATGCCTCCAGACGAGGCAAAGGCCATTAAATACTTCCCTTATTTCCAGTAAAGTGCTTGAAGTCAAACAAACCAATACAAAGATGTTTCAGTGCAGTGCTTAAATGGCATGCATACCATTCCAGCCAGTGCACTTTAAGGATATCATATGAAGCTAATTAGGTGCCCCTGTGAGTAATCTATCTTTGCTCGGACTTAAACAACTGGTTTCCTATTACAAAAGGAATAACTTCATTTCTCCTGTTCAAGGAGAAACACTGTTAGCTATTTTTAAGTGTCCCATCTGAGCTCCAAAAGAAAATTATTTGAACCATTAAGTAGCAGTGTTACTCCATTCTTCAAGAGGAGAAATGGGAAAAGACTGCATGACTTAGCTGAGCCTACTAGGAGGGAAAAAACCAACAAACGACAACAACAAAAAGAAAAAAAACCTAAACCCCACACAACAACAGGGACACAGTTAAAAGTAGCAACACTTATATCATCCTTTCAGTTTCCAGACATGAGCTGGTAAGGCCATTAATACTACAGTTTATAACAGATAGCCGTTCTTGCTTGGACATACACATACATCATCAAATTTCCCTTTGAGTTTCACCCTCTTTAATTCCCACTGAAGTCAATAGGAGTTTCATCTGTGTAAAGGAGAGCAGAAATGGACCTGCAGAGATATTTTTCCTTTGTCTTAAGTGATGTATTGTTAAATGTATGGATTAACACAGAAAGTAAACTGTCATGGGGACCAATTTGCAGTTTTGTTTTAATCCTAGTGAAATAGAAGTCTATCAATATTTAACTTTCTGAAGGCTAAAAGCAAAATGTTCTTTAATGAAATCAAGAGTGAGAAAATTGCCTATAGATGCCTATAGATATAGATCTACATTCTTTTGTCTGATGTCATACTTCTTGAGGATCCACTAACAGCCAGGGTCCATTTTCTACTTTGCTGTTCTTCAGCATGCAAGGACAGACAAATAGGTATATCTGACCAGGAATTACAAATTTTTGAGACTATGTTATTAAGTCTTCTATTCTTCTTTGTTGTTTATTGTCATATTAAAAACAAAACAAAACAAAACAAAAAAAACAACTAAAAAATAACAAAGCAGAAGCCAACCCCCACCCCCATCCCCCAAACCCATGAAAGATCCACAAGTCTCTTACAATCTGAGTAGTGATCTGCACTTTAAGGAGATTTAATTTCAGCTTTAGATGACCCTATAGAATGCTTTTGATTTTTAGCTAGTGTTAACTAGCATTAACAGGAAGAAATGCATTATTTCATGCATAGTTTACTTACCCACATCGTAAAGGCAGAAAAACTCCCCTGTGGAATTTGATATACAATGATCAGGGCTGTAAACCTATTCTGACTAATCATGTTTATTCTGATTGATTGAGCTAATTGAAAAACAACACAGATATTCCCTGTAGGTGCATTTTGCTCTTATTATATTTGTGTGATAATAAAATAGGGATGTTTTCAATTCTCAAAAAATAATTATCTTGGCTCTTCTTAGCCTGCCAGAACAGACTGCTCATCTGACTGATATTAGCCTAACAGGTAAGCAATCTGTTTTCAGGGCTTGACCATACTAAACTATTAAAGGTCTAAATACATTTTTGGAATGAGTTGGTCAGGACATCATTCTTAATGCCAAAATATTTTTTTCCCCTGAGTGATGCTATCTAAACCTGCTTTGACACTGTTGCATGACCACAAAAGTAGTTCTTAGCCTTCCCATTGGGACCACCACTCAGCTCATATATTTAGTGGTCTTACCTACTATATTTCCTTGGTTCTCAGGCTATGCTGAAAGGCCTGATTTAACCTTAGACTTCACTTATCTTTATTATAGCAAACTTTGTGCTTAGTGGCAGCTATGTATCCATGCCAGAGAAATGAGGAAAAAGCTTGAAATAATCTTTTATGAAGAATCAAAAAAGTGCAGGCTGAAATATTATGCTCAACTTCCTAACTTGTGCAATGACTTCCTCAGAAACCGCACAGCATTGCCTTCTTATTTATAGGATACTACAGTACCAAGATGTATTTTTTACAGGGAAAAAAAAAAAAAAGAAAAAGAAAGTGAAGATTAGCTTTTCTTGGGTTACCTTAGGTGTCTAATACAGAGATGGATGAAATTCCAAGTTTCAAAGGCCAACAGAAAATAAGCATCAAAACTTTTGCATGATTATCCAGCATATATCTGATTGCAATTTAGATTTCATGTTGAAGATACTTTGTAAGTAGTTTGCATCCTGGAATGTCTAGTACTGTTTCTTCTTATTCTGGTAAAATGTAGGGTATAGAAAGATGTTTAAAATAAAATAATAATTAAAAAAATATTATCTACACAACATGTTAATACTAACACTCAGAAAATATAGTAACTTTAAAGGAAGATAATTGCTATCTCCACATTGATAGTATTTCCATAACAATATAACTCTAAGTCCATTAAAGTTGTGTCATGCTCAGTAGTTTTGTTTGTAAAGATACCAGCTGGAGCCAAAAGAACAATCAAAATATAGGAAAGGTGTTTCTGAGATCAGCAATTACTTTATAGACTTTAAGATTTCTTTAGTCAGCAAGTCTTTTCTTTTTTAATTTTAGTTCAGCTAAACCCTTGAACTTCCTTTTGAATTTTTAATTGATTCCAGTCAAGTACATTAAAAGTGAAGCCCTGGATTGGAGCTTTCATTTAGCTCTAATTTTTTATCATATAATTGGCCACAATAAATATTCTTAAGAAATGTAAGAACAAATGTGGATATTTGTACTAACTGAGGAGGACAAATAGACAAGAACACTGTTTTGAATTTTAGTGAAATATAAAACAATTATTTTCTGAATTATATTCTAGATTAGAATGTCACATGTGAAGCTTTGTGAGATATCCTTGCAAAAGGTTCCCATAAATCTGTGTGTCCAAGAAATCACATCGGAAGTGTTCATGCAGCTATCTTGAAAGTTCTTGAAAGTTTTGGAATCCTTCAGACATGGATAAGAAAAAATTTTGTGTCACATAAGTGGTCAGAAAAAGAGCATTAAGTATAGCAAATAGCTGAGCTTTTATTAATAGGTCACAAGTTGTCTCATTTCACAAAAACAACAAAACAGAATTCATAGAATTATCAGTATTGAAAGCTATTCCAGCAAAAGCTTTGGTGCCGTTCAGCATCAAAAGATGCCATGATTGACAGAACCCTACTGTTTTGCAATCCCTAGAAATGTTTTTCTTTATCTGTATGTATCACAAGGAGATTTGAACCAAATAGTGGGATATTTTGAACACTAAAGAGAAAACAATTTCTGTTGTTTGATGGAACGTGCAATTTTACAAGGATATCCAGTGACTTGTCCTATCACTTCATTGCATGCACATCTAAAACATGATTGATTCCGACAGATCCGTTACCAGCCAGTTATTGGTGAAAGAATCCCATGAATAAAAATCAGAAGGCTATTTGTTGGTAGGCACATTACAATACTTTTCAAAGAAGTATAGTTTTGGTCCCTGAAATAGTTTATTGACTTATTTCTTGATGATTGTGAGACAATGAGCAAGTGTTGCCTCATCATAAGCCATATTATTTTGTACTGCTTGTTAAACAGAAACTGTATTTGATCATGATCGTCATTAGCTGGAATTTCTTATTAGTAATAATGAGGAGCTATATTAAAGTAAGTTATACACTTCTTGAGGCTTTTGTTCTGACTGGAAGAATACATAGTGCAACAAAAGGTGGGTTGCTTTTTTGTTTTCTGTGTTGGTTTTTTTTTTTTTTCCTTTTTTTTTCTTTTTATCTGTGATGTGCTGGTGGTGATTTGGTCTAAAATGTGTAGACTGTATTGTTTTTCTCATCTATAATGTAGTTATAAGGACAAAGCTAGTCACATCAGAGGATTTATCTGTCTTCCACCATTCTTTATGTATTTCCTGCATCTTCTCTCATGCGCAGTCTTCCCAAAGATTAAAGAGCTGGCTAAGCCGGCTCCATCTATTTTCTCTACATTACCACAGTAGCACTGTGTTGTTTGGGGTTTTTTTCTCATGAAAGAAAACATCTCTGGGGAAGATATTTTATATGATTTGACCAAAATACAAAAAGTGTATAAAAAGGTAAGGAAAATGGATGCCTGTGTAACACAGTATCGCACTATCGACACAGAATGATGGATGTTCAGTTTTGGGCTCCTCGCTACAAGGCAGACACTGAGGTGCTGGTGCGTGACAAGAGAAGGGCAAGCTGGTGAAGGATCTAAAGAGCAAGTCTCATGGGGAGCAGCTGAGGGAACTGGTATTATTTAGACTGGAGAAAGGGAGACTGAGGGGACATCTTGTCGCTCTCTACAACTACCTGAAAGGAGGTTGAAGTGGGGTGGGTGCTGATCTCTTCTCCCAAGTAGTAGAGGAAATGACTTCAAGTTGTGCCGGGGATTTTTAGGTTGGATGTTAGGGAAAATTTCTTACCCAAAAGGGTTGTCAAGCATCGGACCAGGCTGCCCAGAGAGGTGGTTGAATCACCATCCCTGGAGGTGTTTAAAAGGTATGTAGATGTGGTGCTTAGGAACATAGCATAGTGGTGGACTTGGCAGTATTAGGTTTATGGCTGAACTCAATGACATTAAGGGTCTTTTCCAACCTACATCATCCTATCATTCTATGACAATGTACAGCATTTCCAGAGAGAAACAATGGTAGAATCAGCTGGTTGTTGCAAATTTTTAGTTTGTCTGACAATTCCATGTCTATATTCAGCTAGCTCAAAATCAATTTGGCTAAGCTATAAATGTCTTTCCTTATCTTCCTCAAAGTTTTCTTCATTACACCATTTCTTGATCATGATGTACAAATCCATCTTTCTGTTTCAACCTCAGATTAAATTCAATGTAAGTGGAACTACAGGTCTTCCTATTCAGGTTCTGTTTAATTGTTATAAGAATTACAATTCTTTATGCACTCACAGAACAAAGAAATTTCTCTTGGTCTATAAAGTTAAATCTCTTGACCGTGTTTCTTCTCCTCATTTCTCAGTTACTACAACATCTGCTATATTAAAAGCAACATTATCCAACATCTGCTACTTCAAAATGTTGCTAAGAGGACCCCACTACTTTGTTACATATTTCTTTGCATCCACTTAATGGACCCATCTACTAACTTTGATGAAGCAGAATGCCTCTCTCTACTTTTCAGGACATTCTTGATCTCTTCCTAACTTACTGAAGTATCAGTTCTGGATTCAAGTTTGGGTCAAATTTTTATGTCTGAATTATAATTACCAAAATTATAATTAATTTATATATTATTAATTTATTATTAATAATCTATACATGGTATATAAAGATATATTAATTTATATATCATTAATTATAATTAATATAATTATAATTACCAAAATAAATAACCCCATGACTGTGATGATGGAAGACTATAATGCCAAACAACTGCGTTGTCTTCCTTCTGCTGCCTGAATGATCTCACAATAGCTTGATTGCTTCTATCATGTTTTCTGTTTCCTTGTAACTCCCTCATTTCTCTGAATGCATCTACTTCCTCCTGTCCTACAATCTGGTTGGCAGCTACTTGAATTAAGAAACTTCTTTTTGTCCTCTCAATATATTCTCACAACACCTAATTCAATAGGGTCCTAGTCCTTACATTAGGTTTGAAACTCTGCTGAACAGTGAGCAAAATTAACAAGATGATGACTGAGTGGTGAAAACTATCGCTTGCACTAGCCATCAGAAAAATACTGAAGGATTAGTGACCTAAACACTCCATGTTTTGCATTTCTGAAATCAGGCAGTAGTATACTATGAAGCTAGGGGAAGCTCCCCAGAGAGCTAACATGAACTGTACATCAATGCAAGCATTTTCCTTTGGCAAAGGATATAAAGCTGTGATAATATGGACTGTCATTTTAACAGAAGAGTGATTTTTTAATTATTTTTTTTTTTACTCCTCCATAGCACTTTTTAGCAAATCCATTTGATTATGACAAAGGTAAAGATTCAGATATCCTTCTTGTGACCTTCAAAGAGGGCATCTATCTGTCCTCTTACACCTGATCCACTAAGATCAATTTTCAAAATCCTCTGAATGTTAAAAATACTTCAGGTTCTTTTTCCAGGCAAAAAGGCTGTGACAGAAGGTAAAAAGGAGCACCCTAGGAAGGTAATTCAGTTATGTGAAAAGAACCACTTTATCTTTCTGAAAAGCAGATAAGGTTCCTAGCAGGAGAGGACCACATACTCAACCAGCCTTATGGGCATATGCGAGATCTCATGCCACCAGAAAACGTCTTGATGAAGTGGAATGTGCTGTTCTGTTAATTAAACCAACATCTTAATTAAAATACATTCCTTAAAATATAAACCAGTTTATGTGAATCTCCCCTAGAATGAGTCTGTTATTTATTTCAATCTATTTAGTTTCTAGTATTTCAAATTTAAGGTATATTTAATTATAGGTGGAATTTAAAAATGCAGGTCTGGTGAGTTGATTCTGATCACATCAGCTCTTACACAGAATCCTGTAGGATCCTCCTTCAGAACTTCATGAGCTTTTCCAAAGCATGAAATATGAGAAGTTCTCTTGATGTGAAAATCTCTGGAGCACAGAACTCATGTCACCTCTTCTACTTTGGTAAGATTTTTGTCTGAATCTTTTTTTCACAGAGTCATGCTGGCTGCCAATCCATCAACAGCTTCCTTGGATAGGTCTCTTCTGCCTCCTTAAGTTTAGATTATACATACCTTGTTTCGTACACGCAACTAAGATATCCACGTTGTCAGAGGAGAACTTCACAAACACCACAGTACTTCTTTTTTGGCAAACTTCTAAAGACAAGCAAATATATTTCCATACCTTGAAAGTTTATAGGGCTGGTTCAATGTAACGTTGTTATGTTGATATGGATATATTTTTTCTAAGTTTATTAATGCTTTAGGGAAAAGGAATGGAAGTTTTTTGAAGAGGCTAGTACCCACATCCAAGGCTTTGAACAAATGGCTTTTTTTTAGACTGTGCAAACTAAAGTAGATAAATAATGTTTAAAAGTACACGCTCAAATCCTTTAGGAGGAACACTAATATAGAAATCGCTTCTCCCTAATGTATTAATACCCTTTCATGTTTCACTGATACTGTTCGTGCACATTTATGACCATGGGAATGAATGTATTCTGTATTGTCCCCTGCACCCCTTCCTTCCTACATATAAGAGAAAAACCAACCAACCAACAACCACAAAACAACATAAAAAAAAGGCAAAAAAAATTGTTGTTTCATGATAATTTCCATGACTTACAGTGTCTTCCCCATTTTGGTTCTCCCAATTGAAGCAGAGTAGTCAACTTTTCCATAGAAAAAAACCTTTTTTCTTCTAATCAGCCACCTATTTTCATAAAGCTTGTAGAATCTTGCTGTCTTTGATGTATCTGCCTCTCAGAATAAGTTAACAGTGTCCAGTAATTTCAAAAGTTGCTGTTGAAAAATAGTCCTATGTATACTTGCAAACAATCATGCACATGAATACAGACTCAATATTTGGTTACAGTAAGTAAATCTACTTAGGAAAACAGACAAAAATATTTTTCTAAAGTAAAAATTAATAATAGTAATACTAATTACTAATTAATAGCTAATTAAAATAATGAAAATATATTTTATAAGATAATGATAGTATTTTATATTGTGTAAATACATTTATATGATATAAATCTAGAGTATGTATACAATATATATATTTACATTATATTAAAACATACATATAAATATATAATATTTTATACAATTTTGGCATGAGTTATATTTGGTCAGCAAAAAATTCTTCATCTAAGCAAGTAGAGAAAATATGACAGAAGGGTGTGCAAAACAGCTATCAATCCACCAATTATTAGAAAAAAGGAAATAAAAATAGATTCAATTAAACACCACAGTGACAATAGAATGCTCACCTCACACGCAAAAGTATAATTAAGTGTAAAGGGAAAATCTAGTTCCATAAATAACTATCTATAATCATACACAATTGGCATGTCATTATTCATATCACACAAAGAACAAACGGGAATACAAAGTAGTATTAGTCTTATAGAACTGAGTCGCTAATTAAATCCTCATCCAAATAACTAAGCGTTGCAATTTCTTCTTCCACATTTCTCAAATATGGTCATTAAAACTGCCTAACAAGATCATATGCAAAACATTTGTCTTCTGTCCTCCATAAGAACAACATGAAGCTTAGGAAGGAATAGAACGGCCACAGCACATCAGCTCCTAGTTAGGTAAATCATCTGAATAGCATAAGTAACAAGCAAAATAATGAAAAAAATTGTCCATTTTTTTCTACATCAGGACTAAATCAAACCTTTCTTTTAATTGAACTGAAAGGTGTGAATCTAAGAGTGACAACATGAGCATTTACAATCAGTGGACTGATCTGGAATATTCTTGATGGATGTGAAAATAAAAGGAAATAAAACTGTCCCTGTCCTGTTAAAGAATGATCGGTATTTTCCCCCAAGATTGCTGAAGGAACTGAGAGACTTTCCAACTAATCATTTTTACTAGTTTATTCAATATTTTTTTTTAATTTAACCTTCTTTAAAGTAAGAAGGCACGCAACATACCACACCACCATCCCAATGTCATTTCAGTTCATGCTTACATGCCTGAATCTGCTTAAAATAGCTGGACTAGAGACAGGTAACAACATACAACTTGAAAATGCAGAGATAGAAATGGATGTGAAATCTTTGAGGATGAATGTTAGCTTGAACCCCTCCCCAGGTCAGAACTATATGTTGTTGAAGTATATTTAATTATTTCACTCAGATGCTGATACAATCATATACTGAAGATTCAGTATAGCCATCAGTGTTTGGTTTTGGTGACTGGATCTACTTTCAGTCTAGAAGCTGGATCATAGGGACTTTTATCTCTGTATTTTGAGATTGAGTTCAAATCAGTTTTTTTCTTGACCCACTCCATGTAGATGGTTCCACCATCTGTCAATGCTCTACTTCTCTCAACACAAGCACACACACTGCTACCCGAGATCTTGGGGCAGACATTAAGATGTGGTATACTGTAACAGCATACCCTCTAAGCCCTGATAAAAACTTTTTAGATAAGGGTTACAGCAAATTGACAGGGCTGGATTAGGGATATCAATTTTCCTTCTGCATCTTTTGCCATAGCATGATCTGCGTGTTTGGACATAGAACATCAGTTTCCAGCACTGCCAGCCCTTGTTTCTTGTGTATTTGAAACCTTGACTGTAATAAGTCTCAGGGTTGAGAGATGGGTAATACTTTTTCTATTTTAAAACACAAGAGGTGTTTAGAACTGTGGCCTCTAGCAAATGAGGATGTATTATCGAGAAACAGAAAAAAGGAGCTTGGTGCTGGGAGAAAGAGTAGTGACCAGTGAATGATGCATCACCGCCATCTACTTTAACCTGGGACATTAGATGCAGCCGTCGAGGGGGCTGAACAGGCAATTAGGGAACCATAATGCCCTGTGGCAGGCTGCCTTTTCCCTCGCATTTCTGCTTTATGAAAGAAGGAGTTTGACTCACTGGAGTTACATCCTTAATGGACTAAAGTAACCCAGTGGTAAATTGGGCCACCTTTACACAATTATATGAACACCGAGCCAAATTCATCACTGTAGTCCACTTGTTTTGCAAAACGTCAGTAATGCAAAGCAGGCCAGTGCCTGGCCTCCCCAGCCAGCTAACGTAGTTTTACAGCATATTTCAACAGAGGAATAGGTCATAGCAAACAGAACATATCAGTGAATCCAGATCATTGCACGCTGAGCCAACTCAATATAATGTGGAAATAACTTATAAAACTTGTATGGTGGGTTGACCTTGACCAGATGCCATGTGCCCACCAAAGCTGCTCTATCACTTCCCCCTGCTCAGCTGGGCAGGGGAGAGAACATGTAACAAAAGGCTCATGGGTTGGGATCAGGACAGGGAGATCACTCACCAATTACCATCGTGGGAAAAACAGACTCAGCTTGGGCAATTTAGTTTAATTTTATTACCAATCAAAACCAGAGTAGGAGAATACAAAATAGAAACCTTTCTTTCTGAGCTCAACTTCACTTCTGATTTTCTCTACCTCCTCCCTGCTAGCAGTGCAGGGTTGCAGTCAGTTACTCACGTGTTGTTTTTGCTGCCCTTTCCTCCTCAGGGGGAGGGCTTCTCATACTCTCCCTCTGCTCCAGTGTGGGGTCCCTCCCGGGAGAGACAGTCTTCCATGATCTTCTCCAACATGAGTCCTTCCCACAGGCTACAGTGTGGGACCCTTCCATGGGGTGCAGTCCTTCAGGAACAGGCTGCTCCAGCATGGGTCTCCTGCAGGGTCACAAGCCCCGCCAGCAAACCTGCTCCAGTGTGGGCTCCTTTCTCCACAGGTCCATAGGTCCTGCCAGGAGCCTGCTCTAGCATGGACTTTCCGTGGGGTCACAGCATCCTTCGGGCACTTACTGCTCTAGCATGGGGTCCTCCACAAGGAGCAGGTTGATATCTGCTCCACTGTTACCTCCATGGGCTGCAAAGGGACAGCCTGCCTCACCATGGGCTTCACCATGGGCTGGTGTGTGGAGCCCCTCCTTCTACACTGGCCTTCGTGTTGGCAGAGTTGTTGATTTCACATATTCTCATTTTTCTCTCCAGCTACAGAATGTGCATGTCTTTTCCACTTCTTAAACACACTATCCCAGACACGTTACCACCGACACTGACGGGCTTGGCCTTGGCCAGTGGCGGGTCCATCTTGCAGCCGGCTGGCATTGGCTCTATGGGACACAGTGGAAGCTTCTGGCAGCTTCTCACAGGAGCTGGCCCTGTAGCCCCCTCACTACCAAAACCTTGCCATGCAAACCAAATAAAACTTATTTCCAGGAAACCAGACAAGAAAATGAAATAAACTCTTTTTTTAATTAATAAGTGTGTTTTAAAAAAAATAAATAGAACTGTTATCAGCAAAACAAGAATTTACTGCCTGTTCAGTCCATTAGGCATTTTTTCCAAGTCTGTATTTTCTTTATCTATAGAACATATAACAATTGCTTAGAGCTTGCTTGTAGGCATTCTTTTAAATCAAAGGAATAACAAAATGAAATTATGCATTCTGGGCATGTATTAATTTGTATACTTTTTTTTTATATATATATAAGATGAATGAGGGAGACACCACCTTTTTCTTTCATTTACTTAAAGTATTCCAAAACTAAATAAAAGTGGTTTGTTTGATGTTTGGTTTTTCGGTTGTTGTTGGTGGTTTTTTTCCTTCTATTTCTGAAAGTAGTTTACTGTAAACAAAACAAGAATTCATTTATTTTCACATCTCCTCATGCCAAGGGACAGGATGACACATTACTGTAGAGATGCATCTGTCATATTGAGCTACATAAAATGACATGATACAATGTGACATGTTGATGAACAGTGTGACACAAGGTACGTATTTCAATATATCATTCAAAGCAGAATTATAACACGGGAAGTCCCAGATTTAAAAGAGATAGAGATCTCTAGATTCCAGTTTTATATTTTCTTTCTATAAGCTCTAGACATTGCCTGAAATATATGTCTCTCAATAGTAGTACTTCATTTGTTAACGTCTTGCTAATCACACAGGAAACAATTGTTTTTGTAGTATGAGTTATTAGTCCAGCTACAAAAATACCACTATACTATGTAAGTAGGAAAAGTGTTTTTAAAGGTTATTGAGCTTTGTTTTGGTTCTGTGTGATATCAAGTTGTGAATAATGTAGACAGAAATAACATGTAAATTTATTTAAAGAGAAAAATACAAAGAATTTTAGTTGACAGCTGTTGCTTATGACAATGCGTTTTTCTACAGCAGTTACTGTATTCTGCTATTACAGTACTGTGTTATGATTTATGTGGTAGCTTGTATGCAGAAGGAGCACAGTATTGATTACTTAAAAAGTTCATTCACTTCTAAATTACTTGAACTGTCCTCATGTGCTGTAAGCATGGCCATAGTTGAATGTATACTAGAAGTGAAAAGATTTATTGTGTAGTGTAACTTGCAAAGTCTTTCTCGTGTCTATTTATTTACTTACTAGGTTTCATCATTAAACAATATAGTTACAGGATAGAAATTACAAAACATCCTAAGAGGTTGCTAAAAGGAATTCAAAGGGAACGCTGGAAAAAAAAAAAAAAAAGAAAAAGTAGAAATAATGGAAAGCTTAAGGAATGCTGTCTTGAAAAGTTGCAGGAGTTGCAAAAGAAGATGTTCTTGTCTCGATCCCGGTAGAATTTTAAAAGAAGAAGAAGAGGAGGGGACAAATTAGGATATCACCGTAGGCCAGTGTTATATGTTTGGCCCCACATCCGAACACGCAAGTCATTTCTTCATTTGCATGTAACTCCCCAGGGTTCAAAAAAGAGCCAGCTTTCCTGGATAATTATCCAGCCTATCCCAAATATACTATGTGATAATGAGGGATGAAAAAAATCAGGTCACTCACAACTCAGAGATGCTGAAATTTGCCTGTCTGTGTACTAAGGCCAATTCCAAGTTTTGATGTAGTCCCAGAGGAACCTCACCATTTACCTTCATTGGTTTCAAACTGAGTTCTCTTCTATAACTGGTTCAGATTAGTAATGCAGACTTTCTAGAAAATAAATGACACCACACAGAAAGCTTAAAGATTCTTTTTAATGAGCAAAAATATGTGATCATATCAAACCTCTGTTATTCTCTGCTGAAGACACAGAGACATTGTAAATCACTGATGTACAGTGATTACTAACAACAAAAGGAAAAGAAATAACTTACAGCTTTTACTTTCTCCCTTCTCCATCATCGCTAAATATCAGTTCCATAGCCTCTGGTGCAGGCAGGGTGCTTTGGACTGTATTGTCAAAGCTAACAACTTTAAAAGAAAGAAAAAAACAACAAACCACAATCCTCTTCTATTCAAATACAGTCCATGGGAGTGAAAACCCAGCCCTGTGGAAGTTACTGGCAAAACTTTTACTGACTGTACTGAGGCCAAGATTTCATTTGTTGTTTAAAATATATGTCGGTGACGGCTTCAGACTGCTGCACTGATTTAATTTATTTTCACAGCCCTAAATATTCACTCCATTCACTAACAGTGCATCCTGCTCTGTCCCTTTGCATAACCTCATTAAACAAGGTACCATTGTAAAGTCTTAAGGTCAATTTAAATGCAGTTGCAGGTGATACAAGACGGTCCAGAATTTGACTCATTCTATAAATGGGAGTGAAATTAGTAAACAGTATGTGAAATGGTACTGGCTTTGAAGAATAGATGATTATCAATAATTATGGTGCCTGTGATGAGTACTTTGACTTTTACAGTTCCCTGTAATTTACATGATTTAGATGTACAGAAGAGAGAAAAATGAAATGAGGACATCAGCCTATTTGGGGAAATAAAAAAAAAGAGTAGAATCAAACCTCAATTTCTTGAAAGAGCAACTAGATAGACTGCATTTTAGAGCCATAAACACTATAAGCATTTAAAAGACAATGAGAGTGTGAGAGTAAAAATAATGTGATAAAACAATTCACAACTAATATCAGGAAAATGACATTTCAACATTGCTGTCACTCTGCTGACTGAGTTGACGAGCTGAGCTGATGTAGAGCTCTTTTTAAGCTGTGATTGGCCTGCCAGCATGGATTTGTGTTGTCATGCTGAGGGCCGCTCTAATAGCCCAGAGGTAGCAGGTGGCTGCTGACTTACAGAGGCTTGCATCTATTTTATTATTTGTTGGCTCTTTTATCCCTGACAGATTCAAACACAAAAAAATTCAATCAAGAACCTCTATCTTTCTATGATTCCATTTGGTACCTGTAGCCAGCTGCAGAGCATTTCTGAAATAGCATGACAACAGCCCCAGTGACATGGTTAGAAGTAAACAAGATGTTTTATACCCTGAGCAGTGATGGCTGGGCACCTGAACCAAGGGAGAAAAGAAATGCCAGTTTCTTGTGGAGCTCACTGTGGGGAAGACAGAGGTCCTACCTAACTTGTCCTCAGAAGTCAAGAGGCGAGAAATAAAAGAAGGTATTTTTTTGGATAAGAGTTGAGCCAAGGTATTTTGAAAACTGTAGCCAAAATCATTAAGTGCAGTGGACAAGTATATAAGGACTTGGTACAAAGGGGTCATACCTTAAGCATGTTCTGGAGTTCTCACGTTCTTCAAAGCGTGCAGGTTGAAAGTGGCTTTCAATCACTCAAACATTACTAAGAGATCATCAGCCCTATCAGCAGTGGCCAGCTGATCCACATGTGTGCTGTACTTCAGTGACCCAAAGGAGTTTGCTAAGCCTGAGTCGGTCTCCGAATGCCCATGCCTCAGGTCTTTTAGCGAGTGCTGCACATCTCTGAGGCCCAGGTTAACTCTGTCACAGGCTGTCCCAAAAACTGAGCAGTGTTGAAAATTAATCCTTGTTTAAAAGGTAGGTATGGAGGCTGTCTGCTTTCATGCTACTTTAATTAACACTAGCAGCTAATTTTCATGAAGTACCTCTGACATCAGTTGAACATTAAGGTCAGGTTTTCCCTAGATCTGTATCACTTTTGCTCTGTAGAGGCAAATGTCCCTAAACAGGAAGAAAATATCAACTAGTAAATAAAGCTACAGTGCATTTGAAGTTTTCTTTTACTTGTCCTCTTCACAGAGATTTTTGAGAAGTCTGGCAGTAGCTGTTGAATCAAGGTGAAGTTATCTCTCATCCCATGTATGTTTCATTCAATTTATAAAATAATATATACATAAAGCAAAAGTACATCTTTCAAGAAGTGTCTACTCAGTCTAAGTAAGGCAATCACTCTTCCACCAGGTGTCTGGGCTGAGAGGCTTTTAAGGCAATTTCACATTCTGAGAAGAGGAATTTCTGATTAAATGGTCTTGTTAACTTCTATCCAGAAAGCAGTATTCCAAATTTCTGTTTGATCATATCAGTGAATTGCTTGTCTCTTCCTTCAGTTGAAAAGAATATATAGATGGTACAAACCTAAATGTTTAACCTGGGCACCCCTGACCCTGCCCCACTCTTCCCTTTTCTGCCTTCATTCCTCTGCAAAGAGCAGGAGTGATATTCAGACATCCAAATAATTTCTGTACATTTTCCTACTGCAGTAAATCTTCATGTTCCTCTCAAAGACAAGCTCAGGAGATCAGGAGAGATGGAAGGAGAATAAACAAACAGAAGTAAAAGCATATGTCAAAAAAACCACTGAGTTTTCTAGGTGAGCCAAAACACAAAACCCGGAACTGAAAAATTTCCTATACACTGATGCAGCCGTTGGGATTCAATTGCAAAACTCCCAACAGTTGTTTTTGTCTCTGTCAGGAATCTCCTCATACAAATGCCTATATTATGTTGAAAATCAGCTGAAAGTTTCTTCTACTTCTTAGCTATTTCAGAGCACTCATCATGGTTTATATGAGTTTGTTGTAGTCAACACATCTTTAAGACTTTGTACCTTGATTCTTTTGCTGTATTATTTTTCTATAAATACTTTCCTTAATTTGTGATGAAGGCTGCCAAGTTTTGCCGGCCTACAGAGTTTCACAGTGTGTTGTCCTGCCGTTCAGCTCATGAGTCAGCATTCCTCCATGCTATCAAACCTTACTGAATCAAAAATAAAGTTCCATATAATTCTGAATTAAACAGTAGAAACACCTGGACAAATATTTTAGGTCTTGTAAACTACAAATGTGAGTACCTTTCCTGTTTTCTGTATTAGTGGTCTGACCTATCAGGTACAGTCAGTGAAAGGCTCCAGGAGAAGACTCACCTGTGGTCTATACTGAGTGGTATTTTACATTCACAAGTAAATGCAAGTATACAGTAGGCACAAATACTTAAGTTCAGCCAATTTAAACTCAATTTAGGATCCAGGGATGGATTATACGGCAAAGACTAAACAGGTTTATGTTTTTCTTTTTCACAGGTAATTTAACCATTGACAAAGGTCTGGGAATAGCAGAGGTCCCCTGCCTATACTCTTCGCACTTCTTCCTTTAAATCTAAATGTGTCCCTGAGTAGAGAGAAACAGAAATGGGTAGTGAGAAAGAAAAGAACTGGATTTTGTGCTACTTCTTCTAGATATGGAAGTTCTTTTTCTTATTTAGCCTTTAATGACTCATTTCTTAAAAAAAAAAACAAAACAAAGCAATACAAAACAAAAAAACAACCAAATCCAAACCCAAGCAACAAACAAAAAAATCCCCCCAAAACAACAAACATCACCAAAAATTACATATAAATTTGGCGATTCAGTGCAACTAGAAAGGCTTACATGAACAAAAAAGGCCAACTGAGAAATATCGAGTGTATTAGGATTTCAGTGGTTAAAAAAGAGAAGACTCTGAATGGATGTGATAAAGCTTGATTTGAAGAAACAAAAAGCCTGTTCTACTTGTCCAAAATGAGGAAAACAAGAATCAAATACACACACACATACCTGTACATATATATATGTATACATATATATTTACAGATCAGAAAGAAAGATTTTGTTTGGAAAATAAGGGGGGGGGGGGGGGGGGGGAATAAATAAATAAAGAGATTGTTTATACAGAATACCTTAAAAAGATTTAGAGAACTTCAGGAAAAAATTCAGACTAAATGTGTCAGTCCAGAAAGAGATAAATTAATTTGTAGTGGTCCTTGTAAACACAGTTGTGCTATAATTTCCATTGTTCTGTTTAGTCTTCCAACAATTCAGGTATTTCATATCTACAAATTTAGCTGTAACATGCTGCTGAAGAGGAAAAGGGAGAAGACATCTTTATTTCAGCAATACTTGATTCAAGTGACTTGGATTTAAGTTCCCAGACTTGAGTAACTTTTTCTTATCGACTTTGGGCTTCAGACTTGCATGAGCAAAAAGGAAGTGTTGAATCTGCATCTCACAGCAGCAGAACACACTTTGAATCTCCCCAGCATTTTGTGAATCTGCTAGATGTTAGCACAAAGTCTTGGAAGGCTTAGAAATAAATTGTTTAGCAAATTACTCATATCCTTGACTTCCACAGTACTCTCTGTTTATCCCAAATAAGAAGTATAACCCAAATGTTTCCAAACACATCTTGGAAAACTGTATTTGCTTTCTGCTATAAAATGAATGCGGTTTGTATATTACTCACTTCCAATAGGATAAATTCAGATAGATGTCCTCCATATATATCTGTACAAAAGTGTACTTGGTGCCTTTGTGATGAAAGCATTCCTGAACCCTCATCTTGTAACAAATTCAAATGCAATGGGTTTTTTGGGTTTTTTTGGGGGTGTTGTTGGTTTTTTTTTTTAAGGTAATACACATGTTTACACTGCGATGAGCAGGAGAGATGAAGTTTATATGTAGACTGTATGAGAAACTGTATCTAGTTCCTTTGTAATGGAAAAAGTAATCACACCAATGTTGTATCAGGAACTGTCACTGCTAAAGTACATTTTTTTTAATGTAATAGCATGAATTACATCACTGGAGGGAATTTCCACCTTATAGGGGTAAGGTTGCTCTGAAACTTTGCTGATGACATGCTGCACGTCTTCCAGGTAGACATATTCCTCAAACCGAATTCAGTGTTTCAGGTCCATTTCTCATTTAAAAGATTGCGTAGTAAGATCCTCTATATGTTAAAACCTTTTTCTATACTGTTATATCTATCAAAAAGCTTTCTAAAAGATGAAGCTTTCTGTGCATGTGCAGAAGATGAAGCACCACTGTTTGCCCTCCATTTAGCCTGTTTGCATACAAACTTTAGTGCTTGCCTAATCAAACAGTATTTGTGGTAGTCCAGTGGCTTTCTGCCTTTTGAACTTCCCAAAAACCAGGTTTGCCACATCTGATATTATTAAGTATTTAGAGTTGAAAAGGAAATCACACTTAAAAATTGAGTTGAAAATACAGGTTTCAAGTTGTTCAGTAGAAAAGCCAGACACTATGAGTCAAGCAGTGTGTGCAATGCTTTAATTTCCTTAATAAGACAGCATAATGGCCCCTTATTGTTTTTACATGTCACCTTACCATGCTCTTTGAACAAATATTCTGTCAAATTTTCTTTTAGTCTCCATATATTACATTTGTATTGACCCTGGGCCCTTTCAAAACATTATGTTAGAGAAATGTTGAAATGTTTCACTATAAAGTGTTCAAAGCCACTTACAGCCTTCCAGTAAAAATGTAGTTATTCTTCTCTCCATTAGAGGTATTATATTGTAGTTTATGACTATGGATATGAATATTTATACCTATATATATGTATGTATCCATAGTTAACACTTTTTTATATATATGTGAACATATATACACACTAACAGGAACTGTAGAAATCTTAATACTTATTATTAGAAACATAGTATTATATATATTCAAAAGCACATTAAGAATTTGCAGAAAAGTAGATAGATCAACTAGATCAAACGTAACCTCTGCAGCTTATAGTCTTTATTTATTATAAAGTTTGCCTCTTGTTTAGAGGAGTCTTCTGATCTGTTTTCATTAATGGGTGCAATAAAGACCACATTCAGCTTAAGCATGCATAAAAATTTGGTACATATGAATATATTATTAATGTACCCTGAGGACTTACAGAAGACCCTAAGATTACACTGAAACAGTTTCTGACCATTTATTGTGTGGGGATGTGGGATGTGGCACTCTAACATGAGGGATGATCTGAACTTACAGGATTGCTGGGAATCTTCAGGGTTGTGCTGTTTAAATATCCCTAACATAAGCAAATGTGTCACAAAAGCCATTTTATTAACTCCATCTTAGACCTTCTCTCTGGTCAGTCTCCAAGGTCTTTTATTCTTCTGAGGTTAGGAAGCACTTCCTAATTTTCATGCAAAATTTATGCATGAACACAGTACTTGTTTATTCTTATGCTCACATTAGCTTTTAGCTCAAATAGCTCTTCACCCTTCCCTGGCTGCTTTTATCGTGGTGTGTTTATTGATTGAAGTCATGTTTCCTCCCAGTCTTTGTGCTGCTAGTTTAAAAAAACATACGTTTTCAGTCCCTTCTACAGATGTATCTTACCTTTCTCTAGTCACAATAAATAGTTGTTTTCCTAATTGGCTTCAGTTTGAATATGCTCTGTCCCAGAATGTATCATCAGAACTGTGTATAGTATTTTTATATAAATATACATATATACATAAACACACACAACACCCCCCCACACCCCACATCCCCAAGAGTCTCATTGTATCTCCTACATTGATATAGCCATTTCTCTGTTTCTTTATTGGAAATTATCTTCTTGATTAGTTTTCTAGCACAAGAATTCTTTGCCAGTCTTTTCAAATACTAATAAGGAATCATTTTGTATTTTGTGTGTTCAACATATATATGTAGCTTCAGACAGAAAATGAGTCTGAATGCTTTAAATAGTTATTAATCATCTTGGTGGTGGGAAAGAAGGAGAAGCTATTGTGTGTTTCCTACTGCATATTTTAAATGAATTTTAAAGTGTTTTGGGACATTCAGGACACTGAAACAAAGGTGTGACGTGAACTGCTAATGGTGGGCATAAACAATAAAGGTATAGACTGTTGGAAATGTGACTAATTGCAGTGTACAGAGCTACTAATGGAGCAGAGAGGTATGACAAGATCATGCAATTATATAAAATAACAGTTAACAATTAGGAGCTTTTAAACCCTTTCAAATCATCATGAATATAAATACAAATACCAATACAATTACACGATGCAGGGCAGCACTTTCTGTTTGGAAGTTTTCAATCAGAAAGGCAAAAAGTGCTGCTAATGAAATTTTAGAGGAAACTTTGTTTCTTAGTTTTCTGGTTTACATAAAAAAATGCAAACTAGGGGGAAGAAAAGTTCTGCTGGTATTTCACTTTCTTTCTTCACATTTTCCCTTTTGGTACCATCATCTCTCTCATCTCTCTTTTAGAAGACACAAAGTAGAAAAAACAGAGAAAAATTGAAGTGGGAAATATTTTGACATTTTCCTCCAGCGCTTTTTTATTAGGAAATGAGCTTGTATTTTAATGAGAAATTTTAATCTCTCTTCATCTAAAAAAAACCCCATATAATGAAGGAATTTATTCCCTCTTATTCTCTCTTATTTTCTTGAACATCCATCTGCTCAGTTTTCCACACCTATACATGTCTTAACTGCATGGAGTACAGAGTCTGGTACCATTTCGTGTTTCTCTAAAAAAAAAAAGCAAGCAAGCAAACAAACACACAAAGAGAAAACATGAAATGTTTCTGGACTTGGGATGAGGTTTTTGACCTTCAGGTTAATCTTTGATTTGTGTTACTGGTGAGCCACTCAGCGGGCAAAGTCCCATTTGTGCTATGAATTGTATAAACACAAACCCAAACCAAGAGTTTCTGTTTGAGTAAATCAACTGCCTAACTGTATTGCAAAAGTACCCAACTGTACTAAAAAGGTACCTGCAGGCTGGGAGAGAGGAGGAGGGGAGGTGTACTGGAAGCAAAGAAAGACAGTTCTGGTCAGTGTGAAAGGAGAAGGGGGTTTGACTACTGAGAAGACTTTTTATTGGCAGCAAAAGGAATTAGTAAGGATGAAATTGCAAAAACACATTCAAGTGATTTTTTAGGAAGCTCTAAGCAGCAAAGATTATCACAGAAGAATGTACAAACATATTTTCCAGAATATGTAGGAATGCCAAGCAGAGATGGGATCTGACGGTTCAGTAGTAAACAAGAAAGACTGAGCAAATGCACACTGCAAAGAACCTTGGGTGTAAAAATAAGTAATCTCCATTAAGTATGATAGAAGCAGAATTAATAGAAAGATGCATATAGAAGACTGTCATTACCAAAGCAATGAACTATGAAAATGATATTTTGCTGAAGCACTTTGAATATGATGAGAACCTGAATGAAAGCTTTATTAGTGTAGCTGTACAGGAAAAGATACACCTTGTGATGGAAAGTAGAGTATGTACTGAAAGTTTGCTGTAACTTTAATCTGACGATAAAAAGAAAGACGATGGACTCAATTACATTATTCAGGTTTAAGTCTCACATGATTAGGGCTTTCAGTGGTGAGGGACAGGGTGATGATATTCAGAGAAAATCTGAAAAGAGGACAAGGAATTCACTGGTTGGGGAAAAAAAAATAAACTTAATTTTTGCCACCTTGATCTTGTATTTTAAAAAATCAGTCCACTAGTCAGGAAGACAGGTTCACATTTTGTTCAAGCAGGAGGGGACCACTCTTTGGAGCAGAGCTAGATCTCTAAATGGTGAACAGCTTAAAGGTAAAAGGCAAAATGGTATTTGTGGACTGTTTCATCCAGTGGTTTCATCCAGTTGATACAGATCAACAGAAGAAAATGAAGTTCTGATATCTGGGGGACACCCTGAAGAAATGGCAGAGAAGAAATAAAATACATGCATATGAAAATACGGATTAGTTTTTCTGAAAGTTAATATAAAATGCCTCTGAATGAAACCTGTAGGTGCACAGATGGCAGAATGATGGCAAAAGGATAATCCTAAAATATCTAGATCATGCAGTCAAACAAGTCCGTGTACCTGGGCCTGTATAAATATTTTCATAAGAAAAATGCCATCTCAGGAAAAGGAATGTACTCACACATAGGAAATGATATATTGGAAAGCAACATTTGAAACTATTTTTTCAAGGCGCAATGGAAAATCAGATGCATGCAAGGTCTTTGAGTAGAGTTGGGGCAACAAGGACTAATAATGTTTTGTAATCTTCCAGGCACATAGCACTGCTAAGACCTGTACTACAGTTTTTGTGCAGTTTTGGTATCTAGATTTTTAAAAATTGTTGATAGAATGAAATTGATACAACATATTCCTCCTGACTTCTCTCCAAAACAGAATTGATGTTGCACAACGTTTTTCCTTCTTAAAAATATACATAATTAAAATATATTTGATTTTTATTGCTTTTGTCTGTTCTTTGAGCTGAAGGTTGGGTAAGATGACCTCCTGATTCCTTTCCAACCTAACTCAACTCTAAGACCCTATGATAATGGCATTTTCATAAAATAATAGGAGCAAAGGGCGTAACAGCAGCTATTTGACACTTTCAAAAAAGAAATTACACATTTTTCACAGGAAGAGAACTAGTTATTAGGAAAAAAAGACTGAAAATGCTTGAAAGAGAAGTATTGGATTCTCCTTCTTTTGATGCTTTGATTTGAAAGCTGCATGTCTTCTGGATGATGTGCTTTAGCTAAGCGCAGGTTTTGCTTCAGTCATACACAAGTGGCTGGTCTCCACACAAGGTTAAGTAGATGAAATGCAACGTCCTGTGGTTTGGAGCGGGTCAAAGTAGGTGAAGCAGTTCTCCCTTCTGGCCTTTCACT
This sequence comes from Falco biarmicus, assembly GCF_023638135.1. Lineage (NCBI taxonomy): Eukaryota > Metazoa > Chordata > Aves > Falconiformes > Falconidae > Falco > Falco biarmicus. The sequence continues at coordinate 2,758,917 of NC_079293.1, read as the reverse complement.
CTCTGAATCATATTAATCTTGTTCAGAGTGTATTTTTTGTTAAATTGTTCCTTCCTCATAACAGTTTTGTTTTCTCCATTCTGATCTAAAACAATTCTCTACAAAGTGACGGATATCCCAAGGGAAATATCACAGTCTCATGCTTTTATTTGATGGCACTAACTTGGCCTTTAATTTTGGGGCCACAAGTTAAGTTCAGAAGGAAGTATGACATAGCCAATAGTATGTCAAAAAACATCTTTCGGATCTCAGATACCTTTAAAATTACTAGAGCCACAGAGTAGCTAATTATTTCTTTCAACAGACAATTGAAGATGCAAAGAAATGACTAGAGATTTTTTTAAGGAAGAAAAATAAGATTAAAGATGAGATATTGATGTCTCAAACGGTTAGTGTTAAATAGCCAGGTTTAGAGTTTCAAAGCTGCCTATGGAATTTGAAGTCCTGTTTCCTATTAATCTTAAAGTGAATAGTCAGCAAAACGCCAGTTTTTAAGGAACATTGTATCTTAATCAATGCATCAAAATACCACCTCTCCTAAATAGCATATTCAAATAAAGCCACTGCCTTTCTTGCTTATTCTTTTTTTCTGACACATAATGGCCTGCTAATGTGCCAAATACCTTCAGCACTGCTTTAACCTCCCTGAAGCTAGATAATAATTGACTGATAATACTTTCTGATTGGTGTTTAAGCAATTTTTAAATGGTGACACTTAAAGGAATTTATTTTTGTGCAAAATAACCAAACCCAACTCTAGGTGTTAACAAGCAGTGCTTTAGGACCAGAATATTAGGGAATTTTAAATGTAAAACTATTAACTGGATGATCCTTGATCCCTGACATGAGCTGCTATCCACAGCCCAGGCATTGCCTGCTCATCTCCCTGCGGGAACCAGACTCTTAAGAAGATTACACTACACAAATAACAATCAGCTTGGCTAGAGGACACACCAGGAGAGAGTCCATTAAACCTTTCACATCATTACAAGCCTCATTGTTTTGCAGATGAGCAACATAAAGTGGAACATATGCATGAGGCCTCTTACTGACTCTCTGGATACCGGGGATTTCAGCTATCTGAATCTAGTTTATTGCTGGTAAATGAATAAATAACCTTGAGATAATCCCTCCCTTTTGCCGGAATGGTGCTCTGCCTAAATACCAGCTAATGAAAAAATGTACAGATCATGTTTATCATATATTTGGTTCTCTGTTTTCTGTGTACTGTCCTGTAATTGCTGTGGTCACTGCTCTTTGCCATCTGCTTACATCAGAAGGTGAAGCTGGTGTTTTGGGGAGCTTCTTATTAAGCCGGGTGGGTGGAGGGAATAGGAAAAAAAAAAAAACAACCAACAAAAAAAGAGAGTAAGTAGTCTTCACGGAGTGGCACAAGCCACCTCTGGAAAATATATTTTTCATGGGGACCTAGAGTTCTGAAGTTTTCAATTTCCATGGCTGTATGTCGCAACAAGTGGATAAAAGGTGTTTTATTCAAAATTTAACTAGCTGGTTTATCTTTGTAACATGCTCCTGCAAAAGCTATTTTTCATTTTCTGTGCTGGGTGACTGTTGAACATATTTCATTTATTCATATTTAATATTAATTTTCATGTGATTTTTCCCCCCAATATTATGTTCCTCAAATGTCAAAATGCTGGCTTGTTTATTCAATTTTTGAGCTATTGCAATAATAGCAAAGAGCTCTACTTTTAGATCAGAACACCAGCACGCTGGCCTCGTTTAATGATAAGGTGCGTACATGCAGGTAATAGCTTGGCCAGCCAATTCTAGCTGGGTACTGGAATTCCTTCTTAAAGAGAAAGGCAGAATGACAGAATAATAAATATCAGTCTGTTTGAACCTCCAAGAATAACCTTTAAGATTCAAATCCATATTGATATTTTAGCAAAGGATCACATATTTTTCCACTTCAGGGTGAACTGAGCAGCTAAAATCAGTCAGGAATCAACAGGTTCCTTATGTGTTACAACGTGGAAGGCACTGAAGTCTTGTTTTTCATTTATTTGATCACATAGACTTTTTCATTTACTAGATATTTTTTAGACTGTATGTATTAATTTGCTACACTAGAAATTATCCTAACCAGTAATTTTACTCATATCTTGCATTTATATATCCCTCTTCCCTGAAGGATCCCAAAACGTTGAATGGTTTGAATGAAGATACTCCCGATTTGAATTTGATCCTAACCAATTTACCTTCTCTTAATGGAGACATCTGAGTTTAAAAGGACTACAAATAGTTTCTAAGAGCTCTTCTGGTGACTCCGGATTCGGGACCTTGCACTTCCCGTGAACTAAATGAGATGTGAATGAGACTCTGTGTTCATGTGTGTTTAACCACCGGGGAAAGAAAAGGTCTCACACGGAGTTGGGGTATGAAATTCTTCACAGGTGAGGGAGTTTTACATACCCATGGATTATTGTGCCTTCCTTACTTAGCTTAAATGCCAAGAGGTAGTGATGGGTGAAACTGAAAACTCTGACTGGTTTAGTTAAGATTTGTTAAGAATACAGTAATGCTTAACCAAAGCAAACAGTCAAGCCCCAGGACCTATGGAGCTAGTTTTCAAAAGAAAATAATAATAAGAAAAAGATTTCTCATGTGACTTCTCTTTTCATGTGAATTATTTTCAATTCTGCCTGGATGTAACTGTTGAAAGAAGAGTATCATTTCTGTAAAATCAGATGATTATCATACGGTTGTTTTGTTTGGGGTTTTGGTTGTTTGGGGGTTTGGTGTGGGGTTTTTTTTGTTTTGGTTTGGTTTTGGGGTTTTCTTGTGTGTGCTATGTAAATCCAGACTAAGAAGAAATAAAAAAAAAAAAAGGAAAAAAATAACAGAAGGTAAAAAATAATTTTCTGTGAACTTAGTTGCCTTTCAAAATTAATTCTAGTGCTGATTATTCATCGCAGGTCACATACCTACAACAGTGAGAGGTCTGTTTTTTTCCCTGAGAATGGGGGACCTGTAAAGCAAAGAAATAATACCATTTACAACATGAACTCATGTACAGCTTGGATGCACCTAGAGGAAAATATCTTAGGTAGGCAGATAGCTAGCTAGATAGTAGTTGGCTCAATTTATTTCTCCTCCAACATTTCTCATAAATCCATTTAATTCCCTTCCTGTACTCTGAAAAGAAGGTAGCATCCTTCCATGGTTCTAATCACAAACCTTTCTTCTCTTCTCATGGAACTATTCAATTATTTTTCATCAGTCCTTGTGGATCTATTCACTTTCTCCTACTACTTTCCTCTTGCACAATTCAGTGTGAGTGGGCAAACTGCTTATAAAAAGCCTGGGATTAGAAATGAAGGGCTGTTGCAGTTTATTGGTCAAAACCAAGCAGAATTACTCTCTGAGGAGTTGAAGGAAGCTTACTTGGAATCTATCTGTATTTTACTTGGATCCTTTGGGTCCCATTAGCCCTCACTTTCATTATCCTAAGCACCAATTCATTTCACTTACTCTCACCTTTCCTTATGGCCATATTGCTTACAATACCATGATGCAATGATTTTATTGCTTTGTTTTTCTCTATAAAACTTTATTGACATAATAAATAAAACACAATTTTCTGACGTATTTTCTACAATAACTATACCCTTACACATACAGATATCAAATTCATGCCCATCACATAAATATTTTATAGGAAGACAAGTCCTCAAAATAAAATAAATAACTTCAGCATATCATTAAGCATTCCATAATAAATACCTCTCCCACTGTAATTCAATCATATATTGGTTTAGTTAGGAATAATCACTTTTACTACTATAAGTATTCATATCTCTCTAAATAGTTGGTACTTTTCCTGTGTTAGATACAGTGGTTATGATGCTGAATACTTCAGAGGGCGGTATGCATTTCCGATTGTGTTTTTAAGGCAGTAGTTAGGCTCAGGTAAAACATTTTTCATTATATATTATCCTGAGGTTTCTATATATACTTGCATAATACCTCAGCATTGCGTGCTGCCTGTATATGGGGCTTCCACCTGGCCTCTCAAGTGCTTGTTTTACATTCCTTATTTTTCATCAGTAAGGCACTGTATTTATTATCTAAATGTCCATTGGGACTCGCCCTATCACTTAAGAAAGGATAAGGCATGCACACACTACAAATGTGAGTTAATCAGAGGGTTTTGAGGGAACTGGAAAGGTTTAGAGGAGAAGAGAGGTTTGCTGGCTGCTGATCAGTTACAGACCAGAATGTATCAGTCTGCTGAGCTGCTTCATATTTGCAAGTATCTTCTTTATGCAGTTAATGTCGGGTGACTTTTGCTTGTTCTGTGCATTTATTACAGGTGGACATTTTTATAAATGGCCTTTTACATTCGGTTTGGGTTTTTACATTTCTTACATGTCTAATATAATAAAAGCTGTAATCTTCACTCAGGGCCAGGTTAAGAGAAGTGTTTGTTCTTACAGCAAGGAATGTGCAGAAAGCTGGGTTTAGTTCTTCAACCAGGGCAACAGCAGCTCCCCTGTTTACTTGATGGTCTCCAAACAGCTTGATGTGATTCAAAGCCCATCTTGCATAAACTGGGTCTCACAGGTAAAGTTTGGTCCTCTCAGAAGTGAATGATTATATGTTTGTATAATGAATAGTTTGTGGTGAAAAAGTAAAACACAATACCCAAACTTTGTATTCTTACCATCTCAAAAACTTGAGTCTACCTTACTGATCTTTGTTAGTAGGCTTAGGAACTTTGTGTCTTATTTTAAAATTAAAAATTGGGATAAATATGGGGATATTTCTTTTCCCACACAGGGTTAAGTTCAAAACTCATAATCGTTTATTCTGACAAGTACCATCCAAAGACATCATGCAAATCAAATTCACATTGACTTTTGGAGTTGAGAAGCATGAAGTAAATGAAAACTATGTGAAAATGGGAGAAGAAATATTAGGTTCATCACTGGTGGGAGTTCTCAGCCTGCCTACGGTGTAGCCAAAAACATCTTTTCCTTTTTTGTTACAATATAATCTACTGACTTCTTGTTTTAGAAGTTTAAAATTCCTCAAGTAACCTAAACTAATACTTGTCCAGCCAGAAAACTCATCTATAGACTGTCACTGAAGTCCAACCATGTATCACCAAAAATAGGTTGCCCTATGCTGAAACTGAAGAGTGAAACAGATGGCATGTAAAACTATAGCTGTGTGAATTTTCTGTCCTGTGACAGAATTTGAAGGTGAGGGTTTTTTTCTGTATCAGTTTGGGATATAAGTAAAAAATATAGAAATCTATATTAAAAAGGACAATATAGAGAAAAAATGAAATAAACATTAAGATTTTTATTTCTTAGTATTGAAACATTTGATTTCAAAGATTATCTTCTATTTCAAATTTTTTTATTATGAGCTACACAGAACATTTCAAAATGAGAATCCATTTTTTATCAAAACATGAAAGAATTTGTTTTTAAAATATCAAAACAAATCTATTGATGTTTGGAATTTTTTTTTCAGATCTTTTTTTTTTTTTATGTTGGAGAACTGTTAATACTGAACTGTTCATTTACCTAATATAGCTTTGATTTTGCTAAAGAAATACTTTATACGAGAAAAAGATATTTTTTTAAAAATACTTTCACAATTGCATTTCATCCACTTCTTGAAGAAAAATTTTTTACAAAACCATCCAGAATTTTATTATGTATCTGACCTTTTTATTTAGCAATGATCTCTGATTGCTTTCCTCATGAAAGTTTAGAGGATGAAATTTTAATGCTGTCTTCGAGGTGACATTTTCTTGCAGGCCTAGTGAATACGTTCAGCTCAACACTGGAGGTTCATCACACCCACCTCATTAACACTTATTTGTTGCTGTAACTTTTTGTAGCTTTGCTGTCTTTCTATGTGTCTTTAGAGACATAATGTCATCTGATAAAAATCATTTCTCTCCATAAATCCTGTTAGACCAAATTAAAATTTTCTTTGACTAGAAGAAATGCTGGAAAAATCAGATAAACCAAGTATTTTGGCAAACCTAAATGCTTGGAAGTTTTGTTCCTGCTACCTCTCAATATTATCTCTCAATAACTGTTTGTCAGTACACTCTTCCATGCTCTGTTTCTGGAAAATGCCAAGATGCTAATAAGAACAAATTTTAACACTGGATCTAGGTATACCTGAAGTAAGCTCAGGGATGATTATGAACTATATACCAGAAAAAGATATTAAATCTTATTACCTTCTGAACTTTTGACTGTTTAAACTCATATGATTCCCTACAATTGAACTTTATATCATTAGTACATCCTGTCGTTTTGTGAGCATTATAAAAGGGCTAGAACAAGGAAGTACAATATTCAAAGCCCTTGTTTTCCTTCAAAGAAGCGGATGAATTTATTTGTTTTAAAATTACTTTGAAATGCCATGCTGTCTTGCCTCTGTAAAGTAAGAAAGACTCAAACCTCAGCTCACATTTCCATAATTCACATTCTTCCTTTAACCTGAAGTTTTAAAATATCCCTTACAGTATTAGTATTATGATTTAGTACTTGCAGTATTATTGACTTTTCCAATAGCAACAACAAAACGCAGCAAATCATCCTAATGACATTCTGGAGAAACCAATTAGGAAATTAGGACAGAATGTTAATCTGCTCTAACACTCAAGCATGACACAGTTATCAATCCTTATCAGCCTGGGCACTGTCTAACAAGAAACAAAATCACATTGGGTATTAATTCTAAAGAGGGCACCAAAGTATCTAACTCACTGTTTTCACAATTGATTTAGAGTAATCTAAGGGATAGTGTTTGGGTTTTGTTTTTTGGTTGGGTTTGGGTTTTTTCTGGTTGTGGGGTTTTTGTTTGGTTTTGGTTTTGTTGTTGGGGTTTTTTTCATTTTTTTTTTCAACTACAATTGTTCTTTTTCTGATGGCTATGAAGAAAAAGTATATTAGAACTGACTGTGCTAAGGTACTTGAAAAGAACTGGTGAAGTAAAAAAAAAAAACAAACCCATTTCTTCCGATAAAAATGCCAACAGGTAATGTATGTGAAGTGCCATGTACTGTGTTGATAACCAACACAGGAAAAAAACTACAAGCAAATGTACTATTACTGAGCTTGGGATGTGAACTAAGAAAATTAAGGCAATGGGTGGTCAAAAAGAACACAAGCAGGGGTTACAAATAAGCATATCAATAACAGGATCAAATTATTTTAGTTTTAGATTTTTGAAATAGGGATCAGGTCAATTTATACCAATATTATTCCAAAACTGGGTTCTTCACCCAGTGTGCAAGAGGCAATCCACATAGTCAAGGCATTTGTTTATTGCATGCCTGCACAGAGATGGGTGCTGGGTGGTAAATCCACAAAGCTAGCACACCTATTAACACATGGTAAAACTTTTAATACACTTTGAGTAATTGTTTACAATTATGTTTAGTCACTTCTAATTCTCTTTGGTTTTTACAAACCTCTTCCCCACTTAAAAGTACAGCGTTTGCCTGCTCTGTGGGGAGGGGGCTTTGTTAGTAGGGGGCTGGCTTTGCTGCTGGGTGGATCTTTTAGTGTGCTAAGGGGGATAGTTCACACATAGTTCCAGTAATTTTCTGTTTAGTCTCATTAACCATTTGGTTCTCCTTAAGTTTATTTTCTTGTGCCCCAGCTTGGCATATTTGTGGCATCTGTTCCTTCCTCCAAGCCTGTGTTTTGTTAACTGTAAGTAGTTAACCAATTTCCTATGTTTTCCAAATTCTTGTTTTTTAATACAGATATTTACACTTTTTCCTTTTCATTTTCTGTTTTAAAATAAATAATACTTATATCACCAAAGATCAAATAATGAAAGCATATTCCTTCACCTTGTAAGAATTAACTTCAGGGCTAATGCCACTCTTTTATTATTTTCTTCCATTAAAAAAAAATAGTACATTATATCCATTAGGATTTGCTTATTTTATGTGGCATATGAAATGCTGGAGAATTTTCTTTAAAAGTGGAGGGAACTGGTATAAAAAGAAGGAAAATGAACCCTGCAAACAAGCAGATTTTCACTAAAATAACTCAGATTAAATAGATTATGGTTTTATATCCATTAATTTTCTACAGACTAAAATAAAAATGTATGTATTTAATGGATTTCTGATAGTGTGTACAAAAAGTCTCCAAACTGGTTACGTAAGGAAGAAAACGTACTAGAATTCCTTTTATACATTTGTATGAATCACCTGATAGCGATTTATTGCTGCTTAACAGATGAGCATAGGAGGAATGGATGAAGCCTTGACCCAACCATCTTCCTATATGCTCATATGGTGTAGGAGGGATGTAGGCTCCTACTGATTCAGTAACATTTTTGTAGGTTTTCCTAGCATGCAGGAATAGTGACACTAATGATTTTGCACTGCAGTCATTACTTTTACCTAACTTTAGTCATCTAAAATAAATATGTAGTCTAAACGGGTCATCTAGTTTCCCTCTGTTGCTAATGATGAGAGATGAACAACCTTGCTTAGCTCAAAACCAGTTAATGAGTATCCAAACCCATTTAAACGTTAACGGATGGGATACTAATGGCAATATAGATGTGGTATCAGTTTGTGTGTTGCCAGTTACATATGAAAAACTATTCTGAAAGCCCAGATATATGCTCAGGGGGTCAGAAATCCTTGCAGACATGGTCACATTGCCTGAAATATCCGATCTGGTTAATTAAAACCTAACATGTCTTTTTCTCTATGAGAACCAGTTTAGTATTAGCCTAGAAGAGAGCCTTAGGGGTACAAGGCTTTCCAACACCTATTTTTGATTTTATCCTGCCTAGAGCTCCATCGAGAATCACAATTCAGCTTTTAAAGAAATAGTGGCTAAAACACAGAACGGACAGTTGTTATAAGCTTCTTTCTACCCCTTCTTTAGTGAGAAGGTTCAGGAAAGTGAGAAAAATTGTTGTTTTTTGTCGTTTATCTGTTGTTTCTGTGAAGGATAAAGCCATGAGGATTAGAGCTGCTTCAGAACTGGCTGCCAGGGATGCAGAGATTCCAGACAATTATTTTCTTTTCTGAAATTTGGGATTTTTATTTTAAATAAAACCCTTTCTCCTTTAAATAAAAACCTTTCTCCTCATCCAATAGATTACATTGTTACAATATTGCTGCTACACTGTTAACTATCTAAACGAGTTTAAAATAAGTTTTTCTAGATGGCTAGATGATCCATAGAGATTTAGACCACTGCGGGCGGAAGGAGGGAAAAAAAAAAGGAAGAGGGAAGAGGAATGGGGAGGGGGGGCGGGGGGGGGAGGGAGAAAAAAGAAAAGGGAAGGACTTAGGAAATGAAAACTTCAAGACGGAGGTGGCTGACCTTTAGTTACCTTGCCTAACAGAACCAGAGCTCTAAGCTAGATGCCTGTGCTGGATGCACAGAAAATTCTATTTAATTACAGGATACATGAAAGCAAATGCTATGAAGAAAGAACTAAGCTAACTACTAGGAAATGTTAATCATCTAAGTGTAATTTAATGTCCACCCACTGAAGGTCATGCCTATTAGCATCACTTACTAACCAGCATCAGTCCTGGTTCTGCCCGTGTATCTGTCAATGGAAGCCACACGTCTGAATCTGAAAAATTCTGATTCCAGTCAGGTGGTTTGCCACTGCATGGCTCCCTTTGGCTTCTGGACAGCCAAGAAAAACAGCAAAGGCACCTAACTATGAATTCAATATGCCATGCAAATACCCACAAAGAGCATTAGATGACTACGACGGGCTGCAGGGGATCTCCCTCCACTTATGATTCACAGTCTCGAGCTATTCCTGATAGTAGATGCCAAAGCCAGCATTTTCTTACAAGAAAACAGTAGCAAGAAGGAAAAAGTGACATTTTCACTTTTACATAATTATCTTTATATCAGACCCATTGAGCTCTTCTCTTATGCATAAAAAAATCAAATGCTTACTGTGTCAGAGAAAGGTGGTGAAGCAAAAACAGTTCTATATTGCTGTGGGTAACTATCAAAAGGGAGACTTGGTTAACATTTTTTCTGACTTTAGGTCAGCTTAGTATCAGTATGTGTATTCATTGTACCTTAAAGTGGAGACGGAACTGCTTCATCTGTGAATTTGTGGGATGGTTCCATAGTTTTATACCAAGTGGGACAACTGCAATGGGAGAGGTACTAAAACAGAGTTACCAAAGAGTATCTTGGGATAACTTGGTTCTTAGATCCTGGGAAGTGGGAGATCTGGGGAGCTCCAAAAGAATAATGGTTCATACTCATATTTCTAACACTTCTGGCCCCACAAAAGATGATGTGGCAACTTGTTGATGAGAATGCCTATGCATTATCGTCCAGTGTGAAGCTAGCCAGAGGGCAGCCCACTTAGTGAATCCCAAGAAGCACTGTGTATAAGGTACTTTCTACTGTCCAGAATTAGGTGTTCCTCTTGCCATATGCCATTGTTCAAGTGGTTATATTTTTTAGATACTTTAATCTTTGGTAGCAGTTCTGCAAGAGATTTAAAATTTGGACCTGAGCACCCAAGATGTCTCGTGAACAACAAATCTCAAATAAAAAAGAGTTTTGACATTTAGAGTAAAATATTTTTCACCTAAATTTAGACTTTTATAACTGAGATCTTTATGTAGTTATTTTTGAATCCTCTTCTAATCAATGATTGGAAATAGTTACTCTGAAGGTGCAATTCACCTGGCCTGTTTTGGGTGTCTACTTTAGAAAGGGAAGAATTGTATCTTAGAAATGCTTATTTCTTCCATTATGTCTAAAGACAAGTGGGGTCAGATGAAAAACTGGTAAGATGAACATGCCTGAAATGGAATTTTTTACCTTACAAATGCTCTATTTTATTTCCACCTAGCACTGAAGACGCCAAAATTCTTCGGCTTCTGTGTATTATTGTTTGTTTCTTTATTTATTGTCTTTATATGGAAGTTCTCCAAAGGCCTAAAATTCTGCTTCTGTTCATGTTACACAGAACTTCAGCCTGGACAAGCCTAGATGGCACAAAACCTGTTACAGACTTGATCTCTATGAGGATTCAGTTATGTGCTCTGTGGAGTGTTGGGGGTGTGTATTCTGAGAGGCACATAAAGGTTTAAGCTCCTTGTAAAATAAAACAACTTTTTAAAGAAGAAAGGATGGAGGGAAAAGTGTTTTCAGGATCATATTTTTGAGGCTTTTAAATTAACCTGAAATCTGCCTTGGGCATCACAGACCATGTTGACCACAGACTTCTTGAATAACTGCATGAGCAATGCTTAAAAAGCTGACACAAAGTGTTTATATAATGCTTATATTTATTTTCCAGTTAGTACAAATAAAATCATATCAAGATTTGTATGCATACTTTACATTTATGGTTTGTCTCACCCGCTTGCTTTTTTTCATTCTGTGATGCAATGATACAGTGAATTTAGAGAGAACATATTTTTCCTGACTTATAGAATGAATACACCTTATTTTTTGGGAAAAAAAAATAAAACAACCAACCAAACCACCCAAAATGCAAGAATTAGAATCATTTTCCACAACAAGTAATGGACATAGTTTGTATATCAAAATATTTCTCTAGGTGATTGCAATCACAGTTAGGTTATTCTAGTGGAGTCATACATATGTGTTTTTAGGTTTGTTGCCAGTGCATTAAGGCATAGAGTTTGAAGACAATGAGAAAAAAAAAAAAACAATACACAAATAATTTATGTAAGAGAAAAAGATTTTCAGTGTACATGATTTCATTTTTGCACTGGAGACGAGACATCAGTACTACGCAAGCACTCTATGTTAAAAATAATGAGCTTGCCCTGTGCTCCTTGATTCAACAATCTGAATCAATGAGGAAAACCAAAATCAATGAAAAGGGGGAAAAGAAAGCCCAGAAGAGTGAGAAGCGAATTTCCATACAAGAAACACAGAAGCCCAAGTTAGACAAAAATGTTGAGGTATCTACGTTACAGAAAGTCTGTCCATGAACACAAAAATACACAAACACGTTAATAATTACAACTAGGATTCAATACAGACATTATCCTGTATTTTTGCCTACAATGAATTATCCTTTTAATTCCCAAACCAGTCAGAAGCTTACCCTTCTTCAGTCCATCTGACAAGCTCCATGTAGTCACTGGTCCCTATCTTCTTGGGAAGTCACTTTTCACTGAAGAATGCTCAGCCTTGATGAAGCAAATTTGCAAACCACCAGCATTTGTTTGTGGATTCTGAGAACAGTAACTAAATAACAGCACAAAATAGTAGCTGGGAGGAATAAAATAGGCAATGAACTTTTGGGGACATCAAAATAATTTGGTTTTAATGTAGTAAGTTTTAAGCCAGTTCTTTCTTTATCTTGGCTTGATTTGCTCACCCCTCATCCTTGCAAGGTGATAAATAATTCAGCAAAATTTTAAATCTGTTTTGTGCTATAGGGACTACTGTCAAATCCAGCATATCAAAGCCTCTGTCATTCAACTTGTATTATAATATAACCTTTCTGCAAATAGTGCCTAGAACCAAAATATACTCAGACTGTGTATCTCTCCTTCCTCTTGATTTTTACCACAATGAAATCTAAAGAAAATAAAGAAGGAAATATACATAAACCAAGTTTGCTGTAGACTGTATACATTTTGGCCATAAAGATTTGCTAACACTCAGCTTCAGATGTGTCAGGTTTTCCTGTACCCATGAGAGGAGCTGACAATCAGAAAGGCTGTCCTCCTAGATCTCCGACGAAGATGCAGTAAGATATTCAAAATGTGATACCAGCAAGTTCATAAGAAATGTCAAGTGCTTAGTGAAAAGAGATGGAAAATATCAAGCAGTTCTCCTAAACAGAGTTCAGAAGTATCTGAGATGATGACTCATCAAAAAAGTAATGTAATAAAAAAATGTTGATAAAATAATAACAACATAAATTTGTCAAAAATCCTTTGGACCATAATTTTTCTCCATGGCAATTATATCTTTGTACTGGATATATTTCAATTATCTGAAGGTACAACAGGCTGTATATCTTTTTCTAATTGCGGGTGATGTAGTGTGCTTTACTATTAGTTTCCTACAAGCCTTTTAATAGTGTTACCTGACATTTGTTATGGGGGCAGTAAGTGTTCTGAAGCTGAAGAGACTTTTACACAGTCATGTACACTTCTGATGCTAAAAGGAACAGTGACAAGGAGGCTGGTGATAGTAGATGACGGAAAAAAAATAATTGACTGTTGTGAAAATCTTGGTCACAGAAACTACTTTTAAGTGTACTTGAGGAGGACTATTACTATAGCATGAAATTCTAGGGAAATTTTGGTAAGTTTCTGTTCAGATGACAGGGACTTCATGCTGACAGTATTCTGGCAATAAATTTCTTACGGGCTCCTTCCTGAGATACTAGAGTGCCTCTTGGCAAAGAAAAACAGGAGACACAGTCACTAAAGCAGCTGGCTTCCAACTAGATGCTGATTATTAAACATTTGCGGTGTTTTGGGCAGCCGGAAAACTAGGGTAAAATATAAGGGCTGTCATAAGGACACCTTATTCAGGAAAAACAAAGACACATTTTGCCCTAGCTAGTGCTGCTGGATAGTATGTCAGTGCAAGTCCAGTTTTAGTAATTACAGAGGTATAGATTATATTGAGATTCTCATTCCAAATTAAAGAAGACTACTCTTCAGAAACACTGGATTGCAGAAGCTGTTTTTGTTAGTATGCTGAGATTTCTCTGAAATAGCTTTGCTGTTCCTGATTTGTTCACTCTTTGAAGAAAGAAACAAAACCATATTGTGTGACTATGTTCTCTCATGTCTTCTTATAACAAAGAAGATACCAACACACTTCTGTCACTCAGATATGCTTGTTACATGTAGTTGAATTAAAATTCTTATGTCTGGAAATGTACTTGTGTGCTGTGTCATTGCCCCACTGAGCAGCTTCTTTGCTTTTAATTTGGATCTTCAAGTTATAGTCTTAGGTGTGGTACATTCCTTGCTCTTAGAGAGGGATTCCTGGTGGATTTTCATTTCCAGAATTTATTTAGGAGAGATCTGCTTCCCACCATTCCACTAATATTCTCATCTGCTTCAAAAAGGCTAAATAATTTTTAAAGGTGTTAGGAGCTATATTTTTAGCAACAGCTTATGTCTTCTTGGCACATTCCTGGTACAGCAATGTTGGCAGACCTCGTGTTACAGAACCTCCTGGTCTGTCATGTATTAAAGCTGTTCTCTGGGTATCCAAGCACTTAAAAATACTTGTGAGTGTCAGGCATGCAAGTGGATGCATTTTCCCTCAGATTTAAATGCCAAGAGTATTTAAACCATCAGAAAAGAAAGAGCTTTAAAAGGTACTCATCCAGCCAGATACATGCAGCACTTAAAGACATGTATTGGGCAAACTAAATAGCTTGCTGATTCTAATTTCAGGCAGTGACAAATGTCTGAAAGGTATATTTAAATGAAAGTAATAAAACCTAAGATCCGTTGGTGGGTTTGATAACAATGATAAATACCATGGTATTTAAACAGATACCAGCTGAAACATGAAAAGTGAAGACTTATCTCACAATCACATTCAGCTAACAAAATTCCAACGATTTTTGACTTAAATGTTTTGAATTATGTGATAACCTTACCTATATTGCTTAAATTGTTATAAGGAAGAATGATAACTGCTAGCAATAGGCCAGGTACAATTCACCTTAAGCAGCACACTTAGAAGAAGGAAATATGGTCCAGTGATAAGAATGACAGTTTAGAGCTTGGAAGACCTGAAATACCTTAGCATTGACAAAAACTCCTCGTGCTTCAGTGCTTTGTGAGGATAAATACGCTGGAGCTGTTAAAGCATCTGGCCTGTAGAGTAATGAGGGCTGTGCAGGTAACACAGACTAATAGGCATTGCACTTTATTGTTTGTTTTGTGGCATCCTAATGATTCTAACACACAGGGAAGAGACTCAAGGAGACCCGAGGTGAGATCTGCTGTCCTGGTAGGCAGCTTTGACAAAGTCACTTCATTTGCTTTATTTCTCCCTATATAACCGTGGTAAATAATCCCACTTTTCTTTGTAAGCCATCCCGCAATTGTTTCATGACATATGTTACCTAAGGGTTGCTGTTAACAAAATTGTATCTTTTTTTTTTTTTTTGAAAGAAAGGTGTATTGAAGGTGTAAAAAATCCTTATTGTGAGCCTATACCTGCATTTAGAGAAAGGAAATACACTTTGCTTAAGCCATATATTCTGGGTTTGTTGTGGGTTTTTTTGTTTGGTTTTTTTTAATCTTAATATGTTCTTACAGAATTAACGGAAAAATATGGGAGCCCTCCAGTGGTGAAAATAATGTATCTGGATTTCATAATGTAGCTACTTTTCTGTGAATGTTGCCTGTTTGCAACATAGTTGCCATAGTTTCTGACACATATGGATACTGATCCCATTCTGATTAACAGGACTTGATGTCATCCAGCATTTGCCTGGACATGCATATGCGTGTGTTCCCAGATGACACTTGCGAAAGCCAAAAAAGCTGAATGTATCTCACTTTACTTCTTTACCTATATACACAGGAAACCCCTTGGGAGCTCTTTATTTGTTTGTTTTCTTCCCACTAGAAACTGCAGGGGTTAATCACGTTCTCTCCTTCCACAGGCTTCTCACCTTTAAGGGTGTGTGAATGAAAAGGGATTTACAATTGCAGTAACAGAGATGTTTGTCTGCCCCCATCCTCCTGTTCTTTGGCTTTCCGGATTATTGTGTTAATCCAGTCACCCTTTGCCTCCAGAATTGCGCTCCTCCACGTAAATCTTCAGGACATCCTTCTGGAAAGGCTCTGGACACCTGGCCTGTCACTGCCCTGAAACTGTGCCTGTGGAGTGCATTCTTCTCCTTCAGCAAACGAACGTTTTGAGCTTCTGCGCTCAATTTGCTGTAAAAAGGTGGGGTTGTTATTGCTGTGGAAAAGTCTTTCTGCTGCACTCCAGGAAGAAAGTGGAGATCATAATCTGCTTTCCGAAGAAATGGAACTTTAACTTGATCCACCTATACCTACACAGTCCACTGGGACCACATTCCTTCCCTAAACATGCTAGCCTGTTAATAGTACAGATATATCCTTAATATAGAGCTCCTGGGCCTTTAATTCCAGTTTGTAAGACATTAATGTTAAACATGGCAGCACAACTGTCAGGTGGCTTCTCCTAATGAATTCACAAATGTGGAGTTAAAACCACTTTCCTTGTGAGTGAGGCACGTGCAAAATACAAATGTCTGAAAACCAGTAGATTTCAAAGAGCCTTTCTGTAGCACTGGAAATGATAGGAAGCTGAGGAAAACCAAAAGATTAGGTGTTTGCCTTCTATTAATGAGGACAGCTTCTGTTGGAAACACATGTTGATAAAGAGTTACCAAGAATATTCCTTTGAAGCCCTTGGCATCTGAGGTATTCGTGAGCAGCCCACAGGAAAAGTATACAGCCAGTGGCCCGCTGTAGTACCATTGTTTGCGATACAACTGTCACAGGTAAAGTCAGCAAAGACATAGAAAAGCTCATCTTAATGATACAGACGTGAGCATGCACAAGCACATGCACTGGTTTGCACCATGTTTAGCCAGAGGAATATCCCTGAGTACAGACAGCGGAGGAGGAGGAAGTGTGTTTCCTTTATTTTTTGGGGGGTGGTAGTGGTTGGTTGTGTGTTTGGAGGTCTTTTTTTGTTTTCTGTTTTATTTAATTTTAATTTTAAAGGCAGGCCACTGAAGTATACAGAGTAGCAGAAATAAGATTGTAAGAGGCTGAATCTACGTTGCATCCTTTGTCTTCGGATTTCAGTGGGTTTTTACCATATTTTATACAGCAGCTGCAGGGTCCAGGCCTCCTATTGTCATGGAAAAATAAAGGCCTCATTTAACTGCTGGTGGAGCTGTAGTGTGTGATGTGTGTTTGTTAGTCTAAGACATCTGCTCTTTGTGTCAGCTACTAACTCCAGACACCATGGAGTGTCCTCTGTCCCCTGCCAGGCTGTGTGTAGAGGTGGCGGGTCAGAGCTACACACCACCCTACAACAAAAGAGAAAAGGGGCAAAGAAAATATTTGTGTGCAGCGGGGACTAAGTGACAGGAAAAGAGATACTTTCATCTGTGGCTGAGAGGTTATGTGATTAGCATGTGACAGCTGCTGGCCCCTTAACCACTGGATGGATAAGGATGACTGACTGTCAGGGAGGCTCTGAACTATGTAATCCGACAAAAACAATGATGAGAGGATGCTGATTTTAGTTACTGGGCTAGCATTAAGCACAGTTCACTTATCATCAGGAGGTATTCAAAATATGCAGCGGATCAAGCAGCAACAACCTCGGAGTGTGCGCAGCACTTCTCATAACCATGCCTACCCAGACCAGCTCCCTGGCTGTGGGCAGGCCACCTCCACACCCTCTCTGTGCTAATATTTCCCCCCACTGGCACCCTGATTTCCCTCAGGGCACAACAGCCCCATGCCCCACAGCACTTTGCCATCCAGCAGAGCCTTTGGACCACCAGCATCCTCTGGGCTGCAGCTGCCTGAACCATAAACCAGCAACTAGGAGTGTCACAGCTGTGATGTAATTGCCCAAGAGATTTTTATTTTTTTCCTCAGGTGGGCGGCCCCATGAGGAGAATAAGGAAAAAAAAATAAAAATAAAAACTTGTGGATGTTAAGTAGATTTAAGACCTGACATGTTCATTTTTCTGTAAGATTTTCTTTTTTTAAATAGTAAAAAAAAAAAAAAAAAAGGAAAAAGTTCAATTGTGATTCTGTGATAGTAAGGGAATTTTGCAGTCTTGACATGCAAAGAGATTTTATTAACCTTGTAGCTGTCAGTTGATATGTATAGATATCAGGACTGATCTTGATGAATGTTTACTTAAAATTTACAGTTTCTTGTTGTGGGTGAGAAAGGAAAATTTGCTTTGGCTGAGTGTTGGACTCGTCACAAAACTTTAACTATCTAGAAGTTAGATTTCCCAGCTAGTTGTCTCACAAAAGTCAGTGGAGGGATAGAAGTGAAACGTCCTCAAGTAGTATGTCTTCAGCATTCACATTTCTACCAAATGACGTGTCCTCACCGGAGTGTCTGTCCCCTTCCACTCGTTGCTCATGAAGCCCAGATGACTAGGTTAGACTTTGTTTAATGTTTAGATGGCAGCATTAGATAAGATAATTCTTACCTGACTTTCAAGGTGGTAAATTCTATATTTTCACTGAATTTCCATTTCCATAGTTAATCCTAAGTAGAAATTCACTTGGACATGCATTTCACTAAAAATGTGATGCCTGTCTCTTATTGCCATTTAATGAATTTGTTTTTAAAGTACTGATTTATTTTTGCCTGAAATCATTCAGTGGCTTCATAGCAGAATCATGTAACACCGTGAGACATTTAAATGCTATGAATTCTGTGGATGGATGGATTGCTTCCATACTACAGCTGTAATTTTGCTGCCTTATATATATAAGGACCAGGATTGCCAGGACCCTGTACTACAAGAAGAAATTGTCTAACAGCATTTTTTACTATTCTACTGAGTCTTAAGTCTTCCCATGAGTTAAGCACATTGACTGAATTTGGTCTTCACTTACTTTTTATTTCGATGACGTATATTGATTTTCCCTCCTCTATACATGAGTATGTCTAAGTAGAGAATGTAGTTCGATAGATTTTACAGCTCTGTAAGAAAACAAAGTCACATAGCAATCATAATGTCCTCAAATATGAGAATATAGTCTGTAAACAACGCTCTTCTCCAGTGTCTCAATCTCAACACACAGAAAGTACATTTCTTTGAGACTCTGGCAATAATAGGGTTAACAGCATTATAATGCCTTTTCACAAAGTAGTGGGAAGTAAAGAGCAGGAAAGGAAAATGTATGGCATTAGCTGCAGTTCTAAAACCTAAAAATAAGATAAAAAGATGGGAAAGGGAAAGTTTACCCCATCCTTCATTCATTTTTTTTTTCAGATTCTGCTGAGATTGGCAAGACTCCTGGACCCCAACTATATTCTTGCTTTCATTTTCAGGAAAGAAAAAAAAAAACACAACAGTTTTTTTCTTTCTTTTTGTTCTATCTTTCATCCACAAGAAGAAATATTTGTTTAGTGGGAGTTTTGGCATATTGCAAAACCTGTGTATGATATTTTTTAAAGGTTGTTAGGGCTTTTTGACAAACAAACAAAAATAAGAATACCTGGTTCCGAGACAAATTCTGAGCCTTAAAAAAAGACTTATGGTTACGCTTTGATTTGAACAATGTTTGTCTCAGACCAGAATGAGGTTTAACTCAGAGAACGGGCATAACGCCTCATTAGTTTTAACATGTTTCACTGCAATGGACTCGCTTGCTTATATTTTCACTTTCAAGCAAAAGCCAATCTATATGCATTGCAATATAAGATACTTGGATGTTCAATGTAATTGCACAATTTGCTAACAAGACATTTTAAAGAATTGTGGTGAGAAATTTAAATGCAGGTAATCCGAGGGATTTAGGTAGTATGACTTCATTTTAGCCCTCTAGAATGAAGCTAATCTCCGTCCTCTAGTACTAAGAAGTAGTTTTTGATCCTTGAAAATGAGTAGTTCAACTTCGCTGAAATGTCTGTGTGGTGAATTATTTAAGTTAGTTTTGTCTTACCATAAAAACTAAAAATGTCCATAGCAAGTCACTACAGAGTGGTTTATTGTGCAACGTAGCATAGCTGTAATTTATCATGGGCTAGTAAGCTTATTTGAATAATATAAATTTTATCTTGATTTTATAATGAATTGGCTGTGTGAGTGCATTGACCCACAATCAGCTACAACCCTAGAGTTCAGAAAAAGTGGTGACATACTACGTTTCCTCGTAGCAGCTCAGTGGCATTGTGGAATTGTAACTATAACAGCCAAGAGCATGTCTTTCTGGCAGCATCTGGGAACACCATCACAAGTGCAAATGATCTTTTAAGGACATTATTTTTTTTGCTGAAAATATATTGTTGCCTTTCTAATTTAATTTATTTTTTTCATCTACTTTTATGTGGGTTTTTTAGACAGCAAAATAAACAGGACAAGTACATAAATATTACTTGAGGGTGATAAGGCACTGATGCCAAGGCTAATAAAATTATATTTCATACATATATAGTATTAATACTCTTAACACACAAATTAATAGGCACATTTCAGTTCTTCTTCACTGTATATGAACAAGTGAATGTATGTTTGGACCTCTACAACATGACAGAAAACAAAATACAGTTACCATAGCCTGTATGAAACAAGCTTTTAACTCTCTGACAATAGTTCCTGACATTTATAGCACAGCTCCTGAGTGCCTTAATGACCATCATGTCAAGCTGAATCTACTATTAATATACCTCACTAGTAAGGAGTAAGTATTATGGTTTTTATCCTGAGTGTGAAAGGTCCATATTTCATAAAGATTTTGAGTCTAGCTGAGTTATTAAAAGGTTTCCTATAAGGAAAAAAAGTAATTCTTTTCTCTTTTATTCTTTTTTTTTTTTTTTTCTTTGGTTTATGTTTTCCCCTCCCCCCACCCCCCTTTTTAACAGTTTCTGCCTGCTGAAACTTTCTTTTCTTAAAAGAAAGAAAAAAGTGATCTGCATTTAAATTGAAGTACAGAATCAGGTGCAACTAGCAGAGACTGTTGTTTTACAGTGATGTGTAGATGGCAGACACCACATCTGAGAATCATCTTTGTGAGGAACCTCCAATATATTTAGCAGAACTCCCTTATTTTTGTGATCATATTAGGCAAGAATTTTTTTTAAAAAAAAATTCAAGACCCACTTCTAAAGAGATTAAGACACAGAACATCATTTACAAAACAAGCAAGAGTTGGAGAGAAAGGTTTCTGGAAAGACAGATCATTTTTGGACATTCAGTTTGGTGAATCCAGACCTGGAACATTTCACGGAGTCACGGAACCGCTTCAGCTGGAAATGCTCCCTGCACCTCATCTGCTCCACTCTCCTGCTCAAAGCAGGGTCAAATGGCTTGTTCAGGACCTTGTTCTTTCAAGCTCTGGAAATCTGTTTTCAAGAAGCTAGATCATGTGTCAAGGAGCATTAAACCTCCTTGACACTCAGCCCTGATCCAGATCTTCTGACCAGCCACCCACAATAGATAAATCCCAAATTACTTATTCCTTTTAAAGATCTGGTCCAGCATGAGTTTCTCCTCTGCAGATATACAGGATAGGATTAATATGACCTACTATTGTACCAGGCACCCTTTGCTATCTCTTTAATCAATGAATTGAAATTCAATGTTTCTTGGGCATGATTCATCTGAGTGTGTAGGAGATTTCTAATAGAGGCCAGATGAATAGTGCCCCAGGGTGTCTTTTTCTGCTGAATCCATTGCCAATAAAGGGATCCTGGGGAGATTAGCTCACATATAGATGTGTACACTATACACATCTGAAATTAGGTGAGGTAAATCCTATCTATGGACTTTTCTTGAAGTGGTAGCAAAAGAATTACCTGTCAAATTCAGGCTTACTGGGTTATTGTGGATGGGTAGTGTGCTACAGGTTATAGGTGAACTCAATGTCCTTCAAAAAGAGTATTGTAGTTTTTCTGAATTGACATTATACTGGTAAATTTTTTTTCTTCCCCCCCCCCCCCCCCATTTCTGTGTATTTTTTTTTTTTAAATAAATGGTCCTTTTAGTTATTTTTTCTATAAGGAATAACACATATTACATATGACTGGAATTATTTTCACAGTATCAAGTATGTAATATGTCAGTAATTCATGCTCTGTTGATAGAATGAATTTAAACAAATGAACTTGCCTCCTGTATCTTTTCCTGTTTTCATTGCAGGCTGCATAAATCGGCACTGAAATAGATGAGAAAACAACCTTTAGAGCAGCGCATGCTCTAAGGATTTTGTGTACAGAATAACAAATGTGAAAGTGTTTTAAAAGCAGGAGACAAGCTGATATTGGTAAGTCAATCTATATGATTTTTTTTTCTCCATGACAAACCCAAGCATTTAAGTAAGTTGAGGTCTGAGTGAAGAATGGTGTACATGCTCCCTTCAAATGCATAAATATCCACAAGTTTTGGCTAAATTAGAACAGTGGCATTAAAGCTCTTGTATGTGCCTTTTAACAGTAAATAAAATAAAAGATATTATAAGAAACTCGCTGAAAGGAAATGGAGAACCTGAGGAGACTGTTTACTTCAGAGGAACAAGAGATCATGAAATTTCTAGTGCATGTTGGCAGCTGGCACTACCTGCTGCAGCATGTGTAGTGTCCCCACGGCACTTCACGGGAAAGCTGTACAATTCGCATCATCAGGGGGCTACTACAGTCCCTGAGAAACTCTTCTTCCTTCCTTAAAAACATTTCTGTCTTTACCACAGACGGCACCATTAACTGTTTTGGCATGTATTCCAGGCCATAGACTGTGATCTGTGAAGTTTACTGGGCAGGAGTTAATGTTTATCTGAAAGCTGTATGAATCACATGAGGTTTTTAACATTTTACTTCTATAGCTGAGTGATTTCCACAGACGTTACCATAGTGCCATTTACCTAGGACAAAAAATAATGTATTTACAGTACATTTTTTGTTGTATAAATTGCCTTTTCTTCCAAGCTTAGATATTATGAAAATTAAGGACCTACTTTTCCCATGAAATGCATTTAAAGTTGGTGGGTAATCTGCCAATCAGCCTTCCTGATTTTAACTGATGGCTGCTCAAAAATTACTTTTGATGATCTGGTGGACTACCAGAAACCTACTCAACCATATCTTTTGAAGATTTTTTGAAGAACAAATTGAAGTGTGTTACTTTGTTTTGGTTTTAAGTACTTACTGTCTCATGCCACTCTTCTGATACACAGAGCAACTCTTGTAGCAACCTCAGAAAGCAGAACCTAACTTTAAGTGGTTTATGTTGTTGTTAGCATTTGGCAGTTCAGGTACTATAACATGTCAAAAACTGATTCATTCTGTTGGTACAGGAAGAAATGAAGCAAGTAGCAAATCTCTGAGGATCTTCACATCTTTATTTCCTTCATAGTTAAGGCCAATGATTGGTGACAGTTTTGTCAGCTTGTCACATAATGTCATTGGAGATTCCACATGGCTGTCTGACGGTAAATTTTCCCTTCCATTTGTTAGAAGGTACCAGCCAACACAAGCCTGAAGAGACATAATTTTCTTATGTGAGTTTGCAGTGAAAAATGGGTAAATGGAAACAGCCTTGCATGCTTTTTTCTTTTATTTTTAATACAAAAACACTTTTTAAAACTTTTGACTACCTAGCAATATTGAAATGAAGTTTTTGAACTAGAATCTGAACATAGAAGTGCAACTACTCTGCGAACACAGAATTCCTATTGCAGTGCTTTTAAAGCTTCACGGACAGAGTTCTTAAATTCCACACTCCCTCATGCTGTGATGTTTTCCTTGTTCCTTATGGGCAGGTCATTCTACATATTTCCCACAGAATTCCCACAAAGGACCTTTGACACATTCACGAAGTTACAGAAACATTTGGATGAGCCAGTCTACAAAAATGGATAAACATACTAAAACCTTAATGAGTAAAATAATATGAAAAAGCACCAAAAGAAAGTTGATTACCTTTATAAGACTGTCTTCAGTTTCCCCATTGAAATCTTTCCACAGTGCCCTGATGCTCACAAATTACACAGGATTTCACAAATTTCAGAAGCTTTTTTTTAAAAGTAAAAGTTGTTATGCTAATATATTACATATGAGAGCAAATAATAATATGTGGGATACTATTTCTACATTCTATCTGCATGGATCATACTGTTGTCCTGATGTAAATCTGTGGAGAACTGTGTTCTTTTAACCCACTTATTGCTGCCTTAGACAGCACCAAGTATGATCCATTAACCTGAACTGAGGTACAACAATCAAAGTTTTAGCCTTTGGCAAAAAAATGCTTAATGTTTCTTTTAATCAATATCCTTCTGTAGAGTATGTATTAGGATATAATGTTATTGGTTATAATCGTTGACCTCTCAAGCTTGTTATTTCTAATTTGGTTTCAGTAGACAATAATTTGTTAGGATTCCTTGCTTTGTATTCCCCCTGTGTCTTTAGGTGAAAATATGTTCTTACTTCCTTGCTAGCAGTTTAATATTTAGAAACAATCTTTTGGTTCAAAATCTAGAAATATTGAAAGCTCAGACTTTAGAAAGGAGGAAAGAAGGGATTTTTGTAAGATATAAATTTCAGTATCTGTATTTTTTTTATTTCCTCAGTTTATAAATTCATCTCCTTCCAGGTACAGAAAAGAATGAGACAACTGTTGATGGATTTTATTTTCCCTTTAATCAGGAAAGAAATAAACTTCAGTCAGAGAGCAATCTGCCTTTATGAACAGCAAAAATCTTATCATTTCTTTCTGCTTTGTAGATGAAGGATGTATGCTTTTGCATAGCTTTTCATATCTGTTGGTAAAATCATGGTTTCGTGAATTTGTGCACAGATAGGATGGTATTTGCTTTTATTCCAACAGGCTTACCCTATTTTAGTCAGGAGCTTTAATTTCTCCTGATATCTGACATGCTAGTCAGTGCCTTGATTTCAAGGATCCTATACTATGATTTATTCTTAATCTTTGCCTGATTTGTGTAATATAAGTAATGTGATGGAATGAGATTACAAGAAGATGTTGCTGTCACAGTAGTTTGAACCATTATGATTTATCATAACATTACTAATTAGATAATCAGACTCTTCAAAAGCATATGTCCCTAAGAAATTGCTGGAGAAATTTCTGGTAGAATATTATCACTATTTTATTGCACATGGATTAATTAAGAATTTTTTTTAATTCCTGCAGACATAACTAAATTAGTCATGACATTTAGTATTGTATTGTATCAATTTCTTGGGGTCATTGACACATGATCAGCAGTATAAAGGAGGAAGATTTTAATTTTTCAATATTTTTCTGCCAATAGATTGTTTTTTAAAAATCCACCCACTGCTTTACCCATCTGACAGGACATTCATCTATATACTGCTTTGTTCCTTTTTGTAACCAAAATGGGTGCTGTTATGTCCTTTCCAGTTCAGGAAATGACACTCTTGTCTGTTTGTTGCAGACAGCCAAGTAAGAACTACATGTCTGCATCTCATGATACAATTTAAGCTAAACAGTATGATATCAGAACAAGGTAAGGACTCAGTGCGCTGACTAAGTAACAGTGTAAAACACAATTCATTTGAGCACCCAGTAAAAGGACTTGGTGATTTAACCGTCTGCCATGAGGAACTTGGTGAAGAAGATTGCAACTGCCTGTGGTAAAGACTTGCCATAAGCAAATAAATCATGTAGGGTGACAGTCAGATCTGTGATGAAGAAAACAAGCCTCAAGGCAAAGCGATATTTTTGCTATGACTGATAATCATAATAAAAATTGCAGACTGTATCTGTCTAAATGCTACTTAGGCTGGGATTTGACTACCTAAAACTTGCCTAAGTAGCAGCTGGTATGGCAGCCTGCCTATGTGCTCCCTACTAATGTTATCCTTTCCTAAAATTGCTGCCTAAGGCTAAAGGGGTGAATAATTTCCTCTGGAAGCGCTTGTCTCTTTTTATTGGCTACGAAGACCTTAAGTTAGGTGGAATGATTCTCATGTCTTTAGGTGAAGACCCTAAAATTTCAGTCAGATACTGTGAAATTATACACCCTGGTAAGATGGTTTAGTGTCATCCTTAATTTCTGTGGCATGCTGTGGCATTCACTCAAACTACAGGGATTCTGATGTGTGAAAATGTCTAATAATAATGAATGGCGAAGCGAGAAAGTATATTTGCACTTGTACCATTCGCTCCTGTTGCTGTGCATTGGAGTGTAATTTGGTACATTGGACCAACACTCACCTTTTTCAAAGGAAGATGAGGTGTTACCTGTTTTTTGGGCCCATGATCAGGACACTCATTCTAGAATTTTAATGACCTAATTTCTATGTCCCCTACAGCCTCTGGACAAAGGTCAGACCCATGTTTTCCAGGCCCATGAAAGTCTTAACTAGACTTTCTGACTAGGGGCAGCAGTCTGAGGGGCCAGATATCACCTCTGTGGTCAATATTTGAATGGCATGCAAGGCTGATGTGTCAATGAGAATCTCTACTTGGTTATCAGGTGAGGCAGACATTCTCCTGTTGAGCGATTTTTCCAGTGCTCATGCATTTTACATTAAAGAAAATAAAATACACCAGCACCCTTCAAGTTTCTGTTTAACTCTCAGCTGAAATGTGAAAACTCAACTATGTAGATGGAATTTACTCTTTAGGAGCTATTTACTGCTGTGTTTCATGACAGCTGGCCTCTGATGTGAAAGTTTTGCAATTTTCCTTTTCAAATCACTCCCTATGCAGAATAAATATTCCTAGTGTAAAATAAATCCAATTAATTTTAACTCTAAGTTTATAATCAATTTTCCGTCATTGTTTATTAGACAACTTCTTCATTCTGCTCATTTGATAAATTGCACATTTTAGGAGGGAGAGCTGGGCCTTGTTGGGTCATTCAGGAACAGAAGAGTGCTGGTTGTCTTTTCTTACTTTTGTTTGATGCTATGAAATATTATGAATCATGTTTTGTTGTGCCACCTGGATATCCAGAAGTTCAATCTTAAAAATACTGTGACAAACTCATAAGCAAAAGGCTGTTAAAGAAACTAACAACACAGCATCTGAAGTAGTCAAAAGTTTGTTAACATTGCTTAAGGAATGGTTCCCATCAGAAGTACAGTTTTGTGTTTTTGTTATGATTCTTCTTTGTGAAATGTTGTGTGTTATTTTTCCCTCATCCATCTCTGACGTTATCCAGAGCAGAAAGAAGCAATTGTAAGGCCAAAATAGGCAGCTAACATTTTCCTGGCCACTGAATATATATGAATTCTGATTTATTATGACATTTAAGCATACAAACATTTATATATGCATACATATACCAGAGCTTAATGAAAAAATGTCCATGATTATTTTTGTAGGATTTAAAAATATAACTTCTAAATTTATTTAAAATAAAACATTTTGCTTGCCTTCTATGCCATTGAATAATAAGGACATTTCATGGATTTGAAAACTATTTCTAATATTATTTTTTAAAATTTATTTGAAAAGCTTAGCTTTCTTCTTTATTATTCTACCTTAGGATCTGTTTATCATCAATAAGCAATAAATCTTTGATCAAAGGAAGTTTCTGAAAAGCAAGGGAAAATATTTTGACAAAAAATAAAATTAACCAGAGACTTCCTAAGAAATGAATATTCAAAATGTTCTTTTGCAAGAGATACTACATTATAGCTACTTTTCCTATACTATGCATATTGATTAGAGAGCTATTGTGTTTCACCCTGATTAGTATTTCACTAATCTGGTGAAGTAGGGAATGAATAATAAGAATCTAATAAAATTATGGAAAATATGTTTGTGTAGAGTATGCCAATTGACAGAAATTATCCTTTGCAATGTAGTGAATACCTCATTAGTAACTCTTCAGAAGATTATGGACCTCTTAATGCTTACTTTGCTTTTATTTGGCTGCTGAGCTTTTTAATAGTCCAGAGACTCCATCACTAATTATTCCCTATCACCTGTCATCTGATATTCCGAGACCTGTCTTCATAGTGAACCCAGATAAGCTTTTTAGGTAGATTTTCTAAAAGGGTATACTTAAGAACAACTAGTGACTTTTTTGTTTTGTTTTGTTTGTCTTTTTAATAATTGATGGAAGCTTTGCCATTTTCTCTTTTGCTGTCTTCAAGTGTCAGAGATAGGTTTGAAAGGTCTTTCTCCCAGGATTTATTAAAATAAGCACATCTACTTACTTACCCTTTCCTGTGCTTTCTTTGATGGGTTTCTCTCCCAGTCTTCATTCTCTCTCTCATAATTCTTACTTCTCCACAATATGTGTCTTAGTATTTCCTCATGAGGCTTCCCCCATGAGGACACCAGAAATGGCACATGGTAAGCTTTTTATACACCAGGAGGCCTCTAGTACAACAACGTAGTTTATAAATACAGCGATGCTCCATGAAATTCAAAGTTTTTTTACCAATACATAAATAATGAATACATAATAAAAATATTACATATGTGTAAGGATATTACCTAGTCATCAGAAAGTAAGAGAAGAACAAAGAATACCAGGATATCTGTGGAATATGGAGCAAGGAGACTCACTCTTGATGGTGGAGGATCAGGTTATGGAACTTTAAACAAGTTAGAAGTTCATGGGCCCTAATGTGATGCAACGATGAGTGCAGAGAGAGCTAGCTGATGCCACTGTGAGGCCACTCTTGTTTTATCTTTGAAAGGTATTGGTGATCCAGAGATGTTCCTGAAAACTGTAGGAGAGCAAATGTCACTCCTGTCTTCAGGAAGGGCAAGAAGAAAGATCTGAGTAATTACAGGCTTCAGCCTCATTTCATTCCCTGCATATATAACGGAGCAGCTAATCCTGGAAAACATTTCCAGATATACAAAGGTGATCAGGAGTTGTCAGCATGAATTTATAAATAAGATATGCTTGACCAACTTGATAACCTTCTATAATGAGGTGACTAACAAGAAGATAGTAGTGAATGTTGCTTATCTTGACTTTAATAAAGTGTTTAACAGGGTCTCCCACAACATTCTCATAGGTAAATTGACAAATTATAGATTAGATAAGTGAGCAGCAAAGTGGCTTGAAAACTGGTTGAACAAGTGGGCCCAGAGGGTTGTGATCAGTAGTGCAAAATCCATTTAAAGGCAGACCACAGGTGGTCCAGTAATGTTCAGCATTCTTATTAATGAACTGAAGGATGCGACAGAGCATACCTTCAGCAAATTTGCAGATGTTACACAGCTGGGAGGGGTGGTTGATACACCAGAGAGATGCGCTGCCATTTAGAAAGACCTGGACATGCTGTAGAACCGGTCAAAAGAGAAATGTCATGAAGTTCAGCAAAGTCCTGCCCCTGGTGAGGAATAACCCCATGCACCAATAACTAAGTGGAGCCAACTGGCTGGAAAGCAACTTCGGCAAAAAAGACCTGGGGGTCCTGGTGGACAACAACTTTAACATGGCCCAGCAGTGTGCCCCCATGGCAAAGAACACAAACGTTATCCTGGGCTGCATAAGAGTGGGCATTGCCAGCAGGTCATGGGGAGTGATGCTTCCCCTCTGCTCAGCACTGGTGAGATACATCTGGAGTGCTGGGTCCTGTCCCTCATGTAGACACTGTCATAGTGTGTTTTCCTACTTTTTAAAAAATATCATAAATTCATAGGATTTTAAGCACCATCAGATATCTCACAATCTTTCATTTCTAGTCTTCTTATTTTTTCTAATTGTTTTATTTATTTATTTTAAGTTCTTATCGCTTTACTCCATTAATCTATAAAATCCCATCTACCCTTGGAATTTATACCCTTCAGCTATGTATAGATTTTCAATGCATTAAGTTTCTGTGGTTACTGAGCAAAGCTACCTAATACTAAGGATGACTGGGTTTTTTTTTAATGACCTTTATTTCATACCAGCAAATTGTTCCTTCACTAGAAGTTTTTAAATACCTAAGTATCTGGTTGTGCCCATTTATCAGTTTAATCAAATAAATTACAGGTAAAAACTCTACTTGCAGGATTATGGACAGAAATACCAAAAATCTACTAAGTTGTTGAACTTATAAAGTTATCCCACGCATCTGACAATATAGATCAAGAACCTCCAAAACATTAAATTCTGTGCATGGGTCAGTGATATACAACAGATGGTGCAAGAAAAACTGCACATTTGTTTTCCTAATTTCAGGTTTAAAGTATGTCAAGTGTGAATAAAGCATCAAATACCATGGACTGAAACATTTTC
This sequence comes from Falco biarmicus, assembly GCF_023638135.1. NCBI lineage: Eukaryota > Metazoa > Chordata > Aves > Falconiformes > Falconidae > Falco > Falco biarmicus. The sequence continues at coordinate 2,729,006 of NC_079293.1, read as the reverse complement.
AGTGAATATCTCAAAAGCGCCAACTTCTAATAATTATTTCTAGAGTTAAGCTATATTTATTATGTCTCACTCTCTTTCTCTTTTTCTCCATTCACAAATAGCCAAATCAACTTTGGACTATGTTGGCATAAAACCAAAGCAAGAATAAAAAACAAAGTTGCCTTGAAAGACAATTACCAAGGAGGGGCAGTGGGAGATGAACAGCAAGTGCCACAGATAAACCTCAGGCTGGATCCGTGAACACTGGAGAAGTTACTGGATTTACATCTGGCTCTAAACATCTGTTACTGAGTGCAGTTTGATACCTAGTCCCGTTTGTAGGCAGGTTATTTAACTGATTAAGTCAAAATATTGATTAACATCCTGACATTCAGGATTAGAGTGGGCCATCCCGTCCTGCTCACTATTTTTGAAGCTGTACTCTACAGCAGAAGTCTGAGAAATAACTTGGAAAACAGTCCATGCAGCTTTAAACCTGAATATTTGGCAAATACATGTAGGCATTCTTCTCTATGAAGGGACTGCCCACATAATGTACCAGCTAAACTTTAACTTCACTCAATTTACAGAGCCTTGAATCCTGGCCCAAAATACCTTTCTTTCCAAAAGTGACAATTTTTTGGTCCATCTCAATTTTTACAAACAAGGGGTGAAATCTCTGAAGTAGGTGTTCTATACCCTTCTTAGCCTTAGGGGGGATGATACTTGTGTCAAGGACACCTAGATGAGCAGGAAACCACATGGTACCCTGGACAGGTGTAATTTCCTAAAGCTGAGTGTCTCTCAGAAGTCAGTACCAAGAGCTCTGAGTGCAGCAAGGAGTGCATAAGAAAGCATGTCCTCAAATGAAGGAGAATAGGAATAGGGAGTTTAGGACTGCCCTGTTTTCCAGGGCTCCTTCCCTGTTTTTGCCCCTCGCTGCCTGAGGTGAGATGTTTGAGTGGCAAGGCTGAAAGCTGAAGACATCCCCTTCTCAGATGTATCCCCATGACTACAATCAGACACTTGTTTCCCTGTTGCTTTCTCAGACTAATGAATTTTGCATTGCTGGCTACACAGCAGCTCAGCCTCAGGAGAAGGAACAATAAGTGCCTCACTTGGATTATTCATGACATGGTGGTTAGGTGCCTCTTGAGGGTGATAGAAGAGGTGGATTGAGCCCCCTGTAAGACGATCAGGGTGTGAATGCAAAACTCTCATTTCCTTAGTGAGCACTCAACCCACTAGGCTATTAAGCGCAAGAAAGTGTCACCTTTACCAGATATCTTTCTCAGCAGAGGGCTAAAACACTCCAGATCCTGAGTAGATGGAAGCACCTAACATTTTCTATTAATTTTCTACACTCAGTGAAAAGATAGACACTTAAAATAGCAGTGGATTGCCCTCTCTTTGTCTTCAGAGGCATGCTGTCTCTCCGCTATGGCAGGTAGACTAACTCATCAGCCCCCTTCCAGAGCCAAACATGGGTTTGTGCATCAATATCTAAATTAAGCACCTAAATGAAGGGCACAAGATTATATCCAGGGAAATTAAACCTTTTCAGAGACACCTACTATGTGAGGAGAGTGACATTTGAACTCTTTTTGCCAGAAATTCTCTGTGGAGTACTTCAGCATCACTTTTGACCCTGACCAATACTGATTTGTTCAAACTTATTTTGCATGGGTCTTGCTAGCTCAGGCATCCCAACGCCATACCCCATTGGACGAAAAGCCTGAGAATAGCATTTGTCAACTTGATACCAGGAGCTAAGCATCTAAATCCATACTTACGTACGCAAGAAGTAATGAGTTATTCAGAGGCAAAGGGCAAGCAGAGTCCCTGTCAACTTAATGAATATTTGGGGTACAAATGACCTCCGAAAATCAGGCCATTTATTTTAGCACCTAAAAATAGATTCAGATGTTTAATTTTACATATTCAGGTTGGAAAATTTTGGCTAGAGAGTAAATTAATTGCCTAAGGTCACACAGCAAGTCAATGTATAATGAGAAAGTAATAATGAGTGAGGAAAAAAAGGTATTTTTAATCTCTGTGGATTTATTGAATCCCAAAACTCTTTTCATGAAACTAAAAGTCTTCTTGAATATATCTCTGTAGGGTTTTTTATTAGTTGTAGCTTAACGTTCTTATTTAAAATGCATATTTTAAAATGAAAACAATATTTTTCTCTATGTTTAACCCTGTTTGGTGGTATCTTCTTGTTGCTATGAAAACAAAAGGTTCAGTCAAATCTTCAACAGCAGATATTTTGTTGCATAGGTAGTTAATGAATGAGATATTTGATTACAAAGGGATAAGTAACCTCTCTGTAGCCTGCAATTAACATTTAACTTGATACGGCCAATAAGCCAAATGAAGGGAGAGTAAACTGAATAAAAAGGATTTTTCTCTCATTAGGGGTTCATCGCACACATATGCTAGCAAAGCACACTGGTGTTATTAGTGATTTTGTTTGCAGATTTGTATAAAGCTAAGTTTTCATCTGGTCAAAAAGAAATAAAAGAACCCATTTGTCCTCTAGAGAAAAAACAATATTTTAAACTATTCAGATTTCTAGTGTGTGAAGATAATTTATAAGGATCAAGTGTGTTATTAGGCAATAGTGATATCTCAGGAAGTTAGTCACTCGGTTCCTGTTAAAATCCTGTGAGACTGGAGTGCCTAATTCCCTCACATGCTTTCTAGTTTTAATGAGTTCTTGCTTACACAGAGACACAGTGAATGGTATCTGCTATATCCTTTTCATGCAAATATAAGATAAACCCTTTGCAATATACTCTGATTCTAAATATATAAAATATCTGTCAAAGTCAGCTGTACTATGCCTTTTTCCCAGTGCACAGAACTTCTCAAAGCTGTTTTTTCATAAACATAGAAATAAAGTGAGAACGGTTCCCACGTTAAGGTTTGAGGCTTAGGAAATACAGGTTGAATTTCTTCCCTTGCTGCCAGATTCCTGCATTACCTTGGCCGTATCATTTATATCATGGCATTAAAGACCACACACTTTCCTTAGCTGAAAGAGAAATTTGAATTTACAAGATTAACGTTTTCTTGGTTTTAAGGTTGATTTTTCCTGCTGTGAACACAGTTTAAGAGAAAACGAAAACAAATGAAAGCCCAGACTGCTAGTTTCATGAAACCCTATCTGACAGTATAGGGCAAATAAAGAATCATATTTGTCATAATTTTTTATTTAGGATTCTGTACATATACTTTTTTTTTAGCTCATTTCTCTCATACTTTTTTTTTCTCTCTATATTTCCTCACCAAATCACTCTTTTCAAAATATCTTCTTCCTCGTTGCAGGACTCCCCAGGGTGGACTGTCATATTGGAAAGTGATTTGAGTCACACTGTGGTAAGGTAGCAGTTTTATATATTAAGCCTTCCATGCAAAGGATATACAAATAGTCAATACTAATCATTGTCTAAACTTTTAAACACTGTATATACTGAAGGGGAAGTACAAGAACTATCACTTTTATCTTTCAAGCCCACCATAACTGCACTTTTCCTCAAGACCGTGATTCCATAGAAAGAATGCAATGCTTGGCTAAGACTCTCAGTCTTAATCAGTGAATAGTCATAAACGTACTGACCACTGGCACTGCTTCATTCAGGCGTGTGAACCGATCATGGACTCGTGCTGGCTCTCTTTGCAGGAAAACATCTCAGCAACCCAGAGGAAAATGACGGTTTCCTTTGCTCATACAAGATGGTTGCTTTGTTCATAAGCTGAATTTTCTCGTTGTAACTGAATGTTCCACACTGGTTTTACTGCACTTTTATCTGTGAAAGACATGGCTTGTATCAGGGCTTGTGAAAATAAGTATGTGCCCGAATTAGGTATCACCTCTCTGCTGTTCTTTGTGATGAGCCATACTTGTCCTGCCTATCACTCCAAGACATAAGCATTTGTTTAAGCCACATCAGCCTATTTGCTTAAATGAAACTGACAGCAACGTTTTCAGGAGGGTTAATGAAATGGATTTTTGCTATGGTTAATGGATATGTTTTAAAATGAAAATCTGCTGCCTTACTGTAGAAAGGTAAAAGGACTGGCATTGGGTAATGATGCTCAGTTTGTGGGGCCGATGTGTGGTTTCACTGGACCTGCTGAAGGTATCCTGCGGTTTCTGAACTGGAGAAATAATTGACTCCTAATGATTCAGCCAGAGTATGAGATACAGACTATTACCATTATGGTTATGAACATTATTTCTTGCTCACAGCTTTAAATGTGAGCCATCATTTGTTGAAAGGAACACAGAAATCCTGTGCTTTTCTCTATTCCCATCTTCTATTTTTATTTTTTTTTTTTATGCTTAAGCATTAAAATAGTTTTAATTCTCAGATTTTGAAACTTGTCTTCAGCTTTGTGTTGTGACTGTCCGTGGGGGACTAAGCCCAAGGCTGGATATAAACCTTCAAGAGAAAAGTACACCCAGCTGTGGAACTTGGTGTTAGTACTGTTTTCAGACCTTCGTGGTATACAAAAGAAGGATCTAACAGGTAATGTAAGGACAGGCTTCTTCAGCAGAGCCAATAGCTGAGTTGCGTTGGTCTATGTTGCTGTGTTTGTGGCACGAATTTGTCCCACAGGGAAACACAGACATGAAAATGGATTCATTTTGCATAAAACCTAGAAAAATTACATAGGATGATTTTTTGCTATATTCTTAAAACCAATATAAGATCAGGACATAGATTTATAATCTATTTATAGTAGTAGTTAATGTTAAGAGAATGTGTGATTACATTATATTACAATATAATTTTAACAATATATTTTGTGACTTAAATTTTAACAAAATATAAACAAGCGTAAAGAGAAAACTGCATCACAGTGTGAAGCATCTTTTATGTCATCATCAGTGAGAGATTTTACCTTTATTGGTCTGATTATTTTCATATAAAATTTGTGCTGTTTAGCTACAAAAGAATAAAAAAGAATGGTTGTTGAGGTTTTTTTTCTGCTTGCTACCACTGCAAACTAAACCCAGACTATGAAAGTGAAGCTACAAGGTTGGTTTTTTTCTTGTTCTTACCTCCGCCCTGACAGTAAATATTCTGAAGGGCAAAAGCAGTCTTAAATTACAGTATTGGCTTTCTTCTATTTTATGAATTCTACTTTGGGTTTCTAGTGTAAGTCTGTGCCTTCAATGGGGCTACACAGATGTATGTATCGAGGAGCACAATTTGTACACTCAGACTGAGGAGTGAACCTGCCACAGAAATTTAATGCTGTGGATTGATGTGTTAAAAAAAAAAAAAAAAAAAAAATTCCCTTTCTCAGAGCTGTCTGCTTCTGTAGGACTGTCACCGGTAAAAAGTAAAAGCTAGTCTATGTCAGTAAATGGATATTATACTGAATACTCACAGGAAGAGTCAGTGTGCTGAATAAAATAGGAGCATTTTTAGTTGGAGACATTAGAGTTTTAGTTTAGGCTTTCAGCTCTACATGGGTCAATAGCAGTAATTAGTTCTATTCCATTACATTCTTATACTGTTTTGCTCATCATAATACCTGAGCGCATAATATAAGTACTGCGTGGTGGAATGTAACAAACATTGTGCTGTTGTGTTTTATTTCCTTCTGCCTTCACCTGTGCAGTTAAGATTACTGCATGCGTTGAACATCTCATTGTTACCTTTGTTTTAAACCATATTACTATGAAAGGTATGCATAAACACATTAAGTAAGATGCAATTTTAATTAGACAAGACAGGGTGAGCAAGCATACTTTATACTCAGTGAGAACATAGCGGGGATATAATTAATTACCCACAGTTTCTGTGAATGTTCACAGTTTCAAGCTAGCTTTCAAAAAACTTTGCTTCCCCTTCAGGTGCATTTCACCTTCCTTGGGTCTGTACCAGAAAGACAGTTCTCAGCTACTGTCTCCATACTAGAGCTCAGTTAATCTTCTAGCCAGACTGGTTCCAGGTCATTGAGTGCCTGAGAAAGATATGGTCTGTGACACTGACCGTGACTGAAACCAGAGGCAGCTTTAGGCACTGAGGCAATCAGGGGTAAATGCAAGCAAATGGAGTTTGCCCACATTCATTGTCAGAAATAAAGACTTCACCCACTTCTTGCTGCCTTGCCTGAAAGACAAAGCAAACCGGTGAAATTACCCTGTTTCACCACAGGCTTTAGCCTTATTCTACTGGGCAAAAGCCAGATGCCTCAGTGGAAAACAAATGACAGCTTCACTGATAAAATTACAAATAAGAAAATTACTGCTTGACACACCCTGCAGCTCCCTTTACCTCTCTGTATCTTTCTTTTTTCCTCTGCAACCGGCAGCAGCACCAGAGGCTAGTAAGACACTGTGTTTTGCAAAGATCACTGCAAGCTGGCTGCTTCTCCAGCAAAGTGGAGTATGCTGCAGGCATGCCTGGCTGAGTGGTACATGCTCCAGAATCTACCCAGGTTACATTCTGAGGTGACAATGGCTCTGCTGTGGTTGAGTTAAAGAGGGAACTGGACTGAGCTAAAGCATTTCAAATTACATAGGGTTTTTTACTATTGAGTCCTGACAACACATCGAAAACCTTAACTGTGAGGTCACTTTGAAATTAATTAAAGGTTTATTGTTTACCTGAGACTTCAGTATCTCTAAATGTTAAGTGTTTGCTCTTTGTTTAGGGCATCGCCAGTATCCCCGTCACTACACGCTGTGCAATGCCCTCCTCACATTCATGAAAGGATTTGCTTTACTGTTTTAAGTAAGTTTCTATAGTTTCTTCCTTTATTGTTCCAATATTACCTTCTAGAGCTTCTATATTAATCTGTATAGAGAAACCAACGTTCTTCACTGTAATTGCAGACATCATGAAAACAATATGGAATTTGTATGAAATCATCCCACTCACACTCATAAATAATGTGATTCTTATGTACATATGTAACCAAAGGCATAATTTCTCTTTGTATTTTTGTATCCATAATTTGCCAACAAAACTTGCCTGCAAAGGCTGACACAATATTGTGCTTTTTACTTTTCTTGGTATTTATGTGTATACCAGTATAACGTTGCTGAGCTGTAAAGTAATCTGACTATAAGGTAATTTCTTATTATTTTCTTAAGCAGCAATGGTACACTTAAAATACACAAATAAAACAGTAGTTAGCTCAAGGAGCTCAGAATATTTGAAATAAGTAAAAAAGTAATCGTTTAAAAATTAAATTTCATAGTGACATGGCAAGGGCAAATACTTGCCATGATTTAAGGTTTGTCATCTGTAGAAAAGGACTGAGTTGCCCATATTTATTTTAGAATGCAGAAGGTAAGAGCATAAGTACTAACATACGTAAGTACAAAACACATTAGAAGGAAGAGCATATAAAGAACATTGTTGGAGGGAAAGCATTAAGGGCCATGGCTGGAGTGAAATGGAACTCAGGCTATTCTAAATTAGCCATCATACACTTGATGACTGCAGATTTTGAAGTGGAAGAAGCTGATCACTACTAGAGATCATTGGGAAGAGAAATACATCATTCCCTTGCTGTGTAATCTCATCTACATTATTACACCTAAAATACAGAAGCTTACTGATGATGCATATACTGTGTTATTGAAACATATCCACCAAAATAAACACTGAGAGGCTTTAAAAAACTCAAAAAACAAAAAAAACACCAAAAAAAGGATTAGTATAGAGTTTATATGGCTTATGCTTTACCTGAATATATTTTTTCCTTTTTCTCTTAATTTACATAACCCAGTCTCTTTTGTAACCGATTGCCACAAGATGAGGAGGAAGCAAGCAGATAAGTTGGAGAATCCAAAGATTCTGTTCCAACAATTCATGCCTGGATGTTCAGGCACCTCAAATCCATCTGTAGGTGTTCAGGACAATATCAGTTTCTCTAGGAACTCTGCTATCAACTCATCAAAACCAAGATGGCTCAGGTATTGCTGTGCAAGGGCAGTTAGGAGTTGACTGAGACCTTTGTGAGCCTCTAAGGGTCTGCGTTTCAAATATTTGTCCAGCTGGGTCTCACGTGGGAGTTTTGTGACAACACGCTCTCTTATGTGAGCTCTCATACTTTCTGGTTCAACCAACTTGGAAAACAAACACAGAAATAGTTATTCAGACAGCTAATCCATTGGTTTCTCTCAATATATTTAGCTCTTGTCTTCATGACCTCCTGGAGCTGATGCAAAAACTTTTAGCTCTGTTTAAATGTTTTCAGGAATGGAAGTATTACATATTTCTGAGAAGAGTAAAGATACATGCTCATCTTCCTTAACGTCAGTGAGCCTATCCAGATTTGCTGCCATGCAGTAGTGAAGCATGCTGCTCTCATGGAATGCTAAAAGGTATTTGACAGGCTGCAGGTGAGTTAAGCACATAATTTTTATACACTTTCTAAATCCAATTTTAATATTGTATCTTTTGATTATTAAAAGGTAAAAATCCTTTCATATTAGCTTTTGTATCACATGAGCAAAATAAATAAGGAAAAAACAATGAATGAGATATGAAGCAACATGTTCACACTAAAGGCATTACATTTATTTGATATTATTCAATATTTATACTATTTGATAACAGCCATTTCCTCCATAGGAATATGAATAAGGAGACCAATGATAACAGCCACTGCAAAACAGGAGAGGGCTTTCAGTACAGTTTATAAATCATATTGTGCTGTTTGGAGAGCCCTAAAGATACTATATTGAAAGCCTATAATGCATTAGAAGCCTTTCAGTTTTATACATTTAGTGTTTCTTCTTGGTCTGCTCTGATGTGGAAAATAGAGAGCACAAACTTACACATTTTGAGTGCTTCTAGACTGTGATTCTGCTGCTAAAGGTGCAATTTTAATGTTTTATTTGCAATACAGGACAAGTATGTTCAATGAAAATCAGTAAACTAAGAAACATTCATTAAGCCACTGTGTGTTTTGGTAGAAGCACACCCAGTGTTCAAAAAATATGGTTCTGTCTTGTTGGTTAGGGATGTCACATTTCTTGTTTCCTGGATCTTTGTATGTTTTACCCCAGCAAACATATGAAAATAAAAGGAAGACATGAGAAAAAGCAAACTGAAGTGACTCAATACAGGGAAAAATAATACAGAAAACCAGAACTAACAAAGAAAGTTTACTTCATACTGAATTTGTGCCATTTTAAGTTTTAGTTTTTTAACCCATAGTATTGGTCTCTTCAAAGGAGTAAAATACTTTATCTTCTTGACAGAACAAATTGAGTGGAAAATTACATAAACCCCTCAGCAGATGTTCTTTCCCACATTGTTTGGGAATTTATCCCCATTACACAGTCCTTCTAAGGTCCATGCCAAGCTGAATGGGGACATTAGTAAACTTGAAGATACATTTAGGTGAGCAATATGTAAATATTTTATTACCATCTCCTTATTTTCCAGTGCTAGTCAACTTCACCATTGTCTTCTAATACGTTTCTATCAATAATTTCTCTGTGTAGGTGCTAGACATATTATATCTCCATTGCAAATCCAATAAATGAGAACCTGGGTTTTTTCACTGAAGTAAAAGCCAAAGTCCAGACCTCTATAAATTCAGTTTGCTATAATGAATGGGTCTTGGAGTCAAAGCTGTCAGGCAACAAACAACAGGAAAAAATAAACCAATTCCAGTTCCTGCCGCCTGCAACATATCTATAGCTGCCTAGCATACTAATTTCTGTAAATCAGATGGCATCTTCAAAATTATAATGCACACCAGCGAGTTAAGCATCTGTATAACAATAAGATTTGTCATCCATCATTCAGTGAACAGCATAAGGCAACTTACTGTAATCTAGTGCCAAGTGACATCTATCTAGATTGTCTGCCTGTCCATCTGACTTTAAACTCTGTTGCAATCTTTGATCTATTCATTTTTTAAATTTATTTATTTATTTTAATTCTTATTTTTAATATTCTGGTAAAGCATCCATGAGGTTTGTGGACGAAAACAATGGCACATGCTATAACAATGCACAATGAAAATCTATTCAATAAATAATCATTATGCCTGTTTATTTATCAGCAAATGTAAAGAGTTTCACCAATGAAAGTCCCAGCAGGACAGCAAGGGAGATTTACAGCCCAAGCCCAAGAAGATACATTTGCAGCTAAGAACTGCACGAAGAGATGCATAGGAATCTGGGGACCAATCAACAATCCCATGCTCTGGGGCACATCCACGAAGAAATTAGAGACTACCTGCAGAGAAAAATGCCTCAGCTGTTCTCCTTGTGCTTCCCTGCCCCTAAAAATACATCGTGAATTGGGACAGCGGAAAAAGAAGAGACTGAATTGCAACAAGAGATGAACAGTAGTGGAAGTTTTCTCCACTGGGATTAATTAATCTTCCTTGGCCTAGGAAGATTGGCATAAAGCAGATTCATTGGATCTAAGAATTGGACAGAGCCTGATGTTTTTAAATAGAAGCAGTAATTTACACAGGAGAATAGTCAGGAGAAATGTGAATTCCTTCTACAACAGATAAATGCTGTTTGTGATGCTTCCAGTAACAGACCTAAATGTTGGAAATGAAACATTACTGCACTGATTGGTGACTACTCTGAAATGATTCCTGGAATACTTTCTGATGAGGTGAGATTACCAGCAACATTGGTGCAAAAAAACAATAACATCACTACACAAAAAGGACATTTTCCATAGTATCAGTATTAAACAGGGAAGAAGAAATAAATTTCCATTTAATCAATTGTAAGTAAAAATAGCTATCATTATCTTAATCTGATATGATTAGATATCTGTATAACAGAAGATATATACTATGTTAAGAGGGATAGCAAAAGGAAATAAATAAATCATTATGCTCAGAGTTCTCAGACTTCACTGTGGTTATTGGTCTAAGTTTTGCCATAATAACTGTAAGGGTCATTATTCTTTAGTAAGGCCTAGTTTAATGGAGCTGTGTTAATAAAGGTCTGTTATTCACACAGTCCTTGCAAAGAGTTAGTCCATCAGTGTGGATTTGAGATAAGAGCATCCCATTTTCCTTTCCCTTTCCCTCAGCCACTCAGGCCCTGAAGACCACAGGTCTCTCTGTTGCTCTGACTCCAGCAGGAGGCCAGTTGCCTCCCTGAGGAACACTGCTGGGAGACTGACCAAATTAAAATGGGTCACATGAATGCAATCCAATCATTTTTAGTAGTCATATACTCAAAACAATATGCCAGTCTGGAGGTCCCAGATTGTTATCAAAACAGGCCTCTAACTTAAGACCAAAAGGGTCTAAAAGAATCAGGAGGAAATGGTAAACTTTTGCTACAATCTTCCCTACTTGTAAAGAAGTCAAAAACTTCTGTTTGAAAAACTATGGTAGAATTTTACTGACCTCTCACATGCATCTTAATTAACAGAATAGCAACTGTTGACAGATAAATTCAGATGGCACAGCTCTCTTTTCATTAGTAGAAATTAGTTTATTATTTTATGGCATTTATATGGGACAAGTACAAGGTGTAAAATTTTCAACATCCAAGTCCTGAGTTCAAAAGTGACCCAGGCTCAGATATATAAAAGCATTTGTGATATTTTTTCACTTTGGTTGGCAAAATCTAGGTAACTTAATTGCTAAATCCTTTCCTATTTGTGAAGTCAGGTTGGATCCACAAAAGCACTTGTGCTGAAGACTACTGCTCCTTTAGCTTTCCTAAGGCAGCTGTTTGTCTTCCTCATTCCAGGCTGAACAGCCAATTGAGTTTGATACCAGGGTCAGCATAAAACATATGGAAAGGCTTAGACTCTTGGGAGACAATGAAGAGCGTGCCAAGAGATGCCTGCAGTAACAGATAGGAGATGTCACAGGAACAATATGTCATACATCCTGGTATGCTAAGGCGTGCAAAAGGTAGCACAATTCTTTAGCCAGCTTTCATTGTTCTAAGCCATTTCTGGAAGTCTTCCAGTGACTGTTAAATATAAGAAGATACGCTTACTGATGATTCCCTGATCCCTAGAGCAGTGACCCAGACACTGGGCTATATAGACATGCTGCAGCCTTTGTCTGGCCCAGGGAGAACATTTTCTTAAAGAGTGGATTGTTTCTCCAACGGTAATTTAAAGGTTACTGATTAAGAATTTCAGATACCAGTTTAGTGGTCTAAGTAGGGAATTAGGTTGGATTTCCACACTGAAATAATTTTATGAACTTAACTCACAGTACCTTACTGAATTTTTTGAAATACAGGGCATAAGTTCTGTAAGGAGAATTTATATGTTTCTACCCTATGTCATGTTTTTCAGTTTGGCCATGAAAAGAATGAGATAAAGTCCAAGAATCTTATGACAAAAGGAAAAGAAGTATTTGACTTTGGCCTGAAGTCTTCATCCCTGCTGCAACACAGAATTTCTGTTGGCAAAGATGAAAAAAAAAGGAAACAAAATTCTGAGCCCAGATTACACTAAATAAAATGTGTACAGGTTAATTTTGACTAAACATTATACAATTCCTGAAATAAAAGTAATGAAAATAATAATTACCTATATTTTATGTATAAGACACTCAAATGGTAGAACTGAGCTCTACTGTCTTCCAAAGAGATGCTAGTTTTCACCACCTGTATCTGAATGTTTGATCTTTCATTCTTCCCCCCTCCCCGCCCTTACTTCTTTTTTTTTTTTTTTTTTTAACTAGTCTATCCAAAAGATAGAGGGAGCATTGACTGTAATGTGGAAATACTCATAGTGGATAAGGTTTTCAAAACACCTAAGAGCCATTTTAAATACATTTAGATCTCTATAGAGCCTAAATCTGGAAAAGCCAAAATTCTTTGAAAACGGAGTCCAGGTCATAAAAGTGTGTTTTGAGAACTTTACTTAGTCTACTCGCTGTATGTTCTTTACCTGTTCTGTAGGAAGCAGTCTTTTTTTTTTGTGGGGTTTTCTTTTTTGTTTTTCATTGTTTTGTTTGGTTTTGGTTTTTGCCCACTTTAATATTCAGCATCCCTGAGGCTAGAAGATTATATGTAAACAATGTTAATAGCATAATTTCTCTCCATATTTCCAACATAACCTGTCAATAAATCAGGTTTAAATAAAACCCAGTCCGGTAAGATAAGACAATGTTTGTGATGTCCCCAGCTGCATTTTGGGTATTTATTATTATTTTATTATAAAATGTATGTAGCGTTGAAGCATTGGAAATTAGTTTTCATAGATAAAAAGAAACAAAAATTCTGGGACAAATTCATAGTTCAATAAACTTTTATATAGCGTTGATCGAGATAACAACTCAAACTCAGTGGTATTATTTTTTCAGATATGGTCCAGGTGGTGCACATCCCTGGATGGCTTTGGTTTTACCTACCATGAATACTACATGAACTCTCTACCTTATCTGCTTCCGTATGGTAGCACCCTTAAAAACATCTCTGGACAGCTAATTGGTTGAACCCACTCTAGGTCTCTCTGCAATAAAAAGCAATAGCATCCTGTGGGACATTTGTCTCAGTTGCAATTGTGAGATTTTGTCCAGGCACTGAAAGAGGAATCGAAACATTCCTGGTCAGTACACTGGCTGGCTGTCTAGCAACCCCTAGAGCTACTGGAACATGTAGAGTTTTGGAGCTCATGCTGAGGCCCCACATAGTTTAATCCTTCATCTGATAGCCACATCTGTAAGTATCTTTGCTCTCTGCACCCAAAACAGTAACCTTGGGCTGTTTTTCTGAAACCTTGAAAGAGAAACCTGCTTTTTTAGTCTGTATTCAGCTGTGGGAGTGGGAACTCCAAAGTTACAAATCTGAACATACCATTAATTTATTTTATGGTCTTCAGTAAAGTATTTAACTCGCCTTTCTTAGACATCTGTCTCTTTGGGAGATATTTTTTAGCTGACCGGTTCATTGCAGAGAAGAATATGTTTTATTATGTCAATCAACTCTGATGGCTGAGCTGCTGGAAGGATAACTGCAATCCACTTGCTGTGTCCTGCACAGTAACATCTTTGATCACTACTGCTAGATACAAAAATGTACACTACAGAACTGCTGCGATAGCCTTGCTAGTGTGGTGGTCAGGAGTAGGATATGCTGAATAGATATTGGTGGCGAATATCTGAGATAAACAACCTGTGCAGTTGATACCACTGTATAATAGCTCTTTCAGGACACAGTTCATGATATCCTGAAGTAGGTGTCTGAAACAGAGAAGACAAACTACACCTCTGTCGAGTCTGCAGGGAGTCCAGGCTGATTAGTTTAAATGATCATGTCTCTATTGTAGCTTCATAGAGATAGCAGAGAGGAGTCACACTTAAAGGAATGCCTGCACAGGAGTAGTTATGTCATCTCTAATGTAATACGGTCATGCAGAGTGATCTTCTGTTTATAAAATGTTACCTAGCATAGAGATTTTACCTGGAAACTGCATTTTTACACCCCACTTGTTCTTGTTATAACTATCCTAATAAACATTGTAGTGATTTTTGGCCGTTTCTTTGCAAGATGCAAGCAAAAAGGGTATTTTGAAAATAAAGAGCAGCACTTTTATTGAGTTTCAAAATAAGCATATTCTTAGAGTCAGGGTAGACAAGAGTACATTGACATGCCAAAAAGAGAACATGTTTCTTAGGTTTATAAAGTTAGCAATTACTTTTTGAACTATGACTAAATATAATAATAACAACAACAACAACAACAAAATCTGAAGGCAGAAAATAAAATCAGTGAATAACTATCTACCAGTCATGTCACTCTAGGATCTAGTTAGCTGACATACAACTACTCATTTTGCCCATAAATAGTTGGGCATGCCACTTTGCCCAAACCTGTTAAAATATACTTTGACTACTACTAGCTCTTTCTACTTCCACAATTTTACAAGATTTTTTTATCTCCTGTCTACAGAGGAGAAACCCAAGCTAAGGATATGACAATTACATTCATATTTCATTGGTTGTACTGGCTGGGTAGATTTATTCTACACTTTGGGAGTATAAAAAATTAGAAAAGATTCCTACTGACTTCAGGTTTGCCTACCCTGAATGTTTCAGAATCAGTTATCGAGGCCTGGCTTTCACACCAGACTGAAAACCCAAGTGAAATAATTTCCAAGGAAGGCTATTTCTTTGCAGTTTTGCTAGTAAAGTCATGGGAACTGCTGTACTGAATCCGGTCAGTTGATCCTCTAATCCAGGAACAGCTCTAACTGTGAGTAATGCAAATTTCTTCCAAGCAAAGTTTCAAGTAACATTGCAGTGAACCCTTGTTTAATTATTGGCCTGATGAATGGCTCCTTTTCTCTCCTCTTTAAATTTCTCTTTATGCTGAAGCAGAAAATATTTCAGTGTTTTCCAAAACAGTTGCTTTTGTTTTAACACTTTTCACTATAGAACTGTATGTTGTTGTTATCCATACACAAATCTAAGTACTTTTACTTTTTTATTATTTTTATTTTATTTAGCGATGTATCCATACACATATCTAAATACACAGGTTCACCTGTGACAGTGAGTTCCATAGATATTTTTTTTCCCAAAATATACATTTTGATCCATTTTGACTTTTCTTTCTCGCAGTTTCATTGGTTACCATTTGCTCCTGTATTCTGAGGAAAAGCTGGTAGAATTTTACAAACCAGTTTTTAGTATACACCAAAATCTTCTTTGTACCAGTCCTATTTAAACTACATACTTTATTCTTCTTATTTACATTTCCTATACACTCACAATTTTACCAGAATCAGAAGGATAACCAATAATTGTCATCAGTTTGGAAGAGATTTCCACTAAGTTAATTGGAAATTAGAAGTAGTGAATGTGAAGGAAAATGTATCTTTTTTTTTTTTTTTTCCCAAATTCTGTATGTCTTAGGCAAAAATAGGTAGAAATTTGAAAGGAGAAGAAAATGAAAAAGAGTTAATATGGGAAAATAATATTAAAAGTATACTGATATGGTGACCTCTATCCTTTCTGCCCTACATGTCAGATTCTGTCTTTCTCTTTTGAAAGGGGAGGTGCTGGGGAGAAGTGAACTCTTGTTTTCTTGTTTAGACAAGAAAGCCATCAAGGGAACTCTCTTTTGGGAGCAGCAACAGCAAGAGGTGAGGTCCTGTGCCCTTGTATAGAAATTACAGACAGCAGCATGCTCTCCTTTCCCTTTACCTCTGGCACTATGTGTCTGGGTGGATTGGCAGCCTCTTTCCATCTTTCCCTTCTACCTCAAACAAAGTAAGCTGCTTAGAAGTGTGGGAACAGTGAAATAAATGGACAATATAGTTTGAACTTAGAAGCATAAAAGATTCCAGGCCTCTGCAAGGGTAGGCAAACACCACATACTGAACTTCACTACAAAGCTCTTGTGTCTTTGGTGAGGACTGTTGACTTCGGAGTGTATCCTTAGAGCTCTTCACAGAGACATGCCCATGTCGCTGCGCTGGGAGTCAGCACCGCAAACCTCCGTGTGGTCAGTGCGGCTGTGCTGGAGCTCAGAGAGAGGTAGGAAGCGCCAGCCCAAGCTTGTCACAATTGTAACAGCATTACTTCTGGACCCTGAGAAGAAGAAAACATTAAAAAATGTTTCAAGGTAATCCAACAGGAAACAGGGGTTTCTCCAGATTTTTGTGACAGTGGGCTGTGGGAATTATCATTTATAGAGTCATGTTCTTTAGCACGTGGAGCCTTAAAACTTGTGATAAAAAAATGCAACTCACTGAAGCAGACACAGTCTTCAAAGGAGTCTATTGCAAAAAAAAGCACAGTGACTTGAGCTGCACTTTCCATAAGCCATTACACAGAGAGCATTAATTAGAAATTAAGCATTTTGAAGGAGCTGGAAATTGAATAGGAGACTACTGAATGTACTGAAATAACTTCATTTTGATTCCCACAAGAGGAAACATTTTTCTTTTTTTTTAACCCTTTCAGAAATGTTGGTATCTCAGGACTTGCAATTTTCATCAAAAATCCCTTTCAGAGAAAATTCTTCATCAAGATTCTCTGGTTATATTTGATTCTATAGGATCTCTATATTTTTCTTTGCTTTGAGCTTCACTAAAATGTTTCAACTTTCATAAAACTCTTCCAAGGAAAGGAATTTAACATAAAAAACATTTCTTTTTTTTCAAACTGACTCAAACCCCAGGACTATGAAAATGGTATCAATCCTGGCAGTGAATATTAGTCTGTCAGGGTGCTTTTAAAGCACGTCCATAACGTAGAGCCCTGACAGCACAGCTGTATGCTGCAGTCAGGGCAAAACCCAGGGCTGAAACAGCTGTGACAGCAGAAATGTCTACTGTTCCTGGAGCACCTGTGCTTAGACCAGCCATATAGCATGTGGTCTGGTTTTATTCTACTTACAAAGGGCAGATTTGGCTGATACAGAAGCATCCACACAGAAGCCCTTTGCCAGGGTAGTACTGAAGTAGAGTATTGCTGCTGTAGATATAAGCTTGGATTGTATAAGCTGCAGTCAAATGAAAAAAATCTTAGTGAAAAAGAACTGTGCTACTAAATCACTTTCAAGCAGATGTGAATGGTAATCATGGAGCCTTCAGAAATCAGGCTGATCTGCAGAGGAAGGTACAAAAGACTGGGGTCCAGAGAGAGAAGAGGAGTGACTCCTAAGCCAAGCACAGACTGTATGTCTTAAAGAGATGGAGCTGCAGTGGTGTGTGAAACCTGGTAAACTGTTCATTGGCAGATGGTTTGGGACTTCCCAGATTTCAGTAGCTGGATTTAGAAAAATGAAGCCAGCCACTTGAAACTCAACACTGCAGGAAAACTTAAGTTGTTTTGGTAATCTATAGCTGCTTCAAAGCTTGCTGGGTCATGGTGCTTTCCCACCATGTCATAGGTTATTCCAGTGCAGAAGGAACAACACAAAAGGTCCTATAAAATCCTTGTCTTGAACTACCCTCACTCTGAATGGTCTTAGTTGGCAGAAAGGCCACTGAGTGGTGGATGAATCACAGGGAAGCACAGGCTTACCAGGTAGTCTGAGAAAAGTTTATTATTTCTAATTGCAATACCTAGTCCTGTGAATATCTCTAGGACTCCACACAATACAAGCTAGAGGCAAGGGAGGTTTGCTTTTGCACTTGTTATCATGTACACCATGCATTTAGCAATGTGTGTAAAGCTACCTGATATCAGATAGAAAACCGTTGATGATTTTCCCTTCAGAGCCATAGGAGCCATAATATGCAGTCCTCTGGTATGAGATGCAGCTGTAACGGTGTGTCCTCCCCTCCTCCCTGCTAGAAGTGGAACTGTATCTACCCGTGAGCTGAGTAAACATACATGTCTTAAAACTACCTCTGTTTCTCATACATATACTTTCTGAATGTGTGCTGAGTGTCATCCAGGCATGAGATCCTCCTATTTCAAAAGGGTGCTGGAAGGCACAGGTCTTTCACAAGGCTTGCTGAATAATAATAACATGGGATTTTTTACTAATGTGTATAGCTGTCATATCTGTGAAAGAGCTGGACCTTCTGGCATCCTGGTTCTCCTTTTCTGGACAGACAGACAGGGTACCAGAAGGTAAAGGGAACTGTCAGATGCAGGGAAACAGGACTAATCAGAGCAAGCAAGCATTAGACCCCAAGTCCTTCCTACAGTGGCACAGTGGGCAAAGTGATGTTCTGTTCTGGTGACATGATGGCTTCTGCGAATGCTGCAGACATCAAAAGTCTTTATCAAAATATGTTTTATCAAGCAGAAGTTAAAAAAGTGTACCTTGACTTCTAGCCTTCCTGATTTTGACTCACTTGCTAGTGGTGAAGGAGCAAAAGATACAGATGTTAATGTCCTTGTTTTCTATTACCAGGACTGATTAGGAGAGGAATTACCCATTTGTTTTTTCACTGCTGTTATTTTACTCAGAGGCAATACAAACACCTAAGTGGAGTGTCATGGCTGAAGGAGAAATAAGCATACTAATCTGCACCCCATTCCAGCCATTAATATACTATATATCCTGTCCTCACTTCACTTTCATATTCATTACTTCTTTAATGAAAAAAAAGATATTTTAATGGTCAAAAAAATCTAAATGATTAATGGTACATCAGTTAATGACATTTTAAAAGTATTTCAGGCTGGAAATGTGACACTACAATCATTAAAAATCAGATTCAATTTCCAAAGGTCCTAATCTTAAACTTTATACTGCTGGCAGAAACATAAAATGATATCCCGTAAGCGCAGGTGCTTCTGTATGATGGAAAAGCTCAGGAGTTTTGTGAGCACTGCCAGAAAATAATGTGTTCTCGGAAATTCTGGAAGTTGAGCAGGAAGATAACTGATGAGGATATGACAGAGCAAATGAACAAATTGTTCGGTATAAAGGAATTCTCAATCCAGAGAGATCTTTTTCTCTGAGACATCGTTTGGGGTCCAAGAGTAGCATAATGGCTCCAAATGGATAAAAACAACAGTAAATCCTGTTCTCATGCATTATGCATAAGCTCTTGCTATTGGAGTTTATACCACCATCTGGTGTTTAATTATTCCCGCTTTACACCACACGGTGGTGTGAATCTAATGAAAGGAATATGTACATTATAATAATTTGCTGCATAGATTCTGGTTTGCTAATTATTAGGTGCCAAGCATCCTTTTTCTAAAGCTGAGAGTTTAAATTCATTCTAAAAAATAGCTGTTTCTGTAGATTCTTACTGGCAAATACAATGACAATTAATTGTTCCATTCTCTAAAGATCCATTATTCCTATATGGCTGGTTGATTTTCTCAAACATCTGTACAACATAAATTAATTATACAGTAGTGTCAGAATCCCCATTCTTGTACACTGTCATTATTGTTAGAAAGGACCTTTTCTATAACGTTTGTAGTTCAAAAAAAAAAAAAAAAGAAAAAAAAAAGAAAAAAGTATACTTTGGTATTGAAGGACTTTTTCCTAGCCTCCCTTGCTGACACAGTGGCTGTCACTATATGCATGAAGTTTTGTTATGTATCCAGGTTATTATTTTTTCACATTATCACCTGTAGGCCATTGGATTTCAATCTGTCATCAGTGTATCTGAAACCAATATCCCATGTTATTAAATTAGTTAGAATGGTAGTTTCTACCTGGCAATAAGCCCTGCTGTGAAGAGTGAGACTCTTCAGCAAGTTCAGTGTTCCCAGTGCTCCCACCGAGGATGCTGAAAACTGTGTCCCTCATAACAAATTATACTGTCCACATGTTTTTCTGTGAGCAAAAATTTTTATGAATTAGGATACAATGTATGGAGAGCCAACAGGACATTCTGTACTGTAATAATCATAAAGAAAACTTGGAATGCATGAATAGTATGTTCAACAGTGACATTTTTCTACCAGAAAATGGTGGTTATCTGGTAAGATAATGCTGTCAAAGGATATTCAGATAACCACTGCATCCAGCAGTGTAATCCTTCCTTACAACTTACAAATTTTAGCTTGCTTTTCTACATTTTGATATACTTGTGAGTGCAGCAGTTTGTGAACAAACTTACAAGGTTGGTTATTATATATGGCCTGAAAAACATGTCTAAAAGCTGCAAATATTTATATTTGAAGAGGTATTTGAGAAAATAAGATAAAGCAGGATAGCAAGAGACTCTGAGAGCCTAGAATAAAAGCAATTTGATGTGGTGGTTTGGGGTTTTTTTCCACCTCTGGAAATTTTCCTGTTAGTTTTGTCTATGCTTTTCCTTGAGCCGCTTTTCAATCATGTTAAAGAATTAAGGGAGAGAAAAAGAAGAATTAGGAACCATATTATTCAGGTAGTTTTCAATGAAGATTAAAACCTTAGTTTTTGACAATTCAAACAACCAACCTTTCTTCTTTCCTGTCTTCCTTCTGTTCAGGAAAACTTAGACAATGCAAATTAATTTGCAATCATCACTTATTAGAAAATAAAGAAAACATCACATTTCAGAACATTTTTCACTTTTCTGCAAGAAACAAAAAAAGCCTTGTTAAACTTTTCATTCATTGTTACTTGTGTTTTAATGAACAGCCTTTTCAAATTAGTATGTAGGTTTGAGTGGCATGAAGGAACATATAGTTTATAGCAGACACTGCAGAAAGTGTATATATTATAAGAGCAAAAAACATTATTTTGGAATTAATAAACTTATCATGAAGGAAATTCTTTCACTAGATCAGCTTTCAAATTGTAAATACAGTTGAAGTAAAGCTTCTAAATTCAGTCATGTCAGCAAATCTGTATAATAACAAAAATGTTATTAATTATAGTATTAACAACTAAGCCAGTATTCTACCATTTTTCATCTTGTTAAAAAAATCATATGCCATTATATTTAACATTTTCCATATATCCATGATTCAAATATTACAAAAGCTAAAAAAAACTTCAGACATAAGGCAATTCTCTATAAACCCAGTGGGTGACAAAAAGTGATGTTCATAAAAATAATTTTCCAGCACTGACTTTCACTTTTCTTATGTAAAACTGCTATAGAAAACATTTGTAAAGAATAATGGTTGTGCTGGAAATAAGTCTCACTTTTTTATTTTAAAGAAAACTAAGAAATAATCAAAAAGTCTAAGAACCTCTATCAGTTGCTTTTGATGCAGAGTATGTTGTTTTCCAGTTTCTGCTTATCAGAGAGTAGAATTATTCTGTATTCTCTGGTTCTGGAGTAAGCAGGGATGTTGTGAGATTTGTATCAGCTACCCAGGCTAGCAGAGAACCTCAAAAAGTGCAGGTCCTGTTTCTAGCGCTTGAAGAAATTAGGAAAAGTACTGTGTGGGGTTAAACTTAGTATTATCTCATCAACATTCAGCACCACTGCTATGCCATGAAGGAGAAAAAATAACAGAGAAACATGAGAAGAGGAATAGATAAAAGGCAAGCTCTGAGAGGAAAAACATGTTGTTTCTTAATTGAGCTGGAAAGAAAGAAGAGGAGGAGGGAAAGACGTTGCTTGCAGCTCTCTTTTGATGAGAAACCTTTTTGTGCCTATGACTATGTAGGTTAAAAATGTAGTGCTGTCTCTAATAGACAGTCACATTTTAATTCTTATGTGGTAAATCAATGGTGAATATTCAGGAAGAAAATAAGAGGAAGGGAGGAAAAATATAATTCAGCAATGTGAACAGTTGTAACATACAGGGTCAATTCATCTGAATTAAGGCATCGCAACTCCTTTAAGTCACTGAAGCTGTGCAAGTTTACAACAGCTGAGATTTTCACTCCCTTCTTCTTGCTCCCAATGTCTCAGTTCCTTTCTCCCCGTCACATCCTAAAGCATCCCTGATGGAGTTTGTAGTTCTGTACTGTACTGTAGTTTATACTGTACACAAAATGAGAAGCAGGGGGACCCAACTAACTTGTAAGGGTGTTAGTGTTAAGACGTTGTCTCATACCTGACATTTTTCCTGAACCATCTGAACTTCACGTATTATTGATGTTTCAAGAGTTAATTGCTTTTTATTTTCTTTTTCTGTTTACTTTCCAGACACCTGTATCTCTACCCATTATCTGGGCTGGGCTAGAATTAATCTCACAAGAATGAATTCTGAAATGGAATTTTTAATATATTCCATTTGCAGACCCAGAATAAACATGGCAAGAACAGCCACTGTAATGGCATTTTGGCTCTCCTGTTCACAGGTGGCAAGGGAAAGTACAGAAACTCAAAAAATAAACAAACACCTCCCCTGCACCCCAAACAAACAGGCAAACTAAATCTCCTTGAAATTGGGATAAAGGTTGGGCTTGAGGCAGAGGTTTGATGCAGTTCGTATTGTAGCTAATCCTAATGCAGTGTTTTCTAATTATACAATAAACATTCCTTCTCGGATGGAGCTGCCTGTCAGCCCATTCTACAGGAGCAATCGCCATATGGAGCGCTCTGCAGACGGCTGGGCAGTGGCACGTGTACAGCTGTGCAGGATGAACACCCAGGTGTTTCATCCTGCCTGCGACAGGCAGCCAGCAGGCAGTGCTGCAAGGCTGGGGAGGATACTCAGAGAGGGTGAAAGAAACCAGCAGGATGGGATTTGACAGGAAATAACAATAAATAACGTAAATAATAATAAAATGCTTTTTTTGCCAGATCAGTAATTTACACTCCATCATGAGGAACAAAGTCTGGTCTTGCTTAGGTTTTGATGAGACTGTAAGTAAGAAATATGAATATAAGACAAGTGTAGGCACACATGAGGTAGCTCAAAATCATGATAAAAGAGAAGTGAGGGTGGACTTGGTTTGGCTGCCATGTGAACTAAATGGGCATGCCTGAAGCAGACAGGTAGCACTTGTTTCTGTCCCCAGATTTACTCATCTCTCATTCCTGGAGCTGCTGCTACCTAATTCCAGTGGCTCGGCTGAAGCTTTCCAGGGTTGTGGTCCTACGCTAAATATACTGCCTCGACTTTAGGGAATGCAGCCACCTCACTGGCTGCATCTGAGCTTCTTTTCACTTGTGCTGGTAAAGAAATCTGAGCTTCGTTCTGTCACAGCTGAATCTGGAGGATACATTTTATGCTACCATCAGCTGAATCCATCACACAGCTGCATCCAGATTCGGGTATATCAATGCACAGAAATAACAGTGTTGTGAAGCTGTGAGCACAAAAGAAATACACATTGAAAAAGCCATTATAATGTGTCAAAGCATGTTTTATGTTATACAAAAAATATATATTACTAAGTATTTACTCACAAAGCTTTAGAGAGGCTTTAACTGATGCTTTAAAATAATACATGCATAGGATGAAGTTTTTCTCTAAAATAAAGAAAATTTCATGTGTATATTTTATGCAAGGTGAAATGAGTGTCCATGTTACCATTTCAATGTCAGTTTCAGTGTTAAAGGATTGATTTTTATCCAAATTCAGATTTTTTTTTAGTATTTCATGGCAATTACAGACATCAGAATTCCTTATGCATATTTTTGGATATTGGTAAATATATGTGGACAGTTAGTTTGCTTTGGGCTGAAAAATTTGGAAGAAAATTTTGAGAAGAATGCATTTAAAAACAGAGTGAAAATTAGAATAATAAGAAACGTACATGCAATTTCAATACAGTTAAAAGAAATACATTAATGAAAACCAATGTCAGTGTCTTTACTTACAAGTGTTCTCTTGCCCTATATGCACTATTGACCTTGCATATACATCGGGAAGAAAATTAAGAATGTCAGACTAAGTGGTTTTGAACTTTTAACAGATACGGACTTCCCTCTCCTACAATTATCATCCTAAGCCTGGCAAACTTTTGAGTGACTCGGCCCAATGGCCAGTGTGTCAGGAGTCTACATCTGTGGGAGTCTCAGTTGAAGAATGATGTAGACATGTATTATACACACTCAAGTTTGGTCCGTTACTCTTTAACAAATCAGAAAATATTAATCCTGTTAATCATAACAAGAATTGACTGTCACAGAAAGTTAAATGTAGGACTCATCTCACCTAAAGTTAATCGTATAAAAACCAGACTTCTCCTTGGACTTTTCCTTCCCTACCGTGGAGACACAGAAATGAGAAACGTTGCCTCCTGGGTATGCCTATCTCACTCCACTGATTGCAAAAGGAGTCCAGACAGGTTGCTTAGGCTAGGCTAGCTTTTTCATAGCTGCACTAAGAGGGATGAATCCCATTTGTGGGGTGAGATTTTAAAAAGTGCTTACATCACTTAAGTATTCACTTTTCATAGACTTTCAAGAAACCTGTGTTTTTAAATTGCTTATATTTTGAGTTTATTTTAATTCCTATCAAATGAATAGACAGACACATTAGTGAAAACCAAGTAAGCTGATTATGTCCTTTAGCTGTCGGTGTGTTTTGAGGACACCTTACAATTTCTTTGCCTGTTTTTTGTTAGCTCACACTTGGAAGAGCAATGCAGAAAATGTTTGCATCCTGATGCAGATACCGAGTCCAAAAGGATAACAGAAAAACATAGCAGAACCTTCATTAGAACCACTCAGGGGAAGAGAAAATAACCCTTAAATGAACTTGCATTGCCACACCAAAAAAACCATCCTGCTATAGTAATCAGTGACTGTTTTATTGTCTGAGGCATTAAAGTAGTTTTTGTTCTTATACTAGCAAAAGGAAATTGCAAACTGCATTCAGAGTCATACCTGTCATCTCTATTTGATGACTAAATATAATTTGCCTAAATAATAAGATGCAATATTGTGTTCTACTGATTAAGTTCCTGGGAGGAGGGGAAACTCTCCAAATGAAGCTGTGATGCACAACAGAAAGATTTCATACCTGACTGATAAAGCACACCTTTGCTCATGGCACCACCAGGTTTCACAACCCTCCACCTCATGACTAACCGTAGAAGCCAAGGTTAAAGCTCTTCAGCACCTAAATTCCCATTAGTGAAGTCTCTTAGGCACTTAATCCTGGCACACGCAACAGTTTAATTCTGTTAGCATTAAAAAGTGAGGTGCTGAGATCCTGCCTAAATCCCAGCTTGATTAATAAAATAGATCCTTCCAGAACTGTTTCATCTGTGTGTACTCATAGTGCAGCCAGCCTGTAAGAAAGGTGAAATTGCTGTATCTGTGAAGGGGCAATTCAATGGTTGCTGAGATGTGAAGGAGCTAAGCTTTTGCTCCTCTTCTGGCTGAACCCACACCTGCCTGAGAGGTGCCACTGATAAGGTGTTCTAGGGTGGGAATTTCTCAGCCTCTTCTGTCTCATTTTCTGGGAAATAATTGAATATTTACAGGACCAGAGGGAGAGCAGAATGATTCGGCAGCCTGCTGCTTAGAGCACTCAGCTGGAATACGGCATCACTGCCTGTCACAAAAGAAGTGGTGGGTCAGGTTGCTTAAAGAATTGCCACCAAAGAGTTTAAGTAAAATAGATTTAATATGAATATGTGGAAATGTGACTACACAAGATTCAACGGCAAGATTCACTCTCACTTATTACATAGTATAAATACACAGAGGTAAACCGTGTTGAAATCAAATCAAAACAGAGGTAGAAACAGTTTATAAAGATCAAAGTTGTAAAAGGGTGAAGGGGATTGTCCTGTTGAGTCATGGGGTTTAGAACAGACCAACCTGCTTGTAAACTCTCACAGAGTTTAGGTACAGCTGGATCTATTTCTAGTCTTAGACTTGGACAGCAGATTAGATCTACGGAAGTATAAAGGGTAAGGGGATTCTACTGTTGAGTCTAAATTCTAAACAAAAGATTAGCTCTAAAGGGAGGGGGGGGAAAGAAAATTTATTCACATTTCATACCTTTTTAGCAGCAAATCACTTGTTTTGAATCACAAAATTACATAATCAACCTAACTACTTTAAGATTGCAATATATTACAGCAAAGGTATACCTACTAAAAGTTTGCCTACGAGTTCAGTGAAATACTCACATCTTATATTTATGCATTCCTCAATGGCAAAGGGTTGAGCTTTGAGGAGCAGGGGAATCAGCCCAGACTCCGTCATCAACTTTCTGCAATGGTCCCCCTAGTATCACACTTAGTGGCTTGCAATCTCTGAGCAGCACCTCATTCAGAGCGAGATGCTGGTTACGGCCCGCTGCCATCAAGAGAGTTTGAAAGGGTCTCACTTTAGGGCCGCTGCTTGTAGATTTGTGAGATGATTGACTTCAGCCATCAGCACATTTCCATCCTGACCACAGCCTGAGCTGGTAATTTTCTCAAAAATTCCAGGAACAATATATTGTTCCACTGAGGTGTCACTCGGGCTATGATCTGGTAAGAACATTCTGTGGTTGTCAGGCAAGAACGTTTTTTTTCCATTCTTCTTCCCTGCTTTGACCAGTCAGGGAGAATTCCGACACAGGCAATGCCACTCTCTGCCTCGGTCAAGTAGGAGTTACCGGTACAGTCAAGGGGTGCTTAACCGCCCAACTCATCACTCAAGGTGTTGAAGCCCAGCTGACAGCTCCTGGTATGGAGAGCACCGTTCTCTGCCCTAGTCAAGCGAGAGTTGTTGATACAGTCAAGGGATGTTTAACTGCCCAACTCATTGCTGAAGTCACTGAGCCCTAGTTAGCAGCTCTCAAGTGCATACGGCAGCGCCGAGAGGCGAAGTGCACCACCACACTGCCTTCTCAAGAGAGCATGTCAACAGTCCAGAAAGAGTGGAACAGGTTCACTGTGTGGAAATGGAAATATTTCCCTCTCTTTAACCAGGTGGTTTCAATTTACATAGTAGATGACAGTTTATACCACTTTGGGAAAGAGGGAATGGAGAGGGGGGATGGGAAATGTTATCAATCACAATTAATACATTGTGAGTGCTCTAAGAGCAAGACAAACATCTATTAGAAAAAAAAAAAAAAGAAAAAAAAAGGAAAAAAAAAGAAAGAAAAAAGAAATAATGTACACTTAACTCTAAATGGATATCTTTTAAAGGCACCAATCTTAATGCTGATGCTTAGTCCAAGACCCATGAATTTCCAGTTAGACACTTCCCAGTATTAGAGATTTAAAATTTAAATTTCTGAAAAGTGAACAGATACCAGCTGTAGTGCTGTCTTTGGAGGAGGATGCCTTTTAGGAGCTTCTGGCTCTTAGGAGCTCTTCAATAGATCCATGACACTGCAAGCCCATAAGAGGAAGTTGTTGCCTCCTTTTTCTTTCCCATGGCCAGACATTGCTATGCTTTTCTTTTGAAAGGTGCTGGCACTTCTTGGACACTTTCTTGAATGACCACAATTCAGTATATCTACAGAAAACTGGGCAATAAAGTGACTGATCAGTGCACTAGAGGACCTGAGTAAAACCAGTAGTGGAGCAATACCAGAGCTGGGGCAAGGAGGGGACTCAAAATCTCATCCAGCTGTGGAGGAAAAGGCAATTGGAGTAGCTCAGGCTGCCACAGAGCTATAGCCACATTATTTGGCTTTGTGTCCTCTTTTAGGTGCCCCGTTTTCCCCAGGCATGTGAAAGGTATACATCTGCATCCACTGTATACAGTTCGGAGTTATTAACCTTATTACACAGCTGTATGTCTGAAGACTAGCATCCAAATCTCTCCTATGAGTCTATCCCATTTTGCTTTTCTAAATCTTATGAGACAGAATCCAAACTGGTATCAGGAAATGCATTCCTGAGGGACCATTGTCCATGACCTTTTGTGTAACTCAGTCTAAGCATCTTCATAGCTTGGATATAGAGAAAATCTTTTGATTTTTTTTTTTTTTAACAGTATAGCATACAAAATTACTTCTTTATCCTATCTGCTTTTACTGTTGTTATATCCTGACTGAGACTCTAACCTTACAAGCATTTAATTTTCATCATGTGAGTAGTGCCATGGAGTTCAAGAAGGGCAACAGAAGTGACCAGAGACATCTGACCCCAACTTAAACCTTAATCCTATGAAGATTTTTGAATATGAAATCAATATGACTATTCACACAGTTAAAGATAGGCATGTAAACTCTCTACAGGGTTGGGACCTGACCAGAATAAGCCCTTTTAATTTCATTTGGTGCAGGAATTCCCTGTTCCTGACAATTCTGTTGCTTTTCTTATAACCTTGCGTATTATTGTTTTGACATTTGGGAAAGATGATTATCTCGGGGGTTTCAACAGGATCAAATGCATTTGGGCAAGCTTTCCAAAATCTGCTGATAATATCTTGTAAGAAAACAGAATTTCCACAGTTCTGAAAACTATAACTATGTGTTAATAAAATAATGAATTCAGCTGCACCATTGAACCTTCACAGAACTCGGGCTTCTAATGGAGAACAGTCCCTGCTGTCTTGTGTTGTGAAGTATTATCTCCACATGTAACATTGATTTTCTTTTCATAATATTAGGCCTCATTACTCCATCCCTAGCTGCTTTGTATTTAAAAATAGAAGTTATTAAAGTGGATTGCGCTGAATTGCATAGTAAATAAACTATATAGGTTATTTAGCTCTTAAAGTTATGTCATAAAAGAGTATTATTCACATATATATGTAAACAAGTACAGACACACAATCTTGTGTTTGTCTTAACAATACAGAAAATGAAGTTAAAGGAAAGCCAGTTCTTTCTACAGCTAATAATGTCTATTTACAGGGACTTTGCTAATATGCAAGAAACTGACAGCCTGTCAACTTACTTTTAAAATCCATTCTTCGTGTGCATCTTTGCAGCTATTTTGAAAATCCAAGTCTAGGAATCCAAGGTGACATACACGCTGCCTAAACCCTATCAAAGTCCCTAAAAAAAATCCAATACTTATATACTTCTGGAAATAGTCTAATTCCTAAGGCATTTAAATTGGGTGTTTTCATTCTTAGATTAAAGCCCCCTGGGTGCTTAATTTTAATTGCCCAGATATGGGAACTGCATTCACACCAGGCAGTGCAAACAGACACCTGAACTCTGTCAAAGTCTTTAGAGAAGCTTGACAAACACGAGCTATAGGACTATAATTAGCATCCTCCAGCACACTGGCTGTTGATTGGGATTTATTTAATTTTTTTTTTCTATAGAGGGTTGTTCCAGACTAGTGCTAGAGCCCTGTTCTAGGTCCTAGGCTACTCAGCAAGAGGGAACTGAACACTTACATGCTGGCAGAATCCCCAAACCACCAAATTTGTGGAGTTTTTCCACACTCAGCTTGTTTACCATCAAGCAGTTAAGAGTCACAGGACAAGAGAAAAGACTGATTTTGACCTGGTAAGAAAGAAACTAGATGGCTTAAAGGAATGAGAATGAAATTTTTGTCTGTACTCTGGGTCTAGTATCCTGCTTCATCCCCCAAAGCTGCCCTGAACATTAACTTTCAGTATAAAGTGTGGCCAGCAGTTTAGCAAGGGCAGCTGTCAGCAGGATGGAACCCAAATGATGAAGACAATTCATATTTCTCCTTTGCTCCTGAATTCTTAGGAGAAGAGGTAAGAAGAGTTAAATTCTAATTTCAGGATGACATGATGGAAGGAGACATCTCTATTCTATATACTGCCAATATGGAATATTAGCAGTATGTAGAATACCATCAGTAAAAGCTCTTTCCCCTGCAGCAGAATCTGAAGTGAAGCATAGTGTATCCCTTTCCAAGCCTCCAGAGGCATCTTACACCGTTGAGGGTGCAGGGAATTTAGGTATCTGTGTAGCCTCCCCTTGCAAGGGCCGATTCCCTATGGTTTTGGAGAGGAACCACCTCTATTGGGCATTTGGATTCCTCTTCAGTTTATACTGAAATATCAATAGAGGGGAATAGTGTTTTACATTGCTTTGCTTTTTTTGCTTTGTCTTGCTTAATTTTATGCTCCAGTAAATAACCTTTAGTAGAGAACCTAGTGTTTTTACGCATTCAGCTTTTTCCTTAAAAAAATTTACTAGGTTCAGTTTATATTTTTTTGTCCTCATGATCTAACTACTTGTAGATACTTGGATAACTGAATGTTTCTTGCACTGTCATCATGAACTGGCAAAGTCTAAAATCAGTTTTCTTCTAGTGAATGGACTGTTTAATTGGCTCTCTGAGAGATAAACATGTTATGAGTTTAACTATGTCCTAATTTTGGAGTACTGTGATAGATTAAGTTGAGGCAATATGTTAGTTTCTCCTGCATTGTGTTGTTTCTTCATGGATTGCTTCCATCATTTTCAAGCTCATAGAATTATAGAATCGTCTAGGTTGGAAAAGACCTTTAAGTTGATTGAGTCCAACCACTACCCTAGCACAGCCAGGTCCACCACTAAACCATGTCCCTAAGCACCACATCTACATATCTTTCTGTCAAAGAATTGCTTGCTTCTTTCTCCCAAACTTCCTTTCCAAATGCATTCTGTCTTTAAAAGCGAGACAGACTGTAAGTTCAGTATCTTGCAGCCCTGCAGGGTTAGAAAGAGAAGCTTTATCCCATTAGAAACAGATGGTTCCTACCTTCCCAATGGAACATACACAGCCCTAACTGAAGTCCCTGGAAAGTCTTGAAATGGTATGTTGTGACAGACTTTTCACACCTGCAATCTTGCCAATTACTAACCTACCCTGTAAATCTACCTTTTAAAAATTGGAAGGTGAATGAAAAATATGGTAGCAAACCAGCAGTGATTTCAGACAATAAACCCCCTTTGTTTTAGAAAAATCATATAAAATAAAAATTGGAAATGTACTAACATAGCAAAGGCTTCTGATTTCACTACTAAATTAATGTAGTAAATATAATTCAAAGAGAAGTTGTATTCAACGTGTACTGATGATGATGATTAAGGTTTTCCTCTGGCAGAACGGCAATGGGCTGAAATCTATAATTTTGTTTTACATTAGCCAGTATTAAGTCCATCTTATTGGTAAGTCAACAAATATTTAGGAACATGGGACTAGGATGAAAAAAAAAAAATGTAGTTCAGCTCCTGATATTACAAGTTTCTATATCACATAATACTTTTAATAAATTAAACAAGTTCTTCCACTTTAAAAATAGGTCAGATTTTTTTTTTCTCTGATCTTCTTTCTTCCTGTAATACATCATTATTCTTATGGCAGAAATCTTATTGTTCTTTTGTGCCTATGCTTATTCATGACCTGACTAGTGGTCTTTTTTTTTTGTTATTATTTTTTAATCCTGTGTCAACATTATCACTTTATATATATATATTTATATATATATATATTTATATATATATTTTTTTATATATATATATATATAAAATAGTTCTAATATGTTTTTCCTGATGTTCACTCCTTGTATATAATTTCAGCCCTTCTTGGCCTTGTTTTCTATGTTTAAACTACCAAAGAACATTTTGTTTCTCTTTGTAACAAGGCTTTCTCCTGATCTTAGGAGCCTTTCTCCAACCTATTCCAGTTTGAATGCATCTTTTCTTGATTGCAGATGATCAGAATTAAATGCAGGATTAGATGACTTTCTACCTTGGCCTTGTACAATGTCATTGATTTCTGCCTGTCTCCTGAAGATGCTTCAGGTGATGCTTTGTGTGATCACATTTGTCTTTTTCATGGTCATACTACCTTGATGGTACATGGTTGTCTATGATGTGTAGAGACAGAGTTTTTTACTCAGTTATTTCCAAATGATTTACTGGGGGGGGGAGGGGGGAGTTGTTATTTATTCCTAAATGTATGACCATATATTTCATACTATGGAATTTCATTCTATTCCTATTTTTCCACTACTCAGGGTCATCCATTTTTTTCTGCATGATATCCCAGTTTTCCTAACAAGTTAAATACTTCATGTAACTCGGTATCATATTTCTTTCAAGGTTATTACAGAAAGTATTAATGAAATCACTCAAGAGACCAGTCACTGAGGAACCGCAGTAGCAGCCTCACTCTACCCGAATTCCTTCGTGTTCTTTGCTCATATTGTCACCCCTCTTATAGTTCCTTCCCCACTTTATAATTCCCAAGTTAATCCCATTTTTCTCCTCTTCTTAACTAAGAATTCCTGTGTGGTAATAGATTGATTAGATCTCTTTTCTTCTCCTGTCTAGAAAATCAATTATTTTCCAATGAATTCTATCAGTTTAACCTGGAAATATCTTTTTCTTTCTTTAAAAATGCCTTTCAAAAGAAGCCTTGCATATTATTATTTAACAGAGTAATGGGTTGTCACTCTGCCTTCCTTTTTATACTTTATCTTCTGTTCTCCAATAATCTGACACAACTCAGGAAATAAAAAAATATTACAAATTCTGTCTGTTGAGTCTGAAATTCTATGTTTCATTTTGCTCCAAGTTCCTGAATAAAAATGATTTGGTTCCTCTGATTTGAATACTTTAAGATCTTTATATTTTGCATTTACCTCAGGTGCAGTAATTTCCATTTCTGAACCTCTGTTCACACACTCATCACTTCACCTTTGTCTTCATGTTCAGCATCATCAGTTTCATAGAAAACTGAGGAAAATATTCATTTAAATAGATATCTTCCTACTCTCATTGCATATTACTGCTGATTCTTCTATCAATCTTTTTATTTATGTGATGAAAGCAACTTCTTATGGCTTGACTCACAAACAATATAATTGAAGTATGGAGGTATAAATCTTCCCAGTTTTTCAACTTTTTTTTTTTTTTTACTTTGTCCCTATACATTTTTATTTCTGATTGTATTTGATCTTTTTCATTCCAGTATTTCTTTGAGTTGTTTATTCCCAGTTAGCTCTGCAGCACTGAAAGTTTTGTACTCATCCTTCTCCTTTGGGTTATGTGATTCAGGGGATTTTGCCCCTTTGGTTTAAATAAAATCCAGATCCTCCTTCCATTCAAGTTCCTGAATGCTATGGAGTAGTTGGTTTCACTGTTTTCTTCTTGTAGTTTATCATCAGTTGACCTTTCAAAAGAGAGAACCTTTAGTAACAAAGAACCTTAGTAACAAACAGACTCTTCATTTACCTGTACTTATAATGTGAATTGAACAGATGAACAACAGATAAACAATGGACAATAATTTGTGTGTGTGTGTGTGCCATGATCAAACATTCTACGTTGTAATTACCAAAAAGCAACTAAAGAATCAGTGCTTCATGTTGATTTGGTGACTAGCAGGTGAAGAAGGCACTGTTGTTTTCAGAGAGAAGATCCAAAACAAATGGAATAATGAGATTTTTTTAAAAGGAAAAATAGCTTGGATTTGGTACAGACCACATTTACAAACTCTATACTAGGATTGCAAATTTAGTAAGGCCTTAATTTTAATTCTTCCCTACCAATTCATTTTCTGAAGATAATAAGAGGACAGAGCATCCATATAAAATAATTCACAGTATTTTGAAGAGCATCATAACATTTTCATGACAGTCTCTTCTCTAAATACGGAACAAACCCACCCCTGGTTAACTTGTGAGATTATCAACATTAAGGTGGTCTAGCTGCAGATGTTGTGTTGTTGCTGTAGTCAGTGGCAGGAACAGAAAATTGAGAATCAGTACGTCTCCACCTGAATATTGATTGTACGATATCTGTCTTTGTTCTTTCTGGAATTAGCTGGTGGTCTTTTGCCCATTAGCAAACAGTTACCTGAGCAGAAGCTAATGTTACAGATGATATAAAAAGAGCAGCAGCAGAGCAAACAGATTCAAATCAGCTCAATTCCCACAAAAACTCTTTCATCTTGAAACAATTTAAACTCTACCAAGGGTAAGTAAACAGAAGGAATATATTTTCTTTCACCTTTAACTGTCAGTAGTTGCTTTCACATTCCCTGTCTTCAGATATGAGGAAGGTTTTCATATCTTTCCTGGTACAAGACTCCCTTAAGATGTTAACACGATTATTTTTCTTTAGTGTACATAGTTCTTATTGTATTTACATGATATTCAGTTGTGAAACTTTTCTAAACTAGAGTTTCTCTCACACATACATAGCTATCCAAACCAGCTACAGCAGCAAAGATCTTTTTATTTTTTCTATAAATGGCATTGATCATACAGAAACATAAAAGTAACTTCAACAACTGAGTCTAATTTTATGTCTATATCTATCACATCGGTCTAATTCTCTACAATATAGTTTGAGTCTTTATGTATGGTCATACACAGAAACAAAACTATTTACATAAACACCAGGCAATAAGAAAGGTCTAAACATTTCTTTTTCTAAAAGCATGCAGATTTTGCATGTTCCTTTCCTTTAAAGTCTAATATACCTCTTTTCTTAACTAAGAAAAGCCACAGGCGTATTGAAGAACTATCCTGCTTGTCAAAGAGTGCTAAATTTGAATTCCTTTAGAAAATGCTAAAAATTTTGACTGACAAAAATGTTCTTTAAAAAGTGAAACTTCTGTTTTAAAGTAGCATTAGCAGTCATAGTAGCTGCTCCTGCTGCTCAGAATATAGAATTAGGCTGAACAAAGAGAAGATTAATGCTTGTTCACACAACCAGAATGGCCCAGATCTGCTCCTCAGTGCCCACTAGTCAGAAGTACTACCTTCTCAAATGTGCCAGTAGTAAGAATTATGTGGGTGCTTCTTATTTAAACTCTTCGGATTAACCCAGATGATTTCTGTTTGGAACAGATTAGGAAGTGCTCATGGGAGCTAGTCCATTCATTGGGCTTTAAGACTGTATCCTTCAGATGAGGGAAAATAACACCTGGAATTACAGCTTTTTTCAGTGTCTGCCTACAGCCTGAGAAATATGGTGGAAGGAGCTAGTATAGCTTAATTTACAATGATCCTTGTACTCTTCTTGTACTTCAAAGTTGCTTATTTTGATTCTCCTGACTGGTTCATCTGGCTCCAGTTGTTTAACAGCAGAGATTGGTAGTAGGAAAGCCTTACGAATAAGTACGACCTAGATAACATCAATTCTGATGCTATTTGCATTATGCTGATCTAAGAAGAGGTGCTTAGCTGTCCAGGTACATTCTTCATAAGAGCATTTAAACTTGTCTACTCAGGGAAATGTCTTCAGGACTGAGAAACAGCATATTCTGTTTTCATATGCTGTATTCCGTTAAATATCATCCTTGAGGAAAAAATGCAACATACAGAGATGCCTGTGGCTGCTGTTGCAAAGTATAGGGAGACAGACATTCCTCTCGCCAGTTTATGTTTTGTGGCAATTTAGTAGCTCATGCTGTTATTTCTGTTACAGCTCCCAAAGTACTCTTGGGTTCTTTTTTAGCTGCTGTACATCCACCCTGTTACAAAGAAAACTGATTGGCATGCACTAAGCATATCCATCTTTGTTCCATCCTCTCAGCCTCTCACATTTGACATGTTAGGGAATTGGCAATTATCAACAGATGGTGCAAATTAGAATGTCATGATGTTACTTTATATTTTCTCCAATGGCACGTTATCTTTCTAATAAATCCAGGGGTTAAGAAAACACAAAGATAATATTTCCCTTCCTTTGACCCATTCACCTTTAGTCTTGAAATAAGTCCAGGCACCAAAGCTAGTAAATCCACATATTTTGCTAACTCACCAATTTCATTGCCCAGGTAAATATTCCTTAATTTATCCCTTAATCCAAACATTTCTTTCTTAGTTTTATCCCTTAATCACAATACTGACAAGGATGGAATCTGATGTCTATTATTATACAGCAAAATGATTAGGTACGAACCAGTCATCTAAAACACTTGACTGAGAATGAGAAAATAGTGAACTAAGGACTGAAAAGGGTAATATACAATTGCATCAATGAATATTTACTGAAAATTTAAAGCAAGGGAATACTTATGAGGAGGAAGGATCTTAAAAATGGAAGCTTCAAATTATTTGCTATCAGTGATCAAAGGTTGCAAAACACTAGGATTAAAAAGTGGACTAGTCTCATTAAAGTATATTGCAGGAACAAGGTGTAGATTCTTGTAAAATTCTTATTAAGCAAGGATAATGTTTCTTATTTCATTTGTTTGGGATAAATCTCATTAAATTATTCCATTTGTTTCCTTCTTAGCATATTTTTGGAACTAAAGAACTTGCTATCATTTTCAAAATCAATAAAGTTTAAAAGCAGAAAAAAAGTTAGATATAAATTACTTTATTCTCATAATTCATAGGGAGAAAAAAAAAGTTATTCTCTAAATTAAAAACAGTTCTGATTCTTTTTTTCACTTAAACTAACAAGTAGATTTATTAGAATTAAACATTTTTCAGATCATAATTTAGTGCTCCCTCGTTAATCAGAGGTCTGTATCTGTTTCAATATCAACAGTTTGGAACAGAATGCCATTTCAGCGTTCACTTTTTACCATTTACTGTCTGCTTAGGTTTATTCCCTGAGCCATTTAGTTTTAACCTTGAACACTCAAGTCCACTTAGGGATAACTTATAAGGAATCCACAAATGGTGAGAAACCCACCCAAAGTTCATACAAATCCTATTTGAAACTTAAAATGACCTTGTTAGAAGAATTTTTGAACATTAAGTACATATAAAGATTAAAGAAGAAAAAACCAAACCAAACAAAATAAAGTTCAATATCTTTGCATTTTCTCTCATTTATTAATCTGTATGAATTTTCTTGGCTTCATTTTTTCATTAACTGGGGATTTGACAGTGTCAGATTGTGCTAGTCACTAGTGGGTTTGAGCTTCCATATTTTTAAGGTAAACTTTAACTAAATAAAAAAATATTTAAACAGGTCCTCAGAGATGATATCTTGTAATCTTCTTATCTTTCTAATGTTTCATTTGGTACTAATTTATTGAGCAATGTCTTTTTAAATATCGATGATGCTCTATCTCTTCTGGAAACAAATGTAATTACAGTGTTTCAATCTTCACACACTTCTTCCGGGCTTGTAGTAGTATACTAACTTAATTATTTGTAATGGAATTACTCCTGATTTACACTGCTTTACCTGAGCTGCAAATCCAGCCTATGAAATAATTGATCTGGCTCCTACAAGCATATACACTGAAGTTTACAGGCTTTTACATATAGTAAAGAAACAGAGAAGTTCTATATAGGCTTACTATTATTTCCTTTTCTATATTGTAAAAAAACAGATTGGTGTTTTCCCATTGTTTCCCACGAAGGTTTGCATAGACGTCTCTTGGGATACATAGTTATACAATACATCCTTGAGCTGTGCAAACCAGTCTAGGCCAACTACCACTTCCACCTGTTTTAAAGACAGAATTTGTGTCAACCTCAGTGGGAGGAATCCCTTCCTTGGAAAATATCCTTTTTTTAAATTGCTGGAGGGGAACAAAGAAGTCGCTTTAAAACAAAACCCATTCTAACAACTTAATATTTGTTATTTTTCAGATTCCTTTTCAAAAGGAGTGAAAGAAGCGTGGGCACTTGTATCGATGAGAAGACCCTTTGCTATCAAGGCTTGAGCACAATGTCTTTGAAAGATCCTTTTTACAAATGCTAGCATTTGAAAAGGGCAAACAGGGAAATAAACCTCAAAGGGGATGACAATGGGATATGGAGAGGAAGTGGGTGGGTTAATGCATCTGAGAAGCAAAGCTCCTTATAAAGGCATTGAAGAGGTTTAAGGTTCTATTTAGTGACAAAAGGAGTTATGGAATGGGGCATAATTTTCCCACAGGATTTTTGTCTTTTGATGTTTTTTAAACACATTTAAAAAAAAAAAAAAAAAAAAGAGATAGTTTGCAATTTTATAGGCTGAAAGCTTGTGTAGTAGAGTGTGTCTATTTATACAGGAGAAAGGTAGGCTACCACCATGCTGATGGTTTGTAAAAACAATTTAACTCAACATTAATTAGGAAAACTATTAGAAAGTCTGAAAAAAGTCTAGTACTATTTGAAAGCATACTAATTTTCCTTCTCCACTCAGTATGTGTGAACAGAGACCTAGACCTAGTCTACCTTACAGAGACCTAGTGCTGACCCAGTTTTAGGACTACACTTGCCATTAGCATTGTCCTAGAGCTGTACGATGGAAAGACAATCTGAAAGTGAACTGCAGCACTGCAAAGTGCCTATCATTCTAATCTTGGTAAGGTGACCCAAATCTAGGCCTCAGTGCTCAGAGTGGGCATTTTCTACAAAAATGAAATAGCCCAGAAATTAGTGGTCCTCTCAGAGGACAGCTCCACTGTTTGAGCTCCTCTAGAACCTTTTGAACTGTATGCTGCCTGGCAATAAAACCTGTAGAATGAATTATTATATTTGTGGGAGGCAAAGAAAGGAGTGAAGGAAAATTCTTTGTTTTTAAATGAGAAGCAAAATATTCTTAGACTATGTGTCTTAAGTAGGTTGTTCGTACTGAGAACCTCTTTTCTTGGGTCAATGCTCTTTGACTAGTGCAACAATACAAAAAGTGTTTTATCCTCCTGAGAAGTGAATTTCTCCTCGTGTCTAAGGTAGAACCATTTATAATAATGGGAAGCCACTACTCACCAATCTCCTCCATATAGTTAATATCATGGCATGTATTTCCATATGCACGCCTTCAAAAGCATACAAATTTATCTTAATCATTTGTTTCTAATTATCTAGACCATCCTACTCTGTCTATTGCACTATATATCAGCACAGTGGAGGGAGAGGGCACACAGTCTGAAATCCTAACTTTAGAACAAACTGAAAAGCCACTGATATTCAACATCTTTTTGTTCAATCATTTTAAAGGTTATGGAGTACTTAGATGTGGATAGTCCTGTGCTCAACTTTCCAGTAGGATGACACTTATATTTCCCATCCTCAGTGGGAAAAAAAAAAAAAAAAAAAAAAAGTGATTTAAACAAAATTTAGAACTGGTCACCTAAAATCATCGTGACAATTAGACTCATATTATTGTTGTTTAGTGCCTTGTCTTTCAGTAGTCATCAAGAGGTAAACCAACATTTGGACCTTTTCAGGCTAGCTCCCAATTGTCCTATGCCAGGTTCTGTGGTCATGTTATTCTGTACTTTTGCTAAAAAGGCCGATGTCCTCTGGTGGTAGTGTACCCACACGGTTGCTTGTGGCTTGAAGGTGTTTAAGCTGATGGTTCTAGAAACATCCCAAGCTGAGGATTGTACTACTCCTATCCTTCCTTACATTAAACCTACTCATGTTACGGTTACACACTCAAAACTGCAGGTACAAGAGAGCTGAAAAAGCTTTCCTCAGATATAGGCATAATTCTATCCAGATTTAATAATCACAATTGCTTTCAAAAGTGTGCCCAAGTCCATGCTTGTGATCCAATACAGAAGCGTTGTCATTGCTCCAGCACTGCAGTTTACCTGGTAAATTATTGCAGGGAAGGGGAAAAAAAGTCAAAACATACAAAAAGAGGGCTAAGTTCATTTGAAACAACATCACACTACTTTCTTGATTTGTATTTATATTAATTTGTATTAAAATATTACAAATATTAAAATAAAAAATAATATTTGCATTTAAAGCATGTAATTGTAAGAAAATGGTGAGAGACAGGGAAAGGACAAAAAAAGTTGAAAAAGAGGAGAAAAAATGTTAAGGGAGCAGAATAAAGGAAGATGGTAGAAAGACTAAGCAACAAATGCTGGAAGTTAGAGAAAATACTGATCACAACATAGCAGAAAAAACAATGCAGCTCATTCCTGACGAAGTATCATCAGGATGTGTTGACAGCACTGCTCAGGCTTCTTTGCTAGCTTTACTCTTTGGGGGATTTTGTTAAAAAAATAACACAACAAAAACAATAAAAAGGAAAACTCTAAATGTCATCCTGAGTTTCACAGGTTATATTAAAACCTTAAACTATGAACTTATCCCTAAGCTTTCTTTTACTGACAAAATACCATCATCTGATCTAGTACTTAGTAGCAGAGGTTTTAACCTGCCTGTTCCTTGTGACAGCTGAATCAGTACAAGGGAACAGAAACTTCAGTGCCAGGCAGCCACTCGCTGCGCCTCCTTTGCACCCAAGGCGGGAAGCCCACAGCCTCTTGCATTTGTATAGTGACAAAAGAGATGCTGGAGGGAATCTGCCCTATAGGTGCTAACGCTGTCCATGTTGCTGTTACTCCATCAGACTTTCCCTATTACTACCCGGAAGCTAGTCCAGCCTCTCTGGAATTCTTCATTAAGTCCTGCAGAGTGAAAGCATGCCAGCCTTTTTATCAGTGCTTCTGATTTTGCATCGATACTATCGCATTAGGAGAAAAACACATGGGAGAATCAAATCCCATAAATTAAATAGAAAATCCCTTTAGATGATTAGTTCAGACCAATGTTAAAAGAATATTTTGTGTGCATGTCAGGTTCTTTGCCAGTCTCAAAGTAGTCATTTGGATTCACTTCATTATAGGCACTGCAGTACCTTAGGAGAGAAAGAGAGAAATAGAGCGTGAGACAGAGTAATAATAACCCTTGAACAATGAAGTCTTTCTCCTAGCACAACTTCAAATAACTCAGACGACTATCTTTTAATCAAATATACAAGCACCAGTGTAACTGAATTCAACATGGCCAGCATCCATGAACAGGAAAAAGAACAAGCACAGAGGAACACAGAGAAGGAGACACTAGATATAACGGAGCACTACGTCATGGACTTAGACTTAAATAGAATAATAAAAACCAACTCGACAGCAAAATAAACACACTCTCTAAATATGATCTGATCTTTTCCTTGTTAAGTCAATAGGACTTTTACCACTGTCTTAGTGGGAAAGAAAACAGGCCGTTATTCTCCAGCCCTGCTTCTTTCTACCAGCCTGGTTCTCGGTCTCTGCCTTTGCACTTTGACTTTCTGGCCTGCATTCTCCACCTTCATCGTGGGGGTTTCTGTTAATTCATGTTCTCTGTTGTATATTTTTCTTCTTCTGGTAATGCTTTTTCATTTGCTCTTTTTCTGACACTGACAATTTAAATAACCAAATTAATCATTGTATTTCAGGAACAGGTGACCAGGTAAATCTCAATGAGGATCAAAGGACAAAGCTGATTTATGAAAAGTCGGATTAAAAAATGAAAGCAAATTTAAACTCCTAGACTCTGTGTGAATTCCCATTTGTCCTTCCTATGTCTAATGGGTGAAACATTTATTAATTGGCTTTACTGTTGGGTTTTTTTTCCAGATACAAATTCCTGCATAGAACGTTAGGTTCAGATCCTGATTCAGTAGAATTATTTACTAGTGATGACTTTCAGAAGTATAAAGAGTAGAGATGACTCAAGTGTCTCATATAAAAATTTCCTCCATCAAAACCTGGCTTTGGCTCTAAACAAAAATAACTTGTGCAAGCATGGCTTTCTTTTAGATATGTTGTTTATCATTATTTTTACCTCAAAA
Source organism: Falco biarmicus (assembly GCF_023638135.1). NCBI lineage: Eukaryota > Metazoa > Chordata > Aves > Falconiformes > Falconidae > Falco > Falco biarmicus. The sequence goes on along the minus strand of NC_079293.1, from coordinate 2,687,411 downwards.
TTTAATCAATAGTTGTAGAAATCAAAGTAGAGTAAGGGGTTTTTGGTTGGATTTTTTTAATGGTTGATGAAATTGTGGATTTTTTTACTAAGAACAGACTTCAGTAAATATTTTAATAACTCTTTATACAAACATTGATTAATGTGTCATGAACACTTTCATGAAAATGAAAATGAGCCCACTTTGAACTTTGTTAAATGAAAACAATTTGAAACTTGTTGTCATTAATAGTTCCTTTTCCTTTCCAATGTCTTTAATGAACAATTCAATTGACTTTGGTAGAGCTGTTCCCATTCTTGAACATAGGGATGTACCTAAATACTTTATTTAATGAAGGTGGTGTGTTTTGGTTTGTATGGTTTTGGGTTTTTTTAATCTTGTACCTGCATCTCAGCAGTAGGATTCATCTACCATTAGCTATCTCAAAGTTACATGTCTACTCCAAGCTAGTAATCTAGTCTTCTGTGGTCAATGGAGAAAGAAAGTTATCTCAAGAAAGTAATTCTTTCTATCCAAAGATAAGGTGTTTGTGACTGGTGAGATGAATTGCCCTCAGAAGGCACTGCGTTTACTTTGACTGTAAAGGGAAAAGGAATAGCTGTTTTGACTAGAATCTTAAAGGCTAGGCAGCAGTGGTTTGGAGTGGTGAAACCCTTGCAAGATACTAATAATTGCTTAATTTCTGCAACCATTTTGAATTTTGTTTGTTACTCTTTTTGTAGTCATGGGAGTATTCCACAGTAAAAAAAAAAAAAAAAAAAAAAAAAAAAAAAGTAGATATGGAGCTGGATGTAACAGCTTACTACTTTTCATTCTTTTGCTGTTGATTATCCTGCATTTATAATGCCTGAAGAGTTTTTCTCCTCTCACCTCTCTAATCAACAACTCTGCTGGTTCTGTATTAGCCTAATTCAACTGAACTTATAAATTGACTTAAATTAGAACTTCTGTTTTACTCCTGAAATGCCTTGTGAAGCAGAAGATTTATGATCCTACTAAGCACTGAGTGAATCAGAACTGATTTTTCTTTTATAAATATTTAAAATGCTTGTTTTCAGAACAAGAAGACAAATTTAAAAAAAAAAAATAGGGAACAGATATATTTCCTCCTCTGACAGTCAACAGGTCATATATTTCACTTTCTATCCTACATGTGGTGAGCCAATTTGCCAGTTAGAGGTTTTCATATTGTACCAATAGATGGCACTAGAAATTTCTTTTTTTTTTTTTTTTTTTTTATAAAAAGGACACTGACAAGAGTTTTATCTTCTCATCAGTAAGTAGAGCACTAAAAGAAAGTAAGACCTTACAAGGCCTGGAAAGAAACAAAATAGCAATGCTGGCATGGCCTGCAGCTCTTTCTTACAACTATTTGATCTTTGAGATGTAAAAGTAGTATTGCCTACTGAAATTGTAATACTGTTTTTATACTACGCATCCTCACTTGCTGCAGCAATTTAGATAGTATGGGGACTTGGGCTGTATTTCCTGCTGGCATAAATGGGCAACATTTGAAAGGCTGAAACAGAGTTTCTCTGCCTACCAAATAAGTGTTAGATCTGGTGTTTAACACTGCCTTCTGTGGTATCATGGAGCATGTCTTGAAAATATGCCAATTCATTATTATTTTGGAAAATTTACACCAGACTTCTATAATGATGTTTTTTCAGCTAAAAGGTTTTTGATTGGCTTCATAAACTTGAGTATGAAAATATTCATGGGATATTGGTGTTGAGATTTTTTTCATGGCAACATTGGAGGAGATACCAAAACACTTCTTTACAATGTCTTTAATTTATGCAGTGAATAAAAGGGAAACCTGGAACGATTAGGTCAGGTTCTCCAGACTTCTAAACTCCCCTAAGAAGGTCTGATCCTAGCTAAAACATTCCTGTACATGGGAATTCGGTTCCTTTGTGCACACTCATTTCATAGTGATTGCCTCAGAGGCTCAATGTGTATGTAACTAGTTTAATTTAGTGTGTAATAAATACAGATGATTTTTACAGAAGTTGAATTGTTGGTCTTCTATGGGTTGAACTATAAGCTTTATATCACATTCTGGGTGTCTTTTCTTAAAATGAATTGTAAGAATACATATTGTTATATAATACACAGGTGATGTTTACTTTTTCATTCAGAGTGATCTTCCTTTAGATATTTAATAGCACTTAAGCATACACTTTAATGTAACCATATAGTCATTTTCCTAAACAAGGATTCCTCTGTGTCTTCTCTGTGGTTAACTACTTGATAGTTTCTTTTAGTCTGATAATGAGAACATTATATTTAAATTATACAGAACACAATAGCAAGAAATACCTTCTGCAGTGTTCTTGACACTGCCATAAGATTTTTCCAGTCTGATTTGTTAGGCCATTTATAGAAAAGGTTATCAATAGTGAGAAGGAATTGAAGCTTTTGCAGCTGCTTGAATATGTTGTCTCAAAAGTGAGTTCATTACCCCGTGTACAAAATCAAAGAGAAAGTCTAAGAATACAAGATATTGCTTTTAATACAAAGTTGTGCAAGTTTGAGTTCTTGGTGAACTAGCACAACTTGGTCATTTCCACAATCACATTTATACACAATTACATGAATGTTAAATTGTTAACTTCCAATCCTCTAACAGTGATTGGATGGAAATCTATATAATGGTTACACAGTCTTGTTGGCTAAATATGCATAGTCATTGAGGAAGGGTCTCTGTGGGCTGTGTAGCTGATTTAAGGTGTATGATTTTTAGTATTATAATGAAGGTAGTTTGCTTAAGGACACATCTTTGGCTATTCATCCAACAAGTATCAGATATATCTTGATTGCAAGAATCTCATATTGCCAATTTTACAGGATATAATTGTTCTTCAAAATTGCCTTGCCCTGCACAGCAATTACTTCAGTTAATCACCTTTGATAGTTCTTCACATGGGACATTCGGAATCAAAATAATGTGTGCATTCTGTTTCTTCAAGAATATGTGCAGACTGTTAAACAAAACCACATGTCCATATAGTCTGGATACAAAATTTGATAACAAATAGACAAATTATATTTAAGGATTTCAGGAAAATTTCATTCCATCCACAAAGCTTTTTCCAACAGCATCCATGCTGTGACCAATGAACTCAGGTACGTGAGGTTCAACTTGGTTAGCAGATGATACAAACTATATCAGCAGATAGGTGCAGAATCACACAACATAGGACTTAGAGGGACTTGAGGTCCATCTCCATCCAGAAATAGGTGGATGTCCCATTGATAAAGAGGAAAGAGAGAGAAGAGAAAAGGAACTCTACAGTCCATATAGCCACGGTTTTGTTAAATGATAAAGGCATAGCTGTGCAGGCACCTTCTGTCCAATCCATTAGTACATCTGTTCCTGCAGACAAACTCCCACCATCCTTTTGAGTGCTTTAGTTATTGTAACAGGCTTTTTGGTAACTTGAGATCTGATCTAGTTTCACCCTAGCTTTAAAGCAAGGTAAACCATACACACTAGCAATCATATCATGTACATACATCTGCATTATAATATATATATATATATATAACTCCAGAAAAGAGATTATTTAGAAAAAGAGATGAACAGTTTCACACATACATAATCCTGTTTTCATGTATCTTTACTCTCTTACCTTGGAACTGCAAGTATTCCAGTAGCTATCAGCAAGCAGACAAGCATACGTATCTCATATTTTAACTTTATTTATTCTTGTGAGATATAGTTCTAACTCAAGCCAAACATAAAGAAGTGTCATTAATGCTTTGAATACAATTCATAATGTTGCACTCAAAACCAGGCACTGAATGGGAGCTGGTACCTAAGTACCTGGAAAAAATCTCTAAGAATACATCAGAACAAAATGCCAATTATTGGGTGTTTAATCCTGTGAGGCACTGAATAGCTTCAGCTTTCACTTGAAGTCCTGGGAGTGGGCAGGGGAAAGCTTGAGAAAGAGATAACTCAACACCTTTCATGACTGAGCTGAAGATGAATTAGTGCAATATACCCATTGTCATGTCTTATTGCTTAATTGACTGCCTCTAGGTGTAATATAGCTGGCTTTATCACATAAAAATCATTTTGATTTATTTGATGCATTGTATATCATAAGGAAGCATGCATGAGGTTATTAATGACTTGCACAGCTGTGATATATTCCAAGGGTGCAGATAATGTGTTTCATCGTTTCATCATATACAGTACTAGGCTATTATGACTATTACCCTGAAACTTTCTTTTTTTATTTTTATGAACATTATTCTTTATTATATTTTTTCCCACATAGCCTGCTCTACATGTAAGAGTTGAGTAGTGTTTTTGGCATATAGGACTGTACTGTAAATATTGCAGAACTTTGTTTGGAGCATGGCAGTTGGAAATATTGACTATAATATAAATGCAGATTATAACAACTCAATTTGTTGCTAATTTATTATGGGCAGTTGAGTTGTTAATTGTTCTCTTTGGCTTATAAACCTCAAGGTCTATCTGTGAGATGTCAAGTGGCTGGGCCATGCTTTCTAAATAAGTGTAGCTCTGTCACATAATAAATGTGTCTAGTGAATATAAACTTTTTGCTCATCTTTTCATAAATCTTCTGGAGTTAGAAGAGTAAGGCAGATTGTTTGGAAGGGCAAATTTTGAAATATAGTAAAGCAGTCCTGAGACAAAAAAAAAAAATTGTCACAAAATTCAGTTGGTATGATGCGTGCAAGACATCTTGATAGGGCAATTAAAAGTCATGTTTGACTTTTCCAGCAAAGGGTTAGTACCTTTATTGAAATAGTCTGGATACTTTAAAGAAACAGGCATTCAGACTTGAATTCCAGGATCTGTTTTTTCTTTTATAGGCTTTTGGATTTGTGGTTCTTTTTCAAAAATTAAGCTTTCCAGTAATATTCAACTTTTAGGCAGTTAGGTTCTCCTGGAAACAGGCTGTATTATGTCATTCTCCACCAATATTAGTCATACCATTAATGGTTACACTCTCATGTCTTTTCACAATTATCTCATGCCTTTTCACAGTTATCTCCACACACTGAGATGGTTAATTAAATTCCTCTCTACACAGTGGAAAAAAATTCCAAGTGAAAATTTGCTTCTTGCCATTCAAAAACAAATGGCAAATAGTATGTAATATTGTGTTATATACATCATGTACAAGTGCACGCAGCATCATTTCGGATCTACAACTCCAATATGTTTTGCTTTTGTCCAACTTTTTAGGTAAAAGAAATCTTAAAGCAGGATGCTAACCTGTGGATGTTTATCACTGCCTTTAACTCCCAGTGAAGACATGCCCGTGTCGTGCTTTTCACTGTTCTTCTGTTCCATTGCAGCCACTTATATTCCATGTCAGCCTGAAAGACAGGAGAAACAGGGCTTCCAGCTTCTCAGGCAGGCATGTCACAGTTCAGATGTGACTATAACTCTACCACTTTTTCCTCTTGATTCAGGTTCTGTCTTGTCATTTAAAGCATGATACCACTGCCCACTGACTTTTTCCCACCTGAAGCTTTGTGTCAATTGTATCTCGCTGGTGGAAATATGCAAATTAACCCGTGAAATTGTGGATGTTAAAGGAACTCTTGGAGATATGTTAAAGTTTGATAAAGGTTTTCAACTGAAGGTATTTTTCATACTAGCCACCCACGATTTGACAGAGTACATGTCACATTACCTCAAATAAAGGGCATGCTAAGTCAAACTGATATGTTCACATCATGATAACAAATTCATCAAGTTTAGAACCCCATCTCTTCCTAATAGCACAACAGAGTTGTTTTCCTCTTAAGTATTTTGGTAATTTATGTGGTCTACTTAGGAGAAAAGCTGCCTGCAGCTAATTCAAATACACCAAGAGAGCAGTATTGTACAGAATGTTTTTACATTTACTAGGAGCCTGTAGTTTTACAGTCTGTCAATGTATCAGTAATAATCTTTGAATGAGAGTAAAGGATGAACTGAAACTACTGGAAAAAAATTTTCAGGGTTAAGCTTGCAGAATTAACCTGGAAAATCTGCTGCTTTTTTTGTGTTTGAATTTGAGCTCTCGTCTGGCAATACTTAGACACTGAACTTTCTCCAAGTGACTTCAGAAAGAATCTTGCAGGACAATGAAAGAATCCTGAGGTTTAATTACTTTTGTTACTATAAGGGACAAAATAAATTTTAAAACCCCAGCAACAAGCCGAAAGTATAAATATATAAATATTGAAACATCCATCATTATGGGGTATCAAAAGATTACAACAATACATTTACAACAAAATGTAGCAAAAAGAAGTCTATAATTATGGTTTCACTGATTTATATCTACTTGTAGAAGATGTTATAACTTAACTTGTAGTGGGAGAACATTAGACCAGCACTGAATGATAAAAATTTCTGGAACAGAAGAATAGCTGTAGTAAAGTGAAATACTGAAAAGGGGTTATATACAACCCACAAACCATTTAAGGTTCAGTGAAATTCTACTGAAATCAAGTCCTGAAGCTTGGGTTTAAAATGATTGCTTTGCTTTTAGCTACATTTCTTGAAGAAATAACTCTTCAGCTATTAACAAGCCTCCAGCCAGTCATTAGCCGTTGTTAGAAACAATTAATATACTCACTTTATCTTTCACTTGGAATTTTTTCTTCCAATAAAAATGAAAAATTAAAAAAAAAGAGAAAAAATAAATACATACAGCAAAAGATATAAATACAGCAAAAAAATAAAGACATACAACAAAGAAATTTTCTGTTAAATAAGGTAGGAGTAGGTTTAGGAAATATTTTCCAGTTTGCTTGCAACAGCTCTTTAATTTCAGTCATTTTCTCTAACGACACATCATCAAACTTCTGAAGAGAAAAGGATAAGTATCTCTGAATGCCCAAAAATTTAGGTTTAGTGGCTAGAATAACAACAGGTAGATCTAAATCTATAGAACTAAATCTCAACACAAAAATGCAAGCCCAGATTTATTGAGTGATATGCTACATTGCAGTGGACTTTGGGATACTTTCCGATTTCTAGGGAGATTGTAATAAAAGCTATCAAGGCTATCAAGCAGTCTTGGTCAAAATGGTTCTTCTTTGATCTACCATATTAAGAATGCATGCAGTGCTGGCAGTTTCTCTGGTGTACACTGAGCTGGTCGTGCATATTGATAGGGCTATGAGACATTTAAAAATAAATTCTGCTTTATCCTGGTTTTTTAGTTGTTTCTTTTTTATTTTTTTTTTCTTTTTTTTTCCCCACCAGCAATTGTCTGTGCACACCAACAAGGTGTTTAGCAGGAAAAAAAAACCCAGGTAGACTAGATTCAAATGCTTATTGCTCATCTGTTCTTCTTCCAGAAAGATTACAGCATACCGGCACCACATAATTGCTGAGGAATAAATCTGTGCTTTCTTGTTCCCAATTGAGATCTCCGCAACTAGAGCCATGTGAAAAAACATCCAGTTGCCAGAAAAACTAGACAAAATTGTTCTGTCAGAATTTTGAGAACTGGGAATTACTTTCAAAAGTACTAAGCCCACATTATCTTTTATATATTCCCTAAGGCAAGTGTATTAAATACATCTAATTTATCAGACTTAGTAAGTCCCAGTTAACATAAAATTATTTGTCATATACAATGCGCTACAACCATCAGAGCCAGAGAGCTGGGATGATTCAGATGCATGTGGAGAGCTCACATGAGAATCTCTGTATCTTAATAGCCCATGTTAGCTCTCTGATGAATTCCTTTTGGGGACTATGGAAGGGAATAAGGCAATCCCAAACAAAAAGATGAATTGGTGCGAAGTGCTATTAACTCATTGAGCAGGCATGATAGATTACTGAATCTGCTTCATTTTTTTTTTTTTTTTTTTGGCTCCTATCTCATTTTATACTGCCCTTGTACTTTCTGCATGGAAATGGCTTTTGTTTCCTCCGTAAATGTGAGTGGACTCTGAGTATAATGAGTCCATGATGCTTTATCAAAGCCTTCAGGTACTACCAGTACAATAGCATCTATTCTAGTATGGATTCAGTTAGCCTGAAATCTTCAGTTAAAGAAGGAAGACCAGAAGCTTTGCATCCTTGTAACTTTCAAACTACTTGTGGTAATAAATTCTGTTACTTCCAAATCTCTGGAGGCCCCCCACACAAAATCAGGCTACTCAAACTTCATGAGGGAGGGATGGCAGGGAAAAATGCCTTTGACTCTTACTCCAGCAGGAATAGATTTTTTCCATTTTAAAATATTGCAGTGACATTTTGTCCATTATCATAATGGTCTGCTAGTCTGTCCTTCAGAAAGAAAACACTTGTGTCAATGGAATTTAGTTCCTTAAGATATCCAGCCAGCTGGCCGCTTTTGACTCAGTCCCTTGTCCAGACCAGCAGGCAACATTTTTAAGCCAAAGTCAACAGAAGCAGGATGCATGAAATAGCCATAACTTTAAGTTTTTGCTCTATTTTCCCCCTGTATTTTATTCCAAACATTAAGTGGAAATAAGACAGAATAGTGAAAAACTGCATGCATTAAGACTACAATTTCTTAAATAGCAATAATTACAAAAAGAAAATTAATATCTTTATATGTTTTGGGTAACAGGTAGAAAACCTCAGGTCTGAACCATGACAAGTTAATTTTACATCCCTATAATACTTCCTGGGAAGAATGCACTGTGAGAAAAACATCACGTAGTGTGGCCCCGTGGAAAAAGAGCTATGCATCATTACAGATCGGAGAATGAGGACATGCCCCGGATACTGTTTTCAGTTTTGATCATGTCATTACAGAAAAAGTGAAAAGTGTGTGAATATAAAAGATCTGTAGGAGAACAGCAATGGCCAGGTAGTGGTGAGTGAGTGGGTTGTATATTCTGTGGAAGTAGAGATGGAGATTTTAGGAAAAAATACACCAGAAAACAGAAAACAAAGAAAACCAAAAGAGAAATAGTGCAAGTATGTCAGGTGTTCTTGTATACTTATTTCTATAAAATAGCTGCTGGATGTCCGTCTTACATTTAAAACCTCCACTTTTAAAACTGGCATTGTTATTTTTGTAAAAGATAATTAACCCAAGGAACTCGCTTCCGCATAATATTTAGCAAAGATTCCAATGTAAGCCTAAAATCAGATTAACCTTTTGTAAGGATAAACAACACACAGAACTAAAAGCAATCAATCTTTATGTTCCAGGACATCAGCTGGCCAAAAACTCGTGGCAGGGCAAAAGTTCCCATCCATCAAGGGCAAAAAACAAGTGCTTTAATTTAGCTAAATGTTCTGTTAACGTCTGAAAACTGAGTATGACAGTAGAATGCTTGTTTCTTTGTTCAGTATTGCTTAATGATACCCAGATCATTTGTGTCTTACTTACATTTTTTAAACTGCAAAGTCTATCCGCTCAGCTGAGATCTGAACGTTAAACTGCATTCTCTTGCCATATGCAGTTTGGCATCTTCAGTGGATAATGAAGTTTATACTCAAATTGAATATATCAGGAAGAGTCGCCAGCTTACACTGATGGGTAACTACAGCTCGCAAGCTCACATGCAGAGGCATAGATCACCAGATTAGCAGCAAGGCTGGAGAGTATGTGCTCCTTCCTGGGACAAAGGGAGTCACACAAACTACTGCAGCAGATACTGCTTGATTCCCTGAGACTCAGCTACGGGCCGGCATTATGAAATGAAGAGGTAAAAAGCCATTGCCACTTCCCTGCACAAATTACTCCTTGAGCATCCCTTTTCTTCTTACTTCCTGAAGGTGTAAATTGAGTGTTTAGTGGCCATAACATTTGGATGTATTGCCCACAGGGCAGGAAAGATTTACAAACCCTGGTCATTACCTATTCGAACATTAAGTTACAATTGAAAATTACAATTCAGCACATTTTCTCAAAGCTAGATTGATTGCAGTATGAAAAAAAAAAGAAAAAAGAAAAAAGAAAAATGTATTAATCTCTGATTTGAGGGAAAGACAAGATCACAATAGACTTTTTTTCAGGCAGTGTGAAGGGTAGGAAGAGAGTTATGTACCATTGTTCCTAATTTCTTGAATTTTAAGGAGACAGAGAAAAGGAATGTTGCAAAGATCTGAAAATGAATGTCCAAAATACCTCTTCTTTTCAAGGAATTTGGAGGCATTGAACCTGTGACCTACTTGTAGAGGTAGACTTATAAGCATTTATTATTGTTATTGTTATTAATAATAATGTGTTTGTACTCGCCACATGAAAATAAAAGCTATTTATCAAAAGCAAGTCTTAGTGTTAAGATGTAATGTAAAATACAGAGATTTTTATTTTTTAGCTTATCCAAACATTTGCAGGTTTTCTTATTCAAGTGAAAAGCATAATAACAGAGCTATGTTTCCATGTTTAAGGGATAAAAGTGAAATGAAGTATAGATCTGAGGACTCACCTTTCTAATGGACATTGAAAAACATACTTTGTTCCTGAGGGTCCCTAGGAAAGCACTACAGTTTCAAGCTGCCAGACTATATACCTTTCTAACTGCACTGAACTGATACACACTTCAGTTGAACAGGGAAGTCAGGCACTGAATTAATATTTTATCTATTCCTGTGTTCTGGGAAAAGAAAAAGGCTTCTTCTGCCCTAGAGAAAACAGTAGAATTCAACCATGAATGAAGAGCAGAGAAAGAACTGGTTATTAGCATTAAGATTTCTGCATACTCAGTCAGACATCATACATAAGGTAGGTCACGATGACCAGCTACACAGAAACTCCTGCATGGTTTAGACTCTGAGCTGCTGCTTCACACATTGCTGAAGCATGAAATTTTAGTAACATTTCTTGTGTGCTATGATTTAACTACACTGGAGTTTGCAGCTTAACACACCACCACCTACCATGCTTCCAGTGTTACACAAAGATGCTTTTTCGGTTACATCAGTAAATAATAATCCAAAATGAGAATGTAAGAAATCCTGACCATCTAACATTTATGTGCTATTTAGACTTTTATGAATAACCTTAAACACAGAATATCATTGGTCTGTTGCCACATCAGCTTCTGTCTAGAATGCTGAGCTGTTAAAAAAACATACAATTTCTGCTGTAGAGAACTTGTTTCATTAGGAAAGCTAATGGTGAGGCCTACAGAATCTGTTCTCTCTTCTCTGATTCAGCTGGTGTAATTTACACCACATCAGTAAAGGGCAAAAGCTGTCACAATCTGAAGACAGATTTGCAGAACCTAAGCTGGTCATTAAGTAGGTTGGTAATGTTTTCCATTTCACTTTCTTACCTCCAAATTCCTGATGTTTTTAAAGCACACCATAACAGAGCTGAACAGAAAATCAAAGTTTTGCTCAAAACCCACTCCACAGTCTCTGAATTTATTCTTTCTGGTTTTGCTCCCCTGCTTTGAGAACAGGCTGTCAGCTTTCGGTGGCAAGGAGTGGATACAGCAGGAGGAGGCTAAATAACAGTCAGGAGGACGTTTGTTCAATAACTCTCCTCTGATGGCATATAATCTGTGGACATAAAAAGCATGCTGTTGAAGTGCATTTGGTTGTCTGTATCATTTCAGGCTTCACTTCAGGGAAAAGGAACCGTACAAGAAGTCAACAATTCCATGTTAGAAACTTCATGGATACCACACTGTTCCACAGGCATCATATACAATCGATGATAGGAAACACATCAGAGAATTAAAAGAGTTCGGGTGCCACAGAGACAGTGTTTCACATGTGGTTTTGTCAGCATTTGAATGATAATAACTACTGATGGATTCTTACTTCTAATCAGATGTTGACAGCAAAGTCTTAAAAGTAACGCAATGATCCTTGGTTAGCTGTGACATACAACTATCTTTCTTCCGTAGCAGGAAAAAAATTAAATAAAGCCCTTCCTAAGACAGATTCCCACACCCCCCCTTCCCCCAGATTGCCCATGTAGGGACTTCAGTTCATGGCATTACTCATTCCTTGGATGCTGGAGACTTCCGCCAGTTCCTCAGACTGCTTTGTTATGATTAATACACATCTGAAGATCCTACGTCATTACTGATGATGTATCTGTAGAGAACGTAGGACCCCAACCCTGTGATTACCATTTGCACCATAGCATTCTAGTCTGAGGCCTTTCCGCTTTTTGAAAGAGAATTTAATTAAAAACGGCTAGTGTTCAGAGAATAGGCATCCTTATTTCCTGACTTTTAGCAGTAAATCACACTCTCTTTGCCGGTACATAGGCTTCTAGAGCTGGAAAACCCTGCTTATTAATGCCAATGGGCTAAACAAATAATAAGACAAGCACAGAATAACATCTTCATGCGTAAAAAGGCTGAAACTGAGATCAGCTCCCTAGACCACCACCAACATTAGGCAGCTATGAGAAAGTATAGACTAATGATTTTGAGTCACTGCTATAAAAATAACTTTAAAACCGATAATGGGTTCACGCACCCATAACAGTAGTATAAATTTTCACTGAAATTCAATCTTAGACATACCTGGGTGTAAAAGCCATAGCAAGATATGTGTAATGTATAAATTATACATTCAACCTCCATTTAAAGTAATGTTTAATTTGTTTTCCCTAATGATTTTAACCATGTAACTGATTAAGGCCAGGGGCATTGTAGAAAATTGGAAGTAGAATAGCTGCAGGTGTAAAGTGGCATTACTTCATTGCCCCACTTAGCTAAGCAGTAAATTGAAAGCTTGTTGGTTATGTAGAAACCTTGATTTGCCACATCCTATAGCTGTTTTCTTGTTATTTAAAATTTGGATTTATTTGACACTGTTGAACTGGATTCAGTTCTCTGGTATTCAAAGACAGCTTCTTTTGTGACATTTTGAGACCTTTTCAAAATTTCCACTTCTGTTTTCATCCATTTGGGAACTGGATTTAACCTAGAATTTTTAAGACTTTTTACCTTTAACTCTTAGGAAATTTTAGCAATGGACTCTTTGATGTCTGACTCTATTAGAGGGTCTCTTAGAACCTCAGAATGGCACCACAATGCTTCTCATTGTGCATTTACCAAGAGTTACCTAGTTTAATTAACTAGATGGAGAGTCTTAAATTTGTTTACCCCTGAATAGCTGTCCCAAAGAAACTTTCCCGACTGTGCTCAAAACTCATCATATCCTTGAAACTGGTTCCTGTTTTATTTGCTTGTTTGCTTTCAACCAAATTGTTCTAAAGCAACAGAAGTTGAATAAAGGCTTTTTTGTTTATACAATAGGCCAATCAATAAGGCAATCATTCCAAGAATGGGAATCTATATTCCTTTTCCACCTGAATAAATTCAAATCCTTGTCTCTCTTCTTACAAGAGTGACATAAGGAGAGTGGAATGGAGGCAAGTGCAGGAAATGAAAACACTTCTTGATGTTTAGGTGTTGTATGGAAGACAATCCAAAATTAATTTGGTCAAAATCAGAGAACAGCTGATTCTCTTCCTGAGCAGGTCTTTACCCTGAGAGTAAAGAGATCACAAGTCCTTACTCCTAGGAATATGTCTTTATTCTACACAAAAGTATCTCTAGAAAACATACAGAAATGGCCATGAAAGGATAAAGAGAAGCTTTTGTCATTCCATCTGAAAAGACTCATGTTTTCTCCCTCCATGCTCTCATCATTTAATTCACTTCTCTTTGGTGATACACCTGTAACAGGAAGAATTAGAAATAACCCTTCCAAAATATACTTTTTTATTACTGTTTACAATACTCCTGGTAAGATATATGGCTCTTGGTCTGAGGAAAGACTTTCTCTAGGCTATTTTAAAGAGACTGGAAAGCTTATCTGATCTTTAGTTTTAAAATAAAGAATTGTTTGTTGCTGTGCTCTGTCTTGAGATTAATCCCTTGTGGGAGCATTCAAAGCATTTTGTGTACAACTGCTATATCAAGTGTCCTGGATAATAAGGGGGGAAGACTGTTTAGGTATCTGGATCCAAAGGTACATGCTCCATTGCTCATCTCTGTCATAACTGAGATGTACAAATAAAACATCCTGTTACTTATGAGGCTTTAGTATACACTCTGTCAATTACAAAAGAGTAGACAACTGCTGAACCTACGTGTTTAGGACTGTAACTTAGGATTCAGGTATGTAATTTTTAACTGTGTGCTACTGTAGAGATGCATGTTCCTTTTTTGTGTGAAAAGGGAGTTGTGCTCTTCACTTCAAGCACCCATCAGAGCCAAAAGAAACTTGATAGAAACTTGCTTTGGTATTGCCAAGCATGAACCATCTTCTGCCTGCACAGTTAGGTGTTACTTACTCACCTACTTACCTTTGAACTTATTTTTTATTATATTTTCCCTGATTACCATTATTACCCTATATTTGTCTAGGTCCCATGAATGAGAAATTTCTTGGCATTTGATTTTGGGTCTGTATAGCATCACAAAAGCACAGTGTAGTGTTTTTGTGGAAAGACACATAAAGTGCCTCTTTAACGTATAATGGAAAGTGGTATTTTTTAGAATACATTACAAAATTTAGTTACAGTTCCACCACTGACTACCTTTCCAGATAGAATGTAACGGAACTTGACTAAACTAGGAAGTTTTGTTTAATATTGTGGGAGCTTCATTGTTCTCTGTAAGGGGACTGTCTCCTTAAGAATTCTAACACCTGTAGATAGTTTCTGATAAGTAGTTTTTAGAAGGTTATCTTAGCAAGCTGATAAAGTCAACAGAAAAACCTGTCCTCCCTTAAAAGCCCTAACTTCTAATACTTCATCCTTTATGTGGTTTGTTGTTGTGTTTTTCTTTTTGTTTGGTTTTTTTTTTTGTGATTTTTTTTTTTAATATAAAAACTCATTAGTTTTATTTTGGATTTCTCATTAGCAGCCATAAAAGGGCATAGCAGCCTACACACTTTGCAGTTTTGGAGCCTTCAAAACAAACATTTTCTCAGAAGCCCTACCCCTACACCTCGGCCCTACAAGAAACTTCTTGTCTGGAAGAAAGAAGTTACAGTTCACGAAAAAGATACCTTGGACTGAACAACAGATATCTGGAAAGGCTGCTCATTCAGTGCTTTACCTGAATGCTGCAGGTTACT
This sequence comes from Falco biarmicus, assembly GCF_023638135.1. NCBI lineage: Eukaryota > Metazoa > Chordata > Aves > Falconiformes > Falconidae > Falco > Falco biarmicus. The sequence goes on along the minus strand of NC_079293.1, from coordinate 2,672,377 downwards.
TCTGCAAAAATATCGAGGGACCTGCTCCTGCTGAGACCCAGGCCAGCACTGGCTCTGGGGCTAATCAGAGGAGCAATGGTATGAAGCCTTGACTGCCCCCTGGCTTCACGTGGGTTTGTTTCATATTCTGTTAAGTGGGTCATACAGGGACAGAGAAGTGTAGATCTTCAAAAGACATTATCATCCAGTTTAGGGATGCTTAGGGAAACCATCAGCTTCGTTACCACATAATCTCTGTAGAGGATCAGTTTCCTTACTTTTTGTTTGCTTGGTTTCTCTCAGCAAAATTCTCTAAACCACAAAATATGTGCTTCAGGTTATGCCTCTTTAAAGGTATAAGCAGTTAAATGTTCTCTTACACACATATTCCCTGCTAGGCATTCCTTTTTTCATCTTTTCCAACTAAAGGATATATAATAAAAAGTTCAGTGATTAGAAAACGTCCTAGGGAGACACACAAGATGGGTTGAGATGCATACTGTTCTCTGTCTAAAGGGCATTAGAAGTTGCATTTCCCTTTTATCCTTTTTATCCTTTTTTTTTTTTTTTCCCCAGAAGAATGTTTGAAATAAAATATACCTACAGTGTGGTAGTCCATTTATCATATCTGTTTACACTGCCTCACTTTCCCAAATATTAATTAGGCAAGAAGCAGCAAAGCAGTATACGGCAAGCTGGTAGAGCATTCACAGAATGGGTGAGACCTGGCTTTCTATTATGGTTTCTTATCATGGTTTCTTTCTTATTATGGCTTCTTCTTCACACTGTGTTATTCTGCTATGCCTGGTTAGACAACAGTTTAGCCTTTTTATTTTCCTGTAAAAATTAAAATGTAAGAATTTAAATATTCATACTAACAAATTAAGCAAATAAACTTTTTATTCATTCATCAAACTGGTGTGGAACCACAAGGGAATTTGTTAGGCAGCCCAAAACATTTTATACTTTCTCACCGTTTTTTTAATATGATTATAACCATCTCTTTCTATATATTTGTCCAAGCAACATCAGAATATATATAGTAAATAAATATAAAATAAAGAATTAATATATATTGAAAGAAAATTGTTGTCAACCTATACTCATCTCTCTGGGAAAATTTCTGTAAAGTATGATTCTTTTGCAATAAATGTACAATGATTCAAATCATGTGATGACAAAGGTAGTTTTCATTTAATTCCCTCTGCCAGACTGTAGATCTTCCATTACAATGACCTGAGTTCCAATAAAAGAATAAAACAAATAATAGTTGATATGCACACTGCTAAACTATAAAATAATCCAATTATTTTCCATAGTGCAGAAATGCCATGCAATTTCCACACCTGTGACTCCAGAGAGATGTTATTTGCACAGTTTGGATCTGAATGCCTAGTTAAATTTTGCTGTGGTGCCTTGGGTCAGAATTATGTTAAATTTCTCTCTATATAAACTCCATAGTCACATATTATTTTCTGGCGTGCTGGTTACACACACTGCTCTCTTGCTTGGCAGGAAATCTGTCTTGATGAGCAAGCTCTGCATCCTCGTGGTTAGTAGCCATGCCATGAAGGCAGCACCTGCAGCGAGAAGTGCCAGCTCCACAGTGGGAGGAATGGGAAGGGTAGGGACTGTGTTTTCTCCATGGCATTTCATCTGTCTTTCATAATGTAGCTCTGCTGGTAGCTTTAAGAAAGAGAATCTTCAGCTGTACAGTAAGAAGACCAGTAGCCAGTGTCTGAGACATGAGATTTTGTAATATCTTTGTCATGAGATGCTAATGCACTTGCTACACAGAATAAATAAATTTGATATATATCAGGAATCATGGTCCTAATAAACAGAGTTATTTCTTAAATGAAAAAACGGCAGTCTCCTCTGATGCTTAGGGCCATACAAGCACTGACAAATTGATTGTGGTATGAAGGATTTCTATGGCCTTGCAGAAGTCGGATTGATTTTTTCTTTTTTATTGGATCTAACATTAGTTGATTGCATTTTACATGTTTTACATTTACATTTACAGCTATGTCAAACTTCCTGTCTAAATTCAAAATGTTATTGACTTCAGCTGTTGAAAGCAGAGTCAGAATCATCCTTCCTATTTCTGTGTTTCCCTGCACAATATTATTGTGAGTCTGTGCACAAAGATGTAGGCGATATAGGAAAACAAATGAATATATTCTATTTGATTCTCTATTCTCTCTCTCTCTCTTTTAAAAAATTATTAAATCTTTAATTTAAACAAGCAGTTCAGGATATGCTGAAATAATAGTTTATTGTTTGCCTTTTGCAAATGTGAAACTTCCAGCTGTCTAAAGTGAATAAAGCTATGAGACATCTCCTTTAAAAAGTCTTCTTCTCTGAGTTGGTGGCAAACTGCAACACCCACTGGAATCCTGGATCACTTTATGACACACGTTGTCGTGTGGCCAGCTGTAGCGCAACAATGTACAACACGTACCCACACAGTGTCACCAAACTAATACAATTCCAGGAAATTTAAGAAATTCAAATAAGCAAATAAAAAAGTGACTGGATATTTTGTTTCCTGCTAGAGACAGTTCTGTAAAAAACAAATAAACAATGCCCCCAAAAGAAAACCAGAGACTTTCCTAACATATATGAAACTCACCACGGTTCAAAACTATGATTTTCTTTTTCTTCTGAAACCAAATTGACTGGAAAGAATTCATCTGTTAGGAGGGAAAAAAATAACTTGCTTGCTGTTATGTTTCTCATTATTGGGATGAATTGTTTAAAGTAAAACCTATAAAGGTTCATTGAAATAATCTCAGATAACTCGTTACCTTTTAGAACAGAATGTGATCAAACGCAGCAAAGAGTTTGACTTTAAAGGTCACAGGAATACAAAGGAGCACAAAATACTCAGTAGAACATGCCCTCATATATTCTCAGGGCAACACCCACCATGCATCTGCTCATCTGTCTCCCAGGTCCACTTTCTTCCTTGCTAAGCTTACCTATAACTAGATCTGCAAATATTTTTATTGACACATTTTTCCTTACACAGCTTTACAAAAAGATGTTCTTCTTGCCTGGATCACATAATTTTGGTCTTCACCCAGGATTGCTTCTCCACAGACCCACCTCCAGATGCTGTTCATTTATCTAATGCTTATAAAGTTTACTCTGCTCCACTGGCTCATTTATGGACTATTTTCTACTAAAAGCTGAAAGTTGAAATTTGAAATCAACAGCCAGTCTTTTGAGCACACACCACACACTTTTGCTGCACAGACAAACACTACTTCACTGAAAAGACAAGAGGGAGACTTCAGCGTTAATTTTGTGGAAAACTGTAAGACTTTTCCTTCCTGCAGCCCCTAGGCTGGAGATACAAGTATTACCTGAAGGGGTTTTGTGCTTGGTTTTGGGTTTTTTTTCCCTCGTTATTCCTAAAAGTCTCCACCTGTCATAATTTGCTTTCTGATAGTACACTTCTATATCAAGTCATTAAAAGTTTGAAGACATACCCTGAGGTATGTAATTTATTTATTCTTTTTTGTATAAATGCTTTAAGGTGTTGTCTGGGTGTTCTTAGTGCTCTTATCGATTAAAAAAATCATAACATGACAAGAGATGCAGTAGAATTTAATACAATCCATCAATTGTGAGTCACACTATTTGAAAATTTAAGCCTCCCCTCCCCCATGGTAACCTAATTTTGAATGCATTTGGGAAAATGACATGTGCAATCTGTCCTCAATGTCTATAGATTTGGCCTAATTTAGTACAGGTGGGGATTGATTCTAAAAGCCCCCACAGAAAATTAGTGCCATCAGCTCCCTCTCACTTTTACTAAATCTCATTTCAACTGTGTCACTACAGCAAATGTTGAGAGGTGGTTTTCAGTAGGCATGGTCGATCCTTTTGGACATTTTCACATTAATCATCACATTACATAATTTTCTGTCTGTTATTTCCCACCTAGAAATGTAGTGCAAACATCTAGCAATGGAAAGATGATTGGTTGTGTATGTGACTAATTTGAATATATTATCATTAACATAGCCTTTATTGTAATAAGCACAGCTGTACCATACGATGCTATATTTGAAGTACTGACTGAAATACTTACTGTGAAGACAAGAGTTGAAGGTGCTTGAGCTACCAGGCAGTGTAAGTAGTTACATGGGTTCCTCTAGAAACTCAGGTATGGTCTAGAATGAAGATAACATGTTGCACAAAGATGTATAATTAAGTGTTCAGGCTTGTGCTCAAGTAAAAAAAGCATTATCTTGTGTTTGTATGCCTCTACTCCCAAGGCAGCAAAGTGAAAAACAATGCAGTCAAAATATTTTACAATTCTATCACCACACTTGGTGATAAGGTTAGATTAAGGTGGTTAGGTGATAAGGTTAAGGTGGGTAACCTGCTTTCAGACCCAATCCACATCTCCAACCAGTGTTGCACTGATTTATGTACATATATCAGCTTGGATCAGTATGGGTTAGACCACTTTGGGCTGGTGTTAGGTGGAAATGAGTCAGATGCCTCTAGGTCAGGCTTCATTGAGACTGAGCAGTGTAAATATGTGTTCATGCAGTTTATTAAATTGAAATAACAATTTGCAAAGGCAGGCAGCAAGGGAGAGTACAATCATCTGAGAAGTCATTGTTTGTCTGCAGAGAAAGGGCCCTTAATGATCCCTGAACTACTTTTGAGGAGTCCACCTAAGATGATGAAGAAAGGCAAGTTCCCACAGACTGTATATACCGGATTTAGGTGGCAAGGTTTTGGTAGTGGTTGGGTGCCACTGGCATCGCCTCTGTGAGAGGAAGCTAGGGCTGACCTGTGCTGGGCACGGCTGGTTCTACAATGAACCCACTGCTGGCCACAGCTGAGCCCATCAGTCAAGTGTGTTACACCCCTATGAAAACATTTTTCAGAAGGCCCAGAAAATGCCAGACAGGCAGAGGAGGAGGGCAAAGAAAAAGCAATGCCACCACCCTACCAAGGAATAAAATAAAATAGGAGTGAGAAACAGCAGAAAGAACACCAAGGCCAGAGAAGAAGGAAAAAGAGGAGATGTTCTATGGTGGAGCAAATATTTCCTTTGGAGGACCCATGCTGGAGGATAGGAAGAGCGTGAGAAGGAAGGGGCAGCTGAGAGGAACTGCTGTGTACTGACCATAACCCCCTACCCCCGTGCTCCGCTTGCAGGAGCCAGTAGAGGACTTTGTAGTGAAGGAGTGAAGGTAAGCATGGGAGAAGGGAGAGGACAGGTGTTAATGTTTGTCTTTCTGTTTCCAATGATCTGGATTTATATTAACTGGCAATAAATTAATTTTCCTCAAGTCAGGTTGTTTTGCCTGGAACAGTAACTGGTAAGCAATCTTCCTGTCTTTATCAGAATGTGGCAGCTTTCTCATACTTTTATCTCCCCCTGCTGTGCTGAGGAAGAGTCATCCGTGAGTGGCTGGGTAGGCATTTGGCTGCGAGCAGGTGCCAATGCGCCATGAAGGTGTATATACACGCATACACACACATATACATAACCCTTAATTGTAAAACCTCTATAGGGTTTTAAGTTTACTTTGGAAACATTTTAGGGATCTTCATATTGAAAAAAGCCCTTCTGTATCATTTAAGCATGTTGTTATGAGAAATACTTCAAGCTTATTCTATCAAAGCTTAGCCATCCTTGGTCCCTAGAAAATTTTAGGGCCCCACAGGCCTTGTTCGTTGTGCCTAGCCTAGTGAATTTTCTGTCAGAGGCAATTAGTTAATATCCTGCTGGAAACATATAGTCTGCTCTGCAAATAATATTCCAACGTTTGCTGCAGGGAAGCTTTAATTTCTCTCTCACACTGCATGAGGCTCCTTAACTTCTGCTGTAGCCCTTCTGTTTGGCTTTTGGCATGGTTTGTGGTACTTTTCAGGTATTCCTCTGCTGTTCAATTTCTTGCTTGACATGCAGGGCTTTTTTTCTCATCTGTGCTCATATTCAGTCAAGTTCCTTTGCTGTCATCCACTTCATAGATGACAACAATAATAATAATAAAAAATCTAGTTTGTCTTTAAAAATAAGTTCTAGTTCAGTAAATAATAACACAACAAAATTCTAAATGTATCATTATTGTGTGATCTCTTTGTATCTTAGTTTTAATCTCAACTCTGAATTATGTGGGCAAAAATGTTTTGTTTTGATCTGTGGTTAATTACATCTTTTAGATCCTTTTTCTTAAGTTACAGGTGCTTCCTTCCTTCCTTCTTCTTAACCGAAGTCTTCACTCTGGTTAAATATGCTGCGTTATGCACACAAATATACAAATACTGTGTAAATTTTTACTTAACAAAGGTACTGTTATCTATCAAATGGGAAAAAAAAACCCCACACCACCTGTCAGTTAAAGTCTCTCACCTCTTTCTTCAAGTGTACGAAAGATGATTCTTATCACCACATTAACTGGTAGCTTGTTTTTGATGATGAGTTAACATTCAATGAATTCACCACTATGTATGTATGTACATACATACACATATGTGTGTGTGTATAGAAACACATATAAATATAACTTCAGACAGTTACTCTAAACCAATACTATGTTCATAGCAGCAACTCTGGTAAGTTAAAATGAAAAGAGACACTAGGATCTCCAAAGATCCTCTAAGAAGCTGGTATAGAAAGCGTAAGTTGTTCATCAAGGAGGTATTTCTTTTCTTCTGAGAGAGCCAGCCACATGTCTCAGTTATACCAGAGACCATTACTGCTAGAATCGTAGCTTCTTTTAGCTGATGGTGAAATATTAAAATATATTTATGTGAAATAGAATGCAAGCATCTTTGAAAGTCATTGTGTTATATCTTTTTAAAACTGTTAAAGCATGCTCAATATCACAATCCAGTTCTCTTCAGGTATGTATAATTTGGCCGACAGAAACACTGATGCAATTAGATGTTTCTGAAAATACCACCGGATGTGTAGAAATGACATCTTGTCTACCTGTTGTCACTCTGCCTGCATATTCTGAAAATTTCCATAAAACTAACAAAGTTGATATTCATGTGGTGATCAAAATGAAACTTGGCAATATATTTTTTATAATTCATTTTACCCTGATTTTCATCAGGAGATGACATTCTCATATGTTTTCTAGCCTAAACATTTTCTGCTGTATAATGAGTTATACACTAGTAGTGCCTTTGTCTTTCTACCAACTCAAAAAAGAGAGTTTAGATGTAAAAGTTCTATATCATACTAGCTCAGATTTAGAAGCATACACTTCAGGTGACCGAAGGTTAGATGAGATGAATTTTATTCATGTTGCCTGTTGTCAGAAAAACAGACAGGATCACATGTTTGAAAGAAACTTACAGTTTTCACACAGCAAAATGCAGGGCAGTAAACTTCCAACAGATCCATGAAGATAATTCTCCATGCCTACCTATAGCTAGACTGATGCTTAGTGAGACTATCAAATTATACAAAGGTGGGTGGAAAAAGGCAAATACCGCGATCATCATCAAGAAAGGCAAGACAGAGGGTTTTGAAGACTTTCTGGCAAGTCAGTCTCAGTTCAGTTCCTGGAAAGATTATGGAGCATATCCCTCTGGAAACCATTTCCAAGCACACAACGGGCAAGAAGATGGCAGGGGAGAAACAGAGTGGGTTTGCACAGAGAAAATTGTGCCTTATGTGATGGGGATGGGCTCAGTACATAAAGGGAGAGCAGTGGATGCTTTACACATTGACTGCAGTTATCACCTTCAACACAGGCTCCAGTAATATTCTTACAGACAAATTGGCAAGATACAGACAGTGTAAGAGTGTACCATACAGTGGACTGCCAGGCCACTGTGTTACACAGGCCACTGTGTTACAAATCACACCGGCTACTTGTGATGTGGCCAATACTATCTGATGTATTTATTAGCAGTCTGGATGAGGGGGTGGAGTTCTCTCTTAGTATGTTTGCCAGCAATGCCAAGCTGGAGTGAGCAGACAATACATGGGAGAGCAGAGCTACTACTCAAGGGGGCCTTGACAGTCTGGAGAAATGGGCAGATAGGTACCACAGGGTTGTTGTCACATCATGACAACTGTGAAATGCAACAGCACGGGCTGGGCAACTAAACAAATGAAAACAGCTTCACAGAAAAGGAACCGAGGTCTCAGGTGGATAACAAGTTGATTGTGAGGCAACTCTCTGACCTTGCAGAGACGCATACTGACCTATATTAGCAAAAGTATAGACAGCAGGTCCACAGAAGCAATTTTTCTCTGCCTTGCATTTGTCATACTATATGTAGTGTACTGCATGCAGTTTTGCTCCCCAGTACAAGAAAGATATTGAGATACTGGAGAGATTCCATTGGGCCACCAACATGATGTAGACATACTGGAGCATGTGACATACACTGCGAGGCAGAGAGAAATGCATTTGCTCAGTCCAGAAAAAGGAAGGTTGAAGGAAGACCCATTTGCTGTTTCATGGGAAGATATCTGTTGTCAGACGTGTATGGGGATACACAATTAAAGGGTAAAAGGCAATGCAGGAAAACTGGAACAGAGATATTTTGACCAGACATGAGAAATGTGTTGCTGTTGTTATGAAGGTGTTTAATCACTTAATCAGATTGCCCAGAGAGGTTGTGGAATTTCCATACTTGGAGACTTTCAAACTTTATTAGATGTGGTCCTAAGCAACCTGCTGTAGTTTGCCCTGCTTTGTGTTGAGGACTGGACTAGATGACCATAAGAAGTCCTTTTCAAATCAAGCCTAAATTAGCCTACAGTTCTTCTAGTGTCTATCTATCCACCTGAAAAACATCCATAAACCATTGGAGGAATTTTTCAAAAAATAAGGAAACATCTACTTAAATGGAACATTCCACGCATATTATAATGAAAAAGACTCTTATTCTTTATATTCTGGGGCATAATGTATGTAGTTAACAGCTGTACTATAGACTGCAGTTTGTAGAGGTAAGCAGTGAACCCTTTAAAAGTTTACACAGAGCCTGCAGCATATGCATAGAAACTTGTGTTGGTTGTTGGGGTTTTGGAGGTTTCCATGTCTAATACCATTCTGCAAAGTATATCTAGTTCCTCTGGGAGTGCTATAAATATAGGTGATTACTTATTGATTTTGAAAATGCTAATTTTATTTTCAATGTGGATTCAAGTTTCCATTATATCTTGTTGATATGAACAGCATCCACTGTCCAAACTAGTAAGTAATTGAGGCTGTGGGAGTTTGGCTGCTCTTGTGCTAATTAAAATCTCATCATCATCATGAGAACAAACACCTAATGAGAATTTTTAACTCCTAAAGGATCTTCTCAAAGCTTGCATGCATACACATTCTTTGTCAAGTGTGAAGGCTGCTTAAGATGCTGAACACATTACAGCTCTAATACTACAGTTTCTCCCAGGCTTAGGCACAGGAATGACCTCACTCTCGGTTCTATGATTAAACCTTTGCAACCTTTTTACTTTTCTCATGGACTGAGGATGCTTTTTCCTTTCTACCTCCACAGCCAATGCTACCTAGCCATGATTAAGACAGTAGTAAAAATGTTTGAATTATCAGCTATATCTTCAGTATTTATTTTTTAAAACCTGATTATAATACTAACCCAAGAATCATGAAGTGTTCCTGTCTTTTACAAGATCATTTAGGAAACAAATACTGATGTATTCACACACGTATGGATAGTGTAGCACAAGCTTTAATTATGCATCCAAGTAAAGATACTGCTTTTTGCTTAGAAACTGAAAAAATGCTTTAAGAAAAGTGGATACACTGAGACTAAACACATATTCTGGAGCTGAACTGCCTGGAATGTACCATGAATTCTGTCCACTGGCACTCGTGTGACTTTGTAACATCAAGCTTTTCCAGGCAATTGAAAAAGAAATCAAATTACATAATTCAAAATAAAAGGGAGCATAACAATCCCATTGCAGGTAAATTATCACATGTTTTATTTCATCAGTATGTTTTACGAATAAGCAGATGGTGATATGAAATTTAATTGATTTATATCTATTTCAGGCAAAGAAACATCAAGAAAATTTAAACAGACCAAGGATAATGATGAAAATGAATGGGTGTCTTTGAATTGTGAACTCTCAAGGACTACTTCTTAGTGTAATCTTTCTGGAGATTCGCCTTAAAAACCACTCACTGTACTTATTTTCAAGCTGTATTTGATATCCTTATGCTGTACGTTACCTGCACATGTCAACAGTAGCTGAGAATAGCTAATCATAATCATGGGAGGGGTGTTAATTATAAACAGCAAGTTCCCAGTTGCCCTCCCATCATGGTTTTTCACTACTGAAAGTGTGTGAAAACCATCAAAAATTAAAACTGATAGCAGATTCTGCCCTTTTACTCTGCACATTCTGGGAAATTTTCATGAATTGGATAGGAGGAGGCATAATTCCTCAGTGGAGATGCTATGCAAAAGAAAAATCTGAACAGTTCTAAGATGCTACATATTAATGCAGGGATATTTAATTCAGTCATTTAAAATTTAAATATTATAATTCTCATCCAGATTTCTTTTGGGTAGGTTGTTGAGTCACACTAGCACATAAACCAAACAAATTTTAACTGGAATATAGAGGCAGGTCAAAGTAATGAAACCAGCTTCTATTAAACAGACAAAACAAAAAATGAGAGCTACCTGACAGAAAACAATTGTTTTGGGGCTGGATTACTATACTGAGTTTTGAAACTCTTTAGATTATGTGACAATATGAAAGGGGCCAACAGGACTTTTGTTCTGCCCTGTTTTGTTGAGGAAGAGGGCAGAACTCAGCCTGTTTATTAGAAGCAAAAGTAAACATTGTGGATAGCTTCGACCTCCATGGGAGAGCCTTCTATCTTAACAAAATGGAAATTTGTTAGGCCAAATGTAGTCCAGTCAGTTCTCTTGAGGTCGATCTACTGACGTGGAAGAGTTTCTTCTCTCCTTTGTACAAGAACACGCATTCAGCTCATGGAAAGCAGAACAGGATGGAGAAAATACCAAGAAGGAGAACTTTTAGGTCACTTGGGCCACAGAAATTGTTGGACCATGGAAGGAACCATTCAAGCACAGCCTCAGAAAGATTCAGCCAGAACAACATAAGTGATTACAAGAAGGGAAAGTGAGATTATCATAGACCTTATGAGAAAAATATCTTATAATGGGGTGTTTTAAGAGGATTTTGGAGATGTACAAAACTTCCTAAATTTATTAGGAAATGTTTAGAAAGAGGATCACAGGTAGAAAAAGGGAGTGATAAAGCTGGATTATGCAGGAAGAAGTATGCGAAGAGAGAGGACAAAATATGCCGGTCATGTGTAAACAGTATACTTCTCTGGTCAAGTCTTGCAACCGATTGCCGCAATCTGTCCTATCCTCTTACTAAACTCTTAACTCTGTTTTCTGTGTGATGCTCTGTATGTATACATGTGAATTTGGTAATGTCCTTTACACTGGACTAGCTGGTGAGTTGAAAAAGAAAGAGACCAGAACCTGGAAGGGCTTGAGGTCAGAGCTAGAGACAGAATAAAAAAGGCTGAGGGTCTGGGCATGGATTATGGATGACCTTTTAAGGTCTGGTCTAGGGTTTGAGGGACCCATGCCTGTAAATCATGAGAGTGAGGGTATATGCATGCTCTGACTGGTGAAATTCAAGCCTGATCCACCAGACAAGAGGAACAGGATAGGCCCATCACATCGTTGTTCACATTTCTGTGAGTGCTGTTAGTGCTAATGTGGCTGTCAGTGAAGACCTTCCTCTCCCATCTGTGTTGATCCGTGTGGTCTGACATGTTTCTGTTGTGTGCATGTGCATTTGAGTGTTTTGAATATGCACTCAGCCCCACGACTGAGCTGGAAATGTGGAATAACAGCAGCCATATCCAGCAAAACTGCGAGGAAAAGTCCCCTGGGTCTATCTTCCTTTCACAACTGAAATTTTTAATGTTAAAGCTGTTCAGCTGTATGCAGAACTGACAGGATCTTTTTTTCTTGCCACCTGCACCTCTGTACATGACAACACTCATACTGAAGCAGGTCTGTGAGCATTTCTGCTAGGTTTTGAGGCAATGCCTTTCAAATTTCCTGGTGCTTTAAGTATTTCTTTTTTAATCTTGCTTCAAAGCACATGGCACATCTCTGAAGCCCTGGAATCATTCAAATCTGAAGCACTCTGGGGTTTCTGAATCACACTCTGTAATTTGAATCATTTGAAGCACCTGGGAAGATTTGGGATGTATTTATTAATTATTTTCTTATAGCACCAAAAATATACATAAAGATGTACAGCCAAAATTAAAGACATGATCCTTTTTTTGTCCCCCAGAAAGGTTAAATCTAGGTGATTGATTATTTACAGTGCCAATAAGTGCCAGTGAACATCAGAGGGCAACTGGGTTCTCAAGCTGTCTTTATCAGGTTCTAACAACAGGTAGAACACTTCCCTGCAAGGGAATTTTGAGCTCTCATATTAGTTTCATACCTGAATTTTGGATGCTTAGGTAAACCAAACTTCGGAATCTTTTAAATTCAAACACTCCTTCCTATTGCTTTAAGGGATATGAGTTATTCATTCTGCTTTTCACATGAAAAGGTAATACACCAATACCTGCCAGAGTGTCACAGGAGAACTTGGCTACTTCAGAAAAGCAGACAAACTCTGTTTATTGATAGTTGTTTCTGTGCCAGTATTGATATCTGAGACTGAAAGTCAGCTTAGTGCTAGGGGGGAAATCTGTGATTCAAGTAATATTTTTTAATTGTAGCTTGCATAACAGCTGTGAAATAGAAGGTTCTTGCAAAACCTACAAAACTACATGAAGCACCCACTTGTCAGAGTATAACTCTTCCCTTAAAGTGGATTTTAGTTAAATTAAGAAAAAACAGACTCTTGCTTCTTGGTGCAGCTTACTCAACGATATCTAACTTCACGAAGCAGCATACACAGTGCTCCTTCTGTGACCGAAAACTCAAAAACATTTTCTACCACCCTGTGCCAACAGGGGGTGTGTGATAAACTTCCTTAATCTCTTGTGTTATTACCAGGACTTTAAACTGGAAAACAATTTACTGAGGCCAGCTGTTTGTTAGAGAAGTGTCCAAAGCAAAGCTTCAGGCCATGTTTGTGGGAACTAGGGTCTAGCTCTACAAACTCAGTCCATTTGTACTTCGTTTCAATGTGCAATGGACTTCCCACTCCAGCTCTTTCCTTCTCTGTTAGCTTTTCTGTTTTTAATTCTTTTATAAATATTGTCTATTGTCACTGCCGGCAGTGATGGGGTAAACTCTCCCTACATGTATATTCATGCAGAAAAAATAGTTTATGAAATATCAACTTGTCTTTGTACTACCCTCAATTTTCCTGCTCCTGGATAGCTTTCTCCTTTCTCATCCACTTGGCTAGGCATGAACTGATGTCCTATTTTTGTATCAAGTCTCTAATTTCAGGCTCAGCTTTTCAAAGCTTCTACTTACACAGTCAAAAAGAGAATGGATAGAAATTCTGGACTTGACAAGAGATTTGCAGTTTTTTCCAGCTTCTTTACAATTATCAGTTACTCCAAGGTACTTAAATGTATGGAGTCATAGACCTGAACTGAACTACAGGAAAAATGGGTGCATGAAGTTGTAGCAAAAAGACAATCACAGGAAAGATTGTAGCACCTTCTCCTTCTTGCTATGCAACCCTCTTTATATATGCAAATTGTCATAGGCCATGTCTTATAGCCCAAAGGCTCTAAGAACAAAGCCTATAAGAACAAATAGGCTATCTTGATGTGGGCTTGTACTAAAAATACAGAGGTCAATAGTTTGATTAGTACTCTGGATTGTATGATAATGTATATAAGTTATTCCATAGACAGCTTAACAGTGTTAAATTATTTTGTTCCTTTTGTGACTGTAAAATCTTAAAACAGGCTAGAAAACATTGGTACTGTATGTGCTTTATTAAGTATCAATGGGATTAAATAGCAAAGATGGTTTTTTTTTCAGTTGGCAAATCAGCAGTTCAAGGAATTATTCCCCTGGAAGTTAAAACATTTACAGTGCCACGTAGACAGTGCCATTTGGATTCTGATGGGTCAAATATAAATTGTCACTTAGGTGACGAGAAATGCCTGTTGTTATGACTAGTCATATTTTAGTAGCGCATTAAAGCCTGGCTTTGAAGAAGGGTTATAACCTGGCCTATCTTATTGTGTTGATGATTAATTGCAGGTGCACATAATTGAGATACAATTCACTGCCAGTGCCAAACTATGCCATAAATCTAAGGAAGCTGGCACTGAAAATATGGCCTGAAGGGTTTGACTCCTACCGCTGTTCAAGCTGATGACAAAAACTCCTACTGATTTGAACAGGGATAGAAATTGGTCCTAACTTTTGAATGTTGGGCCTGTGAATGAGACTCCTTTTCTATTAATGTAAATTGGCATGTCTTAGATTGACAAATTTGTTTCATTATGGGCACTAGGATTACTTCATAGCCTAAGGCATTCATGGCTCTAAATTGTTCTTGGCATTTTAAAAAATAATTTTAAGCATATTCCCTCTCTTATTACATTTTGGGTTCTTAACTTCTCGTGCCTCTGCAAAATCAAGCACTGTAACAGAAAGCCTGAAAACATGAACACTTGGTTTGCACAGGGCAAGGGAGATGCACAGAAGTTGAACAATACGCTGCAGCAAATGCACTTTTTTGCTGGTTCCTAACTGCAGTGTCTGCAATTGAAATACCAAAGGGTAAATTCAGCACTCTGTTTAGGCTGGTGTACTCCTATTAGTTTTGGTGTAAGGAGATAACAGAAAGCAGAACTGATTCTGAAAAGAGCAAATATTTGCCAGAGGTATTCTTCTCCCTCTAGCTTTTAATTACAATTTATTATTTTTGTTTTCATCATGAGCTGCTTTTACTTTTCTAGAGAAAGAAGGCAGGATGCTGCCAGACAGAGCCTCTATGTCTTTGCTATTCTTTGCCAGGCACATGTATTGTGCAGGTTACGATTCCAGTCTTAAAACATAGGCTTTTAAAGCTGCCAATGCAGGAAATATGCTACTTCAGGCTAAAGGAACATATAAAAATTCCTTGATCCTAGCTCCAACTGGCAAATGTAGAAAATGCTAACATTTAAGAGTAGAGAAAACGCTAAAAGAAAGAGAGGACAGGGTTTTCCTGTTCAAAACCGTCATTAAGAGAAAAGAAGAAAAAAAAAAAAAAAAAGGAAAAGGAAAAGAAAAAGAAAAAGAAAAAAAAGAAAAGAGAAGGAAAAAAGGAAAAGGCTTCCACTGTTAGCATGCATTTGCAAGGAAGAATCATTTAGTCAATTCAAGAAATAAAAGCTGGGTCTTCTAATGAACTGAAACCAGCAGTGAAGGGAAGAAAAGGCTGGTCTATTTTCCTATCAGGAATAAATGTTATTTCTAATATATATAAGGATATTTTGATACTCTACAGATGAGCTTTCTTGCGGGGGGTGGGGGTGGGGAAGGTAATTATCAATTTCTGTAGTAATTATATTAGTGGCAATTATGGAATTTTGCATCAAAATTGGATTTTACCCCAACAGTGAAGCTGGCTGGGTGGTGTCACCTAATAATTTTGTTCTTCATACTGTAGCAGCAGAGAAATCAATTATGGATTCTCCCTTTTCCCCCTCCTCTCTGTTAGTCATATTTGAAGTTTTGACGCTGCGCATTCCGTTTATTTGCTGCTGGCCTAATAATCCCCTGCATGCTGGGAAAACCTTTGTTCTCTGACAGAAGTAATAAAGCTGTCTGCATGATTCCCTCTTGTGAGACATGGAGCACTCCCATTTTATTTAATCTGGTGGTGTGCAGCCTTTTCAAAGTAAACACTTCACAGGGACCGAATGGGGAATGACATCCCAGTGACTTGCCTGCGTGACCAAAAAAATTACAAACTTGCCTGTCTAGAAAAAAATTAATGACTCTTAATTTCAGATTTCCACCCCTCTCAAGAAACCTGCATGAGAGACCTGGGTCAAATGGGTTTTAGCTCTCATTTCTGCTGGAGCGTGTGTCTTCCTGAGGAAGTGCTTCAGCTTTCCCCTGCTCTTCATTCACTCATTCCTACTCAATGGCAGCACACAGAAAATGAAGAGATCTAAATGCCAGCAGGAGGCTGGCTGCTTTCTTCTAGGCATGTCCTGAGCCCAGTCACCCAGAACAACTTGTGATCCCTGGACAAAGACAGTCACAGCAGGTGGCCATATCAAGAAATTTTCCTCCTGGAATTAGATATTATTCCAGGAATCACTACTGAGTCAAACATAATGCCCCATCCTGCTGGGTCAAGTAGGATTTCATTTCAATTTCTTTACACAACGATGCGTTTCATCTTGTCTGCATACAATGACAGTGCTCAGGCATGAAATAAATTGAAGTGCTTGAAAGGCAGAATTATCCCTTGAACCTGCAGCATTCCCGACCCCAAAAACATACATTGTCAAGCGAGTTCCAGATAAGCAGGATCTTCACCGAGTGTTTGTGCTGCTTGGCTTCCTTTAATCATACTCCCTTTTGTAAAAGGGATTTTCGAGGGGAAAGATAAATCATTGCTGAGGAAAAAGGTCATTTTCAAAAGGCTTTAAGAGCTTCATTTTGTGTGGCTTTTCAAGGTGAAACAGGTAATTCAGTGCAGTGAAAACCTTTTGTATTCAACTTAATTCACAGTTCACACTACCAATAAAAAGTAACAAAATAAGCTTGAATAAAATTCTTCATTAAAATGTTCTCATAGGTGTAGAGCCACATTTTGTTGTTTGCTAATACATTGGCCTGAATATTGGAAAATAAATTTATGACTAATCCTGAAGCTGTATATCCTGGCTTTCAATCTTCTGTGCCTCCAATATTGGACCATTTTCTCTCTGTACCACAAAAGACATCAATCATTTCTTCTGGGAATCACTTTTGTAATGTGTGTACTGAATATACTGATGCTGAGACATCCAGCCATATCATTGGCATCCTGCCCACAAACAGATAAAGACTCATATTTTTAGGGTAGCGTAGCAAACGTTTTGCAGTGTTTTATGGATAATGAACTTGCCCTGGATATAGGAACTCTTTCTGTACCTCTTTCGGACTACCAGTGTAGGCCTTCCCAATCTCTGGTCACAGGTTGGCCATCTATCTTTGTTTAAGATGTCTGTACTCTGCATTTTAACCCCAAGATATGAGCTCAGCGTAAGAATGACCAGCTGAGGACACATAGCTTTGGTTAGTAGACTGAGTCATGATCCTTTCAACTATAAAGAATATACTTCTCTGTTCTCTCTGATTTTTCCCCACCGAGCTGGCTATCCTCTAAAGCATAGCTGCACGCATTTCACTGGGAACAACTATGCAAAATACTCATTAATGTTAATTGATTCATCTATAACCTTAAATAATAACCCTAATTGAGAAAGTCCTCTTTCATAATGAGGACAAAATAATTTTAAAATATGCATCTGTATCAAAAAAAGGGAATACAGAAATGGATCTTGTTTGCTTGCTTGTTTTTCCCACACACAAAACAATGTTGACCAAAATCTGGTCACCTTCAACACTGATCCAGATCATATACCTGCCCTAAAACTACTGTAGAGACTAAATCTAGTCATATTTTAGAAGAAAGAGGCAGAAATGCTGCAAAAAAATGAAAATTATTCTTTGAGATTACTTGAGTCCTTTGTTGTTTCCTCTTTCAGGGTAATAACAAACCTAAGGAAATGCAACCAAGATTGCAGATACAATGTGCCTGGTGAGGGATCTCATGAAGAAATTTTATTTCCCAAACTCATCTTCTTGTCCCTATCACATCTACTTGTTTAAGAAAAGGTATTGCCCCTGCCTCCAAATCCTTCTTCTTTGTGGTATATAGTTTGTTTATTAAGAAGTATCTTACAGTGATCATATGTAGCACATGGAATGAGTCATGCTTATGAACTGTGGCAAAGTACTGTGAATCCAGTTTAAGTTTTAAATATATTGCATCTCTCCAAACCAAAAGCCATGAACCAAGGGCCCAACTGATGCTCTTGATCCAGTGGAGAGGATACAAATATAGTGCTGTTCATACAATAATAAATGAAAGGATGAATTCATTTAGGAGAGAGATTGGCTGTATTCCAATAAGAAAATTGTATTAATCTTGTGTAAAGTTTTTCATTACTACTACTACTACTACTACTACTACTACTAAATAACAACAACAACAACAACAACAACAACAATAATAATAATAATAATAATAATAGTTCCTATTCTGCACAATTCTTTTTGTGATATCTTGGTGGGTGCAAGAAGCCAAGTCAAGCTTGGAGACAATTATCCTTCAGTATGAACATTAGACTCGATAAACCTTGCCTGGAACATAAGAAATAGACAGGGCAGAGGAGTATAAATATGGGAAAGGAAAGACATGGCTTCACAGAATCTATTATTAAGAATAAAGTAGCTCACGCAGTCATTGGTGTCCTTCTGACTACTGTAATGTGAGACTATTCTAAATTAGTCTCAGATCTGTCTGTTGCTCTAGAAAGAACAAATGTGGTCCTAGAGGTAATTTAATCACAAGGGCAATGCCCATTTTCATATGAAACCTTTCTCTTCAAGGCCATTGGTAGAATTTTAACCTACAAAGCAAGGTGTATATTCTATTCCAATGAAAACTGTGGACCTAAGTCTACTAATTTTATAGTAAATCAGGGCCTCTCAGTGTATTCCAGCATCTTCAGAGAAGAGGTTACAGGGGAAATCCTAATTAATTTTCCTGAGTAGATAATTAGCCTGTTAATGTGATCTGAATCAGAAATATTCTGGTGTGGATTCACTTTTCCAAATGTGATAGATCAGAAAAAACCCTTCTACTAAATTTAAGTTTGTGAAAAAATAAATATATCAGTCTTGTAGGGAAAACCCTATATTTTTCATAGTTGTTATTTGTTCAAGGTTTTTGTTCAGATGTTCAGAATTTACATTTATGTGTACCACACACCTATTTGTTGTTCTTAACCTTAGATTTTTTATTTCTTCTCATTCCATGGGCATTAAGTTGTTTTTTTTGGTGGGGTTTTTCACCTGCTTTCCCCCCATTTTTTTTTTCTAGAAACTTGATAATGCCTAAAGTTATACCAAAAATACAAAGCAGCTTTCCATGTTCCAGAGAGATTATTTTTGTTTAGTAAGGAAGGGAAGGTTGCATTTACTAACAACAACAATAACTAACAACAATAACTAACAACTAACAACAACAACAACAACAACCAGATAATTCTAAAGTAATCTGAAAGCATCTACGACTCTCAGCAAACATCAGTGTATATAAACTGTTTCTTTTTTATTATAACTGAAAGGGCTTTGTGGGCTATCTAAAATTCCACTGAATACAAGGTTTTAGGTAGTTCATACCACTGGATTATTTTTATTTATTTTTTCTTATTAGGAAATACATCATTCTATATGTAAGGATAGTAGCAGCTTTTATGTTAATCTAGTACTCTTCAGTATAATTCTACACAATGCAACAACCACTGCCACTACAGTGGCAAATATTAAACACGTATTTTAGACATCCCATCTTTATGTAAGGAAAAGCATGGCATAATTGTCCATTGGCTATGGAACAGAGTAAACAGAAGTTCAGAGATGAGATAAAATGTTGTGGTTATATCGTCTTGATCTAAAACTTGCCAACACAAACAATTCTCCATAGTCAGAGTGCCAGAAAGCTAATGACCCTGTGACTTCAGAAGAGAGGAAAGAAAGTGAGAGGACAATTTGTTTTCATTCTTGAAGCATTACAAGCAGCTAGCATTCATGAAAATGAAAACAAGATAGATAATTGTTTTGATAATTAAAACATATACAAAATTTTTGTCGCATTTCCTTAAGATTTCAAACTATTGTACTGGGGGTGTGGGGGGATGGGAAGGGAACAAAATACCTTCCATGTTGGTGTAATAAAATCACATAAATGTTTATGTCCAAAGCAAAATGTTCCTTTCTTTTCTTCTCAAAGTGCTAATTCAATGTTCACTCTGAGTTGCAGCTGGAATCCACAAAAAACTTGTTATTTCATGATTGAGAGCTGTCTTATAATTTTTCTACTTTATGAAAGAATGTTTCCAGTTGACATTGCATTATTTCTGGGGTTTTTTTTATTGTTTGTTTTCTAATGTATATTTTAATTTTTAAAATTAACATTAAATACAATTTCCCTAAATGGGTATTCATACTAAATCACCAAAAGAAATACAGGGAAAGTCACTTAAATCCAACCACAGACATTAAGTTATGAAAAAAGTATTCTTATTTTGATCAAATTATTTTTTCCATGATTTCTCAAATGAAAGAAACAAAAATACCTATCAGACAGCTTATAAGTTAATTTTCTTGTCTCACTGCATTTACATTAATATATATTTCAAGGGGGGAGTTTACAAGACCATTTATCATGTTTACGTTTGTGACAAGCACAAACACACATACATACACACCATAGGTATAGTAATTTCTTTTAGATGCATTCTGATCTAAAGACTGACTGCTAATTTGATTTTTGACTCTGGTGCTGAAGGGGCTCTAGGAATGAACAGCTGTCAAATTTGTGATAAGCCTAGTCTTTATTTGAACCAAAAACATGGATAAAAACTAGTATCATACTTGCAATTGCCGAGTCCAGTTTATGAGTTCTTTCATGTGCACATATAAAAATATGTAAGCATGGCTTTGTATTACAAATTCCTTATTGTCAGACACACTTTGATCTACCAGGTGTAAAATGGAAAGTTGCATAAATATACATTTTCTGGAATATATTTTTGGGAGCATTTCCCCCACACCTTTTTTCCTTAGAGACTTTAGCTTTTTCCTGTTGGGAAGTCTAGCCATCTCCCACAGGGGAAGCTCTTCCATGTGACATGAGAGATCCATCCTCACCAGAAACTTACAACCCTGAGTCTTTGGGACTTTTGTTTCCAGCTTTTGTGAACACCAACCCTGGCACCATAGCACATCAGGACATGGAGCATGAACTGGAACTGGAGTTGTGCCCTTCCTACACAGCAGCCCTCAGTGGAGAGATGTCCACCAGCTAAAAAGCACAAAGGCAACCACTGCATCAACCCGGAATTCTTTAATTAACCCTTTACAAAACTCACATATTTTTCAGTGCCAACTCAGCATTAGCATGTACATCCAAGAACCCCCTCAACTGAAATGTTGAGCTGAATTTCTTCTGCAGTACACAGCTAATTTTTTTTCACTATCATGGGTTTATTGAACAAATTAGGTCCCTGCCTACAACAAAATGCCCTGCATTTTAGAATAAAGAGTGCAACAAACAGAAATGGCCTTACATGTTTTGTATAGCCTGTGACTTGTATTTACAGTTTCCTAATTTGTGCAAATGAAGAGGGTATAACTCATCCAAATCACAACAGTTTGGTTTTCTTTTTGACTCGGTTCTCCTGTAGAGCCTTATGCTTTGGAATCATAGGAATATTGTTCAAGTGTTTATTTATTCAGTGACCATAAAATGAAAATTAAAGACAGCTCTGCATGTGGGTTGCAGTAGCTAGCAGCATTATCCTATTGTCTTGAGTAAATCTTTCCATTGTCCTTCCTCTTTCCATGCCTATATATGTGTCTGTGGGAAAGGGAAGAAAGTTTCAGTGTGAATTTGTGTGTTCTCATTCCCTGCTGTCAGTGAAGATTCACTTTCTGTTTTTTAGCAGGAAACTGTGCTTTGTTTACCCATTAATCCAAACCCATATTTTACTATTATTATTTCTGTTTTTATAGTGTACTTCTATACAACAGAATGAGATTTGACTCTGTCAGGCACTGTACACAAAAGAAAAAGACAGACCATGGCTCAAAGAATTCATGTCCTTAAGATAATAAAAGCCTTAGAAGATAAAACACAAGGGGAAAAAAGCAAGATTAATGATTAATGATTGAGACAATAAACAGTCATTTCTACATGTCAGTGCCAGCACCATGCTTTTAGTGTACACGTTTACACAAGGACCAGCAGTGACTTCCAGTATTTGGATATGGAAAATTCTATCTCTTTCCCAGAGAAGATATGAAGAGAGCAATGAATAAAAGATGTAAAAGTATATTCCTGGAACTGATGGTCAAAGAAGACCTTTTACGGGAACATCAAGAAAAGCTACCAATAAATACCACCCAGCCATCAAAATAAACTAAATTAATTAAGCAGTATATCACATAACAGAAAAGAGTTTAGTTTATGAAAAAAAAAAAAAATGTCATTCAAAACCAGTCACAAAGAACATTCTCTTTCTTTTTACGTTCTTTATATATAAGGTTAATAATCTGTATTTAAACACAAAGAATAGGATGACATTCCTGTGCTTCCATTTATAGGAAGCGTGTTTGAAAAACTTTATGATTTCCTCATTTTTCTGAATTTCATCTGTAAGTGTAGATGTTTGTTCTATTTCAAAAACGTCCTTCTGCTAAGGAATACAGGAGCTACATAACAGCTAATAAAGTTAGTGGTACAGCTTACTAACTTTAGGGATCCAGTCCTTCTCAATTTTGAAAATTAAAATAAAGAAGTCCTCCAAAACCACAAGTATATATATGTGTATATATATATATATATATATAATGTATGTAAAGCTGTTTTATTAATTTTGCTGTTGTTACTGTTATGCAAGTAGTACTCAAAATCTACCAGACATCTAACACCAACTACTTTTAAGCTCTGAGTTCAATATTTCCGACTGAAGTTTTTCTAGTTCTGTAAGAATTGGTTGTGAGAGATTGTTGAATTCATTATAACAAGTATTTTTAATTCTAACACCCTTTTGTAATTGATCTATAAGGACAATTTTCACAGGTACAAAGGGAGGATATAAATAAAAAGCTGCTAGATGTTCCTTTCAATTCAAGGCCTTTAAGATTAGTTGTAATTCTCAAAAAGCTCTCACTATTGCACAGCATCGGCCCTGATATAACTATTTTCTATGATCATTTCCTGAAGACTCTGTGTATCCTTTTTAATGCCAGTGGGAGTCATGCTGGGTTCTCAAGATGAACTTACGTTGACAATTGCATTTTTTTCTTCAGATGGGCATGATGTGAAATCTATTGGTATGAAAAGCATACTTAGTGTGCGTCAACACTGGCAGTCCTGATGGTGGAGTTGCTCTGCGAGAAGGATGGAGGATCAGAAGAATGGCGTAACATCAGTGAGGAATTGGCTTGGTGCTGTTTCACTCTTAACAGTAGAATTCATAATAATACACTGTACCACCATTTGACATATAAGGCATATTTTCAAAAATGTAGAGCTATGTTGTTGTATTTAAAACAGAGATAATGCTACTGCCAATGACGTAAACAAGAAAAGAAAGCTAGTGGCCACATATTGCAGCTCTGAATCTCTGTGAAATAAATCCGAAGGAAATCGAAGAATGGTTGCCTGCTTCTTTAAACCAACACAGATTAAATACACAAATACAGCAAGACTCCAGTTAATTGTAGAGGAGAGAAGGTGGTGGGATAAAACTTTACATTGTCACCGAAGTCCTAATAAACAATATAAAGTGCAAATGTTGTTAACCATTGCAAGATGCAAAACATTTACTGCCAGGCAGGAGATATGTTGATCAGCAAATTATACAGACTAACAGATTTTTTTTGTTGGTTGTTCTACATAGAGGAATGGAGAAAGTTCCATTTTCACTAACTTTCAGAATATGCTTATCACAAGTACATTAAATATTTCCCTGCAAAATGGACTAGCTGCTGAGATCTCTCACAGGCATGGGGGTGTCTGTTAATGCTGTAGTGAGCATGAGGCAGCACTCCCATGTAATGACAGGCATGACTAGATAGCAGCAAATATTGCAAGAAAAAAGAATCTTTGTCATAAAAAAAAGATCAAAGATCAGTTTCAGATACCTGAAATTTACTTAGAAGATAACTCCTTTGCAGTGGGCAAAACACATCATGATGCTGCAGCTGAGTGATATGGAATGTGTAGAAAGGCAAAATAGCAGAGCAGTTCAAAGCCTTCAAGATACATTGAATTATGAGAAGAAGCCTGTCCCTATGTCTTCCATTTGAAGAAGTCGCTTGAGGAAATTCCTTTGTACAGAGATACACAATTGTACATTTGGGAGGTTGATGTATGTACTCATTTTGTCAGTAATGACAAAAATCTGTCCCTTGTGATCAGAAATTGCCACAGAAGCTTCATGGAAGGGATGTGCTTTACATTCATACAAAAATATATGGGATGTACTGCTGGCCTTCAATCTATGCCTTTGAAATTATACCAGTGAAAGAGGAAAATATAGAAAAGTTTATTAAAAGCAAATTAAACAACAACAAAAAAAAATAGCTGTTCACATTTCCTTTATTACGGGTTTAGCCAAACATCTGTCAGAGATAACTTAGTTATATTTGCTCTGTGATCTGTATTAAATGGTCTAGTGATAGTGCATTTCCATTGTTTTATGCATATAGCATATAAAAAAATCTAAAACTAAGAACAAGCAGTGGTTGTTACAAAGAAAGAACTCTTAGAAGTAGTAGTTAGGGTGCAGTAACTATCTGCAAATGTCAAAAACATGTAATGATTTACATTACCTTTTCTTAGACTTTGCTTTCAAGGGTACAAGTTCTACTTTGTGACCTACAACGGAGACAATGTCAAGCCAGAAATAACAACACATGCAAAAATACAGTTATAGAAAAAGAAAAATAACAGTGAATTAATAGCAACTAAGAACAAAACCCATAAGGGATATCCTTAAATCTGTTGTTTTGGGTTTATTTTTTTGTTGATTTTTTTTTTTTTTTGGCCACCAAACTATGACATATTTATATTCCGTTTACTTTTGTACATTTCCAGAAATTATAACATTAAACAGTGTTTTCATTTTGTGACAAGACATATTAAATCCATACAATGTAATTTCAAAGATAATAGATCGATTTAAGAAGTGCAATTCCTTTTGTTTGTTTTAAGCCTGCTGTTTATCATGTCCTTAAATATTACCCAGATCTTGTAGTGAGAAAAACAGATTTCCTATTAAACATTCTAGAATTCATGATTTTATAGGACTGTATCCTATGTCTTTTTGTGGTCTTTTTTCCAAACTAGTCCTTATGTGGAAACACTTCCATACCTGTGACCATCTTTGTTACATTTCTGTGTATTTTTCCTAGTTCTCCTGGATCTTTTCAGCGGTGCAGAGGTGGCTGAATAATTTGAAAGAACAAAGCTTCTTAGAAGTTTTGTAAGCTGAATGATTTCTCCTGTTAAAAAAAAAAAAAAACAACCAAAAACCTTTTTTAACTGGTTACACATGTAAACCTGGACAAGGTGAATTCCTAATATTAGTAGGTAAAAGATATATTAGGAGATGGGGACTGTCAGCACAGGTAAGCCACAATATGGATGATACTCTCCTTCCGCATAACATATTTATGGAAATAACAGAAGTCAAGTCATTCTGTTGCTCTCACTACCATGGGTCAGGTTGGCCAGGAATCTTATGGCTGATGGTTGCATGCAGTGAAGGGCTGGAGCCGAAATGCAGACTTAGAATACAGCTGCATCAGCGCTAACTTTAAAAATTGTATATTCTGGCTGTCATTGGAATTACTGTAAAATATGTCAGGGCTTTCACTGAGTCTCTGATGCAGTGAATTCTTAAATACATGCCTAAAATTAAGAATGGAGGGGAACATTAGCTATGATGGCCAAGGTTTAGAAAAGAAGCAAGGCTTATGGGGAGTGATCTTTCACTAGACTAACTGGTATTTGAACAGAGAAATAGGTTTTGTGTCTGAAAGTTTGGCTTTCTTTCCCTAACTACATCACTAGGTTTATCAAAAGACATTACTCCTCTTTGAAGCAACTTGTTTAACTCACGACTTAAAGATGTTAGCAATTCTGTTGGAGTCAGTAAAGATATTTACATATTTACATTTTAAATGCATCTAGTCCCTTTATTGAACTGTCACCTGAACTACATCAGACTGTAAAACAAAAAGTCAGCAACAGATCTGTAGATGTGGACATCACATCTTTTCTTTGATACCTAGTTAAAAATGCATTTGTTGATACCTGCGTTCCATGGCACAATTTCCACACTGTGGTTGCTAGTGGCACAGGTTTATAAAGTCCATAGGCAGAAGGCATCCCTTTATGTAGCCCCAAATTACCACACAAAAGGAGTTGTCTTTTTCTTGGCCAAACTCTCTTAAATACAGAAGACACCTTGTGAATCAGAATTGTGTTTGCTTTGCAGTGATGGAGCTCAACTCAGACACGCTTCCTTGAAGCAGGCTCGAACTGAGCTAATGTTGCTGGTTCCCCACACTCAAAAGTGCCAAAGGGAAAAATAATTTTAAAGTTGTACATTTAAAAGTAGCATGCACCATTAAGCTGAGTCTGCTGTAGTGGAGAAGCATGAATTGACTGATTTATAAAAGCCACTGTGCTTAGTGCAGCAGTGCAGACCTGCACGTGGCTTGTGAGTCTAATAGGGAGGGGGAGGAGAACTATTTGTTTTGTTATGTCAAACCATTCTGCTGTCTCTGAAAGGAAACTCATTTTGGGATAATGAAAGAACAGGAATAGAAACTCAAACAATAGTTGCTGGATCTTAAAAGAAACCCACATATAATGTATTTCCTTTTTTTTAATAGACTGTTATGCATTAACGTGTCCATAAAGTTATTAAACTGGTGTATTCAGAATAATATGAAAGAAAATGAGATCATATTCAAGCTGACAGGCAGTTGTACGGAGAACAGCCAGTGTTTCTTTCCTTGATCCCAAAGATGCTGTCTTATGGTTCCAACTTTTTCTTCATTTTAGGAAAAGCATCAGTTCATTGTCTGTGTTTAAAAGAGCCTCATTGTATCTACATTCTCTTTAGTGTTTTGTCATTAAGAGTACAGAATAAGAGATATTTTAAGTTCACATTGGTGAGTTTGAAATGAGTTTTTTCAGCATCAGCTTTATTTGACACCAGTACAGGTTATCTGCACTCCTTGATCAATCCTTCACATGGATTCTTTTCATGGCTTTTTAGTGCAGTTGATCAAATGTAAGGACTGTGCACAAATGAGCCTCTTTGTCCTTGGCTATTCTGGCTGTTACTGAGACAGTCAAAGCCTAAACTAGGTTAAAACTGCTACATGTTATGGGTAATGAAATGCAACAATCTTTTCTACTTACTCTGTTGAGTGAACCAACTGATTTTTTATTGTACTATTTGGACTGAACGCAAATATATTGGAACCGCAGGTTCTACCCCTATACTATATAGAGAAATTCCATTTGAAAACCCAATAGGCAGGAAAAACACCAGAGAAATATAATAGGGAAAGCAGTTTGCACTGTAAGTATTATACTATCATACAAAAGGATAATTAAACTGAAATGATCAACTCAACATAATAAAAAGAACATTGAGTATTCTATGGAGCAAAGAGGTATTTTTGGCATCTGGCTACAGCTTCTCTACAGACCCACTATATAAAATAAGTACCAGTTCAGGAGTGTTTTCAGCAACATTGTGTTACAATAATACTCGAAGTTCATCATTGTTAATAATAATATTAGCATTATTATTATTTAAAATAAAAGATTTCTTGGTAAGATATCCAGGATAAAATCAGGAAGCACAAGTTGTATGATGGAAATGAGTACCTAAGGTTTGATGCAAACATTCACTTACACTTTTACACTGAGAAGCTTTTTTGTCAACATTTTTGGGGAAATTGGAATTGACTTATGGGAACCCTGTGGTAAAAATGGAAAAACTGCAAAAGAAATAATCATGTCTCTGATTCTTTATTTTTACCTTTTCACAACAGCTGACCAAATAGTATGGTGTCTAGCAGGAGAATGTCAACAATTACTGGAAATAAGAAAGTCCTTTCTTTTCATTGATTATAGTAATTAATCTTAACAGAGGGATGCAGTGAATCATACATCAAATGGCTCAGTAGGTTAGATAAAAACTGGACAGGAATTAAGAGGAGAAAAAACAATAGAAAAAATGTGACTGGTGCAAATAAATACCAAAAAAATTAAACAAGAACTAACACTTTTGCTTGGCATTAAAAATATGACATCAAATGAATGGCAGCTTGCAACTTTGGATACTGTCTTCATTTTGGGACAGTTGATGCAAATGTAAACCAATCTTTTCGAAAAAATAAATACATAAAAGAGTATTTCAGTCACAGCTGAAATCTATATCAAGTTTTAAATGTCTTCCTTGTATGGAAAAATGATTGCAAAAAGATATTGTGAAGTACTGTTTGACATTGAGGTCATGCTGCTCATGTACATTACATACAAGAAAGGACTCTTTATGCTTACTTAGTAGAATAGAGTTGCAGCTACTGTTTGGACTGATTAAGGTATTGTTTTGAAAATGCACTTTTGTCTTTTAAAATGGTTTCATTAAGGCCAGAGTGACATAGTACCACATGTCTGTAATTCAAATTTGTTGCCACTGAGCCACTAAGGCAATAAAAAGCAAGTGCTTTTTCTTCTTTTTTTGGTTTTTTTTTTTTTTTTTGTTTTTGTGCGTTAAGCAGATTTACTCTTTAACAGTGAAGCTTCAGTGGATGATTATGACATCAAAGTGTGACAGACAATGATTATGTACTGCAGGGGAAAAAGGCGGATAAAAACAGACATTTAATTCCCTTAGTTTAAAGAGACATTATCCCTGGCTAGTAGGAAAAATAAGCATTCCATCTCTTTTTCGTTTAGGCAAAATCAGGTACTGATTTAACCAAATTGCTTTGTCTGAAAGATTTTATTGTAAAATCTTAATTGTAAGCTCATTTCTTTTCTCTAAGTACATTTTCAATAAGGCTTTTTTTTGTTGTTTTTTTTGTGTGTGTGTGTTTGTTTTTCTTTACTTTGAGACTTATATGCAGGCAGCTTGTTACTCTCCTTTCCAAAGACCTCATCCATAACTGTGCCTAGGCATGACCTTTACCTAAACCCCAGGAAAACCATAGGTCTATGGAAACAATTTTAAAAGGCTGAGGAATTTAAATAATTCCACAATGATTTAAGAATTTTAGACTTTCTCTGAAATTGAGAATTACCTTTTGAAAATAATTCTCTCTCTCTCAAAAAAAAAAAAAAAAAAAAAAAGAAAAAGGAAGTACAAAATTTGATACAAGAAACACAGGATTTGATACAGCTACCACAGAAGTCCCTGGAAAGATTTTTCTTAGATCAGGTCTTTGTTGCAGATACAAGTAACAGCTTCATCATTCTGATGTTTTACCTATATTACTGGAATGTTTGGATTCAATTTTAAGTTGCATGAAATACGCAGAACAACAAATTGCTGTCAACCCTTAAAAGGAGACACAGACAGACAATCTACAGATTAAATTTAAAAAAAAAAAAATGGCTTTAGCTCAGAAGACTTTATCCCCTTAAAGGTAGAGAAGGAAAAAGATGAGGGCTGTGAGGGGGTTGTTGTGTATTTAGTCACTGAAGAGGAAAAAAAGACATCAGAATAATCCTCTTGATCTAGAGCCAGTATGTATCATTTAAGTGCCAGACTTCAAGCACATGCTCTTTAATGAAGACTTTTTAAAAATTCTTCTCTCACCAAACAAAAGGGATAGTTCTGAAAGCAAAACAGTAAGACTGGTAGATTATCTGCTTTTTAATGTTGCTATTCCTGTAAAATTCTGCACTTTTAAAAATATTTTCTCTGGCTTCTCCTTTCACACATAGCATAAAAAATTCAGTGGCTGATGAGGGCCTTTTCTTTTGAGCCTGCTACTGAACGCATTTTTATGAAGAGAAAAGTTTGTGTGGAGAGAAGGAACAGATGATGTGAGGGCAGAACAGGACTGTGAAGTAAAAGTCACAGCTGAAATTGCTGCAAGGGTCTCTTGTGTGCTGAGATTTGTGTGGTGGTGTGTTAGAAAGCAAAAACGGGGGAAGTTTCCAGTAATATGCTGATGAGGAGAAGCCAGCGGAAAATCCTTCCTCCACAGAAATCAATGGCAAATAGCTATCAATTGCAATGGAGCCTAGATTTCACCTAAGTTTTTGCCAGCTAACAATGATGTGTTCAGTTCGAGTACTAGACATTGAATCATTCTTCAAGATATGTTCTGATTTTAATTTAAAATGCCTTGTTGACTAAACCTTCTCTACAGCTTCTGGAAAACACTTGCATTAAGTTTTTAACCTACCAATATGCAAAGGGTGTCTATTCCTGTAGCTCTTCTAGATTTGCAATTTTCCTTCTCATTTTCCTTCTTGTGTTTTATCTCCTCTCATGGATGAAATTTTGAAGTCTTGTCCCGCAGTGACATAAATAAGAAAAAAGGAAAGCAATTGCAAATGAACTCTTTCTAGTCTGTAATGCTTTATTTTACAACCCAGGGTATCTTGAAACAGACCATCATTCGACACAGCTGGAAAACCTATGACCATTGAACACTGGATTCTTTTAGCAATTCTATGAACATCTGTGTTGTGCACTTTGCAGTAGCTCAGAGTGAATATCCAGTTGGGTGTGTTAGCAGTCCTGCAACATCAGCAAAGTATAATTTAACACTCCTTGAGAAACACATTATTTAGCATTGCTTGCAACATAATAAATGGCTTTATGTTTAAACAAAGAGGATAAAACAAAGAGGATAAAAACTGCAAATGTGTAGTCTGGTTTTAAACCTTAGGGTACCTTGTTAAAAAAAAAAAAAAAAAAAAAAAAAAAAAAAAAGAAGAAGAAGAAAAAAAAAGATCAAATCTCCCAGAACAGAGGGCCTCCCAATATACTAACTTGGAAGCAGAACCTAAAGCCCTGCACTGCCTGTGATCTTCTCTGGGATGAGTGCAAAAATTTCCTACACAAATCACACTACCGTGTGGGAATCTGAAAGAAGAACCTGATCCCCTATATATAGATGCCTGGAAGGCATTTATAGAAAAGTGTCATAACATGCATCTGATCTCTTTCCAAATGCAGTTTTGCAATCATTATATATTTAGGAGAGATTTTTTAGCTAATTATTTTAGACATGTAAACATGTCAGTATCTTTTTCTAAAAGATCAAGACACGAATAATAAATCAAAAAGCATTCAGGTGGTAAGAAAGGAGATGCTATGAGATATTGCAATAAACACTGAATGACATGCATGCATTAGGAGGACATCTCAGAAACAATAGAGAATTTCTTTGACTCACTTTAACTTAGCTCGTTATATTAAAAAAATAGGTTTTTCAGGGCACATAAAGCAAGAGCTGTTGCTTGTGTAATGTATTAAACCAAACACATTTTTCATTCTTGGTTTTCTGTCCCTTTTATTATTCTATAGTCTAGCTTCTAAAATTGTTAGGAATTTTGGCAGACTTCATGGAATTCTGATTTTAAGAACACAAAACAGGAAGCTAGTTTGAATGCTCCCACTTGATCCATCTTTGTGCCGGCAGCACAATGCCTGTAAAATCCACCTGCTGGAAGTCGGGTGGTTTAATGCAAAGGGATGTCATGGTAATTTGGAAACTGCTGAATACAGAGTGAAGCCTTTTCCTGCCCCTAAACCTGCCACACCAGTTTTTCTAGCTCATTACGTGCCAAAACTTTTGATTGATGTGCTCACTTCAGTCATGGGTGATTTTAACTCCTATATTAAGTAGCTGCTGCTTCCACTCCATTATATTTCCTCGTATGGGGCAAATCAGAGCTGAAGCTTGGCCTGTATAGGTCTGACCTAAAAGACAGAACAAACCTTTGTTTCATTTTGCGTAGGCAGCGAGCCGATATTTCAAAACAACTTAGACAATCACACTGCCTTTTTTAATTGTCAAGATCCTTTGAAATGGAGCTTTTGAGGACTACTACATAGCATTTTTTTGGGAGCCCCAAGGAGGTAAGAAAGTTGTTAGAGGCTTTCTAGATATGAATACAAACTTTTTTATAAAATTTAAGTAGAATATTCAAGTGCAGCACAGAATAGCTTGTGACTGCCTTGTATTGTTGCCAGTGGGATGGAATCCCTATTTGCACAGCCTTGTTGCTTAATTGCCTGGATGGGTTTGGGACAGAAAAGAAGCAGAACAGAAACATTGTGTGTTTTCTCTCAGAAAAAAAGCTCCAACCTATAGACGTATAGAAAATAGGCTACATTTAAAGAGTGAAATTATTTCCTAAACTGGGATTCATATATCCTATGATTCTTTAAAAGGAACCTCATCTAAACTATTTAGATTCTCTATATTGCAAACAGGGAATATCAGAACTTCAAGTTCACCTCTTCTAAAATTAGTGTATAAAATAGGTGAGATTTTAGTGACTGTGAAGGGCAAGAACTGATATAGGTAATGTTTTTCACATCTGATCTCTGCCTTCAGGTTTAGGGTTATAATTCATCCAGTCACCTAAAGATTTGAGAATGATACAGATTATAAGATCTTTAGAGATCAAGCAGATTCTCCATCATTTAATCCTGTTTCACATACCACTGTTGGGATTAACACTGTTAGTTAGAGATGTGGCTTGACTTCTACAGTAGGATAGCTCAGAGGAAATGGTATCCCTAAATGGTTTGTGGACTTCAATTTCTGTATTAAATATGTAGTTTAAAGATCTGTGTAAAGCCACTTGGTAGAACATTGAACATTCAACCTCTTACCAATGCTTCACAGATAAATTTCAAATGCACATTTCAAATACAGCTGCACAGATCTTGTGGTTTACTGACAATGCACATTTATTCACCTGGGCTGGTTATAATTAATAAAGACACAAATTATAACCATGCATAGTCATGCCTGGCTCTATTTTATGGGGTTTTTTTAGTAAAGCACAAACCTAGACACCTAGTACCTTAAAAATTATCTGCTGGATGGATTATTTAGGCCCCCTACAAAGCCATATTAAAACCACAGTACAATACAACATAAAGAGTGGGATTCATTTAAGTAAACACACGCAAACATCAGAAATGTTGATATATCCATCTTTGAGATAATTATTAAGGCATACCTGTCTTTGAGCTTTTTTTTTTGTCATCAGAAACAAGCAGGCTTTCACTGACAGTAGTGCATCTCATCCTGAAACCGTCAGCTAATATAGACAAATTACTTCCTAAAAAAACTGTATCTGGAAGAAAGGGAGACCGAAGTATACAGCTTGGAGTATATCTCTATACTGCTGGTGTCAAGAGTAAGTTAAGATGAATCCCTTCAAAAGATCCTTAAAAACCTAGTGTTGAAACACAAACAAGGAACTACCTATTGAATATGTCTGGTTTTTAGAAGAATTTCTGGGATACTTCATCTGCACAATTTCAAAACTAGATGGCAACACTCTTTGGATCAGTTAGAAATAAACTTCATTGCTTGCTACTCCTGTTAATTTAAAAATTTACTTTCATCAATTCCAAAGTCACTTTATGGGAGAGAAAACTGATATGTCAAGAATCTATATGTTTCACTTACAAAAGTGTCTACTGTTTTCATCCCTTTGTAAAGAAAAAGGAAATAAACCGGGTCCTGCAATACAGTAGTGTTATAAAAGATCATGCCAAAGCAGAAAAAACAAATGAAGAATCCATTTTATATTAAGATAACAAAAATGAAAATCTTTATCAGGAAATGGTTAGGAGAAGTTATACACTATACCAAATAAAAGGAAGTTCCATTATACAAAATAAAACTAAATTTTTTAAAAATTATACTTACAGTGGCTGATCAATTCTGCTTGCTGTAAGGATCTCAACGGTATCTTTTTCATTATGAAAGAACACATGCCACCTTTTCCAAGGAATCAGATACACTTATCAACCTTTTCAGATTTACTAAAAACAGTGGTAATAATATTGACACAAGGACTGATTACATCATTGGCAACATCTAAGTGTCATTACCCCCCCTAACTGCTGTGATATAGATGCTTAACATGTTAACTCATCCAAAATAAGGCTTTCTCATACAAAGATTTAATAAGAAACAAAACATTTTAAAATGGAATTAACTTAGAAAATCTGCTCTTTAATAGTGTCTAAAATTAGGCAAATGTAGTCGGTCTCATGGAGGAAAAAGGGCAGAAGTAGCATTATTATTTTTTTTTAAATAATTACATAAACATATGTAATTTAATTAAAAGGCACTTAAGCAAGCTAAACAGGTGCCATAGAGATTAAATTAGCCACAATTGAGGCTCTCTGTATGGCACAAATAAAAGAAATAGACTCTAAAGGCAGATGCCATAAGCCAGCCTGCTAAAAACTCAGAACAGAGAAAGTTATTTGACTAATACAATCAGAGAAAAGTAAGTATCAAAGAGGCCTTAGGTTGTCTTTTAACACATTCCCTGGCCAAGTCAGGATCAGCTATGCTTATCTGATGTTCAGTGTGTATATTCCTATGTTGTTCTGAAAGGCCTCAACTGTTGGAAAGAGCCTCTACCATCTAACCTAGTTCAGAGCTTCATTATTTAATCCAGCCTGAAATTTTCTTGCTGGTCTTGAATTCAGTTGCTACTTCTCCTAACCACCATACATACAGAGTACAAAGTACTTTCCTTCTTGCAGTAGCCTCGTGTACTTGATAACTGGTTTTAATGCTCCTATGCAGTATTCCCTACTCCCCTCCGACCCTGTCCCTTGCCCCTTGGCTGCTTCAGTCTCCTCAGTCTTACAATCATTCTTTCTAAGCTGCTGTTAAGTCTTTCTATTTAGTTTTAGACTCCCTTTCCATGGTCAGCATCTCTCCTGAAGTGAAACATTCAACTAGAAAGACCTCCTCCAGAAAGAGAAAGTAGCTTATATTTAAGAAGAATAGAAAGCTCTGGAAACATCACCTCTGGAAAGTTACATATAAAATTAACAATAAGGCAGGCCACAGAAGTATGAAAAAATGACTTACGAAGAGTAGAAAAGCTAATAATACAATATTTCCAAAAAACTTCAGAAGCAAGAAGCTCCTGAGAGCTAATAATGATCGAGGATAAAAGAGGAGACCTGAATGAAAGGAGACCATTATAGTCAGACTAATTTGATTATTGTATTTATTTGCACTACAAAGTGAGTCAGAGAATCACCCACAAGGATATTTTTATTTTTTTAAAGGGGGCATGAGCTAGAAAACTCCTTTTGAATTGTTTCATTAAACAAATAAATACAAATAAAAGTTATATTCATAACCATTCTAAAGAAGCTCATCTGTGAAACTTGTCAACTACTAAGCTCATTGTTAACATTTACCTCAATACCAGAAAAATATAAATGGCAAACCTCACACAGTCTTTAAAAAGACCTCCAAGAACGTCTTGGGAACTGGCAGCCTAAACGTTTAGGTTGTTGACTCAAGTATAATGGAAAACTGGAATGTGATTGCTAAAGAAGTCACTTCCCAGGGTTTGTCTTACCCCTCTCATAATGGTTATTGTTTCTGCAGTGGGGCGGCTGACCTAAACTATTACGATAAACTGACTTTGGTTTCACTTCGTAAAAATACAAATAATAATAATTTAAAAAGCTGAAGATAGAAAGTCTCCCAAAATAGTTTCACTCAGCATGCAAATCAACAGCTTCTGCTCTGTACCAAAATGTGGTAATAAAGAGCAAAGTTAACATGGACAGACAAAATTGGCAAGCCAGAACATAAGCCTGGCTTTTGTGAAGGTGAGTTACTGGAGTACTTCTCCTACTTTCTCAACAAATTTATAGAAAAAAAGTGACTCAGCCAGTACAATTAATTTAGTCATTCACCAAACACTTTTAAAACTGTGTAGTATGTCATTACCCCCATGAAGTGACAAGACAGGGGTTGGCAGTTATTATGAAATTGTTTTGGACAGTTACATTTAGGAGATGGAATTTGCAAAGAGGGTACACAGGTTCTCCTTCAAGAAAAAGGAGAATTAAGACATAATTAAAGAAATCGGTTTTGTCTTGTCACATGTTTGAAGAACTACTGAATTCAACATCTCAGGAACCCATAGAGGCCACAAACTTTATCATCTTAAAACACAGAGCAGACTTTGACACAGATGCCTATCCAGTCACTAAACATTCGTGTTGATACAAGCTCTGAGACAATATGCACCTCTGCTTTTTAGTACAGAACAAGATAACCTTCAGATATCCATAGGATTTAATTAAATACTCAAGGAACACACTAGT
The DNA here is from genome assembly GCF_023638135.1 of Falco biarmicus. Taxonomy (NCBI): domain Eukaryota; kingdom Metazoa; phylum Chordata; class Aves; order Falconiformes; family Falconidae; genus Falco; species Falco biarmicus. Next base: position 2,636,201 of record NC_079293.1, on the reverse strand, counting down.
TTCTTTTTTTTCAGGGCTACATGAAAGATCATCACATATTACCAAGATGGCAAAAATTTTAAAGAACCTAAATCAAGTTCTACATACTTTTGCTACTGTGACATGAAGAAAATAAGTTGAAGAAACATATTCAGTGTACTGTATTTCCCTCCTGACTTGTTTTTATTCTCCACATTTGTGTGGACGTGAGCCATTTCCACCTGGCATGATTTTTGCATCCATATCAAACAGGTGAACGTTTATTGATAAACTACAATAATTTAATTCCAAAAAGCAAAAAAAGAAAAAGGTAAAAGTGATATTTTTATTTTAGAATTCTGGAAGGCAAGAATGGACATATTTCATTTAAAAAAAGCTAAAATTGTTTGACTATTTCTGTATATAACCTATAAAAAATCAATATGATATTCAAAACGGAACTACCAGGAAAATTCACCATGGAAAATTCACAAAGGAACTTTAAAGGGCTCTAGCACTGACTATAAATCAAAAAAAAAAAACAAAAAAAAAAAAACCCAACAGTGTAGAAAGAAACATTGCTTTCATATGAGAATCTAAGTTTGAAGGCAATGCTAGTTTTCCTTTGACTTAGAGATGTTGGATGGGTTCTTGCAATAGCACTACCAACAACACAGTAACCAGAGATGTTTTATTTAAGCTTTTTTTTTTTTCCCCTTTTTCTTTTTATAGAGTTTTAAACTCCCAAATAATCTATGTACCCCTCACAGACTTTTTTTGTCTCCTTCTTCCACATCTTTACTTGGAAAGGAGAAAGGAACATAAACATGAACTTTTACATGTTCCATTTTGTTGCCTGGTTAAATAATTCTGTGAGCCCTTTCTAAAATCCATTTCTTCATAGAGATTCAAAGCTTAATGTAAATATATCATACCCGTAAAAAAAGAAAGAAGCTGATAGTTATGCATATATACTCTGGAGGAGTTCAGCTGTGTTAACTTCAGGGACACTCTGGCATTTTCAACAGCCTTGAATATGGCCTTCACTGTTATTTAACTCCAAAGTGAGGTTTAATATTTTTTTCTTTTGCCATCAGGAAATGTTTGCCTTGGGAAAATAATGTATATTGGGATTAACAACCTCCTTTGAATTCACTATTGCACAGGGATTGTTTATATGTGGAAAGCTGGGATGATGCCCTTTTGGGTTTAAATCAGGTTTGGTTCAATTTAATATCCAGAAACATCTATACTAGAAACACTTTACCATTACAGAAATACCAATACAGTAAACCAACAAAGTGCTCCTACTGGAGCTGTTATCATACTGAACCTTTGTATCAATGTAATAAATTCACTGTCTTGAAGCAAATCAAGCTAAAGGACATTTTTGCTGGTAGAAGAGATTCTGTAGTAGGGATTTATGCCAGCTCATATAAGTGGGCTTAAGTTTGCTTTCCATGCCTTGGCTATTTGAACTGTAACAAAGTCTTTAAGCAGACACAGTCTAAGTGAATTGGGAACAAGCTTGGAGGAAATGGCTTAAATTAAATTTCAATAAACCAGTGTGAAATTGAAATAAATGTGTTTAATGAAAATGTATTGGATTAAAAAGTGGTTTAAATTCGGTGTAAATTTGGTGCAAATTTCTTGTTTGTACATACAACCTTTGTGCAGTCTGAATCTCAACTGCCTCCTTGCTAATTCTTCCACTTCTACTTTGAAATGTATTTTATTCAAGCTCAGACATCAGCTTTCCTTCAAGTATAGCCTTCACATATAAGCAAATGTGTGTCAAGCAATTTAGGAATATGCCTGAAAGAAATATGATTTTCCCTCCTGAATCAATCAATCCTCTCTTCTTCCTATACTACCTATACAATTCTTATAAATGGTACCTTCACAATTCTACTGGGAGGTTAAGTAAGTGAAATGTTAATGCAGTTCTCATATGAGAGAAAATACATGTAGATTCCCAGTGCTCTGTAATCATAACGCTTCGAGATCATATTCATATCCTTGAAATGCTGGCTGCCTGAGATATAACAATGTATATTTCTTTTAAGACATTTAAAAAAAAAAGAAAAAAAAGGGAAAGAAACAAATAGAATCAGTGTCATTGTGTGAGTAATTAATTCACTGCAACTGGAATCTTGTGAAGGATTTACAAACAAAGGGGTGGGACTGCAATTAACATGTTCCCTTGTCCCTGAGCAAGCCTCCCCTTTGATCTTTCCAGATGACAGAAGATGTGTGTTAGGAATTAGAATGTAATGCAGGCATCAGCCGTGATTGATGGGGGGTATCAGCGCTGACTGAGAGGAAACTCTTCAGGCAAGCAGGCATGTGCCACTGTATTTATTGCACTGCCCCTCCTCCTGGTTCTTTCCTGAAAGGAACCTTTTCACCTAGGTTCAGCTCGTCATTAGCAATGGCACGACAGAAGGGTGTTTTTCTTTTTTAGCTATGATCTCTGAAAGCTGTGTTCTGTGTCAGGTGCTCCTTTCTTTTGACCTACTTTGGATTGCAGCTTTGCCTTTAATAAGAACACAGTGCTCTTTTCAGAAGTTGATAGTCACTAATGCAGATACTGCCCAGGAGAAAAAAAGGTAGAGAGCGAGAAAGTAGTCTTTAGGTTCCTACCTCTAACCTGAAACAAGGCAGAGCAGAAATATTTTTTCAGGTGTATAGATAAAATATCTCGGGTATTAGAAGTGATACATCTGAATTTTGCAGAGGCTAATTTGCTCTATTTCTTTTTTATGAGCATTAGTACTAGTCCGCAGAGTATTTAATAAAAAAATAAGTTATTTCCAAAGACTCAATAAAATAAAAAAAGTCTTTATCAGTCACTTCTCTTAGTCCTCACAGTGTACAAAATGACATTGGTTGAGTCTCTTTAAAAGAATTGCAGGTGCTTACATCAGCTGGACCTCAGGGTCATTATTCAGTCTTTGAAAAGTGTCTCAGAATCATTTGCTAATAAACGTATTCTGTTTAAAAAGTAATAAAGATAATGTGTTTCATGGCAATGATTGTTGCCTTGTGACTGCTCAGCTGACAGTTATTTGCCTTCCAAAGCATAGTCAGATAATAATGTTGCACCACAATGACCTCATGTCTTAAGGAAAAAGAGGACTTTTACTGATAGTTGCGTGTGTGACTTCTGTTATGCAGCCTATTCATGAAGCTGTCATATGCAGAAAAAGCTAGTCCAATGGAATGGGATATGGAATAGGAAAATTCTGGAAGGAAGGTGAGATGTTTGCCATGTTGCTTTGAATACCAAATTCTGTGATAATCGTAGAATGGTTAGAACGGTTTGCATTGGAAGGGACCTCAAAGACCAACTAGTTCCAAACACCCTATTCTGTGCAGGGACACCTTCCACTAGACCAGGTTGCTCAAAGCCCCATCCAGCCTGGCCTTGAACATTCCAGGGATGGAGCATCCACAGCTTCTCTGGGCAACCTGTCCCAGTGTCTCACCACCCTCACAGTGAAAAATATCTTCCTTACATCTAATCTAAATTTCTCCTTAAATCTCTCCTTTTTCAGTTTAAAGCCATTACCCCTTGTACTATCACTACATGCCCTTGTAAAAAGTCTCTCTCCAGCTTTCTTGTGGGCCCTCTTTAAGTACTAAGAGGCTGCCAATAGGTCTCCCCAGAGCCTTCGCTTCTCCAGGCTGAGCAACCCAGTCCTCAGCCTGTCTTCATAGGAGAGGTGCTCCAGCCCTCTGATCGTCTTTGTATCTCCCCTCTGGACTTGATCTTATTTTAGAGTTTTATGTCATAAGAATATTGCCATTTATATTTGCGTAGGCTTGTTTAGTCATTCCTATGATAGGTGACTCAACACAAAACATATGACTAATTGTCATTATATACATTATTCAATCCTTATCCAATAAATCATATTATGCTTTATAACATGTTACACTTTACAGAATATTGTAAGAATATGTTCTTTTCTTAAAGAATTTAAGTGATTTGCATCTGTGATGTGAGAAAAGACTGAAATTATTTTTGATATTTTGAGAGAAGAAGGAAAATAAACCCTTCTGTTTTACATAAAGGTGTCTAAGCAATTTATGTAACACTTGTAAAACTCCTACAAATCTAAAATAGCATTTCTTAAGTAACTGTGGCTGAACAGGAAATGTAGCAAGAAGTAGGAATCTATTGAACCAGTTAGAGCTTTTAGGAGTTACACGTGTCTGTACCACAAAGGGACAATTCCCATGTAACCAAAGTGACTTTGTGGCATTAGTTCTTTCTGGGATTCAGCCTTCACTAACTAGTTTTTTATTAAACTCTACCAAACTTCAAGGAGGTATCTCTCAGGTGGCATATTACAACAGCATACAGCAGACTTTTGTAGACTAAATATAATTAGGGTTAGCTGATTGCTAAGAGAATTAGAGGAAAAGCATCTGAAAAAAAAAATTAAAAAAAGGCCCTTGTATTTTAAAAGCTGTGTTCAAAGTTACATGTGTGAGTAGACATAAAAGTTTTAATAATAATTCACAAAGAATAGCAGATATATACCATAACTAGTTAATTAAGCCATCATGGAAGAATGCTGCAGCAGGTGGTCATTAGAGAGCCTTTCAACAGATTCACCTCTCCTTTTCTATCGGTTTATTCTGCTAGTCTTTTTATTATAGTTGAGAAAAAGTGGGAAAAATAATGTGTGAAAACTAGATCAGGAATGTCAGTTGCCTTTGAGTGTAGCATATCTCAGAATTTATTTAATTTGTTAAAAAAAGGAAACTACATTGACAAGAAGTCAGCATCACTCATTTTCTGACTTCCCTGTAGCCTTTCGGAAAAAGTTTTATCCAGGCTTCCTCTCTTTCTGCCTATTTAAAATGGTTGACAAGTAAAAACTTTCCTTATGGGAAATGACCGTGGCTGAGCCAAACATTTTGTTGTGAAATAACTACCCAGATTCCTCTCTCTGCAGGTGTGTTATGTGTTCATGGTGTGTTTGTGAATGAGATTATTCATTAAAACAGTACAACTGATTTCATTGCTGCCACACAAGATTTAGATTGCTAAACAAGGCCTTTTTAAGGAAAATGAAGATATAGGATGGACAGTACAGTGTACACAAACTTGACAAGGAGCAAGTTCAAGCTAGACTGATATGGAGAAATAAATTTGCTCTTCTGCGAGCATTTTGAAAGCCTGTGCTCCCAAATCAAGTTCCATTCAAGGTTTAATTTTTTTAAGATTGAATGAAGAAGGCGTAAAGCTGCAGAAAGGAAGAAACTCATAACCCTCATTCCTTGGTCTTCCAAACCCAGGCTGTAGACTACTGCTCTGTCTCACTATCAGATTAGGTTTGTAGACCTGACAGGGATATCTCATAGGAAGGTAATTTTCGTAATGAAATAAGGTATCATAAATGCCATTTGTTTGTAAAGAACATGAGCCTGTTTTCCTGAACACAGGAGAAATAAAAAAAACCAAAAACAAAAACAAAACCAACAAAAAAAACCACACCACCCTGAAGAGTGTTTCTTTACTTGTGGCTTTGAACCACTTTTATCCAGCATGTGGTTTAAAATGGGATCTTTACAAGACCATGGTCCCAGTGCTTTTCTAGTCTGCTTGTCATTTTTCATTATTGATTTTTCAAGAGTGTTGCTTTCAATGGAAAAGACAGATGCTCCTCTCCCTCTCCTTTCTCCCCGCCTCTCCTTTTTTCCTTCTAAATGTGTGGTTCAATTAATATCTTTCTACTCAGATCTCCTTCTAAGAAGTATCTGGAGATATGGGAGGGTGGTGTAGACCTGGGTCTTCTTTTGACATGTAGACATGCTGGTAGGGGTGGCAAGGCTGAAGTCTAGGTGCAGTGGAGTATGCCTGTGCTGCCTGTAGGCACAGCTGTATTTTCTAGACTAGCAGAGTTCTGGACTAATAAAGAAGAAAAAATCATCTGCTGATGTTACAATTTTTTTGCAAACCCCTTTTTACCAGGAGGAAGTTCCACTTAGTTCTTCCTGATTTCAGTCCATTCATACACAGTTTTTTCACTATTTCTGTTGCAGACACAATGCCAGTTACAAAAGCTAAATAAGAAATCTATATCCAGAAAATAAACAGGCCCAAGGACTGGATTGTCTGTGCAAATTATTAGAAAACTCTTCGTGGTTTTATTTTGGGTGGGCTGTTCTCCAGACCCTGTCCAGAATACACAACGGTAAGCACGGCTGTGTCAACTCCCATCAGGCAGTTTGGATGTAGCTGCCTTAATTCAGATTATAAAAAAGCTCAGCTTGATAGTGAAACTTCATACCAGGACAGGTGCTGTCAGAGAAAAACAAATAACATATGAATCTTATTACTCACTACTCTGGAGGCAGCCATAGTGTTAACCATTGTCCCACTTGAGCAACTGTCCCACCTAGTATCTGCAAACCCTCCCTAGACAAGGCAGAGAAATACTTTTGGAGGTTAGAGAACCATTGAATTAGTTTCAAGTAAGGACTTTGTCATGCTTTTGTCTTCGGTGGACGACACTGTTGTTTCAAGAACTGATTAGATTTCTTACTGATTTGTTCATGAAAAGGCACCCAACAAACCCATCAGTTACACATTCTTGAGTGCCACCTACTGGTACCTTCTCTATTACAAGCACATATATACATTTGCATGTATGTATGCATATTTATACATGTACATATACATACACACATACATATATGCACATGTAGATATATAAATATCTGTATATGCACCTATAGATAGAAATGTATCTAGAAGTCAGGTTTGTAATAACCAATTTACAATGTGCATTCACCCAATTAAGAGCTCTTACAACGTTGTCACTGTCCTTAGGAGTTAAAGTTAAAACTACGTTAAATGAGCAGCATTAACGAAGTTGGTTTTCCTATGTGACTGTATCTTGTATTCCTAATCAATTCCATGCCCCCTCCCAAATGCACAGAACTCACAGCTCTGAGCTCCCAGTCTCCCCAGCATCATCCTATCCTCTACAAATTGGCTGAGTTATAATTGTCCTTTCCTCTGAGGGAACAATAATTTCTGCTCTTTGTCTCCAGAATTGGCAAAACTTTTAGAAGGCACACATCTTTGAGCTACCTCTCCTTCTTCTCAGACCTCACTGACACTGATCACTAAGGACATAAAAGTTACCAGGTAGACCAGGATAAAGTACAGAGGCTGTAATCCCATCTCTCATTTCATTTTAATCGCACTCATTTTCATGTAGTTCATTTTAATTAATTGGTTGCCCTCATAATCATTAAACATGGATTGACAGTTAAATAAATATATTATTTATTCTTGAAGGAGATTTAAAGATTTTTTTGTTTGATTTGGGGCTTGGAGGTGAATGTTCAGGCATTGAGAAATATGCTGCTGCCATTGGCATTCATTTAGAAAGGTAATAGGTAAAAATGAGGAATGAATTTTATTTACAGTAGTTCAGATATCCTACTTATTACTTTGCAATTGCAAGTAGGATTCTCAGAGGATAAGCGCACAGTATTAAGTTCTGGCCTGCAACCTATTCCTTCACAAAGCAATGTTAAAGAGATGATAATTTTCGGAAGTCTATATTCAGGATTAGACTTTATCATTTATTTCTGTCCCACAGAAAATTCCTTGTCCTGTTTGTACCAGATAATGACAAATAAATATGAAAAAAAATTGTGCATTCCATGGATCAGGTCGGACTGCAGAAACTAAACATCTGCACTCTGTCCAGATGGTAAGTGCAGCAACAGACATTTACCAGAAGCAACTGTTAATTATGAACTATCAAGCCAAGTAACAATCATTTGTGCCTTTTCGTGTGGACCTGTCCTGCTTCATGCATTTCACTCCTTTGACGATAAAGGCCTGAGAAAAAACTGTTCATGCAGCCAGTTCTCATTTCATCTTTAAGAATTAAATTTCAGTGCTGAGTTCAAGACACAGAAAGTTACTAAATATCTTTAGAAATAATACTCAGAAAGAGAAAATAGTTCTTGCCGTTTATAACCATTGGTTAAAATGAAAAGCAAAAGTTTGGTACGGGATCACAAATCTATTGCAATGCATCAAGACCTTGACTCAGAATATTTTCTTCCCTTTTTTCAACACAAAAATTGCTTACTACATTAAAAGAATATTTTTGGTCTGGAATTTTCAGAAGAAAGAATAAAGAAGTAAATATTTACAAATAAATTACGAGCCTTTTCAAAAATGTGCTTAACTTCATGAATACTAGTTCCAGCAAAGTTCTGTGTAAAAAGTAAACACTAAGAAAGACTAGAGTTCACATCTAATTTTAAGCTAAAACAGAGCAAGGAAGTGTAACAAACAAAATGGAGAGAAGGAAAATAAATTAAAAAAAAAATCAGTTTATATACATTCTTTTCCTCTTTCTCTGCTGGTTTTACTTCTATATTAAACCTCTATCTATTTCAAATTTTATTAAATAATTGAGTGTTTTAAATTTTGGCTACTTCTAATATTGTTCTTAGGGTGTTGTGCTTTTTTTTTTGTTTTGTTTGTTTTTTTCCTGCAAGACATCTGTTTCATTTGAAATAAGTCACATTCTACACATTGCCTTTTAATTTTGAATTAGACCAAAACAGAATAGAAACTTAAACTAAAACCACTCTGTGGTTTACTTTTACCCATTTTCTTCCCTTCATTCCTTTCCTATAGTTAAGTACTCTTCTTGCCCTATGTAAATAGCTGTGAACTATGAGCAAGCAGTTAGGAAACAGCAATACCTATGGTTTGCTGTAAAGCCGGATTCATGTCACACATATATCCACTCCATTTATCCTCCAAAATAGCTAGTATTAATCATACAAGAGGTCAATGGAAACACAACTATTGATTTTGATGAGATTTGGATTAAGATCAAAAGAAACCGGAACTTTTAATAGGTCATTTCCCATGGGGAGGAAAATAAGATTTCACCCACTGCTAAATCATAAATAAAGAGTAATATCATGGATTAGTGTTTTAAAACTATTCTGATCTGAAAAGATCAGAGATTTTGTTGGAAGTAGGCTTTGGAGCATAATACATAAAAAATCCCAAGAGTAAAAAAAAAAAAAAAAAGTTCCATGCATTATGATTTTGAAAATATGAAAACTGTGAAGAATTACTCACTAGGTAAATTCATTTATCCCACAGTCTATTTAAACAATTTCCCTTTGCTCTAGGGTTGACTAAAGACAGCAAGGCTGATTTCGGCTTGTTATAGTGGGAGCGTTACCAACCTCTATAGTTAAATGAATCATGTTTTCAATTATAGTCCATTATAGTCTCTCATAGTTTTCAGAAACTTTCAGCTTTCAGATTGAAATTTTGCAGGTTTGTTCTCTCTGAACATGATATTTATTGGTACTGACATTATCCTTATTACTGGTGATTGTTTTCTGTGTGAAGATGGTTCATGTAAGACGTTTGCCTGGTTTTGAAAGATAATCAAGACTGCAGAGGAAGAATATGCTTTACTTATTATGAAAATTCCTATTTTTAAAGATTTTTTCAACAGCTTTAATGCTTTAAATAATGACAATAAAATTTTAATTTCCCACTGCAATGTATTTCTTACAAGTTTCTTTAAACGCTCCCAGAAAAACATTGGGTGAAAATCGAAGAACAAATCATATAATATTAGACTGTGCTGTTTAAGAAATATTATCTGATCCTGTAGTTAAAGACTGCTATAATGAACACATGCAGAGACAAAGTTAAAGTTCTTGTTCCACAGAACAGACTGAACACTTGGCACAGCTATTTAGGAAACAGCACATACAAAAAGAATGAATTATTTGATCAGCAATAGAACTGATCCAAGGAAAAAAATAAGGACTGTGTTTGACAATTTTAGCAATAAATGTCCAAGGTATTAGCAGAATGCATTATCCACCTAATAATAAAATACCATAATAATGTGCTATGTAACACTTAGCTTTGTGACCTTACCCATCTTTTTACATCTGTTCTATAAAATGTAATAAAAATTCAGGAAATATAAAATATTTCTGGTCACCTTAAAGACTTCTCTGTAGCTTGATATCTATAGAAGCCTTTTTAAATATTCCCAAATGAAAATATTTTTTTTTACCTTCCTTTCTATCTTCTTCCTTTTTTGTTGTTCTTCTTTTTCTTTCTCCAATTCAATTTGCACTTTGTCTTTGAAGTTTACTCTTTGCCTTTAATTACCTTTGATGGACTGGTAAGACTTTCCACAGAACAGTTCATAGACTCAGGCTAATATATCATAAATGAGAAATCTTCTGCTTGAAGCACCATTTTAAACTGGAAGGACACATCACGTTGACATACACTCAATAATAACATTTCACAGCTTTTAACAAAGCTGGTAAGCATGCTTTTATTTTTTTTTTTCTCTTTCCCCTCTCAGAGGCAGCTGCCCGTTCCTGTTCATGTACTGTTTCTGCCAATACTCTGATGTCTTTATTTAGGGAATTATAAAGAATCACTTGGAGTCTTCAGCAGTTTCAAAAAACTAGCCATTGAAGGGGAGGAGGATAAAACTTATTCAGAAGACAGATGACAGCTTTTCATCTGGGGATCATACAGAAAGATGTTTCCTTCCATAAAAATAGATCCTGCAATGTTGTTTGCTCCTCACATTTCACAAGGGCCAATCACGCTTAAAAAGAAAAACTACCCTTAAAACTGTGAAGTCAGCTGAATCCTACAATCCTCATTCAGCCAAACTGGTATTTTTTTTAAAAAAAAAATAAATTACTATTTTACACAATAAGGCATGCAGTGTTGACTCCTAAAGGAAACAGGTTGTTCTTGCAGCCACCCCTCCCAACCTCCAAGAAACAATACCAGCCTGAGTCAAATCAACTCGTACAAATTTTGATTCATAAAGAGACCATTTGAATTGCATTTGTTGTCAGTATCTGTTTTGTATGAGAATGCTGCTAAAGAGGGAAAAAATCAACAGAAAAAAGGAACATTGTGATCATTATTAAATAAACTGTCATCCCATTTAACTGAATGGAGTTATTTAAATGTCACCATAATGAGCTGTTTGGAGTTTGATTTTAAAATTATAATCTCTTAATTAACAATTAATGTGTGCCTTTAAGCCATAGCCCACTGCAGGAGGTACTGGTGAGGCATTTTGCCTCAGCAGGAATGCTAGGCAGTAGTTAACACAGAACAAGCAACTGGGACAGATCCTCAGCTGGTTAGGATTTAACTTTGTACTTTCTGGAGTACAAAAGAAACTACACTTTCATATGGAAATAGGTTACACAAGTGTCTTTCAGCAGGTGGGGAAAAGGTAGGGTTGGAACATGCTAGGGTACTGGTCAGTTGTATTCTGAGGGGATGGAAAAGACATGATAATGCTGGAGTTTCAATAGGAATATAGAGAAGCCGGGATGAAGCATTTAACCGACCTGCTCCTACTGATTATACCAAGTACTGAAGGATCAGTGATCATGTTAATTGTCAGAACAAGTATTTCAAACATAAATAAAGAACAAAGCAACCAGTGTTTGTACTTACATGTTGGCAGCAGGGGACTTATAAAGGTTATCATTCTACCAGGTCTTACGGAGGGCTAGGTGAAATAAATAGCTCAGCCACTGGAACTTTCAGTTCCAACTGAACTAGTTCATTATGCAGAAATGTGAAGTAAATATGTTCATATTTACTCAGCTAATATCAAATCATTCTGTCAGTCTAGTTATCAGGTTGATTGCTTTGTGCCATATGAACCAATGCCTCCTTATGAAATAATTGAGAAGGCTCATGTCCTTTTCAGGTATCAGCCTCCAAGTTATCTGACTCAGTGCCAACCATTTAATTTAGTTCCTGGGCAAGGTTAATTGGGAAGGTCAAATTATCCCATGTGACTGCTGACCACACACTTGTGTGGATGCTATCGGTCCCTATAGCACTAAAAGCCTTCCAATCCTCTACAGATAGAAACTGGAAACTGTAATTATAAATAGATGCACACATATGCACCCACCCCCCACACACACCCCCACACCCCCCAATATTTGTACAAGGTAGTTGTGCAGTTTTCATACTTCTGTTCAATTTCATCATGCCAGACTGTGATTGAAAAAAGTTGTCTGAATTATAATTTTTTTTTAATTTAGTGATTAACACTGGTGGCTACAGGTTCCTCAGCTCATGCCAGATCTTTGAGATTACATATTATTGGCATTTTGTTTCATCTCACCTGGCTTAAACCAGGAAGAAACCTCAAATTCTATTTTGAGTATGAATAGAGCAAACTCTATTGCTTGGTTGTCTTGCAGAGTGACAGGATAGCAAATATGGCTGTCTTGTAAATGAAAAGCTGGTAAATATTAGAACTAAAATAAAATGGCCTCTAATTACAAAATCATGTAACTATATGCAGAGGGGTACCGCCACACTACAGATAAACATCTTTGATTTCCTTTTTACACTGTTGTGTTCATCAGCTCCATACTCTTTCCCATTTCTTTTCTTATTACACCAAGTCTTGGAGAAGTATCAAACTCCATTTAGTAACCACAAGAAGTGTACCTGCTCCTCGAAATCACAGTGCGGTGTTTCAGCTGTGGCTGGCACTTGTGGAAAGACCTCCTCTGCACTCTGAGCAGGTTTCCAGCTACCTGAACGCTTCCCACATCCTACCTACCTATACACACAGCTATGTACAGCCATGGTCCCAGAACGGAACATTTGCATTTTTATTCTGTATTTTTATGTCTCTTGCCTTATATTCAGGCTTTTTTCTTCACTGAATCTGAATTCCTTAAAATATTAAATCATTGTTTAAAGTCCTCACCACATTCTATGCTTCTTTTCTGTTTGTTTGTTTTGCCTGAAATATATTTCTGAAATACAGTTGTAAACAAATTATAGTGGCATAAACAAATGCAAGACATGCTGAAGAAATTCAGTACAGAGAAACAGAACTTGTTAAAAGGGAAATATTTAGCTGGGTTTAAAGGAAAACTAATGCAGGAAGAGGAGGCGACAAAGGAAGTGGAAAAGACATTTTTGAGGTTATTTGGAAGCATCAAGGCTTTAATTTAAACACAGCCATCAGCTATGCTAGCTGACACAGGACAGCTTGTGGTCATGCTACCAGAATCTCTACCTAATTAATGAGAACTGCTGTGGCTCGTGCATCTCCAGGAAGTCTATGGGAGAGCACTGGTTGGCTTCAGCCAAAACTGCTCAAGAGCTGGTGTTAATAACATAAGGCCATAGGTGAATGAATGTTTCTGAAAGCATAATTCTATGGTATTTACAAACAGAGTTTCTTCTGTGGATCTGTATTTTTTTGTCTGATCTTCAAGCTTGTGTTTCACCTGTACAGGTCTGCACCCTCTAGAACAAGCGCTCCTCTCACCCGCACAGTTCTGAGGTTGGAGTTAGGTCACCTCAGGTGCTCTCTGGTTAAGCTCAAATGTGCCTTTCAAAAGACTGTGTAGACGTCATCCTTGCTTTCTTCACCATTACATGGAACATAAACATGGTGTAAAGCTAGGCTCATGGGATACTTCTTATAGTCTCTATTCCCCCCTATGAAATTTGATATTTTTTTTCTTGAGAGGGAAAAAAAAATGTATTGTATCAGAAATAGCAATTACAATTCTTTATTCTACTAAAAAATATTATACCCTTCCCTCTCCCTCTGAAGAAAAAAAGTTTATGCTACAGTGAATTTCATATTATTATTTCTAGCACTTTGCTTACCACAATGCAGTCTTCAGATAAATAAAATAACATTTTTTCTCCATTCACTACAAAGGGTAAATATAGAGATAACAGTGATCTGGGGATTTAGAAATTGTGCTAAATTCATATGGTAATGAACATCTGTGATGTTTTGGTGACTCGCTTGCTCAAAGGGATACAATCCCCAGGTTTCACTATTGTCTTTGAAAACTTGCAGGAAGTTCCACACTGAACACTGATGACAGACAACACAGGACAGTTTTGAGCAGTCTCCCAGTATGATATAGGGCAATGCTAGGCTATATCCCAGTGTGATGCAGTGACTAATGTCTAATACATGGAAAACTTCTAAATATTTTAGTGTTTTAATGACAACCTCAAACATTAATAAAAACTCAACTTAATGAATCACCTTGAGTGCTATTGTAATTTTTGCTTGGTTTTTTTGTTCTTCTCCATTTGCTGAAGTGGCAAAATCAAGCCACCTGCCAGGAAACTCTCTTCTGAATGGCTTAATTCCTGTCTTTTGCCTCTTGTCCTACTCCTCCCTTGACAGATAAGACTTTCTTCAAGTGTGTTCTGAGACTTTCTGAGCATGTTTTCCTAATCAACTGTGCTAAGACACTCAGCCATTTACACTGGAGGATTTTCTTTTACAAAATAGGAATACTTACCTCTCAAGTTATTTTGTCATGGGCTTGCACCAATGCAGTTTAATATGCTCAATGAATTCAAGGTGAGGAAAACACCAAAAAGCAGTTTTGAATGGGAAGCCACATAGTACTTGCTATTCAGAGGGCTGTGGAACAATCAAGAAATGGTAGGATAATGCAGAAAATTCAAACACACGCTACTCCTCAAGAGTAGAAAAAGAAGGGCTAGGAAAAGTACTGAGATGTGAAAAGTATGTTGCAGTTGAAAGCAGCCAAATTATTGTAGTCTGAAGCATTACGTCTCTGCCAAAACCATCTATATTTCTGCAACACAGGGAAAAGCACTAAGCCTGTGCAAAGGCAATGCGTGCTTCCTTAGGGTCTTGGGAGCCTGTACTGACAGGAGGGTGAATGCAAGCTGCCCAGACTGGGAAAGAGGTAGCTGGAGAGCACCAATGGACCAGTGCTATGTTGAACCATCTTGTCCTTCTGTATGGTCTTGACCACCATTAATCCTACCAAGCAGTCTGCAGCGGGAATTTTTATATCAAAGCTCACCAAAAGCTCCTTTTGTACAGGGTTATCTGTGTCTCTTAAACCTTGTTAATAAGAAATAACGAATATTTTCTTCCTGAGAGGAACAGGAGCTCAACATGTGCTGCTTTTGAATTAATCTTTTTTTCCTTCCTCAGCTGCTTGTTTGTAAGCATGTTTAGAGTAACTCACAGCATAAGGAACTTATTATAGGGTTAAAATACGTGTAAACATTTTAGTGGATGGGTGAGATGCTTGGTGTTTGTAAGCCTAATGATAATTTACCTAATGAGTTTCATAAATTGACATTCTGGTTATAACAGAAAATAAGATTTGGGGACACTGCATTTTTGTGCACATTTTTCATCACTTCTGATTTTATCATGCATTTTTTACATTTTTAATTTGTGCCCAGTTATCCTTCTCTTCCTGGAAAACTTTTAGTCCTCTGGAAACTGTAATTTCTGAAGCCATATTCTTAACCAAAAATGCTAAACTTACAGATTGATACCCAGAGTACATGGGGGGTTTATAGTTAATTACAGTTTTATTGCAGAGATTTTTACCTTCAGCCCACAGGGTTTAAACTTGCTCTGGTATCAAAGATCAGGAAGAGACCTAACTATAAATTCAGATTTTTCTACATTCTCTTGCTGTGAGAAGAGCAAGAGAAGAGCAATTCTCTGTCCTAGAATATTTTCTGAAACTCTTTGAACTGGCCACAATATGAGACAGTCTATCAGACCTGACAGATGTCATGCTTGGTGCATCATAGCAATTCCCTTTTTCCTAAAAATACTTACAAATCTTTTTTAACTTTCAGGACCTTTGGCCAAGTCATAAATCTATTTTCCAATCACTTAGGTCTCTTAAATCCTGAGGAGTTTCAATTGTTTTAAACTTTGTTGGAGGGATTATTCTTTTAATTGCCATTATACAATATGTATTTCATGATCTGTATTCATTGTACAATCATAGAAAAAATTTAATCCTAAATAAGATGTTGAATAATAATTAAAACTACTGAAGACTTGATTAAGAGTGTTCAGGGATTAGAAATAAGAATTAAAGATGGTTATTGGGCCCAGTGATAAATTCAAGGACTTCAAACACCTTTTCAAGGGGAAAAGAACCCCAAAACAAAACAAACCCACACATCCCAAAGAAAACAAAATGAAACATGTTTTTCAAAGTGATTAAGAAATTTATTGAACTAAGGATTTTTTCCAGGAAGCAGTCTAAAAAAGCCACATTAAAAAAGTAGAATATGCTTTCTGAGCTCCTCAGAGAATTCGTTGTGTATCTTGGGGGACACAGTCTCTGATTAGCTTCAGGAGTGTCAAATGCCTGAACTGTTAAAGAAAAATGGCTTATTTGGTCATATCTAATAAAGAAGCAGAGTAAAACTCTGAGGAGAACAAGCAAATCAGGAAATGTTGGCTGAATTTTATTTTCTGTCAGAAACGTGACCTGTTTACGAAGTAGGCAAGTACTCAGTCTTTCTTACTTTTTTTTTTTTCCCCAAAAAAAGTTTCATTATTAAATGTGCTTTAAAAAGCTCTCTCATCTAAATCAAATGGAGGACATTCTGCATAGTATTACAGATACATTTGAAATGAGTGAAAATGAAGTATTTTTCCCTGACAACCACAGAGCCAAAAATCATCCTCTTAAACAAGGTAAGAAATTCTTATTTTGCCTAAGGAATAATATATACATATTTATATGTAAAAAAATGTACATAAGTGCATATATGTGTACATGCATGTGTACATATATATATATATTACTTTTTACTTCATTTCTTTGCAGTACCTCATCACAATACTGAGACTTATGATAATTGCATTACACTTCATTTTCAGTAAATGAATAGAAGATGTCACTGAAAGTGTAGAACAAATCACAAGTCTGTAAAGCTTGAGAAATGCTTTTCAAAAATATCACCACCATTTATGCTTGTAAATAAAGCCTTATGGGAAGATTCTGTTCTCGTATCAGTTGATGTAGCTTTGTTGTCTTCAGTGATGCTAAGATGTTTTCTACCAGACAAGGTTCATTACAACATTCGGGTTCTCACCTTCAACTTTCACATGTGGTCATGCCCATAGAGGTGCTCGTTTCCCAACAGAAACAGGCCAAGGAGTGACTCCCCTAACAGAAGCAGTACCCGTCTGACATCTCTGAGGCAATCAGGCACTTAGGGACATCTAGCTGGAAAATGCGGCAGACAGGGTTTCTTTCTGATCTCCTGTGTATAAATCTACCTGGGAGTCACCATCAACAGGAGCTGACTACTTTCAAATTGAACTCTGCTACTTCCATATTTTCTATATTTTTCTACAAGGTATTCTGTATTTCCTCATCAGTGTATACTGAAATCCTTCTGGATATGCAGCTGAAACTTTGTATCAGTAAATGATGAAAATAACTCATAAAATCAATTCATTTGCCTCTAGTAAGACATTAATTTTACATATGAATAGAAACAGTAAATCTTTCCGAGTATTGCAATTTCCCTAATACCTTTCTTTTTTTAATTCCAGACTAGGAAAAAGATTGAAAAGGTTAACAGTTTTGATTATAAAACAATCAATTTTGATTTGATCAAAAAGTGTTGCTAGTGTAGAAATAACATGAATGTGATTTGGGCATATTGTATTTTCTGAGCTACATATTGAAATATGATCTCTTTTCAAAGAATCAGTTCTAAATGAAAACTTGAAGTAGTCAATACAAAATGCAGAAACAGAATAGTTGAACACTGTTAATAAATTCTGATTTTTTTTTAGTGTCATGAAAAGATATTTCTTCCAGTTTGACAACTGAGGGTTTGTTTCATTCTTCTAAAAAAATCCTCACAAAACCAACATGGTTATAAGAAGCATATTTCAAAAAAGGCTTTATTAAATACAAAACAACTTTGATTAGACTGTCTAAATGGTCGTGATTTGATTTAACTGAATGAAGTGTGGCACAAGCTTTTAAAATCACACAAACTTAATCTCTGCCTTGAACATCTCTGTTTATGTAGGTACGTGGCTAGCACTGACTGATAATTGCCTTTGCATATTATTCTGAGAAGGAATTAGCTTGTCAGTCAACAATAAATTAATTATGATTATTTTCAGTGATCTCACAAACTGACATTGTAGATTCTTGACAGAAGAAGGAGATGCAGTACATATGGTCATCACCCGAGTGTCACACTGGTAGGAAAGCCTACGCACAAAGCACAAAAATAATTCTTCTTCACTTTTGCAGTCAACTGTAAAAGGAAATCAGTGTGCTATAAAGCAGAATGGTGCCAGTCCAGAGGATACAGATTACTAAGCACTGCTAATTATGCCTCACATGCTTGAAGTGGGAATGACAGCATCACTGTGAGTGACAGCAAATACTAAAACTCCCTGTGGAAAGACACAGTCTTAAATGATGTCCCACAGGTAGATGTAGAAGTAATACAGGCCCGTGGTGTGAAATTAAAATTCAGCAGAATTTTTTTTTTATAAACTGAGAAGCTGAAGTCGCCTGAGCTGATACACTGAAAAAAGAGTGTATCATGGCAGCACCTTTAGGCAGCACCCCAGGCCTGTATCCACTCTATACCCTGTAACTTTTATGAATGATTTTTTTGTCATTATTCCATCTAGTGCTACAGGTTTTTCAATATTAACCTTGTAATTATCTGTCCCTCTGTACTTTGTCAGCTCAGACAACTATATCTGTGTTCTCCAACATGCCAAGAAATAGGTGTGTTTTGCAAAAAATTTCAAAGAATTGATGATAGTTTTATAAAGCGATTATAAAAAAAAAATAAATATGTGCATTTGTATTACTGTTTCCTGCCTGATGACTCAATTCTGGCTTCATATATATGTCCCTCCACATCTCCTGTAGAATCAGCTATTATATATGTGCAGTGAGGCACCGGTAGATGGGAGATTACAAGTGTCCTGTAATTTGCTTCTGTGTATTCCTCACTAATGTGTACATTTCTGAATTTGTAATTTCTCTGGATGAATGAGGGTCATTTCTCTGAATTTCACTCCCTGTTTTTTATGGCATAAACTATAGAAAGTACCTTTTGAATATGTCCAATGAAAGTTGCATACCTGATCTCAAGATATTTAAAAAAATAATTAGATGAAGAGACTTTGTCTAGAGGCAAAATTAATAAATAAAGGAGAAAAAACCACTCTGTGTATTAAACTCCAGGGATGGCTGGAGCTTCATTTTGTTTAACATAAATATTCCAAAGCTCACAGGCTTTTAATTCATGATTCAATTTCATATCTAAATTTATCTGAATTACTTGAAGCTCTGAAACATTCTCAAATATCATAAGAATAGGATTTAAAAAAAAAGGATGTCTTCAACAGAAATTTTGTTTCCATAAGATTTTAGGAAAAGCTGACTGAGGTTTGATTTCAAATGAAATCCAGATTTGCAGGTCTAGAGCTTGATGCAATGCCAAAAGATCTACACTAGATCTACTACAGCCAATATGTTTATGATAATGAGAATAAAATGCAAATGTATGTAAGTTTTGTAACGGTTCATTTAAATATTTTATTTTCCTTTTATTATAATGAATGCAATTCACATCATTTCTGAATTTTTAAAAAACCCAACTTACTAAAATACTTAAAACAGTTTCTGGAGTCTTCCATCAATACAATTTACTTGCTTGCTAGAACATACTTAATTTTATATTATCTATTTTTTTGCTTATGGATGGAGAAATTTAAATTAAGTACTATTTTTTATTTTTCAAAATTAACATGGCAATTGCAAAAGGATAAACTGCTCCATATGCAGGAATATATCATACCCATAGGGACACCTTTCTTCATGTTCAAAGGGAGATTCATGCATTTGTTACGGTGTAAATTATGCTTCTAGCACTGACATGAAAGAATTGTTGTGAAAGATGCACTATAAATAACTTTGGCACCAGATAATACTTACATGTAGTTCATTTAGAATGTATATTTTTCTCTGTAAAGTCCTCCAGCAGGACACAAACATCTTTTTCCCTGTGTGTCTCCTTTGTTCCCTCCAAAAAGATCCACTGTTTCTCAATTACATGAAAACTGAAATGCAACTTAAAAATTCACATCTATCTGAATCTAGAATGCTGGGAAAAAAGTTAACTCCCTATATTGTGCTTTTCAATCTACTTCTACTTCGCAGTGTATTAACTTTTAGATATGTGAATGGTTTTATTATCTGTTTGAGCGAGTTTAATGAGTTTTGATTTTCCACAGAGCTAAAGTGTACTTGATTTGCATTAAGGATTTTAAAAACATTTTGAAAAATAACCCAACAACCAGGGTTCATTATATATTTCACATTTTATTTGTGTTGATAAATTGAAAATATATCCTCAGTTGACATTTTTTCTTCTACTGTAAGTAGAATTAACACTTTAAGCTGGGTAACCTATGACCCAACGTGTATGAGATCATACAAATTGAAGCTTGATGAGAGACTGAAGGCAAAATGAAGTAAGCAACCTGAAAGTTTCACTGGAATGCAACCCATATGTAGACTATATAGACTGATTTTTTTCATATCAGGTGTTCAGTGTAAAGGAAAAGCCTGAGACATGAAAAGAAAGAGATAACCTGAGTCCTTCGGAAATCCTGAAGTAGCAAGAAGTGGAAAACCTCTTTGCGCACTGAGCCACACCACTGAAGTTTGGAAAAAGATGAGGGATAGGAGTGGGAGCTATCAGTTTTGAGAGTCTATTAGACCTTCAGATGACTCAAAGCCACAATGAATAAGTCTTCAGCATGAACAAGCAGTGACCACAGACTCGGGAAAGCAGCGGGTAGAGGAAGGAGAATGGAGGAAAAGGAGATCTAGGACGAGGAAGGCAGACGTACACAGAGGCAGAGTACAGCACATCAAAGACAGAGGAATTATTCTTAACAACATTGAGTAGTGTTTTGGGGCTGCAGGTTTGTGACTAGACCATTGGCTAATCCCTGGCCTGAGGTTAAGGCGTAGAAAAATGAGTCTTCCTGGTGTGTATGGATGTTTTAGCAGGAGCAGAACAAGTTTTTTTTCTGGAATCCACCACGATGCTCCTGTTGTACATTACTGTTGCTATGCTATTGGACATGTATAGTTTGCACAAGAAGCAGTTTTAGGAATGAGTACCTCCAAACCTGGCCATATCTAGCCTTTCAGAGCTGTATTTACAAAGCTACTGACCTGAAAAGTAGCTCACTGACCACCAACATGTTTAGAAGAAATCCATCTTTGCCAAATTGACTTGGCCTGTGAGCATTACCTTAAATATAACACAATACTGAAAAGGAGCCCAAAATGGGTCAGGAAATGTTTGCTTTAGGTACTGGCAGAGGAAACAATTATGCTGAAAGTAACAGAGAGCTATTGTACTGCATAAAGTTTTACTAGGTTTAATCTCCCATTACAATTAGTTCCTTTAGTGTTCAGGAGTAAAGAACTATTTTATAAGCAATGAAAATAAATATAAAATGGAAGCTTGTTTCCAGATAATCTAGTTTTCATTTAAAAAATGTAGGTCCTAATGGGAAGAAAGAAGAAACCCAGGATACTAATTCTACTATTTAAAAGTGACAAGTGATTTTAGAGATTCAGTCAATAATGTGCTGGCTCAAAAAGAAACAACAAACAAAACAAAACAACAAACAACTTGTAAAATATTGCTGTGCCAAAGACTGTACTAGGAGTAAAATGAGAGAAAACAAAATAAGTATAATTTTACAAGAAAATATTTACTGTACTTATTTTTGAAAAACTGGATTACATTTGCAGAACCTTAATTTGACTACGTCTGACCTAAATAGCTATCTTTAACCTCAAAGTTTGATATCTGGGCCCCTGGAATGCAGTGGTACAGCATCCAGTTCATCAAAATGTTCCAAAAAGAGAGGCTGTCATCTCAGAAGAGCCATGGAGGAGGATCCATCCCCTACAGGCTAGGTATTGTTTTCTTTTTCTCTGCCTGGCAAATGCAGAGACCCTCAGAGGATGTTCTAGCTTGTTAAAAGTAGATACACAGAACCACAGAATGGTCAGGGTTGGAAGGGACCTCTGGAGATCATCTCGGCCAACCCCCTGCTAAAGCAGCTTCACCCAGAGCAGGTGGCACAGAGTCACATCCAGGTGGGTTTTGAACGTCTCCAGGGAAGGAGACTCCCCAGCCTCTCTGGGCAGCCTGTTCCAGGGCTCTGTCACCACCAAGGTAAAGAAGTTTTTCCTCACATTCAGGTGGAAATTCCTGCGTTGCAGTCTGTGCCCATTGCCCCTTGTTCTGTCACTGGGCACCACTGAAAAGAGCCTGGCCCCTTCTTCTGACACTCACCCTTAAGGTATTTGTAGAAATTGATCAGATCCCCTCCCAGTCTTCTCCAGCCTCAACAACCCCAGCTCTCTCAGCTTTTCTTCACAAGGGAGATGTTCCAGTCCCCTGGTCATCTTTGCAGCCCTCCGCTTGGCCCTTTCCAGTAGTTCCTTGTCTCCTTTGAACTGGGGCGCCCAGAACTGGACACAGGACTTCAAATACAACCTCACCAGGGCAGAGGAGGAGATGTTCTTCCTAATGCACCCCAGGATGATCCCATTGACCTTCTTGGCCACAAGGGCTCACTGCTGGCTTGTGGGCATCTTGCTGTCTGCCAGAACTCCCACATTCTTCTCAGAGAAGGACCTATCTCTCTTTTCCAGAGAAGGAAATTAACTTGAGATATTACATGTGTCTCTTCAGCTATTATCTAGTTCCTTGTCTGTGATAACACAGAGAAGAGGTCATGTGTCAGTGGTTAGAACACCTAGATGTAGGAAGTAAATGGTTCTGAGCTCCAGGCTCTGCCCTACCTTAGAGATCTGCAATGCCACCAGTGGTCTGAACAGCCGTGCCCTTAACAGCACAGCATAGGGCCAGGTGAAAGAGTCTGGTCCTGGATCAGAGTTTAGGACACTCATTTACAGTCCGGAAGGATACAGGTCTCCCCTCCTGGGATTCTGTTTTCTTTCATATGATATTAAATATACTTGCATTCCTGAAAGCAGGGACCTTATGAATGGCAGCTGAGCCCTGGGAAATCATCGGGGTGGGCAGGGAGATTCCTCACACAGCTGGGTCATTTCACCTGCTGTTGAAAACCAGAGTGAGCTGCTTTTGGTAGAACCTAAGAGGGTTTTTGGTGCTCTGTCCTCATTCAGGTGAACAGACCCTCAGCCAGTGCCTCATTAGAAGGAAATCCATGGAGCCTTGTCATTGTCCCATTTACTATGATACCTTCATTTAACCTTAATTCTAGTTTCTAATGAAAGACATGTTCATTTTCTATTTTAAAATATTTCCTTTAGCCCAGTTTCCAGGCAACTTACCACGTTGCCAAATTGGAATAAATTTTTTTTTAAGGCTTGGTCTTTTTCATGGACTTGAAGTTCTGATACAGAATAGAACAATAGAATCTCTCCTTACAGTTCCTTTAGGTACTGTTCTCCTCTCCTTCTCCCAAACACTTCCAGTGTAACCATTATTAATTATATTTTGTAATGAACTTTTAGTTTTAATTTTAATATTACAGGAATAGGTTTATACTAACTATAGCCTATTATAAATAGCTATAAACTCTATTTTTTTTCCATACCACATTAGTCAACTGAGGCGCTAGGTACAATAATTATTTTTTAAATATCTCCTGTCATAGAACAGATTTGACTCAAGTAAAACTGTTACGTATTTTGTGTTGCGACTAAACTTATATAATAAAGAAGAGATACCCAAAGACAATATTTGTCCTGTTAAAATCATAAGATTCTTAGAGTAACTGCACAAAGGAACTTCTATTTAAAATTATTATAATTTTATTTTTTTATGAGTTTATCACTTTATTTTTGTATGAGCTAACTTGGTAATCTTAAATATGTATACTTTTCAAACTATATTGATGCTTCAGAAAATGTAGTCCCACAGAGCTCTTTAAACTCTGTAAAAGTGCTATAGGTTTAACTAAGGCTTGGAGTCTTACGGAGGTTAATGTCAGCATGAGACACTGAGATGCAGAATACAGGTGACCAGGAAAATACCACCACGGTGGTATTTTCCATAGTTATAGGTGACTGGTATGAAAAAAAAGGCACTTGATTTCAAGAAATATTATATTAACCCAGATGAAAATTTATTCCCACCTGACAGCATTGGAAGTTTTAACAGCCTTCACTTCATCCTGTGACTAAGCTAATCAGAAGATAGCACTGCAATGGGAATATGACCGCTTTCTGTTGTCTATAGGCAACTAAGGTAGCATGGCTACAGTTGTGACAGTTCAAACTGTAGTTTGAAATTGTTAATCATTCATAGGAAGAGAACCTTCTGACTTTCAAGACTTTGGGAAGTTTTTTTTCAAGATTTACCAGAGTACACCTAATGACCTTAAAAGTAATTCCCAGCTGGCAGAAATCACTGAAGGCAGTAAACTTGTAATTTATACCAACTGTGTTTCTGTATTCTTATCTTTTTGATATTTTTTTCTCCTAGAAAAGATTTTTGGTATCACTTAAAGCTATATTGTGATCGGAACTTTAATTTTCTTTACATTTTCTGTTCCCACTCCAGAATTTAGTTGAATGGACATGTTGTCATTCCCATTATTGTTATAATTATTCTTGTTGTTCTGTCTTCCGTAAAACATGCTATGTGCATTTGAACCTAAAATACATTTCACATATTCACTTGTTAGTGGCATGGTGTCACGCATGCCTGCTCTGACCAATTACATGTACATATTTATTGTTGCATTGGATCTTCTACCAAACTCAACATGCCTTTGTAATGCATATCCAGTAAACTGATACATAAGACAAGCTAGAAAAGTTCATGGAAATAACAGGGAAGTGTTTCCTCATTCTGTTCCTCTGGACAGCCAGAAATAATTGTATTGGAGTTCAAATTTCAGACTTTCATTGCAAAATATTTTGACATCAATACATTGAAGGTTTGGGTAATTTGGTAAGGAGGAATACTGTCTTGAATTTTGACAGTATTGTGTGTGTCAATGCAACTGATCAACATGTTTGACATGAGATATTCTCTCCCTAGAATGCTTCCAGATATTTGTCAAAATATATTTCCTCAAAAGAAGTCGAACTGCTGAATTTATTTTGCCTTCTAACAAGAACCATCCACACAGCAGCAGCAAAGCTAAAGCTCCTGTGTAGAAACAAGAGATATTCAACACAATTTTACACTCTGGTTATTGCTGAACACCACTGTGAGTAGTGGCAACTCTCAGATCTGATTGCCTTCATACCAAAGTACTGTTGTTTCATGAAGACATGTAAATGAAAAACAAAAATCCAAACCTCCACCTGGGAAAAATATTATATCATTTTATATCTACATCAAAGTGAAGAAAAAATTAGAAAAACAGTACAATGTACCTACAGAGTGCAGCAGTTTTATTGTCTTGAAATAGCTTGCTAACTTCAGTCAAAACGTTGGTCATGGCACATGGTAAGTTTTATCTTCATGTTCTAGTAGAAAATATGTATTTCCATTGTTTTCATCATTGTGTTCATGGTATATATTTGGAGACAGAAATATGGCTCTAGCTCATCATGCTTCGTGTCATTCAGTACTTGAGTGACAGTAAATACCACACCATTATGATCACACTGCTTTGTCTTATCAGGGGTAGATAATTATTTTGTGATTTTCACTTGAGAGAAGCTTGTGTAGCTCAGCTGTCTTGATGGAAGGAGAATTATATCTTGGCCTATTTGACAGACTTAAGCAGTGGCCTTGTCGTAAATTCAGAGATATAGCTGTGTTTTACAGTGGCCTTCTTGTAAGTTCAAAGAGATGGCCGTGTTTTACAGAAGACTAAAGTACAGAGACATTTGGGGAGGAAAGTCCGTGTGGTTCAGAACTGAACAAAGATGATGACTAGCACTGTTCTGGGAGTATTGCATTCACCAAGGTGTAATGCAATGCCATCATCTTCCTGTGATAGCTTGGTCCATAGTCTGGCTTGACTGCTGCATGGTGAAACTGTGCTCCTCTAGGACCCAATATGGCTCACATAGACACAGACTGAATCTGTTTTACCTGCCATTGGCTAAGTCCTAACTCGAACTGGACAGTTAAAGTTTTCCTTGCTTCAGTTAAGTCCATTAAAATGCCCAGCTGCTTTTGGTAGAAATAAGACAATTATTTCCAACAGTGAAGCCACTCTCTCAATGCATACACACCTCTCATCCTCTGTGAGCTAGCCAAAATTTGGGTCTCAGTCTCTGTACACCAGTGTAAAAGAAATATTATCCCTCATCTGGCCACTATCTGTAAACAATCAAATTCTTCTAATTTAACTGATAATTTTGGTTGACTATTTGATCTCAGAATCAGTTCTATTGTTATGGATCACATTGGTCAGTGCAAAATGATTCACATCGCCAAGAGCACAAAGGCAGCGTAAAGCATCTTAAAGTAGAATTCTGTATATATTTAAAAATATCCTCCAGGCTTAAACTGGCATAAATATAGATTCTGATGTCTTTTTGTAGGAAAACCCAAATGAAACAAACCAAAGCCAACCAAAAAGTAAACAGAATGGTGAAAAGGTGTAGGTTTCACTTTGGTGTGTTAACATCTGAAGCAAAGGATTGAATTTCTATTTGTATTACTGGGGCATCATGATTAGATTGCTGTTGCTAGTCATATACCTATAGCAAATTTCAACCATGTTCAATAAATTATCAGGCAGACTGCTACAGGACACCCACCCGTGCACCCACCAGGGGATATAAAAATGTTCAAGTGGTGGTCTTAATATTTCTTTGACAGATATTTACTAAAGGAAAGAAACTGAGAAAAGAAGTCTGTGGTCTTTGATCAGCACAGGGTGACCCAACCATGTGCCAGAAGGGATTCCTGACCCACAGAAAAGAATTTTGGATAACCCACAGTGGGTGTCCAAATCTCATGTGTGTTTGGTTAAAGAACTCTCCACTGAGAGACCACTGAGCTATAGTCTGGTCTCCCTACTGATTACTTGCTTACCAGTAATGCTAAGCAAAATAGGATGTAGGCATTTGCTCAAGCACTGGCTGATATCCTCAGGGTTTCTTAATAAGATTGGTGACATGGGTTTGACATCAGCTAGCTCACTCTCACCACACAATACACAGACATGATCTGAAGATAATACATTACCAAGACAGTTCCCAACAGTCTGCATGAATAACTCCATGCTGTCTTAAGACTGGAAAGGAATTTCTTCAAACACATGTGAGCTAAGCTCTGTCATTTATCTTCATAGTGAGTGAATGGGCACTGGTATGTTGTGTTCAGAGTGGAAACAAGGTCTTCCCTTTAAGCAGGAAGAGTACGACGTTATCTCACAAACACTGGAACAATAGACACATCGACAGGAACTGTCCTAAGTTCTAAGGCATTGTTTGTTAATGAAATCAGATATTATTCTGGTATGCCACTACTAAGATACAACCATACTACTTAACCACTAGAAAGGTAAACTGAACAATGTAAATAATGCAGGGCCACATTCTGTCTTCAATTTTTCATAGGGAGGCAGAATATGGGTAATTTTAAAACATCCTTCTACATTCAACATGCATAATTTTTGGTAGAGTTTCTTCTTTTGAATTAGTTTCCCCTTCATCTACATGCTATACACACTCAAATTTATAATCTCATCACTGTATCCTAATAATATATTTTGCAGTTTCCATGCTAATCATTGCCTCTTTGCATCTTACTGATTAAACATATATATATATATATATATTTAATACTATTTGTAATTTCTTGTCTGTGAGCTTACATTAATTATTTTCAGAGAGCTAGGCCCTGATTCTTAAACTGAAAGGCTGGTTTTGCTCTAATGCTGTGAGACAAGAGGTAGCAGTTAATGTTTATATTATTGATTAATCAGACACTGAAGGGATTAGGTTCTAAGATTGTTTAGCACACAAAAATCCATACTTATTGCATTAAAACAGATTTTGAGACCTTGTTTATTGGCTATATCCAGGGTAAGGCCTCTGGGATTTATTCAAGCTGAAATGTCTATATTATATGTGAACATAAACCAATCTGTTAAGAGGAATATCTAATGTTGGCGGCACAAAGGCAAATAACTGTAGTAAATTACAGGTCAGTAATTGAAAAAGACCGTTTATGCAAACACTTGTAAATTTAGAAAACTGCCTAAACATTAAATATATTGAGTAAATAAAGATGAAGTTTGGACTAGTACCCAGTTTTGGCTACTGTTTTCTTTACTTAACGGGTTTTCTATTATGTATTCATTTTGTAATTTTCACAGATAAAAAATTTCATTGACTTGGCCATAACTTTTACATGTGTATTCAAACAGAACAATGTGTCTTATTGCTCTTCAGTGTAAAGTGTACTGGCTAGTGTAAGCAAATACTGCTTGCTCTTTCAAACAGAAAATGTTACAGCTGCTCAAGTATGTGGAGACTCTTTACACGTGTGCTTGCGCATTTTCAGCTGTGTACATGTATGAGAGAGTGACTTTCTGAGAGTGAAACACATTAAAGAAATTTAAGAACTACATTAATAAAATGCATTAATAAACTGCATTAAGAAAATACTTATTTGGTGAATTTCAGCCCTTGGCATATTTGTGAACCATCTGCAAAGAAAGTATTGTGTTTACTGGTTTGTTCCATCTTTATTGCAATTCGATATGTCATTTTGACACTTAAAATAACATGGTTTACACAATAACTTTTTTTTCAGTTTCCTGCAAAAGAAGTCATGACAATTCCAAACCTCATAAGTCATGTGTAAAACATTGTTTTGAATTCTTAAGAAACATTTTGAAATTTTTACTCAGAACTTTTTAACAGTTTTGCTGACTTGAGTTTCAAACTGATTGTCATATTGCAAACATTTGCATTGATGTACATAATCCTACTCACAAAGAGTATACTCTTTTTTCTGTATTTCTCCTGTAATTAATTGATTCAATAATATTTTTTGTGATGCTTTTTCCTGTTTTGTTTCTGTTTGAAACTGTGGCATCCTTAAATCTTTTATAATAGTATTTTCTATACTAGTAAGTGACTGCGGGTATACCTTTTCTTATTGGTTTTTTTTTCCTATCATCAGTATGTGATGTTATTCTTCCTATCATCAGCATGTAATATTATTGCCTAAATATGCATGCCTAGATTGAAGTTTTGCCATACTGTAGGTGGTGTTTTTGACAATACTTTCAAGCTGCCCACTGCTTGCTGCTTTTGCTCATTCCCTTCTGTTTCCCACTCATAAGGACTTCACAAAATGACCTCAAATAAGCAGGTGATTATATGCAAGACACGTTTTCTTTCTACAACTGTTCTTGCAATTCTTTTTTTATTTCTATTAATTATTGCCGAGAAGAATCTTGACACAAACAAAGTCATGGCTCATGACTTGTCATTACGAGCTCAAAGACTTTTAGTTCAAATGCCCTCTACACTGAAGTGCTTTGTTCTGAGTCCTTACCTCTAATATGGGAGCCCAGGTTATATTGCTGGAGGCTTTGTTGACAGAAGAGTTTTATTCCTTATACTAACATTGTTCTGAGTTTTTTAGAAATGCAACCACCATGACAACATACTCATTTAGAAAATAAAATTGCCTTTTTAACCTAAAACTCATCCTGACTCATATAAGATGAAATAAGAAATACTTTCTTTATACAAGGTAAAAACACCTGCACGGAGAGCTAACATTACTACAAAAATGTTGATTTCAGTTGACACTCAAAGTTGTATAGAAAATATTTCCCTCTGTAGACAAGGTGTAAACTAAAAATATCAATTGAAATTTGTTCAGATATAGAAATATTACATATTAATCAACTGCTTGAGGAGCAGGTAGACAGACTATAGAACTGCTTCTTTAGAAGAAAGATTTACTACCCTAGGATCTATTCCTTCCTTACACAAGTAGCTGTGGAGGCACTAAAGGACATACAGATGATCCCAGATCAAAATTACGCTACTAATACTGGACCCTGAGACAGTAAATAAATTTCAAAAACTAAATATTGCAATGCAGTTGTTATCTCATAGGCTTCAGATAAAATATGATGATGAAGACTGAAACTTTACTGTGATATATGGTATATATATTCTAAACATGTCTACTCTGTAGTCTATTTTTTACCATTACCTATTTACCAGTGTTCGATTCTGCTCTACTGTCTAGATGATATGCAATGTATTTCCCTATTCCAGTACCTTTCTGCTTAATTCTAATAGAAATGCTGCTAAAATTGATTTAGTTTTTCTTTTTTTCCAAGTGACACACTATTGGCAATTCAAATGGTAGTTAATGCCATTTTGTGATTCTTTTTTCATTTTCGTGTAACTTCCTTCAGTAATAAAACATATAAAAATGTTGGGAAGTATTTTGAAAGAGAATATAAAATATATAATATAGAAGACTCCATAAAAAACCATTAGCAGGAATATCAGCAAATATTTCTGGTTGTGGGGTTTTTTTTCCTACTATCTTGGTCTAGCAGGAATTTAATTTGTAGGATCATTTACAAAGTTTAAAGTAAGATAAAAACACCTTTTCACATCCTGAAATCTTTGCACTAATTTCTTTTCTTTTAAGATAAATTTGAACTCTTGCTATAGAAAATGCTTCAAGTGATAACTTTTGATGTTTTATCCCTTTTGATGTCTTGTATCTCAGGAACATTATACATTGCATTGTCTTCTACAAAGGGTACTTTTCCCTGCTGTATCATTGTGTTAACACTGATCTTGTGGTATGACCGAAACCCTTCCCTCAAACCCTTTCCATCTGACTGGTGCATGAAGATGCCCCTGGGACCTGGATCAGGTCTGTTACAGGGCACAGGCACTGCTCTCTGGATGACTCCACTCTGATAACTGGATAGAGAGAAGGCAAACACGAAAGGGCAGTCAGCAGAGCTTTTGTACCAGTCCTACATTTATTCTCTGATGAATAATAGAACAATAGACTTCAAGGACTGCAGTAATTCACTTCCTTCTGCCTTTTCCCTTCCATCCCCACCCCTACACACAGCGACAAAGAAAGCAAGCAGGTTATGTTATGCTCTGAGTCATCCATACAGAATCTGGCCATTTCTTCCACTTGTGTCATGCTGAGCTCAGACTAGCTCTTGGATAGTGTTACCAAAGCTAAATAGTTCTATGCAAAATAAACAAACCAGGAAAAATTCCAGCAATCTTCCTCCCCAACAAACAGACAAACAAACAAACCCTGCATTTGTTTCTTCTTGGAAGTTTTCAGATTCAGAGGGTGACAAAAACGGGCACAGTTTGTCTTCTAACAGATTATGAATGCCACATTGATTGGGAAGATGGAAAATGTTTATGCAAACTTTCAGGGATGGCTAAGTTAATTTATGGCATGTGGCATGCATGTTTTTGAACCACAAAGTTTGTCATACACCTACTGTTTGGCTGTAGAATGTATGAGAAGACAGATCTTGTTGACACATCACAGCTGCAACTCAACTCTGAAATGCTTTGACTTCAACAAAATCCACAACATGCTCCAAACAAGAAGAAAAAAAAGTGTTGCAGTCTCCATCTCTCTTTTAATGCCTTTCACTGAAGTTGAACTACTCTGATTTTGCAGCTGTAGCAAGTGGGGTAAGTGATGCAGGTAAATATGACCCGGGATGCGCTGCTGTTTCACAAGAACGAGGGGTGGAAGTCTGCCACAGCTAGATGTTGCCTAGAGAGACACTGGTAAGGGAAATGGGAAGAATTAGCAGGTGGCAGTGATGGTGAGGGATGTAGGTCAGGTACACATGCCTCAGGAATCAGAATACTTGGTATGGTTTTGCATGGCCTTTAACAATATTGGTATGCAATACACATTTATTATGCTTTTTAAAGTCTCTCTCTTGACCAGCAGACTTCCAAACCAGCGAATCTTCCTCCTTCTCTGTTAGATAAAATGTAGACATAAGAAAAATGGCAAAAACTGTAAGAGCATAAGTTGAAAACGATCCTGTTCAGCTCAAATTGCTAGTGAAGTCCTGACCATGTATCAGCCATAAATGAGATGATGTTCTGCACTGTTATTGGCTTCCATTACTTCTCACTTCTCTGCATCAGCATTCTCAGGAAGACAGTTCATAACTGGCACCAGATGTTATCTAGTAAATTACTTTTGTCCTGCAAACTCTCTATGTTTTTCTTATATGATGCCATTTGGATTAGATTTGCTCTCCGTCTGTTACATGTTTTTGTACTTTCTCATTTTGCTTCCATGAAACTGGTGATTCAGTAAATAGTCAGTAAATAGATTTAAAAGTTAAAGCATCATTTCCATTCATTTTAAATTAAGTACATAGAGTCTTTTGGGGAGCAAGAATATTTTTCGATTATTTTAAAATGCTGTCAACTGGTGTATACATAGATTTCTTAATGCAGTGTGTTCTATATTATTTTGTAATATAGGTCCATGGTTTTTGATTTCCCTATAAAGCTGAATTATTTTCTTATTAAGATTTAAGGAAAACTGGACATGACTATTGCAATATCCTATGTCAAGCAGATATCTGATGGAAATTATACAATATTTCTATAACAATGAACTCTTATTATGACCTTTTGTAATGAAATTTCCAGCAACCTGAAGTGATGCTTTCACCGTAGTCAGAGATGACTATGTTCTTAGAGTACTGGTTATTCCTGTTTAAATTGATTCTACTGAGAAAGGTTTCTAAGTTTGTCATAACTAAATATCATTAGGTTTGATAAAATTAATTGTTCATGAAGGTGTTTCTCAGCAATCATTCAGAGTAACTCTTGAAATACATACAAAGGCAATGATGCTTAAGGATCAAATCTATTCCAGAGCGAAAAATCAATCAGAACATTAAAACATACAGGAAAATTCTGATGAAATTTACCAGCCTTGAAGTTTTTACCATTACATTCCTTTTTCACCATTATATGCCTTTTTACCTACTGTCAGTGTGTTCTGGATGTGTAGCTTTTCTACCTCCTCCAAAAATTTTCAGAGAAGGCTGGACATCCATCTTCTGGGGTAGTGTTGTAGTGACCAGATGTCCTTGATTCCCAGGACTGAACATGTACCTGGCAAATGGACCATTTTATTCCCAAATTCCTAGAAAATATGGAGAGGCCATCAGATGACCTTTCCAGAATGAACTATAAAACTAGATATTTCCTGTTATTGGCAAGTTCCTACAAAACTCACCACATTTTGGAGCTTTGCATCCCTGAGATCACTGCAGCCAGATGGGTCTAATATAACCTGTGAGGCATTTGCCTAGGGAGGGAAGACAATAAGTGGTATTATCCTACAATATTTGGTATGAATGAGATAGATAGATAGAAGATAAATGGGCCATGAAGTCCTACCTCAGTACAAACAAGGATTGAGGGAGATGATCTAAATGTGCAAGATTGTGTTGTGATTTCCCCTCCCAATAGTATCTTATTATGTCAATCCTTGAACTGATGCACTTGTCTCAAACAACTTCAATAAACTGATTAAGAACTCTGATTTTTTAATTCATGCCTTGTGAATCCAGTATACTGTAAATACTCAGGAGAAAAATAAGAAGAAAAGTGTAACTGAGGTCATGTCACCTGAGCAAAAGTTTCACCAAAGGCATACCAGAATCCAGTCTTTAAATCCTTAAATATGTTGCTGGATGTGCTAACCGGAAGTTGGTAAATATTTTGCATTCTAATCAATGGCAAAAAGTTAATAATAAACCCTCGAAAATACTATTATTGTAAGATGAGTGTTGTGGGGGTTTTGTGGTTTTGTTCGTTTGTTTGTTTGATTGTTTTTAATGACAGAGATCCTGCTAATGAGACTGGGGCTGCATAATTGGATTTCAGGTGTTGACTAACTGAAGCTGGAGAATTTGGACGGAATCTGAAAGAACTTTATGTAAAATGGGATATTGAAACATCTCACATGATTTTAAATCCTGGGGATCCCAAAACTTGTGCCAGTACAAACTGTGATTGAGGCTTGACCAGTGTAAAGTTCCTCCAAGATGCAGGTAAGAACTTTTCTCTGTCTAAATTTGCCTTGGCATTCTCTTTGACTTCCTCAGTATTGTCAGAGCCAATACCTACATCAGGATGTTTTTCTATGAAATGCCCTGAGAGCTAAAATTTTCTTGGAAAGGAGGGAAGTCATCCCCTTCTCACCTATCTCAACCACTGTAGACTTCTTTCTTGTCTTGAAAACAGAAGACACTGATTGCCCTAGTAAAGGCCCAGTTAGTGGTTATACAATATTGTATCTTGCTATTTTTCCATTGGAAACTACCCAAGGAGACTTGCTATTTTTCTGTAGCGTAGTGGGAAAGAGAAAGTGTATCTTCATGAACAGCAACCTATAAGCAGCTGGTCAGGACAGTTCTGGGAGGTTGGAAAAAGGTTCTGATGTTTAAATCTTCTCAGGCTAATGAAGATGCTGAATTTTGATCCTATTTATGCAAAAACTTCTGTAGGGCTATTATATAGCAATATTAGCAAAGAACAATGCCTGCATAGTCCTTCTGCCATACTTTATTGTCAGTAGCAAGACTGGGTTCAAGTTTAAAGGAAATCACTGCAAGAAAACACAGAAAACCACAGACATTTTACTGAATGTTACGAAGATCAGTGAGATAACTCTCTTCAGCTGCATATATAAATCACATAGCTAACAAACTGCATTTTTATTAATAGAAGAAGAAGAAAACTGTGACAAGATAGGGTAAGAAAAACTAACTCTCAATAAAAAATTGCATTCTTTTTCCTTTGGAGAGGTAACTACTGGGCACTATGGTTGTTTTCTGCCTAACACACTGCTGTTTGGGACGTTTCAGTCTTAGTAGCCAGGCCTGTCTCAAGATGATACGATCTATTTCCTTGGCTTGTGTCTGTTGGCTGCTCTCACCTGCTGACCACCCACATTAGTTTGCCTTTGCATTGTTCCCCATCCTGCCAGCCACATGGAGAAGACATGATAGAGGCATCTATCTTGAAACAGGGCATTGAAGTGAAGCTTCTGGGATGCAGGATGAAGAGGAATTTCAGGCCTATGCTGATGCTTGTCATTCCTTAACAGGTAGCCCTGGGTTTGTCTCAAGCATCTTCTTGCTCTGTGTTACCTCTTTTAACTGTTGAAAAGCTTTATTCAGCCCAGTATAGCTATGAGGGACCAAATGTTTTTATTTCCCCCTGCATGACCGCACACCTAGAATTAGGTGGTGTAGAAATCCCTTATTGGATCTAGCCCCCATTTTGTTGATGATATTCATCTTCAAAAGCAATATATCAATACTTCTGACTGCCCTGTCTTCAGTGATGTTTGAAATGAAAATTTTGTATTATTGTGAATTTTAATTCAAATATTCTGAAACATTCAAAAATGGAACTGATGTATAAGATTGTCTAGTATTTTGTATCTTTTGAACTTGCACTGAGGGTGAATCTCTGAAGCTGCGAGACCATGAGACCATCACATGTTGTGTGATTTTCTTATGTTTGAAAGTCTCTTTTCAGTAATTGCTTTCTGGAGAGCTCTATATTTACTTTCTATCTGTAATCTTCTAAATTAATTTTCATTTAAATTTAACTAATCCTTTTTCTAGGTTTATAATCCCAAAAGGTTCTAATGTATTGCTTGAGGTATTTGTAACAAAAAATATCACAAATAAGCAAGGATAAAAAAATAGAAAAGAACATGTATGACTGACAATATCTTACTACAAACATTGAAGCCACCCTTGACCTCAGACTTCATGCATTGGACCTCATAAAAACATAAAGTCTGGTTGAAGGAGTTTCAAATTTTAAAAAGCCATTTGTCCTTGGGGGCGGGGAGAAGCATGTGGCAAACAAACAAATAGGCAGGGTGGTATAGCATGGGTCAGAACGAGCAGTACCTGACAGCAATAGCCATTGATTTTAACTGTGCCGAAGGGAGAGCAGGATCTGTGACTTCTCATGGATTAGGATGAGACATGAGGGATGTCAGAAGGGGATCAGATCTTAAGTTCTGGGCTTTATAAAATGAAAACTGAGGTTGGGGGTCTACCAGACTGCAATATTTACCATTTCTTCTCCATTCTACCTATGGCAGTGCTGAAAATGGATCTAAAAAGAAATTCAAAGTCCAAACTTTACACTGACTGGAAAGATCAAGGGACTGTAAAACCTGAACTCCTGCTGTCATTGTCAGTGTGTAGGAAGAAGTTGCTGGGACCACTAGGTTTTTTGATACCCTTGGTGTCATATACATTTGTGTATATCAGTGGTGGAAAAGAAAGGAAGAAAAAAAGTAAGTCTAAGAAGTGAGAAAAGAAGATTTTACAGTTGGTGCAAAACTGAGGGGACTGTGGTTAGCAGCCCAAAAAGCTAAGTGTTTTGATAATCTGCCCTATTATGGCTGTTTCTTCTGTCAGGGCAAGGGAGGAAAATGCACTGATTTATCTCTTGCTGGTCTGGTTGTCCTCTGGGGCAGGAACATTACAAGTCACTGTTTCAAATACAGGCTGTCACTTTAGATGATAGAACAAAGGGAAGTGACTGAAAGTAAATAAAACTTGAATTCACACAGGTATAAAAGAACCTTTTGCTATAAGCAGGCAGTTATAAACATCACTCTGAATGGTTTGTGAGGCAAAAATAATGGCCTTGTTTGAGAAGCAATTGAGGTGCTTTTTGACAAAAATAGTATATTAGGAGATTAGTCTCCAAGGGGTGGATAACCTTTTCAGATTCTCAGTATTTCTTCTGTTCTCATGTGTGAGTTTACAATCTGTTAGTCTCAAAATATATCTGCAAACCCACAGGCCCACCTTCCTGACAGCTGCTCGAACAACAGAGTGGAGGAGCAGAGAAAAAACTCTGCACCATCACCCACCCAGCAATTCTGAAAAGCTTGGTAAGTTACTCATGCAATCCAGAAATGCCAGTCAGGGTGGGAGGGGGGATGGAGGCAGTGGAGGAGAGAAGGCTCTTAAAGTGCAACATTTGCAGCACATGCTTGAAAACTAAAGGGCCCAATTAGTATAATAGGTTTGAAATCATTTCAGCACAGTCCTAAAGACAAAAGAAAAATTGTCCTTCAGAAATGGGGCTTTATTGTTTAGAGGAGTATAGAGACGAACAATGAATTCTATCAGTTTTGGAGGCAACATTCCTTCTCCTTCATACCGGACCATACATTATTAATGAGCGCTATTTTTGAGTGTGAAAGAACTGTTTGAAAAGCATTAACATAGTCTATTGGATGTGATTGACACTGTCATCCCTTTCATTTTGCTGTTGGCAAGAGGCATCCCTGTAGATTTATGTGCATCTGGACATTACTAATATTCTCCTTGTTATGCACTCTGGGCAGCTGTGATATGGAAATTTTTAGCACGGTTTTTAGTGGGGAGTTTACTGTTATCTGCTCAAAAAAGGAATATTTTTTTTTTTTCTCAGAGATTTTATCAGCCAAAAATATTTAATATCTGGTTCCTTGATAATCCTAATCTGTTTTCAGTATGTGCAATTTTAAAAGGAATTTCATCAAGATTACATGGATTCTCCAGATATTTCCAGTGTCCTTTCCAGACAGACAGCTCAGTTTCCGAGCCTCATGTCCACTCATCCTACTTCTGTTTTAACTCCAGTTCTCCAACTTGATTGCATTTTTAATTGAGTTGATGCATCAAGGACTGCAGCTAGTATCTGCCTGCTGTTTAAAACTACCAAGCCTCTTCTGATTTGCTTGTGCAATGGCTTTTAATCACAACAGTTAAGACCAGTGAAATTAAGAACCATAGAAGCAATGCATCTAAATGACATACAAAACCAAATTGACAGTTTATGGTTGTTTTTGTTTTGGTTTTTTTTTCAAGGTAATGCTATTAGTATTGCTCTTATACATAGATTTAGAATTATTTTAGTTTCTCAGGCCATATAAGAATGTATGCCATCATTTTATATGCATTAATAATGTAATGCATAGCAAAGAAGAGAGAAAAACCCTATATAACAGGGTCAAGACTGGTACTAAACATGTATAATGACGCAGACATTGCAAGAAGAGAAGAGTTACCAATACGGAAGTTCAGTTTCCAATCTAGATTTGTTAATGTAGCTGTCTTTTATGTATCTATGTTCAGGTATATAAAATGTATAGACACACACAGTGAAATATTTTATTCAGGGGGCTTAATTATAATTTTAGCTAGAATTTTTGAACCTCTTTTAAAGACAACTCTTTTGCTATCCAACCATCTCATGAGAGGTCCTAGCCAGAACAGATCTTCATGTTAAGGATCTGTTTGAAGTGTTGGGGTATGAGAGAAGGTAACGTTATTGGGCTAGAAGATAACAACTCAAAGCAAGATTATTTTAAAATATGTTTTCATATCTA
Source organism: Falco biarmicus (assembly GCF_023638135.1). Taxonomy (NCBI): domain Eukaryota; kingdom Metazoa; phylum Chordata; class Aves; order Falconiformes; family Falconidae; genus Falco; species Falco biarmicus. The sequence continues at coordinate 2,597,881 of NC_079293.1, read as the reverse complement.
CAGATATGCTATGGAATGATTAACACGGAAGCCATGAGTTTTTAACTGAATACAGACTTATCTTCCCCTCCAGTCTGCTCCAAATAGCCTATCTCCCTATTCACAAAACATCTCACCTGTTTCCTTAACATACAGACTTATGCAACTACCAATTTGCATCCAGCTATTAGAGGCACATGAACAGCTGCTTTCTGCTCACAGTCAGCAGGTCTGCTCTTTGAGTGACATGTCCACCACCTTCCGCAGAGGTCAGGCCCAGCTTCTCCATGGCAGGTCCGTTGTTGTCCATCCCAGGCTGTGAGAGTTCAGTGCTGAGGTCCTTCCTACTTGGCAGCACAAGGAACTGCCACCGCTCCACTAGACAGTCTAATTACACCAATCAATCATGTAAAATAATTTGCACGGCTAGAAGTGGAAAGGTTATAACTCATAAAGACACTTGCCAACTGAAGGGGTGGGGAAAGAAAATGCGAAGTCAACGTATAACTTAAAAAAAAAATCCAAACATGTTATTCAACAAAATATTCCTAAACTGTTCCTCTTAGTCAATTTTGTTTCTTTGGGCCAAAATCTAAATGGCATGTATAAAACATAACCTTATAAACCAGTTACAAGACTTAGTTACAATTAGTTACAAGACTTAGTACCGTGCTTTTTTTATTTGCTTTGAATTTTAGCCGTTCCACATTCACAGCAATGTAGATCTTGTTATTTTAAGGTCTTCCTGCTTCCTACTAAGATGGCTTTGTGTCAATCCTGCAGAGCAGAAGATAGCTATGCAGAATGGTCAGCAAAAGTTCTTTAATCCGAACATTCAGTTTCTTACATAACTGCTTCATTTTGTTTTCCCCAAGTCTTGTTTGTGGTATTTTAAAATTTTGCTAACTTGATATTGCACAAATGCTGCAAAACAAACTAACTTTATAACCTTGATACAATAATTACAAGTAGAAAACACATCTTCATATAAAAGTTTATTTCCTTATGAATGAACAACATTTTTTACTTTTTTAAAGTTTGTAGTGTAAAATAATAAATTTTTATGCCAACTTTTGCCATTGTCCAAAACCTGCCCTGCTTCATGTCTGAAATGGAGGGTGCTTAAAAAAATAAAACCCAAAACCAAAAGACTTCATGATGCTTTGGGTTTATGTGAGAAGTTCAAACAGAAAAAAATGCTTTCATTGGCGATTTCCAGGTTAGAATAAAATTCTCAAGGAATGTAGAGAGTTCGAATAACAAAACTTCTCAGTGCTTATATATATTCATTGGAGAAAGTAAAGCAGTCACATTTTTCAGTGTTAAAAAAATCACTCCTTCCTATCTTGTGGTATCGTATCCTTGCAGGTATTCTATCACATCAGTAACCCATGCAAGTGGATGGTCACATGATTCATTTTCTCTGTCTCTCCCATGGTGTAGGTGTACCTTTTTCTCACAGAAAGGGTAAATCACTTTAGTAAGCAAGGTAGGTTTTAATGGGCTGCTAGAGGTGCAGTTTATTAATTTTTCTTTTCTGTGTTGGTATAATACAATGGTTTTGTCTAAGACTTAGATTTTGTATAGCTGAGAATTCATAATAGTGTAAAAACTTGCACTCTACTGAGTAAAAACGCGTGCATTGGGAGCATAGGCTGTTACCCTGTTGCTTAGTGTTTTCCTTGTGCAGTGCCCCTAATTGATATGTATTCATGTTTAAATAGCAGAAATTAATCTCAGAACACATTTTTGGCTCAGTTTTGCTTGAACCCGACTGGAGTATCTACACACAGAGGTAGAGACAGACACTGGAAAGTGTTGTGGATTGTAACAACTCATTGCTTCCTGTTGCTGGGGTTTGGGGTACACAAGAACTTGCTGAGAAAACATGTCACACACCCCGCAGAATGAGCAGTAATGCCAGGTGAAGAGCTCAGTTAGGGAAAGTCTTAGCAACAGTCCAAACCAAAAACAGGGAATATGTTTCACTGTCAAAAAACCTCTAATAGAAAGTTCATATATATATATATTTTCTAACACCAGAAGACTTACAGAAATAATTCAAAACAACCAGACTTCAATAAAGAATGCTATTTTTGCTACCATGCTCCAAGTCTTCTGTTGTTTTTTAAATTTTTTCCCACAGGAGTGTTACATAAAGAAGATCCTTAAATCCTGTGGAAATCAACTATGCATCCTCAGTGGATTTTCATCTTTTTGAACTCACTGCTAGCAAAGCTCAAACAGAACAAGGCAAGGACCCCAAATCCAGGTACCTTAGCCAAAGATCAGAAGTTTTTTCCTGCAGGGAGATGCATCTGTCCCTTTGCTGAGTTGTCTCTTGCCATTCCTACTGCCATGGTAATTCCCACCACGTCCGTCCATAATAGATTCTCCAGTCATAAAAAATGAAAAATTAAAAACAAACAAACAAACAAACAAAACCAAAAAAACCCAAAGCAGACAGATGCTGTTAAAAGTTAGCCACGTAAAAATCAAGCATTGGTCATAAAGTTCATGAAGAAGTTAATGAATGGTTGTGGAAATATTGGCTTTGAAGTTTTAGACTGGATTGGGTATCGTTTAACTGTTAAGTCCAAGGAATAAAGGTGAAGAAAGCCGTATTCACATATGAATATTTAAAACCAATTAAATCCTGCTCTGAGGAACTGGAATTTCTTCGTTTCATACCTTTCTAATCATTAGCTAGATGATGCTGTGACAGCATGTTTTTGACCAGCGGAGATGATTAGACATTAGCTAGGGATGTCCTACAGCATTTGATGAACAGTGTTTCTGTGTCAATCACATTATTTCCCAGGCTAGTCATGAAGACAAAGTTAATAAATTCACTCCTGTTAAGTGTTGTGTATAAAATCAGAGTCACATATTTAAATGCACTGATAAGTCAACATGTAAATCACACATTTTAAAAATTGTTTTCAGTTTGAAATTGTTTATTTACAGTGCTTTGATAATTCTTTGCTAATGTTTTAATATTTAATTTACCTTATACATTTCCTTACTTTTCTGAAGGGAATCTTTCTTGCTGAACAATCTAAAGTAAATTCTAGGACTTTCCTCATAAGGTTTTAGTCTGCTTCTCCTGAGAACTTCCTATGAAGCAGTAAATACTGAACAACATTCCTATGGTTCTCACCTTTTTTGCTGCTTAGTTAGGTTTGTGGAGTGTTATTTTTTTTTTTTTATGTCTGTAATCGATGTGCCATGGCTGATGATTTTGATTGAAGTAAAAAAAGAAAAGAATATTTCCCACAGGAATCTCCAGGGAGAGTAATGTTTGACTGAATATAAAGGATATAGAGTGATTGCAGTTATATGCCTGAGGAAATTCAGGAAGAGAGGATATTGTAGTAGGTATTCCAATCACTGCAATATAGTTTTAGAGTTTTTTTAAAAAAGTTAAATACCAAGCTTATATAATACAGTGTAGTTTTGAGTTGTTGAGGTCCCTGCCCACTCACTTCTGTTTTGTAAGCGTATCATGCCTTTTCCCATTGCTCAGCTACATAAAGGATAAACAGAGTTCAAACCACAGTTCTGCTATGCGTACTTCAAGAAAAGACTTGCAGGCTGTGTGACAAAATAAACAAAAATTACGGTGTGAATTCTGATGTCACATGCTTACATCCCCAGACAAAAAATCCACAAGATGTTTAGTAAGTTTAACTCTTGCAATAGAACAGCATGAACTTCCCAGGAGGAAGATAAGTATCTTTCTATGATGGAAAGGGATTAGTTAAATTAATCTTTGAGGAAATAACCATGTCACATACTCCTTTTTATGAAGCAGGTGACTAATTCCCCCATCTCAAATCTATTCTTCCTTTTTGCAAACTGGCAAAAGGTAACTTCTTACTCCAGATCTGATGACCTAACAGTCTGATGATGCAAACAAAAAAGACCACCTCAAATTGTATTGTATCCCTTTTCTAGCTTTGGCAGTCTCCCGTCACTCTTAGGAAGATCCTCACTCCTCTAGGTCCCTCTCCAAGTTTTCCAGAAGACAGAGGAGAGAAATACACCCATCCTGGCTCTGGGAGGTGCCCAGTACAACCTTTAAACTAATTAATTTTTACAGAATACAAGAATGCAGCATAAATATAATGAAAACATTGCAGTGTAGTCTTTTCAAACTGCCATGACAATACTAGATACACAGGACTCTAATTTCAAGGAACTCTGTATCAACATACCTCAAGTTCATGGCATTTCTATACTTTGAGTCATTTATTAGCAGACAGTCAAAAAAATCACTATGCAAACCCAAGAGAGGATTGCATTCCAATAAAGGAACTAGCAAACTGTTTATGACAGAAAGTACCCAATATACCCCTCATCCTCTTTTTTTTTACCCTTTCATAATAGAAAGCCCATAAAAATCCATCATATTTATACTTAAAAAAAACCAAACCCACAAACCACAAAAAAACCCCAAACAGATAGTTTAATAAGTTCTCCCATTTTGTGGGTTGCCTGTCAAGTATCTGTTCAAGCTGCACCTTTGACTATTGGCTGACCATTTGTAATAAAGAAAATACATAAATGGCTGATTGTATTACTAACCGAGATCTTGGAGTACTTCCCTTCAATATTTGCATGCTCTACTTAGAAATAAACAATTTAATAAATTGATTATTTCTGCAGGAAGCAAACCAAACCAAAACATGATTTGGAACAACTGAATTTCTAAGAAAAAAAAAGTATAAGTGTAGCAGAAACTAGTTTAGTATGATTTCATGAAACTTCTCATTTTTTTTGCAATATATCCACAAACCAATCTGCTCAATAGCACAAACTTGATGTTGTCCCTTGACCTACTAAAATAAATGGGAGATTGACTACTCACTTTAATGGGAACATGATGAGGTCTAGCTTATTGTCTTCAGGAAGTTAGTCCTTCACGAGGAAAAAGTGGAAATAAGTGAGAAAGTATGTGAAGAATTGATGCGACTGAACTTTGTCCACAGTCCTACAAAAAGCTTATTGGTCTTTTTATCTTGTTTTTGCTCAGCCGTCGTTTTTTCTTTTCGTTCACCTTTTTTTATCCTATTTCTTTTCTGTTGCTCCATATATTTTTGCCATTATTATAATTCTGTTATGACAGAATTCTCCTTTCCTACTGTCTGGGTTAGTAAAACTTAAAAATTTCAGGCTTTATGACCCTAAACTTTTAATCAGATAGTAATTATGATAATAAATAGATTTCACAGGTATAGATTCTTTCCACCTGAAAATAACCAAAGCTCCTCAAATATTAATAAATATTCATCAGATGGAAGAGGTCGCTGAAGCAAAGTTATGATATTTTCAACTAGATATCACTATGGTCAGCTAGAATAGAAGTTATCATGAGATTAAGACACTGGGCCTGAATGTCTGGATGTAGACATCCACAAGCATGCAAATTATCTGGTCTTTCATTATATTCAGTGGAAATTTAGCCAAAGCAATTAGTGGAGATTAGAGAACAATTAATCTAAGCTGAGTATAAACAACAAAGGTGGGATTTTTTTTTTCTTAAGTATCATTGTTTTGTGCCATTTCAAATGCCAGAGAGCATGTAGGATATGTGCATAAGGCTGACTGATAAGTCACAGTGCTAAAGTGATCTGTACCTTTCTGGAGAAGCAGGTGGAGACAGGGCTGGATGCAGCTGCAGGACAAGATACCTCAGATTATCTGAAATAATTCTTGTATTTAACTGAATAACTCCCCAGGCTTTATTAGTTTTATGGCTTAATTCTCCATTGACTATTGTAACTTCTGATACCTAGCATAGGTGACAGACACCTTCTGATATCCCCATGGAGAAGAATTATATTTTGTACTGTCCTGACTATTTATTCATTCTCTAAGTTACTGATTAATGAGCTAAATCAGCATTTTGGGACATAAACTAGAGATGTTGATTTTGTTATCAGAGCTTCAGAAAAAATAAATCAAACAATGCTCAGGCAGCTCTGTAACCACAATGCTGATTCAGGGACTTGGACTTAAACTTCTCATATGTTTTAGTGTCTTAACTTCATTTTTGGAAGAGTTAGGCAGCCAAACACCTCTGACGATGAGTCTATGCCCTTAATGATTACATTAAATGCTTTATAGCACAGATTTTCTACGTGTATGCCATGAGAAGGGAGGTATGTATATAGAGGTGCAAAATCTTCCCATACCGTGCTCTGAGTCAAGTTACTCTGAATACAGACTTCCACAGCATGTAGTGGGTTGGTACAAAATCAGCATGTTTGTTGAGCAGATAACTACAGCAGATTTTAATTCGTGTCTCAACTTTTGAAGACTGCTATAACTACTAAGATATGAGCTGTATACTAATGACAGATCTTTTTGTGAATTTTAGGTAGACAGGTTTATTATTGGCTGATTGCTATGTTATCTAAACTGTGGCCTGATTGTTCCGTTTTCCTTTTGTAACATTTTATCTTGTGAAGTTTTTCCTTTCAATTATGCTTAAGTGTATTTTATTTTCTCTCTGGTCCTTTTTTCCCAACATATTTGTTTTATTTTGTTTACGGTTCTTCTGGTATAATCCCAGAGTAATTTTCTTGCTTCAGTGGAATTTCTCCAGATGTATATTGATGATTAAACTGGAGGAAGATTTTGTCCATAAGTCTCTTCCTCCATTGCATTTTTTAATATTTTGAACTTTCCACTATCTTATATTAGTCCTTCAGCAAGAGCTTCTTAAGCCTCAGGACAGCCCTCAAAAGCAGTCTAATGTGGTTTAGGCAAAAAGAATGCTTGACCTATTCCGTAATGGGAGCATGTTATTTGCAGATAAGGAAGCATGAGTTATAAATTTCCTGCCAGCAGCTCATGATGCATTTGAGAGTTATATATTCACATTCTTTAGCCAAAAAGTGCCTCCTTTATACAGTGGAGAAGGAAAACAAACAATTAAACAAACATTTTGCTTCCTATTAATAGGACATTTGAATGCGCTGCTATAGAAAACCACAAAAGGTTAATCTGACATTTTCTGATGATTCTCCCACTGTAGAAACATACTATGGGTACTAATTGGTTCAGACAGCTTTAAAATGAAACATTAATAATAAAATTTATAGGTGGAAACCAGACTCCTTTTGAAAATAGGAAGTAGTATGGTGGGGGATGTTCCTTGGGGAGAAGTTGCTAGCAGATATGTCTTTGTTAAGATGGCAAGGTTTCGGCTTACATATTTAGTAAAGTATCAAGCCATAGAAATGGCTTGCATGGCCCTCTTCAAAGTCTGCATTTCTCCTCCTTGCATCTTTTTATCCAAACAGGTCACTTCAAAGGCAAACTCCACTTTTCCAAGGAAGGTAGCACACAAAATTTCATTTAGTGCTTCTCTGACTCCTGTAAAAATATTACAGCAGCATGTAGGAAAGCAACATCTCTATTTCTTTATGTTGTTATGGAAAAGCTTCATTTTTAAGCAAGGCATTCAGGCATATTCTGACAAGTGCTACTAATCCCAATTCCATCCATGTCTAACTTGAAAGTCCTTGAGGGGTTACACAGGTTTGGTCACTCAAGAAGAGCAGTGTGCCATCACCACGAAAAACAGGCATCAAGTTATCTCAGAACAGGTTTGCAGAAAAGAGTTCAAAGTCCCATGCTGTAGCAAAGTCAGTGAAGTAAGGGTGCTGTTTAACCACAGAGCTCTGTAATTGTTCCAAGGACAAAGCTGTGTTTAGAGGTTAGTAACACCATAGTGTTTAATCCTTTTCCCTGGAGAAAATGGAGGCAGACAATGTGAAGTGGAATTCAAGCAAGTCCTGTATGCTGTAGAAGATCATTGAGACATTTTTCCCTGAGCTACTGCATCAGCCCAAATTATACATTAGATTCCCATTTTATGAAAAAGGTGAATTGGAGACCAATGAATTTTTTAAATCACCTTTACTGGTCAGGATAAAGGGGAGCACTTAACGAAAGGAACTCAAAAGGGATTTGGTTTTGTTTTTCATATAGGAGTACATTCCAAGTTGGAAATCAGCTTAAAATATATTAAGAGCAGGGATAGGCTCATTCCTTTCATTATTCTATTCCTGGAGTGGCCAGATAGAGAAAAGTGATGATTTTCTAAGGCAGTACGGTCTTTTAGAACATGATGCAGATTCATAAACAACATCACTTTGAGTTTTGTTCCCATTTGCGTTGAACAATAAATATTGATTCTTCAGGAGAGTGATACAAAAAGTTAAGATGAATTGAAAACAGATTGCTCAAATCTGTTTACATTTCAGTCAGAGGACTAGGCCAAGTATTTCATCATTGCATTTTTCCTCTTTTTTTGCTAGAATAATTATTTATATACTTCATTTGAAAAACTGAATTGCTTTTTCCCTTTTTAAGAAAGAAAATGGAAAATATTTTTGGATGAAACTCTGCCATAATTGAATATATACATATATCCAAAAGACATTAAACATTAGTTGTCCTGCTTGAAAATATCAATAGCATATAGGTTAAAAAAAAAAAAAAAAGAGGTCTAGTTGGTACCTCTGGATTGTGGTATACAAAAGATCCTATGAACTCTTCTAACTTCAGAGATGACTAAGTATTTGAGCCAGTACAACTTATCTGTAGCTTTGTGAACCATCAAACCTTGAGATGATATCACTGTTCTTACAAGAAAGTCTTTAACTTTAAAGTTTATACTGTCCCAGAAAACATTAACAATACAGAAAATAAAATAAGAAACTAAGCAGAGAAGGACATATGATTAGTTCCATCAAATAAACAGTCTGTAGCTGTAGAGCACGAGGAATTTTTTTCTGTCTGGGCAGTTCTAGCTAAGGTACTACTTCACAGATGTAATGAGCACAGGTTTCTTAGAAGGACATAATTACAAGTTTAGTAGATGAGGAATGGAGTTTTCAGGAAGTTTGCACCATCTTCAGATTTCTTATACAGAACTTAATCCAAAATCCAGTAATTCAGCCAAGGGAGATCTGCAGCTTTTAACGCTGTGAAAACTGGAAGTAGATCTGGAAGCCTAAATGCCGCCTGGCATTTTTTGCTGAATAAGCATAGCTCAACTGCGTTGCAAGCTCTGTCTGTACTGAAAACTGCTCAGCACTAGGTTTTATGTTCTGCCAAAACAGGCCACATGTATCTGTGTCCCCCTATGAGCATTCAGGAGACTAGAATGCCCCCAGCAAGTACCATAGTGAAGGTCAAACACTCTCTGCAGACAGTACTGCACAGAATCCTGAATGTCTCTCTGACATTCAGGGATTTAGCTTCAGCCTTGAATGTCACAAAACAAACGACATGCAACACTCAGGCTGGAGCATGCCTCCTGCATCAATTCACCTTAAAATGCTTCTGGGAATTAGGCAGAGTTTGACATAATTTGTACAGAATCTTTTATGGCTCCCACAGAACACTTCTATGAAAGAAATGTTATTGCAAAGCATTGCCTTAATAAAGAATCAGGTTGATTTTAATCATCCAGTTTCCTTAAAAATAAATATATGAAGTCTTCTGTAGTAGTGTGTAAATCATGCTGGCTTCTGAATTGTTGAGCATCGCTCGCCACACTCCAAAGCTAAAAGCAAGGATGCAGAATGCAAATAGATGTAGTTACATGGAGACAGCATGTTATTCATTGTCTAGAATCGGTGGCTATGCCTGTGCTAATAAAGAAAATACAACATGAACTATTCTTTGGTCCTGTTTCCAGCTGCCTTGGCACAGCTTATTTCTGTACGGATAAATTCTCTTTTGTCGCAAACCATAGTAACTGCATCCAGATTGCTTGTGAGGAGGAGCCTCTGGCCTGTGTTAAGCAGCAAACTGTGTCTGGGCATAGTCTCCGAGAGCGCTGGCTGATGAGTCCAAAATTAATTCAGGGGCAACGCTAAGAATTTAAAAGTATGAATGACCACATATCAGTGTGTCAGTCTGTGCATTGGTCCTGTTTAGTTTGCCAGAACATATGTATTCCATGGTTTTTTAGTATCTGCCAGTGGCATTATACGTGTTTGTGTCAAGAATAATGGAACAGCAGTGATGATGGTACTGATATCAGGAAGAAGTGAATGGAATTGGCTTATAGCAAAACTTGTAACACTAGTGGAGGGTGAATTTTCTTCTTCATTAACCTTCAAGTCAAATAACTGGAAGATCCTTCTCATGTAAGTGAAATTACTTTTAATAAGTTTGCTATTCAGTGCTGTCTAGCACCACATCTTTTAACCTCAGCAGTCTGACATTATATTTATCCTGTATGTGGATAAATACAAAAAAATGTTTTGGTACATTGAAGTAACTTATTATGTGTTTGCTCTGCTGTTGGCGGGGGGGGGGGGGGGGGGAAGTACACAAAACAGGTATATATGAAATATGATTCTTTCTGAAGACACTTCAATACAATCAGCTTCCAACAAGCACTAAGGTCATTGAGCATTATATGCAATGTTACACAATGAATGGCACTTTCAGGTTATTAGCACACAGTTGACAGCCAAACCTAATTGTGACATGCAATATAAGTGCTCCAGACCTTCTGCAGAACAGAAAAATGTTCTCACTCTATTGTGTATGACTCATGTAGACATGCACATACGCTGATCAGAGAGCATATTTAAACAGGGACAAAACCTTATTTGATACAATTGTCACAAGGAAATATATGTAAAAATACAGATATGCTCATTATTCAATCAATCTTTTGTTGCTTTTGTTTTAGGTATGTTGAGAAAATTATTTACATGCTAAGATTCACTACATTTTTATATATATATATATATATATATATATATATAACACTCATTAGGGAAAAGAAAACAGGCCCAGAAACTGAAATATTTAATATTCAGAGACAATGCATAATTGTACAAAACATACACACAGAACTCCAGTCTTATGGATGTTGATACAAATAACGTTAAATGCCAAAAATAAATATAAGTCAATACTGTATAGAACTACCACACACTTCTTCCTTTAATTTTGTTTAACTCTTTACCGCTGTAAAGATGAGAGTAAAGCCTTTTCAGAAATGTTCAACAACTTAAACAAAGGAAATCTGCAAGATTCTTTCAAGTAAAACTCTAGTAAGAATATTACTAATTCCCAGTTCAAGTCTGTAAGCATACCTCTTTTTGGTTGGTTGGTTGAGGTGTTTTTAATATAACAAATAGAGAAAAAATATAACCCACTGTAAATAATATATGTTGAAATGTATTGTACCATAAATCTGCTGATGTTCTCCATTCAGACTCAGCCAAGCTCTTTCTGTTACATGTAAACTGTTACATGCTACTTGCGTATGTCTGCTCTTGCACATTTTAATACAAGCTCAACCAATTCACAGTTTCTGTTTCAGTCTTGGTAATAAGAGCATAGTGTGTGATAGATTCCTCAAGACACAGAGATCCTTTACAAATATTCCCATTTTCTCTGCAAAATAACCTGAGCCTTGATAACTAATAACATTTCAGCCTGTAGATTAACAGTTGACTGGATGTCTTCAGATGTTGATATACAGGATATCCGTAGCTTGTTCTCAGAATGGTACAGGCTATTAACACATCCATTCTTACTGTTTCTGCAATGATTTATTTTACAGAACAACATGAGTTTTGGTCTTAGCCCAACCAAGGTGAGACAATCTACACCTTTGCCTCCATTGCTATTTCATCTTAAACAAAAACAGAATCCCAGTGTGAAGCCAGTAGGTGCCTGAAGGCTTTACTGACAACATTGCATCTAGAAATGACAACTGCTTATGCCCTGATCCTTTGTCTTACGCCATGAACATATCAGAGTGGAGCAAACTACCATAATGAATAACACATCGCAGAACAGGGTAAAATTTTTATTCCTTTGTAATATCTCTATCATAAGTGAATTTGATACACAAATTATCCTGTAACATTTTTTTTAACTTTTACAACTAAAAGCTTTACCATCTTTCCATAAGGTTTACTCAGTGTTGAGCAAAAGGTGAATAAATGTCATCCATTTCTTTATCATGAAAACTTTCAACTTCATTTTTGAAGCTGTTACTAAGTATGCCCAGTCACTATCATACTCTACTTCTGCATATTTCTGGACTCCTGTCTCACCCTGATGTCTGGAAGTAAGCAAACAGACAAAATTCATGATTTATATCTCTTGTTTCTCTTCTATCTTTCTTTGGGAGATAAAATTAGTCCCTACAACACAAAACTAGCTTAAAAACTGAGGAACTGCTTCATTCCACTTAGACCTCTTTAGCTGCAGTGTAAGATGCTACTTCAATTAAAATATCCATTACAATATTTTATCCTTATAGAAATAATTTAATGGTAACGTTGTTAGTCATGTAATATGGATTTAGAGCAGTTTTTAGTCCAAAGCACAATCTGGAGTGGTTCATTCCTGTCATTCATAGACATAGCAGAGGTGCGTCACTGTGTCTAAATACACCGTCAGGCGCCACAGTTCCTCCTATGCACCCAAAGCAAAGTGCCTAGACTCTCAGAAGCAAATCTATTACTCTCATACTTTAAAGGAATTGATCCTTGACAGAGCCATTCTACAGATATTAATTATTATAGCAAAGTAGAAGTAATGAAAACCTTGAAGTTCGTAGGAGCTGTATCCCCCCTAGTGCATGCAGAAGCTGATGCTTTGCATCTACCAGTTCACTTCGTGCTGCATACGTTGCTTCCATTCCCTCTCCAATGACCACTCTCCGTGGAAAAAACTGATTTCCAACCCAGAAACTAACAACACTGTGGTCTCCTAGCTGTCAGTATGTAACATAATGATTATCTGAGCATCTCTTCAGATGGGCCATTCTAATAGGTGTTGATGTTGATCCTGCTTCATTCAACAACTTCTTGTTTCCCTGGAAGCAGCTTACATCTGCTTGGGCAAATTCTGTCATCACTGCCATTTCATTTGCAAATGCCATCTGTCCTGGAACTCCCTCAGGAAACAATCTTTCTTACCTGACTCATGAGAGACATCCATGTCATTTGCACTTTTCCAGCAATACTTTCTTGAAGTACTATACCTCATGTAAAAGAGTCACCTCGGTGCGGCAAATTAACAGATACCATTAAGTTACTGACTTCACAATTCCCTGTTTGCAACTCAGCACATCGTCTGTTCCACTGATATCAAATATCATTTTAGGGTAGACTTAAAAAAACCAGAGCTTTCATACAAAATTTATCCATTGTGCTTCTCCTGGAAAGTCTCTTTCTGAACCCTGTGACAGATTCAAGACTGTGGCTTTCCTTATCTGTGCTTCTAGCAACATGAGTAAAGCCCTAAGGAAGAGGTTATTCAGTGTGTCCGAAGAGTTAAATAAATAGATTGCTAATTGCCTTATAGTTGGTATGTACAAACATGGCTGGAGGGTTTGTTTTTTGCTCATCCGTCTTTGGTCAAAGAAGAGAAGAGCTTGGTCAAAAGCTGATACAATCTTATGTTCATTGGGCTTCCAGGAAAAGTTCTGTCATCTTGACAGAAGTGTCACCAACTGTGACAATGATGCCCACGCATAATATCAGGACTTGGCTTTCTTCCAAGTCTATATCTCAAAGACAGCATAAGACAATATCATATAAACAAAGCTGAATTACAAATATATCTTTGGCAGTAGTGTGCTGATTGTTGCAGCTCCTTGCTTTACAGTCATTTCCATAGCTCCTGAGCAGAAACAGGAAAAGGTACATTCAAACTCACTTAAACACTGTGTCAGACAACATTAAGATTGATTTAGTTTAGCCCAAGATTCTGTAGCTAATGTTCTCCACTGTGCCTTTGTAGCACAGAGGCAGAAAGGAGCTGACAGCCGGTGTACAACTGAACAGACAAGTAAAATAATGTCTTTATTTCAGCTGTATCAGACTAATCTGTGACAGTACTTGCAAATGCAAAAAAATTCTTCTCCGATCTCTGTTTAAAACTAGTGCTGAGCATCTTCTGGAAGGTACAGGGACCACTTTTTCCTTTTCAAATGGTTAGTGCCAAATACTAATGTTCACAACAGCACAGGCCTAAATGTCAGCCTTATGGCTGAAGATGCAAACTAGAACAGTTTGCTGATATTCTGCTGTGCACAAGTAACATCAACTTGTCTGCATTTTTGCTCTTAGACAGACAGAATTTTCTGTCCAGGGGAAGACATGACCAAAGGTATCGAGATGAACAGTTTCAAAGGAGAATAATAGAATTTTTGGAAAACTCTAAAGCAGACGAAGCTATTTGATTTAGCAGTAAGGAAAGGTCACAGATTACTTTGTAATGTCCAGATAATAGACATTATTCACTTGACATTTTTGTAGGTCCTGTGCTTGTAGTAGTACACTTTGTAAATAAAATACCAAATCTCAGCTCTAAAATTATACACCCAGCATCAGTTAGCAGAATATGTTAAAAATATACTTGCATATATTATATAGTAAATACTATTTATATACTATAAATATAGTATATTTATATACTATAAATATACTAGACAAAATTACAGGACATTGACCTGAAGCCTACAGTTATGCCAGTGATCCCATGGGCTTGCCTACAATGGAATATGCTACTCAAGAGTCTTTTCTAGATTTAGTCTCAGCACTGGAGTAGGAATGTATGCTCTTTTGGCTCTATGGCTATTCACTAATCATCATATATGTGTAAATAATAAAAAATAATGAGCAGTATTTAGTTCAAAATTTCAACTTTTGAGTGTATATACAGCAAATGCTTCCCTTCTTCTACATGAGAAGATAAAGAAACCCAAACCATTACGGATAAGCAAGAATCTGACTTTTCTATATGCATATCATAGAGAAAGGTAAAGAGTACACCAATGACACATACACGTGCACCAAAAGTCAGCGAGAGTTTTCAGTAGAAGAGGGAAACTGAAAAGGCAGAAAATTGTCCTATATGGCTTTGTACTGGCCGATATATCCATATTGACAGGAGGAAGTTGTATTTTGCTAACAGCTCAAGTCAAATAATGTCATTTTTTTTTTTATCTGGGTTGGGTTTTTTTGAGGTTATTCACTGATTATCATTATTTTTTATTTAAAAGTGTGCAAATTTTAAAACCATAACTGTGGTATGGTTTTACAAAACTGAGCCCAGTACAGCAAATTTGTCTATGTAACTTAACATTGCCTGCTTAGCTCCATCAGCAGACTCCAGCCTTGCAGCCTCTCAGACTGACATTAAAATAAAAACACTGAGCATGCATTACGTAAGCAATCAATAAAACAACAATAAATAAGTTTTGAAAGAGAACTAGACTTTATAGTACTGTTACTTATTTTTACATTTTTCTTCATTTTTTTTTATATAAAATATGTGTAATTACTCCACAGCACACAATATAATCAAATACAGCTCATATTTTTTTCCTTTGGATAATATTTTTAAAAAAAGTTATTGTTTAAATTAAAAATGTAATGTTTGTGTGAACTTAGTAGTAATACTTATTCAGCTGTTTTAAAAATCTTGTATTCTCTCACTAATAGAGGAAATGCTTGATTCTAACCAATTAATAATATACACATATTTTCATGAGATATTTTAAAAGTATTTTTCCATATTTCCTTTGCTTTTCAACCTTGATCAATTTTCATTTGAAAACTTAATTATAAATTCCCATAAGTCTCAAAACCAACACTGATTATATATATAAACACCAATTTAACCACAAAGACTTATCAAGGAATGCTAATGATGTGAACATCTTTCTTTTTGTCTATATGCATTGATTGTCCTAATTGCAAACTGTAGAAAGTAAATAGAATCTCACTGTTTGTGGATTTGGATTTTTATTTTTCTTATCTCTTTCCTTCCTTTTTTTCTGAACACTAACTGTATATTAAAAAATCCTACTGGGGAATAAATTAAGATTATGATTTTCAATATCATTAGAAACTGGGCATCACACTGAGTAAAACACAGCCAAATATAATTTGAAAATCTATAATCTGTTGAGAACATAAAATTTTGGTTATTTGAAACTTCACCACTTAGCTGGGTTTAGCTTTGATTCCAACTATGGGAACATATCCTCGTGTAGTCACAGCTGTTAGTGTTGACAGGAATCAAAGGCCAGTCTGTAGGCTAGGTGGTCCACTGGGCTACTAGACTTAAAGACTTGCCATTTCTGCAATCAGTAAGTGATAAGAAAATAGCATCATATTCAAACACTTTTGACATTTCAAGCTGGAAAAGCAACTACTGTCTACAGCTAGGTCGTCTAATGAGGTGGGCTTTAGCACAAATTAGACCAGAGACTCAAAAGCACACTGGCATATCTGGAATAAGGTGTCTGAAATGCATCACTACCATGTTCCTGTAAGCATTTGCGTGAGAGAGAAGGATTTGTTTGTTGCTTTTATTCGTCTGTTTGTTTTTTAGTATTGTTAAGTTATAAAAGTGAAATTCTAACATGAAATAGGTGAAGATGCTCTTTTGTATGTTTGTTCGTCAAGGTTCTTAAGACAAACATATCTTGATCAGCA
The DNA here is from genome assembly GCF_023638135.1 of Falco biarmicus. Taxonomy (NCBI): domain Eukaryota; kingdom Metazoa; phylum Chordata; class Aves; order Falconiformes; family Falconidae; genus Falco; species Falco biarmicus. The sequence continues at coordinate 2,581,394 of NC_079293.1, read as the reverse complement.
ACACATTTTTAAACAATAATTTATTTGCCACAGTTACACAAATATTTAGGTAATATTTATTTGTGTAAATTAATTTTTTTTCTTTTCTAGCTATACATGAAAGACAAAATTAACTCTGTTGTTAAAAGGAACTCTAGTTGTGATCTTTAAGTGAAGAAAATTTCTGTACATAGCCAAGTAGAGATTACCTTGGAATACACCCCAAAAATAATAAATGAGTTATTCAAAAAAAATATTCTGAACACCAAAAAATGTCGGGCTGTCCACAGACTGCTTAGTAATTTTCCTCATTTCATCCTTTCTTCTGAAAGCTTTCTCTGTTCCTCATATGGGATAAAGTTACACTCCACGAGATAAAGAAACCTCTACATATTTATACAGTATTTTTCTTTTTTTTATGTCATGGAAACGAATAGCCAAATTGTGTCTGCTTTCTGTGGGAATACTTTAGAGATGCAGAACTGCAGGGAATCCTCTTCTGCCCTGAAGTTCCTCCCTGCAGAAAATAGGACTGGATTGCTGTGCTCCCAGAGGTCAAAGGCAGAGGACGAGGGATGCTGCTGGCAGTGGGGCAGGCGTGGAAAAGGGCATGCCCCTAAGCGGGGTGCAGCATCCCCAGGAACCAGCTCACAATTGTGGAGTTGTAACTGAGAAAGCTTGTCTGTGTGTATTGTACAAAGTCATCAACATTACCCAGCATACAGCGTGCAGTACCCTTTGAAGCTTTATTAAGTGTGCTGAGCTGGTGTGCCCCAGAAATCCTGTAGAAAAGTTAGGTCCGGCTTGCCACTGAGCTGGTGCAACCTCGAACACAGCACTTCCAGGCCTCCTCTAGCTCTGCTAAAGCGTCTGTCCTAAAATGACATAAACTGCATCTTTGCTTTTTGCACGTGTGCACATGCAGACCTGTACCTGCCTTCAACGCTTGTCAGCTGTGTGCCTGTGTATACCCACATACACAGGACTGCTCATGTCGAAAGAGTGAATTGCCATTAAAGCAAACATTTTCCTATCCAACATTCTTATGATGGGAGATAATAATGAACTAAGCATGGTATTTACTAAGCATGGTATTTTACTTGTCTTTTGAAACAATTACCCAAGCAAAACTTGTGATCAAGGAGAGCTGACAGTACTGGTGGTACTCCAACTAGCGTGGTTAAAAAGAAGGAGAAAAAGTCCTGATTTCACTGTTCCAGGGTTTTGCCTCTAGTTTTGAAACACACATTCAACTGAACACTTTTTATTCTTTTGTTATGATCCATTTACTGACGATTCTTTCACTGTATGTTGAACATAAATGTTAACACTAGTTTATGTGAAAGTACTTTTACTGATTGCCTCACATATTCATGATGCACCTTTCATGTATGCCTCAATAATCTTGGAATTGAGAGCTTCTTGTCTTCATGTTAGTTCACAGGATTTGCTTATCTCTCTCCTCATTTATGTTGCCCTAGATCTATAATTCTACTGCAGGGGAAAATACTGTTAATACAAAATTTGTCATGCAATATTTGTAGTAGAACCTTATTTTTAATCCTACTTTAATATGTTAATATGTAGTGTAATTCCAGGCAGCAAAGATAATGAAAAAAAGACTGTCTGCAAAGACAGAGTTGCCTGAAGAAATATGTTTTCTATGTCCAAGATGGGATTACATTTAAAATGTCATTTTGGATATGTGTTTATATATGTACTATTTATATGCTTTATGTTTCTACTATTTACATTTATACCTATATTTATATTTAGTACAGACCACTTTCACTTTTCACTATCATCTCAGTTAATTGCAAACTTATTAAAGCAATAAATCAACGTAAACAGAGATATTCTGTACTCCAATTTGGAAATAAAAATTAAATTGTATAGAAAATGGCCTAAACTGTTCAACTTAATTCCTTTATTTATTCAATAACTTAAACAAAATATATTTTTATATATAACATTATGCTTGCTAAATGTAGTTTCAAGTGATGTGGTGATTTTAAAATATTTATTGTATTTTTTTATGTTTATTGTACATATTCTATCTATAAAGAAAGTTGCACATTTTATTGTGGTATGTATCTTTCCCTGAGACTTTCCTATATTCTTGTACTTTTCCTATCTTGTAGGATGTCTTAAATGATGACACAAGCAACTATTTAACATATTTTGTTGTCATTTTTCTCCTTTTTTCTGAAGTACACTTATCATCCTTGAGCAGAAGGAACAGAATGAATTTAAAATTCTTTCTGTGTTCTTAAGACTACATTTTTATAGTACTTAAAATTTTGCCCAGAATGTGTGAGGTGGAAGGCAAAAACAATCTTTCAAGCAAAATGTTGTGATTTGTCCCTTACCAATCCGTGATGATCTTGAGCAATTTCATCTAAATAGACTCTGCTATTTTCACACATGAGTGGGTAACAATTGCCTCTGAGGTGCAAATGTGATGAACCATTGACCGTGTCATTCAAAGGGAAAAGAAGCCACAAAAGCCATAATATATGCAGTGAACATAAGGCTAAATTGTTATCTTCAGATAACAAGTTATTGAACTTTTTTTAATGTAAACTTTATATACACTATGATCTTTTCTGTAAACTAGGTAGCTAAAAAGACATAAAGGTAATTATTGGAAACCAATTGCAGTGAACTGCAGAACAAAAGCCATTCCTTTTTATGATGATAATTGAGCAGAGGGCTAGGCTTAGTAGGATAAAATGATTTCAAGCCTCTTTACAATGTGTTGATTAGGGGATTGAAAATGTGATGTCTTAATAAAGAGAAATGTACAGTTTTAAAACCACAGCTGCTTTCCTGCATTTTCTTAAATATAGGTATTTCTCTCTTTGTCTTTCACATAAAATGTAGTGCTAAGGTCCCAGTACCAGACTTAGAGGTTACTTTCCCTGGGACCCCAGTTGCCCCAGTATGTCTCGGTTAACACTCAGTCCAGTGAACCAGACCATGTACTCTCTGCCAAGTCAATCTTCCTCCAGTGGCCCACAGAGCAATCGTTATACCCCTTTCTGCCCTTCTACTCTATTCCCACTTCTGCTAAGGCTCTCATAAGCTAACTTTGGGGCTCGGAAATGTCAATCAATCACAAAATGACCCCAGTATGTAGGAAAACAAAGTGACATTTTCTGTGGCTGAGTTCCATGTGCAATCTTTGGCAAAGCATGTGAGGCCAAAAAAAAAAAAAAAAAGGAAACCCTGAATAAACCGTGCTGGGTGGAAGTGGTTCTTCTGTTCCCTAAAGTCATGGAGCATTTCAGGTCACTGACATCAAGAATTATGTCCTGTGAATGATGGCCTAATTCTCCATCAACATTATTGTCTCTTAATTCCCTTTCTCTATTTTACCTGTGGGTATTTGCTCAGAAAGAAAACAGCAAATCTTATGGAGGTAGTTTATATGCATTTAATCATCATGATGCAATATGTATAATTGTCCCAACGTGACACGTTTCTACATTTATAATTATTTTGAAAGCTTATCTGGCAGCTATGGATTTCCAGCTGCTGATGTACACAAGTGAAGGGAGATCAAGCCGGAAATACTTCTGAAGTCAGAAAACTATATACCTTTTGTTTCTGCTGCTGTGTTTTGGTTCTTATCGTTCTGTTTGGAATTGGCTTGCCTACAGGCAATGATTTGGAAACCTGGCTACAGAGATTTTTCTTCCTATCAACTGTCCCTAGGGGATTTCTGACCTAGATCCCATTTCATCCCTGCTTAAAAGCTACTCGCATGTGAGATGTGGAACACCAGTGTCATACAGGACAGTTCTGCACAGATGTCAGCTGTTGATAATACAGTATAAAGCTTTCAGTAGTCATAGTTAAAATGAGACCTTTTTTTTTTTTTTTTTCCCCCGTAACAGACATGGCCTTCTTCTTATTCACACAGCCAGAAGCTCTCATTTTTCTGTTTTTCTTTTTTAATAATTTTGTCATTAAGAGAGAACATAATTTCTTGAATTGCGACAGTTTTTGCCTGTTGGAGTTCAAAAGGGGCAAATCCCTCTCCCCATCAAATGCAAGGCACAACATGCAGCAGAAACATTGTGTTTCAGGTGAAAAAGGATAGCACAGATGGCTGAACAGCATCCTTCATCCCTCTGTGTGACTAGGGGCAAGGAATGTCAGACTTAATGCTATTCAGGACCATTCAGACAAAAGAGAGATCAATGAAAAATGATGATTTGTTAAGAATAAACCTTTCCTAGAAATACATAGATTTCAGAGATTATTTTTCCTTGGAAAATTTTCTTATGATTTCATTGAAGTTTTTGGTCAAAAATGGGAAAGAGAGAAAGGAATCCTCCAATAATGAGTTGTCTCATAGTTAGGGAACTCACTTGAGGTAAAAGACCTGAATTTGTGTCTATAATGGCCCATAAGATGCAAAGCTGTAAATCTGATAGTCTAAAACTGGAATGCAGTTCCTTTACTATTAGTTTTTCTGTCAATTAATTCCATTTTGAAAGGTCTCATTATAGTCCCACTTAGCAAGTATCGTCAAATTATAAACATTTTCCAAGAAATGAGGAAAATATATGCTTTCTTGCTTTTTTTCCTTTTTTTTTTTTTTCCCCTTTTCCTCCCACCCCTCCCACCCCCCTGGCTATGTTTATTGGGTTTTGCCTGTATTTTGAGTCACAGGCTTTCCCTAGTATGTCTGTCATCTCATGCAGCAGTACCTGATCTTCCATTAAACAAACGCAACCTCTAACCTTTCTAGTTGCAAAGATAACCTTCAAACCGTGAAGTGAATGTATTTATTTTTATCAGCAATGTCTTATTTGGTCTGAAGCATAAAATGAATGCAAATGTTTTTCATTTATCACACTGTTGAATATTAATACTAATGCAGTCTAATTTTTAGTTTCAAGAACTATTTCTATGCTGATCAAAGCCTTCAGAAGAAAAGATAGGAGACCCTAGTGTATGCTCTGTGCCTCCTGTGAGTGCTTTTTGCCTCCACAGTCTTGGGGACAAAAAAAGTGGGAGAAAAAAAAAGTTTTAAAGGCAACAGTCTTCCATATCTGTCTTAATAATCACTGACACTCTTGTTCAATGGCATCCATTCAATTTACAGAGGTTCACAGCCTACAGAATTCCACAGACATTACAATTGCATATCCAAGGACAGAATTAGTAAATTCTGTTTCTTACCTTTACTGGTGTGATGGAAATCAACTGCAAATTCTTTCAGATAAATTGTTGGCTCAAAAAGGGGCACCTAAAGTTAATAATTATATAAACAACTGAAACCTACTGCCCATCTCTCTTCCATGAAATGCTTGACCAAAGCAATTAGAGTCATGGGTCTATTTTCACCAGGACTACCAAGAAAATGCAACAGCTGCAATGTCTAGAAAAAAGAATCCATTGAGCCTAAAAGAAGTTAGATTCATTATCCATCCTCCCAGAATATACTTAACTGCCAAAAGCAACTGATATAAACAGCGTGCCAGGAAACAGGTGTTCCTAATGATGTTAAATTAAAATAAACAAATAAAAAACAGTAGAGACACAACTTTATCAATAACTGCAATGTTGAATTAAACTATAAACCCAGAAGGCAGGAGAGAATAAGGTTGGGTTGGAGGGTTTTTTTCTGTTGTTTTTGTGTGTGTGTGTGTGTGTGTGTGTGTTTAATATAGTTAACATATCACACTAGACTGTAATTAAAGAAGACATATGTATTTTACAACTAGGAATTGTAACACTCTGAAAAGACAATGTTTTTATCAGGCTGTTTTAATATGTTTATGCCTGACAGAATTTACTGGTAGTTCCTGATTGGAAAACAAAAATCATTTTACTCAATCATTCTCCAGAGCAGAAAAAAAACCCAAGAGTTTTTCCTGAGAATTTAGCAAGAACTTGTTTCTCTGTATCAGAAAAATAAATGGTACACCTTGTAAAGGTGTGAGGGATTTGGGGAAGCAGCTCTTTGTTTGTTTTTTTGTTTTTGTGGGTTTTTTTTTCCTATGAAACCTAAGAAAATGGAAACTTTAAGTCAAGTAAAACTTAATTATCTGAAACTATGTCAAAATACATTGCAGGGGGGATTTTTTTCTTTTGCATTGTAGAGGTTTGGAAACAATCACACAAGATTTCTACTGTGTGTGAAAGGTATTCATTACTATTAGGATGAAGGAAGTGCAAGTATTTCCATTTAACCTTTTCATTTCCCATTCCATTCTATTCCACTCTGTATGCCCACCTTCTTCCCTGCCCCCTCAATAATCAGTGCAGAACTGGTGATTTATAATCCACTTTATTTTTTATAAGCCTTTGAGCTGCGCAAAGTACAAAACTGAAATTAAGTCCTAGAGTAATAACATGAGCTGGTGTGAGGCTGGGGGTGGGGGGGTGAATAGGGGTGAAAATTGTATTAGCTCTACAAAATCCTGGCCAATATTTCTTAAAATACACTGCAAATTTTCCTACAGACTGGGCTCCATTCCCTTTCACAGAGAAACTCATCTTTCTATTCTGATATTGATGAACTTTCCTTCCCCTCATTCTATAAAAAGTCACCTTTTTCTGTGATATGAAATTACCTTTGCCTGCACTGTGACATAAATGGAGTGATTTACCTGAGATCACACAGAAAACCTGTAGCAGAGAAATTAGATGACTTTCCATTCTGATTTAAGCAGTAACCACTGTATTATCCCAACTTTTTCCAGAGAAGATGCTGGCCAAATATTTTTGAACAGTTAAGCAAATAAATAAATAAGCCAGCAAAATAATCAATACATAAAAAACATATTGATTGTGTAAACACTTTGTACTTAGTGCATTTGGGATAACTCTTTGGGTGAGAACTTCAGCTGTTTAAAATCAGCATTGCTTTACAGAACTGAATAAAGCAATTCTGAGTTAATGTTCCTAGGTAAGGACCTCATCTCTTTCCCCTCATTCAAGTATCAGCCCTGTTAGCAATGAATCCTTCAGCTCTGTGTTTTAATGATATTTTTGATTGAAAACATTATTATGGATCTATTCCTTCAATTCTATACAACTATGCTAATTTATTTCAGGTTAGAATGTGTTCTAATGCTTCTCGTGACAGGATATCAGGTCTCGGTCACTTGTCTCCAGAGCTATGTATGCCAGTTGGGCTTGCCAGCTCAGTTTTAAAGGCTAAAAAGCCCAGGCTGCTAGCTGAAGTGGAAATAGAACTAGAAATTTGGGAGGACAGGTCATTCAAGAAAGAACTAAGAGCTAGCATTTTCCAGAAAATCTATTTTTAATTAATTATTAAAAAAAAATACACAAACCACCCACAAACATACACTAGATCTATGTAAGTAAAAGTCTGAAGGAATGTTTTACTGAGAAATTATGTCAATATATTCAGAATGTATGGAGATTCCCAATCAACTCACTTTCTTGGCCAAAAATATCTAAGTCATAAAGGTGTGTGAAAGATTTCTTTGTTCCTTAATAAACCTGTGGAAGAACTGAGTCTTGTAAGTGACAACTACATTTTCTATGCTATGTGCTGGAACATTTGCATCTAATTCCTGATACATAATCTGAAGAGTTATGTTTTGTATGCATTTTTATTTTAATATATATATATAAGCAATACTGGAAAACCAAAATAATAACTGTTTGCTGTCCTCAAGAAGCAATATTAGAGTTTTTATCCTCTAAGTATTTTCTCCAAAATACTTGGCAAGTAGTTCTAAGAATTTGGCTCAAAATTATTGAAAAAAAAAAACTGTCAAGACACAGGGAAAAGGCCTGGGCTACTCCACAAAGGAAAATGAACCAGCAGCAGAGCGTTCATGAGTAGCAGCCCCAGGTGAAGCTAGTGAGGGTGACTAAGGGCTGCTGGTTCACTCTGTGAGCACCGGGCACCTCTGTGTTGCTAGTTCTCCAGGAGTGCTCCTCAGGTGTGTAGCCCAGATCATCATCAGCATGGTGAAGCTTTCCCTGGATGAATTTAGGGTATGACATTTGTTTTGCTTGTGACCCTGGCTGCTCCTGCTTCATGCCTGTAGGGGACAGCTGGTGTAGGAAAGGGTATGGATGATGAGGCTTTAAGAGAAAGATGTGAAAAACGGGATGGATCTTCAGGAAGCATGGGAATTCTAGCAGGTAAGTAACTGGGTAAATAAGCTCTATTTTATAACCATGTCAAATCTAACTGAGGTCAATTTTGCCTGTTTAGCGTGAAGAAGAATACGCTTGCCTCTATGTAACCTAGCATGTTTTCTTGTGAAGTGCCCTACTGAGAAAGCCTTTCTTACACCTCGGTGGGTAACATTTATTTTTATATTATTTTTATCATTATAAGTGAAGCAGTGATTTAACTGCAATGAGTGTTTAGCAGATAACTACCGTGGGGCTGGAATTCTCCCCATATTTCTGTGTTAAGTTCTAACTAAGCTAGAGAACTTTCCACATCATACCTGCCAATCTGCATTTCCCTTGGACAAAAGCAGGAAGTCTTAATATATAATAATTCTGATTAACAATTTCAATAATTTGTCAGAAACACAAGATCCACCAATGTCAGATCTTGCAAATCCTTTACTACTATCTGCTGCCAGTACCAGAAGCAGTTCTGCACACACAGAAATCACAGACTTCAGTTTAAAGTAGGTCATTTCCCTGAAAAGTCTTTTGAGGATTTTCAGTGAACATTTCCCTAGGTAGATCACTTCTTTTATTGCTAAGACCATACGAAAATGACCGAAAGGCTGGTTTCTCCTAAAGCAATCTGTAAGCAAGTTATTTGTAACAAGGGCAGATTTAAAGAAATTTATCATATTATTGCCCATTTTCTTTTATCTAGAATATGATTTTTAAAGTTTATTTTAGCAATAGTATTTGTTTGATCCATATTTATCACATATATAGCTCTTTGTTTTCATTTTTCTTTCTTTGTTGGTAGTACTAATGTTTCTGTCTTATTGTGGACAGGGCTAGTCAGTGCTTTAGCATGGAAGTTGTTTTTTTCATTGCATGGGTAAAGACTGTATAAAATAATGGAGCTCCAGATTTTGATTAGGGTCTTTTGAAGACTACCTAAATAATAATAATAATAAACTGATGCACAAAAATGTATCACAGAAAAGACAACCAGTAAACAAGAAGTCCTATATCTTGTCAGAATGTTGCATTAAAAAAATGACAAAATCCATTATTTAGATTATAATTTAAGAGTTTATGAACATCTCTACTTATCTAGACCGAACATACCTCCAACCATGGCTCAAACCGGGCATGTGAAAAAGAATGTAAGAACACTACAAGCATGTATTGTACTTCTAGAATGGCAGAGAAACACTAAGTGAATTCTTACTCTTTCACTGGGTTTAAGTAGAAATAGAAATACCAGGATCTGGGATAAGCATATCAGAATGCACTTCAGCTTCAGGTACTAATGACCATGTTAAGGGGTTGCATGCTTTGAACTAATTTCTGGGGGTTCTCTATAAGGTTTGCTCTTGTCATTCATGAAGTGCTGAGAAGAGCAGTCATTCAGTAAACAAAAGAGTTCCAACCCAGACTCCCATAATTTGAGTGAGATGCTCTTTCAGAAGCAGTTCTCTAAGTATTTTTTAAGCCTCAGACATGGCTCCCTTGTAATTTTGCCCAGAAATTAATTGAGAACACCTATGGGTTGCCTCAAACTCTTCAGGCCCATCAAATCTGGCTTCAGCCATGCTTGGCCTACATTAACAAAGACTTTCAGATCCCATTTTCTGTGTATTCTTATAGTTCAGTAATTTTACCGGTTATGAAACTCTCTAGATATCCACAAAACAGCAACATCTGCTGTGAAATCATCTTGCAGTTGCTCACAGCAATGCACCTAACATTTATTCTCATGAGCATTAAGTAGATTGTGCAGCAGAGATATGCTAATGTGTGCTGCAGGTCCTGAATACTGAGGTGTCCAGATCTGGTGCTGTGATTGCCTTTATAGCCTATCTGTACATGCGCACGTTTTCCCTGCATAAAGACCAGAAGATGGAGTAAAAGATATGCTTATGTCTGTTCCTGCGGAGCATGGGATTCTACCTTGATGCCAGACAGCAGAAGCGCACCCATGCTTTGCAGTTTTGATGTAGTACAGGCATTGTATTGGAAGGAAATAAAATATCTTTACCATGAACAAATATTTATTGTGAGACACCTGTACAATGACGCTTTGTCTGAACTCGCCAGTTTGTTTCACATTTTCTCTTGACAAACAGCTATTTAGATGTGTGTGTGTGTGTGTGTAAGACTCAGTTCAGCTCCTCTAGAACTAATCTTTCATACAAAGTAGATTAGCACTTGGACACCACACAAAGGACTAAAAAACCTACTAATGCTCCTTAAGGAGACTTTGCAAGCATATCGTTTTGATGGACTCATCCAGTCTTTGTTGAAACACCATAACAGTAACAATATTATAGGTTAAAGTCAAAAATATTTCACCTTTTCAAAATCTTGAGAGGTGTTGAATAAATGAAGGTGGAGTGGGTTTTTGCTCAGAGTACATGTAAGTTTGCTAAGTTTTACACACTCCCACCTATCTACAGTAGAAAGCAGATTATGTTAGGCTCCAGAACAGAACGGAATGTGAAAAAAAAGACAGTAAAGTGATGCATTTTTGGAGCAGATTTGTTGTGATTTTGTGATATCCAGATCAACTTTCCAAAGTACAAAGTTAAACTGTCAGACTCGCCGGCTTTCTGTGGATGCCAGACTGGTTTATGATCTCTAGCAATACCTGGCTCTGCAGCTCAGACTTAATGCACTCAGCCACATATCTGCAGCAGCTTTATCAACACCTCGAAAATATAATTTCCTTTATAGGTTTTCTGCACAAAATATTGGGTAATAGCACTGTTAAATAGTATTTACACCTTCCTTTTTAGCCCTTCAACTTTTGGTGCTGATGTTGGGAAGCCAATCTCCCTACACACCTTGTGAGATCAAGTAAAAGAAACAAGCTCCATCTTTAACTGTCTTCCACAGGAATTAATTCGTTTTTAGAGAAATAAAAGGAATTCAGCCTCATAACTTAGCCATCCAGATGCTTAAACATCCCAGATACCATCTCAACCTTTTTCCCATAGAGGGATAATTTCTTCTCAACATGTTATTTTCTAATGAGGCTGATTTTGACCAATCTATCAGAAATCTGTTCTAGAACAATCGTTCAACAGAAATATCAAGACACTGTATAAAGACGGTCAGTAGTTACAATTGAATAGGACCTAGCTAGCATTAACCATTCTTACTCCCTGGTGGAAACTTGGTAGGTATTATCACCACAGAAAGTGATGATAATTATGTATGACTATTACATATGTGCACCAAATAAATATCAACACCCCCTGCCCCCACCGCCTTTCAAATCAATATTTTCAATATTTTTTTCCATAAAATTCGTGGAGCTGACCACGTCATGCAACTCAAATTATATTGAGGAAAGCAGAGAGTCCAGGAGAAATCAGATGAACGGCTTTATTATAGTACCTCTGATCAAATGATCAGCAAAGAAGGGGCTTCTCAGACTTAACTTAGATACATCCCTTCTCCCCCTGGCTAGAATAGCTTCTCTGCTCAGGAAGCAGCAGCGTAACACTGCCACCCACTGCCCCACTTCACACAGGTAAAGTCATGAGGGTAGACAAACGTTCAGGAGTAGCTGTGACATCTTTATTAAGTTTTGAAAGCTTCTCAGGGTAAGTTGGGCAGGCTTTACTTACTTTGTTTTGAATCAGGTGGAGTAAGATCCTTACCTGCTGCAGTAATTTGGCACTAAGCATTACAGTACCTTCGAGTGTCAGGTCTTGCTTGCCCACTTTCAGATGTTACCGTCTTCCTCTACAGCTGAATAGAGTAGTGCTTTGCTGCAGAGAAACTCATCCTCTGAGCTATCTCCAAGTAACAGGCAATCTCTGCGATGCGCACCCACCCTATCTAGCATATTTAGACAGGGAAAGCTGCCGCTATAAAGTTATAGCGCATGACACAATGAGCAACATTTCAGCAAAACTGAAATACTGCTCCAAACTTTTCATTCTACCTTTCTGAATCACTGCATTTGCATATTTTACATTTATTTGAAGGAAACTTTTGCATTTCCCTTATGAAAATGACATTGCTTTCACTTTGCTGATGCAGGAATCATTAAAATTCTACTCATACAGGCTCATGGATGTTATTTGTTTTTAGTTATTCATTAGCTGGAAAAAAGAGTAGAACCACTTTAAGCTTGAAACAACATATATATTTTTTTTAATTGCCACGTTTGTGTGTGGTCTTAAATCATGCATTCACTTCTGTTTAAAATTGCATTCTGATTTGAAACTCACAGACTCAAAAGCCAATTGGAAATCTTGCCGGTTACATTTTCTTCCCCCAGTTTCCAAAAACCTTCAATCACTGCTGGCATTCAAAAAGTACATGAGGCACAGGTCATGAGGTGCTGCAGTGTTAAGATATTAGAGATTACTGCAAGGTCTTCTCATTTGAGCACATACCACCATGCCCACTTTTGGACCTCTTGATATTTAAAAATAATAAAGAGGAAAATTACTAGTTTTGCTCTCAAATACTCAGCAAATTACTAAGCACTGCTTTCACTCATGTAAAATTAATTCACAAGCTTGGTGCCTGGCATCACTTTGCTATAAGAAATTGCATTGTATCTCACATGCATTGAATATAGGACTTAAGGAAAAAAAAATCAATAAAAGAAATTAAATATAGCTAGCCTCCTTCAAACAATAAAAATCAATGCTATGTTATCAGGTACCTAAGAAGCAGGTTTATTTTCAGTATTAATCTGGATAGTAGTTTCATGGTAATTGATTTTTTTTTATGCTTAAGCTGTCAAAAACTATAACAAGCAATGATTACTTGTTATTTTCTAAATTCATAAAAGAATTGATTCTGTGGGGATTGTGTTTTTTCTCCCCCTGTCTTTCTCTGGCACTGAATTAGTTGTGCCACTGAAACAATCGCTAATCTTTCTTGTAGTGACAAAATTGATGACAAAATTGAAAAATAAATATTCACTAGGCCTTAAATGAAACTGCTTTACAACTGCAGTGAAACTAAAGCAATCATATCTTCATTATTTTGATTGGTAAACAGTGTTGCAACTGTTATCTATGTCTGAACTAAATGTTGCATTAAATATTAAATATTATGTTGTCATGAAACGGAAAAGGACTTATTCCTAAAAAATAAAACTAAAAGCAGGTTATATATTCTTCAACTATTTTTACAAAAAGTTTTTTATCTTACAGGAAAACAGCATATCTGCTATATGTACTGTAGTACAATATGGAAGAAGAAAAAAAGAAAAGTATTTTTATTGAAGTTTTCTATGGGAATTCTGAAATGCTGGGTGTCCTTAATATAAAGTGAAGTAAGAATTCAGGTATTTCCCCCCCCCATATTTAATATATTTAAGGATGAAAGAAGGAAGGCAGGACAAATCTGCAAATAACTTAATCTTCTGCAATCTAGAAAGAGAAGTTAAATATAAAATAGGATGCAAATTAACAGAAGGTTATTGCAAAATGAAGACATACCATCCTGTTTCAGGGATTAACTTTAGTTTTCAGTAGATCAATTAAAGTGTGTGTTGGGAGGGTGGGGGTGGGGGTGGGGGGGAGGAAGGATTTCTGTACAAAATCTAAGACTCCTTGCTAGATATTCCTGGTTATTTTATACAAACCTTATCCCATTACACCCTGTGCTTAGAGGAGTAATATTATCTGGAGAGTAATGAAGTAATGAACAAAGAAAACAGTCTTTACACTGACAATCTACATGTAAAATTCCTTCCAGTTCCCCAAGACAAATCAGAGCAGTAACAGTCCTACTTATTCCAGGCAATTTATAACTACGCGAGAGGTTTATTAACACAAACTTGCTTTCCATAAATAGCGGTGGCAGCTGGAGCAGCAGCCAAGTTCGAGCTGGCAAAATTAACATGACAGAGAGGCACACACCCCTTCAACAGCATCAGTATTGGCAACACTGCACACAGTACCAGATCACATTTATCATGAGAGTGGCATGGCTGTAGACAACCTAGAAGATGATATGTTATTAATATTGATATGGGTTCTGCCCCAGAAAAAAAAGGGGCAGACACAAAATTCCTTGGTAAGCATTGTATTTTGATTGTTATGATCTGTGGAATGAAGCGCCACAGACTATTTTGTATTATTGGAGAGGCATAGCAGTTAGATGCAGAAAACAGGTATGAGGTTTTCAGCTCCATCTCTCTACCTGACTGTGAAGTGCTCTTCAGTATGTTTAAATCATTTATTTTCTAGATTTGTTTTAAATATCTCAAGCTTTGTAATTTTCAAGACCTACCATGCAAAAATATTCCATATTCCAATACCAAATGTTAATAAGATTTCCTTCATTCCTTTCTCTTCAGACATGGAGCTTAAATCTTTCCTTTTTTTAAATTCCAATAGTAATTATTTATCCTTTCCCTTCTGTACTGATTACAGACTTATGCTAATAGCAGCTTTTTTTCCCTTTTTTAGCTAGCACAGAATTTCTACAATGATCTCTCTCATATAAATGTGTGTCAGTTTGTATTTTGTTATAAATTTTTGATCACATCTACTTTAAACATTCTTAAACTATCGCCTTCTCGTTGTTGCTGATGTACAGCATTTCTTTTCCTAGCACTGCATTTTAATCTTTTCTATTCACTGATAATTTCTGACCTTTTTTTTTTTTTTTCCCCTGAACTGTTACAATTCCTCACTGCCCTCCTGGCAAAAAGATGCCAAATGACTCGATCAACACTGCAAGCCAAAGATATGGGGAAGATTATAAATCTTTGTAAATGATGCAACCAAATGAGCAATACATATTACCATTAATACATAAAAAGATAACACTATGCCAGTATTTAAACATTCCTACATTATTAAAAGAACCTGAAACCTTCATTAATCATAAACTTTTTCTTTCTTTTTTTTTTTTTCTTTTTGCCTCTTTCTGATGTGGAGACAATTGTGTTTTGATAGCATAAGTTCAAAGCCACAGGATTTTTCTTTGAGCAGATTACATTTTTTCAGTTGAGGATGTTTTCATTTTGACATTATGTCCTGTTTCTGTATATTCTTCATGTTAGACATTGTTGCCATTCTTGCAGTATAGTTAGATATCTGCCTTGTAGACAGAGTAGTAAGATTTTTATTTTTTTTTATGATGACTTACTATGATATAATGAAATGTACTGGCAGTGCAGGAGGTTATTAATTTCAAAGGTTTTCAAATAAAAATTAAGAAAAAAGTCACAAAATGGGGAAAGTCCTTAGATGAAAGGCATGGATTGTCACTTACAAATGTGTAGACTTTTGTCAGAAACTGCAGAAAATCTGAAAGATCTTGCAGAAGCTTCTCCATTTTTCAGTCAACATCCATAAGCATCCTAAAGCTCAGCCTCTCAAAAGACAGGCCTATGGCCCACATGAGTAAAAAACAAAACCAAAACAAACCAAAATCACACTTCAAGGCATTTGTCTACATTTCTGTTTTCATATAGGTATCTCTTAATGTGATATCCTAGGACCCTAACTGTTAGCAGAGCTCCGTTGTGATAAACACTACACATGCATGCAACAGTAAGAGGCAGTCATAGTTCTGAAGAAAATGCACAAAGATGTGTTGCAATGCCACCTTCTAAAAGTACTGCACCAACAGGGGGTAACATGAGCTGTAATTTTCTTTCAGTTCTTCCAACAGATAAGAACATGGAAATAGAATTGTTTAGTTTTAAAGAGCAGTGAAACCTCCATAAAGATCCAATATCATTGCATTTGGTTTGACTTCCCATTGCTTAATAGAAGTTCTTGGTATGAACAGGTAATACTTTCCCAGTACAGGGAAATCTCTAACAAAATATACTGAATATTTCCATTAAATACTTGCAAGTCTGAAAGGTTAAGTGACAAGGTTAAGTGTCTATTTTTGCACTCTTTTTGTTCCTAGTGTGTTCTGAGGTTTTCCTTAATGATAGGATTAAATTTGGTTTCCAGCTACAAACAGTTGTTTGTCATTCCCTGTAGGTTAGTCTCTATATTTTGTGCTTATCACAAACAAAGAGGAAATAACTTTCTCAGTCTTTGAGAGTCTCTTAAAACGCACGCACTTTGGGGAAATCATATTTTCTTGAAGGAAATGAGGCATGACCAATCACACAAAACGTGAGAAAATCCCTTGATAGGTGACCTTTGCCACGTGTGAAAGAAGCTGTTCAGTGGCTGAGGTTTCATGGATTTCATGCATGAAAATCAGATTTTCTGGCCACCAGTGCTGTTCAGTAAATAAATAATCCATCATTGTGTCAAACAGTAGAAACACGAAGATACTGGCACTAACAAAATAGAGGGTTTTAGTTAGCAACTTATGCAACTCTTCAGGAGCTGTGCATGTCTTTTTTGCAGTGTTTAGTTTTCATTACTTGAACTTAGGTTATTCATGTTTAGGATAAGTGTGAATGAAGTCTGGTAAGCACTATATCACCAGTTTGACTGTATATACCCAGATGCACATAAATAAAAGAGAATAAAAAATACTACTATCATACAATGCATGCTAGAAATGCTTTCTGGAGCCTTTCACAGAAGAAGTTCTTCTGCACTATACTGTTTTAAAAGAATGCTATAAACTTTCCTGAGGTATATCAAAAGCACAGAGAAACACATACTCCACACAAATTCATTTAGCTCTTTTACCTCTGTGTGTAATGTAAATTTGCATGAACTGGTAGAATATTATTTTCTCATCTATATTTCATAATCGCTGATCAAAACTTTTATTTAATTATTCAAACATTTTTCTCACCTATATGTAGAAGATACTTTTCCCTGTTGTCTCTAGCAAACACTTGCACTGGTTTTTTTCTTTTTCACCTTTTTTTTTTTTTTTTGACAAAGGAGTGAGAAACTGGGTATTCAGCATGAAATGGCAGAACAAAAGGATTTAAAAAGTCTTTGCATAGTTGTCTCTTTTCCTTAGACAAGAAATTATCTACATTAGCTTTAATTTTGTTTATCTAAAAGGTATTTAATCAGTTGACATATTTAGTCTTATATGTAGAATTCTATTTCTTTAGTCTGTTGTGCACAGTTTTAATTGCCTTTGTTATAAACCCAAGAAATATTAATTATAATAAGGCAAAATTCTTAGCTCCTTAGAACTCATCACTGTAATAAACAGCTCACTTTTCCCCATTCACCTCCTGGTTTCTCTGAACAAAGAGGTGCCCTGACTTCTTCAGTCCACCCCACAACTGACACTTCCTGTTTGATTTTCAGCTCCTCACCGTTCCCACTGCTGATACTAAATAAATAAATAAATATAAAATTATATTTTTTTATTCTCCTTATGACATGACAAACATCTTTACTGCTTGTGTCCTTTTGGTCTTGGAAACAAGACTTATTTATCCAGTTTACAGCTCCTTTCTACCTATCAAATACTACTGCAGATAGGTTACTGTAGTCACTCATTTTAATATGCTGCAGCATGGACTCAGTATGTTTTATCAAAAATATTAGATGTGATCTAAAGGTCCATTAAAATGCATTAATAATATAAACCTATGTATCTAGTTGTTAAAAGAAGTTAAAATAGTACTATTGGGTATTTTTATTGTTCTATTTTTCTTAGAGGAAATTAAATTTTTTTCAGAGTTACAAAATTTCTTGTATCTTATTTTAAATCCACACTACTCTAGCACTTGAGTATGAAAGGATTCATTAAGCTTTTGTTTAGTATCCATCAGACTGGTTAGAAATTCACTGTCAGCTCTTGTCTGTGGATCAAGTTAACAAATTATGCTGAAAGAAAAATTGTCGGTTGATTTGCTTTCATAGCCTTATATCTCAAACTTTTTAAAAGGCCTAACCATTCAAATATTTTGTGCTGCTGGTTTTCTTTTTTATTGTGTACTTATAATGAGAGGTTGCCTCAGGACAAATATTAGAATCAATTTGTGCATTTGAGCATTCACACATACACAAACACACAATGTTCTGTTGTGATTTGTCCATGACGATGTGAAAATCAAGACTAAAGTGCTTCTGATACAGTTGTTATAAGACAACTGTGTTCTCATGCAGATACACACACACACATAGATATAAATATAGTTTGGTTTATTTTTACTTGGTGATCAAATCAAGACTACATGTTAACTGATCTATGTTTTTAAAAAAAATTAAACGGAAGTCTTAAATATAGATCATCTTCATGAAAAAGATCCACACCTGTCTGTAGGAAAAAGATGCAGAAAAGCTCAGACTTTTACCAGAAGTCATATGATGCTACCGTTCCCGGGAAAAGCCTTGACTTCCTTCCCTGAAAAGGAAATTCCCAGTGGTCTGGCTTTCCACATATCAGGGCTTCAAGTTTGATGAAAAACAACAGACTGTCCACAAGTCCTTCCAGTGTAATCTATGTTTGCAGAGAGGACAAAAATGTAGACCAAGCATCCCATTCATCTTGCCTCTCCCTCAGCCCATATTGGATGTGTATGTTTTTCCAGTTCTGTCCTGTGACAGTTCTGGGAGACTTCTACAAGTGCAGAAGTTAGTGGCTGGTTTCACAAAGATGAAAGCTTTCCCTAGGCATGTCTTCAATTTTAAAGGAAACATTTGATATAATTTTTCTTTCCTTTATAATCAAATTCTGAATGGTATTTCATTATTATTAGATGGCTTGTTGAGGAAGCTGCTTGATTTTATCGTGACTGAAGGTAGCAGTGGGTTTACGTTCTTTGAATGTACACGGTGTGACTTCTATAATGGGAATAAAGAATGCAAGCAAGTAAAATGAAGCAAACAATAGAAACTAGGTCCTTCTCAAAGGCAGGATCTTGACTTCAAAAGGTGTCACGCTAATATAATATAATAAAGGCAACCTTTGAAAATAACTTTTCTGATATTTTCATCTATCAATGAGATTTCCAAGATTTTCTCCATTCAGATGTGGGATACCGTCTGTTTTATTTATCAGGAAGCAGAATGAAATCTCAGCCTTTTCTATGTTATAAAAGAGAAATAATATGATGAAATACCACAGAGCAGCCATAATTCCCCAAAACGTTGGCTATACATGAATAGAGTTTTATATTTATTGAATTAATTTTTGTGGCATAAAAATAGTCGGGTGATTATATGAGTGTAAATTGGGTATAGGATTCATTTGACCTACCTTTAGACATCTAAAGGTCTATTTAAGCCTGGGCCAGTCATGCTCGACCACCCTTACAAGCAGTGGAGTAAAACAGACTTATAGAAAAATGCATCTTGCTTATTGCAGACAGCTATTTTAGGATACGTATAGTTGCCTCCTGGATATGTCACTGTTGTTGATTAGAAAGAGAACCCAAATTGACCGGTTTAGAGTCAAATGATTAATTTTAGATATACAGATTATCCTGAGATGAATTCCACCAGCATTTGAAAAGTTTGACCACAGCCCATCAAAACGTGTATGTGCAACCAAATTGTCATCGCAATTTGAAATTAATCCAGGCTCCAGTCCACAGCTGGGCTTTAACCAAAGTTGAGGTGGAAGAGAAACAAGCTGTTTATGGCTCCTCTAGATTCCCTTCTTTGCTTAGAGGTGTCAGCAAAGTTCATGTTAAAATTTCACCACCACCACCACCATGGCATCTACCTCATCCCAATACTTACTGCTCTCAGCAGATACACTGGGTCCGCACATTGCTCTGTACGCACTCAGGAATTCAATGTGAGCTGGTGGTTCCTGTGTCTCTGCCACTTTTTTTCACTCCCTCCAAAGGACTGGAAGCTTTTGGAGAGGCAGAATCAGTCTTGCACATCCTTCATCTCCAGCTGAGCCTTCAGTCAGCAGCTGTGAGGAAAGTCATGATAGACAGGCCAGGAGAGATGAGCGTTGAGAGGCTGCTGCTGACAGACCCATGGCTACCTCTGAGACTGCTGGTTCCTCCCTCCCCTTTCCTTCATCTCTAGATCAGGGTGGTTAAGTAGCATTCCCCCATTCCTAGCGGAAAGATTCAATCTCTTCTCCCCACTTCCTTTCTCTGCAGATCTATTAAAGACAACTGTTGTTATCAATTGTTTCTGTTTATTTTGTGTAGCAAAGAAAGTTCTTAATTTGCTTTTTAAAAGTTAATGTACGTTTTTATTCTGTCATTGATTTTTCTGGGAAAATAAAACAAAATAGTGACTTTTCATTTGGTTTAGTTTCTAAAAGAATATTTTCATTTTGGTTGTTAAAAAATATCCCTTTTTTTTCTGCCTTATGACTGCGTTAAAAATTCTTCATGAAGAAAAAATGATGAAAAGTGACTACGAAGGAAAGGAAATGAACTTCTTACTCTTACTGCATGTATTTTAAAGAATTAATTTGATTCTCCTGTCAAATTCCCTCCTTTCTCTTTCTTGCACCAGAAAAATTCCTTGTTCTTGTAGAAGTACAAGTATAAAGCTAACAAATGTCAGTTGCTGAATGGATAAAATATTTGAAGAAAAAATAACGTCTCTTCTTGTAAGTGTTGAGTAACCAACCTTTACAGGGAACAGTTTATAAATTCTGTTTCTTAATTTTTGATAGTTTCAACTTCAAATCCAACAATGATGATAGTACCAATTTTGGGATTCACGGGTAAGCTTTTGAAAGTTACAATTTTAAATTAAAAAAGCATACAATTGCTCATTGCAATGATAGGATATAGTTTACTCAAATGATGCATCTATTTTGGTGATTCTGGTCAAATGATACAGATAAACTAGTGGTATTCTATTTCTGTTTGCGTCAGCTTGATAGGAAGACATGAAAGCAAGGCTTTTGTAATAAAACATTGCAAGATGTCTTGTCTTTATCAATTATAACCAGAAACTGATGCAGAGAGCAGAAGTAAAGCACTGATGAGCTTTTAATGTCATTTTCAATGAAGATTATGAATTTCAAGATTCAAATTCAGATTATGTTTTATGCATAAATCAGCTTTGGTTATCTTTGTAATAGATAAAGCAGTCATTAAAACTAAACTACTGGAGAAAAGAATACTTTTGCTAAGCAATTCTACAAGATAAAAGAATATATATTTTTTTTTAACATATTTTTTCTGGATCCAGTTTTGGACCAATGAAGGTTGCTTGAAGCACATTTGTAACATTAATCCAAGATGTTAAGGAAAGAGTGAGAAAGAAAAGGTTAGTATAAATATTCTTATATATTTCTTTGGAGACCAGAAGTATAGCTGGAACATTATGAAGGTATGGCATTTTGTGAGCATTCCTATTATAACTGAAATATAATCCAGGTAAATAAGTGTTTCCCTCCCAGGAATGTTAGGAGATGAACAACTAGTCACATAACTTAGTTAGACCCCTGGGAGCAATTCAGAAAGCAAGCGCAGCAGTGCCTCACAAATAAAGCCCTCATTTAAAGGAAAACTTTAGGAATTCCCTGTAGGTTTTCTGCATGGGAATGGTAAGAAAGGCTTTGATGAAGTCTGTTTAGGTAGGAAATCCCCTTTGTAAATGGCTAGGTAAAAGAGAGAAATCTTAAAGACTTTTAGAGGCTTTGATCCAAAACTCAGTTCAATCATGAAGGCGCTGTAGTCAGCCTCAAAGAGTCTGGAAGTATCCTGAGAACAGATCTGCCCTTCTTCATTCCTTCTTTTTAGATCTAGGAAGATATGTCATTCCTTCATTTCCCCTCATTTACACTATCTGATATCAGTATTCTGTCATAATTTTAACTTCTCTAATTCCTATTGTCAGACAGCTGTGAAGGCATATTCCGTGTGCCCTGAAACCCAAAGAACTGATTTGAAATATTAATCAACAGCTGAATCCTTAGGATAGTAAATGCAGACATACTGCCTTGAGGAGTCCTTGTCATTCGTATCGGAAATCAGAAACTCAATCCTGCTTACCTTTTTCAGCCTGCAGCAGAGGAGCACTGAACTCTCTTCTTCAACAGGCAGATAGAGAAGTAGCAAATCTGGAGAGTATTGTGTTCTTTCTCTGTCCCTCTGAATGATGGAGACAGATTTTTTTGCTGGGTAAAAAACTCGCTGGATGGCTGAGCCCAAAGAGTGGTGGTGGAATGGAGTTAATTCCATCTGACAGCCAGTCACAGATGATGTTCCCTAGGGCTCAGCATTGGCACTAGTGTTATTTTTTTAATATCTTTATCCATGATCTATCTGGATGAGGGGATCAAGTGCAGCCTTAGTAAGTTTGCAGATAACACCAAGCTGGGGGGGAAAGCTGATCTGCTGGAGGGCAGGAAGGCTCTGCAGGGGGGTCTGGACAGGCTGGATCGATGGCCAAGACCAACTGTATGAGGTCCAGCCGGGCTCAGTGCCAGATCCTGCCCTTGGGTCACACCAGCCCCACACAGCGCCACAGGCCTGGGGAAGGGTGGCTGGGAACTGCCTGGGGGAAAGGACCTGGGGGTGCTGGTCAACAGCCGGCTGAACATGAGCCAGCAGTGTGCCCAGGTGGCCGAGGGGGCCGACAGCATCCTGGCTTGTGTCAGACACAGTGTGGCCAGCAGGACCAGGGCAGTGACTGTCCCCCTGTACTGGGCACTGGTGAGGCCACACCTCGAACCCTGGGTGCAGGTTTGGGCCCCTCACCACAAGACAGACATTGAGGTGCTGGAGCGTGTCCAGGGAACGGCAGCGAAGCTGGTGGAGGGTCTGGAGCATAAGTCCTTTGAAGAGCAGCTGAGGGCACTGAGATTATTTGGTCTGGAGAAAAGGAGGTTGAGGGGAGAATTTATCATTCTCTACAATTACCTGAAAGGACGTTATAGCAAGATGGGTGCCAGTCTCTTCTCCAGATAACAAGTGATAGGATGAGAGGAAATGGCCTTAAGTTGCACCAGGGGAGGTTTAGAGTGGATGATAGGGAAAATTTCTTCCCCAAAAGGGTGGTCAAGCATTGGAACAGGCTGCCCAGGGAGGTGGTGGAGTCACCATCCCTGGAGGTATTTAACAGACATGTAGATGTGGTGCTTAGGAACATGGTTTAGTGATAGACTTGGCAGTGTTAGGTTTGGTTGGATGTGATAGTCTTAAACTACGGCCCGTGGGCCGGATACGCTCCCTCAGGGTCCTCAATCCGGCCCCCGGTATTTACAGGACCCCCCACCCCCCCCACCGGGGGTTGGGGGGGGAAACCAAGCAGCCGCAGATGACCTCCTGCCATTTCATCCGCTCGCTGGCCCCTTGGTTAAAAAGTTTGAGGACCCCCGGTATAAAGTGTCTTTTCCAACCTAAATGATTCTATGATTCTATGATCAATTCGAGTGAGATCTGATGTTGTTTACCACACTCGTGTATTTTATACATGGCCTACCGAGATTGGTAAACTTTCAGAAGATGACTGAGCCTATTTCTTCAGTTTCAGACAGTGCACAGAATGTAGATTAAGTAATTAGAATTCATTGAGGGAATTGGTAGCATTGCTTTTGATTCAGAGGTGGTAGAACTTGTTTGGTTTGTTCATTCATAACTTACACTACAAGGAGACTGGAATAGGTATACACGTTACAGTAAGCAATATATATTCTACAGTAAGAATATATTTCTAAAATATATTACAGACTAGTTTTTGTTATTTCTGAAAGGCAAAAAGGGTGGAAAGCAGGTTGTGAGTATGTTATCATATTGTTGGAGTAAGGGGCTGATTGCAAGTAAGGGAGAGAATGCTCCTTCTCTGAGAGCAACTGAGTATAGGATAGGGTAACAAATAAGGAAGATGAAGCCTAAGCATGTCCTAGGAGTCTAATATTGAAGGAACAGGGACCTATTGCAGCACTACTGAAGTAAGATTTCAGAGATGGAAGACAGTCCCAGATTTTGTTCAAATCACGGTTCTTTTATGTTGCTGGACTGCCAAGAACAGGAGGAAAGGTCTCCCATTAGCTCCTGGAAACATGCAGTGGCCGTGATATAAATTTGCTGTGAGTTGTTTTATTTTGTAAGCAATCTCATACAGGGAATCTGCACTTTCCCTGTTTAAATTGTGGAAATAGCTGGCTTTTTGAGAATGGAGAGTTTCAGTGTACTTTGGTTAACTTGTTTTAAAGAAAAGATGAGTAGTTCCAATTTAAGAGTTCAGCCAACTCAGATTCACCATAAACCCTAAGACTAAAATGATATTAGAGCCCAGAAGAAAATACTTGAAATTAGTAAATATAAAACATAGGTAAGAACAATACTTTTATAAATAACTTCATTAATTTAAAATTTAATATCAAAATGGTTTTTTGAGATCATAGTAGGTGTCCAAAACCAAAATTTTCATTTCTGAAAGGGTAATATATAGGTCTTACAGCTGACCCACAACAATGTATGATAACTGATTTTCAAGCCAACACCTGTTTCAGTACAGAAAATCTCTGAAAACCCACAGACCAAATCATACCCTTACATTCTTGGAATAAGGTAATTTTGAAGGAAAATTAGTCTGTTGTGAGGGGGAAAAGTTTCCTGTAGTAGAGTATGTCCAAGCTATTTTTAAAGTACTGAGGAAGTTATAATGTTACATCAAGACGTGATGACAGATTATATTCTATTTGCGTTGTTCTGTATGCTGCTATTTTATTTTGGCTATTACACGTAAGTACATGAAGGGATGCATGTAATAGTGGTAGGATTGGTATTCATGTAAGTAGAGTCTTCAGCTGTTCTCATTGTAAAATCTGTTTAAAGTTTAAGTAACACAAGACCCATTCTTTCATGAGAGCCCTCAAGTCACAAGATAGTGTCTTTAAAAACTGGTGACTCATATACAAGAATTGCAGATAAGAAAACGGTCACTTCTTAATGTAGGTGGGATTCCAAGAGGAGGTTAGGGTTTTTGTTTCCTTTTTGTTTTCCAAAGCTCTCCTGTGATTTCATAAAGCACCAAACCAAGAAAACAATTCTACAAGCCAAAAAAGTTAAAATACACATAACTCCAGTACTCTTGAGATTTAGGAACAGTGCATGATAAGTAGGAAGAAACAGCTTTGAAATGGATCCAATGTCACGTCATTGAAAACTCTAACTGGAAAGATAACTTTTATTTTTTATTTTTTCAGTCTGCAGTGATTTACAAAGCTTCAAATGCCCACAAATCTACTAAGCCAGGCCATTTAAAGAATCTAAATAAGCTTGCACGGTTTTAAGCTTTCTGACTTTGAATATTAGCTTTGAAGTCATGCCAAAAACTGGCTGCAGCAGAGCTGCTTTAGAGCTGAATTCCTGACACTGGAATTAGTGTTGGGTGTGTGGCATGCCTAATGATAATCTTGACCACGCTTACTGTAGACAGCCATCACACATGGTGCCTCTGAGTCAATAATTCTCCCAAGATAAGATGTGGAGCATCCTGGCTTTTTTTTCGTTTTTACAGACTGGTGTTTTGGACGCTGTCCATTCTGCAAATCCAGCTTGCTTAATGACACATGGTGTTTTTCTCCAGGACAGAAAGATCACTTGAACGCTCCTTTAGTTAGCTCCTGGTGAACTGTTATAGCAGGAACTTAAGAAAAACATTAAAAGTTAAAATGCCTCACATATAGGCTATAACCAGAATTAATTGTATTCTCAAGTTACTTAAATTTCCAGACTTGTTACAGCATCAGTTTTTTGTTTACACAAAAGCTTAATATTTTTATCAATACAAATATCATCACTGTGTAAAAGAAGTAAACTAGCATGCTACTTCATCTGTGTAACAGCACACACCCTCCCTGTCATACTTTTTTTGTTCTCTGTGCTGCAGTGAAGAGTATATGCTTCTGTTCCTGAAGGCTTTTGAAGTAGTACAGTATGTCAGAGGTAAAAAGAAAATCATACACAAGTAGACCGAGTTTTTTCTAAAACACATTCACATACATCAGTGTCTTCCTAACAAAAAAAAAAAAAAAAACAAAAACCCCAACTCCTATCCTGTGCTCAGAAAGGTAACCAACAGCATTTTCATTTAATTTAGTGGAGCAGAATCAAGCTCTAGGTTCCCAGAAAATAAATATGTCTTTCACTCAAACATTAGTCACTATGAAAGAACAGATAATTCATTTGAAATATTGGACTCTTAAAATGCATTCTTCTTCCTGGCTAGATGATTTCATTTAACTTTTATGACACGATTAGTCATCCTATCGTGATGCAGCACAACGTAACTGAACATATCAGGCATTTCAAATAAGAGTTGCCTTGCAGATTCGGATGTTGGCAATGGTTTTACAGCCCATTCTGTCTTCAGCATAGGAGTAGATTACACAAACGTGGCAAATATCAAAACACGGTTTGTTTATTCTATGCTTTCTGAACCCTATTTATGAATTTTCCTGCATCTCAAATGATATTCCAGTCCTATATTTAGAAAAAAATAGAAAGTGAAAACTCCACAATGTAAACATGATACCTGTCAGCAAAATTCATGTTTCACAGACCTTTGGCAATTACAATTTTCTAAGTTAATGTATTGCTACAAAAATTGTGTTTGAACTTTATTTTCCACTGCTTTATAGCTTGTGAAATTACTACTGCTTTAACAAAGAATGAAAAATATGGCATATAAAATATATTAATTTTGTAAAAAACCCAACAGTAGTTATCTAGAAATCTATATTTTAACCACAAAAAGCCTTACCAACAATAGCAACACAAAATATAAATTTGAATTTAAGATGAGAAAGCAAAACATATATAACTAAGAAATTACTTGATGCTCAGAAGCTGGGTTAAATTTCATTCCTTTTACTTAAACATAACAACCACTGGCTAAATTTAATTATGATATTCTGAAATAAACTCTGAGGTGCTGTGTTACTACATCTTGGAATATTTGATGTGTGAAAAATATGTAGAGAATTTTTAAGATTCTTTTATCATGTATTGAATGTTTGTAGAAATGATATTTTTTTAATAGCTGTCACCTCTAAAATACTTTATTTTGTTTTAATGGTCTAAAATTTGCTGTTAGAAGATGTTACACGATTTACTTAAAACTTTTAAATTTTTATCACTCACACTTTCATGGACTGATTATGATGGAAGATATACATACACTAGGTATTTTATCTCTAGCTCAGAAAAACAAAACCAAACAAACCCAAAAATGTTGGAAACTGAATATTTTTATGTGCAATACTCAACATCTCAAATCTATCCTCCATTTTGCTAAAGCAATTCCATTTGTGTCATGGGTTACTTCAGCATTTTTGTGAGTATATGTCTCCAAATGTAAAATATTCTACAGTCTGTAAACAAAAGATGCTTTCAATAATTTCCTGAAAAGAACATAGCAAACAGAAATATAATGGTTGTGAAATGTATATATATTGTCTGTTTGTAAAATATGCCAATACCTAAGGGTTTAAGTTAATATACAGTCAGCTATGCCATTTGTTGTGGGTTTAGTTCATTTCATACTGTTCATGGTGCGTTGCAGCAAAACTTTCAAGTTCTTAATTAAGAATTATTTTCTTTTCAGAAGTTCACTTAAGGAAGGAAGTAGAATTATATTTACTAAAAGATTTCCCACCCACCCCACCCCCGCCCTTACATTTATAGAACTTACCTTTCATGTTTATATTGTAGCAGACATTCTAAGGATGATTTTGCTTTAATTTTTCTTGCTTTACATGCTTTTTTATTTGTGTTAATAAATTAATATTTTTCAATCAAGACTTTGATTAATTGAAGTCATAGTATTGTTGCGGCTACCACGATGCTCAAAGGATACAGGCAGGACTAATTATGAAGGAAGAGAACTGTCTTTTAAGCTATGTGTCAAAAATATGTTTTGAATTTATATGTCACTGATGGAGTCATGGGAAGTAAACATAATTCTAGAACATCTTGTATTGTATGTAAGTAGCCACTTTTTAAGCAAATGAAGTTTCCCTCTTCACTCTCATTCAGCTGTAGTTTTTCTTTAAACTATTAGATTGTGTTACAGAGGTAGGTTTTAACTTTAGAAAAAACATATTGTTTAAAGAAAATAATTCTCACAGATATTTCTTAATATAACATTTAAAGATAAAGAGGATCTTCTGTCTTTTATTGCTAATTCTGTGGAAGTGTAACACCATTAGTCTCAAAACTATCACTTGTGGGATAAAAATCCTGGCTCTGCTGATGTCATAACTGTCACTGACCTCACCGTTATCAAGACATTGCCACTGATTTATATCAGTATGAGATAAAACTCAGGCTTCAAGATATTGTCTTAAATTTGACAAACCAAAACTGAACAGCTTCTCACAGGCCTGCAAACAGAACTGTTCATTCTTCTGAGTCTTACATGGAAATGCCAAATGTCAGCTGCTTTGCGCGCTACTGTTCAGAAAGGCTGGCATACTGTGTTTCAGAAATTGGCCTTCAGAGTGGAACAAGTGCATTGAGAATGCAACCAGCTGCTTTCTTCATGAGAATATCATAAATGCATGTTATCTTCCTACATACAACCTAAACAAAAGGACTGTCAAATCAGAAGTTGCCGTAGATAAGAAATCTGCATCCAGTACCTCTGCTTGTGTGAATTGACTCTATAGAGCTTGCCCTTTTTCCTCTGGTTGGGGATTTACCAACATGAAATAGGTGGAGAAATAACTTTTTCATTAAGTGCAAACAAAGATAAATGCTCTATTTCACCTCACATTTTCTTGACTTGACAAGGTAGTTTTTTCCATCAGAACACATGCATTTTTCATTGAAATATGGAACTTCTGAAATCTTTACTAAAGTTTATTGTACATGCTAAATTCTGAACATCTACATATGCATGTGCATGTATATATACATATATATATATATACACTGCCAAATGCAAGGGAAGTTTGCTAAGAACGCCAATATCTAAGGAGAAGTTATTTCTTAAGATTTCCTTTGTTTATTTTATAGATTCCTAGGTCAGACTATTTTTTTTCCATATTTTATTTCAGCTTCTGCTTATACCATAGCATTTTTGTTCCTTCCATTCTAATTGTGTAGAGGGTATGATTTCAATTTTCTAGCTTTATAGCTTGAAATATTTAGGCTTTCTGGGGTCATAATTTTGCATTTTACAAAAAAAAAATAAAATAAAATAGTAAAACAAATCCACACTCAAACAAAAAACAGCGCCACAATTTAGTCTTCTAAGATTATTATTTGGGGCATAGGAAATCTTTTTTTATGTTCATAGCAGGACGATGCCCTGCTTTCTAGATGTTGCAGCAATATGAATAAAACTCAATGATTTGCCTGGGAAAAGAACTTTAGGCATTTTTTGAAAGAGACTAAGCAAATGTACAGTATATGTATCTATAAATAAAGCCTCTTTATCTTGTCTGAGGAGGTTATACTTTGTTTCAGCAGCCTATAGTCTAGAATTCTTTGGAATGAAAATTACTGTGCAAATGCTGAATATTTACTTGGTCACTAGTTAAGGCACTATGTCAGAAGGAAGTCATGTAATCTCTGTAAAAGCATGATTCTCAAAACCAAAGTAAACACTCAAAAAAAAAAAAAAGTAAACACAAAAACTCCTCCAAATGACTTTTATGATATTGGGGCCTGATTCTTTTTTTTTTTTTTTTAATGGTAACACAACAATAGAAACAAAATGGAGAATAAGCCCCACAGTTTCTCCCTTTTAAACTTCTAGCTAGATAGATTGAATCTCTTGCCTCTTAATACTTTTCATAGGCTTTGAAATAGCTGAAAGTAAATCAGACATCAAGCACTAACCTTTACCTTCCCAGAGATACAAACCAAGGGAAAAATTCCGTTCTGTTTGGGACCCAAGAGCCAAGCATGCTAGAAATTACTCCCATCCCTGTATTATTAGTAAAAGCCATGGCTGTGCAGACAGACAAAAGATTTCTATCAAAGCCAACAAAAAGTAGCTAATCTGCTTTCAAGTTTCGACCTAAATCCCCCTGAGATGCTGTAGCTCTAGAAAGGTTTGTTGGTTTTGGTATTGGGGGCTTTTTTAAGTATGTTTATAACTAGAAAAAAATATATATCATAGACTACAAAGTGTGGAGCACTTTTCAGTTCTCTTTTAAAGTGCTTGTTTAATTGATTTTTTTGTTTTTGTTGCAAATGGTGATTTCTCTCTTGACAACAGCTGCTGTGTTTTTTGTAGAATCTGGTAAGCATCAGTGCTCCAAATGAGCCTGAGTCTCAGGAGGAGGAAGCAGGGAATCAGAAAGAGCATTGTGCCTCTTTTGTCACTATTCTGTTAGCAGCCTTGAGTTAATGTATGCCTGCCTCTCAGGCAAAGAAAGCTCGACAACTTGTCCTTGTTTGAAACGATAATACACCACTGGCTCAATTTTCTAAAAATCAGTCTTCTCAGCTGTGGCAACAGACATGTTTTTTCTGTTGTGTGATGTATGCAATGAGTATTACCATACGCTCAGCACTTGGATGATGGGATTTTAAATGTCAGGAAATAAATGAAAATATCAACAGTTTGGCAATAGGAACATTTCTGTTTGATGTGAACCTGACTTTCTGAGAGTCTTTTTGTGAGCTACTCCCTAAAACCTAATCAGCGAATATTAATTTAAAACTGAAAAATGACAGTAGATTTGAGTTTGCCTGTGTGTAGTGGATTTCTTTGAGGAAGAACCAGAATATTGTATCTTGTTATGGATACAGTGAGAGGGATACTTGAGGCAAGGTTAAATCTATTCCACAGTTTAATTTTTAAGATTAATAGAAAATAGGAATTTTCAGATTATTTTCAATTTGTGAGATACTTGTCAGTATTTAAGAAGATATTTTATAAAATTTCCTTATTGAAATGTTGTCTATTTTTCCTGTTTTGTTTGGTTTGCACTCCTCAACATTCACACATACATACACTCTTACTCATTCACTCTTAAAATGAGCAAAGTAAATACTTTGTTCCCCCTTTCATAATTAAATTGAGCTTATAATAGAGTTTCTGCAGAAATCAAACTGTTCTTCATTCGCAGTAACATCTCCTGATGCCCTAACTTAAGGCAACATATCTGTGATAATTTTTTGTTAAATAAAAATTTGTATGTAGGCAATACCCCTGTTTTCTGTGTGAAATGTGAGAAAAGTTAGAGTAATCATGAGAGTTTGTAGGGATTTATGATGTCATTAGTAGGGAAAAGAGTAGTAAAAGAGTAATAAGGACATTTATAAATGAGTTTGTAGCAAGGTCTTAGAGAAAATAGAGGGTGGCAGTAGTCTGAGTGAGATATAGCAATGAAGTGAGGTGAATGGCAATACAAGGCCTTGCATATGGAAAGGAATTCACCTACAGCAAGAACTTTGCTTCTGCATCTGTTCCCATTACAGTCAGTAGGAAAATTTGAAGATATCTGTCACCTTCATTGGTAAAGGCTTATAAACACCTTTCCATTCATTGGAATGAAAAAAATTACATTGCCAAGACTTCCGTTCACCTAAGAAGTTATTTATTTGCCTCTGTTTTTTGTGGAAATAACACTATGGCAATCTAAACCCTCACTCTCTGTGTATGTGCACATGTACATACGTTTCTGTGAATAAATGCATTCAAATATACATATACCAGGCAGCAATATAAGCCAGCAGTGATGAAACTGAGTGCAACTGAGACATTCCTACATTGTTTATTCTGAGTCTGAAGCAAATCTATTGTAATATTCCCTTCAGCCATCAGCACTCTTACTCCGTTGTAATATAGAGCAGTGCCGATATATTCTTAGTGTGTTTTTAAAAAGATTAATGCTTAGCAATGAACTCCATATAAAAGGTTTCCCTTCAAATGACATCTTGGGTTCACCGAATCAATGTAAAACATGAGCTTGTATCATAAAGGTCACAGTTAACACTGTACTTGGCTGCCAGGTGCTTGGTTTAATATAAGCTGAATTAGACCCCACTTTTTTCCCCCAGTACAGAAATTTAAGACTAACCACCACTGAAGCAAGAAGGTTTTTTCAATTGTAACTTAGACACTGACAAGTATTAGATTCCTGGAGGTGTCCTTCACATTGCCCACCTAACTGATAAGGTATTGCTTTATTTTAACTGTCAAATATTTTTAAAAGTGTGGTGTGGCTAGAGTTCAATGAGGGCTAAAAGTTTGCCTCCAAGGTAATGGGAGACACCTCTCTCCATCTGGAGTAAACAGCCCCGAGCCCTCTTCTGGAATTAGGCTCTACAAGAAGTTCAAACTGACGGAGAAAAGGGGCTCTTCTCAAGCAAAGCTTTCTGGTTCAAAAAAGTTCCTTTTATTCTGCAAAGGACTGAGGTCCAAATCCCTCTGCTGACAGGCTAGGGTTCAGTCCCAGTGTGAATTCCATCTTGCCTAATTAGATATTTGAAAGTGAAACATTCAAATCTAAACTAATCTATCTAGCTTTCCTTTGTAGTTACTAGTAAGAGGATAGGAGCTTCTGCTGATTATCCCAGACAGCTATTCTAAGAGATATCTCTGGATGTGTCTATTTCTTTATGGATTATAAAGTCAGCCTAGGGTGAGTACTTCAGTCTTAGAAATGAAGCTTTTAGTTGGCTGAGTTAGGATAGATGAATCCCTCTCCAAGTCTCTAACCTTAATGATAAAGTACCCTAATAGAGTGAGTCTTGGTTAAACCTGTTTCAATTTGAATAAAAGAAACAGCAATATTCACTTGGGGGGGGGGGGGGGGGGGGGGGCGGGCGGGCAGGGATAAGGCAGAGGAAAGATTTCCTTACCAGCTGATTAAGTCATAGAAAGCTGCTGGATTGTCAGCCCACTACATGTTCTAATGAATATGCATATCGAGAAGAATAACACAAGCAGGAGACAGTGACAAAGGCTCACTTCGGAGTACAGGAGCCCAGCATGCTTAAGGCTGTGGGTGCCCACAGATCAAATCCAGTAAAGGAAGGGTGATGTTCTAACCACAAAACTTAGTCATAAAAGGTACTTTTCCTCCTCATTATGCATAGGTAGACTAGGTCCTAGAGGTACGAGTGGTAAAAAATCCTTAATTTTGTTAATATTTGCAGATGTTAAGATCTGAGTCGGTCATCAGCTGCCACTGCACTGTCAAGCATTTAAATCTTCTGCCAGTGTTCAGGGCACAAATTAAAGTGCTTATCCTTGAGAGGTTTACACTGCTAGGAGATTTAGAAGCCACAGAGATTATGTGGTTCTTTTGAAAATCTGGCATTGAAAGAGGAGTATGTGATAAAACAGATGGCCACCAGGAGCTCCAAGGACCACCTTGACTTATGGCATTTCAGTAGAAGATTGGAACTGCAGCCACAGGTTTAGCCTAAAGAGAAAGACATGAATATTATTTTTTTTCTTTAGTCTTTAGTGTTTGCTATGCAGAACTCTTTCAAAGGGTGAAAATTTGTGTCAGTTCTTAGCACAAACCTAAAGAGTTATTTCTTACAGTCACTGAGCAAACATTTTGTTCTCCATCTTCTACACTGCAGTCAGGTCTGTGAGGTCTAAGGATCAATGTTGCCTAACTGTGGTTCCCAAGCATCAAGGGCCTAGCCACAGCTTTTCAAACAGACTTGCTCTGTAGTCAATGGAAAGAGGGAATCCTGCAGAGAGTTATTCATCTAGCTAGCAAACTACTTCATCTCCAGATAGGTGTACAAGTGAGTTGGATCGATCCCCCTTTGGAAAGGCTTATCTCTTCCCACAGAATTTTTGCTCTCTACAACTACCTGAAAGGAGGTTGTGGCAAGGTGGGTCTCAGTCTCTTTTCCCAAGTACAAATGATAGAACTAGAGGTAATGACCTCAAGTTGTGCCAGGGGAGGTTTAGATTGGATGTTAGAAAATATTTCTTCCCCAAAAGGGTTATCAGGCATTGGGCCAGGCTGCCCAGGGAAATGGTAAAATCACCATCCCTGGAAGTGTTCAGAAAATGTTTAGATGTGGTGCTCAGAGACATGGTTTAGTGGTAGACTTGGTAGTCTGGAGTTAACAGTTGGACTTGATGATCTTAAAGGTCTTTTCCAGCTGAAATGATTCTATAAATTACAGAGACAGTTTAGATGATGAGTTGAGCTTACGTGGCTGAGCCTTCCAGTGGCTTAAAGGCAGATGAGATAAAACCCACTCAGTGTGTCCAGTACCCGTAAAATCTCTCTGCAAAGACAGGTCTTCACATTAACTCAATTTTTTGTTGATTTTTTAGGGGGGAGGAAGTTTTATTTGTTGTTGGGAGGAAGATGGGGAATGGGATTACAGTAGCTGTTGTTTGGGGTTTTTTTTCTAGAAAATGTAAGTAAATAACTGGGTTTTTTATAACTTTTTGTGTCTCCATTCGATACGTTTTATGCACAAGAGTAACCTTGATTTATTGGCTGTAGATAAATGCTCAACTGTATCTTCTAATATTAGAGAAGGTAACCTCCTCGTCTTTCACCATGTATTTCCTCTTCTTCAAGGAGGCTTTATCTAGACTACAGAGTGCTTGACTGCTTCCACATTTCTATAAAGTCAAAAAGTAGATGATCTACTGAGACAATCGCCTTCCTAGAGAAACCATAAAAAAATCCAAGAGGCAGATACTATGCTAACAAATTCATAATAAAAACGGATCAATGTTAAAACAGTCTTTGAATACGTCCACAATAATGAGATCGGAGGGGATGGGTCGGGGGGTAGGAAATAAAAAATTATGAAACTGTGTCTAAATGGCCTTGCCACTTACTGTTACAGAAAACATAAATTATACACTTTGTTACCATCTGTAATGTCAGTATCAGCAGCTGCTCCCAATTTACTGCATGGTACTATTGTACATATTATTTGCTTTGGAAATTATTTGCAGTTTCTGGAGCTACATCTTGACTGATTTATTTTTTTTTCTGCATTCCACAAATTTACAAAGCTATAGCTAGTTAGCAGGAGTGACTCTACAGTTAATTTTTCTAGTACTGTTTTCCTTTCTGCCATCTTCCACCAATGTTTATTTAATGTTATGTACATGAGAATGGTGTTTGAGTATGTGTATGTGTGTAAATTTACAACCTGATATATGCTGACAGAGTTTACTTTCCAGATATTTGTGGAAACTGCTAGTGCCTTCTGTTAGTCTGACTTCACATCATTTGGATCTTATCCTTTTAGGATAATTTCCTAACTATGGAAAAGAGAGCACTGAAAGAATAAAAACACTGAAGACAGCAGATGTAAAACCTGTTTAGAAAATAATCTTTCAGGAAAAAATGAGGAGGAAGGAAGAAATAATTACACTGCAAAAAAATTTCCAGTGATTTTGGCTATAAACTTCCTTGAAGTTCAAATAGACACAATTCTTAGGTTTCTCTTAGGTGTCAGTTATGCTCTCACACAGGGGATGGGCCAGGCTAGTATGGAACTTGTGTGTTCTGCCCTGTTTGCTGGCTGTCACGAGCAAGGAAAACAAGGTTATATTAAGCAAAAATCCTAAGACACTTCTTACTGGAATGGTATGTTAGTCATATAGTGTGTGATGGATAATGAAAGATAATCTTGACTTTGAAATTTAGTCATTTTATTCCATTCTTGATCAAGGACTGTAGCGTTAGGCTCTTGTTGTCTGACATAAAAATAACTGATGGTCTGGATAAATATTCAGTTGTTTTCCTGGAACATATCAAGAATGTTCATTAGAAACACGTTTCTGTACAGTGTCAGCCTTATACCTTTGTGGCTCTGTGGATTGTAGCTGCTCCAGGCTATTAAATATCAGACCTTCACATTCTTTCATTTTGTAGTCAGCAAGAAATGCTTTGCAAAACGATGTTGTAATAGATGAGAGACTCTCAAAAGGTCTTTTTCACTAAACTTTTAGAAAGTTCACAATTTAAATCACTAGAACCTTTGTGTAGTATAATAATTTCTTCCCTTCAGCTTTACTTTTGTAAAGTATCTTCTGGAAATTTGATCATCTATTTTCTTATACAGTGTTCTCCTCCCACCTCCTTTCTCTCTTTTTTGTCCCCTCTCTCTCTTTTCCTTTCTCTCCCATATTTGCTATCAGATTTTATTTTTATTTTTCCTTTTTTCTTACATTCCAAGCCTAAGTTTTACATTTTATCTGTGGGTAGATTTGGTGCTTGGGCATAGCTATAAAAGACCACTTGTAAATTATTTGTCAGCTAATACAATCTTTCATAAATGATCTCCCAGAACTTCATAAAATTAAGTACTTGGTGAGTTAATACTTGAAAACACCATTCTCAGAAGGCTGTGAGGGTGCTATTTGTTTATTTACTTATTTTATTTTCTAATGATCAAAGTTTCCTAAGTAAAAAAAGATCCACTAACTTTTAGCTGTGCTCTGAGGATTCTTTGGCAGTTTTGGAAGTGTTCTTTCTTGCCTCCAGGGTTTCCAAGGCAATAAATTTCACAAAGAGTAAATGTATTAAAGAAATAATAATAAACCAAATTAAAATAAGAATTTTACAAATTATTTTATTTATAAAATACAAAACCAGAAATAAAGCAAAGCAGAAATAAGTGTTAATTGTTGCTTTTAAAACAAAATAGAAAAATAACAGCAGGGATTTTGGGGGCGGGGGGGGGCAGGGGAGGGGGGGTAGGGAGGGTTGAAGACAACTGTCATTTACACTTCCTTTTGCCCTTCTCAGAATTTCAGTAATTTAAGCTGTGTTGGTTTGGGTTTTTTTTTTGGTTTGGTTTTGGTGTGTTTTTTTTTTCAGGAGAAACCAAGACAATTCTAACTACCACTTCTGTACATCCCCTCTGTTTCATGCATTACCCCAAACAGTAAGAAATAAAGACAGACAGAATAAAATCTGAATGAAATATTTAGTTGAAAATTTTGTAAGTAATCTGTATGGTCAAACATAGTATTTCTTTATTGTGTTACAATGGAAAGACATTCTAAAGGTGACAAAATCAGAGCCATAAAAATTATTTTCCACTAGTGTTAAATATGTAAAGAAAAACTGAAATAACATAAATACTGGCATTCAAATACCACCAGAAGAAAATAATTATTATTAATAAAAAATATAAATAAAAATTAATTAAAAATAAGGTCAAATGAAATAGGATTTTTTTATATAATTATAGATATTAGCATGTTATGCTTCACAATGTACATACGTCTGATAAGTGTTAAGTATCTGGGACTAGGCTGAAGAGACTCGGTAGTACTTGCTGTTCTTCCTCTGTCCCAGACTCTCCATGACCTTCAGCAAGACCTTCATGTTCCCTATCAGCAAGACAGAAACAATGATATTTAGAGAAAAAAATCTGCAGCTACAGCATTTCAGCTGCCGATCTCACCCTAAGAAGGATTCCCAGGCTGCTAGTGATTATGTCTGTGGGAACACATTTCTGGTAATGACACCGCTATGGTGAAAAATGAAGGTCATCTCCTGCCTTTAATGTTCCTGTGCAGCCCCACTTTTGCAAGAGGTGTTAACAGCAGAGTCCTAGCTATGCTCTGTCTCTGTTTATTGCTCTCCAAAATTCACTTGTAACTGGATGTAGACTGTATGTCCTGTCTGAGACCCCTGCGTGGGGGCAGCCTGGTACTGAGCTGTCATCATGTTCCTTTTGCGGGACTGTGGCATCCGGACGGGGTCTTGGCAGTTTTTCTGCGTATGTGCGTGTGCGCAAGCGCACACACGTGTGTGTATGCAAGTTGATTACTTGCTCCTTTACAGCCACTTCCTTTTTTTTTTTTACAGTCACCTCCTTTTGTGTAAAGTGAAAGCAGAGTGGGGAAAAACTGCTGTAGCGATATTCTTTCTGCAGGTGGAAACAAGCCTATGTAAGGCAAGGCAAAGGTGAAGTCAGACTGGATACTAGGAAGTATTTCATGGAGCCAGCCACTGTCTAAGGTAGCTGTATGAATAGCAGACTTTATGTAAATGTGGTTTTGCTTTCAGTGTGCTCTTTTTTTTGAGCTTTTGCATTGCTACAAGCCTGCTGACTGCAAAACACTCCTGCCATTTTGTGTTCTGGCTGGAACCAGAAAGACAACTTATTCCAGGCTATCTGCAAGAAACTTCATTGCTGTTTCTCTTTGTAGCTTTTATTAAAGCTAATCTAAAGCAAAAAATTAAAGAGGCGTGTTATACTACCCCATTTAATAAAATGTAAAAATGCTCTAAAGAAACTAAAAACTTTATAAAGGTACAACAATGATAGCTTTTTAAATGTTTAATTTACTAGCTGCTGCTCCAAGATCTTTTACATTGCACTTTGAAGTACTGTCTCCTATAAATGCT
Organism: Falco biarmicus; assembly: GCF_023638135.1. Classification (NCBI taxonomy): domain Eukaryota; kingdom Metazoa; phylum Chordata; class Aves; order Falconiformes; family Falconidae; genus Falco; species Falco biarmicus. The sequence continues at coordinate 2,543,162 of NC_079293.1, read as the reverse complement.
GCAAAGAATCAAGGAAAGAGTAAAACAAATGAGATGCTATATAGTTTTCAAAATTAATCATGAAGAAAATGTTAGCATTCTTGATGACTGAGCTAATTAACAAGGGATGAAATGAAAGATGACAAGATGGAAAGCTATGTTAGAGACTTAGTGTCACAGTACATTGCTTAGCTAAGCAAAACTCCTTTTCAAAGGAACAGTAAACATTAGCATGCTTAAAAAAAAAGAATTCTGAAGCACAAGAATGTTCTTAGTAACTAATATCATAGATACAGTTTGCTTCAGTCTTCAATACTCTTTTCAAAGGTAAGTTTTCCAGGCAACTGAACTCATTAAGTACTCTGATACGGTACAAGAGCATGTTAATTTGTAAGAAAAATAAATAAATAAATGAGGAGTGCTGTAACATGGAGTTGCCACACAGGTTCTGCTGCTGCTGTACAACGGCTTCATTGAACGGAACTTGAACTGGTAACATCTAGCAGGGAATGCTTACAAGTTCAAAAGTAGATATATTCATATTTAACTTAAATTCTGTGCAGTTTTTTTTTTTTCCCAAAAGTACTTCAAACTTTTCACTCTGCTTCTTAAAACATTCTGGAAAAGCCTCTATCTTTATCCTCGTTTTCAGTTCCCATTTAGCCACAAGTGCCATCCTCAAAACCCATTCTTTGCTGCTTAACTCTGTAAGTCCCTGCACACACAAGGTGCTGAAGCTGGATCCTGTCAGGAGTTAATTAGTTTCTTTAAGCTCTTGTTCAAGTTACGATTCCTGACAGTTTCAAACTCTGCCAGAAAAAAAAGCTTTCTTATCAAAAAAGTGTGATCCTTTATCTTCAGAGCATGCCCAGAATAAAGAAAAAAACACACAAACAAAAAAGCACCAAACCCTGACAGATTACATAGCAGGACAGACTTGGATGTGTATATTTTCTGAGTGGTTACCAGGAAATGCAGCATATTTCTCTCTCCTCCAGTAAGTAAAACTTACTTATGTATGATGAGTAGCTCCAAAAGATTTAGAGGCAGATTTGTACCAAAGTAAGCCAACAGACCACGGTGAGAACAGTCAAATATAAAATACTCAGGATCAAAAAATTCCTCCTTTAGCTTACTCAAGGCAGTCTGGTAATAGGGATGTTCTTGAAGGATATAGAAAATTAACTTATATCGTTTCTCTGCATTCAACACCACATAGGTGATTTATGTTTCTTACAGCACTGGTAAGTAACTTACCAAGCTGCTAACTATTCCCTTTCTCTTCAGATTTTTGTTGATTTTGTGCTTTTGTCTTTTCTAGAAGAAAAGGGAGTAAAAGGCATGCCTTGCCTTGACATGGAACTTTGAATAGAAGCTTAACTTCAGTTTAACGTTCCATAGTTCAAGAACCTAGGAGAAGGAGATCATGTATAATTTCAGAGATGCTTACTCATCTTTGGCCAGTTTTAACAGGTAACTCCCAGGCCATCCTCTGCTCATCAATCATAATTAGCTCAAACAGGGCCTTGCTTAGCTACTATCTAAAAATTCCTTCCTCTAAATACTATCAAGTACTTTAGAGGTAGCTGAAGATTAAGCAGGAATTATTGCGGTCACTAAATATGTTTAATGATCTGACTCTAAAATCATGAGCTCAAAAACCCCAAAACCCTCCACAAAGACTCTCACCTAAACCCAAGAAAACAGGGGAAAAGGAACTCACCTAAGGAGGATTCACATGCAATGTGAACAGCTCTGGAAATTTTATTTATGCAGTGCTGAGGGAAATTCATCCTCGCACCAAATCCTGTAGCTGGGCTAATGAACTTGAAGGCATCAAGTGTTTGCTTGGCCCTATTCTTAACAGCACAGTAGTTAAAAGGATTTTCAGCCTAGAGGAATCTTTAGTAAATGCACTTAAAGGAGACCTCGTTCTTTGTCCTTTACAAGTATGTAATGGCAGGGCAGGATAACACGCTTCTTTGCTTCTGTTCAGAAAGAAAGAGTTCACCCCAGAAGGATATGTGATACAGTTTGACAGATAAGTACATCACTCTGTTTAAACAGTCTATTTTTCCTTTGCTGTAAAAGGTTCAAAGGGGTGGATACCCAGCCCCTGCAATAGTGACACTGCAGTTGTGAGGCTCCTTGCAAGGCAGGCGCAGTCCTGATTTCATTGCACTGCATGAGTTCAGTGGTCACTGAGAACAATATTAAACCAATTCTGCTTTTCAAAATCCAAACTATTTTGTACATGCCAAACTAAAATAAATATTTTCAAATATGTTCTATTTGCATCAAAAAAAGCCATTGTAAGACAGGGCAAAGTCAACTTGCTTTGCAAAGCATCATTCAAGTATGTAACAGAAAATGAAAAGAAAACAGACATTTACAATTTATAAAACACAGGCCATGCTAAACATCTATAGTGTGAAAAGAACATTTTCATATTTCTTCAGTGTAGTGTGCAAGAGAGACTTACCAGGAGATGCAAGGAAATGTACTGCATGACACTGAAATTAACTTTCCCCCCTAATGGTGGGGTCTCGCAGTAATGGACCAGCTTCTGAGGTTTGAAAAGCAGGCAGACTTTTCAAATTCCATGCTTGCAATTCAGAATTTATTTTTTTGGGGGGGGATAATCAAAGGCATGACAGTTTGTCTACAAATATGTCACTATGTGTTTACTTTACTGTGTGTCAATTGGATTAGCTTCTTATTCAGGAAGAAGCAGCTGAATCAGCTGTTGCAGATTCCCCGTTGCCCAGTCCGTCCCTCCAGCCTGGAAAGGACCCCTCCTGCTACCAGGGAAAGCAGGGAGTGAAAACCCAAATACCATGCCCTTGACTTTGTTAAGGAAAAAACAGGTTAGTAATAAATTAAAGGGGCTTCTATGGAGACAGCCGTTAGCAGTATGCATCAAGCAATAGTTTGTGCAGGTGTCAGAGGAATCTCAATAGTTTACCAATTACTGGAAAACTCTTGGAGTCAAATGTTTGGCTGAATGATGCCTGGATATTTTTTAAGTCTGCTTTTCCCTCTGCAAACAGCTGATGCCTGCATTAAGCTAAGATGAAATGAAAAATATATTCAGCATTTCAGAGATACCCAGAAGCAAAATAGCAGTATCAGGAGCTAAGCTTTCTTATGTTTCCTTTGTATATGTCAACTTACATTATCCTGTGCGACGTATCAACCTTCCCAGTGTATTTAATATTATAATGAAAGAGGACCATTAATATGGAAAGTCACAAGACTATTTCTTTCATATGCAAAATAAATTGCATGCAACCACACCTCTGGCCTGAACTTTTGAACCTGGAAGCTGTAAAATTTGCTTTTTATACAGTTCTGAGAGTTTTCATAGGGCCTGCTACTGGTTCTTTTCCTGACAAATGAAAAATATCCCTGTTCGTAGTCTGAAACAGCCACACTAAAGCCATGATAACTGAATCACTGAAGGTCTATATGACCCCTTCCTAAAATGTTTGTTCTTATTTCTTTTACTATGAAAGTGCAGTACAGAAGTGGCAAACTCAGAAGAAATATTCTCTAATATCCTAGGAGGGATAAATCTTACAGAGAGAGAGAAAAAAAAAATATATCTCTTACTGTTTCTTTTTCTCTAAGTTACAAATCCTTTTATTTCTCTAGCTGTGACTTTTGTTTTGTCTCTTTTGTATTGGTATCTCCATTTAAATGTGGCATTTTTGGTTTGTTTGCTGGGGTTTTTTTTGGTTTTGTTTTGTTTTGCTTTTGTTGGTGTTTTTTTATTTATATATATTTAATATAATTAACATGACACAAAAAAAAAAAAAAAAAAAAGGGAAGGGGCACAAATAAGCACTGAGCACATCATGCAGCCTCTGTGTAGTGCTATGAGCTCCAAGAAGCCAGTCAATATTTTTAGAGATCTCCATGACATCAGAGAGTGCTTTTGGGTTTTTGTTGTCATTTAGGTTTTGGTGTGGGGTTGGTTTGTTTTTTATTATTTAAATTCTAAATAATCTATTCAAATTATATTCGGTGGAAGAGCAGGTCCACTCTTTATCCCAGATGTTTCACCTGACCCATGTGGAGCAGCCAGGATAAGGCCACCATCCTCTCAGCTGCTTTGTGGCAGCCTTTTTGGCAATATGTATTTCACCCTGGTATAGACTAAAAATATTTTAAAGAAAAAATCTAAACCAGTTATGAAATCCATTCCATAGGTCAAAGCAGCTTAAGGTAAACATGTGCTAGGATGTGGCAACAAAATGTTTTTGGCAAGCAGATAAAAAATACCAACTACCAAGTGGTCTTTGAGAGAAAGAGAAAGAAGAGGAGAGGGAGAGGGAGAGGGAGAGGAGAACTGAAAGCTGGAAGCTTCCAGAATGACGCACAAATTACTTCCATCAGATGACTCAGAAGAGGTACCCTGCATATAAATCTCCATCACTTAGCAAACAGCTGAAGATTTCAGTTTTCCAGTCTAGGCCCTTGACTTACTGTGTCCTACCTAGAAATTCAGCAGAGTCTGGAATGTCAGACCTGTGTATAGATGAGCTTCATTTTTACAGTTATGACAAGATTTGGATCTTCTGGGTATAAAGTACCACCACCACCACCCCACCATGGGACAAGGAAGATATACAGCCCAAAATAAATACAAGGCACTATACTTAGGGTTAAATTGAAATAACTATCTTACCAAAACCAAGTAAAGTGTACTGTATTAAGGATGAATATGACAACTTACAAATGTATATACTCAAAGAAGAGGACCCTCACTGGCTGTCTTAATATTTCCGGTATATGTTGTATCTCATATTAAGCCTCACGGTTTGCCACATAATTGCATCATTAGTAAACCAGTGTTCATGTTCAGTTTCAACTTTCTACTGGCTTAGAGAAAGGATTTAAAATTTGCATTTAAATGAAATTGAGCAAAGAGTGATAAAGGCTTCAATTAAAAGACCACCTGTTTTTGTTAATTCATTTTTAATAGGAACAGTAAATATTTTCAGTTGATACGCTTTCTGCTGCATGATTGGTACATTCTTCTCTTCTTTATCCCCAGCGTCAGACACCCCTCATTAGAGAAGTCTATCATTTTCTCTGACTGAAGGAACCTATCTCAAGCTTTATGAATCTCTTGGTACCAGAGAAAAAAAGTAAAGTAAACCAAATAGCTATTTAGAAAATGTAAGCATAACAAGTTAACATGTGATCAAAGTAAATTCTGCAAATACATTATTTTTAAAACTCAATACATTCATGGGGAGGGGGAGAAGAAAAAAAAAAAAAAAGAAAGAAGCTTTTTCCTCAAAAAAAAAGTGCCATGCTTTTTCTTCATTTACAATGTTCTTAAAGCTTACTGACCTCACTTAGGCATGCTGGTGTGAAACAGAAGTAATCTTCCATGTCACAATTATTAATGCAATTAAAACTTAAGGATTAGAAATAGTAAACCACAAATCACGGCAAGCAATTCTCATGGAGTACAAACCCAGCTGGTGTTCACAGAATATGAGCTTCAACTGGCACCCGGAAATATTACATCTTCCTGTAAAACTTCCTCCTTTGGTACTAAATCATTTGCTTGTTAGTCTTGGTTTTGTTGTTGACAGCTTTAGTTTAGTCCAGTTGCTATTAGTAACATAGTAGCTCATCTTGTTTTTCATACTTTTGAAGTAATTTGTAGCCATAATTGCTTCTGTTTTCCACTTACTGTAACCATAACTACTAATTTGCTAACAACCCATACACTTCTGTTACAACCAAAGCTTAAAAATCCAAGTAATTTCCTCAAGAACAATTTGCACTGGACACTGTTCTCTTTGGAGATGCAGTGTAAGCATTTAAATAAAGAACTGAAGCATTTAATTAGTGCATGCTTGCTTCCTGCTAGCAGGACATCACACTAGTGAGTAAATGGATTTAGTTTCTTGTAACACAAGCCAGGAGACATCTTGACAGTTGTCTTTTTCATTCTCAGATGTTTAGCTAAGGGAAACACAGGGGTCCAATCCCACCTTCAAAAAATCTTTGACTTAAATTATTATTGTTTTTTTGATGCTATGTGATTTTCCACAATAAACTTAGCAGGAGATTATGTTATTCTTTTCTGGTTGAATGAAGAAGGGAATTAACAGAAATGTAAATAGAAGTTATTCACAGAAAAGTTCAGGATAGGGGATTTACCCCCTATTTGTTACAAGTCAAACACTTACAAAAGAAAATAAATACTGCAGAACTGTCTCTTTTCTCACACACACCCACACACCCACCCCTGTATTTATTTCTGATTGAAATAGCCATATAATTTGTTTGGATATATATTTCCTGGATGAAGGAATGTATCAAGAGTTTTAAATAATTTATTTTTATTTGATTCAGATTCTACTTCTTAACTGGCATCTGCTGCAGTTGTTTTCTTTTAATGCTTACAAAGCTGAACTAAAAATAAGTCTTGACATTTAGCATAAGTATGTGTTGCAAAAGGTTTGGACCTAATACTCTGCCATTGAACAAATATATTAATCTTTTTCTTTAAAGTTAGAAGGTGTATTGGATTTGTGTGCAAGGTTTTGGGTGGGGGTGGGGGTGGGGGTGGGGGGGGAGGGGGGGGAGGCCACAGGAGTGGCTTCTGTGAGAAGCTTAATAGTGGAGCAGATCTTCACCTGCAGCCAATGGAGAAACCTACAGGAGAGCAGTGGATGCCCGAAGGAGGCTGTGACTCAGTGGGAAGCCCACACTGGTGCAGCTCCTGGCAGGACCTGTGGCCCCGTGAAGGGAGGACCCCATGCTGGAGCGGGTTTGCTGGCAGGGCTTGTGGCCCTGTGGGGACCCACGTTGGAGCAGTCTGCTCCTGAAGGACTGCACCCCGTGGAAGGGACCCACACTGGAGCAGTTCCTGAAGAGCTGTAGCCCGTGGGAGGGACTCACATTGGAGAAGCTCATGGAGGATTGTGTCCTGTAGGAGGGACCCGCACTGCAGCAGAGGAAGAGTGTAAGGAGCCCTCCCCCTGAGGAGGAACGGCCAGCAGAAACAACATGTAATAAACTGATCAAAACTCTCATTCCCCATTCCCCTGCACTGCTGGAGAGGAGGAGGAGGTAGAGAATTTGGGATTGAAGTTGAGCTGGGGAAAAAGAGAGGGGTAGGGCAAAGGTGTCTTCAGAATTTGGTTTTATTTCTCATTCTCCTATTCTGATTTGATTAGCAATAAATCAAACTGATTTCCCCAAGTCAAGTCTGCTTTGCCCATGATGGTAACTGGTGAGTGATCTCCCTGTCCTTATCTTGACCCATGAACCTTTTGTTGTATTTCCTCTCCCCTGTCCAGCTGAGGGCAGGGAGTGATAGAGCAGCCATGGTGGGCATGTGGCATCCAGCCAGGGTCAACCCACCACAGAAGGATAAAGACACCGAAAGCAAGCATATAAATTAGTGATTTCAGTTCAGCTCAAAAGACCCTAACTAGTCATTATGCTTATGGAGAAGAGACTGCTTAGTGCTCTCCAATCCATCACAAAGGACTCAGTCCTCTTCCTCCCACTCCACTGGTAAAGCTGTGTATAAGTAATTATTGCTGTAGCTGTTACAGATTTAGCTGAAACTGGGAAAAGGGACTACATGAAAATCAGATAAAGTAGTTGGAAATAGCAGCTTCTCATTCAATGGCCACTTGCAGCCCTACCCTATGAACACCTGAGTTGTTGACCAGATCACTGTAACGGCCACAGCATGCTCTAACTTACTGACTAATGTATCAAGTGCTGAAGGATACGTATTCGTCTAATTCCTATGAATTTCAGCCAGCCATAAATATCTAAATAGATCTTCCAAATTTGGAAGTCTCCATTACCTTTATTCGCATATCAAATGGTCTAAGTTCATTTGTGCTCGGTGAGGAGCTAGACTCAATAAGAAGCTAGGTTTCCTGCAGCCTTTGCCACCTACTTAAAGGGAAAAGACTTTCTCCTGTAAAAGCAGTTAAGAATTTCACCAAGTGGAAAACTTATTTTGGAAACCTGTACACAACAAAGTTAAATTAAAGAAACAATTCTATTTTCATTTTCAGCATTAATTATTTATTGTTTTATTTTAAAAATGCTTAAAAACAAGTGACACTTGACATTTTGAGGTTTCAACAGAAACAGACATGTTTTACTGAAAAGAATGCTCTAAAAACCTGTTTTGAGACACAACTCTATCTTGTCGAGTTATAACTACCTGTTTTTTTCCAATGCAAAAGGAGCAGTATTTTTCAGATCAGCCCTCTTTTTTGAGCTAAGACATTTATGACTATCAGATTAAATTTTTATGATATTTGGATAATTGCACAATATTCCTAGTGAGGATAATGGACCATTTCTCAGAAAAAAGGTAACTAGTGCTGAACAGAATTCACATTTTATTCCTAACATTTATTGGCCAGTAGAGGAAAATATTTAAACGTCTCATTTTACTGGGCTGTGAACATAAATCTAAAGGATCACCCGTAATTTACAGTTTTAAACCCTGCAGAAACTTCCCTTTTAAAAAACCCTAAAGTTCAGATACCCATTCTTCGATTTTTGGTTTGTTTATTTATTGGGGATTTTGTTCATTTGCTTGTTTTGCTGGTTGATTACAGAGTAGTCTTGCTAGTAGATTACTGAGACTGGGCTGAGAGCGCTTTCAGCTCTGATTTCCTCGAATATTGCAGTGGTGGTCTGTGAGCCCCACCCGAGCAACGCAATGAGGTAGGAATTTATCACTGTAGGTTGGTGGTATCTGGACAACAGTTAGCAGGAAGCAGCAACATGGCAGATAAATCTACCATGATGTGTCTCCACCTCCTATGGTGGAGCCTACCCTCTACCATGGACAGGACAAAGATAAATGCACTAGGCATGTCACTGTCATTGGTTGAGTTGTGCCATTCCTTTCAGCTTCTCTGTCCTGCTCTAGGTCAGTAAAGAAGCCATAAACTAGTTTACATTTAAACCACCCTTTGGGCTTCTGTCCATCTCAGGAGTAATACCAGCCAGAATTGCAAATTCAACGTAGCTTTTTTCTACTTCTGAGGGTTTTGGATTTTTCTTTGTCATGCAAGAAGATTAAAACATCTCAGTTGTTTAACATGTCCATATAAGTAGTGAAAGGCAGGGGGTAGGACAGGAATTTTAGTTTACCCTGTCAAGTAGAGGCTAATGATAATGTTTTCTGCTAACTATATTCCCCTGGAAACTCTACATTGTCCTGCTGTGCTGTTCCCAGTTTAGCTCAGTCCATTGCATAAGTGCCATTCAAACTGGTCCAAAACCTCGGTGACACTGTAACCATCTTTGTCCATGCAGTGGGAATAACACACATCAGGAAAGTTCAGCCTAGTACTGAATTCATCAGAAAACTTCACAAAGAAATCTCTTGCTCAGCTTTAATTAGGATTAACCAGTCAGAGGTGATCCTCTATTCTGATTAATACCACTTGTACCACCTGAAAAATAAATGGATTATAAGATTAAGTCTAGTTTCTGAATATGTTAAAAAACATATTAAACCTGTAGATGATACTAAAATATAGTTAAAAACACGTTGTGAAAGAGAAGCTTTGCACACTTTTTTTTTTTTTTTTATTAGAGCTTAGCTCCGTTTTTCTTTAACAATCCAATTACATTTGTAAATAGTCTAAGAAGATTTTACCTCATCATATCCCTGATACACAACATATACACAGGATGCCTCGTACATTCAGTGGGGTTTTATCAGAGAATCTCATTGTCACTTTCTCATTGTGTTGCTTTCTCCAAAGAAAGAAAAACTAATGTTTTTACTTTGATAATATGGAAAATAGATAACACAAGTTCTTAAAGTTCTAATAAACCTTCAGAAGCCATTATGATAATAGAAAAGGAAAGATGGTTCTCAGTTAACCAAGCAGTTTAAGAATCGCAGGCAATTACAAGACATAGTGCACTTTTTTAAAAAGTCACTGAATTTACATTTGAAAATGAAGGATGGGAATATATGGAGAAGTAGTAAATTGAAAATATAAAGTAATATGCAATAAAAATACTTAACCATCTAAGCAAAGCTAAAGGAAGGGAAGGTGAGAAAGAGTACGAAAGGTTTTGTATGTGTGCTTGAAAAAGAATGTGTGTGTATATATATATATATACACACACACACAAGATATGTGTTTACAGACATATATATATTATATACTCACAAATATGCACATTACATATATATGAAAAAATGTGTGATTGTCATATTTATGCTCTCATTGTTCCTTCATAGTTGTATGCATCTTTCTTGTGTGTCCGGAAGATGTCTAAGGGTTTGAAGTTCAAAGTATCTTATGGATACGGTATAGGGCTTCGTCATTACCTGTAAGTCATCAAATTCACTCAAGAAAAGAAGCTAATTTACTGTCATGATTAAAAGCACCATTGGAAAAAAGTTTTGCTCCTGAGCTCAACGAGAGCACAAAGTTCTCAATGGAGACCTTGCCCATGGTTAGCACCGTTTAAGGTATTGCAAGCAGTCCATCGTTTCACATTTATTCCACTCTCACTGTGGCATATGCGTAGTACTGGTCAGTCTTTGTATTGAACTATCTGCTTTTTGGTATTTTTAATCAAATCGCCTTCTTCTCAACCTTATGTGAGATCCTTTATGCAGTGGAGGTGTTTCTCTTTCAACATCTCCGATACTAGAAGTGTTGGTCTTTGCCTAACATGGAGGTCAGCTGGAACTCATGAAATGCCTACTCTGCTGCAGCATTTTCCATATGTGTCCCACACAGAATCATTTTAATGATTTCTGAACCTCACCAAATACTTTATTAATAACACACGTGCACACACACACACGCACGCACACACACACACATTTAATGCATTTTTCATCTAACATTTAATGTTAGAGAAATCCCCCCTTCCCCTGCTCCCCACACAATTGTTTGGTAAAGAAGGTGGTTAAGCTTTCTCTACATAAGATTCTGTCTAAAATTACTCGATACAGGTCAACTTTTATGTGGGTTTAGGACCATACCCAATACAGAACTAAGCCCAGAATAAACGGAGAGGTGGAAGGAAATTGTGTGACCCTGGATATATTACCTCCTTTGGGAGTGCCTGCTGCGTTGGATATTGTTAAAAGGATGGTAAAAAGCCCTTTTAATCTCCCTAGTAAATCTCCAATTTATCACAGTTGTTGTGGTTGTCATTAATTTTAACATTTTACTTGAGGTTGTCTAAAGCTTAGAATGAATTTGTGTGTAGGAAAAAGCATTCAAGAGTCAAATGATTTCCTGAAAAATGAAACAAATATATATATATATATTTATTTTTTTTCAGAGCCAGCAGTATCTGTCTATAGTGACTGGAATTATGGCACTTTTCCCTGGAAATTCACTGTGAATTTTAAGTGCAAAGTTCTGATGATATTTGTTAAGCTATCATTGAAACTATAAGAGGGGTCTTTGTGTTTATTTTTGATACCTGATAAAATAGTCCTGCTTACTGAAGCTCATGTCATGCCTTATCTTTGTGCTTTACAATGACATTACTTGTTTTCTATTAAGGTTTCTAAAGCAATTAGTTGATCATTTTTTATTCTTGTTTCATGATGAAGTAAAATTTATTTTGATCCACACAAATTTTAATTTAAGCTAAATTACAAATTTCCTTGCTAACACCGATTTCTTTCAATATTCTCCTTTAAGTTTAATTTTTAAATTTAATCTTAAAAATGAATAAGTTGCAGAAGAATAGTATTTAGAAAGTATTGTATATGTGAAACTGAAAGCTCAGAAAGCTGCAAAGCCTCTCTGAAATAAATAGGTCTAGGCTTTATCACCTTTCATTGCATGTTGTACAAAACACAGGGAAAATGGCTTTGCTTTCTGTCTTGAGAAAAAAGTATGTTAGCATATTGTATATTTTTTGCTCACTTTATTATTATTGTTCTCCTTGCACGTATCATTACATTATCATATACTTCCATTTATTGTTTTAAAAGGTATTTTTCAGTTTTCCTGTATTCCAATATTTTTAAAAAATCAGTTCATGTACATATGACATTAATTTGCAACTTACTCTGAACTGATCCATTAATAAGAAGACATCTATAATATGTCAAAATTTGATTATTCAAAGATTATTATTTTTTAAATCTGGTGAACTTGGCAGTGGAGAGACTTTCACCATACTTAAAGACTTTCAAAATGACAATTTCCTAGTGTACAAAACTAACTTTATATAGAAAACAGAATAATTTCAATGTGTGGGATGATAACCCCTTTGGAGATATGCCTCAGCATTTCAACACTGATAAAATGAAATATTTCTCATAGTTCTGAAATTGCTTTTGTGGATGAGGATAAAATAATTGAAAACTTTTGTTACACAGTTTTAAGGCCAAATACGAACACGCCTGTAGTGCACTTTACTGCATTATGCAATACATGAGGCAAGCAATTAACTTCAAGCAAATATTCATTTTAGTTTCCTATTAACTCGGTAGTCAGAGGGATGTCCTCCAAAATTAATCTTAGGGGTACTGGTTGCAAATGATGATACATTGTCAAAGTTCAAACCATTTGATTGTAGTGTAATTTTTCTTTCTTCAGATAGTCCTATTTCAGTTTCATTGATGCCCTGAAGATAATCAGGCCAACAGTGGATTATTCTCCTTACAAGTGTGCATCGCAGAACAATGATCACAAATTTTTTGTAATTCTGCTATATTCAGGGAAAATATATTGTTTACAGCAAAGAATTAACTGGTTTATTTTCAAACTAGAAAAAATTTATATATTGTTTTCAATACATGAAGTTTTTGCTTTATTAAGATTCACTGTGCAGATTAATCTTGGAAAATAAAAGCATTTGATTCTTTTGTCATAAATTAAACTATATGAAAGGTTATAGACAAATTCTCTTATTTCTACATATTTTTTATTTCTCATTATTAGTAGCAAACAAAAGGTTTTATTTTCTTCCTTGAAGGTACAGGAGAATAATTTCTATATGGCACTAAGCCATTTGCCTGTCATTTGTGGATCACCAAACTTTGCAGTAAAACATATGAGCATCTTACATGAAAAGAATTTTGTTTCTTATAGCTCCTAAAGTGGGGGTTTTTTGGTGTTGGGTTGGGTTTTTTTTGGTTTGTTTTTTTTTTTTTTTTTTGGACGGGGGGTGTGTTTTGGCTTTTTTTGTTTTGTTTGTTTTTGTAAGGATTTTATTTTGGTGCATTTTATTTAATTTTTTTTTTGTTCATAGTACTTCAATCCATGTATAAAATATTCTGAGATACCATATTCTAAAAAACAGAAGTCAGGGAGACATAAATCTATACCTATGCTTTCCTTCAAAATATGCAATTTTAGCAAACTATAAAAGGTTGTGGTGGGGTTTTTTGGTTGTTATTTGAGAAGTTTATAGTCTTGTTAAAGACTCAGTGTTTATATTAAAGCCTGCATTAAGCACAAGTCACAGATTGCCAGACACAGTGCAAACCTGCAGCAGAAACACCCTGCTGGCCAGATCGGAGCACTGTGACCATCCTGTGAGGCAGCGTAACAGATGTTCTGCTTCTGAGACCAACGGCAGAAAACGGGGTGATTTAGCCCGTTCACAGCCGCCCTGGACTCCCGATTCAGCCACGTGCACTGAGAAGGGCAGGCACAAATTCATGATGTAACTCACTTTTGAGCCTTTGGGTCCAAATAAAAATCTTTTAAACCTTATGCCCTTTCTAGATCTTATGAGGCTGTGCTTATGATAGCAGATTTGTCCTGTGAAAATGTGAATTTTAACAGCATATACAATGTTATTATTATTGCTATTATTATCCTTCTGACCCTCGTTCACTGTTGGTTTTAGAAATGTGATAGAAAGGGTACTTTTTCACAAAAATAAATACTCGTTTGATTGTGAGTTTAGGATACTTCAAGATATGTTATAATACAGAGGAGTATTCCTTGTTTGTTATCTAAGTGTTGCATGCTCACTTGAAATTTTTGTAAACAGGAGAGAAAATGAAGAAAAAAGGCCATATTTTATGGAATAAGATTTATCCATGTTTTCACAGGATGAACAGCTGGAAAGACATGCTGAATCATTTCATTCAGAATGAACTCAAGCACCTTCTGTAAAACTGTATTTTTAAGAGATTTTCCGATATAATTATTTCTATGCGTGTGGATCAACTAGGCAAAAACCACTTTCCTTTATTTCAAGATACTTTACAGTAGAATAAGGAAAGTTGACATCAACTGTAGGGTCAGATACAGCTGCTGTCTGTGTAAGGACCAGGTGAGAAGAGCAGCAGAGTGTCTCCGTTAAAACAGAGGGCCAAGGCTGACACGAGGCCGTGGCTGGGGTGTAGCTCCCTCCTCACCCAGTAGCCGTTACTCTTTCCCCTGTTCCCATGCAAGCAAACAGAACACACTGTACTGGTGAGCACTCAGCCAAATATAAAGCACATGTAAATTGCAGTGAATAAGGGAATTGGATTGTGGTGACTTTGCAGCGTAGGATTTCAGTTCTGCATGGATTTGCATGGAAAATTAACTCTAGCCCTCTGAATGGGTGACAGCTTTTTGTTACTATTTCTGAGGTGAGGCTGAGTGTGGCTCTCATTGGGCCTTTCCAATTCACTGTTCTCCCCAGACAGTAAACCTGTGGTTAATGCAGAACCGAATTTTGCTCTGAGCTGCAAAACCAAAGCCAAACATCTACTGGTTTAGCAATCACAGAGTATAGTGATTTCTCTGCCTAGCCATCCCACAAGAAAGGAAGGTTTCAGATACCTGCCAGAATGTCTGGATAAAACCGTGGCTCACAGGAATTCACCAGACATATCCAGCAAGTCCAGGTGAACTCAGGAGAGTGTGAAGATTTATGAAACTGCCTAAATTTTTTTGTGCTAAAAAGAAAACAAACCAATTATTTTTTTAAAAAAAAACTGGTTGTCCTCTTCACTCACCAGATCAGAAACTTTGATTATTGAGAGAAAATTTATTAGAATAGCTATTTCAAATTAAAATGAAACTGATGTTTCAAAATACTCTAATTCTTAGTGTCTTTCCAGGACTGTCAACTGAGTAAGATGGAAAAAAACACACATCAGCAGAAAACTTGCATTTTCTTGGAGATACCATTCAGACATCACTCTGCCCCAACACATTTCTTGTAAAATTTGGCACATGTAGTATCAACCAATGTATGTAAAACTGAATCTAGTGTTTTAATTACCATGGGTACTGTGCTGATTAAAGTTCAGTTACAGTGGGTGATAAGAAAAAAAAAAAACAACTATGATAAGATATATTGGAAAGGTTTACCTTTCTTAAAAAACATAAATGCATTTATTTTAAATGCACAAGAATTCTTAAACCTATTAGGAGAGGGATATCTTCAGGATATCTAAGGCTCAGTGAAATATTTACCTAAAATATGTAAACAAAAAATGTAGGTCTTCTGTAGCCAGAAGTTAGACACTTATTGCTGTTTTTAGTTTCCCTGATTCTCTTTTAACCATATTTTTTCAGGCTTTCATCTCGATTATGAAATTATTTGATCACTTTTTTTTTTTTTTAAACAGAAAACCCTTGGATAAACGAGCAACACTTTTTTTTTTTTCCAGCCAGTGTCATATACATAGTAACAAGGCTCTAAACCACTTTCCCTATAACTTTTTTCCTTACTAACTAGAAGTAGTCACAGTAAATAGTGATTGCCTGCGGCCTAGTCAGATCTCTCTAAAATCTGTGAAAAAATCCCAGAACTGCAGGGCCCTGATTTTTAGCATGAAATACAAAGTGCTCCTATCTTTCTTGGGAAGTTCCCAACAAGCTAAAATATTCAGAGCTTTGCAGAATTACCATATTGTTGATTTACTCTTGAATTCTTTTGGTCTCATTGACAGTGATGGAGTAGAAGCTTTGTTGTCAATAACATATTGAAATACATGTTTTAAATCTAATTAAGGCAGCTTACCGAAAACTACAGATAGTGGGTTATATGTTTTTTATATGAAAAAAATAGGAGTAAGCAATAAGGAGTAAAAAGAAACTGAAATGTGCTCATTCCTCTGTCATGAACAATCATAATAAAAATTTTATAACTAAGTTAAATTAAAAACACATAAAGGAAAAGAAAAACAACAACTCAACAAAAAAACTCAGCCTCAGAAAGAGCATGAAACCTCTGCCAAATAAAGACTCACATGCACTTGAGACCTTAGTGGTTGGTTAGGAAATACCAAGAAATCCTCCTAGAGGACATCAGATAATGTAATGAAGTGGATAATGAGGACAACATAAGTTATTTTCCGAAAGTGTAGAATTATATTTCTTCCATTAAAAACAGTGAAAAATGCAAGTAATATTGTTTAAAAGCATGAAAGTCAACATTTCCAATACTGACCAATAATGATACTATTAAGGATTTCTGTTTTGAAGATTTGCAATCAGCAGAAATTTAGAGTTTCAGTACATAAAAGAACAAAAATTTCATCTAAATTACTTTTCTGTTTGGAATTCAGATATAAATTAGAAAGGAACTTAATCCCTTTAAAAATTAATAATGAGTGTATAACTGGGATGGTGTCTGACACAAGAAGCAGCATCCTGTGTTAAGCTTCCACAGTGGTGCTGGGACAAAATCAAGTATATCAGAAAAGAAACCCTAGAAGTCAGCAAGCTGAGTAAGGTATAGCTTAAGCAGACTAGGACACGTGTGAAAACCTGTTTGAAATGCTACAGACAGGTGTTTCTTGAAACACTTTTCTCTGCAGTGCTTGCTGAACACCCTTATAATTAATTTTATTCCAACTCCACCTCATATTAAAAACTCTGAGTCCTTCCTCCAAGTGTGGTGTTTAACCTTTTGTTAGGTTATGAAAGGTAGGTTTTCAATACTAAGTGAAAGGAGAAATCTGAAGATAAACATCCTCCTCCACGAGTCTTCCAAGTGTGGGAATATTGCATCAGGAAGTTGAAAGCCTGCTGTCCCTGCTTTTTGAATACGTTCTGCTCTAAGAGCTGTATTTTGACAATAATTACTGGAACAGGTTCCATGATGGGAAACTTACGCAGGGATTGTGTACTTCCTAGGTCTCAGTCAAGGTTGGGCGTAAAGTGGGGTCCAAATTGTCAATATTATCTGCACTAAAATGTTTCTGAGCATACAGAGAAAGTCCCTAGTGTCCAGGCAGTTTTCATACTGAAACTGGGATACCAATAAAGTCATGATTTCTTGTTAATTAAGGAGAAGCTGAGCCTATGTTTTCAGGATAATCATTAAATATAGTGAAATACTTTAGAGATGTGAATTCTTTTGGGAGAATTTCTCCTTTTTGGACAATTTTGCCCATAGTCCAACCCAGTCAGCCATATTAGTGAGCTGATAATCGCCAGTATCACTGGTTTTAGAATTCCCATATGTCATCTCATTAAAACATTTGAAAGGCAAACCACTGACATTCATGTAGCAGTATTTTTTCTACAGCCATGTTTGAGGGGAAGGAAGAGAAAAGGAGGCAGAGAAGACGGTAACAAAGCAGAAAGCTGTCTTTGTACGACAGTGAGCTTAGAGGGTTAGTATGGTTCAGCATTGTGTTCAGTTTCTTTTCATTTACCTGCCAGAAACACATTAACTGTTTTCACATAACTATTTTCCCTGGGTTGTTTTCTTTTGGGTATGAGTCTTGTGCTTGCTGTGCCATGCTCTGCATTCTCCTCCTTTTCTTCATATGCATGACAATTCATTTAGGACCGCCTCTGTTCACTTTAGATACACATTCTTCTTTTCCTTACTGTTTTTGTTGCCTTTTCATGCTTCTTTGCCTCTTTTTCCTTTTTTGTATTTATCATGCCTTCTTCTTCATCCAGACAAATCCTGTGATATTTGTACAACAGTTGACACTAAATGATATATAACGCTGTCAAACATCACTTGGAATTCAACATTGAATACTTCTGAGATGTGCTCTACTTCTACTAGCTCAATGTTACCGAACAGAGACAGCAAAGAACCGCAGAACAAAAGCAGATGGTAGGATGACAGAAATCATGCAGAACCTCAGCAGAAAGATTCCTACAGACACTCAGTGAGTCAAATGAGACATTCAGTGCCAGTAAGCGCAGGTCACTACCACATGTATTTCCCAATTGACTTTAGTAGGTATAGGCACATCATTACATGTCTAACAGAACAGAAGTCTTAGCAAACAAAAAAATAGTTGCATGCTTGCTAAGATTATAGCATTCCAGTCATCTGTAGAGAAAAAAAAAAAAAGAAAAAAAATTTTGCAGTATTTTTCAGAGTATTATATTTTATATTATAGAAGTATTGATTCTCTAGGTATGAGCATATATTATCAGATTTTAAATATTTCTGGGAGTCTCTTCCATGAAAAATTACTACTTCCATTAACTTCAAAGGTTTTCTTTAAAATAATTTCAAATGAACCATATGCATTGAGTTCCTACTAAAATGTATGCAATATTTTCACATGAAAAATTAGACCTCCATACTGAGATTCTTCTGCTACAGCTCATGGCATGTATTGAATTTATAAATGCTGCTTTCTGTCAAGCTTTTTCCCAATAATGTTTATTAAACTGATTATATAAAAATAAATTGCATTACACAGTATTGTAATGTTTTCAGAGATGACATTACATTAGTCTAACATAGGTCAATTTTTTCCGGTCCTCTAATAGCATGGATAATACCTTGCTCTGTGGGTGTTTTTGTTCTTGTTATTTCTGATTTTCCCTTTTTTCCAGGAAGAAATGTGCAACATTTCCCGGCACACATAAATAAGATCTGTTTTTACATTGTACTGCAGGCACTGTGTCTAGGTTTACTTCAGCCAGCTAAATCTAATAAACATCTACTGGGATAGTAATTTTCAAGTTCAAGTCCAATATCAAACATGTCAGCAGTGCACTTAGCAAGAAGCAGGGCAGCAGTTTGAAGAAAATGCAGATCCAGTCACCAGCAATTTTTATCAAATTATAAATCCTTGTTAGAGTGCTGGGATTTCATCAGCTAACAATACTTACATAAAAGCAATCCTTCTGTAGGAGATGATTGTTTTTCTTAGGCATAGGTAGATTAAACATCAATTCATTTACATACTTTTGACACATGCTCTGCCAGTCCCATCTTCATTATCCACGTTTGTGAAATCAATACTAGAGTTTGCATGCTGTTATCAGGGTTTCATGCTGATCAGAAATGGACTGGCATTTGTATTTATTGTCTTATATCTACTGATACCAATTTTCTTTAAGGTAATTTTTTTCTCTTTGTAAAATAATGGCTGATGACATAAAAAAAATAATCATATTTAGAGGTGTGAAATAATGTGGTAAATGATACATAATTATTTTAGAGGGATTAGTAATGCAGTATGATACTGAAGATCTGTGTATATTTAACAGAGAGATTAAAGATTCTGAATACAATTTTCAAACAACAGCGGTTACTTCTGGGCTATGATTACAAAAAGACATAAAGGATGGCTTTTTTAAGGTGGTTAAATCCAAAATTTAAGGCACTAAGATTTTTGTCCAGTGGCTGCTGAGGAATTCCGAAGTTATCTTGTTCCACTACATGCCCACCAAGTTCTGAGACAGTTTGATGCCTAAATCCAAATGGATTTTTAAAATACTTATTCCACCCAACCTGGTCTAGATTCAGAAAGGATTTTCAGCAGTCACTTTATGACCTGCATCTTCCAACTGGAGAACCTTTCTGAATGGGAGAGGCTGACAATGCTGGAACTGCTCATTCTGGAGAAGGATCAAGGAGATCTTAGCGTGTATTAGTAGCTGAAAGGAAGAAATGAAGAAGATATCCATACTCTTCTCAGCAGTGCCTATTGACAGGACAGGATGAAATGGGCAAAAAATAAAACTCAGGAAATTCCAAACACAAGAAACCACTTTTTACTGTGAGGGTGGTCAAACACCAGCACAGTTTTCCCAGAGACGCTGTGGAGTCCCCATCCCTGGAGACTTTCAAAATCCAGTGGGACATGGTCCTAGGTTTTTGGTTGAGCAGCGTAGTTGGGCTGCATAATTTCAAGAGATCCCTTCCTGTTTTAACTGTTCTGTGATTCTATGATTCCGTATTACACACCAGGAGACAATATTTCCAATCCCCTATATCTAAATGGAATGTGGGAGACCTGTGTGCAAGTACCCACATCTGACTTACCTGGAGTTCTGGACTTGCATGAGCCAGTTCTGATCCTTCTGTAGTATATATTAATGCTCTGGCTACAGCATACTCCGGAATGGATCTTCCAGTATTATTTTTTTAAATTTATTCTTCCCACTGAAGCTCTTCCATGTGTTTCAGGGACTATAATCTGCATATCTAAAGCAAGGGGAAAAATAAACCCTATCATTAACCTACTCATTTTAGTTGTAATCCCAAAGGAGAAAAGTACTTAAGAGACTTTAGAAGATAAGATTTAGAAGAACGTTTGAAGTGGGAAAGGGCCTTTGGAGATAATCTAGTCCCAACATCCCCTGCTCAACCAAAATTGTGCAGGTTGCCCAAGATCTTGTGCAGTTGGATTTTGCCTATCTCCAAGAACAGACACTCCACAACTTCTTGAGGTAAGCTGTCACAGTGTTTGATTGTGCTAAAAATGTTGTTTTCCTTAAGTAAATGGATCTCAAAGAACAGTTATTTTATATTTTTGTACTACTAATTCTGTTTCCCTTCACAGCAATATGCAGCTATTATGTCTTCGCTACAAATTGACTTTGAAATAAAATTCCATCACTGTCCAATAATGCTGTTATGCAAACTGTTCTAATCAAAATGGAGGACCAAGTTTTTTGTTCATGCCTGGAGTCCTAAACCCACATCCAGCTTCTTACAAAATAAATGATAACATCTGTCTCAAATCAAGTTTAATAAAGTGATTATGAAGTTCTGAGGTGTCTTCTGCGATGCCCTTAAAACTTGCAGGTAACTTTCAGACATGTCTCCCTTCTGATAAGAACTTGAAGACTTGAGCTAAATCTACGTAACTTCTGATGAGTTCATATCATTTTTTATATCTTTTTCTTTCTTCTCAGCAGCTCCTGAGGCTAAACTGGGGGTAAACTGTGCTGATTACAGCTTCAGTAATCCGTCTTGGTCCACAGTCCACCCGTTAGCTTGATAAGTCAAATTCCTTTTGCCTCTCCTTTTGTTGAGGTTACAAGTCTGTTATTCTAAGGCCTTTTTTTTTTAAAAAAAAAAAAAAAAAAGAGAGAAGAAGGTACTATTTTTCAGCTTGTGAATGACAGATTTTTCACAGGGATTTGGCTTTTAACTTCCTTCATGCTTTCCTGAAACTAATTTTTCTCAGGCTGATGTTTCTGAATTGCCTCTCGTCTAGTTCCTACAGTATGCTTCTCTTTTGCTGATGTGCTGAGGTGCACAATTTAGACTTTTTTGCTTTGTTTTTGTTTTTCAAAACTTTAATCATAAGAATAATCTCCTCTAGTTGTAGAAGTCTGCATCAAAAGGAAGTAAACTGTAACCTAGATGTGCTCCATTCATAATAGTCCTGGCGTTTGGAATATTAAACCCAAGATAAATAAATTGACCATAGTATTTTTAACATAACATCAGTAAAAGAATGAACAAAGTTATTCTGCAGGTTTGTTCTACAGATTTCTGTTTCAGGAAGTTGCAATGAGTTCATGTAGATTTTACCTGAAATTCTCAGCAAAAATCTTTCAAAGAATTTAAATCAGATCTACAAGTTCCTGACGCACTGTAGGGAACCGCATCCTTTCTGAATTTGTTTGGTGATACAGCAAATTTTTTAAACTTCTCCAGTGTGATTTTCTTCACTTCATGGTACTTCTTCTTCTCCATTCTGTTCTGCTTAGACATAGAAGAAGAAGGAATTTCAGGTCCCAGACAGACAATGTGATCTTTGTGATGTCCTGAAATTTGTGCGAGGGGACTAGAAATGCAATGTTGCTAAATTGGCAAGATAGAAATGTGAAATTCAAACAAAGGACAATCCAGGAATGCTATTTTTCTTAGAAGATATTTATTTAGCTATACAATATTTTCTTCCTAGTCGTGGATAAATAATATAAAATAAGAAAAAACCACAATTATATAAATTGTATTTTATAGTAAACTTATCGAGTAGAAACTGCACAGAAATGTCATCCATTATAAAAACAGAATAATATAAATAATAAATCTAAATTTCTAGAGTTTAGACCAAATGGCCAATTAGTAGAAAGGAGAAGACCACCTAAAAAAGAAATGAGGAAATACCTTTATATAGTTCCATGAATTAATTTGGAAGTAAATAGCTAGTAGTCTGCCAGAATTTATTTCTAGAAGGGGAAGTAGCAAAGAGAATTTGATGGTTTTGTCAGAGCAAAAATATTTACTCACCTCTCCTTGTCCAGAAATTTTCTTTTTATAACCCCTGTGAGACACAGATGTAAATATGAAGATAGTTTGAAACTATGTGTGGCAAAAAATAACTGTGCTTTCAATGGATTTAAAAGGACCTTTATGTCTATAGTTAAATTTGTGCCTATGTGCTCACCTGGACTAAGTAAGGAAATCCTTATAAAATGCATAACAAAGATTAAAAGAGCTTTCTCAGCATTATCTGTTGAACAATATATTAAATGAAACTTTTCCAACACTGCATTCTGGATCCCTGTTGCAGAAAGTAATGAGGAGGAACTAAACTGACAAACTTCCCTAACCAACTGCACCTCACAGTCCAATTATGTACTTATTCATTTTCAGATGAAATTTGGCTTTGATGAAAATCAGAGCACTGAAGCTGAAAATTAACATTTTGATTTTTTTTTTTTTTAATTTTGTTTCTTTTCATTAAATTAGCACATATATAAAGGCACACATCAGTAGCCCTGGGCACTCCGAGAGATACTGCAATGGAAGTCAAAGAAGGGGTAACAAACATCAAACAAGATAGTACAACTGCTGTACAATAGACTTGTAAAAGTAAGCGTCGCTAAACAGTCATGTCCTTACTAAGTGCAATAACCAACAGACTGAATTTGCAGTATATCTTCAATTTCAGCAGACCTATGCTGTTTAAAATAGGCTACCCATTTTCAAAGCTGAGGGACTCACTTTGAAAGTACTTTAGATAGTCCAATCCTTTTGCATTTTGACTGCAATTTTAACCTCAGTTATTTAAATAATGTAATCAAGCAATGCTGAGAGGAAGGATGTCCTACGTCATTTGAAACTTCACAGATAAAACCATATTGCTAAAAATGTCTATATTTAGAAAGAACTAATCTTCCTTGATTTTAGATATTTAGGGATAAACTTCTAAGTCTAATCTCATCGTATTTATATAGAAAGAAACAGAAGGCATTGAACTAAAAATTGTAATATGTGATGATGGGGTTCATTTATAACCTCAAGCATCTATCAAGTTTCTTTACTATATATATTTTGTAGTCAACAGAGAGGCAGCAAGTCACCTCCAGAGGAGGATTCATCTTTAGCAAACTACGAATTTATTTTAGAATAAGATAAATTGCCATTGGATACAGCTCTTTTTATTCCATAGAATTTGAAACAATTGTATTCTGCATTGTTTAATTGTTTCCCTAAGTAAGAAAAAACAATCATCTAACTTTCAGGTGACAAAAGCATGGATAACTTAATTCATCAAACAGAAGCATCAGAGATTGTTAGAGTCAGACGTCAAAAAGGTTTCTCATTCTATTGAAGAAAACTGCTGTTTGAGTGCAAACACATTTTTTCAGAATTTTTCCTGCTGTTATTCACTAAAACACAGTTGTTATACTGCCTGCTCAGCAGTCCATACATTGTTTAATCTGCAGGAAAATTCTTTAGGAAGTAAAATGCAGGAGGGGGAATAGAACTATTCATTTTATCTTTTTTTTTTTTTTTCATTCTTTTTAAAAAGCACTTCAAATTACTCACTTCAGATCTATACGCTCCTACAGTACGTATCTGTACATTATCAGGAGAGAAAAAAATGGAAAACAGGCACAAGAGACTTCGGTGGCGGGGTGGGGGGAATGAGAAAGAAATCTCTTAGAAAGCTCTTCCAAGTGATAAAAATCAAGTAATTCCTTTCTCTCCCACCATTTTTAGTTTAGCACACTAAATAGTCATTTTTTCTTTCCCTGTGTGATGTTAGTATCTCTCTTTGTGTTGCATATATTCTATACTGCCATAAATTTTTTTCTCATACTTATGCTAAATTTAACTCATGTCAAGCCTTGGGACAAATCCATACTAATTAGTTAAAAATTCAGAAATAAATATTCCTATCCATATGTTTCCAATCTCTCAGCCTTTGGATGAAATCTTGTCCAATATAGGACTAAACGAGAGGTTCAGCTTTGACGTCTGTGAGGCTAGAAGGTTCACTGAGTTTTGTCTGATATGAGACTATAAGGGTAAGTTCTGAAAAGAAACCTGGAGAATCCCAAACTTCTCATTTTGATTAAAAATCTGTGATTTAAGCCTGATGCATACTTTCTTCCTGTAAGACCTATGGGGAAAGTAGGATAGGAAACAAGCCTAAACTTTAGATTTCTCTATCAAGGACCTAGAAATTAATCTAATTCATATCCAGGAAGTAGCACTTCTCACCTCTACTTGATTTAAAGTAAGTAAAATTAATGTAAACATTGAGTTAAGGAAAATTTTTAATAAACTTGAATGTATTGAAGCTTATGAATTAAATAGAATAATTGATTAAAAATATAAAATAGGTCAGGAAAAATAATTAACCAGAGAAGATAAATTGATGCTTAATAATTTTCCTTCACAAGTCGAGGTTTTCTTTCAATAAAATATATTTACCTGGATATGCTTTCCAAGCAACCATAAGTAATCCTGATTTTATTGTTTTAAACAACACACAAGTGAATTTATAATATACTGAGTGTATTATTGTATATAGAATGATATATTAAACGATATCTTTTATATATATATACTATTTTTTAAAATTACACTGTAATTAATCATATCAGAATCCCAAATCAGCAGTTGTATCTATCTCTGTGATAGGTCATATTAACTCTTTAAATTCTAATTCTTTCAATCATTGTGTGTTAAAAAGCAGAAATGCAAGTTTGATTGTTAATGTTTATTCCTGTCTCTAATTATTCATTGAACATGTTTGCTAGTCATCAGCCTTGTCCTGCAAACCCTGTGAGCGCATTACTCTCCATGAAGCTAATGAGGCTGTTAAAAAGTTTAGTGTTGATAAAGTGCAGAGTCAGAATCCAACCCCTGAGTGCTCCACTGCTGTCGGTGTGCAGCTGAACCTCTTCTTTAATCTCTTACTAAAAGCTAGATGGGACTTGGACTGGACGTTGTCTACCGCCATGTGCATATATAGATGGTGGCTTATGATGTTGTATTGGGCCTGGCTGAGCCCCATAGCAGCCCCCACAGTGCTGCGCTTGTACTGGTAGCTGGAAAGGCGGTGAGAACACGCCGGTGCTTTGGCTGCTGCTGAGCGGCGCTGGCGCGGCGTCAGGGCTGTGTCTCCAGCATTGCCCCCTCACCAGCAGGCTGGGGTGGGCAAGACCTTGGGAGGGGACATAGCCAGGACAGCTGACCCAAAGTGGCCAAAGGGATATTCCATACCATATGACATCTGCTCAGATATAACACTAAGAGAAAGGAGGAAGGGGGGCATTTTTTATTTATGACATTTGTCTCCTGGAGCGACTGCTACACGTACTGTAGCCCCACTACCCAGGAAGTGGCCAGGCATCGCCTGCTGATGGGAAATACAGAATAACATCTTTTGTTTTCCTGCCCTTCCACATCAAGTGACTTTTGCTATTGATTCATTAAACTGCCTTTATGTTGACCCACAAGGTTTTTTTCCCACCTGATTTTCTCCCTCCCTGATCTTCTGAGGAGGGGAGTGATAGAGTGGTTTGGTGAGTACCTGGCATCCAGCCAAAGTAACCCACTACAGACATTTCCAGAGTAGATGAGAAAAAGGAATAAAGAAAATGTAACCTCTTTGCAGCTTCATGTCCCAGACGTCAAGAGACCTGGGATATTATGATATAAACCGGCACAGGCCAGTAGACAATGCTTCTCTACGTATGTGTGATAAGGCAGGAAGAAGGATACATATCAAAAGACAGCTCAAGGAATTTGTGAAATTTGCTGCCCTACTTCCTCAAAGTCATGATCTTCTTCCTAAAATCTTGACTGCAATCTTTTATCAAAGACTACTCCTGAAATTTTTATTGATAGTATGCATTTTATATATTAAATATGTGTGTTCCTTGTAAGTAACTGAATCCTGCCTAGAATGTTTGCATTAAGGTAAGCTTGATCACTCTCCAGGTGCCTAAAACAAGATCTACCTTAAACACTTAGAGAAGTTTAGACAAGTAGGATAAAGCTGTTATTATACATTAGGTGTATATTAAACATTTGGTACAGTTACTCTTATATAAATATTGAAACTGTGGTGCTGAGTAGGTAAATATTTTTTCAAATAATATCTTTCAGAATAGCCCTATACAATCACTGTGTAAACTCAACAACCTATCACAGTTCATGGTTTAAGCATGGAAAGGAACCTAATGAAGACCAATAAAAGGAAGCGTAGGGTCCTGCATCTGGGGAGGAACAGCCCCATACACCAGTACAGGCTGGGAGCTGACCTGCTGCAAGGCAGCTCTGAGGAGAAGCACCTGGGAGTTCTGGGGGACAGCAAGCTGCCCACGAGCCAGCAGTGTGTCCTGGTGGCCAAGAAGGCAAATGGGATCATCCTGGGGTGCATTAGGAGGAGCGTGGCCAGCAGGTCGAGGGAGGTGATCCTCGCCCTCTGCTCTGCCCTGGTGAGGCCACATCTGGAGAGCTGTGTCCAGCCCTGGGCTCCCCAGTTCAAGAGAGACAAGGAACTACTGGAGAGGGTTCAGCAGAGGGCTACAAGGATGACCAGGGGACTGGAGCATCTCCCTTGTGAGGGAAGTCTGAGAGAGCTGGGGCTGTTGAGCCTGGAGAAGACTGGGAGGGGATCTGATCAATTTCTACAAATATCTTGAGGGCGAGTGTCAAGAGGACGGGGCCAGGCTCTTTTCAGTGGTGCCCAGTGATAAGACAAGGGGCAACAGTCACAAACAGCAGCACAGAAATTTCCACCTGAATGTGAGGAAAAACTTCTTTACCTTGTTGGTGGCAGAGCCCTGGAACAGGCTGCCCAGAGAGGCTGGGGAGTCTCCTTCCCTGGAGACGTTCAAAACCCACCTGGATGTGACTCTGTGCCACCTGTCCTGGGTGAAGCTGCTTTAGCAGGGGGATGGACTAGATGATCTCCAGAGGTCCATTCCAACCCTGACCACTCTGTGATTCTGTGAAAGCAGAAATTAGAAAAATAAAGTCTTGGCACAGTTATGACATTTTGCTTAATCTTTGTTGAGATGAGTTCTTAGTGTCATAGGTTTCAGGGTTTGGTCAAGGATTTCATAGTTTTTGGAAGTTGTTCTCCTGCGCTTATATCAAAGACCATTAACAAGTGCACAAGTAGTTGTAACTGTTACTTTATCAGCCATAAACAACTTTACTCACTTTTTGATGCTGTTGCACTTTTGTTGTGAAGAACAGTACACAGGACAGGATGGAATTCAGTCTGAGAATTTGACACCTAGGCTTGGATGTCTACAGACATGCAGATAGGATTCAGTTGCTTAAACAGGGGCATATAATAGTGTTTGAAATATCCTAGTGTAACTGACTTGAATTTTTATTCTTGTTCCAGAGGATATGGATCTCCTGCAGTTATTGTGCTATAACAGCCAGCCCTATGTGGGTGCTCAGTAAATATGTGATGATGCACAAGATCATTAAAATGGTGCTAGATGCATATGTTTTAGCAATTGAACCCCATCTTACTTCTCTATACTTGAAGGAGAAAGAGCTGAAAGCATCAGCAGAGTAATTCATCTCACCTGAATTTCAACATGTAAGATGTAATTCAGTTACTTAACCATAAACCTTCACCGTCTTTGAGATGAACAGAAAGGGTCCAAAAAAGGCCTCTAATTGTTGCACCAGAAAGGCACTAATTTCCTATGAGTCAGTTTTGTATGGACATCTTGGATGGCTGCATAAGCTATTTCTCAAATAGCACAAGATCTTTTTGTGTAGGTAACTGAGCCCAGTCTTGGATGTTTACAATAGCAGGAGATAAATCCCTTCTCAGGCTCCACTGACAAGGTCTCCATAAATTGTAACGGAATGTAGCACAAGAAGGATAGAACTCAGTTGCCACGATTACAGATGCTCCTGGGTACATAATCCACCTCTTGGTTGTGGGCAATTGAATAAAATTTCTTGTGTGCCATCCGTGAACCCACTCCAGGTTTCACTGACTGTTTTGATTAGGTTTCCACAGGCTGTAGGGGAAGCTTTGACACCCGTCTCCCTCACAACACCTGAAGATTTGGAGTCTTGGGGTTTAACTGAATTCCACGCATAATGACTAATCCTCAGAATTCTTTGTCTTTCTTGCTATAGAAATGTCTTTGATGTATCAAAATAGGTTTTTAATGAAAGCAAAAGATAATGTTACAGTACTGCACGACACTCTGTGGTAACTTTGGGTCCAGGCTGACTTGGGTTTTTTTTGGCAGTGTTTAATTTCCCAGTGCTGGCCTGGAAATCTCATAGTCTTTATAAACATATTTTATAGTAATGCTACTTCCATTTTGAGAAATAGATGAATTTTCATTTTGAAAATTATTTATGCTTTACTTATTTCCTGAACTTTGTATATAACATCTGTTATTTCAAAACAAAACAAAACCATAGGATGCCTTTATATCGAGGTCCTAAAGCTAGGTTTACATAATGACATTGTTACTTTCTTTGAAGGCAAATAAAATTCCTCAAACACTTGCCACTTTAGATGGCCAAGTATGGAATTCTAATCTTTTTAAGTCCTCACAACATTTATATTGGGTTATAATTTACATTATAGATGATAGTCAACCATGTCAACATGGTCATCTAGTACTATTTCAGATATTTTTATATCTGTACTTCTGTATAGGGCCTGCAAATATGACATGGAACCTGCATAAGATAGATGCCTTTCAAGAGCCACAGTACCCTAAGACATCTAAAACTACCCAACTGTTTTAAGGTAATTTAATTCCCATTATAGGATTAATTATGAAGACTATCAATGTCATGGAATAATAACCACCACAATATCAACCAATATTGCAATAATGTCACAAGAGAGATCTCACATTAGAGTCTTCCTGAATTTTGGTTCACTACACTACAAAGAACAAAATTAATTCTATTTTCCCTACTTAAGCAACATTATTCTTTATACAGAGTTTTAGTAGTAAAGAAACAGCAACCCTAAAATCAGAGGATTAATTTGCAGTCCAAGACACAGAAGAAACATGAGCTAATATGGCCCTCCTCCTCCTCTCAAAAATACAGAGCAAATATATTAATGATCTGACTGCAAAACACATTGCTTGGTATCGTTCTGCAACATTTACTGAATCTGGAAAGACACATACTATTAAAGCATCATTCATCTACTGCCAAGATTAACTTTATCCTGCACTAATGTCAATATGATTGTTTAAATGTTTTGCAAGTTTGAGGTTTACATTTTAATCTATTCTTGTTAACTTCATGACAAAGCAACTAAATCTTTAATAGTTTGCTTACTGGAATGATTTAGTTGTAATTTCAATAGGGTTGTGCAAATTGACAGCCATACGTATAAAACCTTTCCTGTAAGCAGTATGCATTTAGAAATTAGTCCATTTTAGACACAGTAACACAAACGTCATGAGTAGATGAAGTGTGCTTATACTGAAGAAGAAGTATCAGGCAAAATATACTGCTAAGTATGGCTGTATGCTTCAGCCAGTGTGTATCGATGAAGCCCGTTTAAATCAGAGGATCCTTACCAATCTGCATTAGCTAAAACCCTGGCCCTGCATTTTCTTCTCAACAGGCCTGAACATCAACATTGGTTTTATTTCCTTATGAAATTCTATATTATAATAAAGTACTTAGGTATGTTTAACCAATCAATTTGCTGGGTAAATGGAATAGTCTTAATGCTGTAATTGTGCAATTAGAGTAATTTGGTCTGTGTAGAACCAGCCACTTTTAGATTAGCGGATTGATAAGGATACAAAGAGAAGGCCAAAGCAAATTTTTAAAACTGAAACTTTATTTCATTTTCATGTAATTGGGTTAGGTTTTATTTTGTTATTCCATGTTTCAGTGGGTATGATAAATATGTGGTGCCCTGAGGGTGATTCTCATGCTATGATTTGCCTTGTCCAGGGTTTATCTGGGGTAACATTACTGTCCCAAGATTTAGTTTTGGAGCACATTGTTTGGAAAAGCCCAAAAATCTTGGTAACCATGGAATTAAATATGTTGTGCTTTATCTATATAATTTTAGCACTTATGCTTTTGTGCAACACAAGTTTGTGCACTGTCATTGCTGACTTCAGGAGGAAGTTATTGTCATTGCTAATTTATGAGGGAAGTCTGAGAGAGCTGGGGCTGTTGAGCCTGGAGGAGAGAAGACTGGGAGGGGGTCTTGTTAGTGTCTATGAATATCTTAAGGGCAAGTGTCAAGAGGACGGGGCCAGGCTTTTTTCAGCAGTGCCCAGCAACAGGACTAGGGGCAACAGGCACCAACTGCAGCACAGAAATTTCCACCTGAATGTGAGAAAAAACTTCTTTACCTTGTTGGTGGCAGAGCCCTGGAACAGGCTGCCCAGAGAGGCTGGGGAGTGTCCTTCCCTGGAGACGTTCAAAACCCACCTGGATGTGACTCTGTGCCACCTGCTCTGGGTGAAGCTGCTTTAGCAGGGGGTTGGACTAGATGATCTCCAGAGGTCCCTTCCAACCCTGACCACTCTGTGAAAATATTAATTGGATTTAAACCAACACTGTTAAAGATCTTGCTCTGCTTTCTGTTGCTTTACTGTTCGTAACAGAGCTTAGTGCTAAATGTGAGAAAGCATGGGAAAGGAATGTTTAGAAAAGATATAAAATCTTCAGCAATTATTTTTAGTTCTATCAACAGTTCTCTTCTTTGTACTAGGATTATACTAAAAATATAAATGAACTGTTGTACATTAATGAAGAATGGAATTCACCTTCCTGCTATATATATCTCTGCTGTCTTTTTAGTGGCGTATGTAGAGTACAAGAAGGTTATGTCTATAGCAGGATATTAAACAATTCTTAGATAATAGCATACAATTATACCCGCCATTAAATTGTTTGAACAGTACGTGGCATGCTTCTGGCCTCAGCCAAGTGGTACTGTGCAACACAATTCCTGGACATTGTTTGGGATTTAACACCAACCAGGAACATTTCTGAATAAACAGTTTGGATTTGGCCACTGTCTTTTTATGCTGAGAGTTTAATACAACAGACCTATGCTGCTTTGTGCTGGTTGGCACAAAACATTGGAAAATAGTCCCAGGCACTATTTAATTTGTTAGATTAGGTATAGTGTGTGTGTTCCCTAAATCTTTCATACATTTTCTTTTCTGGTTGTTTTTTGGTTTTGGTGTTTTTTGGGGGTTTTTTTTTTTTGTTGTTTTGGTTTTTTGGTTTATTTATTTATTTATTTATTTATTTATTTTAACAAAGGTCCTCCACGTGTGCCAATGGGTTATTTCTGACAGTGGTGATAGTCAATGTTTAAGGAGAGAGCACAAGAAGTTATTTATTGGATATATGTTCTCAGCTTTCTGAAATCTGAAATCTGACTTCTGAAGCAAGAGGCTGCATCCAACTTGTCTTTCATGAAGCTGTGCAGTTCCTTCCTGAACACATTCTGCAGCATCCTGTGGCAGCGCATTCTGCAATGTATATGCACTGTATGCCTAATTTGTTCTAGAGTGGTACCTTACAATTTCATTGTGTTCTTCTTTGCCTCTTATGACAAACATTGATTGTTCCATCCCTATTCACCTGTGTGGTGGGCTGACCTTTGCTGGACACTAGGTGACCACCAAAGCCACTCTATCACTCTCCTCAGCTGGACAGAGGGAGAAAAATATGATGAAAGGCTCATCTGTTGAGGTAGGGACAGAGAGGGATCATTCACCAGTTACCAGCAGGGGAAAACAGGTTCAACTTGGGGAAAAACTAATTTAATGTATTACTAATAAAATTGGAGTAAGATAATGAGAAATAAACCCAAGAGTTAAAACATCTTTTCCCCACTTCTCCCTTCTTCTCAAGCTCAACTTCACCCCCATTTTTCTCTGCCTCCTCCCCCACAGCAGCACAGGGGGTCGGGGAATGGGGGTTTGGTCAGCTGTCTCTGCCACCCCTTCCGCCTCAGAGGGAGGCTCCTCACACTCTTCCCCTGCTTCAGAGGGGGTTCCTCCCGTGGGAGACAGTCCTCTATGAACTTCTCTAGTGTGGGTCCTTCCCATAGGCTACAGTTCTTCACAAACTGCTCCAGCGTGGGTCCTTTCCATGTGTCTTTCCCACAGGGTGCAGTCCTTCAGGAAGACTGCTCCAGTGTGGGTCCCCTACAGGGTCACAGCCTCCTTTAGGCGCATCCACATGCACCAGCATGGGGTCCTCCACAGGCTGCAGGTGGATATCTGCTCCACCATTAACCTCCACGGGCTGCAGGAGGACAGCCTGCCTCACCACGGTCTTCACCATGGACTGCAGGGAAATGTCTCCTCTGGTGCCTGAAGCACCTCCTCCTCCTCCTTTGTCACTGACCTTGGCATCTGCAGAGTTGTTGCTCTCACATATTCCCACTCTCTTCCAGCTGCTGTTCTGCAGCATTTTTTTACCCCCTTCTTAAATATTTTATCACAGAGGCATTACCACTATCACTGATACCACAGCCTTGGCCACTGGTGGGTCTGTCTTGGAGCTGGCTGGCACTGGCTCCATTGGACACAGGGGACGCTTCTGGCAGCTTCTCACAGAAACCACTCCTGCAGTCCCCACTACCAAAACCCACCATGCAAACTCATTACAACCCGCTCCACTGAATCCATTGTGTTATAGATCCCTCTTGTGTTACCCTTTAAGTAATTTATTTTCAAAGCTGGAAAGTCCCAGTTTGTTCAATATCTTCTCACACATGATAGTATCCATAAGATTTTTTATCTTATTTCTTTTCTGTATCTTTATTATTTAATTGTATTTTTTTTTTAGTTCTGTGTCTCTGTGTATGCGTACAGGCACATACGCATGACCACATCACAGCACAAACTGTTGAGCTCCATATGTAGGAATGTTTCCTTCCATAGTAGAAAAGCAGAGCGCCTGCTGCAGCATAAATGAATATTTTCTTTTATATTACATATTTTAATTTATATCCCTGTAGAAGAGAAAACAAGGTGAGAAGTTAGTTTCTTTGTCTTTAGATGATCAGAGAAGGGTTAAAACAACACTCTAAACCTAGCTACATCAGTGTACAGCGGTTTTAGCAAAAGAAATCCAGTGCCTTGGTGGTTTTGGTAGGGGTTTTTTGGTTTTTTGTTTTTTGGTTTTGTTTTTTTTTTATAAGGCTAATTCTAACACTAAAATTAAGAAAATGCTACGCACCATGGAAGAAAGTAAGTCTAATCAAGCTTAGAACAAGCAAATAAACAAAACTTTATATGTTTTTA
This sequence comes from Falco biarmicus, assembly GCF_023638135.1. NCBI lineage: Eukaryota > Metazoa > Chordata > Aves > Falconiformes > Falconidae > Falco > Falco biarmicus. The sequence continues at coordinate 2,509,500 of NC_079293.1, read as the reverse complement.
CTTTCATTAATATCTGCTTATTAAAGCAGGGGTTTATGCTAGATTTCAGTTACAAATTTTGAATGACTTCTACAACCCAGAAGATCTGAAGAACAGTGAGCCTAACTTCATATGTTTTTGGTATTATTCTCTCTCTTCCCTCTCAGTCTGGTTTTAGCTCTACAAGCAAAATTTTGGCTCTTTCTTTCATGTGTAGAGTTTTTATGCTTTTACTTTGGATACTTTGTTGTTAATCTCCATGCTTATAAGGGATGCTGTGCCATTTTACTGCTCCTACACTGGCCCGGAAAGCACTGTTAGTGTCGAAACAATCTACTACTTGATTTGATAAAGTGATTTAATCCAATTATCAGGTTTAATAACTTCAGGGAAGCTAATTGTGCTTCAAGTATGTCAAGCGTTTAAATTTTCTTCATTAAAAGAGAAGTGGTTTTGTAGAAGGAGGCTTTGCGGAGTGTCCAGTTTGCAGTTAAATACAGAATTGGTGCAATTATTCCATTTAGGGTAAGACTTCATGACAATAAAGGTTCTAGTGTAGAAGCTACTCTATTAATATTAAGATAATGTATGCTCATATAATTCCTCCCTCTCACTAATGCTTCTTTAAAGCACAACAACTTCCTGATACAGACAAACCCATTCCTTTCCTTCAGGTCAAAGTCTGTGAGATTCTGTGCTTCTTGAAAAACCTGGGGCTGTAGTAGATCCTAGCATTCAAAAGTACAAATCAAGGACGCACACTCCACAAAAAAAAAATATATTAAAAAATCTTGTATCACACAGAACAAAATGAAGCCACAGTTTTTTATACTGCTTTGCTCTTTACTTTTCAAGACAGACAGACAATATAAAACATAAAAAAGAGGGGGGGGGGGGGTGGAACCATAAATCAGAGGCAGTAGATGGCATGTAATTAATGGCCAGTAATTCTACTAAAATTAGGATTCATTTGATCTAAAGAAAAACTAAGCAGAAAGTGGGTTTGGTTTTGTTTTGTCTTTCCCTAAAAATGAGGATTTCCTTCACTCTGAATAACTTTGCATGTAAGACAAATCTATTATGATATGCTATCTTTATCTTACAGTAAATAATCTGATGCAGCAAATTCCTTGTCAGGCTTGGGTAGGACATTGTTGCAGTAAGAGGTAAAGCTGAACGCTCTTTCTAATTCTGACAGCACAGAAAACAGCAGACTGATCAGTTCAAGAGAAAGAACATGTTATTGTGCACAGAGTGTATTAGTACACTAATCTCTATTGCTACTTCTGACTAGTGACAAAAAGAAAATATTTTTTGTTGATTTTCTGTCTGCAATGGCTAACTAAGCATGCAAATAAGCTCAGGGTCTTCATACAGATTTCAAAACTTCAATCAGCTTGAAAGTGGGAATCATAAATAGTAAATGAAGGAAGGAAGTTCTCAAAAATATGTCTTCACTTCTGCCAGCATCACCTGACTGAGCTTCAGCTAACATTGGCTAGACATTAGGAGAGATGACAATGATGGTGCTACCTCTAACTCCAAACAACAGGTTTACTAGCAGAGAAATAATGATATAGGGAAATCATCTGGTAGTATCTGAAAGGAAGACATGGGCATTTTCCTGGTCTTCTGCTTGCCTTCAACAAAATGCTGGTAATAAAACAGTCCACAATGACATCTAATAGAGACAGTCATATGGCTGGAATTCCAATGTGTATGGACAAAGACTGCTAGAAACCAGCATAACTGAATTCAGTCAAACCGAATGAATACAACTGAAACTTCTTCCATCAAGGAAGGATCTGGCCTAAAGATTTTCCTTTCTTTTGTAGTAGTAAATTTGAAATCATAGTTCATGTTTCAACACGTTCACTCTGTGTCTCCTGGGTGCACTATTGCATGGAAAACATTTGCTGTATCAGATTTTTCAAAGGTCAATAACTGCCAGAGCATTCTACCCTTAGGATTTGCGTGTATGGATTCTGATGCTGAAAATTTTCATTCTGTTGTCTTGCTGAAAGTGCTGTAAGAGGTCTGTTAGTTTATTTTATCTTCAGAATGTCATATCCTCTGAAGAGAACTCATCATGTTGAACACAGAGAACTATTTGTAATCTTTAATTAAAGCCAAATTAATAGAGTTCTCTTTCCTGCTAGCACTGTTAAGACCATTAAATTTCCATATTAATTCTAGGAATATTTCAATTACAGAGGTTGTTTAGATATGAACATGGGCTCATGTTCAACTGTAAACAAAATGTTTTTAAAAGAAATAACTAAAACACCATTATCAACTATCTCCACAGTTTCTAATGCTGATATGATTAATCTTTAATCCTCTGTGGAGTTAATGAATACAAATATATGTTTTGACTAGACTAAAGCACTCTGCTTAAAACACTCAGTGGAGAACCTGGGCTATATCTGCCAGCCCCAGAGTGCACAGTTTGTTAATATTCAGGTGACACAACCTGGTTTCCAAAATGACTTAAACACAAAAACATTTCCTCCACCTATGCGTCAAAAGTGCTAGACTACAACCTTGCTGTTCCGTTTACCACTCATACTTTAAAATTTAATGTATATGCCATTCTTTATATCTCTATCCACTTCCTTATAATACAGACCTTCCCACATAACGTGCCTTCTTACCATTCAGAGCCAGTCTTCAAACAGTTCCCAGATTTTTCCCCTTGAGCTAAACCTGAGTGAAAGATAGTATGGGCAGTCCTTGAAATACAATTGGATCTCTGCATTTCTCATGGAGAAGCAGCCAGCCAGTTGGATAAGGACATTTTTGGAACAACAAAGCTCCTTTAGAGCTGGAATCAGCATCAGACCATTATGTTTTATTGACTGAAAATTAAGATTCCTGTCTGCACACATCTGAAAAGAAAAGGATGTAGTCAACGCATTGTTTAGGTCATTATTTCATTACATATCGAGTGCATGAAAAACTTCATTGGCTTCTTAGAACAGTGTATCTAGTGTCTGAATTTTAAATAAGCTTTCCTATAAGTGAAAAAGCATTTATTTCCTTGAACACTGATGGAAATCAAATACCAGAGTTGTGTGTGGGTATAGAAAAACTAAACCAGAATAAATATTTGTGTAATTTTGTACAGTAATGATGAGGTAAATAATAAGTACGTATGAAGCAGAAAGAATTTTGTGTCAAAGATAACATCATAAAAAAATCCAGTTTCCCATAATATTTTAGGTTTAACCTTCAGAATTAGAACAACAATAATAATATATGTCCTTATATATACTAATAGTAGTCTATATGCTGCAATACATATGGAAAATAATATGGAGTACAGATGGAGATTTTTTAACTGCTCTGGGCTTTGATTAGATCAAGTCCTGTTATCAGAGTGTTTTGAACATAATTTATTCATATGTAACTATCTAAAGGCAGTGCAAAGGGGGATGTTTTTTAACACTATCCATGTCATATCAAATGGAAGAGAAGATACAGAATATTTTTACTGAAAGAATTGCCAATGCATGTTTGGATTATAATCATAGAGAATTATGTTCTTTTCTTTGAATTTAATGATGGCTAAGTGATAAGAGAATTAAGAAATAAGGTGTGGAGAGGAGGGAACATAAAAATCAGTCTGTAACATTAACAAAACAAAGCTAAATATTTTTGACTAAGAAACATGAGTCTTTCAAAATTCATTAGTACCATTAAAAGGTAAGCAAGGGAAGAAACATGAAATGACTGAAGCTATGTCTGCCGAAGCAGGCTGTGCAGTGCATAGAGAAGACCTCTAGTGAAACCCTGTAGAGAAACAGTGCTGAGGAGTCAATGTGCATTCTGGACGTGTTTTGGGGCAGGGGGGAGAGGAGGGTACTTAGGATTAGCTGCAGTCTGAATGCCCATTAAAGGCTGTAGGATTCTGCATGTGCTCCTGGCATGTGTCTTTAGATTTAGTTTCATCAGAAAGGCATCCAGCTCATGCACTCCAGTACCTCTCTACAATGACAGCAAAAGTACAGAAAAATTGGAACAACTGAGAGATTTGTTTCTCAGATGAACTCCTAAATCAAACTAAGGCATTAATATAAACAACCCATGCAATAAATAGAGGGCAGCTCCTCTATAAACAGAATAGTGTCGGAGCTCAAACTTGGTTCATTTTATCTTTAAGATGTCCAGAAGTGTCTGTCTGCCTTGAATCTCTTTGGTAAAATCAGAGAAGGACTTTAGGGCAGGGTTCCCACTCACAGACTTTGAGCAAAAGAAAGCATCACAGCTTTTTATATCCAGTGAATAAGGGAAAAGCTTATTGAATAGCCAGAGTCCAGGTTGCTGCAGAAAGTCAGAAGAATATTTTTTTTCCATACATGTAGAAGAAACAAATCATTAACATTAGTGTTGCTCTAAGTAAAATTTCCTAAATATAATTGAACAATTGATTCTACTTCTGGGAACAAATGAAGTGAAAATGAGCAATACTTAAAATACAGAAGAAAAATCATGAAATCCTTAATCTTTCAACTCACAAAATTAAAATAGAATTTTTAAACCCTAATCCAAATAAATCTTAATTTGGTAAATATTTTTGTTCACAAGACCATTGAAGTGCAATATTTAAATGGTACTGACGCCACTGGAATTTATATACAGTTTTAGCATTTAGATATAATTTTACAAGGCTGTCAGAATGGGGAAAATTGCTTTAACACTCACTATCTGGGATATAAACCAACAGTTGGAAGCTCTGGCATTTAAATTCCTAGAACTGAATAATCCAGAAATTTGAGACCAACACCGAGATGCTGTCTTGGCCCTACTCCTTACACGTCCAATTTAATCCAATCCTTATTCACAGAAGAACCAGTACATACTGAGGTCATTACAAGACCAGACATTATCTGTTCAGTCATTTATATAGCAGATTTCACTTGGTATCAAAACCCAAGGGATTAATCTCACCTCATTCAAATAGCAAAAGGCTAGTCATTCCAGTCTAAGGCAATTGTCAAATTCTCCTACAGTTTGCAGAGATAAAGAGGCACTTCCATAGAGCATCTAAGATCATTGAGGCGATCTGCCTTCTGGAAGTGCTTTTTTCTCTATTTATTATAAGGGGAGCATATAGAAACCAGCTTTGGTTTACACAACAAAATGTGAAACACGAAAACTGGGAAGAATACTTCAGATTTTGGTGGCAGGTCTCTGTTTGCTTAATGGTTATTAGGCTGAATTGGTGCACCAGCTCCAAGTCATCCCTAAACTTCATAGAAGCCCAGTTCTGGGGACATTTTCACCTTGAACAGGTCTGCTTTTAGCAGTGAAGTGCATAGTCTTGGTTCTGTTTGGACCTGCTCTTCTCTTCATTTCCTCGTGTTCTTTCTGTCTTTACTGGGGGGAATGGGAGAGTGTGGTAGAAGAAAATCACATTCTAAAATTTGTTCATTTGTTCCTTTGAGCTATTGTTTGTATATGACTAGTTTAATCATGCACAACATTCATTCTTCATTACACAGAACATTGTTAGTAGTAGATGCCTCTGAGCACAATAATGCCTCATTTGCATTAATCTTGCTTTGCTCAATTCTTTTATAGTGATACAAACATATGCCACAAATTGCTCTGTTTTTTAAAACACAATAAATATATGAGCTACACTCCCATATTAAAGAGCACTTAATTTACTGAACTCCTCTAAAGTAACTAAAAATGTTACAACCAAAATGTGTCAAAACAGGCAACAAAACAGTGTCTGCATAATGATGCAAACAGGTAATCGAGCATAAACAAGATTCCCCAAACCACAAATAAGTAAATAATTACACTGCAATACTGGGCTTTTAAATTTTTTGTCTTCTCACTCCTTTACTGTCCTGCAGGTACTATTTTTGCAGGTGCAGTCCAGACAGTTTCATTTATTTTGTTAGGCTTTCTAAAAGAAGGCTTTTAGATAAATATAGCTGTCATATAGCTTACACTGAATGTGGTATCCATTTTGTTTTCCATTTACATTCTCCAGTATATACTACTTCTTTGTCATTCATTCCAATTGCTAAAGTTCTACTGTAAGTTCTTGTGGGTTTTGTTCAGAGAAGTCTGCATTCCCCCAACATATTTAAGAGATGCTGATGTATGACTTCCGTGTTCTAGTCCAGAAGCCATCGAGTTAGTGCAGAAGAGTGTCATTCTGTCTGAGGCACTATAAGCCCTCTTGCAACTCCCAAAAGGGGACTACCCAACACTCTGTTGGTTACTCAGAGCAAGGAAATGGAGTAGCCTCTAGCTCTCAGGCCCCCTAGGTTCCCTCTTTTATCCAGTAATAATGGTATTCACTTCTTCCTCTGGTTTGAATAATGTACTGATACAGACCTAGTAAAAAAGATCAAGACAAAGAATCTTACAGCAAGTATTATGACTGTAAGGCCAAATGGCTCTGTCCTGTCCTAATGTTGCTCCTGTTTTCATCCAGCAGATGTACAATTTCATCTTATGCAGTGGCACATCTTTAACAAAAAAGGAGGCTGAAAATACCCTGGGTATCGTAGACTCTCATGGGTATGCTCCTCCTTAAAGCAGATGTAGTTTAGCACAGTCTCAGGCAAAGGAGCAAGTTTCACCTGCATATTTTGCTGAGCAACTTTTCTAATCACCAAGTAAACTGGGGCTGTCACTTAATTTTTATTTCTTTCAGTAACATTTCCAAATAAAAAAGTGTTCGCTGTTCGGTTGCTGAATAAAAAAAATAAATACATAGACATGTATCTCCTCCTGAACGGTTGGAGTTGAGGGTTCCAAATGGGATCATGTTTCTGCCTACATCCTCATTTAAGACACCCGGGATGTGGACTAATTTAGGTTAACCCTATGTTATACTTTTTATTAGCTCTGGAGAACTGCGCACATGTTTAGCAGCATGCCTACCCTGTGCGGTTATCTCTGAATCTTGCCAAACTACCTGTCCGCAGACTTGACCGTAATACAGTTGTTCCAATGCTGACACTGAAACCCCACACAGCTCACGAGCTGTTTGTGATATCGTGTTGGCACAGAGGTAACTTAGCAAGCCAAAACCTTATCTGGGATGTGTACTCAGACCCTTACATGCATCCAAAACTTCCACCATCAACATCTATATAAATCTTTCCATACTCAATAATACCTGAACAGGGAAGCTGCAAACTACAGCAGAATTACTGATAGGGCGATTGCTAAAAGGTGAAGGGCATCATTCTGCATACTGTCCTCTCTTCCCCATGCTATATTGCTTCTCAAGGATAATTTTGTCCATGAAAATCATTGGAATTCCAAACTGGAACAGCTTTCAGAGGAGATTAACCTTCTCCATGGCACAGCAATTTTCCCTCCTAGGGAAAGCCATATTATTTCAGTCCAGAGAAGGTGTCTATTACTTTAGAATTTAAGAACCCACATGTTTCTTCTCGGAGAGAGAAGCAATTACTTTAACTGCTGTGCTCAGCATGAAAATGTTTGGGGAAAAAATGCCTCTCTTAATCATATTTTGACATCTATATTTAAAATGGGGCTAAGTATATGAAAAACTGAAATCTAAGTTAAAAACATGCACCTATAATAATTATCATGAAACTGTAAAATACAGTTTATGCATTATTAATACTTTGCTGTGTGCAAGTACATTTTAATGTAGTATTCTACATTAAACCTTTGAGGGACTTTTCTCATTAAAAAACAGTTTTGATGAAAGATATTCTCTTAAACAGAAGCATACTTTGGATATATAAGTAAGCATGGACCTTGATTTATTATTCATTAACAGTTCTCTGTTAACAACTGAACAATTTTTGCAGTTAAAAGAGGGAACTCCTCAGTGTTTTTCTACATCTGACAAAGAGGATTCACCCTGTAATCTTAATATACTACTGTGAATAAAGTGTTTGATTACCACAAGACACTTTCTATTATCAGGTAATATATTTTAATTCTTTTTTTTCCTTTTGTTTCTTCAGCCAGCTACAGTATGTGCAAACACTGAAGCAGATTATATTTGAATTTCTTCTACATCCTTCCATCTCCCTTATTAAAAGGAAAGGCTAATAAAATTGTATAACTGCAAAGAACCAGCTCAAAGGATATGCCTTTGGCGGTGACCACAGAAGTACAAACTGTCTGGGGTATAGCACGTCCACTGGGGCATGGCTCATAGCCACCCATGTGCCTTCCCAGTCACTCCTCCTGCTGACAGTCTTGCTGCATCTTCAGGGGTTGGTGCAGCACCAGACAAGGACAATCTCCCCAGGCAGAGGGGACCATCTGTTTTAAATCATCAGCCGCCATGCACAGATACAGCACTGCTGAGAGGAAAGCCTGTGGGAGACACATCTACTATATCACAGTATACCTTAATGCTAACTCAGCTGTACATCTAAAGCCTTCCTAGGCATCCTAGGCTCAGTCAGTTCGTTTACCTGTCTCTTGCCCTTCCTTCTCTTTCTCCTATCCCCTCATTTCCATGGAGTAAGTTGATAGACACTAGGAGATACAGAACAGTCCAGGGCCATGTGTAAAGTACTTTTTGGTGACAGGACCGTACCATGTATCCCCCTCTTCCCTGTCTTCCTGCTCAGCCTCATGCCGGTGGAGTTTCCCTTTCAGGCAGCTCCCACTATGAACGGTTTCCACAGTCATGACACCTGCAGAAACACTGGATAACCTCAGTCTGTATTATCTTCTGAGAGGAATCGCTTAATCAAAGAGGATGGAGAAGGGGATGGGGGATTATTAATGACTTGAATATTTTGTTCTACACTACAGCTTGCTGGAGCCTGTGAGTGAATTAGTGTAATTCAGTCTCTAAGTGACTAACTCAGCAATTTTAATGAGCAGTAAATTCACTGCAAAAATTAGGCCAAAAAGTAAAAAATACATTGTCATCATCGTCAAATTAAAAAAAAAAAAAAAATCATTCATAATACAAAGTTTATGGCCAAATAAACATTATAAAAAGGAGCACTGGAAAACACATTAATTTGAGGGCACCTTTCCCCTTCTCGGTTCTATTCAAAGAGAGTAACAGGGGGATTAAATCAGTAGGAGAGATATAAATGTCATACATGCAATTTATTTTAGTGCTATTGAAAGAAGACATCTGAGAACAAACAATCTACAGAGACAGGAAAAGGCTTGATCTGTATCAGTGATGAGGAAACAGGCCAACCATCTACAGAAGAACTTGCAAAGCGCGGTTGTTGGAGAACTCGGTACAAATAGCTTTGCTGGGGTTTCTAAGAACTCTTTGAAGCTCTGTTTCACTCTCCCTAAATTGTTTCCTTAGTGTTAAAGCAAAGCTTATATGACGACAAGGTAATTCAGCTGCAAACTGTGCAGTGTGTTGCCATCTCTTTCTACGTCTTACTTGGTATCAGCTTGGAAATAACAGTGTGTGACCTGTGGACAAAAGCAGCAAGTTCCAGTTCTTAAAACAATATAAGAATAATGCATACCCCCAAACTCTGAGGTGATTTAAAACACAGAGTAAACCTCCTTTCCTCCTTAATAACTGATGGTATATTAATGACTTGAATTAAAAATCACCTTCTGTGGCTTATATCTTTCATAGATATTTAATTTCAAAGAAATAGATTTGTTGTCGTGTTTCTAATGCATATCACAATTACACTTCTACAAAGACAAGCTGCTTCTGTGTTTTGCACAACATAAATGACAGCAAATTTTAATGAACTAATGCTGCATTTGATTGGAAATGCTCCATACAGGGGCTGAAGCTGTCAGCCACTCTGAAGACCACTTAAAGTGATTCTGTTGAATTATACCCCACTATTGAAATTAGATGTAGAAAGATGCGATTATTAAGACTTTGAAGTCTCTCCCTATATTAAGCAGAACACATATGAATAACTTTTACTTCAGTTTTGTTCTTAAAATACTCATCTGGGTTTAGGAACAATGGTAAAGGTCTCATAAGCAAACATTATGAAATGAGAAACTTCATGGCTAAGTAAATCCACACTTTTAGTCTTGTCTCCTAATCCTGCCTCTGTCTCTACCATTATTTCTGTCTTGGGCACCTCATCTGATCTTTGTGTCTATACAATGGAAATAATACAGTCTAATCATCTACTGCAAAAAGAATTTTTGGGCATCTTTATTTAACATCACCACACTGCTCTGAAAACAGTGAGCTATAAAACTGCTAAATAATTTTATTATCATTGAGTTCCCACAAATGGCTAACCTCCCATAAACTATGATCATAAATGTTATATGAGTCAGAGAGGTGCCATCAGTAATGTCTGTTGTGAAGCCAGGCTGCCAGTGTACTTGTATTTTTATTTTGACCTGTTTCTTGGCTATAGATTTAAAATAGCAAGTTTCAGTCTGTCCATCAATCATAACACTTTTTATTCCAGGAGTTCTTCTAAGGAAAAGAAAAATAAAGAAACCATTTATCATTTAAAAAAATCATAAACTTATTATAATAAAAACCTCTGAATTATAGTATTTAATGAAGACAAATCTGCATTTTCACATGGCTATGAAAAACTTAACTTCAGACAGCACTTGGTCTTCCTTCACTGTGTTTTGCTTTCGTATATAAAAAAGGAGTGTCATACTGACAGAGCTACTAAAAGTAGTCTATTCAGAGAAATTAAGAGTATAGAATCGTAGCTTAGGAAAAATGATTGTCAGTTAAAATATTATTGAAACAAATCCACAATTTCAAATCTCTCTGTCTGGCAGTCACTTTTTAAAAATTCAGCTGTTGGCTGAGTTCAGAAATGATCTTGATCCTCTCAGGGCTCTTACCCTGCAGGTTAACAAGGCTGCAAGCATTAAGACCTGTTTCAGCAAAGCACTTCACCAGGCTGCAGGGGAGTGGCGGTGATAGATCACATATGGTTCTAACATCCCTTAACCCCACTTGCTCAGACTATATTGATAATAACATCAATTTTACAAATTAGATACAGGAAAAAAAACTATTGAATAATGCCGTCTATCTCCCTGGCAATTTATGACTTATCACATTGGGATATTCATAACATGCTATTCATTTTTGATTTATGTGTTTCAAAAGATGGAAACGTTCAAATAAATCCCATGTAAGAGAGTCACTTATTGAAATGCTAGGATGTTTTGGTAGTTTTTTCTTTCAGATGTTTAACCTAGCTTGGCTTTTATAATTTTTTTTATTCTGTCCTTATAAATCTACATGATGAAGCAATCCAAATTGATCTTCCTAAATATTTTTAAATACTTAGAAGGAAGCTGTAATAAATTTAAGTCATTTTTCAAACATCACAAGAAATGCATAATAAATCTGATATAAAGTAAAACATGCCTCTCTGGCAATTTATAACATGAAAAATATAATTGTATATAAAATTAATTGCATGTGTAACATCATTTTTTATATATATATTTTATTAATACTCTGCAAATAGTCAAAGGAAACTGTAGGACAGAAAGAGGGCTTTAACCACATTTTTATAGATTTCCTGTCTGGATATAATAACTTTAAATTAAAATAATGTCATCTAAAATGTGCTTTTTGTTGTACTTTTACTTATTTGTTCTTTATCTTAAATAGTCTAGATCTTTATATGTCTATGTTTTCATATATTTATTGTATCCTCTAACATAAATGACCATATAAATGTGTAAAACCAGAATAAATTCTATAGTTCAATAAAAATTACCATACAGGCATAATTACAACTTCACTCACTTAAAAATATTTGCATCTTTTCTTTGAGCACTCTCCTGTATGCCTGTTAATATCTTCTTTGTAATGCTTTGCACAGAATCATATGCAATTTTCTAAAAATAGTCACATTTAGATCACACACCAAAGTGCTTTTATTTTCCTGCCTCAAGACCTGATGCTTTTTTGCATGCATGCCTCAATAATGAGTTGATTTCTTCATACTGCACAGGTATGGAAAAAGTAATTTTTAGAGTTACTGCTGTCCAGTTTGCTGTTTCTGTGGAATGCCTGTGATAATTTTCTTCTAGAATCACAGAATCATAGAAAATACTTTTAAGATCATCAAGTCTAACTGTTAACCTAGCACTGTCAAGTCCACCACTAAACCATGTCCCTAAGTGACACATCTACATGCCTCTGAAATACCTCCAGGTATGGTGACTCCACCACCTCCCTGAAGAACCTGTTCCACTGCCTGACAACCCCTTTTGGGAACAAATTTTTCCTAACATCCAATCTAAATTTCCCCTGGCACGACTTGAGGACATTTCCTCTTATCCTATCACTTGTTACTTGGGAGAAGAGACTGACAACCATCTTGCTACAACCTTTCTTCAGGCAGTTGTAGAGAGCAGTAAGGTCTCCCCTGAGCCTCCTTTTCTCTAGTCTAAACAACCCCAGTTCCCTCAGCTGCTCCTCACAAGACTTGTGCTCTAGATCCTTCTTAACCTTCAATACCCTTCTTTAGACATGCTCTGTTCAGCGAGACTGGTCTTCCCTGCCAACTTGTCTTCCGGCACATGGGGACCGCCTGCTCCTGTGCCCTTAATAATTCCTTCTTGAAGAGTGTCCAGCCTTCCTGGACTCCTTTGACCTTCAGAGCCACCTCCCAAGGGTGTCTATCAGCCAGGCTCCTAAACAGGCCAAAGTCTGCCCTCTGGAAGTCCAAGGTAGCAGTTCCGCTGACACCGCTCCTTACTTCTCCAAGAATTGAAAACACTGTCATTTCATGATCACTATGCCCAAGACAGCCTACAACCATCACATCACTCACAAGTACTTCTCTGTCAGCAAACAACAGGCCCAGCCAGGCACCTTCCCTAGTTGGCTCCTCACCAGCTGTGTGAGAAAGTTAACATGCTCCAGGAACATCCTAGGCTGTTTCCTCTTCGCTGTATTGTATTTCCAGCAGACATATGGTGAATTGAAGTCCCCCAAGAGAGTAATAGCTAGTGATTGTGAGACTTCTGGCATTATATAATATTTCGTCTGACTCTTCATACTGGCTGTGTGGTGTATGACAGACTCCCACCAAGACATATGGCTTATTGGCCTTCCCTCTGATTCTCAGCCATAATAAATACTGATCTCTATTGTCACTGCCTCTCCTTCCCTGCCTATCCCTTGTGAAGAGTTTACAGCCATCCATTGCAGCACTCCAGTTTTGCGAGTCATCTCACCATATTTCCATGATGGCAACTGTCATAGTTTTCCTGCTGCACAACGGCTTCCAGCTCCTCCTGTTTGTTGCCCATGCTGCGTGCATTGGTGTAGATGCACTTCAGTTGGGCTATTGATCCTACCACCTTTTGGGGGAAGAAGCCCTAATTCCTGACCATTCTTAGGTGCTCCCGTGGTTTGTAAAACATCAATAACCCTTGTGTCTTTGCTGCAACATGGATCTCCATCCCCTACCTCCACTGAGATGGCAGATCAAAGGACCTTGACATCACAGCGTTCCTCAAACATTGGTGTGCTGCCCCCAGGTTTGTCTCTAGTGAGCCGGGTTTTATCCCTTTCTCCCTTCAGATCTAGTTTAAAGTTCTATCAATGAGCCCTGCTAACTCCTGCGCAAAGATCCTTTCCTGCTTTGAGAGAGCTGTACCCCCTCCATTGCCAGCAGGCCTGGTGGGGTGTAAACTGACCCATGATCAAAAAATGCAAAATTCTGCCGGTGACACCAGGCTCAGAGCCACGTATGGAGCTGGTGGCTCTTCCATTTTCTTCCCTCATCATTCCCTGCAACTGAGATGATAGAGAACACTACTTGTCCTCCTGATCCCTTAACCAGTCATCCCAAGGCCCTGAAGTCTCTCTTGATTGCTCATGGAATTCTTGTTGCAACTTCATTGCTACCTACCTGAAAAATCAATAATGGATAATAATCTGAAGGGCTGTTCCAGGGTAGGAAGGTTTCTCTTCACATCTTTTTCCCAGGCCCCAGGGAGGCAGCAGACTTCCCTAAGAAGTGGGTCTGGTTTGCATATTGTTCCCTTCAGAAATGAGTCTCTTATTAAGAGTGATTATTTTTTTTTTTCTTTATGGAAGCAGTTTTGATGTATGGTACAGGCCGACTTAACCTCAGTGACACCTCCAAGCTGGATGAAACATCGTCCTCATCATTGTTCGGTTCCACTTGCCGATCCTCAGACCCATGATACCCAGGCACCTGGGAAAGAGGGGTAGTGAGAGAGGAGACAAACCTGCTGTGCTGGGCAGGAACTTTTCACTGTTGCTGTCTATCCTTACATCCTTTTTTTTTTTTTTTTTTTAATGTATGCTTTACTTTTGTTCATTTTTATAACAACTAACTTTTTTTTTTTATATGCTACTTCTGAGGGGCTTCAGTCAAGATCAGTGACCTGCTCAGTCAAGATCAGTGACCTGCTGTGTCAGGCATTGTGTGAGCACACGGGTATTTTCTGATGCTGGTTCTAAGATAATTAAGTCTCCTTGTATTACTTCCCTGTCCTCCAAGCACCTCTTTAGTATTATCTGTGAATGTAATTAACGCTATTTACTTCTCTCCTGGGTTAGCGAAGATATTAATCCCTGACTTAATACAGATCCCTGCAGCACTGTGTTACACACCTCTTCCCATCTGGATATATTGCTGACATTATCCTTTGTTTATGCTCTTTCATCCTCGTTCAATCTTTCAATGAGACAGTGTTTCTATCAAAGCCAATTTTAATTAATGTTGACAAAGATTTTAACATGTATTGCAAACCAAATATATTGCAGCTATTGTTTTTCATGTCCCCATTTTTATTTGTAGTTCTAGTGAAAAAATATATCAGATTTCTCTTCTGCCCCTTTGTTCTTTCTGCATTTATTCTGCCTCTTGTTGCTAGGTGCATTAACCTATATACATGGTCTTCTCTCTTGCTATGAGCTTTACTATTTGAGGGAGAACAAGGACAAAGCAAAGCAAGACAGTGAGCAGGATAACCCCAATCCAGCAAAGCAATGAAACACATGGCCATCTTTAAATGCAGACATAATCTCACTGGAGTCAACAGAATACTTGCATACTTGAAAGTAGTCTGTACTAGCTCAAGGCTGCTGTGTTGAATATGTAAAAGGATCGTGTGCTATTCGTCTCATATTTCTTTTTGTATTTAAAATACTTTCACACTAAACTTTCAAAGCCCCCTTCATTTTTTTCTGATATCTGAAGCAGTGCTAAAATACATTTTTGAGGTAACCTGTTACCACAGTAGAATGCAAAATATTCAGATTTTCTAAACTATATACTTCCGTATTTCCCCCATTATTCCTTAACCTGCTCCTCATTAGAATAGGATTTTTTTTAACATAATATTCATATCACCTATTTATAAAGTTATCTTACTAGTATTATCCATTTTTTCCCTAAAAAAGGATTTAGTATTTCAGTCACTTTTGAAACATCATTAATTTCACCCCTCCTCAGGACATACTTGATTCCTTCAGTAGCAAATAGAATTTTGCTTTGCACCCGGCAGCATAATGGTTCTTGTTGACAAATGTTAATTATTTGTGTGGGTTTTCTGTTCCTGATATTTTTAGCTCTGAACTTATAATCAAAGCAAAAAGTAGGGGGGAGGAGAGGGGAGGGAACTTTTCCCCAAATAGTGGAACAGCTTTATTTGTGAATGTCATGGGAAGCTAGAAGGAGAAAAGAAAGCAAGTAAGTAAATGCATTAGCCTGAGGGAAAGGATTTCTAAGGATGTGCTCTTACATCCAGCTGGGACTGGTCTCCTCTTTAGCTCAATGGATAAAAAAAAAAAAAAAAAAGGAAAACAACCCCATGGCCCCACACCCCCAGAAGATACAATGGGATTTTAGCACTCAGAGGGAATCTCCCCACCACAATTGAAACACAGCTTAACTAGCCTTAAATCAGACTATCTAATCAACTGAAATCCAATGAAAAATAGCTTCTGTTATGCTTAAGAAGCAGAATGTGGACGAGGAGATTAGCTGGGGTGAGATTAATCACTTTAGAAAAGAGAACTTTAACTACTTTTTAATAACACACAGTTCAATGTGGCTGAGAATATGGAAGCCCAGATAGAGCCTTTTAAAAAGTAAGAGCCATCAAAGCAGTTTGGAAATGTTTAGCTGCTCAGATACAGTAGTGGGCAGAACTCATTTTCATCTGTGCTTGTCTGGGGTGATTCCTTATTATCATTCTATAAGTTTCACGCTAGTCAGAAAGAGAAAGAAAGACTCAATAGAGTTTTTGTCATTAATGGTTGTCATTTTGATTAAAAAAAAAAAAAAAAGAAGAAACACTATACTTTAATGGGTAAATGCAAATGACCTCAACATTGCAGTTTTGTACTTCAAAGGGGAGTAAATTTGTTTTGAAGCTTATTTGGTAGATGAATTGCTGTCAGAGATAAGCAAAAAGTTTTGAACTCCCAAGGGCTCTGATAATGCTTCAGAAAGGAGAAAATGCAAGAATTACCACACTTGTGATCAAACATAATAAAAATTAAGGCTAATAAACAGTTTTTCTAATGTCAATCTAAAAGGTGAGCCAAGGAGGCTTGTGGAACAAAACATTATCAGTTTGGAATACTCAAGTCTTATCTTTGATTTTTTTTGTCTTTTTTTTTTTTTTTTGAATGAATATTACTTCCGCCCCTAAATTAAAAATAGTCTTGCACAATAACCCATCCAGATTTAGTTTTTTTATAATCAAACTCCTATATGTGGGCAAAATTAACAGTTATGGTAGAAAGCTTTCTTCCCCACAGTTTCCTTTGATAGGCAGAAGCAGGTTAGTAACTCTCAAAAGATAATTTAAATAACAATTGAACCATTGTACAGGGATGACATCTCATATAGGCTGTTTGATTATCATATTCTATGCTCCTAGGAGCTGTAGGACAAAAACAGAAGACAAGATTACCAATCTTTATGCTGTAAAAAATTTTCCCCGAAATGTCTCAGATTAAAGACATATAAAAGGTATGATTTTACTTTTGAACTGTCAAGACATCTCTTTGGTATTAAACATAGGTGCAGGTATATTTTTAAACATTGCATTTCCAGTGATGTTTTTTCAATGTCATATTGTAATTGGAAGATACTAGTGTCCAAGTAAATTTATGCTGATTTGTATGTCTTGTGAACCTCTCCTGATAGCAAAGTTGTAGATGTTTATATCCTCCTCCCTCATTGATACATATTGTCCTGCAAAATTTTCAGACGAGGCAGACTTGTCAGTGCTCACTAATGGCTCAGCAGTTGATGCCCATTCAAAGCTATATACTTTGTCGGACTTTGCTTTTTAACATCACACATATATAACAAGACACAGCTCATTGTGTGTTTGCTTCAGAAAGAGCGCCACACTGTCAACATGACAAAATCAAGTACCAGACAAGCCAGGACACTGTAAAAATCATTTACCCTCTACGGCATGTAAAGATAGTTTAAAACAAGGAATACAAGTTTTGACAAGGCATTTAAATGCTCACAACTAACCATTTTCCGAAATCAACCAAGTCAAACTGATTTTGTTCTAAGGTCCAAGCTGAACAGGAAAAACTAAGACAGAGCCTGGCTGCCACTGCAGTCTTTCTTACACTGTTAGAGCCATGCAAAGGAACAGCTGGAAGACTGTATGGGCAGCCCATTGCCGACCTCTGGCTCAGCCCTTAATGATGGAGCACAGCAAGGAAGGGAGCCTGGCTGTAGCGTGATAGAAACAAGCAAAGCAGCTCCAGAACATTTCAAACTGTTGCTGCTGTTTTCACCAGCATCTGAAGGGGCTTATCACTTAAATCCTACATATACATTTGTTGAGACTTTTAAGTGTGGTACATGCTCTCTACCTACCCTCTGCAACCCAAATGGACAGTTTATCAGCTATGAATGTCACCCCAGAGAGAATATATAGAAATACGAATACTAGGCAAGGTAGACAACTGCATCTTATTCTCAATTTTCTGTCACATACACATTCTGCATGTGAACTCAAATGAGTCACACAATCTTCAAGTGTTTCATTTTTATCTGTTAGAATTACTCAGCACAATCAAATATTTTAGGATATAGATTCACCTCACTTTACTCGAGGCATTCAAGATATCTATGTTAGATGCTGTAGGTTCCACCAATATGGAAGATAACCCTCTAGAGGTGAGAGAGTGAAATAGGAATTTCATTCTCATAATTCAAACCTCAGGTTCGCTGAATCACATTTTGGAAGACTCTCTCTCTCTTTCTCTCTCTCCCCATTAACTACAGAAGAAGCCTTGAGGTTAGTTATCCAAATTTGGCAACTGAACTAGACATCTAAAGTTGGACTAGATGAATCCGGACCACAGTGTCTGCACATGGGATACATATTCTAAGTTGAAGGGCTTTTAGACAGATATGTCAATACTTCCAAGGTGACTACAGTGATGAATGTCTTAGGAAGTAAATAAAGCTTGGCTTATTTCCATTTGCCCTTCAGAATATGTTTTGGTCTCAAGCTACCGGTCTTATATATATAGATATGCACTCTATCTTGCACAGCCTTTTTTCAG
Organism: Falco biarmicus; assembly: GCF_023638135.1. Lineage (NCBI taxonomy): Eukaryota > Metazoa > Chordata > Aves > Falconiformes > Falconidae > Falco > Falco biarmicus. The sequence goes on along the minus strand of NC_079293.1, from coordinate 2,491,019 downwards.
TTAACTGCCATTTTATATTGATTCTGCAGTCCGTGCAGACTTGTTCAAGTAGACCTTTGGTACTGCTATCACACTTCAAGAGCTCAGAGGGGAAAGAGGTGGATTTCTACTGCTTCTGAGTAGATTTATAGCATTATTAGTGACTGAGGAAATATGTATGTCAAGACCCACATCTAAGTAAGTAAAGAAGAGGAGATATTAACTGAAGCCTCATGTATATATGCTTTAATAGATTCTTGAGTCCTACACAGAAAGAAGAATATGTCCTAAGTCTCTGTACATATGACCTCAATACCATTCAAGTTAATGGGAATCTTGTCATCAGTTTCACTGAAAGTGGGATCAGGCCCCATCCTGATTAGCTGCAAGGATAATTCCAGGTTTAGGTGAGGAAAGAAAACAAAAGTTGATCACCTGGATATTATTCTGACTGAAGCTGTTCCTATGTCCATGGAAGTTTACACATGACTGATGGTTAGTGTTTTCAAATATTGTTTAATTTCACATCCATGCAGTATCTTTTATGTGAAAAATTAAACCTTTACACTGACTCATTTCCATGGGCTTTTTTGTTTGTATGTTTGTTTGTAAAATGCTTAGCTGTAATTCCTCGGGCATGCAGTTAGGACACTCCAGGCTTTCATTTGGTCTCCTTTCCTAGGACTGACTGAAACTACGATGCTTAGTATTCAAAATTGGGCACATGCAATGCTGAATTTGGTCTTCAATAAAATAATGAATTTGCTAATAGCACATGGAAAAGTAATCACTGGATTATGAGTTACTTCTTTTAAGAAGTATTCACAAAGCAGTCTAAGGACCTAGGCCTACTATTTTGTCGGACAACAATTTCAAACACTCTTTTCTCTCTTTGTAATGTCAGCTTGATTACTGTTGATTTCCTTGGAGGTTACTTTTGTTTCATCAGCAAAGAGGACTCAGTAAACGTTAGTTATCTTAAAACAAATTATGAATGAAACTAAGCACAGAAAAAAGTACTGTCTCATTAAAGAAAAATCGTTATTCATGTATATACCTCCATGTACCCTTCAGATCACCCTATAATTATAGCTGAAAAAGACCAGAGTTAATGGTGTTTTGGTTTTTTTCCTTGGGAGACCGGGGCAAGGCTGGTCCTGTATGTGATATTTGTGTCTTTTTACTAGACTATTCAGAGAGATCTTAGTGAAGGGTAGCCATAGCAAGGTAATACGTTTATTTATCAATCATTTATTTGTTGGCATTTGAAACCTTGTATCACTTTTTACATTGAGGGAACAGACAGCTCCAGGTCTCAGCTCAGGTGATTACCCTCCACCTTATACACATTTCTCCTTCGGTGTTTGTTAGAGTGAGATTCTTTTCTCTTCTTTGTCCTCTTCTTTTAAATCTTGCTGTGCACAGTGGAAGTGCTCCTATGTCTCATTTTACACCTTACTGAGCTGTAGTGGGAAAGTCACTGCCACACCATCTCCTTTTGTCAAGTGGTTCTTAGTCCATTTCTTGTTTATATGAAGTCAGCACTTACACACAGGTCATTTTGCCACAGCTAACAGCACTTAGTATTTCTCCACAGGATGCTGCAGGGTCTAAACACTTTCTGGCCTTATCACAGGGATTTCAAAATTGTCTGTATAAACTATACCTATTCGGTAGAAATACTTGCTTCTCTGCAGTCTAGAAATGAAAGTTTGAGTTTCTTCAATGTTAGTACGAATATAAACCTGGTTTCTGTTGCTCCCTTCTTGAATTTTTGTAGACAGAGGATCAATAGCACAGACACACTCCAGCTGAGAAAACTCTTTAAAAATGTGTCCAAAGTCAGAGCATTCTAAACTGAGCTGTACATTAGGCACCCAAGTGAGATGACAATTCACTGTCACAAGCTGTTAATTGAATGTAGAAACAATGACATCCTCTCTCCAGAAAATATCTTCCCCTCATCTGCTTTTTTTTTTTTGTTTTGACCTTGTCATGTGAACATTCCTGTAATTCTTTTTTATTCTACATTATCCACATTATCAATATTTCCATTGCATCTTCATAAGATGCTGAGAATGAATTAAATAATTTCCATTCACTGAAAAGTCCCTCATTGTTTTCCATGAAGCATCTGTGAATTCACTACTCCAGGCATTTCTGCTAGAGATGCTGACAGTCCCTACTGATACTCTGTGACTACATTTATCCCAGTGAATTGAGTGAATTGAATGTGCTTAGGTTTGTTCTCTGAGAAAGTATCTAATTGACATGGCATGATCCACATCCACAATATTAAAATCTGCTTCTCAATTTGCAAGGGTTTCTGCAACCACCAAACTCTTTTATCTAGACCAGGCAATGCTTGAGAAAGTGATAGCTTAGGCCAAAACCATTCTAGTGACCATTTTATCACTTTAGTGACACACATATTAAATTTCTAGTACCTGGGAACATTTATTGTCACTACCTAACTTACTAGTTAGACACAGAGTAAGTTACTTAGATTTTTGCTCATTCAATTTTTCAGACACCTGGAAAATTTTAGCACAACCAAGAGTATACTGCAAAAAAACCCATATTTAAAACTAACACTTGATAGTATTCTTAAGAGTAGGAGTTCCCATAGTTTCAGGTGATAAACTTAGGGAAGAGAAATCCACAGATTATCAAATACACAGAAGTCACATGTGGTTTGTAGTAGTAGTTCCCAAGCTGAACATAATTTGAGAACATGAAGAAGTGGTATTGTACTTCCCCTTGCTCATATATTCTTCATTTTCACCTACTTAGAATAAGTAAAATTAATACTGGGCTATGTGCAGTTTGGGTCTGAGTAAGTACAGATACTCCTGTATTACCTGCCATTCTTTCCACCGTTCTGTGTGAAAGGTAATATGTATAACATGGCAAGAACGGTATGGATCGCATCCCCTCATCAGGCTATTGATTTCACTCAGGGTATTCGTATTTTGTTTATAATTCATCCCTTTCCTGATATCGAGGAGGAAGTTAGATCAACATTTATCTTTTCTGCTAGATATTTAAAGTAATAACAGAACGACACAGAAATTCTACGGAAATGGACGGGGTAAGTATATGGATACTTGTTTTAATATAATTGGATCAAGCATCTGCCAAAGGTGGACTTACATAACTACCTATCAATTCTGTTCACAAAAATCCATGTAGGAGAAAAGGGATATAAAAGTTTCTAGTGAAGTTGTATCACCTCATACACTGTACCTATATGTTTTACTATTTATATATGTATGTATGCGTGTGTGTGTGCGTATATATATAGATAGATAGATAGATATCTATATTATGTGTGTTATTAAAGCATACCATATAATTCGGGATCTGGATCAGTCTCAGTCTGCCTAGGTCTCTCTGAGGATTGTACAGATCATCAGACTGTAGGAATTTCCTCTTTCTTATTACAAAAAAGAAAATGTTTAAAAAACTGAGCAGAAAGGAGGAAGGATAGCCTCCTCCAAAATACTCTACAGTGCAATCGTCATGATGTGCTTGTTGTTGGTAGGTGTAAATGCCTCTTCTAAAATAAGGAGAATGAAAAGGGAATATAAACCAGAGCGTTCTGTAGGTGAATGGGATATCAGATATAAACCCAGTACTGATTCTTCACTTTATTTTCAGGGATGGACTGTCCTGTTAGGTGTCCTCTTCTGAAATAAGATCAAGTTTTGTGAATTTCATGCTTATAACCTTCATTCTAGCCTGGACTTTGAGGACCGACTCATCACAAGGTAGGAATTCAGAGTCTTCTTGACATACCAGCTACCTCAGGTTCCTCAAGTTCGCAGCCTGAATTATGGCAATATATATTTCCTTTAGGAATTTAGCATTAAAATTCTCTGTTGTATCTTGTGTTTTTCTATTCATCCTACACCACAAAATGTAATTGAAAGCACAATTAAATTAAAAAAAAAGATATTACTCCTGTAAAGTAATGAGCATCTACATGAATCTTTAAAAAACAGTTGTGTATATCTTCAGTATCATTAACATTTGTGTATGAATTGTGGCATAATATATGAAAGGTCACATCTTTGGAGGAATTTTAAAAGCTTTTCATAATATTTCATCCTCATATTTCTTTTCAGGAAAATGAAACCTATTCCTGCAAAGTTTACAATCAGCCAGTTAGTCTTTTGGATTTGCTTTTGAAAAAGTCAGATGAGCAATTTGCTTATTGCAGTCAATAAATCTCTATGCAATGTGCAAATTTAAAAAGAATTTAGTAATTTAGTAATCTTCCTGTCATACAGCGACAAGAATATGCTCTTTATTTATTTATTTATTTTCTCCAGGTAGAATGTACCAGTCTGCATCAGTGTGCTATTTAGTGCTAAAGGCAATAGACTAATGGCTTTGCAGAAAAGATCTTTTCTTCATTAGAGGTGTAACATTAAAAATATTACTTTCTCCACTTTGACTCTCCTATCATCCTCAAAACCTAACATGTTAGAACTATCAAAAGGTTAATGACACAGTCTGAACATCTTGCTAAGAAAGAAACATTGACAGATTATATCTCGAGAGAAAAGAAAAAAATATTTAAAAATTACTTGCAAAAAAAGCCAAATCTGAATCTAGTTTACACTTTCATGATTACTTCTATATTTTGACATTCACAGAGTTCTAAAACAAACCTTGCCAACTGTACTCAAAGCACTTCTAATCTGTTTATCGCTTATAGTTTAGATTTAATTTACCATTTTTTACAATAATTTAATAACATTTTCAGTAATTCTTGCTTTTGACACTGAAACAGCATGGGGTTGATTTACTGTGTTTTCAGACTTGTGCTTTTATGTAAACACATTAGTAATTTCACAGCATGTTTGGAACAAATGAAGCAAATTCTACTCCTCTTAAACCTATACAAAATCTTTTGACTTTGTTGAGAAACAGAGAAAATTTGACTGAATTGCTGGAGTAAGTCGAGAGGAGTCAGGAAAAGACATGAAAAACTTTTGCCTATTCTGGAAGGCAAAAGAGACCAATTTCACATACAACTGAAGAAAATGGAATAAACCAGCAGTCAAGACAGGTTCTGTGTCTGACAGCTTTTATCTATTATAGCTTTTATTACAGCTGGGTTTACCAGCTTTCATAGTTACAGAAAATAGATTCATATGTATAGATAGCACAATACAACGCAAATGTGTTGTACATAACATTTTTCAAACAAACTGATCCCTAAACCTTCTCACAGAGATATGAAAGATAATTATACAATTAAATAATAAAAAAAAGAGAAGGGGTAAACATGATAGGTAAGGGAGAGGATGTGTTTTTTTCCAGGGGAGACTCAAGATTATAGCATCCTTATGAATTATAGCTTTTATTGGTAACAAACACTCCTGCTGCTGCTAAATGATTTTATCCATCTGCGTAGCTTGACTCCTTTATGCCATTGCAAAAGGTAATAGAAAAATCTTATGGCTCTATCTCACCTTTTTTTTTTTTAGCAAACAGGATGTTTAAGCCTTGAAAGACAAAGGCATTCCGATGTGTTTAGTGAGAAGCGACATGTTGGATCTAATTCTGTGTTCTGTTAACTGTGACATGCCATTGAAGTCAATGTTACACAGATGTAACTGGCAGGAGATTTTGCCTTTGACTTCTAAAAATCTGTTAACAGTGTTAGAGAGCAGAAACTGATCTGAAATCTGTTTAACTGCTCTCATCTTCTGTTCTTTTAGCTTTCCTCAAAATCTGTCAAAAGATGTTTTTTTCTGGACCTGATCCAGCTTCCATAGAACTCTGTGAAGAACTCCTTTTTCTACCAGTGGTCTATGAACTGTAATGGAGTCTTGTGCAAAGATAAACTGACCAACAGAGAATTTTCCCTATGTATTTTTTTTGCTAAATCAGAAGACCTTGTGCTTTAGGGTGCCAGCCCTGTAAATCTTATCCATTTCAATTAGATCAGCAGGACTACACTTACAAACATGGAATGGTTCACATTAAGTAATCTCCTTTCTCTAAATTGTAAGTCCCCTGCTACTACACTGTGGGTTCTAAATAACAAAATAATTGGCACATGAAATAAGTCTGAAGTTATGCATATAAGTTCAAATTCAGATTAATATCCCTTCTCCAAAGGAAATTTAAGCAATCATTTGACCCAGTAGAATTCAAGAACATATTTAAACATCTTCTTATAAGACTGGACACAGTTTTCCTGCGTCATCATGAAGCTGCTGTATTTGGGTCTACTGACAGGTTAAATGCGTCCTAAATGCAATATTTCAATTCTAATTAAGCTATTTTTTCACCATCTGTAAAGGAATAGGTGGCCATTTACAGGCAAATGTGTGATTTGTGTGTACAATTACTGAAATTATACATGCGCATTGGGTTGAAATGAATCACTTAATTTTGTATACCTATGAATTTGGGAAAATCAGACCCCCATGCTCTAGATTACGATGTAAATTATACAAAGTATGGCTGAACCCACACCAAACAAGGAATTTTAATTTAGGGATTTCCCCAGTTGTGTACTTAATGTTATGCTAATGTTTTTTCAATTAATAGCTAAAAAAATCCATTGCTTCTCTTTTCAATGGGCTTTTTGCTAATGAAAAAGATCTGTTGTTCCATAGTAAAACTGTACAGCTCAGGCAGAATGGTAGCATGCTGCCTTTTTACACTTTGGATGCTAAAGAGCCTCAGGCAAAATATTTTGCTGAAAAATGCAAGCCTGCCTTCATTCCTTTCACAAGTACTGCCCTCTTACACTAGCTGTGACTTTGTCTCTTTACTTAATGATTCACTGCACCCAGATATTTGCATAACAGCATATCCCTGTGTGGAACTAAATGTTAGCCTTCCTTTTAAAGGGATAGTTTTGAACAGTAAGAACATATTCTCTTGTCCTGGGGCATCCTTCCAGCAGCAATTTTTAAGTTAATATAAATAAATCACAACACTATTCCAAAAATTAAATCAACAGAAATAAATTTTTATATCACCTTCTTTTTGAAAGGTGACTTTGAGCCAGAAAATTCTATGTTGTTTTGGACAAGGCCTCAGTTTGTCCACTGAGTCAAGAAGGGTGGAACTACTATGGATTTAAAGCATCGTTTAGACCAAAGAACAGGTTTCAAGTGACCTTCTGCTGTGATAACGATGCCTGTAAGCTTAAAAAAAATGCTTTGCCTAAAGGAAGTCAAAGTCTCAGCCATGAAATATGATAAATAACAATTAAGTTTAGTTTAATCCAGTAACTAACAGTAATATACCAGATGATATATTAAAAAGACTAAATCAGCAATTTTGAACTTGTTTTCTTCTTCTGCTAAATTTTGAGTAATCACAAGCAGCCAGTACAACCGAAATCTTGGCTTTGGTTTGGTTTCAATCATTACACTCTATTTAACATGTTTTCCTTTCTTTCATTTAAGGCTTCCTCTAGAGTACAAATGAAGTTAATAGTGTGTTTTAGTTTATTGTCAATAAACAAAATGTAAAACCCCAAAGGCTATATAGTTACCTTCAGAAACTTCAGTCCTGACAATAAAACACTGTTATAGGAAAGCTACAGTCCTATTCTGCATGAATGCCAGCTCACCAAAATGATCTTTAATCACTAACACACCTGCATTTATTCCTAAACAGTTTATGAAGGGAATTTTCTCCTGAGTTCACATTGGTTCTGTGAATATCCCTTTCCACAGTAGGTGATGACTTGCTATTCATAAGGCTCCTAAATATTGCTAGGGAATCCTGTTGGAGAAGTAGAGAAATACATATTTGTTTCAGGATAAATATCAGGTGGGCAAGAAGAAGTTAGGAGATTTATGAAAATTAATTTTACCTCAGCTCTGTGACAGGGTGACAGCATAGCTCAGTAAAAAATACAGCAACATGTAACACTCACAGAATAACTGAAAGTTTTCCTTAAAAAGGGGTAGAGTCTAGGTTTGGGCCCAGTTTTATCCATTTTACACTGAGGAGTTATTGGTTACCACATCTTGGTAGAAGGAGCAAATCCTAGCCTCCCGCATCACTTCATGTTCACCTTTAACTTGCAAACCCGCATTCTTCTTCTAGTTGACCTTGATATCATTTGCATATTTTATTAAATGAGTTGAGCATCTTTTTCCTAGGTGAATACTCACTAATCTCTTTACATATGAGGGAAAGGGGAATAAAAACTGTCTTCTCTAGCTGTGACTTGAAAGAGAAGAGTGACCTCTGCTGAAGCATGTCACAGACCTCGCATGGCAGGTGACAGCTCCATGCTACGACTCAAAATTGCTGAAGCTGAGAACCTGGCATTTTCAAGATGAATTGGAGGGAAGAATTATGAAAATGCATCCCTTCCTTTAGCTATTTCTACTGTGTAGTCTGGGCATCATTGTCACGCAGCACATTGTCTGCTGCAAATTTCTTTCCAAGTCCTTCAAAGCCCCTCAAGCTCTGTGTAAGGAGCATTGGGCCAGATTCCTGCTTGTGGATTCCCCTGTGTAAGGTAGCTGTGGAGCTCTGCAATTTCTGCATGATTTTGCGATGCTAGCTTCCTGCCTGCTGTCTGTGCGTGCACTTACAAACATACACAGGATTATTTTTTTTTCAATTATTTATAGTTAAAATTGGTTTTGATAAAACAAAAGGCTACATTTAGACACCAAAAATGCTATTTCTTGTTATGTATTACATCAGGTTCTAAAACAAGCACAAGAGATTTGTATATTAGTACTTGGAAGGAGGATGATGGGAGAGATTCAAACACTTTTATTTCTGGTTTTAGGAGTTAACAATTTTTTTCAGTCTCCATGACAACAGGGGACTCTGCTCCTGTCACACATTCTTAGTATATCAGCCCTGTCTGTGTGGAAGCAGTTTCACCCATGCCTTCATTTTAAATCATTATTTTGTGCTATCCCTATTTCCCCTAGAGACATGAAGCCTTATTCTGATCTTTCCTCCAGTAGTTTTACATGGGTGTCATCCTTAGATAGGAAAGTTCAGCCTGACTCACAGCAATGAAAAACAAATCAGAAATAAGGTCATGCTGTAACTGACATCATGACAGAGTTCTCATCACTCAAAATTGATTTCACAGCTCTTCCAGATGTTTTCCTTCATGTACAGAATCATACTCCTTTGTAATATATGCATGCAGCCCATAAATAACACATTGGGAAAAACTGGGAGATCACGTCACCTGAACGGCAGTTTTATTGGAAAGGGAAAAAGGAAAGCAGTAGACATTCTATATCCCACACCAGCAAAATATGGATAGAGCCAAGCCTTTCATGGCAAGGTGGCCCTCCTCCCGAGCTGGTGAGAGGAAACCCTAGTCATTGAGAGGAGGTTTTGTCACTTTTTCATATCTGAGCCCTTTATTGAACAATTTGCTTGAAAATCCAGTTGGTGAGAGAGGGAGAGACACTATATTAAACAACCAGGTTATTCCTCTGCCATTCTGTTCTATGAGTGCCCTCTCAAATCTGTCACATGTTTGCTGAAAAAGTAAGTGGCATCTGGTCTGAGCATGAATTCATGTTCAGTTTAAAGACTGGAGGTATTAGCTTCTGTTATTGGATAATGAGATTTGTGTGAGTACCCGGACAAATTGTATTCCAAATGTAATACGCAGTTCACATAAATAGTGATGAAATTCATTAATTCACTTCTCTGTTCCATTTGTATCACCAAATATTTTCTACCACCCACCCAATTTTTAACAACTACCCAACAATATATTCAGCAGAAAGGATCTATAAATAGAACCATTACCTGGATTAGAAATATTCCTTAAAACTGGCTGTCCAATGATTTGAAAAATTACCTTTTTGACATATGTCTTAGATACAGCATATAACAGATACACCACACCGTGCTTACAAATAATATTGTGATCTCAGATCACGAAGACTTTCTGCTGAATGACTCAACTTTGGACATGATAGTGAAAACTGCCCCCACTGGTCAGCATTACAGTCACTGCAGCTTCTGAAGACAGAGCTCATCAAGCTGCAAAAGGAGTGTGCTCTCCCCTAGGAATTTCCCTGGGAAAAAGGAACTCTGCATTGTGAAAAGGAAGTTAAGAAGTATGGAGACCTTATTCTCTCATGTACGAAACATCTGCCAAATTTGTAACATTAGAAATAGCAGATGATTACTTACCTTTCATAAGCTGCCTATCTTCCTACTACTAAATAGTTCTAGGTTGCTGGGAAGTTTAAACAAAACAAAGACATTTCATTTATAAAGTATTTTTTCAGCATAAAAGCTGGTAAAGCACAAAGGCTACCAGCACCGTTTAAAGCTGCCTTCAAATCTTTACCTTTTAAACATAGTTGCTTCCAAATGTACAGTGACTCAATGTTCTCAGGTTTCTGCATTTTAACATGTTTTATGTTTTCCTTAAATCACTTTGCTGGCAGAATCTTTTTATTACTGAAAAGCCCCAGTTTTTCTTTATGTAAAAGTATATTCTTAGTCATTGTGATTATAAAAAAAATATTTTGGGAACATAACTCTATGTTCCCCAGTAGCAGAAGACATGGAGTAGGTATACAACATTTACTTTCTATTAAAAATTATGATTTTAAGTGACTGTCAAGATCATGATTAATTATTTTGAAATGCATGGTACTGGCAGAATTTTCTTCTAAGTCCATCAATGCTGTAATGGTTGAATCTTTCATTCGTAACATTCCTGATTTTATATTAACTCTTTCACTTCATAGGAGAAGATTATTGTAAGGAATGCATATTTCTTGACACTGAGAAAGCTTTAGCAGATTACTAATTGATAAGCTTGATGCTACATCTGAATGGCAAAATTCCTGTTAATTTCAATGAGAGCATGATCAGGCCCGAAGTAATCTGAAATTTCTGTGAATATAAAGGCTACTTCTTTCTTTCAGCTACTTTTGGACACTAATAAGGTTGATTTTAATGGAACTTACTACATCCTTACTGGAAGCAGAGTTTGACCTCAGCTGAAAAGGTTGCCCCCTTCTTTCAATTTGTTTTGAAAAAGAGCTACATTTTCATAATAGTGTCCGGGTACGCACACAAATCTCATTATCCAATAATAGGATTTGTCTACATACCTCCTGCTCAGTCTTTTGGAAACGTACATGTCCCTCAGCATGGGTTATTTATTTTTTCCTCCTTGTTGCCCTTTACATCTGTCCACATAAGTACAATAGAATATATTCTATATAACAGTTTTAGTCAAGCAAAAGTAGCTAAGTGTATAATCAAGGAGGAGGCGGAGATATTCTTAAAAGGACAAAATCAACTTTGGAAGTTAAACTCTCACTTTTGTTACAATGACTGAGAATGATTGAGACATTTTAGAGTGAAAATATGCCAGAGAGGTGAAGCAAGATGTCATGGAATAATTCAAATATAGTAGCAAAATGCTAAAGTGATGTTTAATTGTAGTCTGCAATCCAGATATCCTGTGATTGGTTTAATCTGCAGCAGTGAAGTTGTCATGTGGAAACTTGAGATACCAACATTTTAAATTAGGGATATAAATGACAGTTTAGGTTGGTTCTTATTTTTTTCTGAACTGACTCTGCTCTGCATTTTTTTCAAAGCAGTAATGGAAAAGAATTGAAAATCACTTGGGTCTTTATTGCCTTGCTTCCAAACGTTGGCTTTATAGCTGTTCTGATTAAACATGTTATAGAAGCCAAGTTAAGATTTTTCTTCAGAATGTAGATTTTGGAAAAGCCCTCACATAAAGGTTTGGAGGAAAAAAAGACCCACAAAAACAACTTTTCCCCTCAGCCCATCCCCCCTGCCACGATCCCCAAAACAATTAGAAGTAAACCATAGGAAGTAATAATATGGAATAGAGAACCAAACTGAACAGGGACATATATCCTGATCATTCCTATGCTCTGTGAAACTCTTTGGAAAGGCTCATCACTTGTAAGATGCATAAAAAACAGCTAGAAATTTGGGCTTTCAGTAGAGGTTTGTCCTTGCTTTATTTCTTCTTTTTCTGTATCACACCATCAGTCTCTTCTTCTTTCTTTCTTTCTTTCTTTCTTTCTTTATTTATTTATTTATTTTCCTTCCTTCCTTCCTTCCTTCTCTTTCTTTCTTCCTTCCTTCCTTCCTTTCTTTCTTTTTCCTTTTCTTTCTTCTTTCTATCTTTTTCTTTCTTTCCTTTCTTTCTTACTTTTTCTTTCTTTCTTTCTTTCTTTTTCTTTCTTTCGTTCTTTCTTTCTTTCTTTCTTTCTTTCTTTCTTTCTTTCTTTCTTTCTTTCTTTCTTTCTTTCTTTCTTTTCCTTCCTTCCTTCTCTCTTTCTTTCTTTTTCTTTCTTTCTTTCTTTCTTTCTTTCTTTCTTTCTTTTTCTTTCTTTCTTTCTTTCTTTCTTTCTTTATTTATTTATTTATTTATTTATTTATTTATTTATTTATTTATTTTCCTTCCTTCCTTCTCTTTCTTTCTTTTTCTTTCTTTCTTTCTTTCTTTCTTTCTTTCTTTCTTTTTCTTTCTTTCTTTCTTTCTTTCTTTCTTTCTTTCTTTCTTTCTTTTTCTTTCTTTCTTTCTTTCTTTCTATCTTTCTTTCTTTCTTTCTTTCTTTCTTCTTTCTCTGTATAAAAATAGTTGCTTAATTCATATAAAGAAGAATATCCCAGTAACAATTCATACTTAATTTACCTTTCTTTAAAATAACATTCTGAAAAGTTAAAGTCCATCTATCTTGCTTGTTGAAAAGTATGAATAAGATGTGAGGTCATTATTTGGCTATGAGGTTTTGCTCTGTGTGCATGTGTTACACACTTGATGCGGAAGGCTAAATTTGCACTTTTTTTCCTGAATATAGGTAAGTGTCCTAAGACTTGTTGCTATGCAGTTTAGCCATAGCAACAAACACAAAAGCTAATGTGTTGTTATTTCTATTTTCCTTTCCAGACAGTTTGCCTAGAAAAGAAGACATGCTAGATATAGCACTGTCAAAATAAGTGCAGTATTTCCTGTGAGAGATGTCAAACATTTCATCTTTCAAAAGATTATATTGTGCAAAAATGCTAAGCGAGAAGGTGGAGAGATTGTAGTCAAGCTATCGACATCCTTTTGATGCACAGGTAAGGAAGTTTAAAAGTAATTACTGTAAAAGAAATCAGGTTTTTTAGATATTTATTGAATATAAAATATACTATGATACATTTTGTTCTTTGCCAAGATAATAGTATTGAATTTTTTATATAACCATACAAAAGGTAAGGGGTGAACACCCAGTCTTCAATACTTAAAAAAGATTTATGATATATCTGATTCATCTTTGCTTCACAAAATGTCTTACCCCTCTTCCCCAGTCAATGATAGCTTACAATTAACAGTGTACTGAGCTTAAATAAACCTACACAGAATGTGTGGGACAATATCCCTATCTGTTGCAAAGATATATAAAGGATTTTCTTGTGACTGAGGTGAGGAATGTAAGGCAAGACAAACAGTTTATTCAGCAGATTCTTCCACTACTTCCCACGTGATTCCCAGCAAGTCATGCAAAGGTAATTTTCAATGTAAAAGAAAAATTCCTGACCTGACTAAAATATTTTGAGAATATGGCACCACAAAATTGCTGGTTGCCTTGATATTGCTTGCTTCTTCCTCCAGGTTTACTTACTGCCAAAGGATGGATCCATTTAAGTTTGTTTACAAGCATGAAGGACTTCAAATTTTGTTCATTGTTTTAAGTCAATCCCTTTGATACCATAGAAAACGGAATGAGATTTTTGATTGTTTCATGAATTTTGAGGCTTCATGCAGAGTTAGCATTGGACATAACCCAGCTGCAAAATGTGCTGCAATAAAAAACTATCTTCATGTTAGTGAAGAGATACAGTGCTTTTCATGAAGTTTCAATGTACTTTGGAAATATGTAGTATTTCTCTAAGAGTGCTTTCACCTTACTTAAGGGTCAAAAAAATAAAGCATTTCTTAGTGAGTTAGTCATCCAAAGCTTCCTTTAAAATCAGGAAGAAAACCCAAGCATCTCCAGAGAGTAACTCATCTCATTGTAAGATAGATATCTAGGATAAGTGACATGAATTTTCCCCTTAGAACTGCCTGTATTTCTCTGTTGACAATGAGGGGAATTGAAGGTCCCAGCAGAGCAGAATAAAATGTAATGTTCAAACTAAAATTATTTATATTTAGTCATCCCCAGTTAGATAAGGTGAATACTGCCAGTTGTCGCTCTTCTCTTGTGGTGAGAGGGCTTCCCATAGCATAAGCTCTCGCTCCACCTGGATGGATGCTGAAACACCAGAGTTCCTGGAGCAGCAAACATGCCCTGTGTGTGCTGCCCGCTTTGCTTGTGCCAGAGACTTGGAAAGTTAGTCAGGCTGTTGTCAGCCTCAAATGGAGAAGGGTGTTCGAGCAGTAGCTCCTGCTGGGGTGGAAATGTCTCCTGAAGACATGGTCTTCATTCCTAGTCCTCTTCTGGGAGCAAGCCCAGCTCTCCAAAGCTTTTGAGCTGCTTTTCCATGTTTATTGTATTCCTTTCCTTTTTTTTTCTCTTCAGTTTTTCCATTACTGCCAAAAATCTCGATTTAATTAAACATTCTCCCAAATGGAAAATTACAATGAAATATATGTAAGATCATTCAGGTCTTCCCCTGTGTCAGACTACATGTTTTATTCAGGAGAAGATATGGGTAATATCAGAGACAACGTTGAATTCTCAGCTCTGCAGCTGCCTGGATCCCAATTCATAGCACTACATTGTGGAAACTTCTCCCTCTTACATATGAAATAGATGGCAGTGGAAAATTGTCATAGGATGGATTCGTACTTGGTAACTTGTGGCAAGTTTATTATTCCCTTGTATTGCTGAGAAAGTAAAAAGGAGATGGAAATAGAGCTGAATATCTGATTTCAGTGTACTACTTTTAAGGCAGTAATATAAGTCTTCCATGTTCTTTTTTTATTAATTTGTATCTCTCTATATATATTATTATTTTATTTTATTTAATTTGTTAACTATTTCCCACATTCTCTGTCTCTGCATTGTTTTTTCAGCTCCCACCATCTCAGCAGTTCCTCCTTCATATGACTATTTTCTTCTGTTACTTTCCATCTGTACCCTTACTCGAGATTATCTTTCTGACTGTATTTCTTACTTTTCTCCATTCCCTGATGATTCATGTGGGTCTTTATTCTCTTTATCTGAATGATGCTGTTTCCATATTTTCTTTACAAATTGAAGTGTGTTTACCCTAGTTTAACTTTTTTTCTTTTCTTTTGCATTTCTTGGTAGTACTTCTGGCGTACTCAATTGAAAACCGCAAACGGCAGTGATAAAACAAACTCCCAAAGCACTTTCCCTACACCTACTTAGAAGAAATCTAACTTTCTTATAAAACCAAATCTAACACTTCAAGCTTTTTCCTCTCTATACAGAAAGCAGAAGGGGTGGGGTGGGTGGGGTGGGTGAGGAGGGGTGGGCCATAAAAGAGATGTAACTGACCATTAAATATCCTATTGCAAACACTTTTACTTGCATCTGGAAATGATTCAATACAGTTAACTGTTTCTCATATAAAGCTAATTTTGAGTTCTTCTTTCATACTAAACATTTTTCAAAGATGCGAAAGAAGTTTTAAAAGAGAAAGATGTTTCTAAGAGGAAGGAAATGACCAGCCAGATAGATCAAACAGAAGTCTTATTTGTGTCAGCTGGTCCTTTTGACTAAAAGTGTTTTTAAAGTTACCCATGCTCTCAAACTGTAAGAATTTATTTAATTAGAACTATCCTTGATATTTACAAAAATTTTCAGTTTATATACTTCTAAAAACCCCCCAAATTTCAGCAACCTTTAATCACATTACCAACATTTAGCCTTATTAAAGCCTGTAGCTCTTAGGGGACAGATTGGGATCCTGTACCTTCCAGCAAGTTTTCTCTGTAAAATAACTGACATACTCCAAAAGCAAATTATAACTTTTTGCTAGCGCTGTAGAATCTTGCTATTGAAAACTGAGAGGCAAATAAGACTATACAACATAAATAATGATTGCTAAAAAAACCCAATATAGGTAAATTAATTTCAAAATTGAAATATGAAATTAAAATCTACATTCCCTCTGATAGAAAACACAAAATGTCTTTCTTTTTGGTAATTCCTGCTTTGTATCATAGAATCCCTCAACAATTTTTGCCCTTTTTGCTGCTTTCAATTTCTGTTTCAATGTTAAGAAAACTCTGCTTGCACTGTCGATCCTAGGTTTATAAAGGTAGGTAGAAATATGGCCAATTTTACCTGTGTGATACTTGTAAGATTAGATAAACTCTTCACCACCCCGACAAGATGTTGGTAAACTCCCTCTTTACACTTTTACCAGTGATGATACTTAAGCAACATATTTTTTGGCTTCCTTTTTTCATCAACACATGGTTATTCTTATTATTATAAACTCATTGAAGCTCCTTATAGCAGCCTTTGATCTAAACACTTTCTTCACATAGTGAGACAAGACAAATACAAAGAATATAGTGGTTAAAAGAACCACAACAATAACAAAATACAAGCAGAGCTATTTCCTTTTTCTTGCCAACTCCCTTGCCTACTACTTGCCTACTAACACTTCCTTTAGCAATTGAAGCTGAAAACTCCTAAGTAAATCAAAATATCAAGTTTAGTTACCTATAAATTTACTATTGACTTGTTATATATATATGTATATATCACATCACATTATACTATCCTACATTCCATTAAATAGTGGGGTTTAGAAAGAGTAGTCAGGCTCAGGAGGACATGAAGGGAACCTGTCACCACTGATACCTTGAAGCATTTTGTATATGAGACCATATGCTAGTTTGTACATTTCACTGTAAAGATGAGTAGAAGACATAATGAACAGAGTGAATGCAGCATGCAAGCACTTTCTGTAGCATCCATTTGGACATGGTTTTGACACTATCTAAAAACCCCAAAACTTCCTCCTTAGCTTTTGCAAGCACTGTGTTTGATACAAATAGCCTTTTGAAAGATTGTCAGAAGCTCTTGCTTGACATAAAACCTGCAAGCTATCTGTGGAAACAGAGGGAGATAGAAAAAAAAAATGAAAGATTTTTGCCAAGCAGATGGGATCAGCAGTTATGCTAAAAGAAGCTGGGTTAAGGCTCTGCCTAGTGTTAAGGATTTAAAAATAATTGCTTAAGTCCTCAACTAAAAATTTTTTCTTGTTTTTTTTTTGGTTGTGTTGGGGTTTTTTTGGTAGTGGTGGTGGTTCTTTTTTCCCCATTTAGATGTACAAAAAGAGGTGCAACAATAAGGAAAAAAAGAGAGGCAGTCAAAAATTCTTTCTAAATGTTTTTTAATATCTTTCTGTGACAGGTTCTTCCTTTGTAATAGTTAAAATAAGAGTTACATCCTGAAGTACTTATATGGAGACTTACAGTCCCACAAAGGAGTCGGTGAAGAAAGAATTCCTGTATCCCCATCAAGGCACGTACCTCAAAAAAAAAATATTTGAAGAATCAGCAATAACAAGACTTTTATACTTAAAATAGAATTAATGTACTGAATTCCATGACTGCAGTCCCTGCTTGCCTCCTACTATCTTGTCTGTACATGCTTCATTCCCCAATGGTATAGGTCTGTAGCTGCCTAACCTTCTGCTTTTGGGCATATCTAGAACTGCTACCATCTTGACAGCACAAACTATCTCTGCACTTGCATCCTAGCTTAGATATTGTTATTTTCAACCCTGAAGGAAAATTTTAATAGATACATCTAGACGGTAGATCAATAGAAAGATAACAGATAGATAAAGATGGAAGAAAAGCAGCCTACTTTCGCCACACTACTTGAAGCAGACACCAAAATTATTTCATGCTAGTTAGTGAAACCTTCTGAAAGGACATCTGTGTACTGATCCCTAAATAAAAGTTAGTTAAATAATTCCAAATGAAGCAATCATTGGTTAAATATGTAAACAGGTTTCCCCCTCCTGAATCCATGCTCTTGTCTTTATAAAATACACAGGCTGTCTTTGGGGCAGGGTTCAAAAAGCAGGTCCTTCATCCTGTGCAAGCTATGGAATAATGCTTTCTAGCCACCCAAACGAAAAACCTATTTCAAATTCAGTGTCCATTGAAATTTGAATTTTGTCCAGAATCTAATTCTAACAACATAAAAAATAATACAGACCCATTTACTTTTCTATCCAGATCCTTAGCCCCTCACCCCAACCCCAGATCAAGGAGTCTGCATTTCTTGCTGATTTATTTATTTGCTTTTGGCAATGGGTCAGGCAGCTTCCTTAAGAGAAGGGAGGCTTGTGTTGGAACCACATAGACATTGAGTTATGGAGGGTGTCAGTTTCCAGTTTTAAATTTTTGGAAACAATTTTAGTCAACTTATGTATAGAACAGGATATTGTTGTTTGCTTTTCCAGTTTTTTATAAAGGAATAAAAGTGACTAGTGCTCCACCCCAGGATAGTTCCAGGCTATGCCACTTAATAGACAGGTATTCCTACAGACCAAAGGTAGTGACACAGGCTCCTCAGAGGACTGGAATTTTAACCCAAAATTAAATTTCAGTGCCTCAGCTTGTTGAATGACACGGCCTTCCACAAACAGAACACTTGTTTTGAACCTTGTCTGTTTAGATGTTGTGTGTCATATATAAAGTACATATAAAGTCAGCAGTTTTTTACAGAACTGGTTTATAAATCAATAGATATGATTTAATATGAAACATGCCTACTTTAAAATTAATATACAAAATCATTTATCCTCCGCAGGAGTATACTGATATTCATTTAAAGAATTAAATAGATGTGTGTATGGACATTTAAGCAGCACAGAGATTTTGTTCGCCTCCATGTCTTTTATTGCCTCTGACATATTTTAGACACTTTTTTTGTGCCTTTTAAGACTTTCTTGGCAAGTTTTATAACAATGAAATACAGATGTAGAATAGTGCTGCCATATCTCACAGGGTGTTGAAAGGATTATTTTAGGTTATGCAGGTGCAATATTAAGACAACAGAAAAGCCATTAGTACACACTAACAGTTACCCCTGGTGACAGTTCGATAAGAATTCTCATAAGAGTTCTTCCTGATGTTCCAAAGATGCCCAGGCATTTTACAAGCTGAAGTAGATTCTATTTAAATGAGAAATATTTTTGTACACAACTGTTTTGCTTAGGTTCAAATCCAAAGCTCATTAGAGTAAGTAATAGCGTTCCCATTGACTTTCTTGGGCTTTGACTCAAGCTCCATGAATAGTGTTTAATTCTAAATGAACATTTCAGCTCTTTTTTTATATTGACCCAGTCTGGTATATTACTGTGTCTGTCACTTCTTAATTTGCCAGCCAGGAACTCAGCAGACACCAACAGTGGCCTACTTTTACCCTCCAAGTGAAGAAGATACAGTGCCTGCTGTGGTTGGCAGCTGCTGCCGTTGCTCTAGCTCCTAATTTTCTAACTGAGCCCTTGCTGAAAATTACGAAGAAGGAAGGGAGGGGGGGAACAGCCTTGTAAGAGAGCTGAAATCTCCGGCGTATGGCAGTGTTCCTGCACTGACTGTAAAGCAGTGGTCAGAATGATCCCTGTCGGTTTTGTTTTCTGTCCAGGAATTTCAAAACCTACTCAGCTGTGCAGTTTGCACTGAAATGTCTGGAAACAGCAAAGAAGTAGCATTTACTGTAACAGTACTCAGATGTATAATCAATGGACATATGATTCCAGGAAAACCCATGAAAAAAACTGTAGGGACTCTGAGGTTGATTTAAATGTCTAAATATATGTATCAACATAGATTTATATTAACATGACACAAGAAGACAGCCATCCTCTTCTGGATGTTCTGCTTTCTTTTCTAGGTATCTGCATTTATCATGCAACAAAAAAAAATACCATTTTAGTGGCAACTCTTATGTACATTTGAGTACCGGAAAAAAAAAAAACATCTTGTCTGAGGTCGCATAAAAAGTGTGTGTTTTCACAACAAATTTAACTTAAGTACCCTAGCTCTACACCTTGCTGTACTAACTATTCAGTCAAATTAAAAAAAAATTCATGCCCAAAGTATGAGGCAGAAGTAGAAAAAGAAAGGACTCGATGACGCCTCAAGAAGTTATCAATGCTGAGGACAGTCAGCAAAGACTGCTGGTTTAGGAAGGTCTCGAACTCAGTGCAGAAAGATAAGGCTAATTTTTCAGATAAATATATAGAAGTTTGTAATTAGTAACAAAAGTGGAAATCTTACAGGTTTTACTCCTCAATGATACCTTCTTGGGTATTAAAGATGATAATTCTGCATATCTGTAGTGTTGTCTCTGATCATTTATTTTGCTCAGTGATGCCTTCCTCTAACAAACATTACATTTCATTTCTTCTTCTTCCAGGTTATATTTGATTGTAAATTATAATAATGTGATGGACAGAACAGTCTTTGCCTCCAGCACAATCTTTCTACTTCACTGTTAATATGAACGCAGATAGGCAGATAAACACAAAAAAGGAGGGGGTACCTGTGTGACACAAAAACTTGGAAGTCTACATATATTAAACATATACAAAATAGGAACAGCTATCTAAAAATTTCAAAACAGCAAAGTGAAAATAGATTTAAAGATAGTGTTTTAAATAGCTGTTGCATGCAGGGCACACTTCATAAACTGCAAATAGGCCTCCTGAATAAAATATGAGGACATGTAGCTCCATGACTATCTCAGCTGATAAAAAAAAAAATTCTGAAGAGAATTTATAAATAGGCCATACACTATCTCCAAAGGGATAAACAAAATAGCCAGCAGTGACAGTATTTGCTTTTCATGTGTGCAAATACAAGGCATAACAAATGTCAGCTCCTCATTTGCAAATGAAGATGTAAAGGAAATGTCTGTGACAGTACATGCAACAGTTCATATTTGAAGTTTGGCACAGTGAACTGACAGCCACAGAGGAACTGCAGTCTCCTAATCCTTTCTTTCTGCCTTCCAGCTATTGGCGAGGAGGGTGGAATTTAATAAATATGTGATGAGAAAAGTCTGTGAAAGACTGGTGTATCTTCTCTGCAAGAACTCATCTTCAGAGATAATTAACTAGGTGACAATATACAATGTGCCATTAACAAGAGCATTCAAATCATCTCTGGACTTAAGTACACTTTTAAGCTGCTTATCAGATTTTCATTTCTGAATCCATTCAGCTGTCAGGCTTACATCCTGGCTTTTTATTGAATCTCACATGGGAACCCAAACCTTCTAATTTTCTATACACATTCATTTCAGAATCAATTAGAGCTGGTGGCAGCCTTGTCCCTGTATGCTAAGGGGATTAGCTGGGCACTTGCTCAGCTGAAGCTACCTTTGAATGTACATTCAACCCTCTGTCGAGAAAGTTGTTTTCAAGAGGATTCCAAAATAATTGAAACAGTGAAATCAACAGATGGCAGATAATCACTGGATCGGTCTCCGATTTTGATAGGAAACAGAAAACGGTATTTCAGACTGCCTTCTAGGTAAGGTTTTTATGCTGTACAAAGGAAGAGAGAAGGAAAGAGAGAAAGAGAAAGAGAAAAAAGGAAAAGAAAAAGAGAAAAAGAAAAAGAAAAAGAGAAAAAAAAGAAAAAGAAAAAGAAAAAGAAAAAGAAAAAGAAAAAGAAAAAGAAAAAGAAAAAGAAAAAGAAAAAGAAAAAGAAAAAGAAAAAGAAAAAGAAAAAGAAAAAGAAAAAGAAAAAGAAAAAGAAAAAGAAAAAGAAAAAGAAAAAGAAAAAGAAAAAGAAAAAGAAAGAAAAAGAAAAACAAAAAGATACAGTGGACATTTTTGACTGTCCTCCAGCTGTGCAGAGCAGACACTCTAACTACTAGAAGAACTCCCAAGGGCTCTCCGTTGATTCTTTTTGCCTCAGTAAGTACTTCACAACTCATTTTTTGCATCTGACCTTCGGCCATCTTTCTGCCCACGTTATTAACTTCTCTATTACTTGCCTTAGCAATTTCAGCTTGCCATCCCAAAACACATTGCTTTTGTCTTCTAGTAAATACCTCAGAACATAGAACCATGTGGAATAGTTATCTATTCTTTTCTGTTTCTAGACAATCTTGTCTTAATTTGGTGACTCAACTCACTGAGAAGGTATTTTGGTAATTTCTATACTGGGGTCTTTCTGCATAAAGCAATATTTCTGATTATTATGCACTGCAAAATTAGAAAGTTCTATTTAATCTGTTCTAAGTGCTTAATTCCATAAGGTTCTTGCTTATGAGAAGGTGGTTTACACTCAGCCGCTTCAAAACCCATTAGCTGCTAAAGACTGAATTTGAGTTTCTGAAATTACTTGCAAAACACAAGTTCACAAACAAATCCCAGAATCACAGAGTGGTCAGGGTTGGAAGGGACCTCTGGAAATCATCTAGTCCAACCCCCTGCTAAAGCAGCTTCACCCAGGACAGGTGGCACAGAGTCACATCCAGGTGGGTTTTGAACGTCTCCAGGGAAGGAGACTCCCCAGCCTCTCTGGGCAGCCTGTTCCAGGGCTCTGCCACCAACAAGGTAAAGAAGTTTTTCCTCACATTCAGGTGGAAATTTCTGTGCTGCTGTTTGTGACTGTTGCCCCTTGTCTTATCACTGGGCACCACTGAAAAGAGCCTGGCCCCGTCCTCTTGACACTCGCCCTCAAGATATTTGTAGATGTTAATAAGATCCCTCTCAGGCTTCCCTTCTCCAGGCTCAACAGCCCCAGCTCTCCCAGACTTCCCTCACAAGGGAGATGCTCCAGTCCGCTGGTCATCCTTGTAGCCCTCCGCTGGCCCTTCTCCAGTAGTTCCCCAGTTTCTGGAGCCCAGGGCTGGACACAGCTCTCCAGATGTGGCCTCACCAGGGCAGAGCAGAGGGCGAGGATCACCTCCCTCGACCTGCTGGCCACGCTCCTCCTAATGCACCCCAGGATGATCCCATTTGCCTTCTTGGCCACCAGGACACACTGCTGGCTCGTGGGCAGCTTGCTGTCCCCCAGAACTCCCAGGTGCTTCTCCTCAGAGCTGCCTTGCAGCAGGTCAGCTCCCAGCCTGTACTGGTGTATGGGGCTGTTCCTCCCCAGGTGCAGGACCTTGCACTTGCCTTGGTTGAACTTCATCAGGTTCCTCCCTGCACAGCTCTCCAGCCTGGCCAGGTGTCACTGAACGGCAGAGCAGCCTCCTGGTGTGTCAGCCACTCCTCCCAGCTCTGTATCACCAGCAGACGTGCTGAGGGCACACTCTGTCCCTCCATCCAGGTCACTGAGGAGCAAGTTGAACAGGACTGGACCCAGCACGGACCCTGGGGCACACCGCTGGCCCAGGGCCTCCAGCCACACTGCGCAATTGATCACAACCCTCTGAGCTCTGCCATTCAGCCATAATAATAATAAATATAAAAGACATAAGCAGCCTAAAAACAATTACTTGTAACTGAAATAATTTTACCAGCTTCTACCTAAACAAAATCAAAAATTTGTTTATGGGAGTATAATACGCTTATGATAATGCATTTCAATGTATTTAGTTTCAAAGGGAAGGCCAAACAAGGAAGAAGACCTTCCAGGTCCTAGAGTTGTATCTACAAACCACAAGAAACATATCCTGAGGACCAGGACCTCCAAGGGAGGCTAGAAGGTAGGAGATGGTCAGCTGTGCCATGTTCATGTCAGGTATGGACTGTGACACTGGGTATAGTGTC
This sequence comes from Falco biarmicus, assembly GCF_023638135.1. Lineage (NCBI taxonomy): Eukaryota > Metazoa > Chordata > Aves > Falconiformes > Falconidae > Falco > Falco biarmicus. The sequence continues at coordinate 2,467,334 of NC_079293.1, read as the reverse complement.
CTTGACAGGTTTTTTTGTTGTTCACTGCCTCCCCAAAGAATGCATCTCTGCAAGTATTTTCCAGCCCTAACAGATCATCCCTGCAGGAGCTCTGGTCTAACTTTGGCACAGTAACCAAATTTGAGCTGCTTGTAGGTCATCTGGGGGCCAAGAGCCCAGGTCGCTGACCCACATCATGGATACTCAGGGCAGAACTTCAACATACCATAATATTTAGAGACACAAATGTTCCTACTAGTTTGATTTGAGCTATTTCATGCTGAAACAAATACCTAGGTTCTTCATACACTCCTTGTACTGTTAATCCACTAATATGGGTGATGTGTTCAGATTTCCTATGAACTTCTACATCCTGCAAGGTAGTTTTAACCTTTAGACACTACTAGGTTATATGACACAGAACAGATACAAATGCTCCTGCTCTCATTGGGAACCGAACACTCTTATACAGAAAATACATCCTGCAAGATGGGTTCAGAAAATGATAAATTATTCACTTTAGCAATATATTTTCCATTTAAAGATTTTCAGAATTCTACTATTAAATATCTAAATCTCAAACTTTTTTTACTTTCCTGACAGTGTTAGAGTCTCCCTAATCTCACACGAATATTGTTGAGATCACTACATTCCAGTAAAGGATTTTTTCTAAATCAAGAAGAAAGAAAATCACTATATAGTCCATTCACATTTTTTTAAATGGAAAGTTTTGTTAAAAATAAATCTGCTTAGATGTTATAATTTTGTATTTTCCTAACTCCTAGAAAAAAATATGAAGCCTAGTGAACACACTTATTTAATAATGTTGTTCAAAAGCTCTCTTACACTTTCAGCTGGAATCCATGGGTTGCTCATGTTTTCATAGCTGTCATATTTCCAAGCTAATAATATTTAATGTGTTCAGTCCAAATGAGAATGGATCTGGAGGTGTGATTTTGTGATTGTTTTCTGAATGACAAAGCACAAAGAAAATAAGGTTCATGCATTATTCATACAATAAAAGATGAGATTTATTAATGCAATAATAATAAATCACACACGCGTACACACATGCTAGTATGTCTATATATCAAGAGCAAGATAGGACTGCAATTCCTGTATTCCCAATGTAACAGTTTTGAATAATTCCGATATTCAGAGATTTAGACATATTTTTGCAGTGCCTTATATATAATAATAATTTTGGATACCACTTCCCAGTGGAGAAGAACGCTTTATTCTTAACATATGACATTCATTTCAAAGTAGTATGACAGTATGCTGAATTTAATACTGTAGAGAGCAGCATCTCCAGAATTTTATCACATAGAAATGTGAGTAGGCTTCAACTTGTATAAATAGTCATGAGTCTCTTAATTTCAGTAAAACCATTTTTTGTTTGCTAAGGAACAGATCTATTTTGTTCATTAAAGGTGACACTAACAACCTTTGAGTCTGAAGTTATCTGTTATCAAGAACATCTAACCAAGTAGGGCAATCCACAGAAAGCTACCTCAGCAAAACAATAAAGTAATATGTTCTGCCCATGTGGGGGGCGTGGGGGGTGGGGTGTGTGTGTGCATATTTATGTAAAAGAAAAATCAGTTCACTATTCTTTTTTCAATAAAATAAAATGAATTATCACGTTCTTAAAATGTACATCAGAAAGGAAAAAAAAACCCAAACAAAAAACAAACTCTTGCAAGTTGTTCTCCTTACTCAGTGGTACAGTGTGTAGCAATATTATTTCTGCTGTTGAAGTCAGTGGAATTTTTAACATGGCTTTCAACTCAAGCAACTGAATAATGAAATTTCTATATTTTCTATCTTTCATAAATTTTTGCATTTAAAATTACTTTGGAGAAATAGCACATTCAAGCCCGACTGAAGAATACATTTGAAATATTATTTGCAAATTTCCACATATAAACTAGAGAAACTGAAGACCCAGAAATCAGATATATAATTTGTATAAGTATTTAACTGGAAATAGCAAACAAGGAAATTTTTAAGGAAGTTTGCGAAAGATAGATTTAGAAGAGTTGCAAGAACCTCTGAAGACTCAGAAATTAGCAACATGGGCAGAAAAATAAGAGATACAGCTTGAAAAAATACAAACTCAAGAATCTGTGAAGAGATAAACCAAACTCTACAAAGATTGCAATGGAGGCAACACAGAATCTGGAAAGCATGAAGTCTGGGAATACTGGACAGCAAATTAGATAACAGTTTCCAGTGTGAAATACTGTTGCAGTAAAATAAAAAAGCTAATACAAATTTTGGACTGTATATGCATTAGCTTGCAAAGCAGAAATCTAATAGAACATCTCTTTCTAAGGTGCTGGGTGATTTCACCTATAGCAGTGCATTCAGCTGTGGGCATCAAATTCCTATAAAGATACTGACAAACTGGTAGGATTTCAGTGACCTATAGAAAATAAATACATAAATACATAAATATATAAAATAATCAGTGGGCAAAAGTGAATGATTTATGATGAATCATTCAAGGAGGTAAATAGAAGCCTGGCCACCTAAAATGGCTTTTTCTATGACATGAAAAAATGCCACTGAATGACATTTGTCTTGCAGTATGTTCCTGAAAACCTTTCTTTTATCATAGTCAGATCTCTATATTTAAAAGCTTACTGAAGCAGCAACTAGGGAAGACAGCAGCTGTAGTTCAAAGAAGTCAAATATGTACAAGAGTGACAACTGATGTTAGCATAATACATTAATTCAATGGAAGTGAGAAAGGAGACTCAGTAAACTGTGTGAAAGAAAATCTGTTTGAAGGGGATCATGCTTATATAAATATCTTTTGGAGACAACCAAAAAAAGTCACAGAAAGTATCTGTTAGGAGAAGTCCTGGGAAGAATAGTTCCAGAGAATCAGCCATGTTCTTCTTCAGGGTTCTGGAGCAGATAGGAGAAACAGGATGCAATGTATTTCATAATTTACCAATGTTAGCAAAGAAAATCCTCTCATCAGTTTTTATCACATTTATTAAGTAACAACTTACTTTATAACATCATATTATAACATCACATTATAAGTAACAGCTTCCACTATTAAATATGTATATGTCGATAGATACAGATCAACAGAAATACAGATATAGAAAAAAACTCTATAGAACTATGCAGATTAAAGACAAATAGAATAGGCCCTAGATTTTTCCACCACTCTTCCTTAGCCTAAGGTTCTTCCTTACCTAGATTATATTTTTTATATTTAAGACACGATCTTTGGATAACTTTATTGAGAACGCTAATTGAGACCTCCTAAAGCTAGGATATGATACCTTATTTCAATCATTTCTTACAATAATCCTGGCTTGATTTACCCACACTACATACCATTTCACATTTCATGCCATTCACCACATTCCAATTTTCACCTTTTTTTTTGGCAGATTTCAGATCATAGGCAGTTCCAGCATTTAATACCAAATTTCCAGCCTCAAGATAAGGTTTTCTTCTTTAGGCTTCCATAACCCAGTCATTTCTCTTCAGTCCCATTCCCAATTCCATCTGTTACTGAGATGGGCAGTTCTTGCTTTTCTTTGAGGACTAGGAAAGAATCAACAAATACATATGAAAGGTGGCTAGCTTTCTGTTCTTTCTTGTGCTGTGTACTATGGTAGTATAAGAAAAAGTAATTGCAAAGAAGTAGTCTTTGGGGCTTTTAGCTACTGAGTGAATGTTAACACTACTTTATTTAGCATGTCTGAACTGAGGTTTTTCTCACATCTAACTTGCTTAGGCTTAGTTATTTTAAGAGGTAATGCAATTACACACCTGTGAACAGGATCTTGTAATTGGAAGTATCAATTTAATTTAACTGAGATATTAATAGCTTGCTTTCCCATCTTTTTTTGTTACATATACTTTATTTAGAACTGGTGAATTATATGTTTATGTCAGACATAGAAGCATTTGACAGCTTGCCACTTATGTGATTTCTTAAGTTTACTTTTTTTTTTCTCTCACTATGTATAGTTACCTTCTACTGTCATTGGAAGATATTTTCTTCAGGTCTTCCTTAGATATATTTATTGTGAGATACTGAAATTTCCTAAATTTGTTTCCAATAAGATTAGTTTTCATTAGGATTCATCAGTATATGTGATTAAGTGTCCAACCATCCAATCATTCCCATTTTCATGATAAATAACCCACCTTTATTTCTGACTCACCATATCACTGTTGCATATCTGAGGAGAGACAATTAACATTTTTATATTATTCTTTCAAGTGTATTTTTACTTTATGTTTATCACAGAGTTTTTATATTTTATATATATAATAAATAAATTTTATATTTATATATTTAGCATAATGTAGCTTGTTTTTAAATGTACCATAACTGTTTAACTAGAGATTCTCATTGTGGTTTTTAATAATATCTTATAATCTTATTGAAACTATCATTACAGTCTTTAATTGAATTGTGTTGTAAAGAAAATGATATTATTCTACATTTATTGATTCACTACCACATGTGTTTTTGAGTCAACAATATTTTCATATCAGTATGGTATCAAAAGCCCATAAGCAATTCATCTGATTTTTGATCGTGAAAGCAAAATTTCACATTATGTTTATTGACCTCTATTGTGAAATAGGTCAAAGGTTTCATCCCATGATTCATATTCCTGCCATTTGTCTAACATACTTTTACAACACCTAGTTTTGACACAAGCATTTCAGACAATCCATCTATAACATCCCTTGCTAAGTTACCCCATTGATAATTATGATCATTTAAAAATAAGCATTTTACTTACATTTTGATTATTTTAAATTTCAGTTCCTTACTGCTTGAACACATGAAGGTGCCTTAGAAGCAGTTAAATTAATTCCCATTTATTTTTACTTTCTTTGAGTTAAATGGTTTATAGTAAAGAAAATGAAGCATTACAGAGCTCTGTTTCAATACTGCCAGTTAAGGATTTGTTTGAGTAGATTTTTGTTTTCCATTTTATTATTTCCATTTTCTTTGCTGTCAACCAAGTATGACAAAAGAATATTGCACATCATGCTAATCCAAGAGGTTTCTATTCAGCTAATGTAGCAGCGTGTACCTGCTTAGTAGGCAGCTGGATATACTTACAGAATTTTTTTCACCTAATTAATCTGAATGATACAGCGTGTATGCTGGCTATCTGCATTTTCCCACTGTAAAAGAAATAGTGAATTTTTCTACAAGGACTTTTCCAGTATAGATTCATGGAATTATGTAAAATCTTCAACATGAGATTTATTTGCAGCTCCAAAACCGTAACTTTCTAATCATGGCCTCTCTCTGTATCAACAATAAATCCATTTAAACTGACTAACAAAGAAATACTACAAGCCCAGAACATGCAATCTAGCAAATAATAATTGACAAAGTTATATATCCCATACACTATATTTATCCATTTCAAATATTAAAACTGAAATGTTTTAATTAATAGTTTCTTATTATTGTCCTTTTTGGTTTTGTTTTATTTGTATATTTTTTGATTGTTAACAATTGCACTTCTACCAGGATCAGACAGTTAATATTTAGTGTCAGTATTCTGTATTTATACTGTCTTACACTGGCCTGGATCTGGCATTTTTATACCTTAATGCAAATAGTTCTGTAGGATAGTTGCCTATGACAGAGCAATCATCTGGCTATCACTCATCTTAAGAACTGTGACCGGCCAAATTAGATGGTGTGTACTTTATTATTAAAAGAACGAAGACAAATGTATGATCTGCTTTTTCACCTGTATATTAGTAGAGTTATTTTGGGATAGAAAGATATGGAAATTGTTTTGGTTGGGAGAATAGACTATAGGCTTTGGCTCATTTTCTTTTTTCTTCTTCCTATGAAGAGTTACAACAAGAAAAGCAAGATATTTTTATTTTAGAATATTTCAATATTATAAACTAAAAAATATTTATTACTAAGAATAGCTCTGTAAATAATTCTACTTCACAGTAATATACAACTGTTTAATTCTGTGGTAATTTCAGTCACTGGCTATTTTTATTACCCTTTTTTTTTTTTTTCTCTTTTCCAAATAATGGGTTGTTGTGGTTTAATCCTGGTGAGCAGCTTAGCACCACATAGCCACTTGCTCAATACCCCCCTCAGCATAATGGGGAAGAGAACTAGAAGGAAAAAAGCTAGAAAACTCATGGGTTGAGACAAAAACTTTTAAGAGAAGGAAAAAAAAAAAAACAACCCAACCAACAAACAAACCAACCAACCAAAAAAAAAAACCCAAAACCAACCAAACAAAAAACCACACCACCACAATGAAAATCAAGAAAAAACCTGATGCCCAACCAGTCCTCAAGAAATAGCACCCCTAGCAAATTTTCCTTTCCACCTTTATTTGCTGAGCTTGACATCATATGGTAAGGGATAACTTTGGTCAGCTGGGGTTAGCTGTCCCTGCTGTACCCACTCCCAGATTCTTGCCTACCTCCAGCCTACCTGCTGGTGCAGCAGTGTGAGAAGCAGAAAAGACCTTGATGCTTGTATAAGCACTGGTCAGCAATAGCTAAAACATGGTGGTGTTATTAACGCTGTTTTGGTCACAACTCCAAGACATAACACCATGCAATGTACTATGAAGGAAATTAAATTTAACCAGCTAAAAGCAGAACAGGTTTTTTTGCCTACAATACTTTCCTCCTTATTCAGAGAAACTTTACAGTTTTCCTCAATGCTATATAACGTTATTGCAATCTCATAATTTTCCACAGTTCTCATAATCTAAGTTTACAAAGAAAACACAATGAACTATGATATTTTAGAAACCTTGAATTATCACATATAAAGCTCAAAATTTGAACTCTTTCAGGTTTTTTCATCTCTAGGTTGGTATTAGACAAATTTACTGTGAGGTTGGTGAGGCGCTGAAAACGATTGCCCAGAGAAGCTGTGGATGCCCCATCCCTGCAAGTGTGCAAGGCCAGGCTGGATGGGGCTTTGAGCACCTTGGTCTAGTGGAAGGCTGACAGTAGCAGGGGGGTTGGAACTAGATGATCTTTAACGTTCTTCCAATTCCAACCATTCTATGATTCTATGAAATAAATAAAGTTCATATAAAATCAAAGTCTGAAGCAGACTTTTCCAGTATTGGTACATCAAACGCTACCAGGAAGTTTTAGGTATCCTAAAGGAATAGAACTTCAAACCTGGAAAGCCAGAAACTCAAATCAAGTCAGATCACTTCACGGAATGAGATAACCCTATCAACTAGCATATCTCAAGATATTCCAAGGTTCTTCAGGAACACCTGAAAAGATGTAGCCTGCAGAACTTCCTGGAAACAGTAGCTAAATATAACAATACTTTAAAAATTACACTCGGTTAAAGAAGGTTTGTGCTGACGCTGGGGACCCCACTTGCCTGGGAAGGCCTGGTTGTCAGGAATTTGCTCAGCCATAGATTGCTGAAAGCAAACAGGTGTGGAGCCTTTAGCTGAGCAGCCCAGGTTATCTGCCTCATTTACTCTTCAAACTCACAGTGAGACTAGAGAGCCTTTCCTAATGGTATCAGCTTACACAGTTCGTGTTTCTCAGCCTTGACTTTACTGCACAGCAAACATGAAGACTGTCGCAGTAGCCTGATCTGCATGTGCTGTTGCAGTTCCCTTAATATCTCTTGGCTACATCAGTCCTGTCGCACTATTAAAGATGTAAACTCCAGCTAGGCTGTAAGACATTCAACCACAACTACTTCCTTCATGTCTTGGTATCCATAGGGAAGAAGCCAGACAATGCGGCGTGAAGTCATCCACAGCTGAAAATTGTTCCTTAAACAGTCATAGAATCATAGAATCATTTAGGTTGGAAAAGACCTTTGAGATCATCAAGTCCAACCATTAACTCAGGACTGCCAAGTCTTCATTGCTTCTGTGAATAGAAGGGAAGGAATCATGTATCTAAAAGTTTGGCTGTTAACTCCAGTTGTGTAAGAGGGTTTGAGGTTGTTAGTAATGCCCCTTCATCACTAGGGTTACCTGTCCTCTGTATCATGTGGCTCCCGTTCTCCCATGCCAGTCTTCTGGGGCATCTCCTCTGAAATGTCCACGCTAAGGATTTACAGGAAAAACAAGAACTCAGCCTCATGTAGGTTAAAGCTATATGAAGAAGCAATAGAAAAGGGGGAAAACATAACAGCGGATAACTCTCAGTAACATATGTAGCACAACTGTAATTCCTGATTATTTTAATCTTTTGTTCTCCATTCCCTCCTTGTATGTTTTCAGGGGAAAATAAGGTAATCACTCTACTTCATAGAGTAAGGTGATTCAGCATATCGGCTCTATTCCAGCCAGGATCATGAGTCCCCAGTCTGGTTTTTACACATAGTGAGTAACTTGTCTTTTATGAAAAGAAGTTACTTACCCCACTTTCTAATGGTGCAAGTCAGGGACAGAGTATTAAAACTATGACAGAAACTGGATGTTTGTTGACATAAAGTCATCAAAGTTGGTCACTAATTAAGTGAACTGCTTCACCCTTCCATTTTTAACTGGTCAAAGAAATGTTATAGATAATTCACTTGAGAGTATTTGTTTGTCTTCTCAGGCTAGACATCTCTGTTATTTGTCCTGTACCCATTGGACAGACTTGATAAGGGCCAAAATTTGAATGGGACAATAGTGATTTCACTACGAGCTCTCTTCATTTGCTGTAGCCAGGTGTATCTAATGAATTAAGAGACGTAGCCTGTAATATTCCCTTAATTTTAGGTCATTTGAAGAATTGTGTCAAACTTAACAATACTTTGAAAAAGCCTGACGTCTTTCATTACACTGAAGTGTTATTTCATTGATAGTCTTATTTTGTTCATATTAAATTTCATCCAGACAGGTCCCAGGACTTCTTCCCAAGGACAAAAATTCCAAATGCTAAAAGGTAACAATGACTTTCCACAGTTGTTTTTGACTATGGCGTCATATTTCAGACCACTTAATAGTAGCTGTTGAAGAACATCATTGTACTTAAATAAAAATGTTACCCACTGTTTTATCAGAATCACTTTTCAGTTGAAATTTGCAATTGAATCACTTATCACAGCAAGAAATCCATTTTACTAAAAATAATAGAAAGGGGCACGCTGTATGCCAACTTTGCATAGCAGTTCATTTGAAACAAATGAATTCAAAATATCTGTGGAGTCTTGTACTAATTACACTTTCTGTTTTCCTATAATCCATTTTATAGAAGTTAGAAAATATATCTAAGACTTAACTGACATTTCTGACAATTTCCAACTGTTTTCTCAGACTATTTTTAATGAATAAAAATAATGGATTCAAATATTTCAACATGAATTTAATTTTAAAAAAAAATAGACTTCAAAATAGACCAATGCATTACTTCAGTATGTATCTTCTTTACTCTTAGAGGTCATTTACATTTTTCTGTGGTCAGAATATTTCTTCTCAAGAAATACTCACATCAAGCAATCAAGTGCCCAAGTCAGAAAACCGCATTAACACAAGTATAATTTTAAGGATGTTAGTCCAAATGTGGTTAATTCTTTCAATGAGGCTCTATTGTTTTGATATTTCCTGTACATACAAGTTTAATGATAAATTTCATAAATATTTGAATGTTTTATATGATATCTAAATCATATTAGATGGTATACTTTATGCTTTTCTTTGGAACTCTTTTTTTTCCTTAACTTTCTCATCAAAACAAAGTGAATACTGGAAAAAAAACGAACTAGATTTCAGTGAATGATCTCTCTGAATGTATTCACTATCTACAAATAATTGGTAAAAACCCTTGATGTTTTTAATTAAAAATTGCTGATTCATAATGCTGGGCTTCATATAATTTAATTTTACGAAACCAATTTAACTATGAGCAGATATGTACAGGAACAGAAACTTCATTATGGCCAGGAATGGCTTAATATTAAAAAATATGGGATTTGAAAAAAAACCCTCAGGTTGCTAATGTATAGACTGAAGGGTTAATCACTTTGTGTTAGTGTACATGTCAGTGTTGTACATAGATTGCTCACAAAAGAGACAACAAAACCACATGTATCATTACTGTGGTTTATTACTTTTTATTATATACCGGTTATTTTCTATTATGTTATGGTTTAGCAAAGTTACAATAATTCAAATTAATTGCAAAAACACTATGTGAATTAAGCAAGGTTTTACACAGCATGAACAGCACAGAATCCAACTCCCCAGGATAACATTCAGCAACCTAAATTACATGACCATCCTCCAAATTCCTGCCTAAACTCTATATAGTTGCCAACTTCTGCATAGAGTTGAGGTGAAAGACCTAAAGTTTGCAGCCAAATTCAATACAGAAGCACATTCTATTTTCAACAGAATGGTTGAATAAGCAGCATCCTGCAGAAAAAAAGAAAATAATAAAGTAAGATCAGGTCCCGAAGAACTGTATAACGGGTGCACACATACAGGATCAAAGATAAGTAAGATGTGTTACACAACCATAGCTCCCATTTGTTCTAACTTATTACTGTTAGGATACCAAGAAAAAAAAAAAAAAAAAAAAAAGCACCAGCATTCAATCAAATTAAAAGCTGCTTGTTTGTCTTTACATATTCATAGTCTGGCCCAGACAACCCTGTGGCCATTGGTGCAATTCTTTAACACTGCTTCCTATTGCTTGAATGCTTTTGTAATATTTTGTTATATGCACACCAAAAGATTCATAAAGTAGGTCATACACATACCAAAGTGAAACACTCTAATCCAAAAAACCCTCTTACGTATAGCCAGCTAATTCTGGAGGTTTGGGCTCAAATTTATGACCTAACCCCAGGCACTTGCTTGCAGTAATTAAGTCAGGAGCTAGGGCTTCATCTGTTCTTAGTGAAGCAAAGTACCTTAATGAGGCAGAAACTTTGTTTAGAAGTATCCACGTATCTCCAAACACATACACAAAGAGATAATCTAAGGTGGTTAGTTTTCTAACATCTACATAGGAATAACATGGACTAAGCAGGATGACTTCAGAGACTGTCATCTGTTCAAGTCCATTCAGCATTCAGAAAACGGAGGTTCTACCACCTGTTTCCTCATGCCTCTGCTCTGCTAGATAAGCATTATAAAACAGAGACCCGACAACATGCAGAAAGGGTATGCTGCTTGGAAGGTAAGTGTGTGAAAACCCCTGTTTAAAGCCTGCGATGTAGTGGGAGAGGAAAAAACAATAAATCGCTTCAGTTCTGGGGTTGTAGTCCTTTCTTACTCTTTTGGCCTACTTGGGCCAGACATACTTGACATCTTGGAGGACCTAAGATAGGCATTTGATATTCCTTACCAGGCATACCGCCATCTGCAACCAAATAGTATTGGTATCACCTCCAGCTTTTAATTAACATGGCCATGTCCTGTCTAACCGATCAAGGACAGCTAAAGAGGACTGCATTGCTTCATTACTTACCTTTATATTATGCTACCACTGTGAACATGTGCTTTATTATTTAGAAAGAATGCTTAGTAGACCTACAAGTAGACTTACAAATACTGTGGATGTTGTATTGTTTTACTTCTAATCCCACCCTCATTTCTTGTTTTGTATGAAGTATTTACATGCATACTGCCCTAAAGATGAACTCCTTGGCTATTTTGAATTTTTATGCTGTTAGTTGATGGTCAATTAATTCAACTTAAGGTCACAGTTATGCCTTTTTATTACTTGTGATCATGTTTTTGTTTGACATTCACGTTACTTTGTTATATCTCATAAAAGTGATTAATGAAGAACTTCTAATTGCAGAATACAAGCTTTTTATTCTTGCCACTCCTGCTGCATAAAGATTTCTAAGTATTTGAAAGCCTGTTATAAAAGTTAAGTGAAATGCACTCCATTCTGAGGTTCAAGATTTAAGACTTATCTAAAAAAATAGATTCTGTAGATGATAATGGACCAGAATATTCGCCCAAACCTTGAAACACCACTCAACGAAGGGAGAAGATTTCTGTCACTGCCATTCAGCATATCAAGAAAGCATGTTTTTTCTTGCTTATTCACAGTCTACATTAATGATTGATCTAAGACTTAAACCCTTACCAATCTGGGTCTTGTACTATGTATCATGACTCTTGGACAAGATTTATCCAAAAGTACTTACTGAGGCTCAACAGTCATACTCATTTAATTAGAAATATTTATTAGCATGTTTAGTTACTTTAAAGATGCCCTTTCCTTAACCTTTTCTATATACATATGGAAGCTTAACTTTCCAAGCCATATTTCCCACATCAGTGTTTTGTGTTTTTTTTATTGCTACTCTCTCTAAATGTAACTGCATTAACTGACGGCAAAGTAGGTGAGAGGAAGAAATCGCGTCTGGGATCCCTTAGTTAAAGGCAGGATTAATGCTGTTGACATGACACAGGCCAAAGATATCAAAGATATCAAAGAAAAGAAAACCTCAGTAATCTGAAGGGCAATCAGCCAGAAAAGGAAATTAAGTCTGGGCTGCATTTAAAGGTTTTCCTGGTGTAGCTATACTGCTTAGAAATTTTGCCAGACCAAGAAGCACTTCTGGAATAACCTACTCTATACAGAACTTGTCTGGTCTGATACTCTTCAACTTTATCCTTGATGGATGTTTTCCAGTATCGTACAAGAAAATCCCTGTAAGTGTTGATACACTTTGAGACACCTGATGCAAGATGTGTACAACTGTGGCATGGAGCAATTGTGTAAGACTGACTATTCTATGCTTGATTACTTGGGAGAGTTGCAGAGCTCCTGCCATCTGATTACACTACCTTCAGCTATTCTGAAGAACTTAAATTAGGGAAAAGATTGAGTACATCTGACAAATATCTGTCCATCCTTACACCTGTAATTACACAGAATAGACCATTTCTGAGCGTGCATAAGTCCATTAGGCTTAAGCACAGTCAGTCGTGTTGTAGAATTTTCTTCCTCTCTGAGAAGTAAGAGGGGCACCATGGCAATCAATATCCACTGTCTGCAAAAATTTACCAACAGCAAAAAGGAAGTCCCAACAAATAAGTTGTAATTTAAGGGAGCAACTAGAATAAAATAAAATATTCAGAAAGCAAATTCTTAGTATCAGTATCATTTACATAAAACTGAACTGATGGGTGTTAGTCTGAGCCTTGTATAGATGATAATACTTTCCTTCAGGAACAGTGACACTGATAAGGCTTGATATATCAACCTCTCTCCCCATTTTAGTATAGAAATACGAGCAGAAACATGACATGAAGTGTAGAGGGGTCTTTTCTTTATAGTTGTGTTCCTCACTGTGAATGTATAGAAGCCTGCATATGTCTGCAACTCAACAGACATGCTGTCCAGTATAAACACCACTTCAGTGAGTGAGTGTCTTCAGAACAGTGTCTTTAGGCCTTTTGCATCTTAGATAAAAGCCTGAAAGTTCAAGGATGACTTATATCACCTTGGGCAAGTTACGGACAAAGAATAGAGAACTGGCCTCTGTTTACTTGTCTTTCATTCTGCAAGGCTTTCCATCCACTTATTTATTTCATGCCCTAATTAATTACATAAATAAATTACTGATTTTACTGTACATTTTTCTGTGAAGGTGACTGAACATAGGAACAGGTTTCCCAGAAAGGTTATGGAGTTTTAATATTTTGGTAGTCAAAAGGTTTTGACTTTTTCGGTAGTCAAAATCCAACTGGACATGGCCCCAGGCAACCTGTTCTACCTGACCCTGCTTTGAGTGAGGGCTTGGACTAGACAATCTCCACAAGTTCCTTTCCTCCTTTCAGCTACTATGTGATTCCATAGCTGTTTGAGGTAAAGCAATTTAGAGAATTTCCCTGTTGCACATGGTTCAGCCATTTTCCATGTTAGAACTAAAACCAGTAACACTTAATGACAATCTACTGACAAGATTAAAAGAGTAACCATCTTCTCACTCATTATAAATTCTGTTTAAGTTTTTGCTTTTCTTCACAACTTTCCACCTATTTCTTTCCTAATACAATTCCCCAACTTTGATTCGTATAAAACTATGCACTACTGGAAAAGTATTATAAAGTACTGCAGATCCTTCTACAGTACACCAGTATGTCTTTATTCAACATCCAAAATTGTCTTCAGAGAACTGGGTTCTCTGAAATTATTTCTCTTTTAGAGGCACAAAAATATTCCTCTGGAATAATTTTAGCTACTGAAAAAAGCTACCATGGTCACTGGAGCAATTCTTTCCTGCTCGCAGTCCCCCGAGTAGACATGCTTTTACCAGGTTAATTTTATGTGCCAAATATTTTAGATTATTATTAAGGACAGCTAATTTTTCACTGGAAGTTATAATTGTAGAAAACATCTGTGTTTTCTAATCCTGGTGAAGCTTGAATGGGTCTGTTCCAAATACTAATGACTTCTTCAAGGTATCAGAAAAATGAGAAAATATTAACTGTTTGAATACTGCTCAAAAGAACTGAATACATCAAAAAAGTATTGAAATGTTTCTCTCTGCTACCTTTAATTAATTGTCTGTGCATCACTGCATCTGTCTCTCTACACTACTGTGCATTTGTACACATCCTCTGTTTCAATGCCAGTCTAAAACTAATGGTCCCAGCTGTGTCCATTCTCTTGTAACTCAAATTCCTTCTAAAGTCTCATATTTCCCGTACTATCTAGAAGCATATCACTTCCATCTGTCTTATCTACTCAAAAATAGAAAAGAGAATACCAAAATATACTGTGGAGAATTACATCTCTATATGACTTGTCATCTTAGTCACTGTCTTCTCCAGTAAACCCTACAGACTTTTACCTAGACTAACCACAGTTCCTGAAAAAAGTAATTTATTTTTTCTGGATTCAGGCTTTGGATGATAAACTCTTCCGGCCAGGAATTTTACTCACTTTCATTGTTGCAGAGACTACAAAAGGTGTTTTATCTGAAAACTAGCATAATAGCAAGCCTTAGTAATTTTCATCAGAAAACTGCAATCTGCCTTATAAATTTGCATGAAGGTATTCTGCTATAGAACTTGTTAAGAGTCCTCAAGTGTGAAAAAAGTGAGTTTACATAGTGAGTTTTCTTCCTTTTCATAAATTTCTAGACTCAATATAATTGAGTCTATATAAAGACCAGATCTTATACAGCTATTAAAAACCTTGGTAATTTTCTTTGCAGAATTGTGTAAAACCCCCGATGCTTCAGTATAATTCACCTCACCTTCTCACAGGTACAGCAATCCTACTGTGACTACAGGTGGTAGAAAATATGATGGAAAATATATTTAAAGAATTCTAGAAAATTATTTCAAGCTATTTTATTTGTTGGTTTGAGTTTTTTTCCAAATTTTATTGGCAGTTTCAGTCATAAGTAGGGAGCCTGACACTGGTACAACTGACCCAAGGTCTATGCATGAAAGCAGAAATAGTTCCCAAAAGATTACAGAATGTAATATTACCTGCCCTAGCCAGTGAGAAATGGAGATAATCAATGATTGTTTGCAGTATTCAGATCCTGCAAGTAGAAAATCTTAGGTAATAAAAACTTTGGTGACTACTTGTCCTCTATTAATCCTGTTTCAAAATTCAGTATCAATCTTTTTTCTTTTTTTTTTTTCTTGTGAACTGAATCTAAAATGTGAAAAGATTGACTTTAAAATCAGCAGTTCATCTGAAATCTTTGGAGACATTCTAAGTCTTTTTCTTTTTTTTTAAATTTATTTTAGGTGTTTTTCTCATGATTACTAAAGATCTGTAATAAGGTATCTTTTTCAACAATGTGTATGTATCTTTTATTGCGTATGTACCTTTTTCAGCTTTCTCTTCATGTACCTCACCCATTTAAAAAATACCATTTGACTAGTTCTATGTTACAGCAGGACAACTCATAACACCAAGGTTATTTAAATGGTTGCTAATTCTTCTAGCCAAAGACTTTTAGTTTAAGAAGGAGGTAAAGAAGAATCTCTTTACTCTAAAAAATCAAAAATAATTCTGGAGATAATGTTAGTGTCTGAGGAAATATGAAGTGTAATACTGTTCCCAGTCTTTGACTGAAGCCTGCTATGGTAAATACTATTTTTTAAACTAATTTTGTGCAAACCTTTGAAACAGCACAATGAGTATGCATGCTGTTATTGCTGAGATTTCTTTTAGCCCAAAATAGAAGTGGTCAAACCACCTCCGTGCAATGTGTGAGCTAATGCTGTGAATCTTTGGCCATCTCTGTATATCCTTATAAAATGTGTAGCAGGCTTTAAAAGTCTACAGAACACAGAATTAGGTAATTGTCCATACAGCGTGGTATGTTCTATTACTATGTGGGGGTAGCATGGCAGTGACAGTCTTGCATACAGAAACCTGAGAGATGGACACCAAGTAGCACACATGGAAACTATGTAGCACTACCAGCAATAGTGCCTGACTGGCTTGAGTAATTGTAAAGATCAGAACTAGATGATATTCAGGCAGCAGTGAATGTTTCAAACCCCAAGGAAGTAACTGAGAACTAATAAAGTTTAACACTTCATCAGATATGATCTGACACTGTTTTACTGGAGTTTAAATGAAAGCTCTGCTGAATTCCAAGTAAGAAACAGAATATGGATTAAATGTCCAAATTATAAAAGCCATATAGATGTATCTATACTATAGTATCCAAAAGGCTGAAGACAATTAAAAATAGAAAAATAATGCATTTCTAAAATCTTTCAATATTTTCAAATCACTGTAAAAAATGCATTCATCTTTAGATTTGCAGATCACAATTTTAAAAAGCCCACATCACTGACTTTTGCTTAAAACCAACAGGCTGGTCGAAAGGCCAAGGAAATCAATAGAAAGATACACATAAGCTTTCAGGATGTTCGATAAACAACAGTTAAACAGACAACTAGCATACCATTTAACAATTCTATAAAAGCAAGCAACATGTCTCACCTGCCCCAGAAAAAATAATAACGACAAAACAAAATCTGTGACTTAAGTGCTTGTCAAACTCCTTGACAAATCCTGCGAAAGCTATGGCCTTTTCCTCCCATTATCTCAAGCCCTAATTTTGGGGTTACTAAGGAACAGCAGGTTTCTTTTTAACTTTAATGTTTAGAAGGAATTATTTCAGTTATGCTTTGTTCTGGTCAACAAGGCTTCATATATGTATTTCACTGAATCAGGGCTCAGAGCATTCCAATCAACAGGCAGACACTAAATAGTTTACTAAGGTCCATGAATGAGACTGGTACCTATTTTTTAAATTTTACATAACTTCTAGAATCCACCAGAATACAATAGGCTGTCTCAACATCTGCGAGTGCTTCAACAGAATTCATTTATTAACAGGTCGCTGTGGAACAGATTTACTGGTATATAAAAATATAAGTTAAAGTGATCAGACTGTGTGTTTTTAAGCACATTACTAGCATCATGTTACTTATGTAGAATCTTCACTTCAGACTAAAATGCAGTCATTTCCTGCTTTATTTTGAAAAAATTCAGAACAAGTTTTCAAAAGAAATGCATTAAAATTAATCCTAATTTTGAAAACTAACATATGACAAGATAATTATTTGCCTTACTAATGGATTTCAGAAGGAACCAGGTTTCTTTAGGCCTGTGAATAAATTAAAACGGTCCTTATCTTATTGCTATGAAAATTCTTTCTGTGCTTTGTCTATCTGGTACATCGGTAATTAAGGATTTAGAGGCCCTTTGCCTGATTCTCCTCAGTGAGGCAGGTGAAATCACAGTCTGTGACTACCTTTGCAAATCCTCTAGATTATAGATATCAGTGCCCAGTGTTTACTCATTTTGAAAGCTCTGGGAACACAGGTATAGATAAATTCAAGGGAACTGCTATTTCACAGTGCCCATTCCTTGGTAAACTAAAGCTGAAAAGGAACTTGTTCTTTGATAACATATAGCAGTATGAGCAGACTTAAACTAAAGATACGATATATTATTCCCTGCACTCATGTTTGAGAAGCTGGCAATGAGGTCATGTTGTGTTTTTCACACATATTGATAAGGATATGGTAAAACATTAGGGATTAAGTTCACAAGGAGCACTGCAATGCCGAACTTTTAAGTGTCCAGGAGACTAAGTTATCCATACTTCTCTACGTAATGTGCCAAGCCAATCCACTTAGCAAAAGTATTTGTAAAAACTAGCATAATGAATAAGAAGGCCTGAAACCACAGCCACTAAAAGGCTCTAAGTACAAATACAGCAGCTGAGCCACAGGCTGAACGTCAAACCAAGGAGGCTGGATTCAGCTGGCACTGGAGGTTCAGGGTTCCTTATAGGTCTTGGTGTTTCTCAGTTCAGTCCAAACTGATCAATATACCATAAGATGTGGGGAATTGTCTTATTTTAACAAGTAGATATAACTAATGAAGAATACTTTTGGATGGAAGACGTAGCTATTATTTAAATCCCACATTCATATTTCTTCCTTCTGTTCTCCTTCCTGCTTGTACAGGATGGAACTTGATCATTGTTTTAAAACTTAGTGAGGTTTATGGGGGTTGTTCATTGGTAGCTGGTCTTCTGCGTCCCAACAGAATTTGAGCATCCAGGAAGTTTCATAAAGTTCAAGTTGTTTTCTTTTTGTTAACATTTGCTCTTTTCCAACCATTATATGCCTTGATGAAAAACTGTCAGCAATAAGACCAGAGGAACAGTCCATAATACTCTTACTTAATCAGATGAACAAGTCTTTCTAGGTAAAGCCAGTCCTGTTCCATTGTTCTGGAGGCATGGGAGCGAATGTTTGGAAACATCTCTTCCCTCATCACCCATAGTTCCATTTTCCTCCTATCTTGCACTTGCCTAACGTGATTATGACCACATCTCTTCTCTGCTCCCAATTAATGGCTGGCTGGTTGATTAGTATTGCTTAGCATTTTAATGAACTTGTGAATTCATCTAAAGGCAATGTACTTAGGGAAACAAGAAGAAATTGGCATACAAAAGTCTGGGAAAGTAGGACACTATTTATAAAGTAGCTGACATAATTTGTATGATTTAGGATCTGAATTTCCAAAGTTGTTCTAACTTCATAAGAAACTTCCATTCAGCTTTTGTGAAGTCTTAAAATATTATAAGCCAATGAAGAATAATCAGAGCTTAACCTGAATTAAGCTGTTAATTTTACAGCAGTTTCGTCTTATATATGTATATGTGAACTAGGAATTACCTGACATTATTTAATATATACATGCTTTGCAAATTTATATCACAATCAGCTGATTACTGCTATTTATTACTGAACAATATGAAGAAAATCAATACAATATATAGAGATGAGTAGGACTTCTGAAAGTGTTACTTATACAGTTTCATATTTTTATATTTTTTTATTTTACAAAAGAAACCCATGAGCTTTTTTTCTGAGGTGTTATGGGGGGTTGATTTGAGGACAAGAAATATTAGATTCTTCAGATTCTGCTCTGATATAGATCAATCTTCATGCTGCAGATACATTATCATTCCTGAGAAAGCGTTGTATGTGTAAATAGATTATAAAAGGTTAATAAATATCATAAGCATGTTAGGCTTAAGTACCATGTATTACAGATAATTATAAGCATATAAGTAGAAGTTAACCTATTGATCCGTTGAACTCTATAGCAATTTACAGTAACTGGCTGACAACTCAACAAGTCATATTTAATGTTTTATTATCCTTTATATATGACCATAAATAAAACATATTTTAAAATAAAACATGATTAAAATGAGTATTTAAAAGCAGTTCTCATAAATGGCTGGGTTTAATTAATGACTACTGTCACTGTTTTATTGTAAGCCCCAATTTATGAGCTTGAACAGCTTTGGGGGTTTCTGCCCCTTGCTTTCTACTTTATCCTTCTCTCAGAAAATTCTTTTGATGAAGGAAAAGCTATTTCTTTGTATAGGAATAGCTACCTGAGAAGCAGTGGTGCAACCTATGTATTACACAAAACTTTACCAATGTACTGCTATTGAATTGAGTTTTCTTCAATACAATAGGCTATTATTAAAAACAATTAAAAGATGATATGGAAGTCACAAGTAATCCATGAAGCAGAATGGGACACTGGAAATTAGTACAATCACTATTCTATACAATTAGACTGAATTGGCTCATTAGATACTTGTCATTATTAATTTATTTCTTTTATTCACCTATACAATTACCAATAATTATTAGGAACTTCCCCCATTTCTTATTTTATCTGAAGATCAGAAAATAAATGTGTCATAAATGTTGTTCTTATCAATATGCTTTTTTGAAAACACAAAAGGAATTTTGAAGATTGTGTTCCTTTTTTTACCTATGTGACAAATCAAGTAAAGCTCCCACCACCACCCACACAATTATTTCGCTTGCAGAAATGGTGAATTTATGAACATTCTTCTGCTCTGGAGCTTATAACTACACAGCAGCACTGTGTGTGAAAGCAGGTTTATAGCCCCTAACAGCACTGCAAGTGCTTAACCATAATTTCTAATCTTGTCATTGGAATTTACTCTAGGGATCACATATTTGTCTAAAAATGAATTTCATAGATGCAAGTGTGTTTGGGTCTAAGGAAATGGCAGATTCACATTCATTATGCATATTTGACCTCTGCCCTTCCATTCTCAATCAGAAAGAGCATGAGGCTGCTGTCTTTTTCTGTCAAAGTGAAGTAAAACTGCCATTCGTTCTGTTAATGAGAAATTCAGCTATTGATCTGATCTTTGCTCTACTGCCATTGATTTCTGCTCTTTGTTTTGTCATTTGGATCTAGAACTGTCAATAATTATTGACTGAAGAGTAGAGAGTCAATCATTTGTATTCTCCATAGAGCTTGTGAAAATTGAATTTATCTTCATATTCATTGGCATTTTGCTATGAAATTCTGAGCCTGTAATAAAGCTGTTTCCAGTTATTCTGGGCTTGAGAAGTTTATGATTATGAAAGATAATTTTTGATTGAATTAATTTACAGATTAATGGTTTCTAAATGGCAATAGAGAACAACTCAGCATTAAACATCTGTAAATCAGCTTATGTAGTATACCTTTATAATAGATTAAAATAATAGCTCCTCTGTTAGTATAGCATTTTACATCCATGCATCAATACCTGAATTGCTATTACATTTTATTCTGGGTTCTTTTAATACAAGGAAAGTTTAAAAAAAAAAAAAAAAAAAAAAAAGACATAATATAGAAAACGTTCCCAGGAAATTATATCAACGACACATTTAGGTGCAGTACAGAAGAGAAGGTGTGAAGCAAAAGAGATGACTTCAGAGAATTTTTTTATATATAAATTTATAAAGATATCATTGCTAGATTTAATTTTCTATTTGGCTCACTAGTTACACATCTGCTTTGAGGAATTCTGAATTCTGTGCTGGATAATCTTAGATTTAGAGGCATACTTAGGTCGTTAGTTTTTCAAGTAACATTTTTTCAGGTCACTAGGCTCTCCGTGAGTCATTTTATTTGATGTATTTTACTTGATACTTCTATACATGGTCTTTCAATTGAGTCCTCTAGATAAACTAATATAGAAGAGTAAAGGCCAAAAAATGTAGGGAGATATATAAGCCATGTTGCCAAAGAACATTAAGTACCCTTTCATTTGACCAGATACCCTGTGTTAAATGCATACATTATTGGAAGATATCCTGCTAAAGGTATATGACCAGAAACAAATCATGTCCAGCATTTAAGGGAGCTGCTCACTTGGCACGTAGAGACACAAGGAAGACAACAGAAATAAATACTAGTATGTGTCATAAAATACCAGTTCTTCTGAAAGAACATGTGTCAAGAATCATGACACAGGTAAACTTTACTGGTGGTTATAAAAACCTTGGAATGGGAAATAAAATGTTAATGAAATTATCAGAAACAATAAATAGAATGTGATAGTACTGCAGGGGAAAAAATATCACTATTCAGAACATATCCAAGCCAATCACAATGCTCCCATCAGTTTTCAGAAAATTTGTGTTAGTTGGGATATTGTTGATGATGTCCTACACTCCCTATCCATTTTTTTTTTTATAAAAGGGACCAATTCTTATTTTCCTGATTCATGATAAATAATACTGCCACAATGTAAATGTAACTGAAAAGGACAGGGGAAATAGTTGTTTCCATTTTGAGAAATTCAGATAAAAGGGAACATATTTAACTTTTGATTACATGGACAAGGGAAATAAACTTTCTAGTTTTCCCTAGTGATAATTTGGAATCAATACAGAATGGAAGGAATGTTGAAATTTGACAAGTTTTCATTGTGGAGAAGCCCCTTTAAATGTTCCACTGAGGGCTGCACTACTAATTGCTCTGACCAAATGCACACTCTGTAGTTTCATTCACTTTCTGTACACACAGCACATATCATTTCCTAATACATGCTCTCCTTTAACAATGTCAGTCATCAGTCACATGATACACCCTTCTACTCACACATGAAAATATATATGCGACTGTGTGCACATGAAGAGTCCAGAAGTATGGAATTTTCCATGGCTCCACAGTTTTATGCAAAAAATGCACTGTAGTGTGTTACAGTTGAGTATTCTGGTGGAATCCAGCACGACAATGCCCAGTACATACACTTGTTTGCATCGTGACAGTTTAAGATACTAAAGCCCACGGTGTAATCACATTATGGCTACTTTAGGGATGCAGTGAGCACTCCAGTGAAGACTCAGAGGTTATGTATCTTTTTCAACCACCAAAATTTGCTGATGTTGGTAGAGGAGATATTCATACTTATTATCATAATCACAACTTGCTTATGATTTTTATTAAGGATCTAGTTAAATAAATAAGGATTTCTACTCAAATCAAAAGCCAAGTCAACACTAAGATTTCCATTAATTTTGAGGAATTTTGTTTTTGCTCCTTAATCAAGTTCTTGAAGCTTAATCACTCTACATATAACAGACACATTCTGTTGAACAGTACTCTATACACAAAGAATCCCCAAACATTTTTAATATTTTATATGTGAGATGCCAGTGTACTTAACATGTTTCCCTTTCTTTTCTCAAAAGTGCCATGTGTCGTGGGATCACTGACACCCACCATTTTTAGAAATTTATCTGAAACTGGTTAAAGTTTTGAAATCCAAGGACATTCCATGGTTACCTGGATGAGGAAACACTCAGCAGAACACTTTTCATATTTGTATATTTATTTATGCTCATGATGACCTATAGCTGCATATTGAAAGCATGGGAACTGTGTATGGAAAAGAGAAAAAAAACATTGGAGGTAAGTTAAGAGGCTAAAGGTAGATGATCACTTTGAAGGTGAGTGACAAATACGATTACTGAATATCTACAAAAATTATAGCTACTAGCTACCAGTTCTGCATATAATAATGAATTGTATAAAGCAATTTGGACAAATGAAGCAATCGGTTCCATGTTAATAGACAAACATGATCTATTACAGAGTTTTATAGAGATTAAGTACATTATGGTTTTAGATTTTGGGGTCCAAAAACAGGTATTACATTTTCACAGTTCATTTCTGCTTTTTGCCCTACAGACCATGTATAACAGGAAAATGTGACCCCAAATTCAGCCAGCAAAGTCATTGCATCTCAGGGACTCACAGACAGCAGTGTTTAATGACCTGAATTGGCCTGTTCAATAGGAGTTGCTCTGCTCTCCTAAAGCAGAAGTGGATGGGTTATCCCTTAAAATACATACTTTTACATTATTTTTAACATTAGTATATTAGCTTTGCAATACAGTCTACTAGAACAGTTTTTTGAGACATCTGACAACTGGTGGTGGGGGTGGTGGGGGCAGTGGGGGGAGTGGAAGGCAGCCTATAAATTGCTTGCCCAGCAGGGAAAGATTATTTTTCCTCGATTTCTTTCACTAGAAAACCAAGGTGTACACTCTATAAACTTTTATTTATCAAAACAGCTTTAGTAACCCATTACAACTAAAACAATTCCAGAATCTCACAGATTAGCTTTCTCTGTATTTCACCACCTCTTTGTAGTCTCCTCAATGTAACAGCAGTAAAAAAAATGTTATGACAGAATCACTGAGAAAAATACACATAATCTACGTATTGAATACTCTTGCTGATTTTCAGTTTTTCAGTGGAGTGCTTAATTTATTTGCATTCCTTTTATCCAAACCTTTTACCCAAACCTTGTATTCAAGAACTGTGGTGTTCAAGAAGCAAATCTTGGGAAAATGAATTCTTAGGATAAAAAACAAATTTCTTACAAACTTATCTGTGCTTAAACATAGATTCATAGAATCCTAGTCACTTAAGTTTGAAAAAACCTTAAAGATCACCAAGTCCAACCACATCTAGAGATTGGTAATAATAAAAAAAAAAATCTTGTCCTCTTTTATTTACATAGGAATTCTCAAATTCAAGGTTCCACAAGAAAAAGACCCAATTAAAATGAAGTACCCTAAGAAACTTTCATAGAGCATCAAGAAGACTGAATATGAGGCATTTGACATAGGAGAAGTTCATTCTTAAAGGCAGTTCCAGAGAAGTGTGGCACTGATCTCAGTCTTGAACCAGAGCACATTCTTGTGACAAGGACAATTTGGTTGAAATTAATGAATTTCCAAAGTTTGCAAGTTAGTTTCTTTCATATCAGAGATCCCAGAACAGCAAGGAGCACAGAAAATACTGCGTTGCAAAGTGTTTACACTTCCAGGCTTTTCACTCTGTTCTGTTCCAGTTCTGTTACTTTTGTCATCTAAAAAAGAGATAATATTAAATCCATATAGAGAAGCTGAAACATGACACGTTTTTATCAAATGTAAAGATGAAGTGAATGTATAACTGTAAGAGACATTTAATAGTTTATTGTTTAAATATTACGCATAGCAGTCAAAACATAACCAGCATACCAGTTTTTTGTTAGTCACTGCACCGACTGACATAGAATCCTGTGTGAAATTGTTTATGTTTTATATATATATATAAATATATAAACATATACCTACATTCACACAATAGTGAAAGGATCATTAAGCTTTTAACACTTCTGCTTTGTACTTAAAATACATATCAGTGCCCTCATTTTCTCCAAAAGTGAAAGAATGTTGTAAGACCCTAAGGGTATGTGCTAAAAGTGTGTGTGTGGGGGGGGGGGGGGGTGGTGGTGCCACATTTGTTAGTTCAATTGAATTAGATTAAGATGAGTGAAAAGCATGGGTGGGGAGCTGAAATGCGAGCAACCTGAATCCTGAGTTTTTAATTATAGCATATCCTTTTAGCCCAGGCAGCAAGGCCTGGGAATCATCAAGTATGGTCCCAAGAGAAAGGGATCAGCACAACTTCTATTGTTACATGATATATGCTTTCAAACTGCTTGCAAACTCTTCCCAACATGAATTAAATCTTGAAGTGCTCAAAACACTGCTTTGTGGGTTTTTAAGTAATTTTAAATAGATCTTATTTCCTGATCAATATCCTCCCATTTGTTGGCATACCCATGTGCCCCATTAAAGATATGGATAATTTTCTCTTATCTTCTCTCTGATTTGCAGCATGATGCGTGAAACAGATAAAGTGGGATGAGATCACACTGTGTTGGCTATTGTAACTTCATGAAATTGTATTTCAGTTAAATAGGTTTGACATCATTTTTTAAGAAAGCTATTAATCATTCTGTGCCAGGAAAAAAGGTTTCAGAGAGAAATTTCCCTTAAGTGAAGTCAGTGGGAGTTGCTGTTATCAAAAATTTGTCAGCAATCTTCCAACAATTATGATTTCACATGGCAATTCTTAGAGAAAAAAAAAGGTCTTACTGAAAACTAGTCTGCTACTTCAAAGCAAAAAAAAAGTGTTGTTATTAATTAGCTGAACTTTTAGATTTAATTTAATTTGTATAGCCATATTACGTATATGTCTCCTTTAAAAATAAAGTATTAAAAATCATTGTTACTGGCTGTTTTGCATACTTTCTCCCTACTATTCTTTAGGGCTTTATAGACCATGTCATTCTGATCATTCTCATAATTTCTCACTATTACCACTGCTTGCTAATGACAATTATTATGCGGGGTTTTATAACTCTTGTTAAAAAAATTAAGGTCAGCTTTTATGATCTTATAAGGAATATACCTTTACTTTTTCTTCTGCCTGCTATTGAAATCAAAATCAAAACAGGCATAACTTTACAAAAGACAAAACTTTGTGGCAGAGTCACCGTCAGCTGTTCCTGGAGGGCAGATGAGCCAGGAGTCAGCATGACCAGTAGGTGCACCACCTGGCCAGAGACAGCCTGTGCCCCAGTGGGGCCAGGGTGGTGACTGTGACAGGCTCTGGCAGTCATCTGCAGGTGATCATCAGAGAAAGTGAGATAACGAGTGGGGTCCCTGGTCCAGCCAGGACATCCTGCCAACATATCAGGATTGCAGAGGACAGGACTATCTGTAACATAGGACTGAGGGCCTTCCAGGAGATGTGGCTGGAGACCAGCACTCTTGCATTTCTGGGGCAGGGACTGACATCCCTCTGCTAAGCTGAAATGGGGCTCCAGGACCATAGGCAGGTAGTGAGGAGGACCCAGGGAATTCTGGGGACAGAGACTAAGGTCTGTCAATATCTTCACTTGTTCTGCATGCACTGACTTTGCTAGAGTTTTCCCATGGTCAGGGAAGATGGTCCTTGACAAGCCTCCTATTGATCCTAAAAAGACTTTTTCTTCCATGCATCATATAACCTCAAAACCTATTCTGAATTTCAGTTCAATATTTTACCTGAAGGTTTTGAGTTATCTTTTGTCATTCCTAGCAGTTGTCTAGGTCTCATATCCATAGTAATAGGACTCATAAATTATTCGTTGAGAAATGTATCAGAAATTCACGTTTTAGATGTAATAGTTAATTTCCTCTCTTATTAAACCAGTTAATAGCCAATCTTCTGAGAAACTTGGGTTTTCCAGTTTGCTGTAGGCATTGTTGTCAGCAACAAGATTATCTTGTCAAAGAACTTGTCATCAGAATGCAAACTAGTTTTAGTTTTACTTTTACTGACCTTAAGCACTACTGTCCTTTTCCCTTCCTTCATGTTTCAATCATATTTGTATCATATTTCTCTTATCTGCTCTAATAGCCAAAATACCCTACCTAAAAATGCAGTTGGGCAGACAGCACATTTATTTAATTTCAGACTATGCAGCAGTTTTTCCAAATGTCAAAGTATTAGTTTCTTAAAAACACCAGTGAGCACTTTTTCTCTATTATAGAAAACCCTCATGTTGATATTGAGAAATAGTGTGAAATGGGGACAATGGACATCGATCGTGATTGTATATGTCTGCTCAAGGAATGTGGGTATGGTGGCTGGCCATGGGTGCGGTGTCTGGTCACATAGCCACACAGCTTTGAGGAGACACCTACCCTTCTTCCTCAGACAAAGGGGCTATTTATAAAAAGGATGAGAAAAGGATGAGAGACATCCCAATGTTACCTAGAGGGAGGGAGTGCTAAGGCTTCTTGCTGGAGAAGATCAGATGGTCACAAGGACATGAATCACCTACAAACCTGCAAGACCACCACATTCCAGGCAAAGGACTGATAAGCTAATTAACATATGAGGCGAGAGTAAGCGGGTTTAGGTAACGAATATGTATAGGCGTTAATTGAATATTCATTTATTTTATTGTATAAATGTGAGATGGTTCGTCACTTCGGGCATGCACGCTTGTGGAGGAGCAATCCCCGTGCATCCGCGCGCAATAAACATACCTACTTTATAACTTTCGAGTTATAGAGTCTAATTCCGTACGTCAACCTCTTGCCTCTGTGCCATAAAAAGTCTATTGATAGTTTATACAATTACAGATCCACAGTAAGTAGACAGTCAAGCACTGCTATTTGTTATGTGCTAATTTGTATATTTTGGTGGTTGAAGTTGGGTTATTTGTTTTATGATGTACCAAATCTTTATATACAATGTAAGTAATAGACATATTAAAGATAGAGTTAGTAAAATCACGACTGGGTGAAACATTAAATTGAAAAGTCCTGTTGCAGTTGGTGAGCTTCCAAGAGTTTCCAATCCATGGTGTTTTTCATCATTCTTCACTCTTTCCAAGACACAATGTATCTCTTCTGTATCATGATGAATGGCGATCAGAGGTTTGTTTCCATTGTTTCAGACGTGTTCTAGCAGCTGACATAGATCATCATGTTACAGTAGTTTCTTCATCAATGTAAGATTCATTATGATGGGGGTAGGCAATAAATTTGAGTTTGTGTGTAATTAGATTGTCATAATTGATAAGATGTAACAGAGGCTGAATAATTAAATTTCCATTCCCCTAATTTTAGTAAAACTAAAACCACAAGTATTTGAGTGCTTACTTCTATCTTCAGTAATTTATTGTTTCCTAAACTCCCCAGTTACCAAATTCTGATTTAGTTAAACAAGAATGTGCACAAAGTTTAGGTTAAGCTGACCCACCCTCTCAAGTCATTAATGCTCAAGTACCCAGCATCTCAATTTGTCAAAACTGATGATTGGAAGGACTTCTGATCAATGGAGTCAATCTCGTGGAAAAAAGAACGGGTAATGATAAGAGGGGTTCTGCAGTGGAAAAAGCAGGTGGAGCTGGTCTGGAGTTTGGGAAGGAGTGCTAGCTAAGGGGGATGTGCAAGAGCTTAGATGGAGTCACGGGGCACACAATGGGATGAAGAGGAGTGAAGAGGAGATAACAGATGGTCAGGACCACCACCTGGATGCATTTTATGTGTAACATAAAATGGGACCCATAGAATAGTTCAGCATGCACAGTAGGTGGAATGGTTCCCCATACATCCGGCACTGCTATAAATAATGTCTGTATTTAATGCTACATGGATGTTAATGAGTTTTATCCCTGGATTTTGGTTACATTATCTACAAATATAAAATCACAAAAAGTTCTCATACAAACGCATTCTTTTCCAATATATATGAGTACAGTTTCAGGGGTTCCATCAGGATGTATTTCAGAATGACAGATATTTTGTTCAGTGTCAAGACAAATGTCTTGGGTTTTCATAATGTTACTTTCACAAATAAATCCTTGTTGTTCCCATAAAATGCATCAACAGTTTGCCATTTTTTTCCATTTCATTGGGTCCATACTCTATGTTCTAATATAGTTCCATTGTGATTTAATCCTAGTGCAATGATTTGGTATATGGTGTATACCGAAGCACTGCATGTTGTTAAGACAAAAGCTGTGGCTTTGTTGTTGATGAGGTCATAAGTAAAATTGACCAGACACCACCAAGATTGAAAATCTTTTTCAAATTTAGTTGCATTATCAAATGCATTTTCAAATTACATTTCGAATTTCAGTGGGTAAGTTGCCCTCTTCACCTTCTCTTATAATTGCTGTTACCATAGTTGAGCTTTAATACAACTAAGAGCTAGAGAAAGATTATTTTGGGCTATACCAAGTGCATCCACAATCAATTGGTGGTCCCTTTGATTAATTCTTTCCCAATGAGGCATTATATCATATAAGAGCCATTGGTTAGTTCCCAATGCTAAAAAGGAAGACCACAGTGGGTGTTCTGATTTGTTTAAATTGCTTGTTGTTATGTTTAGTCTATTTATGAGTACATCAGCATCCTATTCAAGACTCCCAATCCTGCCGCTATTACACTGGCCACATCTCTCCTTGTTTGACTTGGAGAGGTGAGGGTTCATCCATGTAACCACACTAACCATCCTGCATACGACATACTTGAAGAATGGTGAATAGACGATGGGTTAAATAACATTCATTGTTGGCCTGTATTTTTGACCATATACGGTCCAATGTCAGAAATTTTGGGGAATAGAGTATTCTTATCCTTTACAATCAGGATAGATGTTGTACTTGGCTCAGTAATGTTTATTTTACATTGAAATAACAGCCCCATGCCACAGCAAACCCAACCAACTGTCTAATCTTTCAGAGATGCGAAGTCTTGTATCTTTTGCTGTTGAGCTTGATCTAATGGTATACATAGAAATCTGTGATGCCTTCTCAGGAGTAGATCCATTGATCATAAGGCATCCTATTTTCATTTCTTTCCCTGCTGTTCACCAAAGTCAGAAAACTTTATCATCAGCTTCAGCTTTATCCCAGCTCCATTCGTTTTCTAAGTGTATTTCAGTTCCGTGCACACCCACAGTGGAAAGCTTTAAATCTCCCTTGCTAGCGTGTATTCCTATACACCTAGTATATTTAACATTAGCTTGAGACCATAACCACTCTAGGGTTCTTTGACAACAGGTTAGGAGAGGCAGCATTGCTAGGGTTTGGAATAGTAGCATGAACACAGCATTTTCATTTGCTGTAAGAGAAAATAAATATTTGTTTCAGCAGGGAGAGTCTGAACAGGATGTCCTACTAAAAAGAAAGAAAAATCCAATGTGCACTAATTCTCTGTTACACCACTGTTATTGGTAGCTTCCCAGGTAAGTGGGCCACAAGGTTTTAGTTAAGGTCAGCTCCGGTTAGGTATGCATGCCATTTTCTGGTAGTGGGTTTTTGTATAACTTCTGGGGTGCAGTCTCCTTTAGGATTGCTTCTAGTAAATTAAATGGCCCTCTAAGTTTGCACAGGTTGTCCCTGATGTGTTTTCTCAATTTGTTTAACTGCTTGGACTAAAAAACCCCAGTCTCTTCCCATTCAGAGTATCATTGTTCTGTTTCTTTAAATGTGATTGAGCTGAACAATAAAGGTCTTTTTGGCCCATCAAGGCCAGTTTGTAACAGGTTACTGCAAGTACCCTGTTCAGCAAAGCTGCCTTCAGTTATAATACGGTCACAGTGGTGTATTGGCCCCAGTGACTGATAGGTTTTTAATTCTTCAGTTAGAGTTTTGACCACCTCTTTATGTTCTAATTTCCACTCCCAGGGTTTGCCTTTCCCTGAGAGTAAGTGTAATGGATGGGAAACGATAGAAAATCCAGGTACATGCTTCCTCCAGTATCCTCAAGTTTCCATTAATTGTTGTAACTCCTTCCTTGAGTGGGGCATTTGCAGCTCTTTGATTTTTCTTAATGTATCTGGAGGGATCAGTGCTGCACACTGTCCACCAAGTGCCTAAAATTTTTACTTCTTTATTTAATCCCTGACATTTTTCAGGTGGAATCTCAATTTCTGCTTTATTTAGTGCTTGCCATACTGCTGCTGCTGCTTCCCCCACCTTCTCAGGTTCCTCCAATCAGAATATCATCTATATATTGGTACAGTTTCACATCTTGGGGAAGTGAGACTGTCTGTAAAAGTTCAGCATCTGTGGCATGAGCAACTGTGGGTGAATGTTTATACTGCTGTGGGAATCTGTTAAAGGTATATTGAATTCACTTCCAAGTGAAAGCAAACTTCTCTTTATACTCCTCCAAGGAAACCATAAATAACAGATCTTTTACATCTAGATCTGCCATCCATGGGTGTGCAGCTGCTTGCAAAGTAGCTGTTAAGTTTGCAGTGTTTGGTACAGCAGCTGTTAATGGGGCTGTATTAGCATTCAGGCACTGTCAATCAGTTGTTAAATGCTACCTCCCATATAGTTTCGGAACTGGCCCGACAGCTGAGTTATATGGGGAGTGGGTTCTAGGGATAATTTATTGTTTGTCTAAATCAGCTATGACTTCAGAAATTCCCTTTCGTGCTGCAGCAGAAATTGGATATTGTGATACGTCAGTAATTTTGGAGTCAGGGAGTGCAGGAGCTGCACGCAGCACACACACTGCAAATACCAGATTTCTGCCAGGGTTGGGGTCGATGTTTGAGCCGAAGCTGCCATTCGATAGGTGCCAGGTTCATCCATTTAAAACACCAAAACCTGAAATACTTTCATGATGATCTTTAATTGCAAAGTGAACAGCTGACAGGCACTTCTTGCACTGGAGCATAGTCTAACCTTGGCAGTTTGACACACACACTTGCTCCATTCACAATGGTAATCTTAACTCTTCACCACACGGATTGCATGCCCAGCTTCTTGGCATCTTGTGTTAGAAGTGAAATTTGTGCTCCCGTGTCTATCAAAAGCTTCACCAATTGTCTCTAAGAACCAACTGTAATTAAAACGTAAGGGCCATCTTCACTTATTCGCTGATAAGCTTCCACTTTCCGGACAGGCAGGCGCAATTGCCTGCTGGATGTTACTGGGTTTTTTACTTCATGTCCTGCAATTCCTTCCTAAGGGGGAGGAAGGGATTGTCTTCCTTTCTGGGGAATGGTGCTGAAGAGGTTGAAACACTCTCCTTTTTTTCACCATTATCTCATTTCTGGAATGCTTCAATCAGACTCAAGATAATGCCGGGAGGCTGGTCTTGAATTTTAGGAGTGCCTAGGGCTAATGCATCCTTTTATAATTCATTCCTCTGTTCTTGAGATTCTGTTCGTGGGATTTAAAATTTGTTTACCTTTGATCTAGTTTCTGTCCCCTGTTTCAAGGGTCTTTGTGATCTCCTCCCAGGGGCTTCTGTTTTTATCAGCTGGTGCGTAGTCCCAGCCCATGTCATGACTGTAGTTAGTAATGCCGTGCATTAATTCCACCAATGAAGGGAGTTGCTTAGGAGCATTATTGCCTTGGGTTTTATTATATTCAGTGTCTCTTTTAATGTCATCCCATTTTGCAACTACAGAGGGTTTAAGAATTGCTGGGGCTTCTCTAATCAGTGGTTTTAACATCGTGAAATCTATTGTAGCAGGTAGTGGGACATCATGGGATCCACGTTCATGAGTGGCTTGTATGCTAGTGTCTTTGCGACGACTGTGGAGAGCTCATGTAGAGATTTAATGGGCATTATGTAATAAGGAGGGTTCACCTTGCTCCGTAGCGTCTATTACTCCAGCCCAATAAGGTACTAGGCTGGTGATAGAATAAGGTGCATTTGTCGAGTCAGGTCCTGAATTTCAGAAAACTCCCAGACCCCAATAGGCATTTGTTTTGCCCTCATTTAACATTGTTTGTTTGCTGCCATTTAGGCATACTCGCCACAAATATTCAGTTTCAGTTTCACCTGGTTTTCTCCTATATCTCTCTTGCAAATTCGTTAATTGTGATGGATCCTTGGGGATGGTTCACATACTATGTTGCAGATGACCACCACAAGTTCCACAGCCTTTAACAACAGGTCTAGCTTCATACTCAGAGGACCTGTGGGGAACAAAAGTTTGTCATCTTCTGGCTTGCTATTATCAGGATCACACCAGCTGTCTCCATCCCAGTCTTCAGGGGATACTATTAGTTTCCTGATCTGTACATTGTCAGGGGGACATGGAGCTGTATAAGCAGAATTTTGAACCTTCCGTTGAATTTTTGTCTTTTCTCCTTTTCTTTCTGTAATTGTTTTTGCAACTGTTCAATTTTTAAAGACAGCAATAACTCAGTTGCCTTCCTACTCTCTGCTTCTGTAGGTCCTGCTCCCTCCTTTGTCTGTTCTCCCTTTCTTGATATGCAGCTCCTAAGCAGGTACCTAGCTTCTTGCAGTTAATTCCTTTCCCTTTTCCACCCTTTGTGTAGCCCCTAGTTACACTTAGGTGCTCTTCAATGGCTTTCCAATTATGCCAACTGTCACAAACTCATTCTTCTGAGAAACTGGGACTGGATTCATTCCATGACTGTAAATAATAGGTGCTACTACTTACCATCCTGCCAGCTACACCAGTTTGTCACAGATGGAGTGATGCACTTTGGTCATGAGCGAAGTAGCAATATGTTTATTGAGACGAAACAGTGATTTAATGAAGTTTGATAATAAATGTGACAGTGATTTAAGAAGATGTAATAGAAAGGTACATACTCAAATCTAATCTAAGTGCAAGCACAAAAAATCCAGGAGCAGCATCTACCTTTACAGCCAACAAATGAGAATGTTTAATAATTAGAGCTAGTTTGTAACATTTATCATTTTACAGTCTCTTAGGAGAAAAAAACCCAAACAGCCAAATTTCAAATTAAATATATAATCTGTCCCCATAGTGGCATAATTTGGTAAAGTAAAATTTTTTCTAAGTCCTGGATAACAATGTGTGAAACTATGTAAATATATTTCCCAAATTATATAGTACTAAGCCGGATTGGGAGCTTGGGGTGAGTAACCTGCCATCTCCCAGGCTCTAAGTAAAATGAGCCAAAGCTCCTTCTCTGGAGCTGAGAGAAAATGACAACTAAGCCTTACCTGGCTGAATTCTTGTCGGTTCCCAAAAGCGGTCACCTCCTCAGACATGTTGCTCAAAGGGAACTGCCTCTGCCCTGTTCCAGAGAAT